>NC_083884.1:24439285-25789642 GCF_032452875.1 Bos javanicus | reverse complement strand
CTGCAGTCTTCAGAAGGTCCCCAAACTTTCATGGTATTTATGTTCAAGAACCCCATCAGGTTCTCATGGTGAAGGTGCAATAAGTAATCCTTGTTACTTTTACATTACACCATAAGCGTTCCATCTAACAAAGCCCTGCATTGCTGGGAAAGACTCTACCAGAGTCTTGTTCCAGAGCCCTGAAAGAAGGCTATTCCTCCCACTTTAGCCTCCTCCTAACTTTCTGTCTCACATAAGGAGGGGAAAAAAAAATACACAAGAAGAAAATATTATGGTCAGAGGCCAGAGACACAGGCCACTGAAAGACTGAGATAAATTAGCAAGTTATAGAAGCCTCCTTAACACCTAATACCACACCATGGTCAGTCGCTTAAGCTGTGTTTGACTCTTGGTGACCCCATGGATGGCAGCCTGCCAAGCTCTTGTCCATGGGATTTCCTGACAAGAATACTAGAGTGGGCTGCCAGGCCCTCCTCCAGGGGATTTTTCTGATTCAGAGACTGAACCCATGTCTCCTACATCTTGCATCTCCTGCATCTCTTGCATTGCTGGTGTATTCTTTACTGCTGAGCCACCAGGGAAGCCTAATACCATACCAATAGGACTCAAATATAAAAATTGTGTCATAGCTGGAAAAGCTACAAGACACAGACTGTCTTTGAGGAAGAGTACTAAGGATGTTTGATAAGTCACTAATAATCAAAGATAAAATAACAGATGCTGACATGTTCAGTTAAAAGACGCTTGCCCCTTGGAAGAAAAGCTATGACAAACCTAAAAAGCATATTCAAAAGCTGAGACATTACTTTGCCAACAAAGGTCCATCTAGTCAAGGCTATGGTTTTTCCAGTGGTCACGTATGGATATGAGAGTTGGACTATAAAGAAAACTGAGTGTTGAAGAATTGATGCTTTTGAACTGTGGTGTTGGAGAAGACTCTTGTGAGTTCCTTGGACTGCAAGGAGATCCAACCAGTCCATCCTAAATGAAATCAGGCCTGAATATTCATTGGCAGGACTGATGCTGAAGCTGAAACTCCAATACTTAGGCCACCTGATGTGAAGAACTGACTCATGAAAAGACACTGATGCTGGGAAAGATCAAAGACAGAAGGAGAAGGGAATGACAGAGGATGAGATGGTTGGATGGCATCACTGACTCAATGGACATGAGTTTGAGTAAGCTCCGGGAGTTGGTGATGGACAGGGAAGCCTGGCATGCTGCAGTCCATGGGGTCGCAAAGAGTCAAACACCACCGAGTGACTGAACTGAACTGAACACGTTCAGAAAGAGTATGTTTCCTGACTGACACACATTACGAATCTAATGTGAGCTTGTTTGGAAGTTAACTTATATTTACTTTATTGTTACTGCTATCATGGCACTAAGACATATCTGGCTGATGGGTCCTGAAGAAATTCAGACTGGACCACAAGATTAATGCCATAGGCAAAATATAGTACAACAAAATGAATAGCAGAGTGAATATTGTAAAGGCCAATATCAAATGTTTTATTTATAAAAAACTATATCAACTAACTGTAATAAAATTTCAAAAACTTTAAAAAATTAAAAAAAAAAAAAAAACAACTGTGTTCGGCTAGTATCGTTGCCACCCTCTCTAAGTTCCTCAATATACTGCAGGGAGAAGGGTCAGCCAATGTGAGACACTTGTGCCAGATTTTGAAAATGGAAAAAGAAATCATCTCTGGGATCTTGAAGCAAATCCTGCACATAGGTGAGCTTTGAGAGTCATGCTCTGGTACAGCCAGCAGCTGAGAATGTTAAGTGCGAGGGCTCAGCAAAAAGGCGGAGGTCCACTATTCCTACAGAGATGGGTCAGGACAATGGTCTGCTTTCACAGCTGACAATATCCTGATGAGACTGACCAAATTCACTGTGACTTCCATGTGAGTCCTGTGAATCAGTCGCTTTTAGGAACTTCTTCTCTAATCTTCTTCACTTAACCCTTGCAACAATGGTTAGGCAAGCCTAAAATGGCCTGTATTAAGTCCGTTGTTCTCCAAAATCCTATAATGGCTATTGTTTTCCTGACTGAAATTGGATTTTCAACTAAATGAAGAATATTAATATACATAATTCAAGTGGTTCAAAGTTTTAAAATAATTCTTCAAGAATTTGAGAGAAAATTATTCTAAATGATTTGTGGCTTTTTTCTATCTTAGAATCAGAGTGATTAATTGAATATTTCTGGGCCTGCATTTCCTCTCCCAGATGAGGGCAGTGGCTAAAACACTTTCTAGTTCTGTCACTCTACAAGTCCAGAGTGTTAAGATTAATTAGGTTAGAGAGATGACAAAGACTAATATCCACACTGTAAATATTTGTGGTTGGTGAATTTAACAGAATGGATAATTTGTTTTGACATAATAAATCATTGTTTCCTTCTAAGGCTAACTTTTTTGTAGCAAAATACAATTATAAAATATAATGGACACATTCTTCTTATAACAAATCTTTGTATTTCTCATGTGTATGATGAATTCTGATGACTTCATACCTCTATATGAGTAGCAAATATCTACGATGATAAAAAATGATTAACCAAAATTATATTTTAATCTTGTACCTTGATGATGCTAATCACTACCAAGATATTATCTTTGGTTATATTATGGCTCAGCAGGTAAAGAATCTGCCTGCAATGCAGGAGACTCAAGAGATGTAGGCTCAATCCCTGGGTCAGGAAGATCCCCTAGGAAAAAAAATGGCAACCCACTCCAGTTATTCTTGCCTGGAAAACTCCATGAACAGAGGAGTCTGGTGGGCTACAGTTCAAAGGGTCACAAAAAGTCAGACATGACTGAAACTAAATACACACATATTCCAAACACAAGGTCTTATCCCATTGTCTTTTATGTGAGCTTTGATAAATTACCACAAATCTGAGGGCTTTAAACAAACAATATATTTATTTTCTTTACAGTTCTGTATGTTATTAAATCTGAAATAGGTTTTATTGGGCCAAAATCAAAGTGTCAGCATGGCTGTACTCATTCTGGAGGTTCTACAGGAAACCTGTTTCCTTGCTGTCTTTAGCTTTTACTGCCAGCAGGGTAGTATCCTACTTCAGTGGTCACACTTTTTCTTTTTTGTATCTGTTGTCAAATTTCCCTCTACCTCCCTCCAATACCCTGGAGAAAGGAAAGGCTACCCACTCCAATATTCTGGCCTAAAGAATTCCAAGGACTGTATATTCCATGAGATCACAAACACTTGGACACGACTGAATGACTTTCACTTTTACTTTCCCTTTCCCTCCAACTTCACTTGGATTTAGGATTCACTGGAATAACACCAGGATAACCTCCCCATTATAAGAGCTTTAACAATTACACCGACAACCTCAGTTTTGACATAGAAGATAATATTAACACACTTCAATGATTCAGACCTCGATAACTTTGAGCATCATTTTTCATTACACTAATCTTACACTTATAACATCCTGCTTATACTTCTATTCCTATAGCTAAACTCCTCGTTCTTCCTAGAGAAAATTATATATTAAAATAATAATAATAAACAAAAAGCCAATAAAGTAGATAGAATGACAAAGTTAGAAACTAAAAGTGTTGAATTAACATAAGCAATGGCAGAAAGGAAGAAAAAAGAAATACAGAACAGAGGAAACAATTAGAAAAAACATAGAAAAACAGATGAATTTTAAACACAGATTAAATTGTATTTAAATAAACTATACACCCCAATTAAAAAGAAAAAACTGGTAAAAATGAAAAAAATAATACACAACTACATGCTTTCAAGTGATGCATTTTAAATATGAAGATATAGAAAGGTTAAATTAAATGATGGAAAGATATAGCATGCAAAATTTAAACTCAATAGGCTGATGTGGCAATGGTACCCCACTCCAGTACTCTTGCCTGGAAAATCCCATGGGCAGAGGAGCCTGGTAGGCTGCAGTCCGTGGGATCGCAGAGTCGGACACGACTGAGCGATTTCATTTTCACTTTTCACTTTCATGCATTGGAGAAGGAAATGGCAACCCACTCCAGTGTTCTTGCCTGGAGAATCCCAGGGACGGGGTAGCCTGGTGGGCTGCCGTCTATGGGGTCACACAGAGTCAGACACGACTGAAGCGACTTAGCAGCAGTAGGCTGATGTGGCTTCATTATCATCAGACAAGTACTTCAGAACAAGAAGTGTTACCAGAGGTAAAGACAGTCACTTCATAAAGATAAAATAGTCTGCTGATTATTCCTAAACATGTGTTAAATAAGAGAGCTCCAAAATTCACGAAAGTAAAATTGATAGCACTAATGGAAAATTCTGAAAGAGATGGGAATACCAGACCACCTGACCTGCCTCTTGAGAAATCTGTATGCAGGTCAGGAAGCAACAGTTAGAACTGGACATGGAACAACAGACTAGTTCCAAATAGGAAAAGGAGTACGTCAAGGCTGTATATTGTCAACCTGCTTATTTAACTTATATGCAGAGTACATCATGAGAAACACTGGACTGGAAGAAACACAAGCTGGAATCAAGATTGCCAGGAGAAATATCAATAACCTCAGATATGCAGATGACACCACCCTTATGGCAGAAAGTGAAGAGGAACTCAAAAGCCTCTTGATGAAAGTGAAAGTGGAGAGTGAAGAAGTTGGCTTAAAGCTCAACATTCAGAAAACAAAGATCATGGCACCTGGTCCCATCACTTCATGGGAAATAGATGGGGAAACAGTGGAAACAGTGTCAGACTTTATTTTTGGGGGCTCCAAAATCACTACAGATGGTGACTGCAGCCATGAAATTAAAAGACGCTTACTCCTTGGAAGGAAAGTCATGACCAACCTAGATAGCATATTCAAAAGCAGAGACATTACTTTGCCAACAAAGGTCCGTCTAGTCAAGGCTAGATGGTTTTTCCTGTGGTCATGTATGGATGTGAGAGTTGGACTGTGAAGAAGGCTGAGCGCCGAAGAATTGATGCTTTTGAACTGTGGTGTTGGAGAAGACTCTTGAGAGTCCCTTGGACTGCAAGGAGATCCAATCAGTCCATTCTGAAGGAGGTCAGCCCTGGGATTTCTTTGGAAGGAATGATGCTAAAGCTGAAACTCCAGTACTTTGGCCACCTCATGCAAAGAGTTGACTCATTGGAAAAGACTCTGATGCTGGGAGGGATTGGGGGCAGGAGGAGAAGCAGACAACAGAGGATGAGATGGCTGGGTGGCATCACTGATTCGATGGACGTGAGTCTGAGTGAACTCCGGGAGTTGGTGATGGACAGGGAGGCCTGGAATGCTGTGATTCACGGGGTCGCAAAGAGTCGGACACGACTGAGGGACTTAACTGAACTGAACTGAAAGTTTAAAAAAGGATAAATCTACATCATAGTGGAGCATTTAACTTCCATTTCTCAGGAATTCATAAGGCAAGAGGAAAAAATATGAATTAGAAAATCTAAATTAATTTAATTAATATGATAGAAGACTAAACAGCCCTAAGAAACTCTAGGTCATAAAGCAAACTAAATAAATTTCAAAGTCTTAAAATCCTACAAGAATATATAATTAAATTAGAAATAAAAAATACACCTTAGTTATTTACCCAAATATTTGGAAATTAAATAATATACTCCTAGATTGCCTATTAATCAAATAATAGGAAAAGAAAATAAAAATGCATTTACAACTAAATGAAGGTTAAAGTAAAATATATCAAAAATATTAGTGGATAAAACTATAGGTACATAGAGGGAAATGTAAAGCTCTAAATGCTTATTTTATAAAGAAAGGAAGGTTTAAAATCTATAAGCTAAGTTTTCAACATAAGAAACTATAAGAGAAAAATCAAAGAAGCTAGAAGATTATATGAAGGAAAATGTAAGTACAAAATAAATTTTTAAAATTTAGAAGAAAGAAAACAAAGTAACAAAATCATTGAAAGAGAAAACAAAAATATTACAGAAGTTAGTTCTTTAAAATGATTAAAGGAATCAATACATATATAGCAAGACAGCATATAGCTGACTCAACAACATATAGGCAGACTGAACAACAAAAAAATTCCAACATCAGACATAAAGGAGGAATCATCATTATATATTCCATAAATATTAAATGTATAACAACAAATATTATGAATAAAATTAAAGCAATACTTGGGAAATTAGAAGAAATACAGGCACCTGAAAAGCACAAGTTGTAAAAGCTATTAGAAGACAGGAACACTGAAAATGCCTATTGTTTTAAACAAATAAACTTATAAATCTTTCTACTGCTGCTGCTGCTGCTAAGTTGCTTCAGTCGTGTCCAACTCTGTGCGACCCCATAGACGGCAACCCACCAGGCTCCCCCGTCCTTGGGATTCTCCAGGCAAGAATACTAGAGTGGGCTGCCATTTCCTTCTTCAATGCATGAAAGTGAAAAGTGAAAGTGAACTCACTCAGTTGTGTGCAACTCTTAGTGACCCCATGGACTGCAGCCTACCAGGCTCCTCCATCCATGGGATTGTCCAGGCAAGAGTACTGGAGTGGGGTGCCATTGCCTTCTCCACACACTAACTAGGATAGCTAAAATAAAAGACAACATTAGAACGTGTAGCAGTTGTAATTCCAATATACTATTACTGGGTGTGTAAAATGATTCAAGTCTTTTAAAATATTATTTATCAGTTACAAGATAAAAATACACCTACCTATGACTGAGCAATTCCAGCCGTCCAAAAGAAGGAAAAATGTAAATATGTAAGTACTGTTAATTTTATCTTTATTCATCTCACAAAAAACTGGAGGGGAAAACAACATTTCCATTAACATTTGAATGAATAAACAGATTGTGATAAATTTATTTCATCAAAAAATTATCAACAATAAGAAATGACTTACTAATTCATAAAACAAATGGATAGAAATCTTAAAAATTAGAGCAGAAATAAATGCAAAAGAAACAAAAGAGACCATAGCAAAAATCAACAAAACCAAAAGCTGATTCTTTGAAAGAATAAATAAAATGGACAAACCATTAGCCAGACTCATCAAGAAACAAAGGGAGAAAAAGCAAATCAATAAAATTAGAAGTGAAAATGGAGAGATCACAACAGACAACACAGAAATACAAAGGATCATAAGAGACTACTTTCAACAATTATATGCCAATAAAACGGACAACATGGAAGAAATGGACAAATTCTTAGAAAAGTACAACTTTCCAAAACTGGACCAGGAAGAAATAGAAGATCTTAACAGACCCATCACAAGCACGGAAATTGAAACTGTAATCAAAAATCTTCCAGCAAACAAAAGCCCCGGTCCAGACGGCTTCACAGCTGAATTCTACCAAAAATTTAGAGAAGAGCTAACACCTATCCTGCTCAAACTCTTCCAGAAAATTGCAGAGGAAGGTAAACTTCCAAAATCACCCTAATACCAAAACCTGACAAAGATCCCACAAAAAAAGAAAACTACAGGCCAATATCACTGATGAACATAGATGCAAAAATCCTTAACAAAATTCTAGCAATCAGAATCCAACAACACATTAAAAAGATCATACACCATGACCAAGTGGGCTTTATCCCAGGGATGCAAGGATTCTTCAATATCCGCAAATCAGTCAGTATAATACACCACATTAACAAATTGAAAAATAAAAACCATATGATTATCTCAGTAGATGCAGAGAAAGCCTTTGACAAAATTCAACACCCATTTATGATAAAAACTCTCCAGAAAGCAGGAATAGAAGGAACATACCTCAACATAATAAAAGCTATATATGACAAACCCATAGCAAACATTATCCTCAATGGTGAAAAATTGAAAGCATTTCCTCTAAAGTCAGGAACAAGACAAGGGTGCCCACTTTCACCATTACTATTCAACATAGTTTTGGAAGTTTTGGCCACAGCAATCAGAGCAGAAAAAGAAATAAAGGAATCCAAATAGGAAAAGAAGAAGTAAAACTCTCACTATTTGCAGATGACATGATCCTCTACATAGAAAACCCTAAAGACTAAACTAGAAAACTACTAGAACTAATCAACGACTATAGTAAAGTTGCAGGATATAAAATCAACACACAGAAATCCCTTGCATTCCTATACACTAATAATGAGAAAACTGAAAGAGAGATTAAGGAAACAATTCCATTCACCATTGCAACGGAAAGAATAAAATACTTAGGAATATATCTACCTAAAGAAACTAAAGACCTATATATAGAAAACTATAAAACACTGGTGAAAGAAATCAAAGAGGACACTAATAGATGGAGAAATATACCATGTTCATGGATTGGAAGAATCAATATAGTGAAAATGAGTATACTACCCAAAGCAATTTATAGATTCAATGCAATCCCTATCAAGCTACCAACAGTATTCTTCACAGAGCTAGAACAAATAATTTCACAATTTGTATGGAAATACAAAAAAACCTCAAATAGCCAAAGCGATCTTGAGAAAGAAGAATGGAACTGGAGCAATTTATAGATTCAATGCAATACCTATCAAGCTACCAACAGTATTCTTCACAGAGCTAGAACAAATAATTTCACAATTTGTTTGGAAATACAAAAAACCTCAAATAGCCAAAGCGATCTTGAGAAAGAAGAATGGAACTGGAGCAATTTATAGATTCAATGCAATACCTATCAAGCTACCAACAGTATTCTTCACAGAGCTAGAACAAATAATTTCACAATTTGTATGGAAATACAAAAAACCTCGAATAGCCAAAGCGATCTTGAGAAAGAAGAATGGAACTGGAGGAATCAACCTACCTGACTTCAGGCTCTACTACAAAGCCACAGTTATCAAGACAGTAAGGTACTGGCACAAAGATAGAAATATAGATCAATGGAACAAAACAGAAAGCCCAGAGATAAATCCACGCACATATGGACACCTTATCTTTGACAAAGGAGGCAAGAATATACAATGGATTAAAGACAATCTCTTTAACAAGTGGTGCTGGGAAATCTGGTCAACCACTTGTAAAAGAATGAAACTAGAACACTTTCTAACACCATACACAAAAATAAACTCAAAATGGATTAAAGATCTCAACGTAAGACCAGAAACTATAAAACTCCTAGAGGAGAACATAGGCAAAACACTCTCTGACATACATCACAGCAGGATCCTCTATGACCCACCTCCCAGAACATTGGAAATAAAAGCAAAAACAAACAAATGGGACCTAATTAACCTTAAAAGCTTCTGCACATCAAAGGAAACTATTAGCAAGGTGAAGAGACAGCCTTCAGAATGGGAGAAAATAATAGCAAATGAAGCAACCGACAAACAACTAATCTCAAAAATATACAAGCAACTCCTACAGCTCAACTCCAGAAAAATAAATGACCCAATCAAAAAATGGGCCAAAGCACTAAACAGACATTTCTCCAAAGAAGACATACAGATGGCTAACAAACACATGAAAAGATGCTCAACATCACTCATTATCAGAGAAATGCAAATCAAAACCACTATGAGGTACCATCTCACACCAGTCAGAATGGCTGCGATCCAAAAGTCTACAAATAATAAATTCTGGAGAGGGTGTGGAGAAAAGGGAACCCTCTTACACTGTTGGTGGGAATGCAAACTAGTACAGCCACTATGGAGAACAGTGTGGAGATTCCTTAAAAAACTGGAAATAGAACTGCCTTATGATCCAGTAATCCCACTGCTGGGCATACACACTGAGGAAACCAGAAGGGAAAGAGACACGTGTACCCCAATGTTCATCGCAGCACTGTTTATAATAGCCAGGACATGGAGGCAACCTAGATGCCCATCAGCAGATGAATGGATAAGAAAGCAGTGGTACATATACACAATGGAGTATTACTCAGCCATTAAAAAGAAAACATTTGAATCAGTTCTAATGAGGTGGATGAAACTGGAGCCTATTATACAGAGTGAAGTAAGCCAGAAGGAAAAACACCAATATAGTATAATAACACATATATATGGAATTTAGAAAGATGGTAACAATAACCCTGTGTACGAGACAGCAAAAGAGACACTGATGTATAGAACAGTCTTATGGACTCTATGAGAGAGGGAGAAGGGGGGAAGATTTGGGAGAATGGCACTGAAACATGTAAAATATCATGTATGAAACGAGATGCCAGTCCAGGTTCGATGCAGGATACTGGATGCTTGGGACTAGTGCACTGGGACTACCCAGAGGGATGGTATGGGGAGGGAGGAGGGAGGAGGGTTCAGGATGGGGAACACATGTATACCTGTGGTGGATTCATTTTGATATTTAGCAAAACTATTATGTAAAGTTTAAAAATAAAAAAAATTTTTTTAAAAAATATGATGCTGAATAAAAAAGCCAAATACAAGAATACCCAGTGTGTATTTTCATTTGTTTGATGTTATCATAGCTTGGTTAACCAAATGTACAGAGATAACAATTGGAAGAGTGACAGTACATATTATTCTATGTAAATTTTGTTTCTATCAAAAAAAGCTTGAAGAGGAAAAAAGGAACTGGCAAAAAAAATGAATACTTACTGTATTGACTCAGTAATCTCATTTTTAGGAGTTTCCCATGTGAGTTGGAAACTTACATTGACATAAAGTCTGTATACAAAAGTTTATATCCACTTTATTTATAATCACTAAAACCAGGAGACAACCCAAATATCTCTCACTGGATAAGTGGATAAACAAACTCTCATATAATTGAACGCTACTCAGCAATAAAAGAAGACTAAGCTATTGATTCATGCAACAATGTGAATAAATCTTAAATGTACTTTGTTAAGTGAAAGAAGCCAGGTCCCAAAGGCTACATATTATATGGTCTCATATGACTTTCTGGAATAAACAAAATAATAGGGAGAGGAAAAGATCCATGGATGTCGACAGCGGGGCTTAGAGAGAGGTTATCTACAAAGGGGCAGCAAGTAGTATTTGGAGATGATAGAACTGTTTTGTTTAGTATTGTTTGGTGGATAGGGGCTTCCCAGGTGGCACAGTGGTAGAGAATCCACCTGCCAATGCAGGAGACACCAGAGACATGGGTTCAATCCCTGGGTCGAGAAGATCTCCTGGAGTAGGAAATGGCAATCCACTCCAGTATTCCTGCCTGGAAGATTCCATGAACGAGGAGCCTGGCCAGCTACAGTCCATGGAGTTGAAAAAGAATTAGGTACAACTGAGTGACTGAGCACTGTGTGGTGGATACATGATTATGAATTTGTCATAACCCATTGAATTGTACCCACAGAATGAAGTTTCCTACATTCATGTTTAAAAATAAAAACAGCAATAGGAAAACACAGTGTCAATGGGTCCCAGAATGGAATGCAAACTGTATAGGAAGAATTTAATTATAATACAAATAAATGGTATAACCACATTGAAGGAAGTGAGCAAAGGAGCTGATGTACCTACTTTGGAAGTGTTTTGACTGGGCACTGCAGAGATAAAGATTCTGTACAAAAACACTCTACACTAGTTAGTAAATTTCTTCCACATAAGGATTTGGATTAGTAATTCTGAAACTATATGTATATTAGGGTTGCATAAATAGGTTCATTATAGATAATAAGAGCACATTTTCTTACTGTTGAAGAGAAAACTTCCAAAGAAGGAAAGGAGAATGATAGATTGAACCTCGTGGTGCTGCACTGTAGTGAGACAGCAGTATGAATTCACATTTTGTTTTGGTGTGTATATGTGTTTCTGTGCATTACCAGTTATTCGTATGTATGTGATACATATTATGTGGAGATGTGGAGCTCTATGTACACATGAATTAGTACACATACATTTCCTAGCTCTGTCTACTGAGTAGACCCAAAAAGAGATGTCACCTCAATAATAGTGAATATACCGAGCACCAGGATCACAGTTTATAAGTACCACTTGCCAATAGCAAGAACAAAGGATCCTTGAAAAACAGTTAATATTCCTTCCTGGCTGGAGAAGGTAAAATACAAGATGAGCCTGAAACAACCTGTGGGAAATAAGAATAAACAACAACCACAAAAAGATGGGACAATTAAAAAGGAGCATACAAAATAGTATGGAAGTGTTCCTGGGTGTGAAGCTCAAACAATGTGAAGAAAAATATAAAGGTAGTACTTGTTTTGAACTAAAGGATTAAATATGTATCTATGAGTTCATACAGTTATAAATAATTGATGGCATAAATAAATACATTTATTCAATTTAGAAATGTGGAATTAATGAGGAGATAGAAAATCCCTATTAGAACACCACAGTGAGATTCACTGATGAATGTTAAAGTTAGTAACTAGATGATTCAGGAAAAGCAAAATATTTGTATGGCTTCAGTGCAATGCCTCATAATATTTATAAATTACCAGTGAGGAGGGGGAATACAGTGTAGAAACCTGGCAGATATCTCCTCATTCACATGATCAAGCTTAACATCATGAGTAGAAAGTCACAATAATATTCTGTTTCCCTCAATATGAGATGATGCAAAAAACAGTTCACCTCTACAGTATTCTTCGCTAAAATTCATGGCTTCAGTTGAATGAGAGAATTTTAAAATAACCAAAGTTGTAGGATATTCTAAAAAATTCTACAAAATTATTTAACAGCAAGATTCAATTCCCTAGTCATGAAAGACAAGATTGAGAAACTATCACAGATTGGAAGTATCCAAGGAATTAAGAAAACTGAACAAAATGTAGGCTCAAATTGAATCATGCAACAGGAGAAAATATATGTAAATGGAAAGACTGGTGAAAGCAAGATAAAGTCTGTAGTTTAGTTAATAAAATGCCAATGTTAATCTCTTAATTTTGACAAATGTGCCCTGCTTATACAAAATGTTATTATTAAGAGAGACTGAAAAATGATACACAGAAATTCTCTATATTATCTTTGGTATTCTTCTGTGAATCTGAAATTATTTCCAAATTATAATTTTACAAAATGTCTGAGTCTTTTTATGTTTCTGAAATATGAAAAACTATGGAGATTACTGATTCTTCAGAAAATTTTGTGACTTATCTTGCAAGGTAAGCTGAGGATGGATGACACATATGTTAGAGATAATATTTTAATAAAAAATTCAGCTTTTTATAGAATAAAAATGGATATTAAAGATTGACCCCCTACTAACCTACATTCTCACTTCCCATTCTTGGTTAGACCTCTTTAAATGTTTTTACAGCTTTATTGAGATAAAACTGATATATAATAAACTGCACATAATTAACATAAGCAATTTGTTAGTTTTATATATATATATATAAATATACAGAGTCATTATCATAATCAAGAAAATAAACACATGCATCATCTCCAAACACCTCTTCCTGTTTCTTTGTTACATTTTTGCTCATGTTCTACCCTCTCTCTACAAGACTCAAATCCTGATTTTGACTGGTAGATCCTAGACCTTGAGGGCTTATCTTACAGTTCCCTCATTCAAAATGCCTTCCTTAATTATTAGTCTCATACCACAACCTGATTTATGTATCTCCAACTTTCACTTAACTTACTACTTTACATCATGACTTTGTGTCTGTGGCAATTCTCCTCAGAATAAAAAATAATATTGATGGTGGAAGAAATTTTGTTTCACCATTGTATCCACAGACCTCAATACAGATAAGCTACTAAACAGACATTCCTCAAAGTATATTATTCCATGTTTTTATACACTTTGCAGAAACACATGCCTCTAACTGTTAAAACATTTTATTTCAGACAATATTATTGGACAAATAAAACCACCATGCTTGTTACGATTCAAGAGGTCTATGAAATAACAGGATTGTCTTTTTTAATTAAAAGCCAATGGTGTGTGTATTTAATTATTTTGGTTAATCAAAACATTCTTAAAATGTTCTTAAAAATGTAACCGTTATGAGTTCAGTGCCTCTACTATTCCAAACTCTCATTATTTAATGAAATTACTGACTTCCAAATACAGTTTGTGTGTTTATTTTGTAACCTATGACTGCTTTATTATACAATTATATGTTCTTCATCAGTGATTAAGAACTTCACATATGAATTTATATGAGATTCATTATTATATTTGATATTATATTGTATATTGGTACAATAGTTCATGATCATAACTATCTTAAATGAACATATCCCAGGCACACTGCTAAGTACTTTATATGCATTGTCACAACAAATTTTTAATAAAAACTTATTAGGCTTTATTAACCCCTTTTATTGATAAGCTGAGACTCAGAAAATAAACTTGAGAGGAGCAGCAATGATTACCTGGTAAAAATGCCTTTTCAGTTCAGTTTAGTTCAGTCGCTCAGTCGTGTCCGCCTCTTTGCGACCCCATGAATCACAGCACGCCAGGCCTCCCTGCCCATCACCAACTCCCGGAGTTCACTCAGACTCATGTCCATTGAGTCAGTGATGCCATCCAGCCATCTCATCCTCTGTCGTCCCCTTCTCCTCCTGCCCCCAATCCCTCCCAGCATCAGAGTCTTTTCCAATGAGTCAACTCTTCGCATGAGGTGGCCAAAGTACTGGAGTTTCAGCTTTAGCATCATTCCTTCCAAAGAAATCCCAGGGCTGATCTCCTTCTAAACTATAATAAATTAAGTCATTTTAATTCCTACACACTTCATCAACACTTGTATTTAGAGCAACATCTACCAGGCACAGGGGCCCAGATTAATTGACTTGTATCATATAACAGAATAATTCTAAAACTATAACTTGCATTTTTGTGAAAGTGAAGTTGCTCAGTCGTGTCTGACTCTTTGCGACCCCGTGGACTGCAGCCCACCAGGCTCCTCTGTCCATGGAATTTTCCAGACAAGAATACTGGAGTGGGTTACCATTTCCTTGCATTTTTGTAGCCCTTTACAATTTTTAATATGCTTTGACAAAGTTTACCACTTCACAGACCTGAAGTAGTTAAAGGCAGATTTATGTCTCACTGCGTAGTTAAGGAAACAAACTGAGTGCCTTGCAATGATTAGAAAAGGTCACAAAACAACCTATTCCTTCTGACTCTTGGACAGTGGGTATCTTCCCTCTAGCCTTCCCGTTAATAAACAATGTTTATTCTCACCTCATGGCCTTTACATTTACATTTCCCTCCTACCAGAAATTCTTTCATTCCATATATTTTAATGTCACACTTCCCTTCTTATTGTAATCAGGGCTTCAGACTCCCCTTCTAAAATATCTACTCATACATTTCACTTCCTTTAGGGTAAAAAAATCTTCAATCTTACTTAGGGGTGAATCTTTAATCTTACTACTTACAGAACTTTTTTATAGAAGTTTTTGTCTATAAATTATAATTCATATAAGTCACATTTGACTGAACCCTAGATCCTAAAACCATATCTAGCCAAATATATCTGTTTATGAAAAATTGGTAGTGATATTTCTCCAAATTTATTGACTATTATATGTAGGTTTAGTTTTAATGAAGGAACAATTTTAAAACGCTGTGAATATTACTGTGGTACACTTTGATTAACCACATCAAGACTTTGTGATTATATATTAAACTAGTGGCTCATACACTAATTGATTAATGATCTCAGTGTGATGGTAAAATATAGCTGTTATTTTCATTAATAAATACATTTAATACTGTTTTTTAAACCAAAAAATAAATGGTGCTTATTTTTACTTTATTAAATAGTTAACATATATTAAAATTTACATTTTATAAAACCCTATGCATGTAATTTTTTAAATATGCTGGAATGTCAATATGTCAATATTAAAAAGTTAAATTATAATACTAATATAAAATAGCAGCATGCTGCTAAGTCACTTCAGTCGTGTCCGACTCTGTGCAACCCCATAGACGGTAGCCCACCAGGCTCCCCTGTCCCTGGGATTCTCCAGGCAAGAACACTGGAGTGGGTTGTCATTTCCTTCTCCAGTGCATGAAAGTGAAAAGTGAAAGTGAAATCACTCTGTCTTGTCTGACTCTTATCGACCCCATGGACTGAAGCCTACCAGGCTCCTTCGTCCATGGGATTTTCCAGGCAAAAGAGTACTGGAGTGGGGTGCCATTTTGCCTATATTAATTACTTGATGGGCTTTTGAGCTATACGTTCTTTACAGCAGTGACTAAGTGACAGTCAAATATTAGCTATTTCTCTTCAAAATAATGAGCCTCAATAATTTTTTACTAATTCTGATGAGACATTTCTTTAAATATCCTATGTCGTATCATTTTCAGATTAAAGACGTCATTCGAATGTACTTCTGGTATTTCGATCAGAAGTAAATTATACACAGCCTACTGAAAAATCACTACACTGCTCTGCTCTATCAATTGATTGTGACAAATTAATAACACCATTAAATCTTATAATGCAAAATGAATTTGGGTCAGGCTGAAAAAATACTTGAGTTTCATTTGATATACTTTTTAATAATTCTTAATTTTATAACATTTTGTAGTTGTAACAGGTAAATTGAATAGAGCAAAAGAAGTCTATGGTATAATTTCTAATTAGAAGTAAAAGATTATCTTAATCATTATAATTCTTAGTTCTTTGAAAAAATGTTTCTGGTAATACTTTTCATAACATAACAGACAAAGCCCTTTTATAATTTCCATGCTATAATTATTAATATTTTAACTTATTTACTATATTACTAAAGTGGCAAAGTTTTAATATGGAAACTAATTCATCTTTTTACAAGTTTCATTTACAAGTTTCAAAAATCATTGCTTTGGAAGAGAAAGAAGTAATAAATTTTACTTTACACATTTTTTATATTTTTACTTGTGTTATATATATATGTACCAGAATTTATCATCTTAGCCACTTTTAAATGTATGATTCAATAATGTTAAGTATGTCACACTGTTATGATTAATTTATATTTAAATAATGTATTAGTAATGAATCATCAATACATTCTGAAAATCATAACTGAACAGAACCTAAGAAAAATTACAAAATAAGCAAATGGTGGTCCTTGGGTCATAAAGGTAAGGCACAACCTACTGAGATAATGAAATGCAACATGTCTGGCACTGTGTTGGAAACCGTTCAGGTAATGATAATCTATGTATCAGTACCTGGATCAGATAGGCCAAGTAATTTGGTTGTAGTCAACAATAAATAAAATAAAAATTTGACCCAGTTTGTTCTGACTCTAAATATCTGATATTTTTATCAAATTTTACTATTAAAGATCTGGGCTAATGAAGACTATAGCTAAAGTCTCTGTAAACAAATTGCTTTTACAGGTGCTATTATTAAAGCCCATAATATGGGCTTTAAAAACAGCCCATATTATGGGCTTCAAAACAGCTCTGTTTGAATTCACATTCTCTGTTTGAAAGCAACCTATGTGGACTTAGGTAAGCCCCTGAAACTTGTAGAGCCTTAGTTTCCCCATCTGAATAGTCACTTTTCACTTAGAAATGGAGATACAGAGATAATAATAATATTCCCCAAAAACTTATTATGGGACTCAATCCACTTTTTATGATTGTAATTCTTTGCAGTTCAAAACAGATCTCTGATATTAGACCAGCTAGGTTCAAAACTGAATTCAAACCCCTTTAAGATCATTGCTGTTGCTGCTGTTTAGTCACTAAACAGTGCCCAACTATGTGACCCCATGGACAGCAGCATCCCAGCCTTCTCTGTCCTCCACTATTTTTCGTGGCATGTGTGGGTCTAGTCGCTCAGTCGTGTCCTACTCTTTGCAACACCATGGATTGTAGCCTGCCAGGCTCCTCTGTCCATGGGGCTTCTCCAGGCCAGAATACTGGAGTGGGTTGCCATGTCCTCCTCCAGAGGACCTTCCCAACCTAGGGATTGAACCCAGGTCTCCTGCATTGCAGGTGGATTCTTTACTGTCTGTGCTCAAATTCATGTCCTTTGAGTTAGTGATACTATCTAACCATTTCATCCTCTGCTGCTCGCTTCTCATTATGCCTTCACTAGTTCAGAAATTCAGGGCCTTTTTCAATGAGTTGGCTCTTTGCATTAGGTGGCCAAGGTATTGGAGTTTCAACTTCAGCAACAGTCTTTCCAATGAATATTCATGGTTGATTTCCTTTAGGATTAGTGACTGATTTGATTTCCTTGCAGTCCAAGGGACTCTCAAGAGTTTTCTCCAGCACCACAACCAAAAAGAATGAATTCTTCAGTGCTCAGCCTTCTTTATGGTCTAACTTACATCCATACATAACTACAGGAAAAACCATAGCTGTGCCTATATGGACCTTTGTCGGCAAAGTTATGTCTCTGCTTTACAATATGATGGCTAGGTTTGTCATAGCTTTCCTTCCAAGGAGCAAGTGTCTTTTAATTTCATGGCTGCAGTTAGTATCCACCTTGATTTTGGAGCCCAGGAAAATAAAATCTGTCACTACTTCCAATTTTTCCCCTTTCTATTTGCCATGAAGTGATGGGACCAGATGCCATGATCTTTGCTTTTTGAATGCTGAGTTTTAAGCCAGCTTTTTCACTCTCCTCTTTTACCCTCATCAAGAGGCTCTTTAGTTCCTCTTTGCTTTCTGCTGTAAGGGTGGTGTCATCTGCATACATGAAGTTATTGATAATTTCTCCCAGCAATTTTGATTCTAGCTTGTGATTCATCCATCCTGGCATTTCATATGATGTACTCTGCATGTAAGTTAAATAAACAGGTTGACAATATACAGTCTTGTCATTCTCCTTTACCCATTTGGAACCAGCCGATTGTTCCATGTCCGGTTCTACCTGTTGCTTCTTCTTCTTCTTTTTTTAAAGTAACAATTATTTATCTATACCAAAGTTCCATTTGATTATCACTATGAATCCCATTGCCGAAAACTCATTTTGTGTTTTTTTTCCCTCTTTTGGCTGGTTTTGTGATTCATTTGAGCTTCATCATGGCTCAGCAAGTAAAGAATCTGCCTGCAATGCAGGAAACAGGAGACACTGGTTTGATACCTGGGCCAGGAAAATGGGAGAGAATGGCAACACACTCCATTATTCTTGCCTGAAAAAATGGTGGGCTACAGTCCAATGGGTCATAGTCAGAAATGACTAAGAAACTAAGCACAAATTAAGCTCAGTGATCAGTTTAACTAAGCTTGAAGAATTCAGAGTAAGGTCTAATTTACTCACTAAAATGAATTCTTACTCATTTTTCTTCAATTCTCATATTCTTAATCTTTCTTTCCAGTGCTGTCAAAAATATATAGAAAATATAAGATCTGTACTTAATAGTTGTGAAGTCAAGGTTTGTTAAATATACTTATTGGCACATTTATTTGTGTGTTTATGCATATACACACATGCATTAAAGTTCTATTAAAGTTTTTGTATTGTTTTCCATCATACTACTTTTTGCTTAAACATAGCCAAAATCATGAATGTTATTTTCTCACTGAATCATTATTTCTATAGAAAAAACAAATGCACTTCCAACTACAAAATAGTATACATTAGACTATCAGATGCTATTTTTCCTTTTTATGTGTGTAGCCTCTATATTTACTGAAATATAGATGGGAAAATAATCTAGACCATTCAAGAGCAATGGAGGCTGCCTAAAGAGATCTGGGGCAAACGGAATTTCTTTAATTTTTAAATTTTTTTCACATTAGATCTTTTTTTGTTTGTTTTATGAAAGGGAGGAAGATATTTCTCCATCAGTTGTGTTTTTTTTTTTTAATTGGAGGCTAATTACTTTATTTGTGGTGGTTTTTGCCATACATTGACATGAATCAGCCAAGGGTGTACATTTGTCCTCCTGTCCCAAACCACCTTCCCACCTCCCTCCCCATCCCATCCCTCTGAGTTGTCCCAGTGCAGTGGCTTCAAGTACCCTGCTTCACACATTGAACTTGGACTGGTCATCGATTTCACATATGGTAATACACATGTTTCAATGCTATTCTCTCAAATCATCCCACCCCTGCCTTCTCCCACAGAGTTCAAAAGTCTGTTCTTTATACCTGTGTCTCTTTTGCTGTCTCACATATAAGATCATCATTACCATCTTTCTAAATTTGATATGTACACATTAATATATTTTATTGGTGCTTTTCTTTCTGACTTACCTCATTGTATAATAGGCTCCAGTTTCATCCACCTCATAAGAACGGACTCAAATCTTTTTAATAACTGAGTAATATTCCATTGTGTATATGTACCACAGCTTTCTTTATCCATTCATCTGCTGATGGACATGTAGGCTGTTTTCATGTCCTAACTATTGTAAGCAGTGCTGTAATGAACATTGTGGTACATGTGTCTCTTTCAATTCTGGTTTCCTCAGTGTGTATGCCCAGCAGTGGGATTGCTGGGTCGTATGGCAGTTCTGGAGAAGGCAATGGCAACCCACTCCAGCACTCTTGCCTGGAAAATCCCATGGACGGAGGAGCCTAGTAGGCTGTAGTCCATGGGGTTGCTAAGAGTCGGACATGACTAAGCGACGTCACTTTCACTTTTCACTTTCATGTATTGGAGAAGGAAATGGCAATCCACTCCAGTGTTCTTGCCTGGAGAATCCCAGGGACAGCGGAGCCTGGTGGACTGCAGTCTATGGGGTCGCACAGAGTCGGACATGACTGAAGCGACTTAGCAGCAGCAGCAGCAGCAGCAGCAGCAGCATAGCAGTTCTATTTCCAGTTTATTTAAGGAATCTCCACACTGTTCTCCATAGTGGCTGTGCTAGTTTTCATTCCCACCAACAGTGTAAGAGAGTTCCCTTTTCTCTGCACCCTCTCCAGCATTTATTGTTTGTAGACTTTTTGATGACAGCCACCCTGACTGGTGTGAGGTGGTACCTCATAGAGGTTTTGATTTGCATTTCTCTGATAATGAGTGATGTTGAACATCTTTTCATGTGTTTGTTAGTCATCTGTATGTCTTCTTTGGAGAAATGTCTGATTAGTTCTTTGGCCCATTTTTTGATTGGATCATTTATTTTTCTGCTTTTAAGCTGCATGAGCTGCTTGTATATTTTGAGATTAATTCTTTGTCAGTTGCTTCATTTGCTATTATTTTCCCCATTCTGAAGGCTGCCTTGCTTATAGTTTCCTTTGTTGTGCAAAAGTTTTTTTTGTTGTTTGTTTTTTTGTTGTTGTTGTTTGTTTTTTGCAAAAGTTTTTTAAGTTTAATTAGGTCCTATTTATTTTTGCTTTTATTTCCATCATTCTAGGATGTGAGTCATAGAGGATCTTGCTGTGATTTATGTCAGAGAGTATTCTACTGTGTTTTCTTCTAGGAGTTTTATAGTTTCTGGTCTTACATTTAGATCTTTATCCATTTTGAGCTTATTTTTGTGTATGGTGTTAGAGAGTGTTCTGGTTTCATTCTCTTACAGGTGGTAGACCAGTTTTCCCAGCACCACTTGTTAAAAAGATTGTCTTTTCTCCATTGTATATTTTTGCCTCCTATGTCAAGCAAAAGGTGTTCATAAGTGCATGGATTTATCTCTGGGCTTTCTATTTAATTCCACTGGTCTATATTTCTGTCTTTGTGCCAGTACCATACTGTCTTAATGACTGTAGCTTTGTAGTATAGTCTGAAGTCAGGCAGATTGATTCTTCCAGTTCCATTCTTCTTTCTCAAGATTGCTTTGGCTATTCATGGTTTCTTGTGATTCCATACAAATTGTGTAATTATTTGTTCTAGTTCTGTAAAAAATACTGTTGGTAGCTTGATAGGGATTGCATTGAATCTATAAATTGCTTTGGGTAGTATACTCATTTTCACTATATTGATTCTTCTGATCCATGAACATGGTATATTTCTCCATCTATTTGTGTCATCTTTGATTTCTTTCATCAGTGTTTTATAATTATATGTATATATATACACACACACACACACACACACATGTCTTTTGTTTCCTTAGGTAAATTTATTCCTAAGTATTCTTTTCATTTCAATGATGAATGGGATTGTTTCCTTAATTTCTCTTTCTGTTTTCTCATTGTTAGTGTATAGGATTGAAAGGGATTTCTATGCATTAATTTTATATCCCACAACTTTACTATATTCATTGATTAGCTCTAGTAATTTTCTGATGGTGTCTTTAGGGTTCTCTATGTAAAAGATCATGTCATCTGTGAACAGTGAGAGTTTTACTTCTTTTCCAATCTGGATTCCTTTTATTTCTTTTTCTTCTCTGATTACTGTGGCTAAAACTTCCAAAACTATGTTGAATAGTACTGGTGAGAGTGGGCACCCTTGTCTTGACTTGACTTAGGGGAAATGCTTTCAATTTTTCTCCATTAAGCACAATGTTTGCTGTGGATTTATCATATATGGCTTTTATTATGTTGAGGTATGTTCCTTCTATGCCTGCTTTCTGGAGAGTTTTTATCATAAATGGGTGTTTAATTTTGTCAAAGACTCTCTCTGTTGCCTCTTGAGTGGCATACAGGTTTCTCAGGAGATAAGTGGTCTGCTATTATCATTTCTTCAAAGAATTTTCCACAGCTTGTTGTGATCCACCCAGCCAAAGGCTTTAGTGTAGTAAATGAAGCAAATGTTTTTCTGGAACTCCCTTACTTTCATCATGATCCAACGAACATTGGGAATTTGATCTCTGGTTCTTCTGCCTCTTCAAAACCCAGCTTGTACACTGGAAATTCTCAGTTCACATACTGCTGAAGCCTAGTTTTCAGGATTTTGAACATAACCTTGTGAAACCTAGCATGTGAAATGAATGCAATTAACCTCATTAACTCTAGCACAATGCTCCACTTAGTGCTTTAGGGTCTTCACTTGTAAAAATGGAAATAATTTTACTACCTATGTTATATGGTTATTGTGAGGATTAACTGAATTATGTATAAAGTATTTTGAACAATGCTGGCACATAATTAGTGCTCAAGTGCATTAGATATTTTTTGATATTTCATTTTTTGAGTTACAGTAAAGTCATCTGCAATTAAAAAGATTCACAGCATTCAGCAGTTCTTATCCCCAGTTGAGTAAGCATTTTATGACCATTATTTTGAACTCTTTTTCAGGTAAATTACTTATCTCCCTTTCATTAAGGTTGTTTCCTAAAGCATTATCATGTTCTTCATTTGGAATATATTTCTCTCTTTTTTCATTTTGCTTGATTTTCTATGTTGCTTTATATACAGTAGATGAAAGAACCATCTCTCCCAGTCTTGAAAAGAATGACCTCATGTAGCAGATGAACATTTTCTTTCAGCCTTGCCCCAGCTCTTGGTCAACTCTCAAAACTGTCCAACCAGCCTAATATATTTCTATCTCCCAGCAGTTAAGGATAGTTAACACTAGCCAATACCAGATAGCATTGAAAGGTGAGAGTCTCAGCAACAAGACTGAGGATAATGGGAAGTCAGACCCTCAGGAAGCAGTTTTTAAAAATACGCAAAAATTTGCAGTCCTGAGGGCCCAAGAGTAAGCCTCACTGGCCCCCAGAGCCAGGAGTTCAGGAGGCAATCACAAAAATCAGGCCTCCAGACCATTGCATAAGCTCCTTTCTGAGAGATATCAGTGAGCTAACGTAGGCAGACAGGGAGAACCAAGATGGTGACTATAACATATGATTCTTATGAAAAACTGGCCACCAATTGTGTGCCAGACCTGAACCCTGCTCCTGAGGTTGAAACTCCAGGGCAAGCAAAGAGCCCTCCTTTACAGAAAGACTAGGGGTACACAACAGCCTGCTGTCTGTGCAGTTCCCTAAGGGTTGTAGCTTGCAAGAACTGTCTCTCCAACTATCATAATCCCAGAAGGCATGGTCTTCTGGCCACCAGAGTCAGGTGACAAAGGGGTGTCCTTTGGGTGTCAGCCCTCTAAAACAGGCACCAGACCATTTAAAGCTCTCCTCCAGGAGAGAACTGGCTCTCTGGAGTGTGGTATGTATGAACAGGAGAATAGCACCTGTCTTCTAAGGTCTCTGGGTAGGAACAATCAGCCCCTAGATACATGTTTAACTAGAAATCTGGGGACTTGCCTAGTGGCCCAGTGGTTAGGACTCTGCACTTCCACTGCACGTTCCACTGTGTGGGTTCAATCCCAGGTTGAGGAACTAGGATCCTGCATGCCACAGTGTGGGAAAAATAATATTAATTAATTAATATTTAAAAAAAGAAAGAAATCTATCCCTTGGGTCACAGTCATGGTGATTAGCTAACAAGACTCCTTCACAGAAAAGGAGGTCTGCTCCTTGGACATATTGACCAAGGTCCTATGTCAACTGCATCCTTCTGTGCCCTAAGGATGGCAGCTGTTTAAGAGCTCTTTTTCCATTGATAGTAGTCCTGGGAGACCCATGAGCATAAGCCCCACCTGTCACTGGAGTCAAATGACATAGAAGTGCCCCCTGGTAGTAGTAATAAAACTCAGGGACCAGACGGGGGTCTGAGTTCCTATGCGACTTAAATTAGTTATATGAAGAAATTTCAGAAAATTCAAAAATATGTGCTGATTAAACTACATGCTATTGAACAACCAATGGGTTAAAGAATGAATCAAAAAAGAAATTTTAAAAAAATACCTAGAGATAAATGAAATGAATATGTAACACATCAAAATTCATAGGATGCAGCAAAAGTAGTTCTAACAGGGGAACTGTTAGAAATACATACCTATAACTCAAGAAACCAGAAAAGTCAAACAACCTAACTTTACACTCCAAAGAGAAAAAAAAAAAAAGAAGAAACAAAGTCCAAAGTTATTGAAAGGAAGGCAATAGCAAAGATTAGAGCAGAAATAAATGAAATAGAAACTGAAAAGACAATACAGAAGATTAATGAAACTAACAGCTAGTTCTTTGAGAAGTCTAATTAACCTTTAGTTAGACTACCAAGAAAAAAGAAACAGGACTTAAAATCAAATGAAAGAAGGTAGATTACAACTGATACCACAGAAATAAAAAAGGACCATCAAAAACTACATGAACAATTATACACCTACAAAACTAGGCAACCTGGAAAAATGGATAAATTCCTAGAAATGTACAACCTGCAAAGACTGAATCATGACTAAGAGAAAATCTGAACATTGACTAAAAAGGAAATTGAATCAGTAATCATAAACCTCTCAAAGCGCTTCCCTGGTGGCTCAGTGGTAAAGAATCCACCAGCCAATGCAAGGAGACACGTGTTCAATCTCTGATCTGGGAAGATCCCATGTGCCATGGAGCAACTAAGGCCTGTGCACCACAGCTATTGAGCCTGTGCTCTACAGTCAGGGAGCTGCAGCTACTGAAGCCCACTCACCCTAGAGCCTGTGCTCCACAACAAGAAAAACCACTGCATATCAGAAGTCAGAGCACTGCAACTGGAGAACAGCACCCACTCACTGCAAATAGAGAAAAGTCCATGCAGCAATGAAAACCCAGCACAACCAAAAATGAATAAATAAATTATATATATATATATAAAACCTCTCAACAAACAAAAATTCAGGACCAGACATCTTCACTGGTGACTTTTACCAAACATTTGAAAAAGAATTAATACAAATTCTCAAACTCTTCCAAAAAAATAAATAAATAAAATAGAGGGAGGAATTTTTCCAAACACATTTAATAAGGCCAGCATTAATCTGACACCAAAACCAAACAAGGATGCCACATAAAAGAAAATTACAGTAAAAATTGCATAAAATTTTACAGATTTTCTCTATAAGAGAGAAAAAAACTGCTATTTAGGTTTTATTTTACAAAAGACTCATATATATATACACACACATATATATATATATTTTTTTTTTCTTATGAATTAGCAAGCTACTTGTCAAGACCTCCAAAGGGAAATGGAAGCACAGAAAGATTAAATGATGCTCCAAAGTCATAATAAGAAGCAGTGCATAGCCTAGAACCAACTATCCTAACACCCGTCTAAAGTCTCATCTTCACCAGGTTCCACAAAGCCTAAAGACTCCTTAATTCTATTCTAATGGTAAAGAAAAAATTGAAGAGTAGAAGTACTTTCCTGAAAATCTGATTCTGTGTGTGTGTGTGTGTGACAGAGAGAGAGAGAGAGAGAGACAATCCGTGTGTAATGTGCAGTCAAATACTAGCATTTTGTGTAGATGGAGCAGATATTTGATGGAATTTCACAAAAAAAGAGAAGACAACTTGCAAGTTATACATATTTGTATTCAAAAGCTTTTGAAATGCTTTTTCTATAAAGGTCTTTACTAGAAACTATACAGTGGTGAAGAATCTGCTTGCAATGCAGGAAACCCAGGTTTAATCCCTGGGTCAAGAAAATTCCCTGTAAAAGGAAATGGCAACCCACCCCAGTATTCTTACCTGGAGAATTCCATGAACAGAGGAGCCTGCCAGGCTATAGTCCATGGGGTAGCAAAGAGTCAGACAACACTGAGCTACTAACATTTTATACAATCTTATACTTGCTTTGGGCCCCAAGTCCAGTTTCTGTATCACAGAATAAACAAGAAACACATAAGAAGGTAAGATAGTGTATTGAGAACTATAGGAGATAGCTAATTCAGGACACTAAGAGGATACAATTTCTTTTACATCAGGAGAAATAACTGTGAACTGGGCATCTCCAGTACTTAAAAAAAAAAGAGTTGTAGCATGTAGTCAATAATCAATAAATATTTTTTAAACAAAGAAAGGGCAAAGCTTTTAAGAATAGCCAGGTTAAATATGTGTTGCCATAAACTGAAATGGAAAATAAAGAGT
This sequence comes from Bos javanicus, assembly GCF_032452875.1. NCBI lineage: Eukaryota > Metazoa > Chordata > Mammalia > Artiodactyla > Bovidae > Bos > Bos javanicus. Next base: position 25,763,038 of record NC_083884.1, on the reverse strand, counting down.
AGTAAATGAATCTTAATAGATTCCTTGTTCCCATATGAGATTTATATAATCCATTTCCTGGAACATTTTATTTAGTTTGGTTTCTTTCTACCTTCATAGATTAAGCAGCATTGTATTGAGATAATCAAGTGCTTTTTAAAATTCTTCATTAGTCATGGGATGTGCTACTCAATTTTATTTAAAAACTTAAAATTCTATGCTATCTAAACAGACCACCTTAGCATTTGTGAATTATGTGCTATTATTTCACTCATAATAATGAATAAGACTTTTTCAATGATTTAGTAGAGACAGTATTTTAAAAGGGAAAAAAGGACACTAGAGTGGATTGGTTATAATCTGCCATCATCACCATTACTCACAAATGCATATGTTAAGAGCATATTTGCACATGATGTTTTGCCAAGTGCTTCTTCAGACACCTTATTCAGTGAATAAGTCAGCAGCTAGATGACAGCAGTCTTCCCGAAAACAATCAAACTTAAAAACAATATTGAAATATACCACTATGCAAGAAAAATGCTTGCCTTAAAAATTCAGGACATTATGGGAAGTCAATGTAGATATTCAAGATTAAGTTCCACATGAAAGCAAGCACTATTTTTTGAGTGTGATGCTTATCAGCGAACTCTTCCTCTCCTAAAATGCTTTTGCATTTACTAGAAACAAATTTGAGCAGAAAAGTAACCTTTTTCATAAAAAATACTCTGTTCACGGAACTCTTATTTATACAGAGCTTTGAATTTGGCAAGAGTTCAAGGCAAATCTTTCAAGTAGCATGTCCTTTTGTAAAGCACTAGGATTTACTTCTAATTTTTCCTCAAACAAGTCCCTTCCTTTGCTATCTCAGTTTTCTATTTTGGAATGTCAAATAGCAAATCTCAAAAATAGAAAGGAAATAACATGGCTTTTTCATGCCACTAAATACCAGCCCCAGTTCTATTTTCCCTAATCTTAAGGGGAAAAAAAGCATCTGGGTAAACAGTATTTTTTCCCCTTCTTAGAGTATAATATTTTTGTCTGGTCAGCCATAAATCACTTCCAGACTTAAACAGACCCTTTAAACATTTTCTTATCCTGGTTCCATTATTATTCAGTACAAAACTAAAGATTATACAATTGAAAAGCAAGCCTTATCAATTGTCTTTATGATTGATAAAATTTTTCACTTCACATATATCAGTTTTCAAAATTATGACACAGATTTTCTACATAGGTGTCCAACTGACATGGTTTGTCACCAAGGTAATCAAATGTTATAATCTTCTACAACAAAAAGACTTTCTTTGTGATTTTCCAGTTATTCACTATTAAAGTTTGAAAGCTGACATTCCTGCACCTCTAATTTTCATAAGGCAAACAGGGTGTCCCTCATTCCATCCTTATTTACACAAAGACTAAAAGAAATTTCCTTCCTTATTATAAGCATGGTGAGTGTGACACACACTGTTTGTTCCTAATCAGCAAGATCTGTTTCTCCTCTTTCTTCCTTACCAAGAGATCACTCCTCAGCCTTTCTCCAGATGGAGTTCTGTACAGAGAGATGGAACAGGAAGTGGAATGATCTTTCTGACAATAAAAGAGACGTGTGAGAAGCCCTTCATCACTGTTTGCTGTGAGTGTTCATTCAGCAAAGAGAAACCTAATGGTTGGAGTTGCTGCACCATCTTGTGACCACTTGGGATGTGAAGACAGTTAAAATTTGCAATATACATATTAAGCACACACAAAACACAGCCTCAACTACACATTCATAAGCTAATGAGTTTTCAAATAAAATATTAAGATATTTAAGGCAAATGCTAAATTTTTTGTTTTTTCCCCTAGAATTAGTTACATGAGAACTCTGCATAAAGTAGTATTTCCACAAATCCAGTTAAGAGAACTGTTTGAATTAAATTATAACATTAGTGCTAAGATTCTATCTTGCTTTGTATTATATAAATTTAAATGTAAATCTTGCTTCCCACAACTAAAATAATGTTACTTTATAAATTTTTTGAGTTTTTCCTTTTGTGCTCTATTATAAACATATCTATATACCTAGAATAAAACTATCTCAAAAGAACGTGCAATGCTAGAATTCTTTTAACAATAACTATATAGCAAAGAGTCAGACATGACTGAGCGACTGATCTGATCTGATTTGATATAGTATTTTGTGATAAGAAATGAATTAAGGGTTGTCTAGAACTGTTTCATTAACTTCACTTATTTTATATCACAATGTTAATTTCATATCAGTTTCTGAAATACTCCCTTGTTTACTATGTATTTCTGACTACATTCTAATAAACAATCAGATAATTTCAGGTGCAGAAAACTTATTCTCTGCTACCACCACCCATGCCTTCTGAAAGCTCAGAATCTAAAACAAATCTAAAAAATATTGAAACATTTTAAAATATAATTTAAATTAACTAGCCAAAATGAATAGATTGTATACCTGATAAAAATCTTTAAATTGCAAATTTGTGGTTTTACAATTATTTATATTAAACAGTTATTTCCTACTGTTCTTCATTAGTTCAGTTCACTTCAGTTCAGTTGCTCAGTCGTGTCTGACTCTTTTCAACCCAATGAATCGCAGAATGCCAGGCCTCCCTGTCCATCACCAACTGCTGGAGTTTACCCAAACTCAAGTCCATTGAGTCGGTGATGCCATTCAGCTATCTCATCCTCTGTCATCTCCTTCTCCTCCTACCTTCAATCTTTCCCAGCATCAGGGTCTTTTCCAATGAGTCAAAGTATTGGAGTTTCAGCTTCAGCATCAGTCCTTCCAGTGAACACCCAGGACTGATTTCCTTCAGCATGACCTGGTTGGATCTCCTTGCAGTCCAAGGGACTCTCAAGAGTCTTCTCCAACACCACAGTTCGAAAACATCAGTTCTTCAGCACTCAGCCTTCTTCACAATCTAACTCTCACATCCATACATGACCACAGGAAAAACCATAGCCTTGACTAGACGGACCTTTGTTGGCAAAGTAATGTCTCTGCTTTTTAATATGCTGTCTAGATTGGTCATAACTTTCCTTCCAAGGAGTAAGTGCCTTTTAATTTCATGGCTCCAATCACCATCTGCAGTGATTTTGGAGCCCCAAAAAATAAATTCAGCCACTGTTTCCACTGTTTCCCCATCTATTTCCCATGAAGTGATGGGACCAGATGCCATGATCTTAGTTTTCTGAATGTTGAGCTTTCAGCCAACTTTTTCACTCTCCTCTTACACTTATAAGTTAAGAATATTGAAAAGGATAAACTCACCCACCAAATTTATTATTACTATTGTAGGAACAGCTACAGTGTAAACATTTAACATGTTCCTCTCTGTTCATTTTAAATTACAGCAAAGTTGCTATCAGACTAAGATTAGCTTGTTTAAATATACTAAGCTATATCACACGAGTTTTAAAAGGAAACTCATTCCACTGTGTTGAGAGATCAGTTTGATCTCTGATCTCACCAAGACATTTGGATAGATGATTATAGCTGTTCAGTCAATGCATGAATTGCATCTCTGCCAAGACTTCCTCCCTCTAGCCATGGATTAGTGACCTTTGGGCAGCTGCCTATGCAAGAACGAAAAGATGCATGTGTCTCTGTCTGAAATCCTCTCTAGTCATTCTAATTGACTGAAGTAATATCAACTGGTGACAGGAGAGGAAGCTGACAGCTGCGGGTCCTGTTGTTGCAGCCAAAAAGCCACTCTTGTGGAGATCTTAGATGAGTATATGGAGTCCTTTTACTAGCTCAGCTGGTGAAGTTACTTTAGCTCACTTGGCATGAGCACTGCCCTGAGAATAGTAAATCAGCTCTTAAAAGTATCTCTTTGTCATCTGAATTGTAAATGTTCAGTGAGCTAATACTAATCCTTTTTTATAAATAGAACTGACCCTTTAGCGCTATAGTGTCATCAGGAAACTTTTTTTCTCATTTTGCTAACTTTTCCTTTCCTTTGCTTAACCCCATCTATGCTTCTACACACGGTAAGCAGAAATCTTAGAATAGTTCAAGATTAGGTATCATAAAAGAGGACCACAAGTGAACAGTCCAATACATTAGTGAGCTGGGCTTCCAAAAGTAAAGTACAGGCAGAAGCTAAACTTTAAATTGCTTGTAGACAGGAGTAGAGAAAAGAATATCCACTGTCAGAAATCCTAGAGCAAATGAAAAGTTCTGTTAAGTAACCCACAAAGTGCTACTTTTTAAAAGTAACATATCCTGTCAAACTTTGCCCGAAATTATTTGAGGCTGTTCATGAAGCTCCAGCTTAGATGGCTTAAGGAAATAATAGAAGTTCATCACTTTCAATATACTATAATTCATCACTAGGGCTAAACTGTTCCACTAAACTACAGTGATCTTGTCCTGATTTAGGCTTGACTAAATCTATGATTTTTCTCTTTTTTTTCTTTTTTAAATTATGAAAGTATGATAACACATTTATGGACATTTGGAAAATATAGAACAAAGTGACATATGGTTCCACTCTATGCATAACATTACAATTATTTTTTAAATAGATAAATTAAGATTTTTAGTCAGAGTTTCAATATCAAACTCTCAAAACACAACAGAATAAACAGAAAAGTACAATGATATAGCAGACATGAAAAGCACTATGAATCAATTCAACATAATTAAGATTTATACAATTTTTGACAGCATCTACGATTATGGATTTCCTTTATTTCATATTACATAAAATATTCCTCCATATCCAATCACAAACACTGACAAAAAAATCTGAGGACCCTTAAATTCTGCTTTTAACACAGATAAATAATTTCTAAAGGCACAAAACAAATTTTCCAGCAAAGAAAGGATGCAATTAACAGAGAAGCTAATTGAATTTTTTCTTACTTGAAACATTTGACAGAATGGATTGTGTTTTATTGCCTTTTACAAACTCGGTGCTTTGAACATAGGACAGCAGAAATGGTAGATGCTTAATAATTCATTGCTAGATTTAAAAAAATGAATAAATGACATTTGTAAGCTACAACACATTCTTTCCATTTCTGAACTAAATTGGAAAGTAAAATTGGCAAAATCAAATTAAGATGGTACAGTGAAAGCTCCAAAACATAATTTATCTATCTTCCCTAGAATGCCCCTATAAGTGAATTTAATTGCTATTTTATCTAATTAGAAAACCTCTAAATATCCCAAAGATTATTAAGTTTCCCTCATTCATCACATTTTAATATTATCAAAGTGTTATAAATTATATGGTTTAAGCATTTTACCAACATAGTTCTGATTAGGATAAGTAATATTTTCTCATTAAAACCTTCTTTGTAATTTTTTCTCAGAACTAGGAATCCCATTTTTCAGATGGAGACCTTGTTATCTGGCTTAATTTAAAATTAATATTTTTATAATACTTTCTCATAGGAAAAGCAGATCAAGTCATTGTCTACAGTGATACAGGTTTACAAAAGGATAAATCTAATCCCTTAAAGCATATGATTATACACAGTATCATCCTAAAGAACAAACTGATCTGTAAATCAATTTTTAACTTTATGTTCCCAAAACCAGTACCACAAAGGTTTCCAGTATTGCTCTCTTTTAAATAAGCTCCTTTAAAATATTTTAAATATCACTCACTTTGAAATGCTCATTCAATTTTCCAAGCTTGAGTGCCCTCAGGAACCTTCCCCTGATGACGCTGAAGATCATGAAAGGTATGACTAGAGTTAAAATAAGAAACAATGGCTGCAAAACAAGGAGGGCTTCTTGGTCTACTCTTAGAAGCACAAATTCTCTCACATACCCCAAATTCCATCTTTATGTCTAAGGCCATTCATGATGGAAAGAACAAGAAAAACTATTTGTTGGGGGCTCCAGATCTGCTGAATTGCTTAATTACTTAAATTTAACTATCCAGAGTTGTTTCATATTATATTGGCATATAATGACAGTAAAATAGAAATTAAGATGCAAAAAGCATCTAGGCAGTAAAATAATAAAACTTAAAGGAATAACATGCATGCACAACTCATGCACTTTCTAAAGTCCTGACTACAGCTGGATTTCATCTATCCTATTATTTGCTTATTGTTATAATAGCAAAAGAAGTTCAAAATTAAAAGTTAATGTAAGAATTTTATTAGTTCTACAGTTTCTGCCAATTAAGTATTCATTTTCTAATATCATGATTATTTGCATTATTTGCAGTTAATCCAAACAGATGCATTATTTTTCTTAAAGGTGACACAGTGTGTATTTGTTTATAATTTCAATCTTCTCATCAGAAAGACCCAGCTTGAATCTAGGGTTCTCTTAGTTACTTTGTTCAATTGCTATATCATCTGAATCTGTTACCCACCTAGAGATACAGATAATATCTTTAACAGAGCATCTGTGTAATACCTTTAACTCAACATTTGTATGATATTTTATGTTAGTTATAGGCACATTAAATTAACAACAACAATAACTGTAGTTGTGCTAACTTAATGAAAAGATTTGTTTGGGATTTGATAAAGAAAAGTCAGTGCTAGGGCTTCGCTGATGGTTCAGTGGTTGAGTCCACTTTGCAACGCAAGGGACGCCAGTTCAACCGCAGGCACTGGAAAATCCCACATGCCACAGAGTAACTAAGCCTGTGAGCTGCAACCACTGAGCCCATATGCTATACCTACTGAAGCCCGGATACCTAGAACTCATGCTCCACAACAAGAGAAGCCACCACAATGAGAAGCCCGTGCATCACAACAAAGAGTGGCCCCTGCTCGCTGCAACTGGAGAAAGCCCAAGAGCAGCAACAAAGACCCAGTACAGCAAAAAGTACATAAAAGAAAGAAAGTCAGTGCTAATGTTGAGGTCTATAGACTACTTCACCAATCTTTCATTTTATCATTTAGGAAAATTATAATCAAAAATGTCATTTAAAATTATATTGTCAAATTTGCAAAACCTAAGAAACTCATCCTTCCACCAATCCACAATAACATACAGAACTCTGGAGTACAAGCTGTTTGCAACTATAAAGTTTTCCACATGGATCACCAAGGAGGTGAGCCACACTATTCTTTTGGAAAAGGTTTTGTCACTACTTACCTATTTCTGCTGGAGGTGGGAAGTATGGGTTTCATGGTCAACCAAGAATAAACTATGGTCGTCACTTTAAAAATCTTTACCATGAATTTACTAATTGAAGGGTTTGAAAAAGTCTTGCAATAAAAACATATTTGACCTCTGAGTGATACACCACAGAAATGCTGCTTTATAGACAAGGAAGAAGCAGAAACACAGATTAAGAAAAACATTGGAAGCAAAGACTCTTATGGAATTAACTGATATCTGAAGAAATGATGTGTTTTAAGAAAAATATGTGAGCCCACTTGATCAAGTTCCAACTTTCATAGATACATTAGAATGATTGCTGCTAAGTCGCTTCAGTCGTGTCCGACTCTGTGCAACCCCATAGACGACTGCCCACCAGGCTCCGCCATCCCTGGGATTCTCCAGGCAAGAACACTGGAGTGGGTTGCCATTTCCTTTTCCAGTGCATGAAAGTGAAAGTGAAGTTGCTCAGTCGTGTCTGACTCTTAGCGACCCCATGGACTGGAGCCTACCAGGCTCCTCCATCCATGGGATTTTCCAGGCAAGAGTACTGGAGTGGGGTGCCACTGCCTTCTCTGATTAGAATGATTATTTTCGCTCAAATGGATAAAAATCAGAGTAATCATATTAATGACCATACTGAATAGATCTTAACGACATAATGAAGCACAACTTCAGATTACGAAGACCCAACATTATAAAAATCTAAAAAAGGAATTTTGAATACATTATCCCATATGTCATAAATCCAGTTTCAAAAAGCTCTGCAAATTGGCAGCTGCAATCAAAGTGTTGTTTATTGCAGTCCTTATGTTTGATATTACATATGGCAATTTCATCTGTCAAATTAGATGAGAAAATATTATAAAGTGAGATTATGGCTATCTTTGAATACGAAAAATACTTAACTAGAAAGACAGGAAATCAGGAACAGAAGAATCCCAATCTGAGAAGATAAGAAAGCATAGTAAGATGACTAAGAAGTAAGCAGGTAAGCTTTCCACAACATTATAGTGCTAAAACTCTAGGGATCCAACCAAGTAGTTCATCCCCCACGGCACAAGCAACAGGCTCATCAGTGTGGAGATGCAGGTTTTCCCCTGGTCAGAGTCCCAAGGAGACAAGATGGGCCCATTTGGAGACTACACAAAGTGTATTTGCTACAGTAGAGAAGCGTAGGTTCAACGGCTTAGAACTTTCTGTCACAAGCAGCATACAAGCCAGTCTTCTCCCCTAGGGAGTGAGGAGTTGACTGGTAGTCACATGTGCTTTTCTTGACCTATTGTGGCTTTCTTAATGTGACTAGCTACTGAAACTGCTTGCTATCAAGATATATTTGAATGCTGCTATTTGATATATTCACATAGATGTTTAAGGCCATTCCTAAGTGAAATCAACACTAAATATACATTGGAAGGACTGAGGCTGAAGCTCCAATATTTTGGCCACCTGATGTGAAGAACTGACTCATTGGAAAAGACCCTTATATTGGGAAAGATTGAAAGCAGGAGAAGAGGGCAACAGAGGATGAAATGGTTGGATAGCATCACTGACTCAATGGACATGATTTTGAGAAAACTCTGGAAGATAGTGAAGGACAGGGAAGCCTGGCATGCTACAGTCCATGGGGTCGCAAAGAGTTGGACACGACTGAGTGATTTAACAACAATAAGGCCACTCAGGTATCATAGCACACCATTCTCGACAAAAGCAAACAATGTCTGAATCAAATTTAATACAAAGAAATCTGCCTCTACAACATATCTCTAACAAACAAACAAACAAAAAAACTGGTTAGCATGAAATAATCATATGAGATTAAAGGTTAGCTAAATATTTTTAACTTTGTTTCACCTGTTAAAGTAGCATACTCTTAATTTATTTGTCAATTTTTGGATTTTAGGGAAATGACCCTGTTTAGATATAACCTAATTTATGGACTAAACAATAAAATATAAACATTTTTCATCATAATACTTTAATATTTACATAACTCAATGAATCACTATAAGAATTCAGTAAAAGGAAGCTCTATCTGGACCCCGATTCAGATAACATCAGCTAAAAGATGGGGTTGCACGCATGTGTTCTCAGTTGTGTCTTTGCAACCCTCCATGGAATATAGCCCACTGGGCTCCTCTGTCCACGCGACTTTCCAGATAAGAACACTGGAGTGAGTTGTCATTTACTTCTCCAGGGGATCTTCCCAATCCATGGATTGAACCTGTGTCTCCTGCAACTCCTGCACTGGCAAGCAGATTCTCTACCACTGTGCCATCTGGGAAGCCGAAATTTGGTTTATGGCCCAATTATCTCCCAGATGGTGTGTGTGTGTGTGTGTGTGTGTGCACTCAGTCAAGTCCAACTCTTTAAGACCCCAAGGACTATAGCCCACAAGGCTCCTCTGACCACAGGATTTCCCAGGCAAGAATACTGGAGTGGGTTGCCATTTCCTATGTCAAGTTACAAAAATCCAAGCATTTTAAATGTCATACTATAAAAAGGTCTGATAATATAAAAATATTAACAGTGATACCAAAAATAAAATTAAACAGTCTTTGTGAATATTTATGTACAGTAAAGACAAAGAGCATTTGAGAGTTTTTATTCCATTATGTTGTGAATGTCCCTTTAATATCCATAGTCTGGCATGGAACGCATACATCTGCATGTTACTTGCAATAAAGTACAAATACTTTATGTGTGTTTGTTCAAAGTGCTGAGACCACAACGGAGATCACTAAAACAACAACCTGTGGTTGTTATAAGGACAGCCTTGAAACCATCCCTGGGAATGGTGCTGTATCAGCACCATGTAGAAGGAAGTAGGCAGAGTAGACTAAGAAAAGGACAGTTCTAAAGGAAAGTTCTCTGAGAAACAGTGTTGCACTAGCCAAAATGAAGCATGGAAGAGTGGGAAAGTTGCAAACTTGGCTGGATTACTAAATCAGGTGCATGTCTAAAAAGGCCCAGAAGGTCCTTATGTTCTGGCTTAAAGACCTTTTCCACCAAGTCATATGAACCAGAGAAAATAATACTAAGTTGAGGAATGATATCCCATAACACATTTTTTGAAATAAGAATTTTATTCATTGGGAAAAAAAGATTTAAGGAACACCTTAAATCAGTCAATTTAGAAAAGAAATGGTGTAAGTTACTCAAATGATAAAGGATATGATGGCTAAAATTAGGAGCTAGCAATCAGATGGAAAAATCATAGTGGACACTTGAAAACCGGGCTTCATGAAATTCTCAGTGGTTAATGAATTTTGTTTGGTGAAAAATAAACAGAATTTCAGAAGGATTAACTTTAACATATCATGGTTAAAAATATGATCAATAAGATGTGCAATTTTGGGAGAGGGTCAGGCTAAAATCATTATGGTACATTGAATTTATATTCCTGGCTGGTCATTCTTTCTTTCTGTAATAGGGTCATGGATTTCCACTCATTGTTATATCACCTGGCCTGGAATAGGAATATAAGACCAATTTCACTGATTTTGAGCTTAGTCACATGATAAGTTTTGGTCAAAGAAATGTGAGGGGACATGATTTTATCACGATCTCATCCAAGCAAGTTTGAGATGTCACTGTGAAATATGGCTTGAGGTCCTGCATTCCTACCATCTGCAACGAAAACACCCAGACAGTGGTCTAAGAGACTCCAACCAAGCTCAGCAGAGACACAATTGATGTTTGCCTTTCATGTAACGGAGACAAGAAATGTTAGTTTTCACAATTCAACGTGAAAATGGGGTAGTTTGTTATCACAAAATTGAACCAATAAACAAACATGTTTGGTTCAGTTTAACATGTCAGGTTTGAGTTATTTACTGAAAAATTCAAAGAAACTATCTAATAGGAAGTCACTTGGGTACAGAAAGTACAGAAATACCAAGAGGTAAAGGCTGAAAATAAAGAAAAACATTCCTCTCAAACTGTTCTGTCGACAGCAAAGTGAAAGTGTTAGTAACCCAGTTGAATCCAACTCTCTGGAACCCCATGGACTGTAGCCCTTCAGGCTCCTCTGTCAACAGTAACGAGAATGATTAACTAGTTGCCTTTTTCTTGACAATAAGAAGATAACAAGTCATCTGCGACACCTCTCTCTGAAGAAGGGAATGTTAGGAATTGGCCTAAATTTCAGTTAAAAAAGTAAAAAAAAAAAAAAATTGGCTCCAAGAAAAGCAAATGGCAAAAAAGCATATAATTGAGATGATAAGTAGACAAGTACTCAGTAAATGAACATTATACAATGACTTTTGGAAAACCCATTTTACTTAAAACTTACAATTTCCCTAGAAATTAGCATCTGGAGAATTTACTCTTCACTTTGAAGAGTAATATAACAGTGCCATCAGCAAAGTAGTTGACTCAGTTCAATTAACTCATACAGTGTAAAGATGCGTGGTTCTAAGACATTCTTTGATTTGACTTTAATCTACTGCAGTCTTAAGCATGAGATGGACAATAGCAGCCCTCTGAAAATTTTCTGTGTGAATTCACAACATTAAAGTGTCCCAGTGTCTTATGATTAAGCAAATTAAACCCTTATTTTATCAGTAATGTGGATTAATTTTATCTTTTACCACTCCTCTGACCTTCTAAAATTAACTTAACTGTAAGAAAATGAACTATTTATGGAACGATAACCTTGCAAGAAGTACAGTTCATCTCAGTTCCTGGGTTAATTATGCAAATTATATCCTTCTATTGTAAATATCCAAGTTAACAGGCAATTTCTAGAGGGTACATGGCCTGTCTCTTTTTATAAAAGTCACAAGTATGTCTGAACATATGTTATTTACACCCAAACAATTAAGGAATCAAAAAAATGAAGATAAAAAGACTTTAAGAGTATGTTATTCATTAATACATACAGGAAAGAACAATGTCTTCTTTATTTCTGTATCTTCAATATCTAGCCAGTACATGGCACATAATAATATGCATTAAAAAAAAAAAAAAAAGATCGAAGGATGCCTTTTTCAGTCAAGGCAATTAAATAATGTATTGTTTAGTCCCTAAGTCATTTCTGACTCTTATGACCCCATGAACATGGAGTCTGCCAGGCTCCCCTGTCCATGGGATTTCCTGGGCAAGATTACTGGAGTGGGTTGCCATTTCCTTCTCCAGGGAATCATTCCAACCCAGGGATCAAACCCAGATCTCCTACATTAGTGGGTGGATTCTTTACCACTGAGTCATCAGGGAAATAATGTATAAAAGGAGGTATACATGACATACGTGCTGTGCTGTACTTAGTCACTGAGTCGTGTCTGACTTTTTGGAACCCCTTGGACTGTAGCCCACCAGGCTCCTCTGTCCACGAGGATTCTCCAGGCAAGAATACTGAAGTGGGTTGCCATGCCCTCCTCCAGGGGATCTTCCCAAATCAGGGATCCAACGGAGGTCTCCTGCATTGCAGGTGGATTCTTTACCAGCTGAGCTACCTGGGAAACCCATATATGCCATATAAGAAGTGCTTAAAGATACATGACAAAGATTAGGCACTATTAACAAGTTGATTAATAAAATTAAGTCTGAGATGTAGACATATAATTTGATATATAGACAATTTTTGAGTCTCACATTAGGTACCCACCAGGGATTTTAGCAAGAGTGTTTTCAGGCTTCACAAGCTGTGCAGAAAACCAAGTTATTCTTGAAAGATGAGGCAGGATAGTTCTTACATAATATGAGCTGGAGGTCAGGTCTAAGAAATCCCAGCTAGAAACTAAATCACCTAGAAAAGGTTATAACTGTTTTACATGGGTCTGATTTTGACATTTGATTTATTTACATATACGCCAATTCCATTATGTGTCAATTGCATCTGCCAGTGTGCTCAGTCTTTTTCGACTCTTTGTGACCCTATAGACTGTAGCCTGCCAGATTTTTCTGTCCATGGGGAATTCCCCAGGCAAAAACAGTGGACTGGGTTGCCATTGCCTCCTCCAGGGGATCTTCCTGTCCCAGGTATAGAACCCTTGTCTCCCGAGTCTCCTGTATTGCAGGTGGATTCTTTACCTTGATGGCTTGGGCCATCTGGGAAGCCCCGTTTTTAAGTACACAGGTCAAAAATAACTAGATAAGAAGGATCAAGAGAATAGGATCTTGCATTTGTGGTAGTGGTTTTTCTATACAAACTGTCAATATGTCTGTCTCCCAGAACAAAGTATGTTTCAGTATATGTCAGTGATAATGGAAGAGGAACACATTTTCTGGAGAGATTTCGATAGTCTTCTACTTGGATCTTACGGGGGATGTATCTCTGCAGTTTATTTTCTCTTGTGATTATCTCTAATTCCTTGTAAGAATATGAATATTTGTGGATAGATGTTTTATCTACTAAATAGGCCAATTTTTACAATGAATTTTAGTTTTTAAATGCAGTTAAACACTAAGCTTTAGACCTAATTTGACATAGCCATTTTATGGAAATGGATATTAAAATAAATAAATATTTACAATCTGCATACATGTAAATGTAGTCCCATTTTACCACCAGAGGTTCCATATTTTGTCTTTACTTTGAAGATGATAAAAACTAATAACACAATTTTCAGAGATTAAACAAAGAATGTAGTAGAAAAGAAAAATACTTGGTTTAGGGAAAGGATAGACTTCACAATCTACAGATTTTTTATATGGATGGTAAAAACTATGACTATGGGTAAAAGAGGAAAAAAGTTCAGTTAATATGCTGTTAATTATGTCATATGTGCTATTCTATTTAAAGACCATAGCAATTCTTTTAAAAAGAAACTATTATTTTTGAATTTCAGATAGTTTAACTGAGGTTCAGAATACTCATGGAAATTGTACAAAATCATAGAGCTACCAAACAAGCGTTTTGATATAAACCTCCCTCTGCCTTATTTTATTCATGTAGCAAGTAGTTATTCATAATCTTAGGTGGGCTAGGGATTGTTCTAGGTAAATAAAGATCCAATAAACTTTGAAATTTCCTGTTTTATTTTCTTAGGTAAATCATTTGAACTTTTTATTGTCAGTTTCTCCATCCATAAAATGCAGATAATTCTATCTGAATACAAAGTTAAAATAATACACCTGAAATTGTTTTACAAGTTATAAGGTGCTGTTCAAATATTAGTTTAAAGTAAATAACTGGTTTTGTGTTTTTGTATTAGTATAGGCAAATATGTATACCCATAATGGCTAAGATAAAGAATAGAATTTAGAGAAAGCATTAAACAATTGTATTTGATTGTCTGTGTCTATCCAGGCTACATTAGCAAAATATCACAGATTGAGTGACTTATAAACAACAAAAATAGATTTCTCACAGTTCTGGGGGCTGGGAGGGCCAGGATCAAAATGCTGGCAGGTTCAGTACCTGATGAGAGATAGCTTTCATGTTCACAGTTGGCCCTGTTTTGCCGTGTCCCCACATGGTGGAGGGAAGTAGAACATCTCTGTTAGGTCTCTTGTAAGGGCACTAACCTCAATTATGGAGGCTCCACCCTCATGACCCAATGACTTTCCAATGGCTCTACTCCCTATCATCACTTTGGGCAATGGGCTTTCAACATATGAATTTAGGAGGACATACACATTCAAAATAGTGCCAATAATAATATAAAGCACAACCTCTACGAGAACAGGGCTTGGAAGAGGAAAAAAGAATAAAAGTATTTGGAATATACATTTTGAATTCAAGATAGGCAAGTTTTCAAAGTTAGGGTTAAAAGTACATAATTTTTTAGTGGAGACATGAGTAAGCTTGTATGTAACATTAAATTATTTAAAATTTAATACTTTTTAATAATTTAATGTTACGTTGAAGTGTTGCTGGTCTTTATTTTGCAGTTGTTTGTAAAGGTGAAAATGAATCTTGGCACTTTAGAGAAAAGAATCTGAAGTGGGCAAGGCATGAGGTAGCAAGTGATAATACTAAACAAAGCAACAGAGAAAGAGAAAAAATGATGGAGAAATGGAAGAAGGAAGGCATAGGGACAAATAGAAGAGAAAATGAGATATTAAAAAACACAGCTGGTGGAGATCTTGGCATCATATACGCTATTCTGACTTGCTTTATAGGAAATTTCTTCAAATATTAATATTAATATTCTTTGGACAATATATAAAAAGATAGAAATACAGAGCCATCATAAATATTATCAATACTGTATACAACTTAACTGAGTTTAATATAAAGATCAATGATTAAGATCACCCAAATTAATATGTAGACTATTAGATAGTCTTTTTATTAAGTGAACTCACTCAGTTGTGTACAACTCTTTGCAACCCCATGGACTGTAGCCTGTTAGGCTCCTCCGTCCATGGAATTTTCCAGGCAAGAATACTAGAGTGGATTGCCATTTCCTTCGGATCTTCCCGACCCAGGATTAGAACCCGGGTCTCCCACATTGCAGGCAGACTCTATACCATCTGAGCCACCAGGCAATCCCTTTTTATTAAAGTTCACATAATATCTTAAAATTTTCCATATTCTTGTGATTTTATTAGACAATATTTAAATTTTCCCACTAACAAAGTAAAAATTGAATTTTATTATCAAGTCAACAAACTATAATGATTTTCATGTTTATACTTCAGACATATAGCTAAGGAGTTATTGCACTATTTGAGTTTTGTATCACAGAGCCAAAATTATAAGGCATTCTTCCAGAATAAGAAAAATCCATAAGTGTTTTTATAGGTAAGGTGGTTAAATATGAGGCAAACAAACATATACTGAATGAATCCAAACACTAATAATTTAGCCTGCCTTGTACAGACTTGGTATTTGTTTTGCTATTCATGTATACTCGGATTCTTAAAGTATTTATTGTGTACTATAAACAATTATTTATATATTAATGACTAGTTACAAAAAGTGAAAGCATCATAAATTGTAGGGAATTAGATGGGACATTAAAATTATATATTCCACTGGTATTAAAAATTTTATAGCATCAACACTATTTATTCAGATGATATCTGATATGAAAACCTGATTATAGCAAACATAAAATGCTAGGTAAAATAATTTAATATGCTTTCAGATATATATGCCTGAAGCAAATTAAAAAAGGCCAGGGAACATAATGGAATGTGGTTCTAGAAACATAAGGAATAAAGTTGCCAGATGCCATCACAGAAGAGAAAAAAAAAAACCAAGGTATTATCCCTTTTATATAAAAATATCAGGAGTGTATGAAAGCTAAAGATATGGATTGAAGAAAACCACACACAAAGCTAATTTTAGGATGAAATAAATGCCTGAGAAAAGAAATAAAACTACACCAAAGAAAAGCAGATCATAAATAAAGTTCTAAATCTGCTTTGTTACATAGTGATGTTAAACAAAAAAAAAATCCCTTCTGAGATATAATTGGCACTTTAACATTGTTTAGTAACAGCGTGAGTGCGAATTTATAGTGCTAACTCCAGATCTTAAAATTTAAGAGGAATCTGGCTTGCAGTGCTCCCAGGAACCTGATAAGATCAAGCACAATTTCTTCTGGAAGAGCCATGCAATCTATCCTCAAGAATTACCACCAAAAGAGTGACAAACTCACGATCCAAAATTACAAAATACATAAAAAAGCCTCCTTGAGTAAGAGTCATCTGCAATAACTAACAACAGAACCAACCCCACAGGTACTCCCAAACTTAAAAATGATTTTAAAAAATGCAACACCATTATGTTTAAAGAAATAAAGTACAGAAAGTAAAGTAAAAAATGAGAACCTTAAAGTATTATAAATGGTAAGGCAACCTTGACAGTTAGTAAAATGGAGATTTTAGAAACAATGCACAAATACATATACTCACAAATTTTTAAGTAATGGTGATGTAAAACATCAGATTAGATGGAGCTAAAACAGGAATTAATAAAATTGAAACTAGAAACAAAGAAACTATACATGATGGAGCACAGAGAAACAACTATATGAAAAATACATAATATAGAGTGAGATAAATTGAGAAAAAAATAGAAGATTCAAGGCCTTTGTCACAGAGTTTCTAGGCATGGATAAAAAGATGAGTAGAGTCAGTTAATGAACATCACCATTCTTCAAATTCAGAAAGTCTAAAAAACCTGCAGCAGAATAAATACAAATAAATTCATGCCTAGGCACTTAAATATTAAACCACAGTTAAACAGTGTAGGTAAAGAGTCATATAGCAACCATCAAGAAAAAAAGGTTTTCTACAAGTGGAAGAAGAATTAAATAACTGATTTCTTCAGAGCAACAATGGAAGTAAAAAGAAAATGTAATAAAAATGTTGAGCAGAAACTACTTTAAACCATAGAAATGTAACTGCACTGAGTTTATAAAGATCTTCACATATTGACTTCAGATCCCATTATATGTTTTCCAGGCATTTTTCTTTTTATGCACTTGAATGGCCAGCCAGACCATTTGTTACTATCCAAAAACATTCTTACCTTGAACTAGTATGTATTCCATCTTAAGTGGGAGACCAGGTGGCTCAGTGGTAAAGAATCTGCCTGCCCATGCAGGAGCCACCAGAGGCGTGGGTTTGAGCCATGGGTCAGGAAGATCCCTTGGAGAAGGAAATGGCAACACACTCCAGTATTCTTCCCTGGGAAATCCCATGGACAGAGAAGCCTGGCAAGCTACAGTCCATGGGGTTGCAAAAGAGTCATTCATGACTAAACAAACAAACAAACAAAAAAACCAACAAACATCAAAAACCTAATAATATAGCATCAGTATGTATGAGAAAATAAAATTAAATGGAGAAGTCATATTCACAATCATATTTGAAGATGGTAACGGTTCACATTCAGTAACTGATAGATCCAAGTAGAGGAAAAAACTAGTGAGATTATGGAAGATTTGAACAAATCTGAATCAACTAAAAGCAATATGTAATTGTTGTTATTTAGTTGCTAAGTCATGTCGGACTCTTTTGTGACCCCATGGACTATAGCCTGCCAAGGCCCCTCTGTCCATGGGATTTCCCAGGCAAGAGTTTTGGAGCAGTTGCCACTTCCTTCTCCAGGGGAAAAACACTATTTCCAACAGCTTCACAAAACATTCTGTGCTCAAGTACACGTGAAACCATCACCAACATAGACAGTATACTGACTCATTAAGCAATTTTCAATAAAATTCAAAACCTTTGGCCTAGATGATACAATCAATTAAGTTTGTGTGTAAGCATCTAAAGCACTGCTGTTAGTGATTAACCATTTAAATTACATATCAAAAAAGAAGTCAAGTTAAAATCAATGATAAGAACTTCTACTTCAAAAACACAGACCAAAAAGAGCAAATTAATCTCACAAACATTAGAAGGAACAAAATTATAAATATAAGGGAAGTAGTCAATAGAATAACAAACATTTAAAACAAATAAATCAGTAAGTCAAAAGTTTACTTTTTTGAAAAAGTAATAAAAGTGTAACTTCCTAGCAATACTGATGAAGAAAATAAAGTACCATGAAACAAGTTACCAGTTAGTAAAAAAGATTAAAAATGATATTATGAACATCACTATACCAAGGTTTTTGACAATTTAAATAAAATAAACAATGTCCAGAAGAAGACAAATTAATGAAATACACACAAAAAAAGACAGTTTGAGTAATTCAATATACATTAGATCTAAAGGAACATGGACATTATGTCACTTGAAAAATTACGACATAGTATAGTTAGATTAATTAAGACTGTATGGGAGTCACATCAGTCAACTGAGAGCACAGAAGTAGACCCTCTCTACTATGGCCATCGGATAAAGGCTCAAAACAATTCAATGGGGGAAAAACATACTCTCGATAAGTGGTGCTACAGCAACTGGAAATCCATAATGAAGTTCATTTACCTGACGCTTATCTCACCACATTCTACGATTTATTCAAGATGAATCATAAACCGAAATATGAAGTTAAACTTAAGATTCCAGAAGGAAATATTTGAGAATATATTCAAGACATTGTGTTAGGCAAAGATGTCTTAAATAGGACAGGAAAAGTAAAACTGGTAAAAAATGAAAAATAGGAGGAAATATAAATGAAGCACAAAGAAAACAGAATGAATGTAAGAAGGCTTCTTAATGGGATAAAAATGAAGAATACATATAAATAGTTTTAAATAAGATAGTATATAGAAAATAGATTCAGCAGTAAAAAGTTGAATCATATATAACAAAATTAATTTGAAAATTTCTGACAAAATCAATGAAGAACCTAAAGAGAACATGGGAATACACAATATTATAAATTAGAAGACAAATAGAGTGACGGAAGTTGTAGATATTAAAGATGGGAAAAAACTGAAAAAATCTTTGTTGAAATTTAAAACAGAAAAAAAAGAAAAAATTATGTTAAGTTGCCAAAGCAATTCAAGTAAAAATAAAATCTTGAATCATATTAAACAAACAAAAAAGAATTGTCAATAATTTTAACTATTTTTACATACACACAGAAAAATCCTAGATGGGTTTTTTACAAGTGAGTATATTCAAGCAATTGGTCATTTCTACCAAGTATAATGGGCTTTTAAATCAGGAAAGGAGTACATCAGGGCTATATATTGTCACCCTGCTTATTTAACTTATATGCAGAGTACATCATGAGAAATGCTGGACTAGATGAACCACAGGCTGGAAACAAGATTGCTGAGAGTAATATCAATAACCTCAGATATGCAGATGACACCACCCTTATGGTGGAAAGTGAAGAACTAAAGAGCCTCTTGATGAAAGTGAAAGAGGAGAGTGAAAAAGTTGGCTTAAAGCTCAACATTCAGAAAACTAAGATCATGGCACCTGGTCCCATCAGTTCATGGCAAATAGATGGGGAAACAAAGGAAATAGTGACAGACCTTATTTTGAGGGGCTCCAAAATCACTGCAGATGGTGACTGCAGCCATGGAATTAAAAGACGCTTGCTCCTTGGAAGAAAAGTTATGACAAACCTAGACAGCATATTAAAAAGCAGAGACATTACTTTGCCAATAAAGGTCCATCTAGTCAAAGCTATGGTTTTTCCAGTAGTCATGTATGGATGTGGGAGTTGGACTATAAAGAAAGCTGAGCGCTGAGCGCTGAAGAATTGATACTTTTAAACTGTGGTGTTGGAGAAGACTCTTGAGAGTCTCTTTGACTGCAAGGAGGTCCAACCAGTCCATCATAATGGAAGTCAGTCCTGAATATTCTGAAGCTGAAACTCCAATACTTTGGCCACCAGATGCAAAGAACTGACTCATTTGAAAAGCCCCTGATGATGGGAAAGATTGAAGGTGGGAGGAAAAAGGACAACAGAGGAGATGGTTGGATGGCATCACCGACTCAATGGACATGAGCTGGAGTAAACTCTGAGAACTGGTGATGGACGGGGAGGCCTGGCGTGCTGTAGTCACAGGGTTGCGGAGTCGGACAGGACTGAGAGACTGAACTGAACTGATAATGGGCTTCTCAGGCGACTCAGTGCTAAAGAATTCACCTGACCTATGCAGATGGTATGAGAGGTAAGTTGGATCCCTGGGTCAAAAGATCGCCTGGAGGAGGAAATGGCAACCCACTCCAATATTCTTACCTGGAATACCCCATGGTCAGAGGAGCCTGACAGAACAGAGTCCATGGGGCCACAGAGTCAGACATGACTGAGCGATTGGGCACACATGTACCAAGTATAACATTTATATTTCTTTTCTGATTGAATCTGAAGCTTGGGGTTCTGAAACTTAACTAGTTCCTATTGTCTGCTCCCTTCTGAGTTACATCCAGAACCCGGTCCTGCAAGCAGACTAGGCTGCCGATGGCACCCATGTGCATTTACACAACACACAACCACCTGCAGTGTCCCTGCCTCGGAGGGATTAAAAGACTATAGTCTGAAAAATACACATTTATTCTAACCTTTTTGTTTTATGTGAAAGGATACTGAAAAGTGTTTTTAGGGTTAATAAGTCAGACAGCATTGGATTGTAAATATCCATGAAGTCAAATGATTCTAAATACAGTGCCTTTTCAAAATATTGCACCAAAAGTCTTGACAATTATGATATCTTGCCCATATTCAGTTTTAGACTATTTTTCTTGAGAAAAAACAAAACAAAACAGAGACAGCATTTTTTCTCCAACAGAGAAAAAGTTTATATGTTGATTAAAGAACTCCAGATCCATTCTAAACACCCAGCACAGAAGAGAGTCACCTCTATTTTACAGAAAACAAATTGTGAAATTGGACTCTAAAATACCACTTAGAAATTTCAAACATCAGGAAAAATGCATTTTTAAAGAAAAAAAGCTACCAATATTTACTACTATAAAAATGGTGTAAAATGCTTTTCAAAGTTAAGTAAATAAATATTTAAAGTCATATCTTACTCTTTCAAAACATAAGTAGAAACTTTTAGTTAACTTGCATAACAGAAGACATGTGGCAAGACTTAAAATGACAGAAAATAAAAGTAAATGGAATTACGCATGTTCATATCTAAAATAAGAACATATATAAAAACAATTTTAATAAGAATCCTTTCATTTTCCAATGTAATATAATACAACTATAGCTTAGAATCAACGATAGAGATTTCTAACATGTTAAAAATGTTTTATTTAATTATGCTGTTTATACAACAAAAAATCCAAGAAATAAATATTGTGTGCCTTTTACAGGCACTGCTTCAAGCTATAAGGATTTTCATTTATCAGTATTTAAATATTCATTAATATTGCCTGTAGAATGAGTAGAAGTGAAAACAAATTATAATTATTATTAAAATTTTATTGTGCATTGTTATTGATGGCTAATGTTATGGAAATAATTTTTACATAAAAGTGAAATATTAAAGCATTTAATAAGGAAAAATAACCTTATTTAAAATATTTGACATGTTAAAGATGCTTAACAATTTGTATAGGAACTAAATGCATGTTTTCTTATTTCAAGTAGTTAAAAGGCATCTATACTTGTCTTCTAACTATAATTTGATACTGATAATTTCAATTTAAAAACTACTTATTTAAATATATAAAAAGAAGTGTTTTAAAGTGGTTAATGCATTGACTTTTAAAAAGGTGTCATTTTATACTGTATTTAAGTTATGATCTGCTATTAAATAACATATATATAAATATAAATGTCTATATAAACTTGCTATTGAAAGAGTAGTCACACTTTTAGCTTTCCTATCATTTCAAAGTTTGCTATTCTATTATAATAATAATCAGTACCACAACAAAAACAGCAGCATTTAATGGCACTATTAACTCAAGAACCTAAAACAGCAACTACATTAATTATATTCATTATACTTAATTGAACATAATCATCTAACATAACAATTCCTTGTACACCAATTAAAAAAGCAGCATGTCTTCTGGATCAAAAATGTATAAAAATAGTTTTTATTCAGGAGTAGATCATTTTTGGTAAAAATGTGTAAACTACAATGTATTTTACACAGAAGATACTGAATTATATTTAATTTTAATGTACCTTAATATCATATCCTTACTGATAATGACTTAAGAATATAGTGTAAGAATATAAATGAATATTTTGAATACATATATTCAATATTTAGTGTCAGAATATAAATGACTATATAAAAGAATATAAATGTAAACCAATATTTTCCACTAGTCCTTTAAGATTTTTACTGCTCTTGTAAGCATGTGATTTTGGAGAAGTTGTCACCCTCAGTCATTCCAACTGTTGTCTCTTTTATCATATAACCTACCCAAGCCCTTTTACCCCCATCGGAAGTACATGATTTTGTATCCTACCTAAAGAAATATTTATCTCAACTTTGTCTCTATAAATAAGCTAAACTAAATATGCTCGTATTATTATATTTTCACACCTCTCTGAATGGAAACACGTCCCTCCTCTTCCGAAGTTTCTATACTGAGTGAAACAACTCTTCACAAGGGGTGTGTGTGTGTGTGTGTGTGTGTGTGCATGTGTGTGCGCACGCTCAGTCACTCAGCCGTGTCTGACTCTTTGCAACCTCATGGACTGTAGCCCACCGGGATCCTCTGTCCATGAAATTTTCCAGGCAAGAATACTGGAGCGGGTTGTCATTTCCTCGTCCAGGGGATCGTCCCAATCCAGGGATCAAAACCTTGCTTGGCAGGTGGATTCCTTATCACTAGCGCCACCTGGGAAGCCCTGACAAGGTCAATATGGCACTAATACCATTAGTCTGCAGACGCTTTTCTAGCCCGTTCTTACCTTCTCTACAACAACTGACTACAGTTTACTTCTCAAATTTCCTCCTCTCATTTCCCCTCCTTTCTTTTCCAACTTCTCGTTCACAAGATTCTCTTTCTATTCAGCATCAACTTTACCACCACCATTCATGTGCCCCTTTGGACATCTTCCTTCCATCATATACTCCCTCACTTATACAGTTTTTTACACTATATCTCTTTCAAATCCATAGACTTTAAAAAAAAACTATAAGTCAATATTGCCCCAAGTGATACTTGCAATTTTTTTCCCATTGTATAGATCACATATGATAATAATCATGACAAAAAAACACAAAACAAAACTGAGTGTAAACACAATTCACAATTCTCAAATCAATTGAATGTTTTGGTATTAATAATTTGCTTTAGTAAATAAAATGTTGAAGATCAGATAATTTAATTTGCCTAAGTTTTCATGCTTGTAAACTACATGATTGAAATCTTAATCTGATTACAAATTCATGTTTTTCTACCATGGCAGGTCACTTCTTTATATCCAAATGACCAAGGGATGTCTTAAATGTCCAATTTAAACCACTCCAATTCCAAAAATAATCCTATCATCTCTATTTCTCTATCTTCTCAAATACAAACCTCCTCCTCATGTTTTCTCTGTCACAGGGGAAAGGTTCTGCCCTTCACCCATTCATTCAAGCCAAAACTCAGGGAATCATCTGGACTCTTCCATATATAATCTGTTTTAATTCTATTTGTTCAATATTTTTTTCAAACACAATCTCTTTCTTCTACTGAGAAGAAAAGCATTGACACTGCTTCATTTTAAAGCTCTTTTCAGCTCTAGCCAGCAGCAGACCAAACACTAGTCTCTTTTGGAAAAAAGGTTCCAAACTTTTTTCCCTACAATCTGTGTTCCACATAAAAGTGAGTGCTTTTTTTCATCATAAATTAGATATGGGTACTTGTCTGCCTGAAACAATCCACTGTAATTGGAATCAAAACTAAATTTCTTAAGATAGTCTACAGAGGATTCAATGAAGTGGTCCCTGAACACCTCTCAACTTGTACTCTCTCCCCAGCTCACTCATTCTAGCTCTTTGGCTCTCTGTCTAATCCTCTAGAACAGCTTCAGGGTTTTCTACTTTCTTTAAGATATTACTTCACCAGCTCTTCTTTGCCATTTAGCTCACAAATTACTTAATTCATCCATTATACTTTAGACTTTTCCTCTATTCATTTTCTATTAAAATGCCCTGATTAATTTTCTACAAAGCATTTTTTAATACATTAATCCTTCCTACTTAGTTTCACTTTCTTATGATCATTCATGGTTTGAAAACAGTAAACGAAAAATTTTAGAAATAATCTATAATTTCTAAATAGAGTATTGTTCTGAGTAGCAGGATGTAATCTCACTCCATCCTGCTCCATCCACCCATGTCAAAAATCATATCTTTGTCTGGCATCTCCCACCCTGTAGTCACTTAGTACCCAACTCTGTTATCAAATAGACTGTCCCTGTACTGCAGTGCTTGTGTGCAAGAACCCTTATTTTACTTAGTAATGGCTCCAAAGCACAAGTGTGGTAATGCTGGCAATTTAGATATGCCAAGAGAAGTTGTCAAGTGTTTTCTTAAAGTGAAAAGGTGAAAGTCCTTAACTTCATAAGGAAAGGGAAAAGATGCAGGGAAAAAAAAAAAAACTATTTTAAAAGACTATAAAAACCTAAGGTTCCTGAGATCTATAGTAAGAATGAATCTTCTTAAAATTGGGACAGAGGAAAAGTTTTGGTGTTGCCCCTCAAATTAAAAAAGTTAGTGCCACAGCGAATGATAAGTACTTAGTTAATACGGAAAAGACATTAAATTTGCACAAGATATTTTGAAGCAGAGACAGACCACACCCAATAAATTTTATTACAGTATACTGCTTTAATTGTTCTATTTTATTATTAGTTATTATTGCTCATCTTTTACTATGCCTAATTTATAAATTAGATCTCATCATACATATGTACATATAAGAAAAATATAGTATGTATAGGGTTTGGTACAATCCTAGGGTTTCAGGCATCCACTGGGGATCTCAGAATGTATCCCTGTGAATAAGGAGGGACAACTATGCCTAAAAATAATAGCTAATGTATTTATTTACTTGTTTATAACCTCCTCAAAACAAAATGTAACGTTTAGGGGATCAGGTATCTTATTTATCACCCATTCTGAATTCCTAAAGCAGCATGTAAAGCAATACATTTACTGAGTATATGAAAAGATGTTAGTGTCATTCCAATTCTTAAGTTTAAAAAGTAGGCTCATTTATGATTAGTTCATTTAAGGTACTAATTATTTTAAATCTCCACAAACCATTCTACTGAAATAAGCCTTTGACTTCGAAGTTACTATTCCCTCTGGCATTGCCTACTTCCTCATCTATGTAACTCATTGTTTTCATTCCAGAGTTCACACATTACTCAAGATAGGGAGTCTTACCTAGCTTAACCTAATCTGACATACTTATTCTATAAAATGTAGAATTCTCAAAGCACTTTTGTTACTTTGGGAATATAAAATAAAATTTAAAACATACATAGGAACTTTCATTTCCAGGAATATGGCTGAGAAGTAGCTTTGTTTATGGTCAATGGAACATGGCTGGCTAGGATTAGGACTCCCTCTTTTATTGGAAATCACTAAAAATGAATTTAAGAGATGATAGAACAGATTTCTTTTGGCTCAGATCCAAGTAAAAGCAAAATCCTAAGAACTGATTATTCCTGAAGTTCCATTTGCCATGACGGCATTTCCTAACCCTGGGACATTGAACTCCAGAGTTTTCTCTTTAGGGAGCACAAAAAGAAACCACATGCAGGCTGTGTCCCACATGGGCTGTGGAAGGGAGATCTATTCACCATAAATGTGAAATTCTAAAGGCATCCTTTAATATAATGATATACCAAATTAATCTGCTTCACCACTCATTGCCAGAAACCTGCCAGGAACTGTGTTAACTTCAGCAAATCTGTAGGTGTACAAAGCTCCACTGAGGTTGTAATCAACAGATCTAAACTGCTTATGTTTCATCATTTTAGCATATTAATTCGATATTTCCAATAAACTAGTAACTAAGGTTCATTGAGCAATTATGGTTATCCCTCATTTTGCAAATGGGAAATGCAGAGCAAGGGAGGATAGTTTTTTGCTCAATATCACAAAGCTAGCAAATGGCAGAGCTGAAACTATCCAAGGCAACAATCTTTCTAAACTATTAAACTGCCTCCCTGTTTCATGTTGCTGCCACAAATATCACTTGAAAATTCTGATTGCCAAAGTCATAACTCAAAAGGTTGTATTCCTACACTCCAGATTTTATGGAATTAAAATGTCATGGCAAGGGTATATGTGAGCATTGAGTTTCTTGCAGATTTCTATGGTGATTTTCTGTTGCTAAATCCAAATATTTATACATTTTACAGTCAACATTCATAATGTTTTACATAAAGTAATTGAATAAAGAAAAGTTAAAATAGTGAACATATTCTTTGTGTATTTTCCATTTTATAGATTATATATAGATGGTATGTAATAATATATGTTATAGGTATATATATATACATATGAGATTTCCTGAGTTTCTTAATGATCTCATCTTTTTGTTTTTTCCATGATTTTTAAGTCTTACATCTATTTTAAAAGAATCTATAGTATCATGGCGGAGAAGGCAATGGCACCACACTCCAGCACTCTTGCCTGGAAAATCCCATGGACGGAGGAGCCTGGTGGGCCACAGTCCATGGGGTCGCTAAGAGTCGGACAAGACTCAGCGACTTCACTTTCACTTTTCACTTTCATGCACTGGAGAAGGAAATGGCAACCCACTCCAGTGTTCTTGCCTGGAGAATCCCAGGGACGGGGGAGCCTGGTGGGCTGCCATCTATGGGGTCGCACAGAGTCGGTCATGACTGAAGCGACTTAGCAGCAGCAGCAGCAGCAGTAGCATAGTATCATGGAAACATTGCAATATGCACATGTTCCTAAAAAAGGGAAATAAAAAGATATTCTCTTATATGAAAAGACTAAACAATGATATCACTTTTATTAACTAAAAGGTATGTCTAAAATGGAAGTCAAGTCAGGAGAGTCTGAAGCATAACGGAATTAACAGTGAAAACGAAACATGTTAAGAGAAATGTTCACTGTTGATAAATTTAAATAATTCTGGTCTAAAATTATGAATTAGCCAAGTCCAATAGGAAATAAAATACAGTAGTAACAGCATCCCTAACTCTTAATTTATAACCCAATATTGACTTCAAGGGCTTCCCAGATGGCACAGTGGTAAAGAATCCACCTGCTAATGCAGGAGATGCAAAAGATATGGGCTCAATCCCTAGGTCAGGAAGATGCCCTGGAGTAGGAAATGGCAATCAACTCCCATATTCTTGTCTGGAAAATCCCACAGACAGAGGAGCCTGGTGGGCTACAGTCCATGGTGTGGCAAAGAGTCAGATACAACTGAGTGAAAGTGTGTGTGCACGCATGCACACACACTCACACACACACACAGTTTCCAAAACTAAAGCAACTCCTCCACCCTCAACATGTTTTATTTGACCTGTCAGTAATCGTCTGACCATATGTAAGTTTATCAGAAATTAAGAAGTTGTCTCCTAGTCTGAAATACCTTACTTCTTCTACAATAGACATTTAAGAGTAGGGTACTATAACCAGAACACATGAATATGCGAAATGGATTGGCAAAACTCTCTCTCATGCAGTAGTTCTATTCCCTTTACTCTGACATCTCCATGAAACAACCATGTGGCAGCAATTCAATAATTCTAAAAACATTTTCTCTTTAATTTCTCATACATATAAATGTTTTCTTTTAGGACCATGTGTATTCTTTTGTCCTGTGTTTGCCTGCTAAGAAAGGTGCATATAAATTTATGTTTCTGTGTGGCTGAAAGCCACCTGCAGTGTTCACAGACTGACTGATAATATATTCTATTATCAAATACAGCCTATACAAAGAGAACTTTTAAACTTAAATTCAATTATTTAACTTATACACAAATGTATACTGTTCATTCACTATGTCCCAAGCACTGAGCTAGATGCCTTGGATAAAACTACAAAAAGGAAAAACAAAGTTTCTTGGGCAATTCACGGTCAAGTAAAGAATACAGACATTAAGCCTGACAGAACATCCCTAGTGGTCATGCACAGATTCAACCCATGGTCAGGGAACTAAGATCCTGCATGCCACATGGCATGGCCAACAACAAAAGTCTGTGGCAGATGCTTTGATGGGGAAGTGCAGGGTTCTATGAGAGAGGGTACTATGAGAGCAAATAATATGGATTCTTCACCATTGGAGAAGGAAATGGCAACCCACTCCAGTGTTCTTGCCTGGAGAATCCCAGGGACGGGGGAGCCTAGTGGGCTGCCATCTATGGGGTCACAGAGTCGAACACGAATGAAGTGACTTATCAGCAGCAGCAGCAGCAGTCCAAGACTCCATGAAATGATTCCAAAAAGGTAATATATTACCTTTTGAAGAATGTACATTTTGAAGAATGAGTAACAATTAGGTGCTGCAGAGGGACTGGAAACATAGAAACTACTTATGGAAAAAAAAATCTCTAAGTGAAATACCAGCAAGTTTCTGCAAGGAAATACAGGTGAAGCTAGGTATGTGTAGAGCACATAATAAGAGAAGAAGAAATCAAAGTGGACAGGGAATCTTGGCCTCTGAAGGCTGTGTTACCATTTCTAAGTTTAATGTTAAGCATAATGAAAAGTCTTTGAATCATTCTGATTCAAGAAGGATATGATCAGTTTGCATTTTTCATAGATCACTTGAGTTTGATGTCATAAATTAATTGGAAAGGAGATATACTGGAGACTGATGACTGGCTTTGAAGCTATCATAACAGTCAAGTTAAGATATGAGTGTTGGCACTGGAGGTAGATAAAACTGGAATGGTTTCTGGACTACTCTGAAGCAAGAATAAATCAGATTTGATGTCCAATTGGAGGTATAGTTGAGAGGGGCATGAGAAGCTAACCCAGACTGCAAATGAAGGGATTGGCTTTGGATAAGAAGTGATTACTCTTCCAATCTAACTCAAAGATGATAAAGATGGGATGGGTGGAAATTTAGGTCTGTCGGCAAAAGCTTAATGAGTCTGTTAGATAGTTTCTACTTTTCAGGGGAGTAGAGGGAGGGAAGTGTGGTAGTTAAGAGGACTAAAGTGTAAGGATAATGATGAAAGTTTATTTACTATAGCAAACCAGGAAAAGTGCTGCTGATATAAATAATATTAGATTCTTAGGTAGCATTAAAGGGAAAACTATGTACTTATGGTGAGGCTGATCTAACCAGCTGACAGGTTTTCTCTAGTAGTTATGGTTTTATCAGGCTGGTAATGATAGTTAACACAGGGGCAATTGGAGTAACCTGATCAACTGCCCCGATTTTGCTGGGACTATCCAGGTTTTCGGAGAAGGCAATGGGACCCCACTCCAGTACTCCTGCCTGGAAAATCCCATGGATGGAGGAGCCTGGTAGGCTGCAGTCCATGGGGTCACTGACGGTCAGACACAACTGAGCGACTTCACTTTCACGCATTGGAGAAGGAAATGGCAACTCTCTCCAGTGTTGTTGCCTGGAGAATCCCAGGGACGGGGGAGCCTGGTGGGCTGCCGTCTATGGGGTCGCACAGAGTCGGACACGACTGAAGTGACTTAGCAGTAGCATCCAGGTTTTAGCACTGCATGTCCTAAGTCCACAGAAATCCCTCAGTTCAGAGTAAACTGTTATGGCTGGTCACCCTCAGTGTTAGAGAAATATGTAACAGAGTACAGAAAGCTAGATGAAATTAGAGAAAGGAGATGGACTTGAAAATGCAACGTGGGGGAGGGAAAAAATTAGGGGTGTAAACAAGTTGTTAAGAAAATGAATTTTGTTTGAAAAGGGATGTACAAATTTATTAGTTCAACAGCCTAGTAGTTGCACTACTAAATTCTAGAGTTTAGGTAACTAGGCGTTATAGGAGATAGACTGTTAGAAATAAGAAGGCAAGGAACTGAGGAGTCAGATTGATAGACTGATGGGCAAAATCAATACTTATTAATATGATAATCCATAGGACAACCTTTTTAATTAAAGGAAGGTACTATCAGTGCATAGGGCTTCCCCTGTGGCTCTAGTGGTAAAGAATCTACCTGTCAATGCAGGAGATTTAAGAGATGCAGTTTCAATCCCTGGGTTGGGAAGATCCCCTGGAAAAGGAAATGGCAGCCCACTTCAGTATTCTCACCTGGAGAACCCCATGGGCTATGGTCCATGGGGTCACAAAGAGTTGGACACGACTGAAGCTACTAAGCTCATGGAACACACACATTGCTGCATAGGGTAAAAGGCATTTTACCCTAAAGACACGTGGCTTCCCACGAGGCTCAGTAGTAAAGAATGCACCTACCAATGCAGTATTACCAGGTTTGATCCCTGGGTTGGGGAGATCCCCTGGAAAAAGAAATGGCAACCCATTCCAGTATTTTTACTGGGATAGAGGAGTCTGGCAGCTACAGGCCATGGGGTCGCAAAAAGTTGGACATGACCGAGACCTGAGAACACCTGGGCAAGAATTTTCAAAAATTAGATCGGCTACTGAGGAACTGAAAAGAGTATATACCGTAGTTTGGAAAGTGATGTACCTAGAATATGAAAGAAGGAACAAACTTCACCAGAAAGAGACACACAGAAGCATCCTCAGCAGACTGTTAGGTTTTTGCTAAAATATGAAATATGAGAAAGGTTAGTTGAAGAGGTAAGAGCCTTCATTAATCTTGAAAAGTAAGTTCTAGAGGCAAATAAAAATGCTATCCAACTTTATCAGCAGATCATGCATTTTTCTAAACATTTTTACCATAATTACAGATGGACACTAAATTTTAACAGGAAGAATATAATCCCCCAGACCTCACTCTTAGTTGGATCATTTTTCTTAGTGCTTACCCCAGTGAAAACTTTGACCAAGTATATAGAATTATCTGCAGGTGATGTATAAGTCATGAAATTAGACCCATAAATATAACCTATTCTCAGAATGTGAATATTTATCTTAATGAAAATAAACTCTGTACTTTTTTTTAAACAAAAATCAAATTCCTTGATAACCGTATTAGATAATGTGTGAGAGTGTTGGTTTCTATGGTAAAGTACTATAAATTATAAAATGTATGCTTATCACAAGTCTGATGGTGCTGTAATTGACAGAATGATGCTAATACACACAGATGAGTCTCTTAACTCTTAGCTCTGTAAACCATAAACAAAACAGCCTTCTGGACAGAGGTATAAGCTTTCTTGGAGTTCAAATCTTTACAAATTCAGTCAACTGTTGAAAATAATTGTGATTCTCCTGGTGTGTTACTTAACTTCAGCACATTCTTAGCCATTTGTTGTAAGATTGAGTGCATCAAAGCTCAAATTTTTCCTTGCCACCCAGGATTCAGGCAGGCTTGCCTGAGGTAACTTCCTAAGTGTATGTAACATGCTATAGTAAAATAAGTGATAGCTATGAAATTCTGAAAGAGATGGGAATACCAGACCACCTTAGCTGCCTCTTGAGAAATGTGTATGCAGGTCAAGAAGCAAAAGTTAGAACTGGACATGGAACAGCAGACTGCTTCCAAATCGGGAAAGGAGTACATCAAGGCTGCATATTGTCACCCTGCTTATTTAATTTATATGTAGAGTACATCATGTGGAGAAGGCAATTGTAACCCACTCCAGTACCTTTGCCTGGAAAATCTCATGGACAGAGGAGCCTGGTAGGCTGCAGTCCATGGGGTCCCGAAGAGTTGGACATGACTAAGCAACTTCACTTTCACTTTTCATTTTCATGCATTGGAGAAGGAAGTGGAAACCCACTCCAGTGTTCTTGCCTGGAGAATCCCAGAGACAGCGGAGCCTGATGGGCTGCCATCTATGGGGTCACACAGAGTTGGACATGACTGAAGTGACTTAGCAGCAGCAGCAGCAGAGTACATCATGAGAAATGCTGGGCTGGATGAAGCACAAGCTGGAATCAAGAT
The DNA here is from genome assembly GCF_032452875.1 of Bos javanicus. NCBI lineage: Eukaryota > Metazoa > Chordata > Mammalia > Artiodactyla > Bovidae > Bos > Bos javanicus. The sequence continues at coordinate 25,730,686 of NC_083884.1, read as the reverse complement.
TGCTGAGAGAAACATCAATAATCTCAGATACGCAGATGACACCACCCTTACAGCAGAAAGTGAAGAAGAACTAAAAAGCCTCTTGATGAAAGTGAAAGAAGAGAGTGAAAAAGTTGGCCTACAGTTCAACATTCAGAAAACTAAGATCATGGCATCCGGTCCCATCACTTCATGGGAAATAGATGGAGAAACAGTGGAAACAGTGGCAGACTTTATTTTGGGGGGCTCCAAAATCACTGCAGATGGTGATTGCAGCCATGAAATTAAAAGACGCTCCTTGGAAGAAAAGCTGTGACCAACCTAGACAGTATATTAAAAAGCAGACATTACTTTGCCAACAAAGGTCCGTCTAGTCAAGGCTATGGTTTTTCCAGTAGTCATGTATGGATGTGAGAGTTGGACTGTAAAGAAAGCTGAGTGCTGAAGAATTGATGCTTTCGAACTGTGGTGTTGCAGAAGACTCTTGAGAGTCTCTTGGACTGCAAGGAGATCCAACCAGTCCATTCTGAAGGAGATCAGTCCTGGGTGTTCATTGGAAGGACTAATGTTGAAGCTGAATACTTTGGCCACCTGATGTAAAGAGCTGACTCATTTGAAAAGACCCTGATGACGGAAAAGATTGAAGGTGGGAGGAAAAGGGGACAACAGAGGATGAGATGGTTGGATGGCATCACCAACTCAATGGACATGAGTTTGAATAAACTCCGGGAGTTGGTGATGGACAGGGAGGCCCGAGGTGCTGCAGTCCATGGCGTTGCAAGAAGTCAGACAGGACTGAGTGACTGAACTGAATTGAACTGATGAAATGTGATATACCTCACTTTAGTTAAATGACAAGAAATATTAGAGCTTTGATTTTAGAATTGAGTCTGAGAATAAGATTCAAAGATAAATTGTGATCATGACATTCCAATTTAATTCAAGTTCAGCTTTCTACCAACAGTTTCTAAAATTTTATATATAAAATGTTGAAACTTGACAAAATCTAACTTTCAATCAGAGACAATTACAAATGTTTGCTTATTAAGGAGGAGTTCATGATCAGATCTGTGTTTTGTTAAAAAATAACAACTAGTATAAATATGAACCACAATTGTTTGGGGAGATATTGAAGTTTAGAGGCAGTGTAACGGTATGTGAGGAATCATGGATGGCTGGACTTGGGGCTGGGAAAGGTGTAAGAGTAAAGCTGAAAAGAATAGTAAAACTCAAGAAAAATGGCACCTGGATAAAACAAAATATGAGGCTAAGAAAGGTGAATGGTTCAATGATGGCACCATGATCTCTAACATGTATAATTCAACCAATGCTACTACTGTACTACTAAGACCAAAGAGGAGAAGGTGATCACTTTATTGATTTAATCCAACTTACAGAATATTTTAAAATTTAATTTTCCATATCATTCTCTGTTATTTGCTTTGTGTCTGTTGTTTAAATAAGTTTCAGTAGGAGACTGCATCCCATTTTAGATAGTCTAAGTTCTTGGGGTCCCACTACTTCACCCTCATAGGACTCAGCTACTCATCAGTGGACTTTTCAGATGAATTAATAGTGAAAACCCTTTGTCAAAAGAGGCTCATCTTATGATGGATTATATGCATATCCTAGGACTGTTTCAAAGAATAAGTAACATGTCTGAAGTGTCTAGTGTGGAATGCCTGAAACAGAGTAGAATCTCAATAACTGGATCTTCCCTAATTAATACAGAAAACCAAATACACAAACAAAAACAAACTAAATCTTAAGGACTATGTACTTAAAGAAATAACATTAAAAAAATTTTAAGTGACATTTTAAATATCATGTACTATTTGTATCCTATAAGATTTTTAAAAATAATTCTGTATTATTACTGAATTGTATATAACCTAACAATCTAATCAATGTTATGCACATACTAAGTTAAATAGGAGCTATTGCTCACACTTAAAATCTAAAACCCAAACATATTATGGGACTAATATAGCTATTACTGAGCCAAAAAAATGAACATAATTGTATACAATTCCATAGATATTATATCTAGTATTGTAGCTCAGAAGTAAAGAATCTGCCTGCAGAGCAGGAGATACAGTGATAGCTGGACAGGTGGAAGTGAAAGTGAAAGTCGCTCAGGCCTGTCCAACTCTTTCCGACCCCATGGATTATACAGTCTATGGATTTCTCTAGGCCAGAATACTGAAGTGAGTAGCCTTTCACTTCTCCAGGGGATCTTCCCAACCCAGGGATTGAACCCAGGTCTCCCACATTGCAGGTGGATTCTTTACCAGCTGAGTCACAAGGGAAGCAGTGCAGGAGACCAAGGTTCAATTCCTGGGTTGGGAAGATCTCCTGGAGAAGGGAATTGCTACCCACTCCAGTATTCTTGCCTGGAGAATTCCACAGACTGAGAAGCCTTGCAGGCTACAGTCTATAGGGTTGCAAAGAGTCAGACACGACTGAGCAACTAACTCTTTCACTTTCATAGCAACTATTAAGCCAAAAAATTAAACATAATTGTATAAAAGTCTATAAAGATATTGCATCCAATATTCCATTCTATAAATTATATGTATTGATGTTATTCATGCTTACAATGTACTTTGATTATCAGTCTAGAACTGTGCTGTCCAACAGAATACAACATGAGCAAAAAACATAATTTTATATTCTGTATTAGCTACATTTAAAAATTGAAAAATACTTAATATGTTTCATTTATCCATTATAGCACACATATTACAACTTCAACACAAAATCAAAATAAAAACTATGATATTTTACATTTCTTTTTTCAAACTAAGTCTTCAAAATCCACTGTAAATTTTATACTTAAAGTGAAGTCACTCAGTCGCATCCGACTCTTTGCGACCCCGTAGACTGTAGCCTACCAAGCTCCTCCATCCATGGGATTCTTCAGGCAAGAATACTGGAGTGGGTTGACATTTCCTTCTCCAGGGGATCGTCCCAACTCAGGGATCGAACCTGGGTTTCCCTCATTGGAGGCAGACGCTTTAACCTCTGAGCCACCAGGGAAGCCCATAAAAAGCCCATACTTAAAGCATATCTCAAATCAGAAATGCTACACTTCCAATGCTCAAGTGTATATGGCAACATTCTAGAAAACACTATTGCTCATCATATAAAAATGTTGACATTAATATAATTTCAACAACAATCAAAACAATCCTCCTATATTATCAAAATTTTAACCTCAACTTTACCACAATATCCAAATTAAGAATTATTTTTATCAATTTTACCTTCTGGACAGTTTTACTAAAATTACAAAGATTCAAGAACTACTCATAACTAGATTCTTAAGGGGTAAGTAATCACAGGAAAAGAAGTTGCATTAGCTATTCAAGAGTATTTAACTTAATTAGATATATAAATAAATGTGTTCCTGATATGTCATTTCTAAGCAAGGTGGAGCCCCATATGATGAGAACACAGTTTGTTATGTTTTGTTGTAAATTATCTTTTTCTCTAAAAAGCTCAGCTCCCTGCATGTGGGGAGAAAATGATGAAGGAGGACATTGTGAGAGTTCAAACATCCCTGTCTGTCATCTATTAGTTTTGTGGACTTAAAGTACTTGCCTTATTGTTATGTAGTCACAATGAGATGATTTTATGTTTATTAAATCTCAGTAAAACAACTGGGACTACTAGAATGCTTTTCCCTAAAAATATTTTTAAATGGTATTATATATGTGGAACAGAAATGATTCATGGAAAAACTCAAATACAAAAATTAAGGAATAACAGTACTTTCTCCACTCTCCCTTACATGAAAGGCAATGTAGAATAATATTTAATTCACTGGACTTAGAAGAATGCCAAAGAATGCCAAATTCAACTGTCTAATTCCCCATAGCTCTATCTTCTATAGTTATATATATATCTAAAGAAAATAAGGCTGTGTAGACCCCTGCCATGAATTATAGGTAAAGTGGAGAAAGAAAAATGGGTAGCTTGATAGGGATTGCGTTGAACCTATAAATTGCTTTGGGTAGTATACTCATTTTCACTATATTGATTCTTCCAATCCATGAACATGGTATATTTCTCCATCTATTAGTGTCCTCTTTGATTTCTTTCACCAGTGTTTTATAGTTTTCTATATATAGGTCTTTAGTTTCTTTAGGTAGATATATTCCTAAGTATTTTATTCTTTCCATTGCAATGGTGAATGGAATTGTTTCCTTAATTTCTCTTTCTGTTTTCTCATTATTAGTGTATAGGAATGCAAGGGATTTCTGTGTGTTGATTTTATATCCTGCAACTTTACTATAGTCATTGATTATTTCTAGTAATTTTCTGGTGGAATCTTTAGGGTTTTATATGTAGAGGATCATGTCATCTGCAAATAGTGAGAGTTTTACTTCTTCTTTTCCTATTTGGATTCCTTTTATTTCTTTTTCTGCTCTGATTGCTGTGGCCAAAACTTCCAAAACTATGTTGAATAGTAATGGTGAAAGTGTCTTGTCTTGTTCCTGACTTTAGAGGAAATGCTTTCAATTTTTCCCCATTGAGGATAATGTTTGCTGTGGGTTTGTCATATATAGCTTTTATTATGTTGAGGTATGTTCCTTCTATTCCTGCTTTCTGGAGAGTTTTTATCATAAATGGATGTTGAATTTTGTCAAAGGCTTTCTCTGCATCTATTGAGATAATCATATGGTTTTTATTTTTCAATTTGTTAATGTGGTGTATTACATTGATTGATTTGCGGATATTGAAGAATCCTTGCATCCCTGGGATAGGTGGATGAAACTGGAGCCTATTATACAGAGTGAAGTAAGCCAGAAAGAAAAACATAAATACAGTATACTAACGCATATATATGGAATTTAGAAAGATGGCAACAATAACCCGGTGTACGAGACAGCAAAAGAGACACTGATGTATAGAACAGTCTTATGGACTCTGTGGGAGAGGGAGAGGGTGGGAAGATTTGGGAGAATGGCATTGAAACATGTAAAATATCATGTAAGAAACGAGTTGCCAGTCCAGGTTCGATGCACGATACTGGATGCTTGGGGCTAGTGCACTGGGACGACCCAGAGGGATGGTATGGGGAGGGAGGAGGGAGGAGGGTTCAGGATGGGGAACACATGTATACCTGTGGCGGATTCATTTTGATATTTGGCAAAACTAATACAATTATGTAAAGTTTAAAAATAAAATAAAATTAGGAAAAAAAAGAAAAAAAGAAAAATGGGTAGCTTATCCATTCAACATTTTTCCAGTAACAACCACTCAGAGACTGTAGGAAGGTGTGATCCAGTAAAATCCTTATTACCATGAAACAGGAAAAGACTTTTGGAACAACTATAGATGTTATGAAGGGAGAAGGGAGGTCAATGGGGAATGCTAAGTTTAAGAATCCAAAAGATGTTACTAATTATACATATGTATACATATATACATATACATATAGGTATATATATCCTTATACAAGGATAGGATGATTCTAGGACAAGATCATTTGTTGTTGTTCAGTTGCTCAGTCATATCCAACTCTTTGCGACCCTATGGACTGCAGCATGCCAGGCTTCCCTGTCCTTCACAAGATCTTTTAGTAGTAGTAATTTTAAATTGATATCAGAATATAAAGGGTGTATCTGGGGAGGGAGGAGGGAGGAGGGTTCAGGATGGGGAACACATGTATACCTGTGGCAGATTCATTTTGATATTTGGCAAAACTAATACAATTTTGTAAAGTTTAAAAATAAAAAAAAATAAAAAAGAATGCTTTTACATATGAACTAATTTCAGACAGACATAACTCAGATGACTGAAACAAAGTAGAAGTTTTCCTGTGGCATAAAGTAAAGGAGGCTTAATTTTGTTTTCAGATGTGGAAAAAAAAAAAGAATATAAAGGGTGTATCTATTGCGATATGTTAAATAACAAATGGGTATGGCACTGCAGGTATGTATGTGAAAGTCGCTCAGTCATGTTCGACTCTTTGTGACCCCGTGAACTGTAACCGACCAGGCTCCTCTGTCCATGGAATTCTCCAGGCCAGGATACTGGAGTGGGTAGCCATTCCCTCCTCCAGAGGATCTTGCCAAGCCAGTGATCAAACCCAGGTCTCCAGCATTGCAGGCAGCTTCTTTACCATCTGAGCCACCAGGGCAGCCCAGTGGCTCAGACAGTAAAGAACTATTTTGTGGTGTGTGTGACATTATAAAATAGTGAACTAAATGCACCGTTCAAGTAAGAAGTCATTTGAGAAAGAGGTAAGGTCGTTGGCCAGGTGAAAAAATCTTTAATTTAAATATAAACACATGGCCCCTATTTCCATCTCTGACATTAAGTCGCTCTAGACACCCATAAAGTTTGCATATCTTTAGGGTTTTTAGTGTGTTGTTTCTAACATAAGCAAAAGAAAAGGATGAGAGTGAATTATCTCGTATAACATTTCCAAAGGAACTGAAAAATATTATCACTGATAAGGCACAACACAGAGAAGCCCATCATAGCTACCATTTCATTTATGTAATGTAGATAGCTGATCTGATCATATTTGATCCACCGAAATTAAAATTTTGATGATGTTTATATGCAAAGCATATTCTGCATTTGAGGTTGTAGGATAAAAGAGTTACATGTTATTTTAGGACTGCAAAACTAGTCTTAATATTTTCTCCATATAAAATTACATGTTTAAACAGTTGAAACTGTTGAAAGATTTTTATTATCCTGGTTTAGATTTGGGTTTTCAGCACATTACAAAATAAGCTTTTTTGTATATTACATAACCACCCTATGGATAACACAATTAAATTACATAGTACTTTAATTTAAAAGTATAAATTGGAAATAGCTTTACTTCTACTATCTTCTTAAACTATAGAATTTAACAGTACATAATAGACTCATGACTATAACAGGCATCAACTCATCTTAAAGAAAACACTGAAGCAATCAGACACCTCAAAATTAATTTGCATCTTTACTATCAGGGAATTGAAGATTCCCTGATATATATATATATATAGTTGGACTAACATTTACACAACTGAAAGAATTAACCTTAAATTAGAAATTAATTGAAGTAAACAGCATGCTATTCTTTAAAAACAAATATGTGATTTCAAGAGCATTGGTGAATAGTTAACTGCTTTAACAACTTCTGGTTTAACAAAGATGTTAACATTAATGTTCAGAAAAAAAATCTTTTTGAGTTTTCATTTATAAAGCTCTAAACTTGAGAAAAGTATTTTGCAACATTATCAAAGAGATCAGCTACATGGAATGCAGAGTAACATGACCAATCAGTCATAGCACATCATATTTTTATTTCTATTGGGTACATTTGTTCAACATAAAGAGATCAAGCAGAGAAAATAAATAACAAATACTTCTTCAGACATCATTTGACCCAGCAAGTGTTAGACTCCCCTGGCAAATCACAGTGGCTGTGAATAATAGAGTTAATTGCAAGCCTTCTTCTGTTTCAAAAACTAAAGTTGTGATATCAAGAGGAAAAAATAAGTTCAACAGTGATATTACATTAATAAGCAATTCCAATATTTTCCATCATTACTGCTGTTTGTCAAAACTAAGCATGCTGCTCCAAAACGAAGGAAAATAAGCCTTTACTTTTGAACTCAGGGCCACAGGTATCAATCTAAAGGAATATATTTAGTATATAGTGATTGGATTCTCAAACCCCTTGGTTTGCAATATGGGCTGTATAGCAGTTAATTTTAAAGTCTCAATCCCCAGGTCCCATCCACATCTAATGATATGAGAATCTTTGGAGGTAAATCCTTGGCTTCCATTTTTTTTTGTTGGTTTTTTTTTTTTTTGTTTTTCAAAAATGTAACACAACATTATCAATCAACTATACTTCAATAAATATGTGTGTTTTTCTGTGTGTGCACGCACTCAGTCATTTCAGTTATATCCAACTCTTTACAACCCTATGAACTGTAGCCTGTCAGGATCCTCTGTCCATGAGATTCTTCCGGCAAGAATACTGGAGTGGGTTGCCATTTCCTTCTCCAGGGGAATCTTCCCTACACAAGAATCAAACCCACATCTCCTGTGACTCCTGCACTGGAAGGCAGGTTCTTTACCACTGAGCCACCTGGGAACCCATATGTAATATATAAATGAATATATATATATTCATTAAATTGTACACTTAAAATTTAATGTAAAATTCATTAAACTGTATACTTAAAGTGGGCGAATTTTATGGCATATGTTATATCACAATAAAGCTGTTTTATAGATATATCAAAAAAATGACAACCTAGAGGGATGTGATGGGGAGGGAGAAGGTAGGGGGAAGTTCAAAAGGGATACATGTATACCTATGACTGATTCATGTTGAGGTTTGAAAGAAATCAACAAAATTCTGTAAAGCAACTATCCTTTAATAAAAAAATAAATCAATTAAAAAAAGAATCAGACAAAAGATTAAAAGAAAAAAAATGAGAAATAAAAAATAAAAACAAATTTAAAAAAACCCTAAATACCTCCAGACAATTCTAATATGTATCCAGGTTGACAACCAATGGTCTATAATGCTCTCATCTTTCTTAAAACAGTCTAGTAGAGATCTTTGAGACTGTGTCGATATTAAAATGTTATCAAGATTTTCTTTATTATAAAGCACTCAGCTAGATCTATTCTTTATTTAAGATTTTTTGGATATGGACCATTTTTTATGACTTTATTGACTTTGTTACAATATTGCTTCTGTTTTACATTTTGATTTCTGGCTGTGAGACATGTGGGATCTTAGCACCCCACAACCAGTGATGGAACCCTCACCCCCTATATTATAGAAGGTGAAGTCTTAACCAGTGGATCACCAGGGAAGTTCCCTAGATCTGTTCTTAATCAAAAGTGCCACTAGTCAGCTGGAGATACATGCTGACTGCATAGAAAACCAAGAATTCTATGAAAGTTAAGAGCTGCCAACAGGCAGAGGTTTATTATTTCAATTACCCTGAATCCTGAAGCTTATCTTTCAAAGTATGAAAATACAACAATGTGCTATCTTCCATACAGTTTGCAGCACTATTACAATTATTTTATTACATGAGTGATCACAAAAAATTATCCTTCTCAAAAGATGACAGAAAACACTGAAACTTTTTTTTTTAACCAACCAGCAGTGATTTTAAAAGAGAGCTCCTCTCCTAACCACTGTATTGGCTGTTAATAAGTACTGATGGTAGACAAAAGCCCACCTACAAGTCTGAATCACTAGCTCGAACTTCTGTTGTTTCCCTCATTTGAGGGGCTTGCCTGATGAGCAGACCTTGCAAAAGCAAGAGCAAACATGACATCCATGCAGAAAAGACAGTTGATAAAAGAAGTATCTAATTAAGGAGAAGAAAGACATGGAAAATGGAAACTCACAAACCTTACAAAGAGAAAATAACATCCTAAATCCAAATGGCAAATAGAATACTGCTAAGAATAAGACGTCTGATAAAATAACACAAAAATTAATCAAAAAGCATTTCCGGTCTAGGTTGTAATGATATGCTAACATATCTAAGACATGTTTTGCCTTTCCTCCTGTGTATTCTGAATCCATCCTAGTAAGAGTTAAAAATGAACCATTTTGCCATTTCCGTCTCTCTAGTAAGCAAAAAACACCAGAAGGAATAGGGCTTTTGTTTTGGTGGCTGAATATTTTAATTTCTACTTGAAGTAGAAAATATCAAAATTCTGTCATATTTCCAAAAATCAGACATAGATAAAAAAAAGTAAGGTCACTGTGTATAAGAAGAGAGAAATGGCTGAATTGGAAAATGGATTTTGTTGTTCATGTAGTGATTTCCAATGTTAGTTCTGACATGTCCTAAATGAAGATTGCTGTACTGAAGCATTTATTCTAATGATCCAAAGCAACCCTCTGGAAATCTTTATAAATAAGCCAAGATATAATTTTTTTCAGATGTTTATAGCAGCTTTATTTCATAATTGCCAAAACATGGAAGCAAACAAGATATCCCTCAGTCAGTAAATGGATAAACTGTGGTCCATATGATGTAAATTTGATAGTATATTTTTGGAATTATTACAGCAAAACCTTAACACTAGTAAATGCTTATATGTATGGACAATGTTCACAGTGTTCCAATCACTTTATGTATTAATCCAACTCTTATAAAAACCAAAAATTAATATATTTTCTAACCTCAAAATGACCGAGAATGATTGAGTAACTTGCCCAAAGAATCAAGACTAAGTAATATTCCGAATTCAAACTCGGGCATCTCAAATTATGATTACTGTAGAGTAAGTATGCAAATATTGTAAACCTCAAAATCCCTTTTCTGTTTTGTTTTTTGTTGATGTAAAATCGAATTTAGTAAAGACCAACTCTTTTTGACACTGTTAAACCCAGTTCTATATTCAGAGGCTACATTGTAGAGATTTGAGAAGGCAGAGGAAGAAAACACTGTCATTTTGCTAGCTAGCTTGCCTCTACTAACTCCCAAACCTAATCATTAGATATGTAGTCACTTTGCTTTAGACGGATCTCTAATTATCACAAGGAGTTTCACAGAATTCTAAAATAATTGTAATTTGAATTTTAAACACTTAAAATACTTATGTGTCATATAGCTTTTGGGGACAGAAAGGGGTTTTATGCTACCAACTCAAAACTTGGAGGTTCCAGCCCATTCAAAATGCCAGAAATAATCATTACAGAATTTCAGGCTGAAATTAACCAAGAGCAACATATCTTCTCATTGATTCAATAGAACACTTTGAGAGAATCAAATCCAGGTTTCCATTTAGTGTATAAATCTCTTTTTAAAAATTTAATACAGAAGTGTATATAGCTAAATCAAAGTCCCTTGACAAGAAGCTTAAATGGAGTGCACTGTTTAGTCAGTGTTCATTCACTGTGATGGGATCTTTATTTGATATGTATTTAGCCAACCACTTTAAAACTGCTAATATCAAAATGGTGAATTTACCATGCATGACAACAGTCAACCAGGGAATGTTTATTACTCTCTGCTAATAGCAACATCACTTGAAAGGATAGAAACAAACTTCATTCAAAATTTTTCAGGATAAAATGGTGTGTTAATCTGATACTAATTCTCTTACACTTAAGAGTATATTACACAGGCTGTGCACAGGTTCAAAATATTTAAATTTACAGTGATCTCTTTAGCCTTGTCTTTTTCTTGAATTATACGTCCATAAACTGCTGCACTCAATAAGCCACCAAATATGGAAAACTCAGCAGTGGCCACAGGACTGGAAAAGGTCAGTTTTCATTCCAATCCCAAAGAAAGGCAATGCCAAAGAATGCTCAAACTACTGCACAATTGCACTCATATCACACGCTAGGAAAGTAATGCTCAAAATTCTCCAAGCCAGGCTTCACCAATATGTGAACCGTGAACTTCTTGATGTTCAAGCTGGTTTTAGAAAAGGCAGAGGAACCAGAGATCAAATTGCCAACATCCGCTGGGTCATGGAAAAAGCAAGAGAGTTCCAGAAAAACATCTATTTCTGCTTTATTGACTGTGCCAAAGCCTTTGACTGTGTGGATCACAATAAACTGTGGAAAATTCTGAAAGAGATGGGAATACCAGACCACCTGATCTGCCTCTGGAGAAATTTGTATGCAGGTCAAGAAGCCACAGTTAGAACTGGACATGGAACAACAGACTGGTTCCAAATAGGAAAAGGAGTACGTCAAGGCTGTATATTGTCACACTGCTTATTTAACTTATATGCAGAGTACATCATGAGAAACGCTGGGCTGGAAGAAGCACAAGCTGGAATCAAGATTGCCGGGAGAAATATCAATAACCTCAGATATGCAGATGACACCACCCTTATGGCAGAAAGTGAAGAGGAACTCAAAAGCCTCTTGATGAAAGTGAAAGTGGAGAGTGAAAATTTGGCTTAAAGCTCAACATTCAGAAAACGAAGATCATGGCATCCGGTCCCATCACCTCATGGGAAATAGATGGGAAAACAGTGGAAACAGTGTCAGACTTTATTTTTGGAGGCTCCAAAATCACTGCAGATGGTGACTGCAGCCATGAAATTAAAAGACGCTTACTCCTTGGAAGGAAAGTTATGACCAACTTAGATAACATATTCAAAAGCAGAGACATTGCTTTGCCAACAAAGGTTCGTCTAGTCAAGGCTATGGTTTTTCCTGTGGTCATGTATGGATGTGAGAGTTGGACTGTGAAGAAGGCTGAGCACTGAAGAATTGATGCTTTTGAACTGTGGTGTTGGAGAAGACTCTTGAGAGTCCCTTGGACTGCAAGGAGATCCAACCAGTCCATTCTGAAGGAGATCAGCCCTGGGATTTCTTTGGAAGGAATGATGCTAAAGCTGAAACTCCAGTACTTTGGCCACCTCATGCGAAGAGTTGACTCATTGGAAAAGACTCTGATGCTGGGAGGGATTGGCGGCAGGAGGAGAAGGGGACGACAGAGGATGAGATGGCTGGATGACATCACTGACTCGATGGACATGAGTCTGGGTGAACTCCGGGAGTTGGTGATGGACAGGGAGGCCTGGCGTGCTGCAATTTATGGGGTTGCAAAGAGTCGGACACGACTGAGCGACTGAACTGAACTGAACTGATACCATCATAAAGAACATACTTGTAGATTGACATATATTTGTATATTGAAATATGTCAAAGTAAGTTGAAGACTGAAATAATCACATCACAGGACTTCTGGCTTCAGCGGTGACATGTAAACAACTTGGAAGCTGTCACCCCTGCCCTCACAACAACAACGATGAAGAAACTGAAAAACTATCACTTTTCTTGGACACCTCAGCGAACTGAAAAATCTGGAGAGAGAGATGGATCCAGAGAGTCACAGCTGGGTTCTGTTCCCCTACACTAGAAATTGCTGAAGACATAAACTGGTAGGTATCTAACGATGAAGCAGCGTGCTGGAAGCTAACTATTGATTAGCATGACAATGAGAAAAATGGGGGGAAAAAATCTCAGAGAATGCCACATATTTTTGTGGGTTTCATCTCCAGAAACACCCATCCTCAAGTTCTCACCAGCAGCAAAGAGCAGAGAAATACACCCTCATGTCTCTGGCAAGAGGAGCAGGCATGCTAATTGCTTCAAGTGTGTTCAACTTTTTGTGACCCCATGGACTGTAACCCGCCAGGCAGCTCTGTCCATGGGATTCTCCAGGTAAGAATACTGGACTGAGTTGCCATACCCTTCTCCAGGGGATCTTCCCAACCCAGGGATAAAACCCACTTCTTCTATGTCTCCTGCATTGGCAGGCAGGTTCTTTACAACTAGCCCATCTGGAAAGCCCAGCAAAGGGAGGGGTAGGGTAAACATTCTGGAATAATCCAAGTGTGTTCTCCATAACAAAGGTCTATACTCCAGATACTAGAGCTGTATCCTAAATAGGGGAAAGGCATTTCCCCAGTTCCAGACTCCTCTCAGCTTCCTACCTCACCTATGGAGGGGACATGGAAATAAACACAGAAATAAGTGGATTAGAGAACATTCCTCTCCCTCATCTTTCACTCCAGCACTAACAGGGCTTCAGTGTAATGACTGCAGATCAAAGCTAAAAGAGCTGCAGACACAAACTCTCTTGAAGTAACAATTATTAAGAAAGGACAACAGAAGACAAAAACAAGGACAGTAGGGGATTTGAAGCCCCCAGAATCTACAACTACAGAAAAAGTTAAAAAGAGCCCAACTTCTAGCCAGATTAACTAAACGTTCACCATGTCCAGATGTTTTTCACAATGAATACAACTAAAAATTTAAAGATGAATGTTGCCACTGCTACGAAATCTCTTCTGGAACAGGGGAAGGAAAACTCCCAACTATTTTCATGAGAACTAACATTACCATAATACCAAAATCAGTTAAACATATTACAAGAAAGAAAAACTACAGACTGATAGCTCTCATGAACATAAGTGTAATATATGTACAATGAAATATTAAGATTGTTTATCCAACATTGTGCAAAAAGAATTATATACCACAAAGAAGTACGAATTATTTCTGCCAAGTAAGGCTATTTCACCTTCCAAAAATATATCAGTGTAAACTCTCACATCTACAAGCTAAGGAAGAAAAATTATATATTAATCAATACACTAAAAGGATTTAACCAAATCTAACATCCATTTAAGAAAAAATCTCTCCTTATGACCTCATTTATACATGGAATCTAAAAAAACAAAACAAAGAAGCAAATTAGAAATTATTTTTAATTGAATGGAAATAAAAATATAGCATATCAGAATGCAGAGAATGCCACTAAAGAAGTTAAGAGAAAATTTAAACTTAAATGCCTGTCTGAAAAGAAAAGAGTTTCCAAATGTCCTCAGCTTCTATCTTAAGAAATTACAAATACAAGAGGAAATTAAGTCCATAGTAAGCAGGAGAAATAATAAAGATCGAGAAATCAATGAAGAAGAAAACAACAACAGAAACAGCAGAAAAAGTCAATGTAACTCAACTCTAGTTCTTTAATAAGATGAATAAAATCAATTTCTAGCCAAACTTATCAGGAAAAATGAGAGAAGACAAAAATGCTTATTGTCAGAATTGAAAGAGATAACATCACTATAGATTGTACACAGATTAAAAGAAAATATTAGCAACCATTGTGTGACATTTAATTCAACAACTTAAATTAAGCGAAAAAAATTCCTAGAAAGGTATATAACACCAAAGCTCATTCAAAAGGAAATAAATAGATGAACAGATATGTATTTATTAAACAAACTGAATTTGTAGTTTAAAATCTTCCCACACAGAAAAGCTCAGGACGGGGTGGCTTTAATGGAAAATTTTCCCAAATATTTAAAAAGAAGTAAAACCAACATGTGTGGTACTCTTAAATCAGTTACAAAAATAAATCAATGGAATAGAATAGAGAGACCATAAATAGACCTGCATATATGGTCAACTGATTTTTTTTTAATTGCAAAGACAATTCAAGAAAAAAAAATTTAGTATTTTCACCACATTTTACTAGAAAAACTTTACTTCATACCTAGTATCATACAAAAATTGAAATTAAAATAAATCTTATAGGTAAATATAAAACCTAAAACTCAAACTTCTAGAAGAAAACTTTGGAGAAAATATTTGTGAATCTGAGTTAGGACAACATTTCTTTAATATGACATCAAAATATCACAATTTGCACTTTATGAAAATTAAAAACTTTTGCTCTTCATACAACACTGGTAAGAGAATGAAAAGACAAACTACAATATGGAAAAAAACCTACTTGCAACTACTTTGAAAAGTTTGGCAGTTTCTCCAAGACAAAGGAAAGCATATGTTTGTACAAAAATTTGTACATGCATATTCATATCATGTATGTGACAGCCCCTATCAGGAAATGGTCCAAATGTACATCAACAGATGGACAAAAAACTGAATTGTCATATATCCACAAAATGATATACTACTCAGGAAAAAATACGGAATGAACTTATGACATACACAAACCAGAACTTTCAAGATAATCATGTGAAATGAAACAAGCCAGATAAACAATATAAATATACTGCATGCTTCCATGTAAATAAAATTTTAGAATATGAAAAATAATTATTATTGACAGAAAGCAGGTATGCAGTTGCCTTAAGTTGTGGCAAAGAGTTGGGAAGGGCAGGAGGAAGGTACTTAAAAGGAAGAACAGGAAATCTGAGGGCTGTGATCCCATGGACCATAGTCCACCAAGTTCCTCTGTCCATGGGATTTCCCAGGCAAGAATATTGGAGTGGGTTGCCATGCCCCCCTCCAGGTGATCTTGCCAACCGAGGGATCGAACTCACCTCTCTTGCATCTCCTGCATTGCAGGTAGATTCTTTACCACTTGAGCCATCAGGGAAGCCCCCAATCACTATAATAAGTATAATTAACAAGAGCTCTCCCTTGAGGGTTTTGTATATATTAAATTAAATGATCAAAACAAAACTCCCAAAAGAGAGCCTGTAAAATTGCATGGCCAGTACATTTTAAATATTATTATATGCTTCAATCGGAGAAGGCAATGGCACCCTACTCCAGTACTCTTGCCTGGAAAATCCCATGGATGGAGGAGCCTGGAAGGCTGCAGTCCATGGGGTCGCTGAGGGTCAGACACGACTGAGCGACTTCACTTTCACTTTTCACTTTGATGCAGTGGAGAAGGAAATGGCAACCCACTCCAGTGTCCTTGCCTGGAGAATCCCAGGAATGGGGGAGCCTGGTGGGCTGCCTTCTATGGGGTCGCACAGAGTCAGACATGACTGAAGTGACTTAGCAGCAGCAGCATATGCTTCAATATATTTTAAAGGGAAGGTGCAGGCAATCAGTTCTTGCATAAATTTCAGAGAAGAATTAAATAAACAAAACTTGGTTCTGTCTCAACAGAAAAGACTTTCAAAGATAATATTTAGCTTAAGAATTCAAATACAGTAAACCCAGTTTAGAAAATTACCACTCCATGTTATGACAGCATGCTTGTCTAACATCCCATTTGATTGTTTTAAGCTCTACGTACAAGCATTTGCACTCTCCAAATACATTTTCAATAATACTTAGATCAAGGGCACGATTTCTTTCACACTGCTTATAGTTTGATAACTATATATTTAAATTTTTAATCACACTATTTGCTATCTAATAATTTCATTAGATCCGAGTGTTACTGGAATTCCTACAATGATTTAAGAGCACTGCTGCTAAGTCATGTCAGTTGTGTCTGACTCTGTGTGACCCCATAGACAGCAACCCACCAGGCTCCCGTCCCTGGGATTCTCCAGGCAAGAATACTGGAGTGGGTTGCCACTTCCTTCTCCAGTGCATGAAAGTTAAGAGTCAAAGTGAAGTCACTCAGTCGTGTCCAACTCTTCGAGACACCATGGACTGCAGCCCACCAGACTCCTCAGTCCATCATGTAATAATAAACAATAAATAATAATACAAAATAATACTGTCATAAAGAAATATGTAAAGTCCTATCACTAATTGCATAATTACTAAACTATCCATAAACATTTGGAGCCATTAGTCACACTGTTCTGATGAATCAGACAGGTGTAAGAAACAAAATATGGTTCTTATTTTCCTTTTCATCAAAAAGTAATAGGACTATATTTCCTTAGCCTTAGGAATAGAAGCTGTGAGAAATTCAAATGCCAAAGGACTCTAAAAATATAACATAAAAATAATTAGTATGGAAAAAACTACAAAATAGTGGTTTAATATAAATAATATATTAGATTAGAAATCTACTGAAAGTGAAGAATATGATGACCAAAAAAATGGTTTTTAATATCTCTATTTTCCAACAACAAAAACATTCCATTTCATAGGCTAACAAAGCATCTCATTAAATACAGTCATAGAAAGCTTAGTTAATACGATAATGTTATATAGTTTCAGCATTTGTGATTCAAATAGTACATTTAAAAAACCACAAAGTAATCATTCAAAATATACCTATAAGAAAATTTTAACTCATTATATTAAAATATAAATACCAACTTAATTTTTATTGAAATCAACATGACCTATAAGTACAATAAATTAGTAGCATGGTAGATTAAAATAGCCACATATTTTTGGCCTCATCTTCCAAAAAGAGATGGAGTCTGTTTCTCTTCTCCTTGATTCTGGGCTGGATCCACAACTTTTCTTTACCACTAGAACACAACAGATGTAACCATATACCTTATGAGGTTGGGCCTTAAGAGAGCTGCAATTCTTGCTTTCATATGTTTAGAAAGTCTCCTCTTGGAAGTCACCCGCTAGAGAGAATTCCAACGGAGGCAGGGAGGCAATGTGGAGGATGGTCAGTGTATTCCCACTGACAATCTCAGATAGATGTCCACTTAACAGTCAGCTCCCACTACTAGCCATGCTGAATAAGTTACAGATGTTCTAGTCTGGTTTGGTCTCCAGGTGATTATAGTCTCAGCTGGCTCCATGTGAAGCAGACGATCTGCCCAAATGAGTCCATTGTCTTAGTATGCTCAGGCTGCTACAGCAAAGTATCAGAGACTAGGTGGCTTAAAAACAACAGAATTTCTCACAGTTATGGAGGCAAGTCTATGACCTAAACACCTCCCAAAATCCCAGCTTTCTAATACCATCACCTTGGGATTAGGTTTCAACATATAAATTTGGGGGAAACATGAATATTCAGTCTACAGCACCAGTCAATTCATAATATTAAAAGAAATAATAAATCATACTGCTTTTAGAAACACTAAATTAAGGGATGGTTTGCTATGCTCATGAAGAGACTGAAACAGAGGGTAAAAGTTCAACTGTGATTTAAAATGAGCAGTGACTCTGGAGTCAGACTTCCTGCTTTTGCTCCTTGGGCTGACAGTAGTATGACCTTGGTCAACTCACAATTCATTCCATTTCTGAGTCTCAGTTGCCACAGAAATTACTTTATGGATTTTGTTGAGAGGCAGGAAGAGAAGAGTTCATGTAAAGCACTTACACAGAGACTAGAACTTGGCAAAATATCAACATAGGTTGGGTGTTGCTGTGTTGCTGAAATTAATGTTGAAGTTAACCTGGTCTGTATGAAATATTATATATAAGCTTTCTCTCTGTTGACAGCTTGTGGTATTCAAGAGGGAATGGAGACATTAAGAAAGCATAAAATCAAAGCTACCTTATGTTTGATATACTATTTTAAAGGATACATAATTTTAATAAGCTATTATTTTAAATAATAGCATTGTTGGACAGCAAGGTAATTTTCACATCAAGTAAATAAAGCTATAATTTATTTTTCCTAAATTGTTCCAAAGTACATTAACCTTTGCCATTTTTTCAAATATATTCAAATTGAGGCTTTTATTATGAAACTTAAACACCCAAACTTAGCTGACTACCTATAGTTTTACACAACGATAGAATTGATGTCATTGCTTATCTAATAAAATATTTGATTTGACTCTTTTATATAAAACTGAAGTTATGCCAGAAACATGCCATATATATGTCTCAATATTATTTCCTTACATGCTTCATTTGTTCTTTATCTCATTAAATTTTAGTTTCTGACAAGTACTCTCATTTATGCTGGGCATTCAGAAAATCCTTCTCCTCTTTATTTATATTTCTGAAATTTTCCAGTGGTATTCTCTACTTAGCTCTAAGTTTTGACTTCACATTTAGAATGGCTTCTATTTATCCTTAAGAGAAAATTAACATTGGATTGATACTAATAGCTAGTATCTATTTGTGTTACCCAAACAACAAATATTTTTATCGTTATGTTTGACCAACTGCACATTGTAAACCACTAATTTCACTTGCAAGGAGTCAAACTCTTAATTTCCTCTGCATTTAGCCTTTTCAGCTCAGCAGGACATGTTTCTTCTCTCAAGCCTCCATTACAGACAATTTATCCAATAGAGAAAGGCAGTCACATTCTGATATATAGCTATGAAAAGCTGCCACTGCTTCCTACTAATCTGTCTACCAAATCTCATGGGCACCTCCCTTAAATTTACCCTTTAGAGTTTTCTTATGCTTGAATAGTTTCTACATGTTCAAGATATTAACATAAATCCAGAGTGGTTCCAACAAATCTTAGGAGAAATGCAAAAGGGAAACAAATAAAGGGGAAATTATATTTCTTAACAAAATAAAATTTTGACCAACAAGAAAATATACATAAAAACCATCAAACAGTTCCTAAAGCCTCCATTTAGTGTAGATTTAAGGAAGCCAAGTCCACCCAGCTTGTTCATTTTGTTCTCTTACACAGAGTTGTCTTCCTCAGAAATGTCTTGATCAGTATGAAAGCCATGTTCAAAACTATTTCTCTAATTATCTTAGTCAACAGGAAAAAATGATAGTAAAAAATAGAATATTTTTCTATGATTAAACAGAAAATCCTGACAGAGCCAGAAATATAAGAACATTTACTTTAATGATAAAGTTACAGGGATGTTAACCAACCAACATCAGTTAGCAAATTAATAACAAATGACTAACAAAAAATCATGCTTTAGATTTTTTAACTAAAGTTTTGTTTTAGTCTTTTAAAAATCTTATTGACATAATATGGGTTACATTATTCAGAAAGCATTACTATTGTTTAGTTGTTGTGCCTGACTCTTCCTGCAATCTCATGGACTGTAGGCCGCCAGGTTCCTCTGTCCATGTAATTTCCCAGGCAAGAATACTGGAGTGGGTTACCATTTCCTTCTCCAGGGGATCTTCCCAAACCATGGATTGAACGTGCATCTCTAGCACTGGCAGGCAGATTCCTTACCCCTGAGCCACCTGGAAAGGCCCTCAGAAAGTATTAGGAGGATCCTAAAGCAAGAGCTGGAGAAGGAAATGGCAACCCACTCCAGTGTTCTTGCCTGGAGAATCCCACGGACGGAGAAGCCTGGTAGGCTGCAGTCCATGGGGTCGCACAGAGTTGGACACGACTGAAGCGACTTAGCAGCAGCAAAGCAAGAGCAGCTTCTTCAGTCATCCAGGCTGTGATGGAAGCAGACCTCACTCTTAGTCCTTACTACTTATTGTTAATCTCTCAGTGGATATCTGTATCTAAATACAAACCTGTATATGCAAGAAAAAATGATGACAAACACAACTTAGTTGTCAGATCAAAGCAACATCCCTATGACAAATCATTATTTAATTATCAGTTATTGAGTTACCCCATAGAGATGCAACCAAGGGTTATATGACCAAAGCTATCTATCATCTTATAGGTGTCATCAGATTCACCTTCCATACAGATAAGCATGTCCAGCAATACTCCAACACCAAGTGAAGTAGTACAATATAGATTAGAACCCAAGCAGGTTCTCTAGGCACAGTTAAGCTGAATGAGGAACCCAGCTTAGAGATGGTACCACGTATTGGTATAATTCAGATGTAAAACTGCCATAACAGTTCCACCACACTCAGGTGGCTCTAAAAGACAGTGAAGGAAAATCCTCTCTGTAGGCATAACTGTAAGCAATTCACTTGGCTGGCATTTCTCCCAAAAGAGAGATGGCCAGAGCAGACATTCCTTCTCCCCTGTCCTAGGTAAACAGAGAATGGGGCATTGGCCCATGACTGATCACTCAGATAATACTGGCTTGAGTTCTGAAATATGAAATCTGATAAATTTATACAAAGACACAGTGTCAAATCGAAGAGCATGTCAACTGGTGGAGTTATGTGTCCAGGGGCAGCAGCAGCAGCAACAATAAAAGTCAAATGAAAATAGAACCAGTGTGACATTCTGACCAGATATCCTGGCTTATTGTGCTGACACAGATCCTTGTCCAAACCTAGTTCTACAGCACTCCTTGAAATTGCATGATTTAGCAGATACTTTTCTAAAAATTTTACTGTTTTATTCAGGGTAACCAGAGTTATGTATTTTTGAAATCAAAAAATTTAACAAATATGTCATCTACATCTCTGATTCAAAAATTTTTATTCACTGAGAAATATGCCTTGAGTTTAATGCTGGGTCTATTTAAGAAAGAAAAATACCTTCACTTCCAACATATGAACATTTATCTATAGAGATTTATATTTCAGAGCAAGACTGACATTCTGGGATTATATTTTATAGATATGACAGTCAGAGTTAATAATAAATCTCTATAAATTGCAATGCATTGAAATATTATTTGAATGATTTTTCTAACTTAATGTGGAAAATATCTGACTTGTGAATAGAAAATTCCTAAAGTGCTGAAGTTTTATAAACTAATTAATATTTGGTAGCTGTGATTAATGTTCTATTTTAAAGGGAAATATGAAGATTTTTCAGAACCTTAGTTCAGCTGAAATAGAACAGAAATTAAACTTTAATACATACATTTTAATTGGTTTTAATATGAGAACTAACATAAGTATATTAATGTGGCAGGACTGTGAAGTAATCAGCAGGTAAGAAAATAAGTTTTAAAATGCAAAATTGGAAAGCACGAATAAATAATGTTTACTTTGTTTTGAATAATCTATGAACTATAATTACTGCTTCTATTTATTCAAGTCTGGTTCAAAATATAAATCAACTTAAGGCCAAGTAAGATGCTGTTTTCTTCTTTTGATCTTTTGTTTTTTGAAAAAAATATTTGCAGGGAGCAAGATTTCTATTTTACCCTTAAGTTGGAGGAAGATCCTATTGAATTCATAAATAGAAAACTCAATTTAAAACTTAATATCATCTACTATATAAATTATAATTAAGCATGTGAAGTGGACCAGGGCTCCAATGTCTGTGTTCATAATACTTGAATATGATTCCTGAAAATATTGTTCCTCATTGAGCCAAGAAAGAAAGAATCATGAAAGGAAGCAAGTGACTGAAAGGAATAGTGGTCACTACAAATGTCAGTGAAGCCAGAAATAGTCCTTTAAAAGTCAGCTATGCTGCCTGTGAATGCAGAAAGGGCAATGCTTATGACTCATTAATATAATCAAAGTAAAAGCTGAATGGGCTACTAATCAATTAATAATACAAACTAGACTATTCCAGCATTTAAATTCCTTTGGACATTTTCAATTTAAAAGATCATGCTCCATATATAAAGAGATATAACATTTATATTACAAAAAATGTTTGTTTTCCTACATTTTTTTAAGGAGAAAAATGCTCTAGAGCCAAGGTCTGAATCTCACTCTCAACTTAAACATGAGGGAAAAACCATTAGAAATCATAAAGAACATTCTTCTTTTCCAATCTTCAGGTACACATTTAATCGAAATAATGTAACTGATGGATGTCCTCCACAGAAATATGTAGAGGTGATGGACCATGCCCAAGTTGTTCATAAGCCACTTAATAAATGAGAGCGACACAGGAACAGAGACAGAATAATCAAGCGTTTTCAGAAGGAGAAGCTATAGGTTTTTCCAGGTAGAGAGTCATAAAAGTGTCAGAATTATTTTAAACTGCTTGATACATAAATATGTAATAATGTCTTGGTATCTCAAGAGATAATGCAACTTGCAAATATTCTTAGGTCAGAATTTATGTACTAATTTTGTCTCATTCAGAATCTAAATTAAAACAAGCCTTGACTCTGATTACACACTGATGCAAATTAGCTTGCTGGGGCTATGATAAAATATATACTTTGATAAAGTTAATTCCTAGATCAGGATACACAAGGTGGAGTTGACCCCAGTGGCCAAGCCCAGGTCACAAATCTAAACCAAGGTCAGTGTGCACTCTTTGGAAATACCAGTAAGGAAATCCAACAAACAGCAATCACAGTCCTCCAATTCAGCTTTAGGTAGCTTAACATACTCAAGAAAATAGGACCTGTCAGCCTTATAAGTGGGCTTCTCAGATGGCTCTGTGGATAAAGCACCAGCTTGCAACACAGGAGACACAGGCTCTACTCTTAAGTCGGGAAGATCCTCTGGAGGAAGGCATGGCAACCCACTCCAGTATTCTTGCTTGGAGAATCCCATGGACAGAGAAGCCTAGTGGGCTAGTACATAAGGTCACAAAGAGTAGGACACAACTGAAGCTATTTAATGCAGGCGCACACACACACACACACACACACACACACACAGAGTCTTATAAGGAAATATCTGACCTCCTAGCCATCTGTGCTGTTTCCCTGTTGCTGCTTCTAAGTAAATTTTCTCTTGCTCCAAATTGCTTGTGAGGCACCGTACTGCCCCAATCTATGGATTGTTTTCCCTTGAATAAAAGAAATCAAACTCATATTAAACTGTTTTATCATTTTATAATTTATACCAATCAATAGGCACATGCTGATGTCATCTGACAAGCTCTTTCAATGAGTGAAATATTCAATTCATAATTAAAATGGCAATAAGGAAACAGTTTTTGACAGTTTTCCCCAAACACCCACTAGAATATCTACGAAAGAAGAAAGAAAAAGACACAAAGATTTATTTTTTAAAAATAAGACTATTGTTGCTATGAGTAGTTCAGTTCACTCAGTTCAGTCGCTCAGTCATGTCCGACTCTTTGCGACCTCATGAATCGCAGCATGCCAGGCCTCTCTGTCCATCACCAACTTCCGGAGTTCCTCAGACTCACGTCCATCGAGTCAGTGATGCCATCCAGCCATCTCATCCTCTATTGTCCCCTTCTCCTCCTGCCCCCAATCCCTCCCAGCATCAGAGTCTTTTCCAATAAGTCAACTCTTCACATGAGGTGGCCAAAGTACTGGAGTTTCAGCTTTAGCATCATTCTTTCCAAAGAACACTCATGACCGATCTCCTTCAGAATGGACTGGCTGGAACTCCTTGCAGTCCAAGGGACTCTCAAGAGTCTTCTCCAACACCACAGTTCAAAAGCATCAATTCTTCGGTGCTCAGCTTTCTTCACAGTACAACTCTCACATCTATACATGACTACTGGAAAAACCATCGCCTTGACTAGACGGACCTTTGTTGGCAAAGTAATGTCTCCGCTTTTGAATATGCGATCTAGGTTCATCATAACTTTCCTTCCAAGGAGCAAGCGTCTTTTCATTTCATGGCTGCAATCACCATCTGCAGTGATTTTGGAGCCCAAAAAAATAAAGTCTGACACCTTATTATTATTATATGAATAGTTATTACTGACTTATTTTATTTTTGAGTTATTTTATGAGTATTTATTATTATTGAGATATTTTATATGAGTATTTATTATGAGTAGTTACCCTTCATTAAAATGTTTAAGAATTTTATTTTAAAAATCTAATCCCTTTTTCACATCCAAAATGAATCAGGTTCTTAAAACACAAAATAAAATAGAAAGATACTTAACCATTCCCTCACTGCCTGCCTCCCAGACTGAAATCCTTAAACTGTAGTAACCATACTCTAAAAGCTGGCAGTGTCCCATTACTGTAGATGGTCAGATCTGAGGAAGATACATTGTCATACTTACAAATGACCTTTAATTTTCCATCTCAAGATATATAACTTCTATGAAATTTCCAATATTTTAAGTAAAAACAGAATTTTCGAGTGGCAGTGTATTATTTTCGTATTGCTGCTATAACTACCATGATAATGTCTTAAAAGAGCCTACATTTAGTATCTTACACTTTCGGAGGTCAGAAGTCTGATATGGGTCTCGCTAGACTGAAATCAAGGTGTTAACGGGACTGTATTCCTTTATGGAGGCTCTAAGGGGAGAATTCACTTCTGGCCTTGTCCAACATCTAGAGGTTGCCTATATTCCTTGGTTCATGGCCTTCTTCTACATGTAAAGTCCTGCTTCCACTCTTACACGCTTGATCCTTTTTCTAAAACACTGTGAAAAGAGTACATTTTTGAGACTTGATTTTTGGGTCTTCTAATGAAATTCTTCTTCAATATCTGACATATGCCCTTGTTGTTGTTCTTTAGTGGGTAAGTCATGTCTTACTCTTTGCAACCCCATGGACTGCACCACATAGGCTTTCCCATTCTTTACTATCTCTCAGAGTTTGCTCAAACTCACGTTCATTGAGTGAGTGATGCTATACAACCATCTCAGCCCCTGCCGCCCCCTTCTCCTCTTGCCCTCAATCTTTCCAAGCCATCAGGGTCTTTTCCAATGCATTGCCTCTGTGTATCAGGTGGCCAAAGGACTGGAGAGTCAGCTTCAGTCCTTCCAATGAATATTCAGGGTTGATTTCCTTTAAGATTGACTGGTTTGATCTCCTATCTGTCCAAGGGATTCTCAAGAGTCTTCTGCAACACCACAGTTCAAAAACATCAATTCTTTGGCGTAGCCTTCTTTATGGTCCAACTCTCACATCTGTACATGACTACTGGAAAGACCACAGCTTTGACTATATGGACATTTGTCAGCAAAGTGATGTCTCTGCTTTTTAATAGGCTGTCTAAGTTTGTCATAGCTTTCTTGCCAAGGAGCAAGCATATATCCTACTTAGTCTCTAACTCAGCACTTTGTTGGCTTTTTTTTTTCCAAAGAAGTTACATAATTTATAATTATTTAAGTTCTCTGTCTCTGTTTTACCCTATCTTTCTTTGTCTCCTTTTCTCTCTCTCCTCCCTTTCCTCTTCCCCACTCCCTACCTCCATCTCCCCTCCCAGGATTCAATTATACTAACTCCCTGCTGTAATATTTAGAATAGGAATATGACTGTATTACTTGTTTCTCTAAATTCAGTGCTTGGCACACCTTCGCAACAAATAACTTTATGTATTTATGAAATGACCTCTTTCACGTGCTTACCATGCCTGCCAGGAACAATTCCTAGTGTCTTACAAATAAAAAAATAAAGATACATTCAGTGGTCCTTCATGACAACCTAGTGAGGTGGTATCATTTTTAGCCCCATTTTAAAGCTGAGGAAAGTGAAGCACACAGAAATAATTTGATCCAGGTCACTCGTGGCAGACAGGATGATAAACCCTGGTCATATGACTATATGGAACCTGCTCTTAACCACTATGCTATTGCTGAGTAAATTAATGAAATGTTGTTTACATTTCCCTGCAAATGGGTTTAACTTCCTAGAACTAGGAAGTTTGACAGAATCTTTCATTTCAGAAGTGGCCTCTGTTTTACATTTGTTTAACGACTCACAATTTAAAGACTCCCCTCTTTATGAAAGAAAGAAAAAGAGAGAGAGAGAGAGACTGTCCTTTATGGTGCTTTCACATTATATTACAACCTTTCAAGAAAATAATTGCTAATTTAAAATATAAACACATAAAGGCAGCCACCTTCTTGATTTGAGTGTAATACAGCTGCTAAATTTAACTATATCCAAAGGAAGCTTCAATTAAATTAATAAGAACCTTACTGATTCTTATTAAATTTTCTGACTATAATAATACATCTTGAAAAATTCCACTAGCCAGTGAAATATTTTTCATTCAGAGTAGTCGAGTGATCTGTCTTTGGAATAATAGTAAATACAGCTCCCATTTATTTAAGAATGTCAGGAAGCCGTCCAGTTGACAATATTAATAGAGTAGAAAATCTATGTTCACAGAAGCTTTCATGTCAAATATGAAAACTTGCTAAATTGCTTATCAGTGCTGACCTGCACCCAAGCTTAGATGAACTGTTAGGCAAGTTAACAGTGAGTATGAAGGTAAATAAATCTCAGAATTTCAATGATATCAATACTAATCACTGTACAAATCTTGGACTGAGTAGAGAAAAAAAGGGAAAACTTACCTACTTCCTGTACTTATCTAAGAATGAAAAGTATATTTATACCAAATTTAAAGAAAGGAGACTTTTATCACATATTTATGTAACCATCAAACAAACAGGATGGGGATTTATTCTGATTTATCATCATATGAAAAGAATTGTTAATAAGGATGTCAAGTAAATGTGTATGGTAAAATCAAATGATAAAGATGGTATTTACAAGTAGGAATATTAACTTTTCTAAATTCAAATTTTAATTTCTGAAATCTAAGACTAGAAAGTAAGGAATATTTCTATGACCTAATTTATCATCCAAATGTATTATAATCATTCAGCGTATTTCTGGACGAAAGACAAAAGTAGTTCTTAAAATTTGAATAATATTTCATGCACTGTATATGGATATATTTTGAGGACAGATGTTAGAAGTTAATTTATTATTATGGTTAACATTTAATGAACACTTACAATGTGCTAGGCACTCGTCATCCTATATAAATTATTCACTTATTAATCAAAATCAAACTATGACAAGGTCCCATTTCTAGCTCATTTGTTCAGATGTGAAAACTGGGGATCAGAAAATGTAAGAATTTTCTCACTGGCAAATGTAGAGGCAAGATTAAAACACAGATATTAGACCCCACCTTATTAAGCATGAACACAAGGAGACTTTTACATTAAAGATTTTACAGTATTGGATTTTAGTGTTGGACAAAATTACCCAATACATTTCCAGTCTGAAAATCCATCAGTTGTCTACAGCAGTTTTATAATAAGTTGTACAATGAATTATAATTCATGAATCATGCTGTCTAAAATATTAAAAACTCAGTGCAATTCTCCTTTCATTATATAATAAAGACTAATTTTTATGCAGGAAGAGATCTTATGTTGTACATGTTAATATACCTCAAAAAGTTGAGCAGCATCTGTCAAAACATACTTTGACTTTATCATTGAACACAGCCCACAGTGACCATGGAATAAACCACACAAAAACAAAGAAGTCAGAAAAAATCTTAAAACTACTGGGACATTCAGATTTCTCCCCATCATTTCCTATAAGGTACGTTCCTAAGACATTTGAGAATCATTCTGCCCCCACCTATTTTCTGCTACTGTATTAGTTATTTTATTAAGTACATTAAGCAAGAAAATTCTAGATTTCCTCTTGGTACAAAGAGAATTAATCGGCAGCAGAGGGAAGTGGTATTTCCCATTGTTGCATGTAGCTGTGCTACAGACCCTCACAATCTATAGTCAGAGGGAAATAAAAAAGCAAAGTAAATAGCTACCATTTAGTGAGCAACATGCATGCTCAGTCACTCGGTCATGTGCAACTCTTTGCGACCCCTATAGCCTCAGAGAAGGCATTGGCAACCGAATCCAGTACTCTTGCCTGGAAAATCCCATGGGTGGAGGAGCCTGGTAGGCTGCAGTCCATGGGGTCATGAAGAGTCGGACACAACAGAGCGACTTCACTTTCACTTTTCACTTTCATGCATTGGAGAAGGAAATGGCAATGCACTCCAGTGTTCTTGCCTGGAGAATCCCAGAGACAGTGGAGCCTGTTGGGCTGCCATCTATGGGGTCACAAAGAGTCGGACACGACTGAAGCAACTTAGCAGCAGCAGCAGCAGCAGACTATAGCCTGCCAGGCTCCTCTGTCCTTGGAGACTTCCTGGCAAGAATACTGGAGAGGGTTGTCATGTCCTCCTGCAGAGGATTTTCCCAATCTAGGGATCAAACCTGCGTTTCCTGCATTGGCCGGTGGATTCTCTACTGCTGAACCACTAAGGAAATCATCATGTTTTATATTCCACAAATAGGTGATATTGTATGGTATTTGTTTTTCTCTGACTGCACTTACCTATTTCTGATTATCTTATTCTGATCATCTGTTATCACAGATAGTATAATATCAGAGTGATCTATGTTGCTACAAAACAGATCAGATCAGTCACTGAGTTGTGTCCGACTCTTTGCAACCCATTGAATCGCAGCACGCCAGGCCTCCCTGTCCATCACAAACTCCCGGAGTTCACTCAGACTCAGGTCCATCGAGTCAGGGATGCCATCCAGCCATCTCATCCTCTGTCGTCCTCTTCTCCTCCTGCCCCCAATCCCTCCCAGCATCAGAGTCTTTTCCAATGAGTCAACTCTTCGCATGAGGTGGCCAAAGTACTGGAGTTTCAGCTTTAGCATCATTCCTTCCAAAGAAATGCCAGGGCTGATCTCCTTCAGAATGGACTGGTTGGATCTCCTTGCAGTCCAAGGGACTCTCAAGAGTCTTCTCCAACACCACAGTTCAAAAGCATCAATTCTTCAGTGCTCAGCCTTCTTCACAGTCCAACTCTCATATCCATACATGACCACAGGAAACCACAGCCTTGATTAGACGGACCTTTGTTGGCAAAGTAATGTCTCTGCTTTTGAATATGCTATCTAGGTTGGTCATAACTTTCCTTCCAAGGAGTAAGCGTCTTTTAATTTCATGGCTACAGTCACTATCTGTAGTGATTTTGGAGCCCAGAAAAATAAAGTCTGACACTGTTTCCACTGTTTCCCCATCTATTTCCCATGAAGTGATGGGACTGGATGCCATGATCTTCGTTTTCTGAATGTTGAGCTTTAAGCCAACTTCTTCACTCTCCACTTTCACTTTCATCAAGAGGCTTTTGAGTTCCTCTTCACTTTCTGCCATAAGGGTGGTGTCATCTGCATATCTGAGGTTATTGATATTTCTCCCAGCAATCTTAATTCCAGCTTGTGTTTCTTCCAGTCCAGCGTTTCTCATGATGTACTCTGCATATAAGTTAAATAAATAGGGTGACAATATACAGCCTTAACGTACTCCTTTTCCTATTTGGAACCAGTCTGTTGTTCCATGTCCAGTTCTAACTGTGGCTTCCTGACCTGCATACAAATTTCTCCAGAGGCAGATCAGGTGGTCTGGTATCCCCATCTCTTTCAGAATTTTCCACAGTTGATTGTGATCCACACAGTCAAAGGCTTTGGCATAGTCAATAAAGCAGAAATAGATGCTTTTCTGGAACTCTCTTGCTTTTTCCATGATCCAGTGGATGTTGGCAATTTGATCTCTGGTTCCTCTGCCTTTTCTAAAACCAGCTTGAACATCAGGAAGTTCACGGTTCACATATTGCTGAAGCCTGGCTTGGAGAATTTTGAGCATTACTTTCCTAGCGTGTGAGATGAGTGCAATTGTGCAGTAGTTTGAGCATTCTTTGGCATTGCCTTTCTTTGGGATTGGAATGAAAACGGACCTTATCTAGTCCTGTGGCCACTGCTGAGTTTTCCAAATTTGCTGGCATATTGAGTGCTGCACTTTCACAGCATCATCTTTCAGGATTTGGAATAGCTCAACTGGAATTCCATCACCTCCACTAGCTTTGTTCTTAGTGATGCTTTCTAAGGCCCACTTGACTTCACATTCCAGCATGTCTGGCTCTAGGTCAGTGATCACACCATCGTGATTATCTGGGTCATGAAGATCTTTTTTGTACAGTTCTTCTGTGTATTCTTGCCATCTCTTGAGGTTAATATCTTCTGCTTCTGTTAGGTCCATACAATTTCTGTCCTTTATCGAGCCCATCTTTGCATGAAATGTTCCTTTGGTATCTCTGATTTTCTTGAAGAGATCCCTAGTCTTTCCCATTCTGTTGTTTTCCTCTATTTCTTTGCATTGATCGCTGAAGAAGGCTTTCTTATATCTTCTTGCTATTCTTCGGAACTCTGCATTCAGAAGCTTATATCTTTCCTGTTCTCCTTTGCTTTTCGCTTCTCTTCTTTTCACAGCTATTTGGAAGGCCTCCCCAGACAGCCATTTTGCTTTTTCGCATTTCTTTTCCATGGGAATGGTCTTGATCCCTGTCTCCTGTACAATGTCACGAACCTCATTCCATAGTTCATCAGGCACTCTGCCTATCAGATCTAGGCCCTTAAATCTATTTCTCACTTCCACTGGATAATCATAAGGGATTTGATTTAGGTCATACCTGAATGGTCTAGTGGTTTTCCCTACTTTCTTCAATTTAAGTCTGAATTTGGCAATAAGGAGTTCATGGTCTGAGCCACAGTCAGCTCCTGGTCTTGTTTTTGCTGACTGTATAGAGCTTTTCCATCTTTGGCTGCAAACAATATAATCAATCTGATTTCGGTGTTGACCATCTGGTGATGTCCATGTATAGAGTCTTCTCTTGTGTTGTTGGAAGACGGTGTTTGTTATGACCAGTGCATTTTCTTGGCAAAACTCTATTAGTCTTTGCCCTTCTTCATTCCGTATTCCAAGGCCAAATTTGCCTGTTACTCCAGGTATTTCTTGACTTCCTACTTTTGCATTCCAGTCCCCTATAATGAAAAGGACATCTTTTTTGGGTGTTAGTTCTAAAAGGCCTTGTAGGTCTTCATAGAACCATTCAACTTCAGCTTCTTCAGCGTTACTGGTTGGGGCATAGACTTGGATTACTGTGATACTGAATGGTTTGCCTTGGAAACGAACAGAGACCATTCTGTCGTTTTTGAGATTGCATCCAAGTACTGCATTTCGGACTCTTTTGTTGACCATGATGGCCACTCCATTTCTTCTGAGGGATTCCTGCCCGCAGTAGTAGATATAATGGTCATCTGAGTTAAATTCACCCATTCCAGTCCATTTCAGTTTGCTGATGCCTAGAATGTCGACATTCACTCTTGCCATCTCTTGTTTGACCACTTCCAATTTGCCTTGATTCATGGACCTGACATTCCAGGTTCCTGTGCAATATTGCTCTTTATAGCATCGGACCTTGCTTCTATCACCAGTCACATCCACAGCTGGGTATTCTTTTTGCTTTGGCTCCATCCCTTCATTCTTTCTGGAGTTATTTCTCCACTGATCTCCAGTAGCATATTGGACACCTACTGACCTGGGGAGTTTCTCTTTCAATATCCTATCATTTTGCCTTTTCATACTGTTGCTACAAATGGTATTATTTCACTCTTTTTTGCAGCTGAGTAATGGTTCGCCTTGTAATACATACTACATCTTCTTTATCCATTCATCTAGACAGACATTCATTCATGATAGACATTTCGGTTGATTCCATGTCTTGGCTATCTAGACAGACATATCCATTCATCCATGATAGACATTTAGGTTGATTCCATGTCTTGGCTATTGTAAATAATGCTGCTATGAAAACTGAGGTGCACATATCTTTTTAAATGATCATCTTCTCCAGATATATGCCCAGGAATGGAATTGCCAGATCATATGGCAACACTATGTTTAGTTTTTTAAGGAACTTCCATCCTATTCTTCATAGTGGCTGTACCAATTTACATTCCCACTGACAGACTAGTAGAGTTCCCCTTTCTCCACACCCTCTCCAGAATTTATTATTTATAGACTTATCAAAGATAGCCATTCTGACTGGTGTGAGGTGATACCTAATTATAGTTTTGATTTGCATTTGTCTAATAGTTTCCAATGTTGAGCATCTTTTCATGTGCCCTTTGGCCATCTGTGGACTTTAAGGTGGCACAATGGTAAAGAACACGCCTCCAAGGCAGGAGATGCAGGGGACATGGATTCAACTCTGGGTCAGGGAAGATCCTCTGGAGGAGGAAATGGCAACCCATTTCAGTATTCTTGCCTGGGGAATCCCATTGATAGAAGACCCTGCCAGCTGTAGTTCACAGTGTCACAAAGAGTTGGACATGACTGAGCAACTGAGCACACATTCACTGGCAATCTGTAAGTCTTCTTTGGAGAAATATGTATTCAGGTCATCAGTCACTTTTTGATTGCACTGTTTGTTTTTGATGTTGAGCTGCATGAGCTGTTTGTACACTTTAGAAATTAAGCTCTTGTTGGTCACAATATTGTCAGATATTTTCTCCCTCTCTGAAGGTTGTCTTTCTGTTTTGTGTGTGGTGTCCTTTGCCATGCAAAAGATTATAAGCTTGATTAGATCTCATTTGCTTAGTTTTGCTTTTTTCTATTGCCTGGCAGACTGACTGAAGAAAACATTGGTATAATTTATGTCAGAGAATGTTTTATCTATGTTCTCTTCTAGGAGTTTAAAATATCCTATCTTGTATATGTCTTTAACCATTTTGAATTTATTTTTGTGTATGGTGTGAGGATGTGTTCTAAGTTCGTTAATTTATGTGGGACTGTCCAACGTTCCCAACACCATTGCTTAAGAGACCGTCTTTTCTCCATTGTATATTCTTGCCCCCTTTGCCACAGATTAATTGACCGTTGATGCATGGGTTTATTTCTGGGCTCTTATTCTGTTCCATTGATCTATATGTGTATTTCTGTGCCAATATCATGCCAAAGATCCACTCTGCTTTACTGGAGCACTGTAGTATTATCTTAAGTGTAAGAGAGTTATGACTCCAGCTTTGTTCTTTCTCCTCAGTATTGCTTTGGCAATTCTGTGTCTTTATGGTTCCATATGAATTTTAGGATTATTTTTTCTAGTTCTGTGAGAAGTATAAAAAGGGTAATTTGATAGACAGCACATTAAATATGTGTAGACTGTGGGCAATGTGGTCATTTTAGCAGTATTAAGTCTTCCAATCCAATAGCATGGGACATTATTCCATTTCTTTGAATCATCTTCAATTTCTCCTAATTATATTTTTAGAATGCCTTGAACATTTACAGAAATTCAACTCTATGCTGGTCATTATTTTCGATTCTAAAAGCTATGACACAGATGTTCACACAGGTGTTCACACAGGTGTTCACACCAACATCATGAATTGTATGTGCATACATGCATGTGTTGGGGAGTGAGGTGCAAAGATAAAACCTAATAAATAAAATAACCATGCTTAATACGTATATGGCTAGGTACTATATTGTTAGATTAATCAGTGATATCTTTCCCCTACTTCAGATTTTGTGGTTTTTACTGATTACCCTTCAAGAAAGCAGAAAGGTCCACCCTTCATGTATTCAAGATAGGTATGAAACTGGAAGTAAAAAAGAGCTTGCCAGAATTTTTAACATTTGATTTGTAGATCCTAGACCCAGTGTGCATCATAGTGTTAATTGTAAAGCAAAAAGGGTCTTGGAAAAGCAAGAGGCAAACTGGGGTTAAACTTAAATTACAGTTTTTCTCAAGTTGGTGGGTACCCAGAACTATGGGCACTAACAGTGATGGGACAGTGACCCAAGGCTTCCAAGAGGGGTGGCCATGAGCAATGCAAGAACGAGTGACCTTTGTCACTGGTCACCAGCCTCAGCGGAGATTTTGTGACTGCAAGTATAGAATAGTGATGGTTTAGTCGCTAAGTCATGTCCAACTCTTGCGACCCCACAGACTGTAGATCACCATGTTCCTCTGTCCATGAAATGTCCCAGGCAGGAAAACACTGGAGTGGGTTGCCACTTCTTTCTCCAGGGGATCTTCCTGACCCAGGAATCAAACCTGCATCTCCTGGTTGGCAGGCAGATTCTTTACCATTGCGCCACCAGGCTTCCCACAAATATGGTATGGGAACAGTTAAAAAGTGGCAAACAAGTAGATCACCACTGTTAAGCGTGGGTGATGGGAATATCAGCAGAGACAGTCATAATCACCAGAAGCATTCATTCATCCCCTGGGCACCAAGTAGGCCTCTCAGACTCTGGAGGGACACTAGGTTGGAAAGGAGAACCTACCACACAGAAGACAGGATTTTCTGTAAAGTTAGAAAGCTAAAGGGTGATGGCAAGTAAGTTCTAAAAAGAAATTAAGTTTTCACTTTCACTTATACTTTACACATCTTGGCTTACAGACTGTAATTAATACCTGCCTTGTTGTAAAATAATAAAAGTATGTGTGAAGTACATAACATGAAAGACAAAGGTGTGATTAATATGTCACAGGAAAAGTGACATTTGAGAAACCTGAAAGATGACCAAAGGCTTCCTTAGTGGGAACAGCACATGCAAACGTAGATATAGCTCTAATATCATGCTTTGACCTTGGTACCATCAGCAATTGATTAGTGTACAAATGGAATACAAACATTTACAAGCAACTGATTTTAGGAGATGTGGAGTAGAGAGATCAACATAAAATTCACCCAATGAGTAGGATAATATTCTTCAATCACAGTGGTTCTCCAAGTGTGGTTAAAGGACTCCTAGTGACTCCAGAAAACAATTTTTCAGGTGGTACACAAGGTCAAATATATTTTTCTAATAATAATAAGGCATCATTTGCCTTTTTCACACTCTTCCTCTCACAGGAATGCAGTGGCAGTTTCCAGGGCCTACAAAACAGATGAGATCATAAAAGACTGAATGTAAAAACTGAGATGAGAACCTATCTTCTATGAAAGCAGACATTACAATTTGCAAGAATGTAAAGCAATGCCACCCCCTCACCTTTTTGTTTTAAAATTATTATTTTTCATAATAATATCATATTTACAATAACATGCAATTAAATAAACTTTAAAAGGGTCTGAAGATATGTTTTAATTTCGAAAATGATAATAAATACTGTTACATAAGAGCCCTCCAAACAAAAAATTTTGTTGTTTTGCCCCAATAATTTTCAATACTATGAAAATGTTTGAGACTAAAAGCTGTGAGGATCTGTTTTGAAATCTTGGGCTCAGTGTATAGGCTTCAAACTTCTCAATACTGAGATAACTATTATGATAAAATGGAAAATGTGAATAATCAACATAGTCATTAACCACAACTGCAGAGTTGGTATATGGAAAGGATGCCAAAGCATTAATAGTGAAGATGGGTATAGAAGTGGTTGCTATAGGTTTAAAATGGAACTAAAGGATACTATAAATAGATTATTTTTTTTAAAGGAATCATGTGGTAAGCAGATATGCCATTTATTAAAAGAAGCCTCACCAACATTATTTTTGTTAAGAAGAAGGAAAGAAAAATTTACACAACTAAACATCTGCAGATTAACTAGTACTTTATGCACAAAATTTACACAACTAAACATCCGCAGATTAACTAGTACTTTATGCAAAAACAAAAAGGGAAGAACATTGTGTTTTTAGTGTCCAAAATGAATACTTTCTGGGATAAATTAAGATAGTCAAAAATTTTAGACTCAGTGACAAAAGAAGATGGGATGTTTTGAGAGAATAGCACTGAAACATATATATTACCATATGTAAAATAGACAGCCACTGGGAGTCTGACACATGATGCAGGGCAACCAAAGCCAGTGCCCTGTGACAACCTAGAAGGATGGGATGTGGAGGGAGGTGGGAGGCGAGTACAGGATGAAGAAATGGGATAATTAGGTATCTACACAGAATAAATAAAAGTGGACCATATCATCACACTAGGCAAAAAAAATAACACCAGGTGGATTATAGATTTACATGTTAAGACAAAACAACAAAAACCCTACAAAGCCTGCAGAGGATAACCTAGGAGATATAATCTTAGAAAATACCTAAAATACAACAGAAAAGCACTAACTACAAAGCAAAAATACAAAAAAAGAAAAAATCATCCACCTAAAACAGTCATCAAGGACAGCATGAAGAAAGTAAATAGACATCACAGAACAGAAAAGGGGTTCAACATGTGAAATTGACGAAGGACTTATACTGAGGATCAACAAGAAAACACAGACAACACAATGAAGGAAGAAAACTGGGAAAAACACCTAAACAGACACTTCACAGCAAGAAATATACAAATGGCCTATAAACATAAAAACAACCCAGAGGCCCAAAGTCAAATGGGTTTCAGTGTTAATATACTGTAACATAATGCATATAACGAGAACATTACACAGAAATGAAAGGTAAAAGCTAAACCTACATGCAATGGTCTGGACAAATTTCATAAACATGTTTTTTAGTCATACTAATACCATGCAAAATAATTCATACTGAAAAATTCTGCCATGTAAATTTCAAAACCAGACAAAACCAGACCATATATATGGTTTAGAGTTGAAAACACAGATTTTAAAATTCTGAAAGTAGGAAAATTCTTCCCATTTTATGGGTGAATTTCAAGAACCAGAGACCAAGTAAAGGCAAAGAACTCCCTGGTATTAAAAAAGAAAAACAAACAAACAAACAAAAAACAAAAAGCAAAGAGTGTACTGGCATCAATGCCTCTATGATCACAGCTACTTAATAATGTACCCAGGATTATCTGTGAGGGCAATAACTATTATAATTAATTTGTTTCTAGTTTCTACCATATTTTTACCATGCGCTGCAACCAAAAAATACTGATATTTACTGAAACAAGTACCAAAATACACACGGATGCATGCTGTCTTTTTCCTCAAACTCACACAAAAATGACCACAAAGATTCCTACACTCATCTTTCACAAGCAAATAAAAATGACAACTGGTATTTGAAAAGAATTAACATGATGAGGTACTTTACAGATACAGTTACTATCATTCTAAAACTTTTTAAAGACTCCTACCAATGATGTAGATTCAATGGCTTTGTTAAAGCTGAAAGAAGATTCTCTGTGACTTTCATAGCAATATCATATAGAGTCGAACAGAAAAGAGCAACCACAAAGGAATAATGTCTGTTGGTAACCTCAAAGAGATCCAAGGTACTGGAAGGCCTAATATTTAAAGTGTTTAAACCATTTCCTTTATTGACAGTATAGGCAAAGGTCAGGGCTATCTGAAACTCTTTCTTCTACTTAGATCAAACATCTTAATTTGAGCATCATTAAAACACAGTCTTGTGTATTCATTAGGACACTTACTACCATTATTATGATCTGTTATGTCTATACTCATTATATTAACTACTCAAGTCTCTCCTTGGAGAAATAAAACCTGTGGTTTGTTGCTGTTAAGACAAAAATGATGAAAACATTACCACTTGGTAACACTTGTTCTGTGATGGTAATAAGATGGATTATATCAAGAGAGGCCTTGCTTTCTCTTGCCTTTTCCATAAATCTGGGGGCTACAAAAGTATCAGTAGACAGGTGAGCAGGGCAATGTGTGTGATGCTGACAGTAGAAAAACAC
Source organism: Bos javanicus (assembly GCF_032452875.1). NCBI lineage: Eukaryota > Metazoa > Chordata > Mammalia > Artiodactyla > Bovidae > Bos > Bos javanicus. The sequence continues at coordinate 25,692,580 of NC_083884.1, read as the reverse complement.
CTGCCTTTCCTTCTAACACCCATCACCCCAAGCCATGGCCCACAAGCTTAGTTTTGGAATCTTCATATGAATCCTTCCTTAGGTTATGCTCACATTCATCACTCAATGTCTATAAGGGCAACAATGTGTCTCCTGCACCATCTGAAATGTTATATTTATGACACACGGACTAGATGTTGATTCTGAATCTCATAAAATTTACTACTTAGAAATAAAAGAAAAATTACCTTGGAAATAACCTGTAAATGCATTACAAACCTTTCTTTAGTTGAAAAAAATGAACTGTATTTTTCCTTCCTTGTCTAGTGTTAGTCAGATCATATACGGAATAAATACAGCAAAGAAAGAGAATTACTAGAAGTGATTTTTTTTGGTCAGCTAAGAAAATCAACTGTCTTGGGGTTTCTCTCCTCTCTCTCCTTGGTTGCTTCTGTCAAATTTTATATAAAATGTATCACTAAAGTGAAATATATATATATTCTGTAAGAAAAGAAATACCTAAACTTTATGTGGTACTCTGATAATTATTTAGCTTGTATAATTTCTTGACATTTAAGGAAAATAAATACACTGAAATCTTACTCTGAGATAAGATGATTCACAATTGCACATATTTTACCTTAATTCAATTTCAGAATTTGTTCAAGGGAATTTAGTAATGAAAAGGATTCCACCAACCACAAGGAATGAAGGCTTTAAGCCCAAGAATGCTAGGCTAAAGAGGCTGTTTGGAACAATTTTCTCTTCAATATTTTTAGATTATCTATTTGAACTCCCTCATTTTCTTATATTTTCATATAATCTATTTTCCTTTTAAGAACATTTTTGTTTCATCTTTGCCTTCATTTCACATAGTGTGCATTTAGAAAAGAATCTGAAAAACCATGGATTAGGGATCAAAAAAAGCTCATAATTTTTTATTAAAAAAAAAGAATGTGGTGCTTTAAAGCATGACATTGATATGTAATTGATTTTTCTGTCCTTATATAATATATGCTAGCTTATAAACTTCCATGAATGAAAGTTTATCTGAAAACTGACCTTTAAATTTCAGAATTCTGTTTCTAAGCCCATGCTTAAAAAAAAAATGAACATTTGCCTGTTGGTTCAACTATATGTATTTTAGTACACTGCTCAGTCATATTTTTCTTTGGGAGCTTAAGAGTGTACTCAGGCCTGCCGAGAAGAGTGTCATCAGTCTGAGAATGGCAGAAATGATTCATGATACAAAATTTGGAACACTCCAAACACATTTCACCTGTGGGTAAAGTTGTTGCAGAATATTTTTCATGATAGATACACGTTGTCTTTAATTAAAGACTATTTTAAACTGACAGTATATAATCATTCAAGTATGTACATTTTCCCCAAAAAACATTGAAAGAGTGATTTATTACACTGTATCTTCAAATGTAATAAATAGCCCATTAGATATTCAATTTGCTTTAGCACAATTACAATTAAGGCATAAAGACTAAACTAATCAGACCAGGCACAATTCACATCCAAAAGGGAACCAACCAGAATTTGGAACCACAGAATGCATTTTAAAGGCTTTGGCATGTTACTGGATGCTTGGGGCTGGTGCACTGGGACAACCCAGAGGGATGCTACGGGAAGGGTGGAGGGAGGGGGGTTCAGGATGGCGAACATGTGTATACCTGTGGCAGATTCATGTTGCTGTATGGCAAAACCAATACAATATTGTAAAGTAATTAACCTCCAATTAAAATAAATATATATTAAAAAATGAATAAAATAAAGGCTTTGGCAGGTTGCTTTCTATATTTTTAAAAAGAATTATATTGATTTAAGATAAGTAACTATGAACATACTAAAAAGAAATAATTATCTAGTATACTGAAAAGGTATCTGTAAATGAAAGCTTTATTGATATAACAAGAAAGTAATTTCCTACCCCAAAATTATGCACTGAAACATATAATTTTATACACATATACATTTAGAAATATACAATATTATATATGAATTATATATTTTGTTTTATAAAAATATATATCTTATATGCTATAAAAATATAAACATGTTTATAAACATACAAATTTATTCTAAACAAATAGCTGGAGTTTGGTGTTCAAACTCATTGTTTTCAAAATTATTAAATAATTTTGTTTATTTACTGTACACTGTAAGCATTTACTATACATTGACAATATAGTAATAAGCATAATAAAATTTTACTACTAAGCTATTAACTTTGAAGTATGTGCCATGGACTGGCATTCCATAAAGGAGCAAAGTCTTAGCCCTTCTCTACCACAGATGAGTTTAAAGACTTCTAGTTCTTTAAAGATGTTCTAAAAACTGTATTATTATGCCACCTTCTATGAAAATTCTTAGAGAAATTCCTCAGGATTTCATTGGGAGAATAAAGCTATATTTCAGCTAAAATCCACCACTTTATGCTATTTAGGACTGTACACAAGGAAATCTGAGCGTTCTGTGACTACACTCTGAACACAAAAGCAGCATAAGGAATTAATTACAAAGAGATGTGCATATGTATACACTCTGTAGATGCACATAAAAATATATGTAAGTATCATGTTCATAATGCTAAAAATGTTTTACAGTATTGGGGCTCAAAATATATTTATAGGTGAAAATTGTTGCAAATATGTTACTGAATGATCAGGTAGACTGCAGTGTAAAGAGAAAAGGTGCATTTGGAACATCATTATCAACACACTTCTGAAGAAAGTCAAACTAAAGTGTGTATGTATATATGTGTGTGTGTGTGTGTGTGTGTGTGTATCAGATCAGATCAGTCGCTCAGTCATGTCCGACTCTTTGCGACCCCATGAATCGCAGCACGCCAGGCCTCCCTGTCCATCACAAACTCCCGGAGTTCACTCAGACTCACGTCCATCGAGTCAGGGATGCCATCCAGCCATCTCATCCTCTGTCGTCCCCTTCTCCTCCTGCCCCCAATCCCTCCCAGCATCAGAGTCTTTTCCAATGAGTCAACTCTTTGCCTGAGGTGGCCAAAGTACTGGAGTTTCAGCTTTAGCATCATTCCTTCCAAAGAAATCCCAGGGCTGATCTCCTTCAGAATGGACTGGTTGGATCTCCTTGCAGTCCAAGGGACTCTCAAGAGTCTTCTCCAACACCACAGTTCAAAAGCATCAATTCTTCAGTGCTCAGCCTTCTTCACAGACCAACTCTCACATCCATACATGACCACTGGAAAAACCATAGCCTTGACTAGACGAACCTTTGTTGGCAAAGTAATGTCTCTGCTTTTGAATATGCTATCTAGGTTGGTCATAACTTTCCTTCCAAGGAGTAAGCATCTTTTAATTTCATGGCTGCAGTCACCATCTGTAGTGATTATGGAGCCCAAAAAAATAAAGTCTGACACTGTTTCCACTGTTTCCCCATCTATTTCCCATGAAGTGATGGGACCGGATGCCATGATCTTCGTTTTCTGAATGTTGAGCTTTAAGCCAACTTCTTCACTCTCCACTTTCACTTTCATCAAGGGGCTTTTGAGTTCCTCTTCACTTTCTGCCATAAGGGTGGTGTCATCTGCATATCTGAGGTTATTGATATTTCTCCCGGCAATCTTGATTCCAGCTTGTGTTTCTTCCAGCCCAGTGTTTCTAATGATGTACTCTACATATAAGTTAAATAAGCAGGGTGACAATATACAGCCTTGATGAACTCCTTTTCCTATTTGGACCCAGTCTGTTGTTCCATGTCCAGTTCTAACTGTTGCTTCCTGACCTGCATACAGATTTCTCAAGAGGCAGATCAGGTGGTCTGGTATTCCCATCTCTTTCAGAATTTTCCACAGTTGATTGTGATCCACACAGTCAAAGGCTTTGGCATAGTCAATAAAGCAGAAATAGATGTTTTTTCTGGAACTCTCTTGCTTTTTTGATGATCCAGCAGATGTTGGCAATTTGATCTCTGGTTCCTCTGCCTTTTCTAAAACCAGCTTGAACATCAGGAAGTTCACGGTTCACATATTGCTGAAGCCTGGCTTGGAGAATTTTGAGCATTACTTTCCTAGCGTGTGAGATGAGTGCAATTGTGCAGTAGTTTGAGCATTCTTTGGCATTGCCTTTCTTTGGGATTGGAATGAAAACTGACCTTTTCCAGTCCTGTGGCCACTGCTGAGTTTTCCAAATTTGCTGGCATATTGAGTGCTGCACTTTCACAGCATCATCTTTCAGGATTTGGAATAGCTCAACTGGAATTCCATCACCTCCACTAGCTTTGTTCATAGTGATGCTTTCTAAGGCCCACTTGACTTCACATTCCAGCATGTCTGGTTCTAGGTCAGTGATCACACCATCGTGATTATCTGGGTCGTGAAGATCTTTTTTGTACAGTTCTTCTGTGTATTCTTGCCCTCTCGTCTTAATATCTTCTGCTTCTGTTAGGTCCATGCATCTTTATCGAGCTCATCTTTGCATGAAATGTTCCTTTGGTATCTCTGATTTTCTTGAAGAGATCCCTAGTCTTTCCCATTCTGTTGTTTTCCTCTATTTCTTTGCATTGATCGCTGAAGAAGGCTTTCTTATCTCTTCTTGCTATTCTTTGGAACTCTGCTTTCAGATGTTTATATCTTTCCTGTTCTCCTTTGCTTTTCGCTTCTCTTCTTTTCACAGCTATTTGGAAGGCCTCCCCAGACAGCCATTTTGCTTTTTCGCATTTCTTTTCCATGGGAATGGTCTTGATCCCTGTCTCCTGTACAATGTCACGAACCTCATTCCATAGTTCATCAGGCACTCTGCCTATCAGATCTAGGCCCTTAAATCTATTTGTCACTTCCACTGTATAATCGTAAGGGATTTGATTTAGGTCATACCTGAATGGTCTAGTGGTTTTCCCTACTTTCTTCAATTTAAGTCTGAATTTGGCAATAAGGAGCTCATGGTCTGAGCCACAGTCAGCTCCTGGTCTTGTTTTTGCTGACTGTATAGAGCTTCTCCATCTTTGGCTGCAAATATGTATGTACATATACATATATGCATATAAATTCTTAAAAATGTTCTAGTTGCACGCATGTGTAGTCATTCAATCATGTCCTACTCTTTGCAACTCCATGGACTGTAGCCCACCAGGCTCCTCTGTCCATGGAACTTTCCAAGCAAGAATACTGGAGTGGGCTGCTATATCCTTCTCTAGCTATCTAATCTCCTACATTGGCAGGCAGATTCTTTATCACTGTGCCACCTGGAAAGCTCCTCAAAGGTTTCAGAGGTCGTCCTTATTTGGATTTCATTACTCAGAAACTCTCATCTAAACAGGACAATGATAGGAGCCAGGAAACCAAGGTTCTAATTGCCATTTTACCATTATTTCACTTTGTCACTTGAAACAAATCAATTAAACCTGTCTGAATCTCAGCCACCTCCTTTTTAAAATTAGGAACTAGATTAGATGATTTCTATGGTTGCCTCATGCTTTAACAGTCTGTGATGCTGATTACATTCTGGCTTGAGACCAAAAATCTTTAGTATAAGATAAGAGATACCGCTTAATGACGCTGTGACCTTTATAAATGATATTCCCACAAATGTAAGAGGGGCAAAAGCTTGAAGGCATAGGATGAAAGGCTTATACTTCTCCAGGGAGCTATATAGTTCATCTCCTCACTTTATTCAGGGCTCTGTTAAAATATCCCCTCATCATAAAGGCCTTTTTTTGTTCCCTGAACATCCCATGTAACCAGTCACCTACTGTTCTCTGCACAGTACAATTTTTTATTTTTCTTTCTAACATCCCTGGCCACAAAGTATTTTACATTTTTAATATTTTGGATGTTTATAATCTTGTCCCCAATGTTAACTCCATGAAAGCAGTTTTGTTTTGTCTTGGTTTAATTCACAGCACTTCGAATAGAATAGTGCAAAGGTGCTCAGAGTTTGCTGACTGAATGATTGATGCTTCCAACCATAGGTTCATGGACATAACTGGACCACAGAGGTGTGCTGACACTGAGCAGAAGAAAATGATGCTGGAAGAGTAACTTGCAACATGGCTATAGAAGCGTTGGTATAACATTCAAAAGCAGATCTAACAGAACTTTTTATGATGATGGAAATACTCTAGATTGGTGATGTCATGTCCTATTCAGTAATCACTATCAATTCAGTAGTATGTCTTCTGAGTGCTTAAAATGAGGCTGTGATTGAAGAACTCAATTTCTTTTATTACTTTTTAAATTAATTTTAAACTTAAATATAAATAGCCACATGGAACTAGTGGCTACTGTATTGACTTATGAAGTTTCTTAGGAATTTGAAATTTAAGACAACAGGAATCTATACAAGGTCTTCTAGAAGAAAAAATAATGGGAAAAGAACTATATTTTTGAAAAATGATAGTGAAAGTAACATTTAGAATGAATTGGAGTAGAGAGAAACTGGAAAGAAAAATGGCCACACAGAAACTTAAAAAAATCTGAATGTTAGGAACTGAGATCAGTTGAACAGAAGGAAAAGAGATGACTGGGAAACATCAAACAGGCAGAATCAATAGGACTTCAGTGTTTTTAACTATGACCTCCTCATGTTTGCTGCTATAGGTAATTAGATGGATAACAACATAACCAACAAAAGAATCCAGGTAGTGGAGAAAAACCATACTTGTGCTAAGTGACATTTACTCAGGGAAAAAAAAAAAGTCATGTCATTTTGAATATGTTTTAAATCCAGATACCTACATCTCAATTATGGCCCAGAAAACACTTGTAAATTTAAAAAAGAAAAATATTTGCTTGCTTTCCTAGTTTGTCAAAAACAGAAAACAAGTCCAAAAAAGTTTGTATTCAATTTAACATTGACATTAAGTTAACACTTACATTAAGTTAAAACTGTTTCTACTGAAACTCCAATACTTTGGCCACCTCATGAGAAGAGTTGACTCATTGGAAAAGACCCTGATGCCAGGAGGGATTGGGGGCAGGAGGAGAAGGGGACGACAGAGGATGAGATGGCTGGATGGCATCACCGACTCGATGAACATGTGTTTGTGAGAACTCCGGGAGTTTGTGATGGACAGGGAGGCCTGGCGAGCCGCGATTCATGGGGTCGCAAAGAGTCGGACAGGATTGAGCGACTGAACTGAACTGAACTGAACATTGAATGTATATGTATGTGTGTTTGCATGTATGTGCATATACATATATACATGCACACACAAACATATTCAAGTTTTGTAAGTACATGTAGTTCGAAAAATAATTTAAGATCTAAGATGTCATCAAATAATCCATTTTGTTCGTCTTTCTTGTAAAAAGCCACCTGGGACAAGCAGCCATGTTTTTTGTTCTTTGTCTTTTTAATGGAGGAATATATTTTTATTTTAGGCTCACATCTCAACAGTGAAACCCTTTCTATCACAACACAAGAAAAATTTCTCCCATATTGGCAACTATTTTTATATGGTTGGCAGGTTTCAATGAATCTGAGCATGAATAAAACACAACGACTCCACCGGATGAAAAGCTCATGAACTTCCGCTTTTAAAGATGAAGTAGAAAACAACTGTCAGATGTAAGAAAACCAAAGAATGATTTAATATTTCAGTAACAAAGAATGCTTGACCCTTATGTGCACTATTAAAATCTTCATATAACAAACTCATATAATGGGCCAGTCAGAATTTAGACGCAAATAAAGTTTCTTGGCAGACTGAGGACTTTTGCCATCTGTATCTCAAAGCAGAAGGAAACATACCCTGCGTTCAGGCTCTGTAATAAGCATATGAAAGTCAAAGGTGCGTCTGTATATCCCAAGTGAAGTAAAAATGAAAAGAAATGCCTGCAGGGCTCATGTTCTGAATAAAACTATCTATATTTTGAGAAATTTCACTCTCTATGGACTTCTAATGATTACAACAGCAGGAGATGGAGCCAAAGAGACTCCAAGCAAATTGAAAAGCATGATTTTAAGAGAAACCCCCCAACACCCAGTAGAATGATAATATAGATTTACCCAGATTTCAATCTATATCCACTAGTAAGACATATATTGAGACAATAGCAGCATGATAGAATATAATTCATCTGAGAAACTGATACATAATGGCCACCTTTTCTATTTTTCTTCTTCTGAAAGAGATGTGATTATAATTATAAAGCACAAAAATTATTTTAAAGAAGCATATGTGCACTAAGATTGTAAATCTGGAAGCTACTAAAAATCTTCAAAATGAGATATAATACTGAAATATGACTATAGGTAGGAGAAATGTGCAGAAGAGAGTTTACCACTTACTAGGTTAATACAGGTCTGACAGATTCAATCTTATTTTGAGTAACTAAATTTTCATTAAAATTCTGTTTTATATGGATATTAGAGTTCTTAAGAATTAATTAAGGCATAAATTGTTCATAGCCTTAGCTAGAAGGGAAATGGAAATTAGAAAATCTCACAACTGTGAGCATATTTATCTGAAGGTACTCTATTAGTACAGATCTTGTATTTTCTTCAGAATTTATCAGTTCATTACTGTATTTCATCTTTTTATGATAAAAATATATCTTTAGTCAAAAGATCTATATTCTCACTTTTTTAACACTACCCTTTCCCATCCCATAAGCTGAGAGGTGAAGCTTTCCTCATTGGCTTGGGTTGAGTATGAAAATTTGAAATCTGAGACTGTTTTAAAAGAATTGTAAGTGCAATAAAACTATGAAACTATTTTCAATATTTTTGGTAATTCAGGATATTTAAGTGAATACTATCATGGAATATACATGCACACCTATGGAATTATCAGATAACTAAAATTTTATCCAGCACTATGAGCTATTAAATATGTGAAAGCAATGTGAACTCAACATGAACTGCTGATGAGAGCTATATTGCTACAATGGCTTTGAAAAACTGTCACCATCTAATAAGCATATATCTCACATAAACCTGCAGCTATACTAGAATATATAAAAATTACTAACACTATTTATGATAGTCAAATACATATATATAACACACATATGCAACAAAAGTAAAATGAATAGCTTACGTTGTAAAGAAAATTAATGATAACCAGTCAGTGATATATATGATTCTTGTTGCTGTTGTTTAGTCACTAAGCCATATTCAACTCTTTTAGACCCCATGGACAGTAGCCCACTCCTCTGTCCATGCCATTTCCGAGGCAAGACTGCAGTGGGCTGCCAGTTTCCTCTCCAAGAGATCTTCCTGACCCAAGGATCGAACCCATGTCTCTTGCATTGACAGGCAGATTCTTTACCACTCTGCACTGAGTCACTCTGCCTGCTAATGTGTATGATTCTTACAGGTATGATGTTAATTAAAGGAAGCATAACACAAAATAAGATATATAATTGTTTCATTTACATACAATTCACAAATATATAAAACTGTGTTATTTTACTACATGAGTAAAATTTTAAAGGAAAGGGAGGAAGTGATTCTCATAAAGTTCAGATAATCTTAGGGATAGGGAGATGATTACTAAAGGAAACAGCACATTTTCAGAGTGCTTAAAATGTTCTATGTCTCCATACCAGGGGTGGCTACTCAGCTTATCACTTTATTATTATTAATTATAGTGTATATCATGTATCACGTATTTCTCCATACTTTTGTTATATTTTACAATTTTAAAATGTTCTTAAAAATTCAGCCTTGATCACTGTCATTGGTTAAACAGTGGTTCCCCCAAAACATGTCCACCCAGAACCCCATAATGTGGTCTTATTTGGAAGATGGGAATTTGTAAATGTAACTAAGATAAGGATCTTGAAAGAAAATCGCCCTGGATGAGGATGGGTCCTAAGACCAATGAGAAATGTCTTTATAAGAAAAAAAAAAAAAAGGAAAAGAGACACAAACACAGTGAAGAAGGCCATGCAAAGTGGAGTTGCCAACTCCAGTTCTGTTGGCAAAAGCCAAGGAAAACTGTGAGCCACTAGAAGCTAGAAAAGGTCAGAAGGATTCTTCCCTGGAGCCTTCAGAAGGAGTCAACACCTTGACTTTGGACTTATGGCCTTCACAACTGTTGAGAAAACAAATTTTTGTTATTTTAAGCTACTAAATTTGTGGTCATTTGTTACAGCAGCCCTTGCAAATGAATGCAGGCATTCTGTAGACAGTATTATAGAGTGAGTCCTGTAGATCTGAGGCTGTGGAATTGGCCTTGGTTACAATTCTGAATCAAGCATTTACAAACCTTGGACAATTCATAGTACCTTTTACTTCTAGTTTTCCCATGTATAGAATGAGAATAACATTATCAACTGGAAAATGTTGCAGTAAAGGGAAAATTAAGTAATTTAAAAACCTTGATACACTGCTGCATATGAAGGGCCCAGATAATTACACACACTTATACTCTCTCCTCACAATGAGCTACAAATAATGAACTGTTCTTGAGGTAAGACCGTCGTATGAGATGAATGTGTTAGATAACTGTTATGATACTATAAATTTAAATTAAATTAACTTGCCTTGGACTCATTTCAGGAACACCAAGCAGTTGGTCCCAGCAGAGGCTTAATTCCATGAAGTAAAGGTGCTTCTCTAGTCTAGTTTACACCTCTGGTCTCTGTTATTTATTTATATTTGGACTTATTCTGCTAGTACACATCACGTTTCCCTGGTGGCTCAGTGGTAAAGAAACTGCCTGCCAATGCAGAAGACCCAGGAAGATTCCCTGGAGAAGGAAATGGCAACCCACTCCAGTATTCTTGGAGTGAATATTCTCCAGTATTCTGGAGAATCCCATGGACAGAGGAGTCTGGCAGGCTATAGTCCATAAGGTCACAAAAGTGTCGGACACGATTTGGTGACTAAACAACAAGAACAAAATATACATCCGTCTTTCACTATTAGTCAGTGAGAAATGATACCAGAGAAACAAAAATAATCTCAATACATTCAAAGAATCAGGCTTTTAAGCTAAACTTTATACCATGGAAAATTCACTTAAATGAAGATTTTAGGGAGAAACAAACTGTTGGTCCTTCCCTAAGAAGAAACCGTCCTTTTTTTTTTTTCTTTTTCTATTCTGTACACTTATTTGAACATCTAGTGTAATAACATGGCTCTAAAGAATAAAACCATCTGACAATATAGTCACCAACTACACAGACATCTAGGGCACCTTCTTCATACAGACAAAATTAACTGCAATAAAACATTACCATAGGGTTTCCCTGATGGTTCAGACGGTAAAGAATCTGCTTACAATGAGGGAGACCTGGGTTCGATCCCTGGGTTGGGAAGATCCCCTGGAGGAGGGCATGGCAACCCACTCCATTATCCCTGCCTGGAGAATCCCCATAGACAGAGGAGCCTGGCGGGCTACAGTCCATGGGGTCAGAGAGTTGGACATGACTGAGCACACACAAAACATTACCATAGTCATTATAAGCGAACTTTTATTTAAAATTTTAAATGATTGTATACAAAATAAAGCTAAATATATTGAAATGTAAAGCCCTCCCCTTTTAAGCAGTGTTTAAAAAGTTTTTCTCCACTGAAACCTTACAAATATACTGTCCTTTCTGACTAAAACCATCTATTAACCTTCACTGAGCTCCTTAACTTCTGTTTTTTTAAAGAGAAAGTAGTAAGTTGGATGGCAGTTCAAAGTTGAGATGCTTCATAAATAAGAAGATAGTAAGGTGGGTTGGGGTTATAAGTTGACATAGAGGCTTAGAGTAAAATTCTCAGCTTTGGAATTTAGCAACTCTGTGTCTCAGTTTAAGTTATTTAATCTTCCAGGCCTAAGTTTATTCACTTAAAAAATTAAGATGTTAATAACACCTATAGCAAATAGTGCATATAAAAGCATTCAGTTCAGTATCAACAGCATCACTTAATAAATATTAATTGGTCATCAGTCTTACCATGTCCTTCTTTTTTTTTTTACTCACCTCTTTCTGAATTCACTTTAGTGTCCTCTCCCACAAAACCTAAACTTCTGGACTACGGTCCCTACCACTCTCACCTTTCAGGCAAGCTTCTTGAAGGATTGGTCTCTCTTTTTAGAGCCTCATCTGCCATTCATTGCTCAATCCACAAAAATCTGACTTAAAAATAAGGTTTTTAATATACATACTGTGATTCACACATATCCATATTTGCAAATGCAATCTATACGCCAGTGACTTAATTTAGGACTGTTAGATGCATACTCCATCCTCATTCCCTCACTTTTATTTAAATATAGTAAGTTATTTTTAGCCTGCCATGATACCACACAGAATAAAGGACCACAAATATGATCAAATTGTGGTAAAAGAGATGAAAAAGGAATGGGTTGGAAGTTGACGAGGTCTTTTTCTAAGGGAGGAGGTATGCTATCCTCCTCTCTTCCTTTGTTTTACTACCAGAGACACCACTGTGATTAAGTGTCTACATCAGAAATTTTGGACCCTATAGAGGAATGTACACCCTGGGATGGCAGAATAGAGATGCAGAAGGAGCCTCAATGACATTTTAGAACTCATTTCAGGCAATGTTGCCTTCCACCATGCTCTTCCACAAGATTGAAATAAATTTATTTAAGCACGTGTGGTAAGAGAATATTACTGTTCTGTGCAGTTGGGTGAATCCAATCAATTCTATATATTTAAACCAGAAAGTGAAAGAGGAGAGTGAAAAAGTTAGCTTAAAGCTCAACATTCAGAAAACTAAGATCAGGACATCTGGTCCCATCACTTCACGGCAAATAGATGGGAAAGACAGTGAAAACAGTGGCAGACTTTATTTTGGGGGGCTCCAAAATCACTGCAGATGGTGACGGCAGCCATGAAATTAAAAGACACCTACTCCTTGGAAGAAAAGTTATGACCAACCTAGACAGCATATTAAAAAGCAGAGACATTACTTTGCCAACAAAGGTCTGTCTAGTCAAAGCTTTGGTTTTTCCAGTAGTCATGTATGGATGTGAGAACTGGACTATAAAGAAAACTGAGCACCGAAGAATTGATGCTTTTGAACTGTGCAGTTGGAGAAGACTCTTGAGGGTCCCTTGGACTGCAAGAAGATCCAACCAGTCCATCCTAAAGGAAATCAGTCCTTAATATTCATTGGAAGGTCTGATGTTGAAGCTGAAACTCCAATACTTTGGCCACCTGATGCAAAGAGCTGACTCATTTGAAAAGACCCTGATGCTGGGAAAGATTGAGGGTGGGAGGAGAAGGGGACAACAGAGGATGAGATGGTTGGATGGCATCATCGACTCAATAGGCATGAGTTTGAGTAAACTCCGGGAGTTGGTGATGGACAGGGAGGCCTGGTGTGCTGCAGTCCACGGGGTCGCAAAGAGTCAGACACGACTGAGTGACTGAACTGAACTCAAGCCAGATCTCTCTGAGAAGCTCCAGTCCTATATATAGGTTGCTATTTAGTATTTCAAAAGAACCTCAAGGTTAATACATTTGAACATGTGTTTTCTCCAAACTTCTTGCTTGTATTTCCTTTCTCAATTAACCATGCAAAGACCTGCCCATTTATTCAAAGTGTGCATAGTCAAAAGAGAAATTCCCCTGGCCCATTTGACTGAAAGAGATTAGAGGATTCTGCTCTATGAAAATTAGCCCAAAATAAATGATCTCTAGACACTGATATTTAAGAATCCCCAATTAAATGACTCTCCCTAACATTAGGGATGTGCTGCATTCTCATGCTGACCTTGCACACACAGCATCCAATCAACCCTTTTATTTTGAGCATTAAATCAACATTTTAATTCTGCATTTAAACTGACTGGATGAGCACCACACATAAATAATTCTCGAAATGAAAAAGAGTCAAGAAAATCAATAAAGAGAAAAGCAAAGGGAATTGGGGGATGATGCGATGATGATGAAAGAAAACTCTCCATTGATAGTCACTGCAGAATGGAATAAGATGCTAAAGTTGGAAGTAAAAAAGAAGAAAGCAAGAAAGAAACTAGATTACCTGATTTACATGATGTATTTGTACTGAAAGAATTTTTGGCACTTCTGAGAATTTGGAGTAATAAGGATATACAAACTAAACACATAATAAAGCAAGTGATTAACTCCAGATAAAGTATCATATAAGAAAGCAATTATATTCGTAATATACAGTATTTAGCTCAGATAGAAATACTTACAAACACATATTAATGTAATGACTGAATAACGTTTTAACCAAAAGTTATGATAAACCTCTGATGAAACAATGGAGGTAGAGAAAATGTGTTTTCATATGAATGAACAGACTGCTAAAAAAAAAAAAAAAGCTTCTACTCTGGGACATTAATGGATACATAGAATGTAAAACTGAGAAATCCATAAACAGAAATAGAAACAAGCCATTTAGATATATATGTACAAATACCAAAAGAAAAATCCTCTAAAGTTCAAATACTTGCCCCTGATGATTGGGTATCTTGAGTGAGGAGAATAGGAGCAGAAGAACTCAAATTTTTGCACAGTGTACTATTTGGTTAAGATGTATAGGTGGCTCAGACAGTGAAGAATCAGCCTGCCGTGCAGGTGACCCAAGTTTGATCCTTGGATTGGGAAGGGAATGGCAACCCAGTCCAGCATTTTTGCCTGGAGAATTCCATAGAAAGAGGAGCCTGGCGGGCTAAAGTCCATGGGGTCGCAGAGAGCTGGACACAGCTGAGTCACTAACACATACATACACACACACGCTAATTCATTATAACTGAAAAAATTCAAAAATAGTTATTTTTAAGAAACTATAATAACTTTAAATATGTTATCTAAAAGACAACTATTTCTTAGGAAGATAAATGCTATAATTAATAAGTGAGTTGAAACTGTCATATCAAAGTGATTGAAAAATAATGCTTTGAACATTTTCAACTATTAAAACTTTGAAAACTGCTTGATCTTGAACTATTTATACTTTTCCTCTCTCATTTTTTATGCTATTTATTTGTTTGGCATGCTTTTTTCCACTGTGCCAAAATAGTTCAATGTTAGATTCACATTTTCAGAAATTCTAAATTAATCAAATGTGAATTACTACATAATACATGCTAAACAGCAAAATTCCAAATGCTGGCATAAATTCTGCCTTTGAACCAATCTCAACTGTAAAGGAGCAAAACTGAAAATAATCTCCATAAAAGTCCAATATTTTATGACAAAAACAAAAAAAATTCACTATAAGACCAAAAAATATCTTCAGTATCTATCTCCGCTGAGGTAAGAAGCGCAAAACACATTAACAAAATGTTCCTTCACTCTATCACTTATGCATTATCAAGAGATTTCAAATCTGCAATTTATATCCCTCCTGTCATGTGTTAATTTTAAAAACAGTTACTCTGCTTTTTTACTAGAGTGAAAGGGAAATGAAAACCTTTTCGCAACTGGCCTAGTATAATGCATTTGCAAAGGTGAAATCTTAAAGAGAAATGGAATGGGGCACAGGAAATCAAAAGAGTTTAAGGATGTAACTATAACCAGGGAATAAAAGGTCATTCAGTTTTGCAAAAAAAGCAGTCTCTGACGCATCTAATTAATGAATAAAATTCTTATTTCTTTTACAATAGACCTTTAAACTATTTCCACTCAGCAGTCTCGAAATGATTTCACTAGGAGGTACTGGAGTTACTGAGCTGAAATGGCAGCTGCTATTTTTCTCGGTTTCCTTTATTTAGTAAAAGGACTGGTAACTTTACATTTGGTTTCCACACACTTCTCCACTGGCAACTCCCCTCTGTTTTGTCTCTCCCAAAAAAGTTTAATCTAATTTGGAGTATTCAAAGGGGAAAGAATTAACTTTTCTAAAAGTAATTAAAAGCATGATGCCTTTTATTCACTTGCTTCTAAATTAGGACTGCCCTTTCAAAGAAATATTAAGCTGAAACAGATAAAGTTCATCTTAGTAAATACTACAATTATCTAGGGAAGGAAGGATCTATATGTGAGACAAGCTCTTATACCTGTGGTTTAGCAATATCCACATGAAAAGAAGATTAAGCAGCTCTCAAACTGCATTTGAACTGTTCAGTAGATGTCAGCATATTAAATTCCTTACTCTTAAAGATCAACGAGATATATTTTCATATTTGAATACCTTCTTATCATAAAAATACATTCAGTGCCTTCCTGGTAACAAAACAGGATTGATATTGATCCTAGATTTGACCACAGATTTACAGGCTTCAACAAAATATTACTTAGGAGAAAAAATATACTCTGGAATTTTTTTTAGTGAGTCATTGTGGAGAACACAACAAAATCAAATAAAGTGGAGAGACATGAAAAAAGTGGAAAATGCTCTGATTCAATTAACTAAGGGCAAGCTCCCTTAGACTTTTCACAACTAAAGATTCTTCTGAGGATACAACTACGCTAATTAAATAGGTACCTTTGTGCTTCTTAATTACTTTCATCTCTCCCAGAAAGGTATTATATGAAATTTCACATCCATTCTACAGAAGCTAAAATACAATACTGAAAAAAAACTAAAACACAGTTTTAACTCTATGGGATGAAATTAAGTTAGAAACTAGACATCCACAGGTAAGTATGTATAAGATAATTCTACATATGCTGTAATAAAATAGAACTCATTGTGTGTAGGTGGAAGAGTGATTTACACATCAATATTTGAATGTTTAGAAAGATTAGAAATGCATTCATTAATTGCATTGCAAATCTATAAAGTGTAAGAAATTCTTTTTTTTTTATTTTATTTTATTTTTAAACTTTACAAAATTGTATTAGTTTTGCCAAATATCGAAATGAATCCGCCACAGTATACATGTGTTACAGAAAGAAAGCAGGTTGTTGCAGCAAACCCGTGAGACAGAAATAGTACAACTAAAAAAATAGAGTGAATAAAATATATAATGGTATAACTGATGCATCCATGTTTAAAAATAAAATCATCCCTACAAAGTAATTTTATTTACAAAAGAACCTTAAAAATTTCACAAACTACTTAAATATATCAATGTGAACAATTGTTATTAATAATGCAATTTGTTATTAACTCCACATAAAGGACTACTGTGCTGAAATAATTCTGAAATGTATTAAAATGTCTCTGTCTTATTAAGAGGAATATAGGCAACAACATGTAACATTTTCTCTGTCATCATTATGACTATCACATATGTAGCACCTCACTGAATTAATCCAGTTTGTGTCTCTGCTTCGAAACCTAGTGAGACTTGTACATCTGTCTTCACAATCATCCATTTCCCCTTTCCTATATACAGCTGTAATCCAGAAAGGACTAGTCATTCTCAAACTAGGTATTGAGACTAACCATATCACAGTTCCACTTTTCATACGAAAACATTTTTATCCAGGACTTTATAAGTATTTAGCACAATGTCCCAAACATAAAGGAGTTCATTTCATATTAATATTTTTTTAATATGTGAGTAAATGAATGTATGTAGTTAGTAAGCAAATAAATAAGCAAGCATGGGAGACAGGCATACTGATAAAATCAAACAATGAAATTTTAGCAAGAAAAAACCATCCAGAGAACTACAAGAGTGAGCATTTTATACTTACAGATTTTGTATGGACAGAGGACATAATTTGTTCTACGACCACTGCTCGTCCAGTTACATACCTGAATGAATTGAGAGAAACCTTAGGAAACCTTATAGGCAACACACCCTATACTATTGGCAGACAGCACATTCTAGAAGAGTCTATCATATTGACATTTAGCTTGTTGATGCATTTTTCATTACAACTTGAAGGCAAGTCATATTTTTGTAAAGGTCAATGGAGGTAGGCACTTAAAGCACTCAAGTTTGACAAAGTTATTCATCATCAGTTTTTCTAGGAAATGTACTTGTTCAAATGACAGTCACTAGACATTGCTTTGCTTTTAATTTCCTTTGTTATTATTGTTTAACTATTCCCCATGGAAGATAAAGGTTTTGTTGAGGCAACCAAGAAATTCTTCTAAAGTCTCCTGCTGGGGACTTAATATCCTAAACCCAGTTTTCCCCTCCACCAACACATCTTTAAATACTACCTTTTGTTTCTGGTGGGGGGAAAAAAAAAAGCAACTATCAAAAAATTGAAACCTACTCTACGTCCCATGTAGACATTCCTTTATTTTTAAAACCTCCTTGTCATTAAATGACAGAGTTGTTTTAGTGGTTCTCCCCCTAATTTAGTGTTAGGGGCAAATTGCCTAGTGGGAAAACATTCAATTTAGTGGATAATGAGAAATCTACTTTAAAGCAACTCCTAAAGGAAACCTTAAAAAAGAACATCTCAAGTTGTGTTTGTTTTCTCTTGTCATGGCAAAACAACCATAGCCAGTTACTAAGAACTCAATCTATTTCATGTCTGAGTTCTATTACCCTCACAAATTTGAGAAGGAAAAATTGCTCTCCTTAATTTTAAATTAAGAGATATTCTTAACTTGTTCTTCTTTTCCTATTCTCCATGGTACTTTTCACTTTCCAACATACTGGTTTATTTATTACACACACACACACACACACACACACACACACAAAAGCAGTTGAGAACACCTATTTTATTCATAATGTATTCCAAACACCCTAGTATATCATGGTGGTGGTGAGTTGCCAAGTAGTGTTCGACTCTTTGTGACCCCATGGACTGTAGCTGCCAGGCTCCCCTGTCCGTGGGGATTTCAAGCCAAGAATACTGGAGTGGATCAAAAACAGATCTCCTGCACTGGCTGGCGATTCTTCACCACTGAGCCACCAGAGAAGCCCCGAGTACACGGTAGGTGCTCCATATGTATTTCCTGAATGAATAAATGAATTAATCAACCAACCAAAATGTCTTGCCATTTTTCATTTCAAATTCAAATCATATGGCACATTACATGTTATTCACTTTGGAAGGACCCTATAGCTGATAAATTTGAGTTCATAAAAGTAAAAGATCTAAAATCTAGATTATAATACAGCTCTATGTAAGCACTATATAAAGAAACAACCTAAAGAAATGATCTTTTTGTTTTCTCTTAGGCTCTAGCTAAATAAGCAAAATAAGTCAGCTGTAATTATATTGTAATATCTGCATCTTAAAGATATTTATTTATTTTTTATTAAACCTAAGCATCAATAGTGGGAAGGATTGAGATCTCAACCAAAACTTTCTTAGGGAGACATATCCAGTGGGACTAGGTTAGCACTAAGCATATCTGTTTCAAGTGAAAAGATACTCATACTTAACTTGCTATTTCACTCAGAAGCTATCCAGGAAAGTAACTTATTCAAAAACAGCGAAGATAAAACCTGGGGCCCATTTCATTTCTCCAACCCAAAAAGGAGGCTATGGGTTCACCTCCTATTTTAGCAGATGTTCATGCCTTCATTTTATTTTAAAAATGAACTTAATACATTTAGCTAATGTCTCCTTGGGTTTCTAGAGGTTTGTTTCTATTTCAAACTCCAAATGCCTAAGAGCACTCAGACTTCAGAATGCTGGAGAACTTACACCTCATCAAAAAACAATAAATTTCATTGGAAAGTACTTTGAAAATACTCAAGTTTAGAGAATTTATCTTACTGACCTTGGAAAAGGGCAGGGAAAAAAAATTTGAAGAAACAGTTTCTGAATTTGTCTGCTTATTTCATTTTGTAATTCATCATGCTTATACATCAGCTTGAGAGAACCAAATGATCCTAAAACAACTGGCCAGCAGTAAAGTGAGCATTTGCAAGCAAGCACATCTTCTTGAAAATTATAAGCTACATATGGGCCAATAATTGCAGAGTAATTGAGTGCATTAAGATAAACAAATTATGTTGGCAGAGAGGACAAAGCCAACAAACAAATAGGAAATACTGGAGAAAATATAAATCCAAAGTTAGGATTGCTTACTTCTCCATGCAGTAGTGTGTAATGTCAATCCTACACTGCTAATTACTGTCTTGATCCTGGGTAAGTATCCCATCTACTCAGCTCTCAGTGTTCTTCTCTATACATGAACAATTTGAATTAGATAAAAAGATTTTAGTTTAAAAGGGAAAGGGGTGTGGTATTTCACAAAGTTCAGTAAGTAAATTAAAACAACAGGAAAACTGCAAGACACCAGGTCAGACCTGCTTACCTCTCAGGCTCTCACTTCCACTATTCCTGCCCTCCCCCTGCCACTCCTACCGCATCTATCTGTGGGTAACTTTCAGGAAACCCTAGATGCACTTTGTCAAAATCTCTGGAAGAAATGGTTTCAATGGACAGCTAACTTTCTTATTCTCCATGAGGTGCCACAGTATGGCTATAGATCATCAATTTAAGCTTATTCTGTTTTGCTACATCATTCATAATTGTATTATTGTTCTCATGAATATAATGCATTTAGAGTGGATAGCAGGCATAAAGAATAGCAATTGTGTACTTAACATGCTCAAAGATAGCTATCCCACCTCAGGACAGTAAATCAAGAAAGTATTGCATTTTTACAACTTAGCAATCAAATCGTATTTGCCTATAACTTTTATTACAGAAAATGTAAAGAGACAATAAAAATTTCTCTGTCTTTGGTTTGATATATAATTCTGAAAAATCCTTTCAGCATTAAAATTCTGATTTTAATATTAAATCAACTGCTAGGTGAATATTATACTCTTTCTAGTATATCTTTATTTGATAACATTAAAAATAAACTTCTTAAAAATGTTTCAGAATAAACCTGATACTTAAAACACTTTTTTTTAATCTAATGGAGTTTATTTCATGCTCTTATAGTGACAAAAAAAAGGAAGGAGGGGTTTAAAATGGGGCTAAAGAGACAAAAAGCTAAAAAATAAATTTGATAACCAACTGAAATATCTTCTATATACCTGCAATAAAACATGGAATTTAGCTGTGTATACTGCCACCTATAATTCACCAAACTATAACACATTTCTCTCAAATAAAAGAAGGAAATGCACAAATGCTCTTGAACACAAGAAAAATTCTGCAGTGACTCTGTGACCATCAGCAATTTAAGACAGCACCATATTAAAATAATGTCCTTAAATGCCATAGCCTTTTTTCTCTATCCATTTTATTCTTAATTATTACAGTTGAAATAAAACTCTAACAATAATAACATTTCTGTCTTTACATCTAAAACTCATCTTCATATGTGGGTAAAATTTAAGAGCATAGAAATAAAAAGAGGAATTCCTATTACAATTTCCATCTACGAATCAGATATTATGTTCCCATGCATGTATATCCTTATTTAAAACACAAAAACATTGCATAGTTATGAGAATGCCAGCTAAATCCAAACTACTCACTTAAGGAGGAAGAAGAGCAGGTTTTTAGAGGGGGCTTTATTTTTAAATTGTAATTAAAATTTCCCATCTCAATAGAGCTTATTTCATAAGTGTTATTAAAAAGAATCATGGTAAAGAACAATAGATCTTTAAAATAAGTAAATCATATAAATCATATGTTCTAGGATGATATCTACTCATTCCTGCCTTTCCAAGATAAACACAGTCTTAAATTATTTCAGTTCTATTGACAGAAGAAATATAGTTAATCTGACAAGGAATAATACACTAAAATACAAATAAATGAAGAAACAGAAACTTTTAGAAAAATACGAATGTGAATTCAGTAAGAAATAACCATACAACAACCAGTAACTTAGTTTCTTCTATCAGAAGAAATTGTCAAAACGATCTATGCATGTTAGAAGCATTCCCAGCATTCCAAAAGGACTCTCCATTAGGAATCTGAAAAACAGGTCATTATTTAAGGATTCTCCAACTGAAAGAGGGCTTCCCAGGTGGCCTAGTGGTAAGTATCTGCCTGCCAATGCAGAAGACACAGGAGACACCAGTTAGATCCCTGGATTTCTGGATTGGGAAGATCCCCTGGAGAAGGAAATGGCAACCCACTTAAGTATTCCTGTCTGGAGAATCCCATGGACAGAGGAGCCTGGTGGGCTACAGTCCATGTTGTCGCAGAGTCAAACATGATTGAGCACACAACTGGAAGAAGCCTCTTCCTAGAGTTTCTAGAACCTCAGTATCAAAAACTGGGATTTTTTTTTATCCAGCTAGTGAAGAATATATATAAAGTTTAACAGTCCTAATTCCTTCTCTTTCCAACGTCAAAAGGGACTCACCATGCTGTTAACAGACATGTCTGACCTGTGAATCCTTGAGTTCCCCTTCCAGAATCTGCCTGTGTTGTCACCATTAGCAGTTTCGCTGGAGACAGGCTACTGAGCAGCAGCTTCCAGGAAAGGATGACAGCTCTGCTCTAGAAGCGCTTCCTGTTTCTGCTGTCCCTTAGATATTGAGGTTTTCTTTTGTTTTGTTTTGTTTTCTCTTCTGCTTTCTGAAATAAATTTGGACAACAGGACATTAAACACTTACAAGAAACTTAACTGGAGGGATGTAAATCCTCTATATGTGAAGGGTGGTTTTCAATTCTAAATGAAAAAGCGGTATGAAAAGGATAACCTCACTAACTTCCCTCAGGAAAACAAAACTTGGGTACTGCGACACTGATTTCCTGTAAATGCGTGATTTACATAAGACAGAAACTGACCAATGAACAGCTGCCATCAATCCTGCTCAAGCCAATGAACTTACGGCTTGAACTGCGGCTGGGCTCCCGCTGCGGACCCTCTACAGACTTGAGCCTGGGTTGGTGCAGTTGGCATTTCCCAATTGTAATTCTTCTGCTGTTCTGGAATGAACTCAATTTCTGGTACTTCAAGCTTGACTCAGTTTACTTCATTATTCAGGCTGATAGATACTACTGTAGATCTAGTTATTCCGTGGTTTTATATTTGAATTAATGCTCAAATCCACCCGGAGTTCATTTTTGTATATTGCGTAAGATGAAAAAGTCAATCTTTCCGTTCATCACAGACATGGAACTTTTCCATTGTAAATCAAGCAAACATATAGTATCCTCCAACTCTGATCCATCCTGTTTCACTGATACATTTTTATATTTTCTTACATGGAAAAATACAGTTGTATCTACTCTGCCCTTTTTCTTTCTTATGTGTGTGTACTTTATATTTACACTTAAACCCTTTCATTCTGGTCAGCTAATCCTGGTTTTATTAGCCTGTGAAAAACCTTTCAGATTATTCTTAATCCTTCATGTATAAAATAATTATGACCTAATTACAGAATTGTTTCTAAAGTCCATCATATCTAAGCCACAAACAATACAGGTCTGTCAGTTATGAAAAAGGAAACTGGGGAATAAGAAAAGGAAAAAATACACATACTATGGTAATCAACAGTTCTTTTTGGAACTGACATCTCTTCATTTCAGGAGACTTGAAGAACAGAAGCTAAAAGCAAGACAGTGTCCCCTCTGACTTAAAATTCAGGATATTCATTGCTTTGAATCTAGCAAGTCAATCAACCTTTCTTTTAAACTTAACCCCGAAACATTTATAAATTATAATATCTCCTGATTCTACCTATGGCAGCAAATGTCCTCCTATCTCAGTCATATTTACTTTTAACATCTTAACATTCTAATCCTGGGGGACTGCTTCTTAGCTTGCCATTCTGACCTTATAAAAACAATAAAACAATTCAGAATACTAGCCATTGTACTTATTCTAGTCATAGTTATACAGTCAACATAGTATATACAAAATAAGATGAAAACTAGAAAACAAAGAACATTATAAGTTGATAATGTCACTTTTGAGTAGTAGCAGTTCTGAGAGAGAAGGAATGCATTTCATGAGCTGTAAATGAGAGATCAAGTGTTTTGAACACACTTGTACAGTGAATTTTCCATTTTAATTTGGGTTTCTTCCGAAATAACCCACTTCAAAGACCTTTCTCAAATACAGATGATTAAGAATATAGCCTGTGGAATTGAGTATAACATCTTAGATATATTTTAAAGATGAATAAAGTGGAAAGTTAAAAGGTCAAGCATTCATTCATTTAGTCAGCACATCTTTATTAAGCATTGGTAATGCAGCCAACAACACTATCAAAAGTGGGACCGTTCAGCTGAATGTTTGTTAGGTTCCTTGGGCTTATGCAACGCATTTCTCCCTTATTCGCTTAGCAGAATAAAAATACGTTTTTGTTAAATTAGATACTTGGTTAGGTAGTCTAACCAGACAAGGTTTTTACAGTATTTTGAGAAAAGCAGCCATCATCACGTCACTATTAAATTACAAGCAGCAGCCAGGATTCTCAAATATATATGCTAATGAATAAGCAATAATATTAGGTTTTATTATAATTCTAAGGCTGAGCACTGGCTATTAGCCCAATCCATACCAAAAGCATTACTCAGGTGTGAAAGCTAAATGAGGCTCTCACCCAACTCTGCTGACCTTAAATTTGGCCAAATTCTTGTGGGTGGGGATAAAGAGGAATAAATCCAATGAAACAAAATTGAAGCTGCCTTGAGATTCATGGGGTCGCAAAGAGTCAGACATGACTGAGCGACTGAACTGAACTGGCATCATAGATGTAAGTAACTGGGTCCAAAGTCAGGATGTTGGCCTATAATTGAAAAGCTCAATTTGCTGTTTTTATGATCTCCATAGAAAAGCTTTTTGCTATCACTATTTTCACTTCTTTACTGTGCAAGTCCTTCTCACCTGCTTTAGAAATGTTTTTTCTGCTTATCTGTATAGTACTGTTGCCTTTAAAATCATAATACAAACTGCCCTTTTCTAGAAATCTTTGCTTAATTGTTTTTATTCTAGTCTTTTCTATATTTCCCATGCACTCAGCATTCATAGTCATTAGATGTTTAAATGTATTTTTATGCCATTTAATGAATGTATCTAAACATTTTATATGCATTCTCTATAAAATTGATGATGAATCCTGGAGAAATATATCCATGATTTACATTTATTTTCTGTTCTTTAAGTATTTGTATGGCTCTGCTCCTATCACACCAGCACCAATGCGTTTTTGTTTTCTAAAAGTATAATGAGTTACTAAGGAGAATACTAATAACAGCAATGCTAGACACAGATATAGCAAAAGAGGAGAATGATAAAGAGAAAGGCTTGAGGCTCAAAATTGGTCATTCTAATAAATTCATTCTATCTTAAGTGATTTTTAGCAATTTGTTTTTAATCTGGAGAATTTTTGTACCCATTGACATAATATCAGTTCAGTTCAGTCGCTCACATGACTATAGTAGTATATACTGTATTAAGGAATTAGAGGGAAAATAGTGACTATATCAAGTAAGAGTTTTTTAATCCTAAAATGTGAACTTTCTGGTGGCTCAGACAGTAAAGAATCTGCCCACAATGCAGGAGACATGGGTTGGATCCCTCAGTCTGGCTGATTCCCTGCAGAAGGGTATAGCAACCCACTCCAGTATTCTTGCCTGGAAAATCCCATGGACAGAGGAGCCTGGCAGGCTACAGTCCATGGGGTCACAAAGAGTCAGACACGACTGAGCAACAAACACTTTCACACAATCCTAAAATGTTGATAATTATAGAATTAAAACAACAGTATTTTATAATGAAACACCATGTTTTAATTTAAATGATTTTCTGAATCTACACGTTTTATCATATAAACTAAAACATATCGAAAATTTAAACTTATCTAGAAGAAAATTAAAGTGTTAAAATAAAACAACATGATTATGAAGAGAAGCTCATTGACTTTTATATTTTGATGTTTAATTAACATTTAGCTAGTTTGATCTTCTTCACTTATGATTTGTGTTCTCTTTAAAATTATAATATCCTGCAAAACAAGGACAATGCAAAACTGTCCTCAAAGTAAATACTTTAGTATGGATTTCATGAAGAAAAAAAAACACCAAGAAAATCAATATTAATTATTCTCAATAAATATTTAAGGACTATCTCATTCAAAACATCTTGCTATATTAGTTAACATTTATTAAAAGTCTACTATGGGCTAAGAGTTTTACATATATCATTTCAATTTAAGCCTCACAATGACTCAATAAGGTCAATTTTTGTCATATTTTAACAGATGTTTAAGATGTTTAACACACTTTGATAATGTTTCAAAGGAGTTAAGTAATTTGACCAAGTTCAGATATTTGCAGAAGCAGGGATTTGAGCCCAATTTGGTTTAATTCTTCATAATTTACTGTATCATCACCCACCACAGTTAGGTGCCTTCAGAAATAAGTAACATATAGAACCTTCCTTAGAGGGCCTACATTACACATACTCTGAGTTATTGGGCACACTTCTAAAAGAAATACAATATTTTTCTTCTATCAGTACTTATTACCAAAATAGTAATACATATTTTATACTTACAGTAAGTAAATAAGATTCCATCATCTTCTTCCCTTGGTGATTTCTTCCTATATTTAAAATTGTTTTTAAGTCATTTCCTTTCATTTCCTGCAGGCACAGACTATCAAATAAATTCCATTGTTTGATTTTCAGAAATTTCAAATTTAAACAATCTTTTTGGAGTAACATTGAAGAAATTAGTATGAAAATGATGGTTGAAATTTTGCTTAACAAAACACTCTTTCCCTTTTAAAGATCAACTCAGAAATACATACAAAAAAAAGAATATTTGCGCTGTGTAAAATGGGTACATGTCTTAGTTCTTCCTAGCTTTTAACAATCTCTAATAAACTAAGTGAACAAGCCTTCTGGGACCATTGATCAACTTAGTATATGTTTCAGGAATGGATGAACTAGAAGTGCCTTCCTTTTGGACATGGTTGTATTATCAGTTTCTATTTTCA
Organism: Bos javanicus; assembly: GCF_032452875.1. NCBI lineage: Eukaryota > Metazoa > Chordata > Mammalia > Artiodactyla > Bovidae > Bos > Bos javanicus. Next base: position 25,665,942 of record NC_083884.1, on the reverse strand, counting down.
GTCACTAAAAACCATGATTCCCATGCCACACACTTCAAATGTGAGAAAGAGATGGATGCTTCATAACCTCACTTGTAAGAAAATGTATTCAAGTTTTGGTCTCCTAATAAATCTCAAAAAATAAAAAATAAAAGCCTCCTCAAATATGTTTATGAACTCCTCCTTGGCTCAACTCAGTGAGGTACTAGCCATTTTGACTGGTCTAAAATCAGTACTTCTATTTTACAAAATCTGGATTAAAGATGAACTTTAAAGATTGAACTCCATCTTTAATCTGTAAATTAATTCATTTTTTGTTTTACCTCCAAAGTAAATCCAATCAGATAGACCAGAGGAACATCATAGTGGAGCCTCAACCTGAGAGCATCAGAAAGCCTGGATTTAAATTTTGTACTAATTTGCTGAGTTACTTAAATGCTGAACATCCTGAGTATCATTTATCTATAATGTTGGGATGATATTACTTGTAGACATGGGTGAAAATACTACAACTTATCTAAGAATGCTTGACATATACTGGCTGTTTAAAAACCACTTTGACCTAAAAAAAAAAAAAAAGAAATTGCAGTCAAATAAAGCATTTTACAGTATTGCATAGACAAGCCTATTTAAATAAGACATCATGGAAATCAGGTTTCTTATAGAACGAATTATAGTAACCAGCCAAACTGAGAAAGATATTTTTCTTAAACTGAAATATCTGTTCTACTATTTGGTCTGTTTACTATTATAATTCTAATTACCAATGTAATTCTCACTCTACATGTGATAGTGTCTCTGTGGTGCTGTCTCCAGTAACATTTTCAAATCCTTTAGAAAAGAATGCTATGACTTGTAACCCTAATCACAATTTGAGTAATCTCATTCTGTATTCATAAAAATCAAGGGGCTTCCCCTTGATGAAAACAATTTATACTTGCCAGGCAAACACTAGTATTTTGCTGACTGTATCAGTGTCAAAAAAGAAGCAAACTCACTGGGGAAGAAAACAGAATTCTAGACATCTTTTCTCCTACTCATATAAACTTAATCAAGGCTTGCAATTAAATTTTTGAAATTGTTCTATATCATCCTTAATGTTTAAAGCTTCATTTCTACCTCTGGGCCCCATCAGTAAGTAAAACCCACATATCATCCCTGTTAGCTGGTTTTTTAAAATGTGATGTCTTATAGTTTTATTTACAAACCTAATCACATCATTGATTTCAGTAATCTTCAGTAAGAGTAATTATTAATGCTGTCAAAAGCAGAGGCTGGGATTCAAGTTTTTTCTTTTCCTTTTAAAAAAATAAATAAACCTGGATAATTAAGATAAAGCTTAATAATGTGACTCTAGAGGAAACTCATTTCCTATGATTGACTATGTAATACAGCAAAGATAATGTCTTCACTTAAACTTCTACACATACCCCAAAATACTTATATGAGCCACAAATGGTTAAAAAAAATGCTAGGAGTAGTCACTCATCATAACACAGAAGTAACTAATTTTCTTTTTCATATAGGCATCCCACCAAATTGTATCTGATTGAGTATTTTTCTGTAATTTAAGACAAAAATAAATCTATCTTGTCTACTTAATGCCCCCCAAACTAAGGCACATGACACTTATACTAACTCAGGTGTGTCTTAAGGACACTAAGAAAAATTTAAAAATAAACAACAGGATAAACCAATATAAAGAGATGAGACATTTTGAAGAAATCAGATTTTTCAATATCTAAGGCAATTTTTTATAGAAGGATAAGATGAGGTAATGCATTTTGATTTTCAGAAAAAGAGGTCATGATGTAATAAAGATTGTCATTCCATATCAGATCTCTTTATTTACATTCTGAAAGAAGGTGTGGAGCAAAGCATAAGTTTCCAAAGGATTACCTATTTTTCACTAAAAGACACAGTATGTGAAGGAGCTGACAAGTATGTGAGTGTACTCAATGTTGATCACCCACCCCATACTCAGGAAATATATTTGGAAACAGTATCAAACACTATTGCCTGATTTTAAAATACTCCTGGACTTCTTACTGATCAATACCTCTTAGAGAAAGGATAAGAGTATAGCATCTGAACTGAAACAGTATTATTAGAAAATGATATTTTGAGCATTAGGATATATAATTCATGTTGCTTTCATTTGCTCAGACTATTGTAAAAAATCCATATATCATTTTCTTGTTCATGTATTGCTTAAGTGCAATTTGTCATTTTGCATTAAAGGGCTGCTTCAGCTCATCAGTGCTTTTAATTCACTGTTTAGAGTTTAACAAAATGCTGGCCCTGTCTGATAACTGAAAAGACACTGAAATGTGAAGCCACATCAATATTAACAAGGTTAAACAAAATGGAGAAAACGTTTCTACATTGAATATCAAGTAACACTTAATAGCTAGTATTCTCAGCCCCCCAAACAGGTTGGTTTGGTCTCCATTGGGTTCAAAGCATTAGAACACAGTAACTAAAGAGTTACCTGAATGCTTATAACATATAGCATGTATATGCTATAAATCTTTTCCAGCCAACTCTCATCAACACTGACTCTCCTGGAATGAACCAAAACAAACAGTATGGCATTGGTTCCAAAGCCTTGCCTTCACACCTCTGAAGTTAGGTTACACTGCTACAAATAAACCGATTTCATGGTTACCCATAAGAGCTCCATACAGTCCAGGTCCTTTGCGTTTGCTCTCTGCACTGTGCTTGCTGGGAGTAATAAGTGCAGTGAACCACCCAGCTCAACCCTGGCAGGGGTTTGGCATTTGAAAGACTCCTTATTGACAATTTAAATTTTATTTCTTCTATTTCTTTAAAAAAAAATTCTCTCAAAGCTCTGGGCACACTGCAATAATAAGAGGATTTAGAAACAAATTGCTTTCAAGTCAAGTTAAATCACTGCAAACACTCATTCATCCAAATGATAGTTAACAAACTTGTTTCCCTTCCGCCTTTCCCTGAAAAGGGCAGGGAGGAAAGCAGCCCCGTTAGTTAGTTTCAAAGTTTGTAACTACTGTGTACAGAAAACGTGACTGTGAGATTCTTAGCGCCCACCCTCGCCTGCTGCCCTTAGAGGACAATGAAATTAACGAGGATGGTTTATCATTCACACACCAACAAGGACTTCTATTAAGACTGATTTTGATAACCAACCCTCCAAATAATAGTAATAGCTGCTTTCCCCTATCTGTTTTAGGATACAGTTTGCGTTGGCCCGGAGAGTTGGCGCTCCTGGAGGGGACGTGGGGAGGGAGGAGGGTTATGTTAAAGATTGCTTCTCCCCGCCGGTTTCAGTTATGAGGGGGGAGGGGGTGAAGGACGCTGCATATAAGATATTCTGTACTTCAAACAGATTCAGTCCCACCACCCGGGCTGTTATTTATGTAATCACGGCCTCACTAAATTCTGGGGTCCGCCGAGTGAAAAAGCAAAGGGGGAAATCTGCTCCATTGACACAGCAAGGAAGAAAGTACACGGGTTTTAAGAAGGCAGTTTTTAAAGATAGATTTAAAGTGTTGTTTTGTTCCTTGGGTGATGGGGTGGGGCTGTTTAATGGTTCCAGGGTAACGAGGCAGATGTCTGAATCGTGGCCGGGGGCAACATGCTCTTGCAATTACCCTTGGCTGGAGCGACGTAGAAGGGACCGAGGGCTCGTGCTTGTTCTCACAAGAGGAAGACCCCGTCGTCACCCCGCCGATTCCAGGGCGTCTCGGAGACTAGAAGTCACAGAGGCGAGACCTCTAGAGGACCTCGGCCGGCTTTGCCGGCGCGGATCCTAGCCTCTGCGACCCAAGAAATCCTGCAGAGCCCCCAACAGGCCGGCCCAGCCGAACCAGAGCCCCAAAGCAAAATTCGCTGGCTTGTCCTGTGCCGCTTTCGCCGCTAGGAGACGCCTGTAACCCACGTTTGTGGAGAGAGTTTCCCTTTCAAACACAACTGCTATCAAAAAAAAAAAAAAAATTGCAGCTCAAGTATTACAGTGGCTGTAGTGATTATTTACAGGCAAATCTGGCCATCTCTCCACGTTCTCATCTCCACCTCTGGAAGCTCTCTGGCTCTAAGCGAACGTCCAAAGTCTGCTCAAACTTCATCTACGTTTTGAGAACACAATCCCCCTCCCGCAAACAGTTTCTGGATCTGCATTGTCATTCAGCCGCATGCTTCTCACACGCAAACACGCGCGCACACACAAGTGTTTCCGTACGTACAAATGAAATATTAGAAAATTACCGTCATTTTAAAAATGTTCCAGGATTATTCTGATGAGTCAGCTTGAAGACCTCAAAACACTTCATTTCAATCCTGCAGATCTAAGGAAAAATCAGGAAGGGGAGGGGGAGAAAGTACAGATGCAATGCCATTATTAATATTCAGATACACTATAATCTCCTTTTCATTGATCCACAGGTCCTTTTAAAAACTGACGCTCCATTCTCAGCTGCAGACGTGACGCTAAAATCATTTTAACTGCGGCGGTTTTCTCTTGGCTTTGGCCAATCGTCAGTTTACTGCAGCTGGAAAAGGATTAGCCATTTTTGCTGGCATCCTTTCCTTCCAACCGCTCAAAGGCTGGACCTATCTCCATGAAAGAGCCAATGGGGGCGGGGGGCCTAGAGCCGCAAGACAGGCACTCACGGGACTCGCAGAGGCAAGCCTCAGTCTATATTCCCGGCCATGGCCACTCGCCCTTCTTAATTCCCTGCCAGGAGGGAATGACAACATACCTCAGGATCGGGTAAATGACTCTCCTTTTCCCCGCAGGTTGTGGCGGTGTTACTCCCAGGTCATTCATTACCAGGAAGCCCCAAGGGATCTTTCTATCTTGTAGCATAAGAAGGCAACTGAACAAGGGCTGCATTGGTTGAATAAACAACCCCCTACAGCCCATTAATTAATACACAATTACGCTTTTAAAAATCTTTTTTGGAGAATTAACATTGAATCTACTCTAGCATTGAAGAGTTCGCGCTGTATTTTAACTTCACAAGAACTGGGTGCGTTTACGCGCCGCTTTGCCCCGGCGCTTCGCCGAGAGTGAGCACTCGGAGCTCCTCAAGCGCATCCTTCGGGGCCCCGGAGGTGTTGGAGGGATGCTCCGTTGGGGCTTATACAGAGCGGTGAGCGGAACCAGGCAGGATGGATGCGAGCGCCGTGGATGGATGTGCAAGCGCGTTCGCAGATACTCGCAGCCTCACACACACTGGGGCCCCGCGTGTGCACGGCCCCAGCCCACGCACCTACCCTCAACCCCGCCCCCACACGCGTTCACAGCCGTCCCTCTGCCCTCATCCTGCGGTCTTGCTCCAGGCTGGGCAAGAATCGGTGCTCGGGTCTAGTGTAGGGAGGAGGGGGAGATCGCCAATTGTCAGAAAAAGCAGAAAAAAGCCTGTGCGCGCCGCCGCTGCGTCGCACTTGGCAGGGGGAGGCGCAGGGATATTCGAGGCGCCTTGCAGCGAACGGCAGAGCTCCGTGCCCGAGGCCAGAGAGTCAGCGCTAGGCTGGCGGGCTGGAAAGCAGAGCTCAAATGAAACTCCTCAGTCGTTGATCAAAGGGCTCACAGCTCAAACCAGGTCCCTAAGCGAATTAATTTTTTGGTAAGATACTGTGGATGTACGTTTAGGAAGGGAAGAGGCGAGTATAAAGCGTCTGCACGTCTATAGGAGCCGCCAGCGTTCATCCCTGGGCTTGCATCCCCTGGCTGTTTGGGACCCACCTCCCCTCCACACTCCAGCTGTCTAACCCCTTTTCCCCACAGCCCCTTCAGACCTTCACACTTAGTTTGACACAGCCTACGCCATATGTGTTTTAAAATGTCCTGCTAATCTCCGCCAGGGTCCCTTAAATTGGTAACCCCAGCCAATTAGTGGCCCCTCTGCAACTTTTTCCTGTTTTTCTCGGTGACTTATTTTCACGATCAGCAGCAAGGAAAACACCTTAAAGGAAAAAGAATGTTAGCGTCATTGGAAACCCCGCTCCTGGGAGAGGATACCGCTGCTGCTATTATGTTTTCGCATTTGCTGATGCAAACAGGGAAACCTCTCTATTCCCTCTCCGTTACCTGCGGCTGGGGACTGGGAACTTTCCGCGGCAGAGTCCCCAGCTAGCACCTCGGGACCTGCCGGGCTGTTCTCGCTCTCACACTCACACTCACCCCGGCAGCTCAGACGCGGGTTCCATCGCGCCCGGCCCGGTTACTGCGTGACGCGCCTTCTTGACGGCCAGTTTGTCCAATTAGCTCTGACTCGGTGGGTGGTGCTCCTTGGCGATTGGTTGGCAGAATGAGGGCGCTGCGCAAAAACAGAGAAGCGGAGCGCTCGGAGCTCAGAAACTGCCAGCCGAGATCGCAGGCTTAGGGCTGAGGCAGGAGGAGGAGGGAAGAACTGAAAAGCAGAGAGACAGGTTAGAGGAAAGAAGAGGCTTGGGAAGAAACAGCAAAAAAGAAACTGCTCCTCACAGTTACTGAGAGGCAAACGACGGTGGAGATGAGAACAGAGAGAGGCAAGACTATGACAGCCAAAACAGACAAATAGAGCGAAAGAGGAAAAAATGCCAAGAACATCCATCCGGAGAAATGAAGAGAATGAAAGTTTTATGCTGCAGAGCCATTATATGCTTTTCCGGCACAAAATTCCCTCGCTGTTTTTAAGCCGTTTTGCATTTGCCAGCCGTTGACAGTAAGAGGCATGTTCAGCGGTGCCAACAGCATCTCCTCTTCCTTCTCCTCTTCCTCTTCATCTTCCTCCTCCTCCTTCTCCTTTTCCTCCTCCTTCTTCTCCTCCCATCAGCGAGAAGACAAACCGAGGACAGTCTTGAAATACCGAAATTTCCTCCTTGGGATTTGCCAGCGCCGCGTTGCGCCAAGACTGTCGGAATAAAGGACGCTGACTATTGTATTATTATTTTATTAATTGGTCAGTGGGAAGATTACAGATGAGGAAAGGGGACGCCTGTCACCCTTCCTGATCTAAGATTAAAAAATGAGGTTGAATTGGGGGAAACCCTAAAATGAAGCAAAAGAAATAAGATTTGTAAGGAGAGAAAGCCACAGGAGCCCCCCCACATAGCGCACTTTTATTTGTATTTTTTATTTGAGATTTTTTTTTTTTTTTCCCGTGGTGGTGGGGGAGGTGATTGGGTGGCTGACTGGCTGCGGGAAGCTGCTTCCTTTCCCTTTGGAGATGATTGTGCTATTATTCTTTGCCTTGCTCTGGATGGTGGAAGGAGTCTTTTCCCAGCTTCACTACACGGTGCAGGAGGAGCAGGAACATGGCACTTTCGTGGGGAATATCGCTGAAGATCTGGGCTTGGACATTACAAAACTTTCGGCTCGCGGCTTTCAAACGGCTCCCAACTCTCGGACCCCTTACTTGGACCTCAACCTGGAGACCGGGGTGTTGTACGTGAATGAGAAGATTGACCGCGAGCAAATCTGCAAGCAGAGCCCCTCCTGCGTCCTGCACCTGGAGGTCTTCCTGGAGAACCCCTTGGAGCTGTTCCGGGTGGAGATCGAGGTGCTGGACATCAACGACAATCCCCCCTCCTTCCCGGAGCCGGACCTGACCGTAGAGATCTCCGAGAGCGCCACGCCGGGCACCCGCTTCCCCTTGGAGAGCGCATTCGACCCAGACGTGGGTACCAACTCCTTGCGCGACTACGAGATCACCCCCAACAGCTACTTCTCCCTGGACGTGCAGACCCAGGGGGATGGCAACCGATTCGCCGAGCTGGTGCTGGAGAAGCCTCTGGACCGAGAGCAGCAAGCGGTGCACCGCTACGTGCTGACCGCGGTGGACGGGGGAGGAGGGGGAGGCGGAGAAGGAGGAGGAGGCGGCGGCGGGGGAGGGGGCCTGCTCCCCCAGCAGCAGCGCACCGGCACGGCCCTACTCACCATCCGAGTGCTGGACTCAAACGACAATGTGCCCGCCTTCGACCAACCCGTCTACACTGTGTCCCTACCAGAGAACTCGCCGCCTGGTACGCTCGTGATCCAGCTTAACGCCACAGACCCAGATGAGGGCCAGAATGGAGAGGTCGTGTACTCCTTCAGCAGCCACATTTCGCCCCGGGCACGCGAGCTCTTCGGACTCTCCCCTCGCACCGGGCGGTTGGAGGTGAGCGGCGAGCTGGACTACGAAGAGAGCCCGGTGTACCAAGTGTACGTTCAAGCCAAGGACCTGGGCCCCAACGCCGTGCCTGCGCACTGCAAGGTGATAGTGAGGGTGCTGGATGCTAACGACAACGCGCCGGAGATCAGCTTCAGCACCGTGAAGGAGGCGGTGAGCGAGGGCGCGGCGCCCGGCACGGTGGTGGCCTTGTTCAGTGTAACCGACCGCGACTCAGAGGAGAATGGGCAGGTGCAGTGCGAGCTGCTGGGGGATGTGCCGTTCCGCCTCAAGTCTTCCTTCAAGAACTACTATACCATCGTGACCGAGGCCCCTCTGGACCGAGAGGCGGGGGACTCCTACACCCTGACCGTGGTGGCTCGCGACCGGGGCGAGCCTGCACTCTCCACCAGTAAGTCCATCCAGGTGCAAGTGTCAGATGTGAACGACAACGCACCGCGCTTCAGCCAGCCGGTCTACGACGTGTATGTGACCGAAAACAACGTGCCAGGCGCCTACATCTACGCGGTGAGCGCCACAGACCGTGATGAGGGCGCCAACGCCCAGCTAGCCTACTCTATCCTGGAGTGCCAGATCCAGGGCATGAGCGTCTTCACTTACGTGTCCATCAACTCCGAGAACGGCTACCTGTATGCCCTGCGCTCCTTCGACTATGAACAGCTCAAGGACTTCAGCTTCCAAGTGGAAGCGCGGGACGCCGGTAGCCCCCAGGCACTGGCTGGCAACGCCACGGTCAACATCCTCATCGTGGATCAGAACGACAACGCTCCTGCTATCGTAGCCCCCCTTCCGGGGCGCAACGGGACTCCGGCGCGCGAGGTGCTGCCCCGCTCGGCTGAGCCCGGTTACCTGCTGACCCGCGTGGCCGCGGTGGACGCAGATGACGGCGAGAACGCCCGGCTCACCTACAGCATTGTGAGGGGTAACGAAATGAACCTCTTCCGCATGGATTGGCGCACCGGGGAGCTCCGTACAGCGCGCCGGGTGCCAGCCAAGCGCGACCCCCAGCGGCCTTACGAACTGGTGATCGAGGTGCGCGACCACGGGCAACCTCCCCTGTCCTCCACCGCCACCTTGGTGGTGCAGCTGGTGGATGGCGCTGTCGAGCCCCAGGGCGGGGGCGGGGGGGGGGGGGGGGGGTCAGGAGAGCACCAGCGTCCCAGCCGCTCCGGCGGCGGTGAGACGTCGCTGGACCTCACCCTTATCCTCATCATCGCGCTGGGCTCGGTATCCTTCATCTTCCTTCTGGCCATGATCGTGCTTGCCGTGCGTTGCCAGAAAGAGAAAAAGCTGAATATCTACACGTGTCTGGCCAGCGACTGCTGCCTCTGCTGCTGCTGTGGCAGCGGGGGGTCGACCTGCTGTGGCCGCCAAGCCCGGGCGCGCAAGAAGAAACTCAGCAAGTCGGACATCATGCTGGTTCAAAGCTCCAACGTACCCAGTAACCCGGCCCAGGTGCCCGTGGAGGAGTCCGGGGGCTTTGGCTCCCATCACCACAACCAGAATTACTGCTACCAGGTCTGCCTGACCCCCGAGTCCGCCAAAACCGACCTGATGTTCCTTAAGCCCTGCAGCCCATCGCGGAGTACGGACACTGAGCACAACCCCTGCGGGGCCATCGTCACCGGTTACACAGACCAGCAGCCCGACATCATCTCCAACGGAAGCATTTTGTCCAACGAGGTAAGGCTGAAGCGAAAGGACCACCATCTCTCATCTCCTCCATCCGAAAGCCTCCTCTAGCCCGGCCCTTGTATCTCTGGTGCACTGTGTATTTATTTTTAGGATATTAGCTTATTTGTATCTTTGTGGGGGCAGGAATGGAAAGCCGCCTCTCCCACCCCTTCCTGTGTAACTTAAACTTCGTGTCGTCCCTAATTTTCTGCGCTCCACCCTTCCACATTTATTTTCATTCCCCTCCTTTGGTGCTTTGCCACCTTGGACCCTCCTTCTTCCCTCTGGCATCTTTCCTTTAAAATCCTAGCCCCCTCACCCCACCCTACCCTACCCTACCCCACCCCAGTCCTTTCCCTTCTTAGAAAGCTGGGGGTAAAGGAGAAAGTGCCCGAGGGGAGAGGGAAATGCAGGGAGGGACCTTCTGGCACTGGCAAAGGTCTTTTTTTCTCTTTGCATTTGTCCCAAGCATAATAAAGTTAATTGTTTGGCTTTGTTTATCGATGCCTTCAGTCGCGTGTAAAAGTAAGCTATAGATTGTTTAACTTTGCACAGTTGTCTAAACTCGAATGCATGTTTTAGTGAATGAGTTATCAGATCCTTGTTCTCTGAACTCGGGTTGCAAAAAAAAGCCTTCAGTTCTACTCTGGACAGCATTTACAGACGTTCTTGAAGCCCAACGCCCACACAGTGTGAATTTGAATGAAGTTGCTTTGGCACAAACCCCTGTAAGCGTAAACTCACGGAAAGGCTTCAACAGTTCTTGTCTTACATATTCCTTTTAGCTAATAATCACCTTGCCATCGTTTTTGATGAATCACTGCTGTTGGCTTTCTTTATCAAAGAATTTGGCTTGTCAATTCCGATTTCCTTTTTTAAGATGGAGAAGTGGCAAAGTTGAAAGGAGGGAGGGAGAGGGAGAACAGAGTTGATTTCTGTAAAAGAAAGTTTGGACCGGAAAAGGTGTGTGTGGGGTGGTGGAGGCGGGGAGGAGAATGCAGAGTGTGTTTGGAGGGGGAAGAATTGGGGCCAGGAGGGAAGCGGGTATTATGAACTCCTTTTTTTGGCAGGTTATTTTATTTATTTTGAGTCTTAGATATTATTCATTGACTTTCATGAATATTTGTACAGCTCATTTGTATCTTAAGCACATTTTGAAAATAAACAACAAAATAATTCCATAAAATATCCAACCTTTTTGCTTATTGAGCGTGCTGTTTTTCTTGTGTCAACCAGTATGCACCTAAACACTTTTTTAGGCCACTGAAAGAAAGACTGCAGCGTATATCTAGGTTGACTATTGGAGACAGTAGTTTATGAGGGCCAGCTATGAGGTTATTTGCATTCTCTCCTTAAAACACACACACACACACACACACACACACTTAAAATTGGCCTTTTGTGTATTTTTTTTAACCTTTACTGTAAATCTAGATATGCAAAATCTGCATATCTTCTTGTCTTTACTAGCACTAGTCTTTATAAAAACTAGTCTGAGGTCTTAGAACAGCTTAGAAATTCCTTAAAAATGTACACAATTCCTTAAGCTAGAAATAGTTCCTAACCTCAAAATCAGACTGTTAGTTAAACCCATAGCGTTCGAATGCTCTTGATTTATTTTTTTTTTTTCTAGACTAAACACCAGCGAGCAGAGCTCAGCTATCTAGTTGACAGACCTCGCCGAGTTAACAGGTATGGACTCCTTTTTTTTTCCTAGCTTGGTGTATAGACAAATTACGACCTACTAAAAGTAGGAATTAGGCATATTATTCAATAGCAAAATAGAAAATGATAAAATATTTCCAATTAGGACAGGACATAAATATTGATTGTATTAGGTTTTCTAGACAATAAATTAAAAAATATTGGTGTGTTTCTTTTATATACAACCACTAAGTATATTTGAATATTTTGTCAGTTTACACTCCTACGCTGCTTCTGATAATCTTTCTAACTATTCCAGACATATACATATATATCTGTCCTATGAAAATGATATAAGCATATGCTTAGCTCCAATCATAGAATAATGATTGAACTTTACATGTCTTAAGGGCTCAAACTGACTGCTGATGCTCAGTGTTGGAGAGTTAGGCTTAAGGTTTTAAAAACTAGCTTTAAGCAGAAATCAAGAGCTATAAGCATCTGCAGCACCATAGGTGACCATGTGGTGGCAGAAGAATGTTTTCTGTGTTTCTTCAATCTTTTTTTATTCTAATATTCACATTTTTGTACTTCTAGTTCTGCATTCCAGGAAGCCGACATAGTAAGCTCTAAGGACAGTGGTCATGGAGACAGTGAACAGGGAGATAGTGATCATGACGCCACCAACCGCGGCCAGTCAGCTGGTAAGTGTGATTAAAGGGCGATGCTGACTTTTATAGTGGTTTTTTAAAAAATAAATCCTGAGAGGATGATGTTATAAGTAGTTTTTAGTGTTAGTAAACCTACAGAAAACTGGTGTCATCCTATGTTGACAATTGTATACTCAAAGGGATATGTAGTACAGTCTAATGTTCCTTTAGAGAATGAAAGTTAGAAATTCATTGTGGAATACGTGAGATCATGAAACTTTTCTTTTTTATGTCATGTTCTTTCCGGGAATTATATTGCATACAAAGGACATAGATTTCTCACCTGGTCCAGTCCCCAGTCTTCAGTCAATTAAGCTATTATTAGACTTGCTTATGGATGAAATAACAGAAGATGAATGAAATTGGTTGACCTGCACAAGGTCACAAGAAGATAGGTGGATGACTGGAAACCAAAATCCAAATTTTCTCATTTCCAGAGCAATGCATTTTACATTCCACTGAATATTGAATGAGAGAAGGAATGGTGATTAAAAGTCATGAGTAGATTGAAAGCCGGATTTCCAAATCTGGGTTCTTAGGCTTCAGGACATTAGTAAACATTTGATAATGTGCATTTTCTGAAGCATTCCTCATATTTTCAACAGGATCCATGTTCAAAAGTTGACTTCTGGGTGTATTTGCTTGTAAGCTTGAAGGTATTCCCTGATGGGAGTTACAATGTGATACATATTTTTTACTTTGTTTTACTTTATTTTACATTACTTTTCTCCTGTATACATGTCCCCTTTAAGTTTTATAGAATCCTGATAACTCTAGTTACTAATAATTAAAGAAGACACTGAAAAGAAATAAAATATGTACCTTAATGAAAACAGTTTCACAAGGTTTGGATTTTTTTTCTACTTTATTTGCATTTCAGTTATGAAGGATGCTTTTTGAATTTTTTTTTAAACTTTTTCTCTTTCAACTGAGTTTTGTGTTTATCTGACACATAAAGCAATGCAAAGGCAGGCTAGCTTGTGTCACTTCTAAAAAACGCCCATCATTGGACTGTTTGGAGGTTCAACTTCATTCACTTGAGCTTTTAAGGTTTATTTTGGTTAATGATTAAGCCATAGGGAGATAGGGTTCTCATTTTCAAGGTAACGTTGATCCTCGAGAGCACCCATTCCTTAACACACTCCATGGACCTCTGAAAGGTGTTGAGGCAGTGTGTCAAAGGGCAGTACCCGCCCCACCGTCGCCTGGCAGCAGTGGTGGCTGCAGGCCTCTCACTTGGCTCATGTGTGGTGTGTCTGAGGCTGCCTTGGCCTTGGGAAACGCAGGCAAGAGGAGGGGGCGAAAAGACTGCTCAAGGGTCTCTTTATATTGCTGCAAGTCATTAATATGCAGACCTAATGAGACTTGAGAACTGCCAAGAATCCCCGGAGGTCCCTGCCCCTTGCGGGCCTTCACGCTAAGTGAACAGAGCATCTATTTAGTGTCTGGGAACCCGACAACAAACCAGATCTTGCCAGAAGTTTATATTTGAGTACAAAGTCCCTTTCATTTTTGGCCTATATATGACATATGATTTATTGTTATCTTTTAAAAGGTGTATGTTTGGAATTGCTCATTCCTATTCTTTTTTCAGTTTCTGATTTCATAGTCAGCCTTTTAAAGCTTTTGAAACAAAATGTTTAACATTAAAAAAAAGAAAATCCCCCGCTGCATGTTTCCTTGTGGGTGTATTTTATTCCTTTCCCACTCCCCCTTACTTTTTTTTTTTTTTCTGTAACACTCCAGTCTCAATGAACATTTCAATTAGTTTAGTTCCTCAGACATAATGAGCCATAATAACTTAACTGAAGAAAGAGAAAGGAATAAACATCTGCAAAAAGTGCTAAATTTGGAAGATGGATGGGAATATGTTCTTATCAATGTGCCTTCCCAGCGGCTCTTTTATTTCGCAAGCACTCAATGTTGCCATTTTGGTAACATTACTTACAAATTATTTGAGATGTCAAAACATTTGAAAATGTTAAATGCTAAATCGTGTTTGGAAAACATGTTTAAAAGCAGGGTAGTTTTCATTTTTCTTATTAAAATGGCAAATTCTTTTTTTTCTGTCTTTAGATTTTTAACATGTAAAAGTATGACAGAATTAACAATCTGTGGATCTATTTCATTAGCATTTATAGGGTTGCCACAACCTACTGGGCATAATGATAGCTGTTTTTGAATTGTATTAACACACTTGTATTAAGAAATAATTACACATTTGTGTGCTGAATTGCAGTCAGATTTAATATATCTAGTTTTATTGTTAAAATGATGTTACATTGTTTACCTTTTAAAGTATAAAACCCTAAATGCAGAGAATTAAGATGCCTTTACTTAATGACTTTTTTCCAGTCCATTCTTTGTTGTGTACTATAAACTTCACACCAAGTAGCTAGAGCTAATTTCCTAAAAGTTAAGCCTATCTCAGGTAAACAGGTACATCTGCTTTATTTCCTTATACAACCAGGAAATAAAGGATGATCTTCCAACCAGGATGATCTTCCAATTTGGCAATATTTAGAGAATATTCTTTATAGCAAATCTGTTTCCAGTGTTAGGATATGAAAAACTTTTGAGCTAATAAGCAAATCCCACTCAGCTTTAGGTTTTAAAGGGGAAAGTTAGACTATCATGGGAAAACAACACTGAAAAGATATGAATTCTGAATTCTCTAGTTTATACCTCATTTCATGTTACATAGTATACGCTGTTTAGCTTAGTTCTTCACCTGTTTAAGCTTCCTAAGTCTTTATTTATTCCCATTTTCATTTTCCGTGTTAACATTAATTTGTATTTATTTATTTGGATATGCCTTCCATTTATTCTTCTATGAACAGTTTTCTTTTTTGTTCTTTCTCCCTCCTCCCCACTTGCTTTTCTCCTCTCTAAGCCATTTGCAGTCACCAATCTTGTTCATAGAAGGGCTTTAAACACGGAGGCAGCTGCACAGAGAATCACATAAGCTTTTTCAGTTTTCCACTGCACCTGGCTCCATGTGTGGAATTCTTCGACTTGACCACGGGTCTGTGGTACTTTCTTTCTATAGCCTTGTCAAGGTGCTTTCTGTTTTTTTCAGTACACTATTGATGTATTGGTTAGGTATGGCCGAAGTCCAAGGAGATGTGGTAAATGCTTGCATAAACCATCACAAGGGGAGAAACTGATTAATCACAGCTTAAATAGCAAAAAAAAAAAAAAGCCAAAGTGAACTTAAAACTAGTATATGTTCAATTTTATAATACCATTAGATTAAAAGATAGATTTTTTTTGTCTGATTTAAATACTGATACAACATTTTTAGCTGTATAGTCTTAAACATTTTAGTATTATCCGAGGTAGATCTAAGGAGATCTATTTAGCTGTAAGTAGTTGTTTCCACCCCACCCCATTTATTAAGTACACAATGTGCACACTAAGATTAAATTTGAATTTATTTTTAGTAATTGACCTTCTTAAAATGTATATTGAAGAAGAAAACCCTCATAAGTTAATGTTACTTGTTATAGTTTACCTGAAATTTTTCAAATTTCTCTTCTTCTAAATTTTTCGTTTATTTAAAAGACAGGTTAGCTTCTAAATGTGTTTATTTCTTAACTAATTATTAGGAGACTTGTACATGACACATGGTCAAAACTTGACTAAATTTAAAAAGTGATTTATATTGTCAGTGTTTTCATACTAGTAGAAAAACATATATCATGAAATAAATTAAGCCATTGTACTACTACTGCAATATCAATAAGAATTTTCGGCCTATCATAAAGTTAAAAATTTCCCTTTCTTAACTCCAATAAGAATTTAGATATTGGCAATTAGCTTCTGGCTTTATAAATAAGGTGAATTTATACCATAGTCTGAATAAGCAAAAGCTTTTTGCTAAGGTTTCTGCTGAAAATATGAGCTACAACTAGGTAATGCCAAGACATTTACAATTGAAAAAGATATAAAACAAATATTAAGATAAAATGGAGAAAAATATAAACATATTGAAATATGTTAGTAGTGAGAAAATTTTGATCTGCATGTTTTGATTTTTTCATAGATGAATTATGTTGTAAAATCTCTGCTCCCAAACCAAACCAAAAACTACAGAAATTTTGGTGATTATTGTTAATATCTCTAATTTCTCCAGTATTAAATAATTAAAAGAAGACTTACAATTTCCTCAAAAATATGTGTGTTGATTTTTTTAACTAATTTATCATATTTGGGGAAAAATACATTTTTTGAAGGCTTGTTACATGAGAAAGGTCCATGTAATTTTGTTGTATTGAATTCATCAGAAAACAGAACAAATTGACTATAATTACATTTTTGAAATCACAGTTTGTTCTCAGTGGTAATATCACAGCCTCTGACTATAAGGGATCAAGTTACTTGCTAGTGTAAAAAGATGTATTTTAAAATTTGTCTAAATATATCTCTATATAACAGGCAGTCTATCACTTCAGCTGTCGTGCCATGTAGAACAGACCATTTCCAAGAAGTGGAAAAAAATAAATTACAAGAAATTGCAAATAAAATCTGTATGTTGAAATGTTTCTTAAGAATGACCAAAACTTCATAACTCAGGTGTGGCCTGTACTTTTCTGCTACACAAGTCTCACAGGTTCTAAAATAAGGGCATTTGAATGAGAAGAGAAATGACATGATGTTGAAGTTATTTTCTCTTGGGCCTTCAACCTGAGATGTTAAAAATTTCCAAAAGCAGTGTGAAAGACACGCATTTTTAAATGTCCCATGTACTGAAATACTTGGCATTCCAGTCCTTTGTGCAGTCACTGACCACCACAAAACTTAAACATGCCTCTGCTTGTCTGGTCATTAAAATAATATACTTAATGGGGACTAGTGATATATGAAAAAAGATAAAGCCATTTTCATCTTTCAGTGGCTCCCTAAGGTGAGGCCAGGTAATGGGCACAAGTTATTTGGTTCTCAAACTATACATATGAAACGGAAAAAAAAATTTTTTGTAAATGAACATTTCTGAAACTTATTTGAAATTTATTGATATACTTTTTATGTGATTAAAAAAAATTGTTTCTACGTCTGATATTTTCCTTATGAGAAATTAGTACACTTGTTTTGTTGGTAAAACGTGTGAAACATACTCATGCACAAGGTGTGCCATCTTCCCTGTCCTTGTAGTTACATAAAGCTGTGTTATCACTATGGGGATCCCACTTTAAAAGGAGTAGCTCATAAATTTATGAGGAACATTATGTACAAGTGTTGTTCCCCTTCCAGGCAGGTAACACTATTTATCCAACAGAAAACTTTATCATATTTCTCACTTTTCTTGTTATGCACATGATAATTTTTTTGTGCAGGTTTTCAAGTCGGAGAACTTTATTTCATCATCTAAGGGAATTTTAACTAGCGTCTAATAAGTCAAAGAGGCAGAAAACCATATACTTCAAGAGAAGAAATTTAGCACAATTGAACATCAACTAGTCATGAAAACAAGTTCTAATAAAAGTACCTTCTAACATCTCATAAAAGTACCTTCAAATATCTTAAAGATAATGCAGAGACTAGATCATTAAAACTTTTCTGTGTGATTATCATATTCAGAATTATAAGAATCCTTGGATACAGTGCTCAAAAAGATGTGAAATACTATTAATGGTCTCATGAGGTGTATTTGAAAGGGTTTTATCAGTTATGTGATGAAAAATTGTATTAATTCCAAATTTTACATTAGTACCCATCTTTATCAGGATCTGGTAATATAATTCTATCTTAATATTTGAATTTTTCCATCAACTTCAAATTTAATATGATATAAATTTATTTTTAAAATAATTGCCCATAATTGAATTTTAATGGTACCTCCATCTATCAAAAAGACCTTTTATTCCTTATCACACTATAAATAGGGAGTGTTTAGAGTACAGCACATCAACATACAGATCTCTCTGGTTCTATAGCTTCTAGTTACCTGCTGTGTCAGTGTGCATCAGGGATATTCTTCTTCCCTTCCTCTTTTTTTTTTTTTTCCTAATACCTATCTCCTTATAGGAATAAGATAACTTCCCTGGTGTCTAGAAAATAGTTGACCTGTTTCACTTGCTGATCTTAGTCTGATTCCTTATCCCAGCTTCAGCTCACGTTTATGTTCCTCAATAATGCACTGATCAGTAATTTAGTTCTGGGTTTATGCATGACAATTATCAATAGATTATTATAATCTAAGTCAGATTTAGTCACACATGCTTGCTGCTGCTGTTGAGTCACTAAATCCTGTCAGACTCAGTGTGACCCCATGCACTGTAGGCTGCCAGGCTCCTCTGCCCATGGGATTTCCCAGGCAAGAAAGCTGGAGTGAGTTGCCATTTCCTTCTCCAGTAGATCTCAGTGCAAGGATCAAACTCCCCTCTCTTGCATCTCCTGCTTGGCAGGCAGATTCTTTACCAATAAGCCACCTGGAAAGCCCCAGCATTATACACAGTTTAATTTAAAATTTAAAAAGTCATTATAACGTGAGATTAATATATGATAAGAAGTTTGGTGTTATTTCTTTAAGCAATTTACATAATTAACTGTTTTAAACTCCAAAATACTTGAGGATAATCTGGGGGCTTAGTAATTATGACAAATTTATTTCTTTGTATTATATAAAGAGCTGTTAAAATATGCATATAAAAAGTAAATTATTGTGTGTCAGGATTTTACAAACTAAAACTTGCTCAAGAGCTCAAGTCACTCATAATATTTATAGAAGAAACAAACAAGTGTTTTCATTACACTCTCTTGATTAAAAAAATAATCCTTGGTTTTTTCACACCAGGCATTTCATGCATTTGAGAGTTTCTGATGTACAGAATAATCACTCTTTGGTTATTTCTAATTGATCCTATTTTTAAACATATTTAATAAATGCATTGCTCTGTCTAGAAACACATTAAAATGTGATTTTTGTTTGTGTGCTTACTTTTTTATATAATGCTAGTTATCAAATTGAATAACAGATAGTATTCTGTAGTGCCCCAAAATGATATTTTGCTTAAGAGATTGAGTGAGCTTTCTTGGGTCATAAATATCATGTTTAATATTCTTGTCAGTATACAGGAGACAATGAAACTTGAAGGTGTCATTTGAAATCTTGGTGTTCTAGGATCAGTAAGCAAACATTTCTGTGTTGTCTGGGACAAGTGTTTTCCAATATAGAACAAGTAATAAGGTATTCGCCAATAGCGTCTGCAGCTGACTCACCTTGCACTTGGTTACCTTGGTTTCACTAATTACAGCCATTTGTTCTGGGCTTGTCTAAGTGGTAAATGATAAGCAGTTTGTAGTAATATGGACTACAAGAGTGTCACTGAAAAATAACTTGTAGAAAGTCATTTTCTAAGATCCTAAAAAAGCATGCTCTTGGCCACTCTTGTTTTATTCTTATTATTTATTGGTGTATCCATATGTATGCCATGTGTCTGTTGAATTTCACTTTTTATTTCATGTCTAGATCTTATTATCTAAATATCATCACTCACGCTTCCCATATTTCTTCCATTTTTGTCTCTAAGGAAAAAAATATGACTTATCATCATTAGAAATTACAGGTAATGAAGGCTTTCCACTTGGGTTTTATTTTTTCTGTTACAAATTTCACAGATTTTCTTTTTCTTAATATTGATTCTCACTATTTTCTAAGTATTTAAATAATTTAGAGTTAATATTTTCCCTCAACATCCTGACAAGTTCAGCATCTATCTCAGAACCCTGTTTGCCAAGAGTCCTACCCTTAACAAAATAATATAAAGTGATTTGGGGCTCCTGTCAGGAGCCTGTCAGATTTTTCTTAACATAAGAAAAATCTGTTAAGATACCTTTACCTATTACTCTTTACATTGCCTGTAATTTTTCACTTCTAAGCCAGGACGATTCCCTGGAGGAGGGTATGGCAGCCCACTCCAGTATTCTTGCCTGGAGAATCTCACGGACAGAGGAGCCTGGTGGGCTACAATTCATAGGGTCACAACGAGTCGGACATGACTGAGCGACTGAGCACAGACACAAGCAGCTGGTCATGTTGATGAAGCCTCCATCCGTAGCTTCTCTGTTTTCTGCTCACAGGTATGGATCTCTTCTCCAACTGCACCGAGGAATGTAAAGCACTTGGCCACTCAGATCGGTGCTGGATGCCCTCCTTTGTCCCTTCTGATGGACGCCAGGCTGCTGATTATCGTAGCAATCTGCATGTTCCTGGCATGGACTCTGTTCCAGACACTGAAGTGTTTGAAACTCCAGAAGCCCAGCCTGGGGCGGAGAGGTCCTTCTCCACCTTCGGCAAAGAGAAGGCCCTTCACAGCACCCTGGAGAGGAAGGAGCTGGATGGACTGCTGTCTAATACACGAGCGCCTTACAAACCACCATATTTGAGTAAGTATTACATAAAAGGCTGTATCAAAGTCTTCCCTTTCAGGAAATAAAGTTCAACATGCCCTTCTTCTTAGTAAAAATAGAATTCACGTTGTTTTCAAAAACAAAGATAAAAGTGACTCTGGGATGCAGGCAGCACTATACAATACAGAAAAGAATATACTTAACAGGAAGACAGGTTCCTGGGTTGGTATATTAAATCAAACATAACTTCTGATGTTGTTGAAAACATTTTTCGAATGATCTTCATATTTCCTTTGAATATTGCTCACCTGTTTACTTGATTTCCATGTGTTTTGAAGGGCTTATGTAAGGCGGAAAAAACATCTCTTGACTCAATTCACAGAGAAATTTTGTTTTCTTATCGATACCAGCATTATTGCTTAGTCATCCTTTTCCCATAAAGACATTAAACATGTTAGGCTAAGTTCAGAATACATTGCAGCCATCAGTTTGATAATTTTGCGTAGTTTAGTAATATGTTGGCATGGATTCAAGTCACTTATCAGAATCAGAGGAACTACATGATGAAAGCATATCACTACAGCAATATTATTCATTTATTTACAACAACAGGTTCTTCTTCTAATATTGAGACTTTGATCATTGTACTCAGCTCTTTCGATGTGGGGACCCTAGTCTCTAAGTGGATTATTTTATACAATCAGCTGAAAAACAAATGCTTTAGGATTATTTAGTATATTTTATTTGAGGGTCTTGCTAAGGAAATTATTCCATTTACTCACTGCTATAAAGGAATCTTTACTTTTTAGTTAATGGTTAAATACCACTGATGATTCAATATTTTGATCAAACAACATCAACTAATATTTGATAAGAATGGAAATTATAAAAACTTAATCAAAAGATGATTTTTATCTTGTACAGCAAATCCAATGTATGTGTCATTTTCTTACTTTGATCTTCCAGTGCAAAAAATAAAAATAATGGAACTATAAATTAGAAACAAAAATGAGCCACTGCAGATATATTATTTCTTTTATGACTTATGAAATGGGATGAAAAAAATACTTAAATGGAAGAAAAAACTAGAAGAATTTAGCCCTTTTATGTAAATATGAAAGTCATGGATTAAATATATGGAGGATAAGGATCTGACTACAACTCTGGATATTGATAATAAGAGTTAGTTATTATCTTACTATTAAAAATGTGAATCTGCCATTGAATATGTCCATTCTGATAGCAACAGTGATCAAATTGTGTATTTAGAAGGATTGCATTCAGTTTTTCAAATTACTTAGGAATAACACAGTATATTAGCATTTCAGAACCAAATAAATATAAATTATTGATATTTGTTTTGCTTCATTTTATAAAGCTATGAAATATGAGGGCACAAATACTTATTTTGTTGAACTATCTAACAAAATATCTTATAGATGTAATTTGGATGCTAAAGTCCTAATGTTTAACTTACACATCCGCATACACTATGATTTAAAGCAGCTTAAAATCAAATTTTAATAAATAAGGACTATAATTCACTCTTTGCCCCTCAAACTAAATTCTGGATTTAAAATTTTACTTACCAAAGTTTTCCAAATTTAAAACAACATATTCTCACTAGTGTTTCACTTAAAGTAAGAATATACACTACAGAAGTATATTATCAGTAATGTCAAGGCAAAAATTCAAAGTGTATATGATTCAGACTAATTCAAATGTGTATTTCTAAATAAATACACAATATTTTCTGTTAGCATATATTACATGGTAATTCTACATTAAATATAGTGAGAAATCAGTTCACCCTCTTTAACTCTTAGTGAATACCAACCTTGATGAAGTTTCATTTACATTATAGAACTGAAATTTTGAACATCTATAAAAATCTTTCTCTACTGACTAGTTTTTCTTTTTAATTTTAAAAAGTCATGGTAACATTTTTTATTTGATAAAAATTTTAATGCTGCATATATTATAATGCCAGTGTCTCTACTTTAGGAGTCTAGTATTTTCACTTAGATCCTTGATTTCAGGGATTATGAAATATGTTATCAGTTATATGTACTGCTAGAAATCAAAGAATGCATGTATTATTTTACTAAGAAAATTAAGATTTTTTTGCATATTATCCAGATGTGTATTATAATCAATTAATTTTGAGTAGCAATTTATGTCTTCTGTTTTAGTCAGCTCAGCTCACATTGCTCACAATTTAGGGTTTGGGGTAAAGTGTAACCAGGATGAAAAAGAAGCAGAAAATTAGCTATTTTGCTGTTTTTATTTATACTCTCCTCAGTTCTTCATATAACTTTAGTCATATCTGAACATTTTTTAACTTCCAGTGATTAATGTCATCTTAGACACACAGTTATCTTTAAATTACCTTGTGCCTCTGACTTAATAAGCATAGTCAATTTATGCTTAATTTAACTATACAAACTAAATCAGAACCATCCATTCCTGACTATTTTGCCCCCAAATTCACATAGTGGTAGCTGTTAATATGTGTATCATGTATCATCAGAAATGAAAATATTCTCATCATCTAAATTGAAAAGCACGTCCCTTATGTTACTAAAGAAACTAAAAATCAGCACTAAATACTTTTTTAAAAATCAAGAGTGTTTAAATAATTCTTGAGAAAGCAGTTTTACTTTTGCTAAACATACATTTAGTTTTTAAATGAACATAATGTACATTTTGATGTTAAAAAAGTAGCTGTATATTTAGTTACTTTTGTGAAGCCCTAAAAAAAAGCCTTATGAAGCTAGTACTATCATTTAGAAATGATCCCAGGGAAATGGTGATACGCTTAATAATACAAATGAGGTCATTGCACCCAAGAACTTTCCATTTCTACACCTCTGAATGTAGAGTTAAAATTAAAAATTGGAGGAAAACAACTTTTACCCAGAAGTGTGTATATACATGTTTTAAAAACATACTTTGTGTTTCTAAAAAACCTGTGTTCAATTTTATTTCTTCATTTTTCTATGTATAAGAAAAGATCCATGAAGAGTATATATATAATGCACTTAATGAAATGGAACTTTTTAATCAGGAGTAATTTTTAACTTATCTGTTAATATTTAACATCATTAGTCATGAGCGCTTTACAGCCATGTCTTCTCTTATATGTGTTATGTTGTAGATTTCTAATACTCTATTAAGGATCAAAGGAATACACTGAAAGATTGAGACAATAAATGTAAACATGTAGAGTATGGTCATGCAGTGTTTAGATTTTATTTTAAAATGTTAGTAAATTTTAGCTTAGCTTTACCTTTAATTTTTACTAGAATAATAAAACATAACTAACTTTTAATAAAAGTTAATAATTGTTTCAACACTTGCTAAAATGAAATAAAAATATTCTCTGGAGTTTAAAATTCCTTATATTCTTTCATATGGAATTCAATACTTTCTTTAAAACTGTAAACATGTGATTTAAAACTAACGTGTTTCAAGTGACACGGTAAGTTAAATATAAAGCAATCTAGATAGTCCAAGCAAATAAGGAACATAAAAGTAATTTAAGTTCAAGAATATAACTGGTAAAATTATATCATTAATGTAATTTAGAAAATCCCAATATTTAAAACAATATATTTAATATTGGGGACTTCCCTGGCAGCTCAGACGGTAGAGTCTGCCTGCAGTGCATGAGACCCAGGTTTGATCCCTGGGTTGGGAAAATCCCCTGGAGAAAGAAATGGCAACCCACTTCAGTATTTTTGACTGGAGATTCCCCGTGGACAGAGGAGCCTCAGTTCAGTTCAGTTCAGTCGCTTAGTCCTGTCGGACTCTTTGGAACCCCATGGACTGCAACACGCCAGGCTTCCTTGCCTATCACTAACTCCTGGAGTTTACTCAAACTCATGTTCTTTGAGTCGGTGATGCCATCCAACCATCTGATCCTCTGTTGTCCGCTTCTCCTCCCACCTTCAATCTTTCCCAGCATCAGGGTCTTTTCAAATGAGTCAGAGGAGCCTGGCAGGCTACAAAGAGAAGTTGCAAAGAGTCGGACACGACTGAGCGACTTCACTTTCATTTAATATTATTTTTGTAATCTTTCTTGCTCATGATTTTGGCTTCACATTTTGAACATTATCTCCAGATTTTTTTTTGTCTGGAAGCAAGTATATCTTTCAGTTTAAATCAGCCTAAACAATACAGTACTAAACATATAAGGATTTGTGTTTTGGAAACCTGTTGATTTCTTGCCAAAAACATAATCGTTCCCTAAGAATTGAAGACACTTATAAATGACTAATGAAGTTTCATCTAAACTGTATTGTGAAATATTTCTTTTATTTGTTTAAGGAATCATACAAAATAAATTATATCGAATAGAGTGGAAAAGCCTACATTGATATGATTTTTTGAAAATCCTAAATCCATGAAATTTTCTATAATCCTAGGACTGTAGGAAACCATCTATTGAAAAGTGTTAAAAAAAAAAAAAAAGTGTTGCAATTGATTCTGTTTTCATATCAAATAACATTTAGAGTGGTCCAGATGTGTCAAAAAATCACTCTAGCTGTCTCCTGACCTGTTTTTGCCTACTTTGGAGCCCTTTTGAAATTTCAACCCAAATCATACATAACATAGTGTTAAGAAAAGATGTCAGAATTTGGAAACACTGCATTTAAAATATTGCTGCCACTTTAACCTAGACTTTCCATTCGTGACCATCATTTTAGGAAAAATTCTTTTTGGTATCTATATTATTTCTACCTAGAACTTTTTAAAATTGTAGAGTATATTTTGTTGAGTCACACCTTTTCCAATCCTTTCATTATTTCAACCTGCCCTCTGAGTGTTAAAGTCAAGATTGTGTAGGAGCATATATAGAATTCAAAATAAAATGACTTTTCTTAGCAGTACAGATTACCCTTATATCCTTGTATAGTGTTCTCTTTGGGATTTGTATATTCCTCTAATGTCATAAACATAGCATCACTTTACCAAATATTAAATTCCACAAAAGGTATTTTTACATGTGGCCTTTTTAACATTTTTGTTTTTTAGGTCCTTACATTACTAAATGAATGGACATCTTTTTCAATATTTTTTTTCCTTTTTTTAAAATGGATATGTTTGTTTCTGTTCACTTTTTCTTCAAGTTGTACTGCTTTAAAAAAAATATCCTATTTCTGAGATTTTTGTTCTCTCACTAATCTTCATAAAAATACATCTAGATTTGTGAGCCTAACTAATTTATTACTTTTTTTGGTTTATCTCTTTGTGACAAACCTCTGGTCTTTGAATCACACCAGTCTTTCTATTTTTCCATTAAATTCTTTTATTTTGTAATTATAAATTAATCTCTCATAGTCAAAAAAGTTTACTCACCTCAACTCTGTGAGCAGGAAACATATGACAACTCAAGATCAGAAGAAACCTGATCTAGTTCATATTCTCTATATATCTACTGTTAGAATTCAATGTTCACTGAATTTTACAATATTGCACTGTTTTGAAAAATGGTAATCTATTCACAATTCATATCATTATTCCAGTTAACTGATGCATCAGCTGACTGGAACCTTCTTATACTCTAGATAAGTGAGATGTTATAAGATTATATTGTTTCTTCTCCTTTAGTTGTTGAGTAATGATCTTCTGTAACTAATATGATTTAAAGTGAAAGATATAAAAATCTTCTGAGGTGCAGATATGAAACAGAGCAGTTCATTTTAAATCTATATATCTGACAGTTTCTGTGGACAATTTGCATTTTACTTATTTAGACAGCAGTGCTTCTCTTACAACATGTCATTTAAAAATTTGTGCCTTTGGGTGAAACTAGTTAGTAACCGATACTCTCTTGGCATATTTAGACTCATTATGCAACTATGCATATTATAAGTGCAAAGTAATTATGTGATGGGAAATGAATTAATGGATGAATAAGTGTTATTAAAGTAACCAAATTTTCTTTAATGCTGTCATCGTATTTTAATTTACACACACATCTACACATAGTTTTGATATCTCTTGGAGAAGGAAATGGCAACCCATTCCAGTAATCTTGCCTAGAAAATCCCATGGACAGAGGAGCCTGGCAGGCTACAGTCCGTGAGGTTACAAAAGAATCAGACACGACTGAACAACTGAACAACAACTACACATAGTTTTGATATCTCTAGGCAAATCATCTGGTAGCTCGGCGGTAAAGAATCTGCCTGCCAATGCACAAGATGGGGGTTAGACCCTGGGTTGGGAAGATCCCCTGGAGAAGGAAATGGTAACCCACTCCAGTATTCTTGCCTGGGAAATCCCATGGACAGAGAAGCTTGGTGGGTCACAGTTCATGGGGTCACAAAAGATTTGGATACGATTTAGCGACTGAACAACAGGCAAACTCCCTTTTTTCAATTAATAAAACATGTTTTAAATTGCTTAAATTTATCTCTAAATAGTGTCTATAAGCTTTTATGAGGGAAGACAGAGTTTGAACTCATTCAAAATACTGAAATACACCTAACCAAGCTGTTTTGTGAAATATGATGTTTTTTTTAATACCTTAAGATTTTAAATTTCTTTTGATTTATTCAAAGAATTGAATTCATATCCTAAGGAAGAAATATATTTGTTTTTATTTCTTAACTCTCTTAGAATTTTAATTGCTCCCCTTTCTTGCCAGATCTGTAAAACAATACTTTACATGTTTTACTTACTAGCAACTTTCATACATAAGCTCTCATCTTTCACATTTTTTAAAGCTAGTATATCTTCCATTCTTTGCTCTGTTACAGTCACTTATTCTTCTTACTTAGTTCCCAGGTAGGAGGTATTTATTTGTGTGTTATTAATTACATTTTTCAGTTCATTGATACATGGTTAAATAAAATATTGAAGGACATACAGAAGAGAAAATTAATAAAACTAATTTATATATTTATTCAATGTTTACACTGCTTAGTAAGTGATTCTTTATTTACATAAAACCGTTCTTTTTGTGCACACTTTCCATTTTATTGAATTAACATTTAGCATATTAATATTATTTATATACCTCATTTTATATTACAGATCATTTTCATCCTTTTTCTTATTTTGTACATTGGAAGTAAATCCATATAAGCATTTGTCCATCACGTGAGCCTAACAAAGGAAGATTATCAATTAAAATATAAATAGAATTATCAATCAAAAGGAATATCTACTTGGGAATTTTTCCTGCCTCATCATTCTGAAGATCATGGGTCAAAATTTAAATGCATTAATTTATAAAGATATTGTATATAAGTCTGGAATTTACAACTTCAATTGCTTATAAATATCATTAAACATTGTTCAATACTCAATGTGCCAGACTTTTTTTGAGTGAGTCTGCGTCTTCTGATATCCTTTTAATAGAAATTAGATAGCATCATTTAGACAGTTTAGAAAGTGTTTTGGACCATAGCGTTCATTGTTCAAGATTAGATAATACTACTGAGTCAAGACTAAACTCAGCATAACGTGGATCCACTTAATGCTTCCCAAATAACATTAATAATAATAATCTTGGAAGTTTTATATTAAAGTCCAATAAGACTCCCTAATTACTGCATTAATGATTTCTAATAACCTACATCAGTTTAGGTGGGGACAGTATAGAAGATTTGAAAGATTTAACCCAAAAATGTAATCACGTACAAAATGACATGAATAAAAACAAGTTGTAAGGTATAAAATTTACAGGAAAAAAATCCAGTCTTATTTCTTTGATACAATATACAACTTTATGTTTATACATTATATCTAGGCACTTAACTTCTAGGTACTTCTTTCTCCTAGAGATAGATTATTTTTAACTAAGGATTAAAAGATTATATGTGAACTTTATTTGAATAAAAGTTGTATAACCTGTACTTTAAAGTGCTATCTAAATCATCAAGCATAGCTTTTAAGTCATTGAGTTCAACAAGTGATTATAAATATATTTTCTGTGTCCTATTTTCACAATTCTGTTGTATGGATACAGTTATGCATTTATGTATCCCATAGAGAAGCATATTTTTAATTTAAGTTTAATTTTTAATTGTATCTATTTCCAGAGAAAGAATAAACAAGGATTATGCTTAAAATAAGAGTAAACTTATTTAACTAATTGCTACTTCATTATCAGAAGCTGTTTAACATGATAGTGTAGTGCTTTTGGAGGAAAAGATGAGTGAGACAATCAGAGGAACAAGTTTGGTTGTTCCTTTATTTTTTTAAACTACTAGTTGTACTTTTCAGGACCAGTTCATATTACATCATGTAGCGAAATTAACCATGACTCTGTAGAGAAAATAGATGTCTATATTATAAGGAAGACATTATTTTTACTGCTTGTAAAAATGTTGTAATCAGTAGGGCTTTTTTTCTTCTTTAATGTTGATGTCGACTAGAATCCCACACCAGATTCTAATACCACTTGTGTTGGATGTTTACCTGTATATTTTACACAAAGTAGAAAATTGACATTAGTTTGTCATCAAATATACCAAGATTTATATATATGCCAGTAACTATGTTTCAGCTGAAATTTGGATAATTACTGTATTATTCCATAAAAAGCATATTTGTAAATGTTTTTGTCAGAAATTTCCAAAATAAGTGTTTTGAAAGATAAGGAAAACTTAAGCCTAGAAGTAATACATAAAATAAACTCAATATCAAAGGTATATTTGCTGGGTTATATTGTTAATCATCCTGGGTAAAGAAATAGGGTAGGACGCTTCTCTCATACCTAACTAAACACTGTTGGGCTTTGTCTCAAAGGGCAACATATGGTAGGACGTTTTTGAGTCAAAAATGGCAACAGTAGATAAAGTATACGTAGCAAGATGTCTTGATGATGTACACTTGATGGTGTATTTAAGATAAAATATTTCCCACGTAGGTTTAATTGAAATGGTGGTAGGTCCTCAGATAAGAAAGTTAATGTGATAGTTTGACAGTTGCTATCAGTTTATTTTTAGAAATATCTAGAAAACCTGGAGATTGACCTATAGAATTATTGTACTTTTCATCTTTAATAAATCTGATGCCAGAACTAATCCCCCTGCTAGTGACTAGTAATGTGGCTTTAAGTTTTATTTACCATAGAATTGTTCATCAGACAGTTGCATTGGAGGTCATGCATCTAGATCTGTCCTGGGGGAGTATATATTGGTTCTTGATTTATCTCAGTCTTTTTGATAAGAACAGTGGTAACAGAGAACAATATTATGTAGAACCCATACATTCTACTAAGTTATGTTTTTAAACATTTGAAATGACGGATAATTTCAAGCTTATTCAAAAAAGAGAATAGTTTACTAAACTCTCCACATTCTCCAGCTTAAACAATTACCAGTTCTTGGCCAAATTTGTTTCATCCAAAAGCTAATATACTTCCTCTTCATTCAGATTTTGTAAAGCAAATCCAGAAACCCTACTGTTTAACCCATAACTATTTCAGCAGGTTTATTAAAGTTTAGCATAACCACAAGAATACTCTCTCTCCTTAAAAATTTTCTTGCTATTTTTCACTGTCTGGTCATTGTTCAAACTTCCATAATTTTCTCATAACTCTTATTTGCATGTATAATTAATTTTATTCATGATTAAAATCAAGTTTGTTGATGGAAACCCATCTTTACTTTAAAACTTTGATTAATATATGATATGTATATTGGACAGACACGGCATAAATAGTGCAGTATACTTGAGTTAACTAGAATATAATAGCTGGTTATTCTCTCTGATAACATAGGGAAAGCAAATATAGCTAAAATATATCAGTGTGTAAGCTAAAAAGACAATTTACTTAGGATATTTTCTCTTTGAATATGATTTCTCTTACTATCTTCGGAGTTCTTACCACATCTAATATTTTTAAAGTGCTTGATATATCTCATTATATCTTCTTATTGAAACATAATCTTCTGTTAATTTTGCAGTGTTTTACAGAAACAAATATTTAAATATGTTGACTTGAATACCAGATTATGACAACAGAGTAGAAAAATTGAAATGTCTCTGTTTCACATTTCTTTGAGTCTCGATTAGAAGATCGTGGCAAATTGGAGATCAAGATGCTTAAAGGAGATACTTAATAAAGTAAAGAGATTAACATTTTGGAAAATAGCGTATCTGAAGAGAGTCTAAAAGGTTTGAAGGACTGCAAATTGAGAAGAAAAGGGGATCGGTAACAAAGCAAATGTTAAGTGTTTAAACAAATATGACACAGATAAGATAGCGATCAGTTAATCTGTCTTTATTGAGAGCAGAAAAGAAAAAAAAAAAGGATCTATATTGATCCTGAGAGATTTAAATGACATGCTATGGTAAATATCCTGACGCTGACATTGGTATTTGCTCCTGAGAGATATGAAAACACATTACCTAGAAAGCTTTACAAACTACAAACGTATGCATATGCCAACTGTGATTTGGTGGAATAGCACTTTCTAGTCCTGTGATGTATTCCCGAAGAATGCGTTTCTAACACTGGGCCTGGTTGAAAGGAGTGAAGGCATGAGGCTCAATTTTACTAGGGGAGAAAAGAAAGGCAGTTGAGAAAGCCTTGTGCTTTTATATATTTCCTTCCCTTCCTGTTTCTACATAGATGACTTCTTATCTCTTCTACTTTGAAATTTTGGAAAGGAAATATTTGGTTTCTTAAATCCTTTTTTTGCCCTCTCACACCTGGAATTGCAATGAATGATTAAATGTCTAGGAACAGAAATTAAGAAATCATAGTTTTAGAAGGAAACTTGGGAAAATAATGCCAAATCTGAGTATGAAAATGTCTAGTATATTTTATGTACGTGCAATAAATACCATTGGGTTTGTCTATTAAATGTATGTATTATGACTTAAAGATTTAAGACTTCTTATTATATAATAATAATTTTTAGAAAGAACCCATAGCTATAGATTTCAAATATCTATATGAAGATATTTTAAATATTTTAAATCTCTTAGTTCATCAAATATTGATCTTTTCTTCATTGAGTTGGCTTGTTTCTCTTATAATAAGAATTTTCTACTTTAGGTATTATATTTTCCTCTATTGAGCAATTTTAAGGAAAACCCTTGGTGTTAGTTACTATGACGTGCCTCACAAATAAAATGAAACATCCAGCATTAGTGATTCAAGATCAAGTTACCTACTCTCCTTAAACCTAGTAGTGATATATACTTTCTTAATTATTTTGGAAGATATAGCAAACAGGCTATATAAGATCATTATATCTTGGGTTGATTACTTTGGAGAGTAAATTAAGATGTAGCATTAGCATGGTAATGTGGAGGCATAAATTCATTACACACTTAAGAAAGGAAAAATAAAGGGGAATTGTGTTAGCTAAACATTAATGCTAGATTTAATAATAGTAGCAGCTACTACTGAATGCCTATTTAATATAGGCATGAGAAGATGAAATAAGGTGATAGTTATTCTCATCAGTCAAGGGTGATAAAATAAGCTCTATGAATTTCAGGTTATAGTACATAATTTTATAATTATTTTAAAGTATTTTATGATTATATAAATCCATTCAGTTTTATATAGGTAAAGGGGGTTTAGTATTAGACAATGTAGCAATAACTTTTTTCGGTAAAATGGAATGAATTTTAACTCCTTTGAACTTGAATTAAGCTGAAGATTTGAGAAATCTACATTTAAAAATTATATTATGAAATGATGGGAAGATAACTATTTCTCAGTTATAACAAAATATTGACTATTTAAATGTTACTGAGAAAAGTATACATTTTTAAGTGCAGGTTTACTTTAGAATTGATTTTAGGAAAATACTTGACGTTGAATAATTTCATTTTCATTTCATGCTTAAAACTGAACCCAAAATCTAGAAACACCATCCTGGAGAACTTAAATTATTTTGAGTTTGGAGGGATTTTGTAGGAATGTTTGTAGGAATTCTTCATAGAAATTGTGATTTCAAATGCTCATAAAAAGTGTGCTAAGGTATCTAGTATGAGGGAATATTGCCTTCACTTTAAACAAAAACATTTAATGTAGTTCACAAAGGGCATATTCTATTGCTTTTAATTAATTTTAAATCTATGTCTTTTAAAAAACCTTTTAAAGTTTTTCATATTTCCACTACTTTCTAATTCTGAGGGGTAGACATCCATAGGTCCTATTGTTTGTAATACTGTTCTTTAATGCCACGGCCATTTAAAACTGTAAAAAGGTTTTTAACCAGCTGTTTTAAACAAGTCTTCCCAAACAGTGTGACCCACATTCAAGAAAACTTATTATTGAAGACCTGCTATATTGTGGGCATGGTGGTCTTCAGTTTTGTTTGCCCTAGATCTAGATTATATGAATGTTCTGAAGACTGGCCAAATATGAAAATGATTTTGGCTCGTGAACTCATCAAAGTGATGTGAAAATAGGATCGATATCAAAAATTAAAATACAAATGTAATAACTGAATCAACTGAAGTACTCCTGGAAGATATCCAGGGGAAAATACTATAAGAACTCTGGTTGAAAATGTATAAAGGGCATCCGATCAGCTTTATTACTGGTGATCACAACTTCGGGCATCCTCACTCTGTAAGGACACTGTGCTTCATGCACAGATCAAATAACTGAGTTTTGGTCATCTCAGTGACATCTACTCTGGGCCGTGTTAGAACCATGCAAAAGCATTTTTAGTTATTGATATCCCTCCACTCCATACCTCATAATACCTCATACAAGCCTTCTTTGAAATAATTTTGAAAAAATGAATGAACCAATCTCAGGCATACTATAATGCCAATGAAAAGTTTTCTTCTTTCTTTATGAAGCTGTTCACCTGGTTGAACTGTGGTGTCATTGTTGTTGTTGTTTAGTTCCTAAGTTGTAGCCAACTCTTTTGTGACCCCACGGACTCTAGCCCACCAAACTCCTCTGTCCATGGGATTTCCCAGGCAAGGATGCTGGAGTGGGTTACCATTTCTTTCTCCAGGGGATCTTCCCGACCCAGGGATAGAACCTGTGTCTTCTGCATTGGCAGGTGGATTATTTACCCCCAAGCCTCCAGGAAGGTCTGTGGTGTCCTTAGTAAGTACTTAAAAAATACTATAGTCTTATTCTTTTCAGGACAGGTTTTTCTAAGCATCACTAATTTTATTCATTTTGACTTTATGATAGTTTGGAAAGTTTAATTTCACAAGACATCATTTTCTGATTTTGTTCTCAAAGTATGCAGGTATTTCCTTTGGACCCTTAGCTTTCTACAAAATTACAAGAGTGGATCTTTATTCTGATCCTCATATTAAAGAAGTGAGGTGTACTTAATAGCTCCAGTTAGAGAGCCAGTCTGCCAAGGTTCACATACTGACCCAACCTGTTACTAGCTGTGTGACCTCTGTAATTTCTTTAACCTTCCTGGAACTCATTTTCCTCATCTGTGACATAGATCCTCAAAAGCTCATTGTGGAGATTAAATTATTTAACATACTTAAAGCAGTGAGTGCCTGGCCCAAAGGAAGCACTCATTAAGTGTTCAAGGCAACCATATATTCAGTTAAAATTGGAACAATGACATCAGCCTGAGTATGGAGAAAATTTAAATTCTGGGTTTAAATAGAACTAATTATGCTTTCTTTTACTCCCAGAGAAAAATCAGACTCCAAATGTTCTTTTCATGATATATCACTATTTTACATCTGCAGTATATATTCTTTCACATAATACATATGCTTTAAAAGTACAGTATGACTATTTTTCTTTTTCATCTGTAAAACCAATGAAATGCATAGAAGAGAACCAAAAGCATAATGCACAGCAAATACTAAAGTTTATTTGTTTCATAATGATGTTAGTCACAAAGCATGGTTATAACTTTTAACATTTCATATTCTCATTATTTTACTTCTGCATTTCCAGTGAGTGAAGATATTGATTATGTACAATAAACAGTAAAAATAATCTGACAAAGAATACTCTTTTTTGGAACAACAGATTTGTATTTCATACAGAAAGCAGCAGAATATATTTGATGATTGTAGAAAAATAAAGAACATATTTTTTCAAGTCAAAAAAATTTTAAAATGATACAAACAGATGGCCATATCCAATTTGACTTTATCTGAATTTTGACAATTGTACTAACCCTTTAGAGTAAATTCTGGCCTTGGGCAAGATATTGTTATTCCAAAGAGTTCTGAGAGCCCTGGGTGAGAGACACAAATGCCCTAAAATTATCACACAAAGTAAGTGTAGAGTCTATTAGTGTGGAAAATTGGGTCTTTCTATAAGATATACTAGGTATCTATGTCTGCCATAAATCAGTCTTTACACACAGAAGCTCTAAGTTTTTCCTGCCTCCTTTTTCTTCTTTAAAATCCTGTTATCTGGTAAACCTGATTCTCTCAGTCAGCCTTATATTTATATTTTTATACTTTTGTCTTTCAAAGTCAGAAAGAACTAGAAAATGATGTCATAAGCGCTTTTGACTAATGCCTGAAAAAGCTGCTCAAATTTTACTTTTTGTTTATGGCTTACTCACTGGACTCTCTGCAGTATAATTCTCATGATTTTATGATTCTCTATGTTTTTTGTCTTCTGCCTTCCACTTCAGTTCTGCATGAAAGTGAAAGTATTAGTTGCTCATTGGTGTTTGACTCTTTATGACCCCATGTTCTGTAGCCCACCGGGCTCCTCTCTCCAGGCAAGGATACTGGAGTGGGTAGCTATTCCCTTTTCTAAGGGATCTGCCTGACTCAGGATTTGAACCTGGGTCTCCCGCATTGCAGGAAGATTCTTTATCATCTGAACCACCAGGGAGGCTCATAGATATGATTATTTTCCTAGAAAGCAAGAGGCCTAACAACTAAGTTGTTAGATGCCCAGTTGCATGCATCATATGTGCTTATTTCTTTTTATGTTTGGCTCCTATGAAAATAAAATTTTCTTATTTTTTATAAAATAGTGAAATTTTCCTGCATTTATAGTGCTGTTTCCCAGCTATGAAAGAAATGATATCTTAAAATAGATTTAGCTTTTTTTCACCTAATATCGTGATTGATATTAAACTCTCAACTGTATTAAGCATTGTCTCTCAAAATGCAATGGTTCTCAATGATTCTATGTTCTAAGCTTACTTTGCTAGAATAAAATGGCTTTGGTTATCTTTGGGAAAGATCCCTAAGAGCAGGGGTCCCCAACCTCCAGGATTTAATGGCTGGTGATTTGAGGTGGAGATGTAATAATAATAGAAATAAAGTGCACAATAAATGTAAAACATCCTCCTCTACCCTAGTCCATGGAAAGTTTGTCTTCCACAAAACCAATGCTTGATGCCAAAAATGTTGGGGACTGCTATCTTAGAGTGTAATCTAAGAAGAATTTATAGAATTCTCTTTTGGGGCCAATATTGGAGCACTATGTGATTTTTAACTGATAGACAAAAAGTACAGACTTTCATGAAGAAAAGTATGGGATTAGAGAGCAAAAAATTATGAACTGAATATTCTAGGTTTCTAAATCTTTAAACGAAATCCAGGATGAATATTGGAAGTTAGTTTGAAAGACATGTTTTGGATAGATTCAGACATGATTTAATGATAATACTGATAGTAATAGTAGCTAACAATTACTAAGAACTTAATATGTTCCTGGCATTATTCTAAGAACTTTTCAGACATTAATGCATTTAAATCCTACAATGGCCAACTAAAATAGATATTTTTACTGTCCCCATTTTATAGATTATAACATTGAGAAACAAGAGATAGTGGGGAGCCAGCCCATGGTGTATGTTGGCATCTGATTCTAGTGTAAACATCTCTAACCAATTCACTGTTAAATCCCTGGCTTAAGAAATTGGACACTAGAATGAAGTCAGCGTGGATTTGTTGCATGAGGTTTAATTTTTGGTGTTGTACTAACAGAGAGTTACTGCAGTTTCAAACTTTGTGGTAATATGGGCCCAATGGAGAATGAAAATGAAAGGATTAGAGAAATTTTGGGGAAAAAAAAGTTTAGCATTAGAATTCTAAATGTAACAATAAAAGGTAAAGGAAGTATTAATAGTTATCGGGGATAGTTCTCAGGGCTTCCCTAGTGGCTCAGACAGTAAAGAAGATAAAGAATCTGACTGCAATGTGGGAGACCTGGGTTTCTATCCCTGAGTTGGGAAGATCCCCTGGAGGAGAGGGTGGCAAGCCACTCCAGTATCCTTGCCTGGAGAATCCCCAT
Organism: Bos javanicus; assembly: GCF_032452875.1. NCBI lineage: Eukaryota > Metazoa > Chordata > Mammalia > Artiodactyla > Bovidae > Bos > Bos javanicus. The sequence goes on along the minus strand of NC_083884.1, from coordinate 25,629,256 downwards.
GGACAAAGGAGCCTGGTGGGCTACAGTCCATGGAGTCACAAAGAGTCTGACATGACTGAGCGACTAAGCTAAAGGGTAGCTCTCAAGTCTTGAGGCTGGATGATTGGAAAAAGATTGCATCTGCAATCTCACAGTTGTGAGATGGTGTGAAAAACAAATGTGCTTTCTTTTTTAAATTAAGATACTTAGACATGAAAAGTAGACACTGTGAAAGATGATAACTGAAAATACTAGTAGGTTGAGATATAATAGAACTTGTTTTTGCATAGGAAATATTTGATCTAATGTATGTGTCCTTTAAGATGGCTCAGTGGTAAAGAATGCCTACCAATGCAGGAGACCTGGGTTTGATCCCTGTGTCCGGAATATCCCCTGGAGAAGGAAATGGCAACCCGCTCCAGCATTCTTACCTGGGAAATCCCATGGACAGAGGAGTCTAGTGGACTACAGTCCATAGAGTCCCAAAGAGTTGGACACAACTTCACCAGTAAACAACAGCAGCAACAATGAGAACTTTAATCACTTTAAATATGTTATTTTAAACGCCATGATTAAAACTGTCCCTGTGTCATCACGATTTCTGTGAGTTGCAGACCAGATGCTTCTAGGGAGTGATTTACTTTACTTGTGAATGTCTCTCTGTGAAAAAAGAAACCCTGAAGCAGTATTTTATTTTAAAAAATATACACCAAAATCTTTACATAAATCATATATAAATCTTATATATGATTCATATCAGTCAGTGATCCTTATAAGCCTAATTTGTCTTTGTCAAAATTTATGAGAAAAAAAATGTCCGATGCTTTTCTGGAGGTTCCTGGTTTTTATTGCTGTTGATGGAACCAGAGGCTTGAGGTTGTTGGGATGGAATGACTTCTTTTAGCAGCTCACAAAACTGCTTTTTTTCTGTCACAATTATGCTTAGAATTGAGTTATCAGCCACGAAACATCCAGGCAGTCATTTTGGCTGCAAAACATTTTGTCACTCTTGGAAGATTTAGGGTGATGGAATGCAAACTATTTCCAGATGTGTGAAGTATAAACTCTGGATCCTTGCTTTTTCTCTGTGAGAAGACAAATATGCTTTCCTTTGCATTCCCTGAACCCAGGCATTTCTTTCTAATTCATCAAAATTAATGAAAACCCCTCTACTTTTCTGTTTGACTTCCATTGTCAAATAATTAGAGAATACATTTACATCCATAAACATTTGACTGTAATATTCCCCACTTTAACAATGTTGAGAGGCTTTCTGTTTTGGCTGCAGCAATTCACATTTTTATTAGCTTTAAGGGCTTTTTTGTTTAAACCCTGCCTGCATGTTTTCTTTCCTGCCATTCAATGATTGCTGGCTCCTTTATACACCACTTTTCCCAGGCCCTTGTACTTCGGCATTCCTTTCTCCTTCTGGAATGCTCTCTCATCTACAAATCCACTCCCCACCGTGTCTGCTTGGACATCTACTCATCAATCAAGATTCAGCTCCTTTTACTTAAATGGGACGCCTTCTCAGACAACGATGTACATGTATGTTCTCCTTGTAATTTCTTATAGGTTTTATATGTAATTGCTGTTTTTAAAATATCCTGTAAAACTAGTTAAGCTATTAAAAGGGTAGATCTCTTAGATAAGAATCCATGTGTACCTATTTTCAGTTCAGTTCAATTCAGTTGAGTTCAGTCACTCAGTCGTGTCCAACTCTTTGCGACCCCATGAATCGCAGCACGCCAGGCCTCCCTGTCCATCACCAACTCCCGGAGTTCACTCAGACTCACGTCCATCGAGTCAGTGATGCCATCTACCCATCTCATCCTCTGTCGTCCCCTTCTCCTCCTGCCCCCAATCCCTCCGAGCATCAGAGTCTTTCCCAGTGAGTCAACTCTTCGCATCAGGTGGCCAAAGTATTGGAGTTTCAGCTTCAACATCAGTCCTTCCAAAGAAATCCCAGGGCTGATCGCCTTCAGAATGGACTGGTTGGATCTCCTTGCAGTCCAAGGGACTCTCAAGAGTCTTCTCCAACACTACAGTTCAAAAGCATTAAGGTCTCAAAACCCAGAACTTTGTCTGGAGTGAAGTAAATACCGAGAAAGTCTTATTAGACTACATCAATGAATCAATAGATGAAACATCCTGAAACTAAAAAAGCAAGTGCATTTTTTCTCCTTAGTTATTTAGATATCTCCCCAGTTAACATAAATTAATATAATTACAGTAATCTCTGGGTGGGAAAACAAACAACTCCCCCCAACATAACCATTTCCGTTCCTAACATACACTGTCCTGGATTTCATCATCTTTCAACCTTCCATGATTTTCATGTTCTTTTATTCTGGCCTTACATATTTATTCTTTTCTGATTGGATTAATAACTTCTTAATCCTCATAGTTCAGTATCACCAACTGCTAATGTCACTAGTCTATATCTTTTTAATTGTCACATATAATTCACAAACATATATATAAACATTAAGTAAAATTAAGGTAATCTTATACATGAACATAAAACACAATCCACTACAGAGAAACAAGTATGAGCAAGAAATTGTTGATAATTCAGGACAACTATGGCTAGAGAAAATTTTTCTGGCTTTCCTGTAGGTTTTTGGGGGTTTTGTGTGAATTTTTAAATCTTTGGTATTTTTGCTTTTCATCATTATCACGTAAGTTATTTTCAAATTTTTTATTTATGGCATTGTGGCAACTAAAGAATATCTCAGATGCTTTTTTTTAAACAAAGATGCAAAATTTTTATTTTGCTCTATGAGAACTTTAGTATCAGACATGTAGGTACATTCATACTCTAGTCATATTTTATTAATGATATAGATATGTTATATATAAATATACATTATTAATACTATTTAACCAGAATCTCTTACTGCCTTAACAAAGGTTAGTTATTTAAAATTTGAACTTGTTCCTAGATTTACTGTGATACTTTCCATAGATAGTAAATGTAATACCTGACTTTTTCTTTTATTTTTTACTTTTATTGGGTGGTTAAATATTTGCAGTAATTAGGATAAACCTTAATCAAACACAAAGTTTACAGTTACGGAATGTAATATAACTGTTTAAGGATTTAAACCTTGTCATTTAATTAGAACATAACTAAAATGATTTTTAATGTTTAACAAGCATGATAATAATCTTATTTTAGCAATTTAGCAATTTTGTGATGTTTTAAAGCTGAGTTTGATTCACTGCTTATCAGTTTTCAAATCTCTAATTATCCTATTCTAGATTAATTTGAAAGGCCAAGAGGGAGGGAGGTTAATGAGTTTCCAGAATAGAACTGAAATGAGAATGTATATTTAGGTTTAATTTTTTAGAATAAATAATTAAAAATTATACTTCTTATGGAAAGAAGAAAGAACATTTAATCAAATATGCTATAGCTACCTCACAGAACAAGTATCTGACTCAAAATCAGAGTTAAAATTTAATTATAAAACAAAAAAATTTAAATGACAAGATTGTATTCATGTATGATCATAGATAACTTGTTTTTATATTTTATTTTTAATCTCCTTTTGAATTCTGCCATTTTAACTTTAAAATCATTTTAGATGGAAATATGTACAAAATTTATTATATGACAGAGTGCTATGGAATAATTAGAGACTATAGTGTAATATTTTTCTAGGAAACACAGCATACCATTTTCCTAAGTGATAACTAGTATCATATGTGGGATCTTGTAACTGATGTTTTGAGACTAGGGTTGCCAGATTTAGCAAGTAAAAATACATGATACCCAAATATTGCATGGGGTATATAAACAATTATTCATTGTTTTTTTTCTGAAATTTAAATATAACTAGACCGTCTGTATTTATTTGGCAACCCCACTCAAGAAGTTATTGATGCTGATGTCTGTGTTCTTAGATTCCTAACCTGTTTAGTGTTGTTGTTGTTTTTTTTTTTTTTTCCCTAGATACAGAACACTACTGGTTAGCTTTCCAGTGTGTTAGCATTTCAATCCTCTTCTGACCATGTAATTCCTGTTATTAATTTGTTGTTTGTTTTGACATAGAAGCAACTGAATGATGTTAGGGGAATTCAAGTATATTAAATAAATAGTCATACTTTTACACACAGTTTCTAAGTCATGTGTGCTGTCTCTATCTTTTTGATAATAACCCTGTAAAAATCATGCTATTAGTATAATATTTTATTTACCAGCCCAAAGATTTTCCACTTATTTTCATAGCTTAGCTATCTAAAATGTTAAATTATTTAGAAATCTTATCCTTGTTTAAGTAGGCTATTAGTGGTTAATAAATTAGATACATGGCTATATATTTCTAAAATGAAGATCTTATGCATTTATTCTTAAATTTTTCCCATCTTTCATTGCTGGAATTTTTGCTTGGTTTTCACATAAAAGATGAAGTTGTGCGTGTCACTAATGGTTGGTTTAATATTGTGATACAGTGATGCTGGTTGTTGTAAATAAGCCTATACAGGTATAACATCCCTATTCTTAGAGGAGTGACTAATGCTATGCATGAATTTTCCAAAGTTTTGCTTGGAAAATTAATGTTATTTCAGCCTCACAGGGAAGTAACTAATTTTATCTCCCTATAATGTTGTTTTAAAGGAAACTACTTGAAATGTCAGTAAATATTATCAACTCCATAATTTTCAAAGAAAAAAAAAAAAAACCTGAACCATTTATTCTTTAAAGAAGCATATGGATATCTTGCTAGAAATTAGATTCACAGGATAATGGTATTTGTCTAAGTTAAATGAAAGATCCTTTGTCATTTTTAAAAAGATAATTGAGTGGATTGCCTTCACAAAAAATTTCACAGATATTTCTTTATTGCCATGTAAAGAATATAATTTTCAAATAGTCGTAGAACAAATCATAGTTTCTATATCTTAGTACATTGTGGTAAAGTTTTCCAGAAATTTTTTCAATGACATTATGAACATGGAAACATTAGAGTTTCATTTCCTAAATATGTGCCTATATAGCTTCAGAGATTTAAAAAATAATTCTGTCTTCAGACTTGATTGTGAGATACCATTGAGGCAAGGGGGTTTTGTTTGTCAAAGAGATGATGGCCAAAGATTTCTGGGTAGGGTCATGTCCTATTACTTTTTCCTCCTCAGGGAATATTTGTTAAGCTTACAAGGCAAAATTTCTGACATTTCTAGATAAATTTGTAACACATCCATTGAATCTATAATATTTTATGCAAGTACATCATTATGATAAAAATTTTAAGCATATATTTTAATGTCAAAGTTTAATTCTTTAGTGTTTAAAAATTATATTTAAAATATTGATAATTTTTGTGTCTAGATGACTACCATGTGTTTTTAAATATCTTGCTTAAATCAATTCAAATAATGATAAAGTATATTGTCTAATTAAAGGAGTTAATTACTATCAATATTGTTTCTTGTAGATTTAAAAGCATTCTTATTTAATATAATTAGAGACAAAGATTTTTAAACAAAACAAAATTGAGTTACTATAATTACCCCTACCCTGTTAAAAGTATTAATGATAGTTGACTAAGTTGCAGTAACCCATAGAAGAGATATTTCTTGATGAAATATCTTATTGCCTTAGTAGGCTTCCCAGGTGATTCAGTGGTAGAAAAATCCACCTGCCAAACAGAAGACTCAGGTTTGATCTCTGGGTCGGGAAGATCCCTTGGAGAAGGAAATGGCAACTCACTCCTATATTCTTGCCTGGGAAATACCGTGGACAGAGCCGTCTGGCAGGCTACAGCCCACGGGGTCTCAAAGAGTAGGATACGACTTAGCAACAGCATCTGCATCGCCTTTAATAAGAATATAGTTTTAAAATATATATACACATACACATCACATATACATCACATACACACAAATACAAGTATGTAGAAACTTCTAGAAGCCTGCTGCTGCTGCTAAGTCGCTTCAATCATATCTGACTCTGTGCGACCCCATAGACGGCAGCCCACCGGGCTCCCCATCCCTGGGATTCTCCAGGCAAGAACACTGGAGTGGGTTGCCATTTCCTTCTCCAATGCATGAAAGTGAAAAGTGAAAGTCAAGTCGCTCAGTCGTGTCCGACTCTTAGCGACCCCTTGGACTGTAGCCCACCAGGCTCCTCCATCCATGGGATTTTCCAGGCAAGAGTACTGGAGTGGGGTGCCATTACCTTCTCCTTCTAGAAGCCTATGGATCCTTTATTGAGAAGAATTTCATGGTGTTTCTGGAGACTCTCTTCCTCAAAGCTATGTGAAGGTAATGATATTCTGTCATCCTTTTGGACTGTGCTTGTAGACAAATAGAAGCCCGTATTTTCAAGGCTATTAAATCTAACAACAAAACAGGCTTTAAAAATAAGTTCCAAGCAATACTAAATTCTGAAATTTTCACAGGTAATAAATTCAGGACTTTGCATAGTGCATGAACTCTGCTTCACCTCAAGGGTAACTTCCAGCTTATGAAATTAATTTCATCTTTGCACAAACCATTCTTAATAAGCAAATGATGTCCAAAATTGATATACGGTTTACATCATAACTAAAAAATAAATGTATTGGTAGCTAGATTCTTAGGTAAGATGGTGACTATTTAGGGGTGTCAGAGTTGCTAGACCTAAAGTGTCAATGTTTATCTCTTATTTTAGAAATGGTTCATTTTACTCATTTATTGATATACATTTGTAATCCACAAAACTACACTTGCCGATTTCTTATCTCTTAAAATACCCTTGGGTTTATCTTTTAATTTAATAGATATTTAATAACTACAAAGCATATTGTAAGCATTGCATGCCTATATAGATTAAACTAAAAATAAAACACTTGGTTGTATGACATATTTCTTATATGAATGTTCTGAAGGCTTTTTTGAGTCATTTATTTCAGTTTCCTTTCTAAAAGATTAATCAAGTTTACAGGTGGAAATCTCCTTCTCCAAATTAACTCTTTCTAGATATATTCTATAATCTCTTAACTCTGTCAAAGTAGAATAAAAAGGTATATTGTTTGATGAAAGGAAAAAAAAATAAATTTAACATGAGGGTGGTGTGAAGAATATGCAATAAATATAAGAACTCAAGATTACATTGCTCTGAGCTAATGTAGTTAGAAAGACAATCTATATTATACTAACAGAAGGCTTTTGGTCTTTATAATTCATAATAAAGCATAGCATGTAATGGTTTTAATTATATACATATCTAATTTTAAATATTTTTGTAATTTTTGAGAGGGGGAAACATAATATGAACAATATGCAACTATATTGAAAAAGAAAAGCAAATATGGGGAAGTGGGAAGATAAAAAAAAAACAAAACAGCAACTTTTAATAGTTAATGCAACTATGCTCATTTCAAAACTTCAGGGTTAAAGAGAAAAAAAAATTCTTTAGAGACATTTTTGAAGAGAATCTTCAAAAATGGTTTGAGAATGAGACAGAGGAAAGTTAAAAGAACTGATTATTCAGCTGGAAAGATCTCTAATGGGGGCTTGCTTTTAAATGCTCTTTCAGTTTATCATAGGCGTTCACACAGGGAACAGAGAGCAGGTGTTTCAGACTCCTACAAGGGGGAACGGGCTTAAACTCTTGTGTGCTAGGTTGACTTTATACATAAAGAAGTGTCCTGACCGTGAGACTCATGAAACATTTGAATGACCTCCCAAGTCGCTTACTGATCTCAGCTTCTAGAGGTTTTTCACTGTAGTGGAGAGTCTCAATCATGTGGGATATTTGAAGGCTGTTCTTTCTTTCAGTGGCAGAAATAGATTAGATCACTTCGGAAGCTTTATTTATTGCTTTAGCTTCTGTGATCTACACTGTCATAAAGTATAAAGGGTATTATGCTTCTTGTTATGAAAGCAGAGGAATGTGACTATCCAAATGATTAATTATCATTTTAATATATCATAAAAAATTATTTTTCACCAGACTATTATTAAACTATATTATGCTGAATAAACAGAATACCACTAGTGATTTTTTCAATTATTTTTGAAATATACATATTTACAGTCATTCTTCTTAAGTCATTAGAATTTTTAACTGTCCAACAGTTTAATATCATACTTTACAAATTACTAAAGGCAACAACATGATTCTCCAATATAAGAAAAAATTTGCATCATGGAACTTTCATTGAAATTGTACATATATGCTGAAAATATACATATATATATGGTAAATACACACATACATATATGGTAAATTATGAGAAGATGGGTATTTGAATCTCTTCTACATTAATAATAATTTTTCATATGTAGTTAAGACTGTAAAATAGCTGTCTTAAATGTAACATTCTTATGACTCATTAGGAAGAATAAATGCAGTGAATGAATCAAGGTGAAAAGGAATGGCAATCATCCTTTTCCTATTACTTTTGATTTGACTGAAAGTAAAATATTTCATTCATATCAAGTAATTAAATCCCCACATATGCTAATGAACAGCTAAGGAAAAATACATTTGTGAAATGAAAAGAAAAAGCAGAAATTCTTCAACTATGCTTTGATAATTCCAAAATATATATAGAATACATCAGAAAGCATAGAGATTCAATGTATTTGACCCATAGTCTCTAGCCTGAAAAGTAACAGATGCATTGACATAATAGTTAATACTGTGGAACAACTGTCCTTGGTACAGAGCCTAAAACGTAAAAAGATTGATTTTTTTTTTTTATTGTGTGCTGCTTGTTCAACCTTAATCCATACAACACCTAAAGAATAATCATTGTTCAGTATTCAAACTTCTTAAAAGTTTTGAAACAAGATGTATATAACTGTAACTTTAGTAAATAAAACTTTTTATTTTCTCTAGCTTGTCTAGCAATCCTTAACATTTAGGAAATTAACTTTTGAAGTAAAAGAAATCTTCCCTCTCCATTCTAATTTCTTCTGACCATCCACCTCAGTCCTTACACTTGTCTTATTCACATTTGCATTCCTGAATTAACACATAGGTGGGAAAAGGTAAATTTAATGAAAGGTGGTTTATATTCTTCAGAGCACTAGTGGAATAGGTGCACTTTAAATAAAAGCAGCACACATGTAACCCTAAGCAACAATAAGGTAAACCTTTTAAGCTTTTGTTTATATTTCAGATATTAATTATAACTGTGAACTATTTTCATAACACTATTTCTTTTGGTACTCTAAATCAAATAAACATATAATATCTATGCTAATAGCTTTTTTCATAAGTGATCTTTTAACCTAATTAGAAATACTTTACTGATTTAAACCTGTGTTAGGTTCACTAATTTCTGTATTTATACTAAGATGCAGATTTTCAGTATAATTCATTTTTTTCACATAGTGTTGGCTTATAGGTTGAAATTGGAGAAGGAAATGGCAACCCACTCCAGTGTTCTTGCCTGGAGAATCCCAGGGACAGGGGAGCCTGGTGGGCTGCCGTCTATGGGGTCGCACAGAGTTGGACATGACTGAAGTGATTTGGCAGCAGCATAGGTTGAAATAGGTTATTCCTGACTTTCTTCTGGTTTTGAACTTTGTAGAATGATGGTTCTTATAAATCAATAGTTTCTGATTTATACTGTTTAAGAAAAAACTTCAACCTGTAAGTAATATCTCCAACTTATTTTGAAAACAAAAATTATATCATTTGTAAGATGATGGTATATTCTGGGTTCTCGGAAAAGTGCAAGAGTATGTCTTCTGTAGTTATTAATAGTGTTCTCTTTCAGCCACACAGTTGTTCAGTTTAGACAATAAGTTATTTGATCACAGGAACTATATGTTCTAATTCATTTTATAAGCCCAAGTTTCTATGATGGCTAAATATTTTAATTTCCTGGAGAATTTTAAATCTTGATTGATATATACAAAGTAAAGCATTCATTCATATTTATCAAGTTTATCATGAAGCAGAGAATTTGAACGCAAAGGCATATGGAAAAGTAGGATTTGATTTTTTGAAAAAAGCAAAGTTTCTATTTGCTCTAGAGTACTATGTGTAGCATTATGACCAGGTAAGTTATAATAGCTACCATGTGGACTCCTGTTACAGCTAACTCATTTTATAATTCATAATGTTATATATTATAAAATACATTTTGATTATTTTCAATACCAGTTAGTACACAGAATAAGTATATGCTTGTTTTCACTTTCATTTCTGTCAGTGGTGGTACCTGATTTTTATAATTTTATTTGATGTCTTTCTAATAGGTGAACAAATGAAGAAATGCTTGATGATCTGGTCAGGAACTGAGTTTCTGAGGAGAAATAAGTAAGATAGTCAGCAAAAATAAATTAAGAATAACATATAATTTGACAATCTACTTGAAATGAGTAGAAATACTGTACAAGAGAAATTGAACTCATCAGCATGTTCTTACCCTCGTAAGAAACAGTAAAAATATAACTATTCACCGGATTGAAACAGTTCAGTTATGCTATTTAGCATAGCTCTTAATTTCTAATGAGATAGACATACATGTATTTTTTAATTACGATTGAACTATCTTGATTTTTAGCACATTTTTATTATATATCTTATGTGCCAGATACTGAGCTAAAAGACAGTTTCTCTTCTCATTGTGCTCGAGGTCAAATATTACAAAGATAATGAATAACTGGGAAGAAATAGCCTTTATTTTTTATAAATAAATAAAAACAAGATCATAAATCTACATGATTGAATCTGGATATTATGCTTCAAAACTCAATAGCACATTCAATAATATCTTTTACTCCCCTCCGCCTCTTCCCACTTTAGGAGAAAACTGATTCCTTTGAGGAGATAACATTTACCTTAAAAAATTATAGGCCATAAAAAGATTTGATCTTCATATGATTCTAAAAAATTAAATAAAACAAAACTTAAAAATGTGAATCATCCTTTAATTTTTAACTACATAAACACTTCCTGATATAGTTTTCTCTTATTATATGTAGATTAAGAGTATGAAATATAGAGCTTATTAAATTAAATATATATCTAGTATTCATAGATATACTGAAGACTTATTCTGCAAATGTAAGGACTATAAATTTTTCCTCTATTCTGTGTATAGACAGTGAAGTGGGGATTGTTTTGTACATAACCTTAAAAAGTTAATAACATAATTGGAGATTGGTATTTAAAGCTCACATTTCACTTGCAAAACCGATTTGTATAAATGTCAAAATTGTCATTTTCAGAAAGTCAAACAGCAGAATGACTATGACTATTAGAAGCCAAAGGGACACGGAAATATTTTGCCATCACAGGGGTCTTTTACGGGGATACAACTTATTTCTTACTGTATTTGCTTCTTTTACAATAATGTACAATTCTAACCATCAAAAGTCAGGCTGTTTTTCTTAGAGTATTTTTCTTTTCTTTTTCACAGCACGGAAAAGGATATGCTAGTCAATTCTACAGGACTTACCTGAAGCAGCATGATTTGCACAAAGTCGACCAACAAAAGCATCAACTTTTCAACTTCATTTATCTTGGCCATCCAGTTAGTTGTGTGTAACTGAGTATTAGATTGCCGGCAGAGTATCATGGCCAATTATAGGACCTAATTGCTCTCAGCAGGCCTGAGAAATGAGTTGAAATGTGCAGAACTGTAGAAACTTTAGGCAACTGATTTTGCCTCTCCGATCAGTGTGTGCCTGTTTACAGCACTATATATCTTTCTCTCTCCAAATGTCACTGAGCCCTTTAGATGTTTATATTCACCACGAGAAGCCAGTCATAAAGATAAAGGAAATTTGTGCATTATAAATGCAATATCACTGTTTTAAACTTGACTGTTTTATATTATTTTTGTGTGATCAAGTGTTCCCCAAACTATTCCAACTTTACAAGAGAGATTGTGATTATGTTCTTTTCACTTGTGGGTTATAAAAAATGTTGTATTCTGAAGACCCACAAAATATCAAAGACATTCTGTAGTTTATACACCGTGTTGCAAAGTGTTTACTGTACTATTTCAAAGCTTCTAAATAAATATAAAATATATATATTATATTATATAATTTTCCTAAAATGTGGTACAACTCAGTTGGTTTTTAAATGGATTCATACAATCCGCATCATATAATAAAATAAAAGGTAATTCAGGGTCCCAAAGATAAACATACGAAGGAAAAGAAAATCATTAATAGTTTCCTCCCAGTTTTCATATCTTTTTCAACCCTGTTTTTCCTTGTTTAAAAAAAAATGAAGCTCCAAGCTACAAAATTTTGTCAAGAACTCGTACTGAATTTTCAATGCCAAAGATATAGCTGTGGATGTTATCAAAAGAGCACTGAACATGTACTCTCAAAATATCTAACAATCTAGATAATTTCAATTCTACTTCTATGGCTTTGAATTTAGAATCATTTAAAGCTTTTATAAAGAATCTATACATTTACCTGTATTTGTTGTTAGCAAAAAAAAAAAAGCACTGGTGTCTGTACATTTTGTGGTGTAAAATATGTAGCTGAAAATTACTATTTTAAATGAAGTCTTCAATCATACAACTCACATAGAATTTTATTTTACATAGTTTTGCATAGCTTCATGACTTCTAATACACGCTACACATATAAAATCTATAACTCTATATGAATATATAGAGATACATAAATATCTAAACTGGTAAAGAATAACTATAAGATATAAAGGATCTCTAAATTTAAAACAGATAAATTTGGGATAGAAACATGGTACATTACTGTTTCAGCATTATCTTATGTGTGAGAATTATAGTTTAAATGTAGTCATTATTTTATTAAAGAGAAAATTCTTCATGAGTCAGCCTTGAAAAGTGAAGTTTTCCTTTTATGTTTATGTCAACAAGTTGATTATTAAATTTAGTAATCTGCATTTTCCTCTTTTACATATATTCCTTTTATTATACTGCTGTTTATTGCTTGTTAAAGTATGAATAAGAAAGGGAAAATCAGAAGATGTGATAACCTTCTAAGCAAAAACCAGCTTTTTCACAGTTCCTCTCTAAAAAACTCCTTCAACATTATATCTAAATACTTTCCCAACCCAAATTGCAGACTGATTCTGAAATATTTTCCTTAATTTTAACTGATCACATGTTCAATGATAGTTTGAGCCAGACTGTTATTAAAGAACAGACAAAACTTGACACATAACAAATGTCTTCCACTTAATTTTATGTCATTTGAATGGGGATATTTTCCTAGATTTAACAATAAAATGCATATAAATATGCATATATATTCCTAGGTCATTGCTGTGCATATTTGAGTGATATCTTGGTATCACTTATTTGTCTTATCAAAATAGATATTAGTATTCACAATCCCAATCAATTTATGTAACAAAATAATCTGTGTAATGTTCCAGGCTTTGGGGGACCTTTTAAAAATATTTGAAGCTAATCCATCACATATGACACAAAAAGCACACACATTCACTACAGGCAGCAGTGAAATTTTCTCAAAACTTTTGCATTACTACGTTAATATTTTGGGTGATAGACTATTTTAGTAAGAAACTATGTGTTTTTAAATAATTTAACTGGACAAAAAGTCTGTTCATTGTAATTGTGTTTTAAACAAGAAAATTATTTTCTTGTTGAATCACTCTGCTTTAATTAAAACATTTCACTCACAATTTTACAAATATGGGGGGAAGCCCACATCCATCAGACTTATTACATGCGTTGAAAATATGTTATAGTCTAAGAGTTACACTAATTCGTCTGACCAAAACTTTATTTAATCATTTAGTCTTTCATATCATTGAATATAATCCCCCTTGAATCAACTTCTCATATCATATGTTTGTCTGTTTTTTTAATATATTGTAGTAAACACATACTAATTTGCATTTTAGTTTTTAAATTTTATGATCTTCTAAAACAACAAATTTTTTGCCTAATCTGTGATACAACTAGAATGATTTAAACATGAAATATTAAGTGATTAGTTATTAATCTGTTCATTGCAACCAGCATAAATCAGAAGTTACAACACAGTAAGCTTATGACTTTATTAAATTGGCCAAAATGTTAGCTACCAGTGAGGGGGATTTTAAGATGGAAAGATTCAACCAACCAATAATGAAGTTTTCCAAATGAACATTTACTAGGTTTGTATGAAAAGAAAATTTAGAATAAGTTTTCTATTTAATCTAGCCATCCTTATATCTAATCTTCCATAATTTTGTACATATCAATGCAAAACAATAGCCAAACTATTAGACAATATTCCATCAATGAATTATTTCAGAAAAGAATAATCATGACATTTACTCCTTGTTAACATGGTTAGTTTTAGAGTAGTAAAAAGTTGATATTTTCCTGTGGAAACAGTGTCTTGATGTTTCAAAGGTATGTCAAATGACAATTTTTAGAAATATTTCATCCATATATAAAATTCTAATTTTTAACTTGTGAACATAATTTTGTGAAATCATTTTAAATAAGATATTTAAATATTGCATCAGAATTACTTTACAGATATAAGACGTCTGTATCATTACAAGCGTATCATCTATCTTAGTAAATACTAAGGAGATATGAATATTTATTTTATGAAGATATTAAATGCAATGCCTTTATCAAACATTGCAAATTAAGTGCTACAGTAGAAGGTTTAAATATTTTAATTATTTTTTCTTAATAGTGTTATAATTTGCTGTCAGATCTTTTGTAATGTAGAAACCCTCCTGCATCTCCAGTAAGAGGAAGAAAGAAAATCCTTACAGTTTTTGACATAAACTTCAATAGCTGTGCATTAATTGTACCATTTAACTTCCAAAAGTTATTTACTGGAGTAAAGTTCATCTTTAATATAATTATTCAGTCAAAATGTTGCAAGTGTTCAGCAAGATAAAATAATTCATGTCACTGACTGATACTAGTACTGTTATTTGTCATTGCATGTGGTTTTTTTTCCTCCCCTTTACATTTCTGTGTGTGTTTAATATCCAAGGAATTCAAAAATACTGAAAACATTGATATACTTAATAATTTTTCTGAAAATCTTATATTTTTCATATTGCAATTTCTTAGGTTATCTTTTTCAACTCAAATTTTGTAGTGGTAAAGGCTTTGCACTTAACATCCTTTTTATGTTCCTTTTTAACAAGGAAAAACAGAAAATTACAAAATTCCATATTTTTTATGCCATGGAGTAGTAAAATTACTTTATATATTGTTAGCATTTCAAGGAATATCCCTCAAACAAAACAACAAACCCTAAGACAGTAATTTGTGAAACTACTATTAGGTATTTTTATTTTCTTCTAAAACTTGGCATAGGTTTTAGATTACAGCGTTCTATGAGAATGGGTGGTGGCTGTTGTTTGTTGTTTAGTCACTAAGTTGTATCCAACTCTTTGCGACCCCAGGGACTGTAGCCTGCTAGGCTCCTCTGTCCGTGGGATTTCCCAGGCAAGAATACTGGGGTGGGTTGCCGTTTCCTTCTCCAGGGGATCTTCCTGACCCAGGGACTGAACCTAAGTCTCCTGCACTTTCAGGCGGGTTCTTTACCACTGAGCTACCAGGGAAGTCTGTGGGTTGCTGGGTGCCGCCAGAGTATTGCAGGCAATAATATGACTAAAATTCTAATACCTTTAGTGTGCATGCATGTATTTCTAACCACTGCTATTTTTAAGTATTTGTAAAATTAGAAAAATGGCTTTTATTTCTTGAAAACTTGTCACATGCTTAGTTTGAAGTTTTACACTCGAGATGTTTTTGAGTTGCATGAGAATAATGCATTAATAATGCAAAAAAAATTAAATTTTCACATGAGACTCAAAAATTTCTGAGTGACAGAACTCAGACTTCCAATACATTCATACATGCTTAAGCTGAAAGTAAGCAGGGAATTTCAGCTCTAAACACATTTTTGAGACAGTTATCTGTGAGTGAAAACAGGGTATTATAACAAAAGATGAGTTTAAATCTTAACTATAGTGTTTGTTACTGTGAATGCTATAATAATACATAAGTAAAATGAGTGTAAATGTAATATATTATTTTATACTGCTGTATACATATGAAATAAATAAAACTAGGATACATATTATGCCATTTTTCCATGCATGGGTCTTCCACTTACGCCTGTGGGAGCTTTCAATAAAAATCAGTGGCAAAATGTGGCCCTAAGTTTAAAAACAACTAATGTTGATTTAGTAATTTTAGTCTTAATATAACAGGTCTAAGGGGACATCTGTTCAAAACCAAGTCTTATTTGAAGCAACATATGCTAGGTTTAAAGGATTTCACTATATTTATAGTTTTGAAAGTAGGCATTTAGTTCCATATGAGTCTCATGATAGCCTCAATGAATATTTTATACATGTATTTTTCCACCTGTTATATTTTCTTTTTAATTTTTTTAAGTTGTAGTAATACAAAAGTCCACAAGGATTAAAACAACATTATATTTAGGATATGAGTGCCTTCAAGCAATAAAAGAAAAAAATTTTATCTGAAATTTTAGAAGCAAACTGTTTCATATTTAAAGTCAATGGAAACATTAAAAAAAAATCATTTGGGTATCATTGCCCAAGCTGAAAACATGAATTAAGGTATAGAATTTTTTATAATGTAAAATAATCTGAATGAATCTTATAGAAATTTATGTTTTTTAATAGCTAAAAAGTAATAGAAAAAATGTGTGCTTCTTAATCCCATGTGTGGTTTGCATAAGTTATTTTCTTGAGTTCAAACTACACACATCTGGACAGAGGTTCATGTTATGAAACAAAAAGAGAAGACCAAGTATATGAACATGTAGTAAAGCCAACCTGATAATGGAAAAGAACTAATAAAAGATGCAGGAATGATGGTTCTCAGTTAAATGTTAATAGCTATAACTACAAGTAGCTTTGGTTCCCCTGTGCACCTGGATCTCCTACCCCTTACTATTATCTGCTCTGTGAATCATATCATGTACTTGTCTATTTAATCCAGATTATGAATTTTCAGAGGTAAAGTTAAATTTTATTAGATTCTCAACATATATTAAGGTTTGACAATGAGGGGATGTAACATGGTAATATCTGTCTTCAAGAAAATTCTATTAATAATTTGCTTTGGGAACCAAAGATATAAGAGGAGACTATTAAATAATAAAATGATCAAATAAGTCAGTGATCACATTTGTGGTCAAAGCCAACATTGAGTTGTGAGAGCAATTCAATATATTAAGGCGGTAGCATAAGATCAAAAATAAGTACTTAGGACACGAAAAACGTCAGTTCAGTTCAGTCGCTCAGTAGTGTCTGACTCTGCGACCCCATGGACTGTAGCACACCAGGCCTCCCTGTCCATCACCAACTCCTGGAGTTTATTCAAACTAATGTCCATTGAGTCAGTGATGCCAAACAACCATCTCATCCTCTGTTGGCCCCTTCTCCTCTCACCTCTCACCTAACCCTAACCCAGCATCAGGGTCTTTCGCAATGAGTCAGTTGGCCACACATTAGGTGGCCAAAGTATTGGAGCTTCAGCTTTACCATCAGTCCTTCCAATTAATATTCAGGACTGACTTCCTTTAGGATTGACTGGTTTGATCTCCCTGCAGTCCGAGGGACTCTCAAGAGTCTTCTCCAACAATTCAAAAGCATCAATTCTTCGGCGCTCAGCTTTCTTTATAGTCCAGCTCTCACATCCACACATGACTACTGGAAAAACCATAGCTTTGACTAGATGGACCTTTGTTGGCAAAGTAATGTCTATGCTTTTTAATATGCTGTTTATGTTGGTCATAGCTTTTCTTCCAAGGAGCAAGCATCTTTTAATTTCATGGCTACAGTCATCATCTGCAGTGATCTTGGAGCCCCCAACAATAAAATCTGCCACTGTTTCCATTGTTATCCCCATCTATTTGCTATAAAGTGATGGGACCGGATACTATGGTCTTAGTTTTTTGAATGCTGAATTTTAAGATAGCTTTTTCACTCTCCTCTTTCACTTTCATCAAGAGGCTCTTTAGTTCTTCTTCACTTTCTGTCATAAGGGTGGTGTCATCTGCATATATGAGGTTACTAATATTTCTCCCAGCAATCTTGATTCCAGCTTGTGCTTCATCCAGCCCGGCATTTCACATGATGTACTTTGTATATAAGTTAAATCAGTAGGGTGACAATATACAGCCTTGACATACTCCTTTCCCTATTTGGAACCAGTCCATTGTTCCATATCTGGTTCTAACTATTGCTTCTTGACCTGGATACCGAATTCTCAAGAGGCAGGTAAGTGATAGGGCCCACATGGGGTCTCATTGATAAGATGGCTCCTTACATTGACCTTGCAAACAAAGATTAAAATCACAGTGATCTGTGAGACTGACCAAATTGTCCAAATGGCATGCTGTTATCTCACTGGAGCCTATCTTCTCAAAGCTGTGAGACCACTAGATTCCAGACCTCTGGCTATGTGACCATCCCTTCAGAGAATTTTTCATTGATGGGATATAAGAAGGACTCCATCAGAAAGGGAGGATGCCTGTTCTCCTTAAGAGCTAGTCACCCTCTCTTTTCCCTCTAATAAATTTCCCTTTTCTTGCCTGACTGCCTGGCTTGCTTTCTTTTTCTCTGCACTTGCCTTACATTCTCGGAGAAGGCAATGGCAACCCACTCCAGTACTCTTGCCTGGAAAATCCCATGGATGGAGGAGCCTGGTGGGCTGCAGTCCAAGGGGTCGCTGAGAGTCGGACACGACCAGTGACTTCCTACTTTCACTTTCCACTTTCATGCATTGGAGAAGGAAATGGCAACCCACTCCAGTGTTCTTGCCTGGAGAATCCCAGGGACGGGGAAGCCTGGTAGGCTGCCGTCTATAGGGTCGCACAGAGTCGGACATGACTGAAGTGACTTAGCAGCAGCAGCCTTACATTCTTGTGCTGAAACCTGGGAGGGAAGATCCACCGCAACTGTGTGGGCTCCTCTCACAAGCCCAGCTCCAGTGGTCCCCTAGCTCAGACCTTGCTGAGAAACTGAGTGAGCTCTGGGACGTGACTCTCCACTTGCCTTGTGACTGACGTCCACTCACCGGCCCACATTTCATCCATCAGTTGCAAGAGTGAGTGAAATCCCATTCCCTTGGATCCTCTCTCTCTCACCTCTTTTCCAAGTCCTAGTGCTAGGCGGGAGGATCCCCATGGCCCTCAGGCCCTCTGCCTTGTGCCCCATCTGACTTTGGAATAGGGGGCACCCATTTCAAAGCAGAGTATTATTACTCTCTGAAAACGTCCTGAGAACGGGGACGCCTTTTTTCTAGGACTTTTCTCCTCACTTTCTCTCACCCTTGTCTAACCTTCCTATTTGGCCACAATGGGAAATTCTCAATCCCAGCCCTCAAAATCTAATCCTCTAAGATGCTTTCTCCAAAACCTAAAAACCTTGGGCTTCCAAGAGGAGATAAGACCAAAAAGACTTATTTACTATTCTGGCCTAAATAGAGACTTGATAACAGGTCCCAGTGGCCAGAAAACAGAACTCTTGATTATAATACTCTATGGAACCTTGATAACTTCAGCCACTGCTGCAAGGGAAAGTGCTTAGAAATCCCTTATGTTCAGGTTTTCTTCGCTCTCTGCTCTCTCTGTGAATCCTGTTCTGCTTGTCAAATACTCTTGGCCCACTCTGAGCCACATCCTCCTAATAAAATGTCTCCCGATCACTGTTTAGAATTTTCTTCTTCCTTCCACCCTTTGGACCACAGCCCACACCCTATGGCTCCCAATCCCCTTGCAGCAGCTCCAGATCCACCTTTTGGATTCCACCTTTCTGGAATCCTCCAGTTCCACAACCCCCACCTTAAGTCCCCTCCTCCCTCCCTCCTTCTCTGCAGGCCTCCTCCAAAGCTGCAGCTCCCAATACCCCTCCCCAGCCTGTGCCTGAGATAAGCAGAGACCTCAGCCCCACCCTCTACCCTGAGGGTCCCAAGGCTTTACCCTGACCTCCCTAGATCTCCTCCCCATACTGGTCTAAACTACTTTAAATCAGGAAACTTCACCGCAGGATCCCGCTCCTTCCCTGCCCCAGTTCTCCCTTTACAGGAAGTAGCTGGAGCAAAAGGCATTGTTTGGGTTCATGTCCCATTCTCCCTCATCAACCTATCTCGGATTGAAAAGCATCTTGGCTCCTTCTTCTCAGACCCAGATAATTATCTAAAAGAATTCAAGTATCTTATCCAGTCTTATGACTTAACCCAGCATGATATTTACATCATACTTTCCTCCACTCTTCTGGAAGAGAAGGAATGAGTATGGCAAGCCTCTCAGGTGCATGCTGATGAGATACACACTAAGCCTGTAGGGGCAATGGCTGTCCCCCGAGATGATACCAACTGGGATTATCAGGCAGGGAGACCTGGATGAGCATATGATTGCTTGCCTAATTGTGGGCCTTCAAAAGGCAGGGCATAAAGCCCATAAAACATCAACTTTGATAAGCTCAGAGAAATAACTCAAAGACTATATGAAAATGTGGCACAATTTCTAGCCAGGTTAATCGAAGCACTACAAAAATATACAAAATTAGACCTCACTTCAGCAGAGGGCACCATTGTCCTTAACACCCGTTTTATCTCCCAGTCATCCCCAGATATCCAAAAGAAACTAAAAAAGGCAGAAGGCCTCAAACCCCTCAATGAGACCTTTTAAATTTAGCCTTTAAGATTTTCAATAACCAGAAAGAACAGGCAAATCTAGAGAAGGCCCAGTGAGATCAGGCCAAATACCACCTTTTAGCCACTGCCCTAAATGGCTCCAAGCCTCCATCAACCAACAAAGAAAGGAGGCCCCTGGGCCCTGCTTCAAATGCAGAAAAGAAGGCCACTGGGCCCGCTTATGCCTAAAGCCAAGGCCCCCTCCAGGTCCATGTCCCAGCTGTGGCATAAAGGGACATTGGAGGGTCCACTACCCAAATTCCCCTCCAGGGATCCAGACATCCCCTCCTGGTCTTGAGCAGCTCTTCCCAGCTCTGCCTAGCCTCCTTGGGCTTGCCACTGAAGACTGAAGGTGCCCAGGGCCCGAGGCCCCAACTCTCATCACCTCTAAGGAGCCCAGGGTAACTCTTAGAGTGGCAGGTAAGCCAGTCTCCTTTCTCATTGACATGGGGGCCACTTACTTTGCTATGCTTGCCTACTCTGAAAAAACTAAGGTCTCTCAAGTCTCTATTTGGGGGTTTAATATCTATGCCATGAATAACTGAGCCTCTATCTTGCACACTTTAAGATACCCCCTTTTCCCATTCTTTTCTTATACTCTCCAAAATGCCCCACTCCTATTCTTGGGAGAGACCTTCTCTCAAAATTCAAAGCCTCTATTACTATCCCAAGCCCACCCTCTGATCTAGCCTGGTTACTGCTCCTTAACACCCACCACTTCTGACGTGTGTCTACAATAGGTTCCTTTCTGTTTTTCCAGACAAAACTCTATGTGCAATTCTTACCCCCAACTAGGAACTATACCGCCACACCTCTGGAATCACACTTCACATCTCTCCTTCCCTTCAGGCTGATCTATCATGTCTCAGGAACTGCAGGACATTCTCTTACTTTCTTGGGGAGACTCCCTTCTGCATATGGTGTAAATACTCCTCTTGTAGAAGCTACACTAGAGAGTTCACTGTCAGTTTCAGAGACTACTAACAAGTTCCCAGAAAGACACCTATTTGCTATTAATTTCAGGTGTTGTCTTCTTACTCATGGAATATTTTTCTTATGTGGAACCACTACTTATTTATGTCTTCCCACTAACTGGAGAGGAACATGCACCCTGGTATATCTAGCCCCAGAAATTTCTATCGCTCCTAACAATCAGACCCTTCCTATCCCACTAACTCATAACAGACCCAGACAGGCAATTCAATTCTATCCTCTATTAATTAGTTTAGGAATGTCTGCTAGGATTGGGACAGGGACCGCAGGACTCACAACCTCTTTAAATTACTATCAAAGCCTTTCTGAAGACCTCACTGACAGCCTAGAAGAAATAGCTAACAGCCTTATCACTATCCAAAACCAGCTAGATTCCCTGGCAACCATGGTCCTCCAAAACAGAAGAGGATTAGACCTCACAGCAGAAAAAGGAGGCCTATGCCTATTTTTGGAGGAAGCCTGTTGGTTCTACACCAATAAATCAGGCATTGTGAAGGAAGCAGCAAGAAATCTGACAAACAGCCTCGAGAATACGCCAACACATCAGCAGTACATGGGAAAACTGGGTAAGCAATTGGAATTGGATGTCCTGGGTCCTACCTTTTCTAGTTCCTCTCCTTTTATTTACCCTAATTCTAACTTTCTGCTCATGTTTAATGTGTCTTTTTTCAAAATTTCTTCAGGATCGCTTACAAGCCTTCACCAACCAAACTATCCACAAGCTACTTCGAACTCAGTCTGATTATCAAAAACTTCTCAAAGCTGTGAGGCCACCAGATTCCAGATCTCCAGCTATGTGGAGAACATCCCTTCAGAGAATTTTTCATTGGTGGGTATAAGAAGGACTCCATCAGAAAGGGAGGATGCTACTTCTCCTTAAGAGCCAATCACCCTCTCTTTTCCCTCTAATAAATTTCCCTTTTCTTGCCTGATTGCTTGGCTCACTCGCTTTTTCTTTTGCATTCACCTTACAGTAAAGTGATTTGGTATTCCTATCTCTTGAAGAATTTTCCATAGTTTGTTGTGATCTACACAGTCAAAGGCTTTCGTGTAGTCAGTAAAGCAGAAGATGTCTTTCTGGAATCTCTTGCTTTTTCTATGATCCAATGGATGTTGACAATTTGATCTCTGGTTTTTCAGCCTTTTCTAAATCCAACTTCAACATCTGGAAGTTCTCAGTTCACATACTATTGAAGCCTTACTTGGAGAATTTTGAGCATTATGTTGCTAGCATGTGAGATGAGTGAAATTATGCAGTAGTTTGAACATTCCTTGGCATTGCCTTTCTTTGGGATTGGAATGAAAACTGACCTTTCCAGTCCTGGGGCTGCTGCTGAGTTTTCCAAATTTGCTTGCATATTGAGTGCAGCACTTTCATAGCATCACGTTTTAGGATTTGAAATAGCTCAACTGACATTCTATCACCTCCCCTAGCTTTATTGGTTGTGATGCTTCCTAAGGCCCACTTGACTTTGCACTCCAGGATGCCTGGCTCTAGGGGACTGATCACACTGTCATGGTTATCTAGGTTATGAAGATCTTTTTTGTATAGTTCTTCCGTGTATTCTTGCCACCTTGTCTTAATATCTTCTGCTTCTGCTAGGTCCATGACATTTCCGTCCTTCACTGTGCCCATCTTTGCACGAAATGTTCCCTTGGTATCTCTTGGTATACTAGAGATCTCTTCAAAAGAATTAGAGATACCAAAGGAACATTTCATGCAAAGATGACATCAGATCAGATCAGTTGCTCAGTTGTGTCCGACTCTTTGAGACCCCATGAATCACAGCATGCCAGGCCTCCCTGTCCATCACCAATTCCTGGAGTTCACTCAGACTCACGTCCATCGAGTCAGTGATGCCATCCAGCCATCTCATCCTCTGTCGTCCCCTTCTCCTCCTGCCCCCAATCCCTCCCAGCATCAGAGTCTTTTCCAATGAGTCAACTCTTCGCATGAGGTGGGCAAAGTACTGGAGTTTCAGCTTTAGCATCATTCCTTCCAAAGAAATCCCAGGGCTGATCTCCTTCAGAATGGACTGGTTGGATCTCCTTGCAGTCCAAGGGACTCTCAAGAGTCTTCTCCAACCATAATAAAGGACAAAAATGAAAAATGTAGCATAGAAAAATATCAAAACATCATTTGTGATAAAAGCCAATAGTTCTTTGTGAAATATTTTTTTCAGATACATGTGTGAACTAGGTCACACTGTGAAATGTATTTCTTACTGTGAACATTGCCCTAAATGTTAGAAAAGCACTGCACCATATGATCTATATTTCAAATTTAAACTTATTTAATGGCTGTGAAAAGACAAGCAAGATCTTTTTGAAAAGTTACTTCACATCTGAATTTTTACCTTTTAAAATATGGGGAAGTACACTAACTAAGCTGTAGAAGAGAATTGGGTGAATTGATGTATGCTAACACACAATAAGTGGCATATTTTATCATTAATATTTTTTCTATTACTTTATTCTTGGTTACCTAAAGTATGGAATACAGTCTGAGAATGGAAATAATTCCTTTCTGGA
Source organism: Bos javanicus (assembly GCF_032452875.1). Taxonomy (NCBI): domain Eukaryota; kingdom Metazoa; phylum Chordata; class Mammalia; order Artiodactyla; family Bovidae; genus Bos; species Bos javanicus. The sequence continues at coordinate 25,605,134 of NC_083884.1, read as the reverse complement.
AATTCCAGACTGCTTCAGAGTTTTATTTAAGCAATACTAATTTCAAAACTTCAAGATGAAAATATACCTAAGTTTGGTACCCACTCATCAGCTCAGTCCATAGGTGCCTCTTTATTTCTTGGTGATATGGTGTCCAGGAAATCAAAAATCACAGCCACTGACTTTGAGTCGTCTCTCTCAACCCCTTTTTGACAATCTCAAGTTGCTGTCTGTCCATACTAATGAAAAGTGTATAAGTATGATTGCCCTGATCTTGGGTGGCCGCAGCTTGCAGTGGCTTAGAGCAGGGCCCGGGTTCCCAGCTGGAGATTGAGGTTGGGTCGCAGTGGTAAAAGCACCAATGTTTAGCCACTAGACCAGCGGTCAGTGGTAAAGGCCCTGGCTCTTGGGCTTTGAAGAAAAGAATTTCCATAAAGACAAAAAGTAGTGAAGAAAGTAAAGTATTTATTAAGAGGAAAAGAGTACAGTAAATGTGGATAGACATGGGGGAGACTCAGAGGGAGAATCCCTGAGCCATACCCTCCTGACAGTTTGAATTATTTCTGTGGGGCATTTCTCCCAGGTTTCCTTTGGTTAATCATTTTGATTCGCCTTGTTCATAGACCATATTTGGTATATCTTAGGATAGTCCCAAGAGATGTGCATATGTCTTAGCCAAGATGGATTTTACTGAAAAGGCCTGTGGGTAGATCATCCCTTGGCATCACTCCCCTTTGGCCTCAAAGAAACCTTTCTGTGGATGTGTGGTCAGGGAGGTCTCCTGACTTCAAGAATGAGAAATGTATGGTCTAAGCAGGACCAATGGCACCCTACTCCAGTATTCTTGCCTGGAAAATCCCATGGACAGAGGAGCCTAGTGGGCTGCAGTCCATGGGGTCGCTAAGAGTCAGAAGTGACTGAGCGACTTCGCTTTCACTTTTCACTTTCGTGCATTGGAGAAGGAAGTGGCAACCCACTCCAGTGTTCTTGCCTGATGAATCCCAGGGACGGAGGAGCCTGGTGGGCTGCCCTCTGTGGGGTCGCACAGAGTCGGACACAACTGAAGCGACTTACAGCAGCAGCAGCAGTTTTGATCTACAGGAAATGAATCTCCAATTACTTTTCTCTGGGGGCTGGGGAGTCACCTTATCTCCTGCCTCAGCACTAGGCCATATATACTTGATTTTTTAACCTGACCCCAATGTGCTTTCTGAATATCTTTATATTTCCATACAAATAAATGAGTTGGAATTAACTGCCTGACAGAATCACATTTTTTGTATCTGACTTATGTTATAAAAGTGAATGTGGGCAGTATTCACTATCTGCTCAGTGGAAATTGGATTTCTTTGTAATCGTTCTAATTGTAGACTTCTTGAAGTTGTCCTTTCTTAGCTAGGCAGACTGTGTTCTCCAGAGTTGTCCTTCGGCTCTGCAAAAAGTTTAAACATTTTTCTCTCTTTAATCAGTTGGAAGGTTTATGTTCTTGTGAAAAATAGGATTCAAATTTATCAGCTAAAATAAGGCAATTCTTATTCATCTTTGACTAAGTTAATGTTTCTAAAGGAGCATTTATAGTTTAAAGAAAATTTATTAGTCCATGTAAAAATTTCTTTTGAGAATATTGTGTAGATTAAGATACTTTTGTCTTATTTCCTCTTAACTTATGCTCTTCTGAGAGCAGTTGATAATCATTGGGCGACTCCTCAAGGAATCCATTTAGGACTAAGGTACATTTAATTAACACTGCCCTCAGGTAGTCTGGAGCAAATTCCCATTCTCTCCCATCCCCTAATCAGCACGAATGACTCCTCTTAATCATGACAAAAGGAAGAATACAACTGTTGACAGGGTGAATTGCATAAACCTGAAATTTTGAATTTTATTCTGAAAGTGTGAGACTTTTGTCACTGAGTGTTTCCTAATTAACAATGGGTTGAATGGCCATTTTCAAAGTTTTCTGGCAATTATTTCTCTTAAAATTGATATGCGCTCGCGCGCGCGCGTGTGTGTGTGTGTGTGTGTGTGTATATGTGTGTGTGTGATGGGTAGAGGTATTAATTGACACCAAAGAAAGAAAAATGTTTGCAGGGAAGATAAGCTTATTTGTAGAAGAGTCTGATAATTTTATCATTCAAGCTTTATTAAGCTTGTTATCCAAACGGGACCCAATCAGTCTTATGTATTAAAATTCCCAGAGAATTTTAGACTTTTACCCTTATGTCAAATAAAAGTCACTCTACTGTATTCTACTTTATTCTTTGTGTGAAAATTGATGATTATTATTACTTTTTAAATGATATTTCCTCAGTTAATGTTTTCAGTAATTATGTTTATTTGGAAATCATTCTATAAATATGTAATATGTAAATTATAAATATTTTTAAAGTCTACTCTTCTTTTCACATGGAACTTTGGCTAGTGTATTGCCAAAAATGCACTTGATCAATTTAAAAAGGATACAGATTAAATCAAATCCTCTGGCTCTTCCTTTTTTTGTGTGTGACATACACACATGCCATTACCCAATGAAGAGAAAGAAATGCAAATAAAATAAATAAAGGAAACAATAAATGTAAAAAACTTATTTTGTAACCTACCTTTGCACCTGCATTCAAATAATGTTTTTAGCACTATTTTTTAAAAAGTCGGGCTTCTCAGGTGGCTCAGTGGTAAAGAATCTGCCTACCAATGCAGAAGCTGCAGAAGCTGGTTCAATCCCTGGGTTGGTAAGATCCCCTGGAGAAGGGAATGGCAAACCACTCCAATATTCTTGCCTGGAAAATCCCATGGACAGAGGAAATTGGTGGGCTAGAGTCCATGGGGTAGCAAAGAGCTGGACACAACTGAGTGACTGAGCACGCATGTACACATCCTACCTATGAAGATGAGACAAATGCAGACCAATTGATGAGAGAACATAACCACTATCCTAACTCTTCTCACCTGGACCCTTTCTCTTGACTCAGAGTCCTCAGCCTGGGCTAACATATGCTTCTAGTCCCTGTGTCTTATTTTAAGTTGAAATCCTAGGAGCAACTATACTTAAAAATACACAAATAAGTTAAAGCATCTAGAACTTCATTTTATATTTTAAAATTTCAGTGCTTTCCCTGCCACATGCTCATCTGTAAGTATGATTCTCATGTATAAGACACCATGAAATTGGAACTAAGAAACTAAAGACAGTTCTGACTGTCCTTTTAGGATTTATATTTAGAATGTTGCTTTAATATATGCATTTCTATTCGCCTTAGCATGCTAGTTGGCAGTGAATAAGCAAAACTAGAGTCACACAAATATGAAAACATCTCCCAGAGAAATCATATTCAACAAACTGCTGCTTTACCAAGAATAGGTCTGAATAACCTGGTTTTGTAAAATCATCATCATCCCACCTAACAAGTTCACCCAGGGGAGCTCAACTTACTTCAACTAATTTAGTTAAATACTGAAATATAAATAAGGTAGAAAAAGGGTAGTTTAATCATCAGCTATCCACCCTATTAAGGAAATCAACCCTGAATATTCCTTGGAAGGACTGATGCTGAAGCTGAAGCACCAATCCTTTGGCCACCTGATGCAAAGAGCTGACTCACTGGAAAGGAATCCTCATGCTGGGAAAGATTGAGGCAGGTGGGGAAGGGGTCAACAGAGGATGAGATGGTTGGATGGCATCACCAACTGTCTGGACAGGAGTTTGAGCAAGTTCCTGGAGATGGTGAAGGACGTCATCCTTCCCTAACTGCATGGACTGCAGCATGGACCATGCTATAGTCTACGGGGTCACGAATAGGCATGACTTAGCAACTGAACAACAACAATCCACCTTATTGACGAGGGAGAGACTTCCACCCTAGGGTTATAGAATGAAGAACACATGACACCTGAAGCTGGACAGACAGAGGAAATTGACAACAATCTATTACTTATATATTCTCACAGTTTGGGAGAGAAGGACACCACACAAAACACAGGACCTCAGTGTTTTTACACTCAGGGATAGAAGGAACACCAGAAGCTATGAGAAATTGACTTTTTTTTTATATTAAAAGGAATGGTTTCTCCTTTGTTCCTATGGGAGAATGTGATTGGCTTGTTTGAATTCTCTGAGGCTGGCAAGGAAATGAAACTTACTGATAAGGAGAACACTTTGCCTAAGGGATCTTGTCTTTGAGTGGAAAATGAGGAAGGTGAGTTTCTGCCATTAATGGCACTCCTGGTTATGCCAGCTGTCAAAGCAGCACATAACACTGGGCCTTAATTTTAGTTCTTATACTATAATTAACTACTTGATGCTTTGCCATCAATTTTTATATTGGTGATTAGCTGAGACTTCCAGGGAGTAAAAGTGCCTCTTTAGGATGTGAAGTAGCCACTTGAGGAGGAAGAAAACCACATAGTGAGGTGATTTGCAAAAACATGAATTTTAGAGGTCTTCCTTTTATGAACAATAAGGGAAACTGAGGAACTTCTGTGACATTGTATGGAGAGTGCTTGTCCCCAGCGGACACGGCTTTAGCGTGATCCATGCCTGTGACAATAGCAGGAGGTCCTTGTGCTCTCTTTGGTGGGGGGGGGGGGGAGGGGGGAAGTAGTTCGGGGGTCGGGTATTTTATCTCTCAGTTTAACTGGCTGCCTGGGGTTTAGAGGGGACATGGAAGTGCATTGAATGACTTCTTCAAAAACTCAACATCATCTATTTTGAGAAGTGAAAAGAATGCCTTGACCACTATCTATGATCATTGGAATTCTGAAGGTAATAAAGAGTGTTCTGGTGAGGCCTTGAATTGGGGGCTTAGTGCAGATAGTGACATCTTTACCTTTATTTAAAGTTTAGGTCTCTGTGAGGCAAGAGATTTTCAGAGTCCTTTACCTCTTTTTTTTTTTTTTTAATTAATTTATTTTTGGTTGTGCTAGATCTTTGTTGCTGCACGCAGAGTGGAGGACGGGCTCGAGAGTTGTGGCACACAGACTTAGTTGTTCCATGGTTATGTGGGACCTTCCCAGACCAGGGATCAAACGGGTGTTCCCTGCATTGGCAGGTGGATTCCTATCCAGTGTACCACCTACGAAGTCCCAAAAGAAACAACTCTCATGTAGCACATATGTGTGTGTGTGCTAATTTGCTTCAGTCACGTCTGACTCAGTGCAACCCTATGGACTGTAATCCTCCAGGCTCCTCTGTCCATGGGGATTCTCCAGGCAAGAATACTGGAGTGGGTTGCCTTGCACTCCTCCAGGGGAACTTCCCGACCCAGGGATCAAACCCTGGTCTCCTGCACTGCAGGCAGATCATTTACTATCTGAGCTACCAGGGAAGCCTGTGGCACATATTAGTTTATTTTTAAAATGTACAGTAAATGGGTATTTACTGGCCCGGGGCTCTGGTCCTAAGGTGACTTCTGGTGTGTAGTCAACTGTGCTGACCCTCAGGTCCCTATCTTATTAAGAACATAATGGATTAGGAATGGGAAGCAGCAACATTCCACTGAGCTCCAGCACATATAATGGTGACAATATGGTACATAAACTGTATAAAGTCCCATTAATGTTCACTCAGTTGCTCCCAAGAGACTCTCTGGGTTGCCAAGGGGGCTGGGAGTACGCTGACCTCCTCTAGCACTGTGACATCTGACAAGGGATTGAGGAGAAGTGAAGCCCTTCCTCCTGCAGGGTGATGTGTTAGAGGGTCGGAGTTTGGTTCCAGGCTGTAGAAAGGAGCCATGATCACTGTGCAGAGCTGGTACAGAGCTGGCTGCTTCCATAATGTGAGGAACAAGGGCCAGCTTGGAGTAGGGGCATAGATGTCCAGGGTCTGTGAGAGACTATTTTCTGAACAGCTTAGCATGTGGCCAACAGTCATCACTCCAAAGGCAAATAGCACAAGGCCAAGGGGGCAGTTTCCTGTATGAGAAGATCATAGGCAACTTGTGGCCTCTGTACATGGCCCAGAGACTCCAGGAGTCGTGAGCAGAGGTTGCTAAAGTCTCTATAGTGAAGGAATCTCTGAGGACACTTAAGGGAGTACCTGCAGATTTCAATCTGAACAGATTCTAGACGTTTTGTTTTAAGGTTCTTGATGGACAGGGATGCCTGGCATGCTGCGATTCATGGGGTCGCAAAGAGTCAGACATGACTGAGCGACTGATCTGATCTGATTAAAGTTGGGCTGATTAGTAAGCAACTGCATAAATGGGCTTAAGTAAAATTGTAGATAAGTAATACATGGCCTCCCAAACTCCTGAAGACCTGAAAGATGTTGGGTTGTATAAACATTGTAGGTACTGAGAAGGATCAATTTCTGTTTGTTTTTTTTTTTTCAGTCGGGATGGGGCAGCCCTCAGTTTGCCAAAGAATTTTCAGGAATTTAACAGAAGTTCCAGGGCCTACCACTCTGGAGCCAGCAATGGCACATTCCCTTTTTGTGAGCTCCTTTGTCAGAATTTGTATGTCCTAAACATATGTGTGAAATGAATCTCCTCAGATGTCAACAGTGTAATACAATACCTGTGCTCCTGGAGAAGGCTGCATGCAGAAGCAAAGACTGTGTGTGATAGCAAGACTGCTGGGGTCCCATGGGTAGCCTGATAAAGGTATATTACTTTGGAGGTGAAGGCAGCATGTGGCTTAGAGTTTGTTGAAATAGCCATTAAATAAAACATAATAGCCAAATCCCTAATTTTTGTCCATGGGGTTGCAAAGAGTCAGACACCATTGAACAACTGAACTGAACTGAATAGCAAAATCTGTAGCAGTTAAATAGGTACGGATTGTCAATTGGATTAAATCAATAATTTAAAAAACTAAGTACTGAGAACTTCCCTGTGGCTCAGATGGTAAAGGATCCAGCTGCAGTGCAGGGGACCCGTGTTCCATCCCTGGGTCGGGAAGTTTCCATGGAGACGGGAATGGCAACCCACTCCAGTATTTTTGCCTAGAGAATCCCAGTAACAGAGGAGTATGGCAGGCTACAGTCCATGGATTCACAGAGAGTTGAACACAACTGAGTGCCTAAGCACACACACACACACATATTAGCTTTTGAGCATGGGGGTCTTATTGGATTGAACCACAGCATTAAGGTTGTTGTAATCTACCATGTGTGTGTGTTAGTCACTCAGTTGTGTCCGACTCTTTGCGACCCCATGGACTGTAGCCCACCAGACTCTTTTGTCCATGGGATTCTCCAGGCAAGACTACTGGAGCGGGTTGCCATTTCCTTCTCCAAATCTGCCATGAGGTGCTATTTATTTTAAATTGGAGTACAGTTGCTTTACAATGTTGTGTCAGTTTCCACAGCACAACCAAGCAAATCAGCCGTATGTACACATATATCCCTTCCCTCTTGGAATTCCCTCCCACCCACTCCCCTGTCCCATCCACCTAGGTCATCACAGAGCACTGAGCTGAGCTCCCTGCAGAGCACAGCAGGTTGTCACTGGCTATCTGTTTTTACACGTGGTAGAATATATATATATATATCAGTTTCAGTCTTCCAATTCATCCCTCCTCCCTTTCCCTCCACTTGTCCATTCTCTATAGCTTCATCTCTATCCCTGCCCTGCCAATAGATTCATTTGTACCATTTTTCTAGATTCCGCAGATGAATGGATAAAGATGTGGTAGGTGTACACAATGGGATGCTATTAATTCTTGCCAGGTTTAAGAACAGGCCCAAATTCAACTTGGGAATGGGGTCCATGGGGTTCCAGTTTTTAGGCCAATTTTAATGCCAAAGACTTATTTTAATTACAGTATACTACTCATTGTGTCATACCATCCATGCCCACTTTAGGACTGTGCTAAAATTAGGGCAGCAAGTGCTACAACCATGGGAAATTTAGGAAAGTTAATGGTTGGATGATTAAAGTGGAGTTCACCAATTTGTCCTCTATTTTCTATGCAGTCATTCCTCTAAAATTATAAATGCTATTATATTTAAATTTGGTGGGATTTCCAGGATAACTGCCATTTAAGTCCCAGTTTTGATTAAAGTCATAAAGTTTTGCCATTTGGTACATTTCAACAGATGTTAGTTAATTCAGAACTTACATTATAGACACACAAAGCCAATCAGTGGAATCCTCATCTTTTTGTTGTATATATTCTTTTAATAAAATTTTAATTTCCAAGGCCAAATTGTGTACATTTGTTTAATTTTTTTTTTGTTTCTTCCCTTACCTATTCCTTCTTTTCTTCCTTACTTCTTTTTTCCTTCCTTCCTTTCCTGTTTGATTTTTCTTTGCCACTGGATTAATTTTGTTGGTGGTGGAGGTGGAGAGTTCTTTCTATCCTGCTCTTATTTATGTTTTTTTCTTTTACTCCAGAAAGCCTCAAATTACTATCATCAGTATTGTAGCCTCCCCCAAGGCATTACAGAATGCAAGGATCCTCTTAGCTTTGCCATGGATGTTCTTCCCCTATCATCCCGAGAATCAGGATCTTTCTTGCAATGGAGAAAGAGAAAACAGAGTGGCATAGTAGAAGAGTTCTAGGCCCAAAATCCAGAGGTCAATTATTTAAAATCCGCCTTTGCTATATTCCTATGCGCTTCCTTCTGTTTTGTTTTTCCTTTTCCCTCTGTATAATTTTTTTCAATGTATTTTTGATTTATAGACATGTTAAATAGTCATGACTTTCAATGTTTTCCTCTATCTGATCACCCTTGGGGCAGACCTTCTGGGCTGTTGAGGGGAAAGAGCTTGCAAGCTGCCCCCCTGTAGGTATCTATCTCCTCCTCCAGAGAGCATCAAGCAATGTCCCCGGGGTCAGGGACCGCTTCCAGTAAGGCCATTTTGTCTACAGTGTTGATTAGGCAAACAAGCCCTGTGATCCTATTACCCCTTTGGCCTACTGGTAAGGAGCAGCACTAAGAAAAGCCCAGGCACATTGCCTTGGGGCTGTTTATCAGTAAACAGTTTTGTCATTGCCTCCATTTTCTTGGGAAGAGCTGGTACCCAATGCGTCTTCCACTTAATCTCATTATTATTATTGTTTTTTCATCAGTCCCTGGGCTGTGAGTTACCACAGATATGTACACTTTGGGCTCAGGAGAATACATGGGACAGCAATAAGGGAAACAGTAGCACAGGTTACCTTACTTCAATGATTCTTGGCAGATGATCTGAGTGCCAAGCTTAAGTCTCCATAGATGGTGATCTCCTTCCTTTCCACAAAATTCACAATGAATCATACCTAGGTCTCTCCTGAGGGTATACAATCACAAATAATATCCATAGTGGCTGTCCCAAGCAGCTAGTGATGGTTACTAAGTTAGATGCAGCGACCAGCAAGCTCTAGCTTATCCTTGGTAAGGGGGACTCAGGCACCACCTGACCAGTTAAGGTGCTGTATTGCCTTTTTAGCTATGTGAGAGCCAAAAACAGACTGAATCTGAAAGAGCCCCATGCCAAGCTACAATGAACAATTCTGCTCTTGAGGATAAGATCATTTTAATGTGGGAAGAGAGGGTAACACAAGAAAAAGGCAACACGACACCCAACAGGCCAAAACACAAGTCCACTCTGCCAGCATTTGGCTGTTGGGTCCCAGGTAGACTGCCCTGTGCCATTAAACCACTCATCTACCTAACAGCAGTTAGTTCAAGTTGAGTGTGTGTCCTTGGTCATGGTTGGACCATTCTGTCAAAGGTTGTCATAGCTGCCTCCTGTTCATCCTGTTGGTGAGGGAAGGAGTCCCAGCGTAGTGCCAGAGGGATGGAGAAGACCAAAATCTTCAAGAACCCTCAAAGAATTTAGCTTTTGGTCAGGCTTGATTCAAGCCAAATTTGTCAGACGTGATGCTTAGATTCCTTGAAAAGTTTTCCATATTGTCTTCCAAAGCAGAATATTTTCATAAATACACTTTTCATAAATTCATGTGATTTGATGTATAATCATTTCCAACCACATTGCAGGTACTTAGTAACTCTTTCAGTGGGTACTTAGTAACTCTTTCAGTCTTTAAATGCAAGTCTTTCAGTTTTAGGGGAATTTTTCTGAATTATTTGTTTCATCATTTTTTCACCCTATTTTCTTCATCTTTTTTTGATTCCTTATTTGTAAGTTGAAACTCTTTCACTGACCTGTACATTTTCTTCACTTTTTCTTCCCTATTTGCTATATTTTAAAAATCTACTTTCTAGGAGATTTTTCTCACATTTGTCATCCAAGTTTCTATTGAGCTTGTTATTTAGTTACTTCATTATTATTTTAAATCTAAGAGATCTTTTTGTTTTCTGAATATTTCTTTTTAAAGCTATTTTGAACTCTTTCATGCAGGCAATGTGCTGTCTTGGTGATCCCACATTAAACTGGTCCTTCTGCCTTCCAACCTAAGAATCTCTATTTTTACCTCCTTAAAGAATATATCTCCTATCTTCTAAACAGAGGGGATAATTGATCACTTGCATGTGTGGTGTTGATGAGGGCAACTTGGAAGTCTAATGCTTCTTAATGACACTTTTGATCCTTCTTTTTATTTGTATATTCACTCCCACTTCAGAACTAATTTGTTCTATCAATTCCTGAGCCTTTGGAATTTTCTATGGGATAAATCAGATTTCTTCTTCACACTCTAAAGTTCCAGTTAAAGATTAAATATTTTCAAAACCACTGAGTCAATTATAGTTTATTGGTCTACTTCTAAACTTCCAAAATATTGTTGGGATTTCCCTATAGCTCAGATGGTACGGAATCTGTCTGCAATGCAGGATACCGGGGTTCCATCCCTGGGTCAGGAAGATCCCCTGGAGAAGGGAATGGTAACTCACTCCAGTATGCTTCCCTGGAGAATTCCATGGAAAGAGGAGCCTGGTGGGCTACAGTCCATGGGGTTGCAAAGAATCGGACATGACTAAGTGATTAACACACACACAAAATGTTGACACTGTTGTTTTTCTTCCTTATTTGTCTTTTATTTGTTCTTTTAGGTTTTACCTCTAATTTTTTTATTTTAGTGTTTTAGGAAGAGTGAAGGTTAGTGCATGAATTCATTGTTTCTCTCTCTTTAAATGGAACCTTGAAATGAACTTTGGGTTCATGAGTGAAATCTTATGAGTATGACAGAGAATGTCATGAAGATTCACTAGATTAGTGAGAGTTTGTGGGATTCTTGATGGTATATTTTTTGTTGTTACTAAGTCTGTATGGAGGGCACTGATATGTTTGACATTTGGTCACATTTGGAAATTGATAATCTAAATACAAAATATAAATAATTTATTTCTTTCATTACAAATCAATAAATGAGATCACAAAATATAATATATAATCCAATTTTCCCCCAAAGCAGCTATTATAATAAATTACTTTTCACTTTGATTAAAAACCATTTTATCCTTATCTTGAGATTGAGTGGAATTTTAGTTCAATAATGATAATATCAAATGTGATATGCATTTGTTATATTTGATATAGATTAGAATGGTGATTATTTATACAATTGTCTTTAAGGCTATAATTACACACAAAAATTCAATTTAAAGCCCAATAGAGCTTTTCTCTCATTACTTTGGTTTACTCAGCATATTACTCTAGTTTGAATAGCATCTGAAATTAGTGTCCAAATAGTATCAGGCAACTTGCAAGCTTCAGTACTTGAGGTCAATTTAATTACACTGTGCATGACAGAAACTAGGCCATTTGGGTATTGCCTTTGCCACCAGCAATTGACACCTGAGTGTTAATGAGCTGGTAATTAAGAGCTGGCACATACAGACACATTTTACTGTTTGGGACTAGGATAACCATATGCTACATAACTTCAGTGCTAAGTATTTTGTTAGCTCCAGTATTTACACAATTATGTTTGTGAGGGATTTATTTTTTATCTCAACTTTTTCGTAGTAAAAAAGGACAGTTATTTTAAAGATTTAAGGAACTGTACTCACCATTTCCAAGTTGTGAAACTTCCTGTAACTAGCGGGATTATAATTGGAGAGCAAATATTCAAAATAAAATAAACTTGCAAAATTTGTGTAATAGCAATTAAAGTTTAAAACCACATTTTCAGGACTTGTATTTTGGAAATTCTTTGGTGATATTAAAAAAAAGATACCAAAAGTGACTTAATCTGAGTATATCTAAGTGGGGAAGGCATCCTCTAGGATGGCCCATAATGATTTCTACCACCCGGTAATCACAGACTTGTGTTTAGAGGTTCACAAGTGTGTGATTATCCCTTCCCTGAAGGTAGATGGGAGGGAGCAATCCACTTCGAAGAGGGCTTCCCAGGTGGCGCTAGTGGTAAAGAACTCACCTGCCAGTGCAGGAGACAGAAGAAATAGAATGCGGTAGAGTGAGGGGATGTCACTTCTGACATTAGTTATAAGAGGTGATGGTTTCCATCTTGCGGACCTTCCTGTATCCTCTCTCACTCTCTGTTGGATTGCTTGTGGAGATGTCATAGAGGCAGCTCTGTGAGACCCAGATGGCAAGAGATTGAGGCCTAACAACCACCATGTGAGTGAGCCTGGCAGTGAACCCTCTCCCTCGGGTGAGTTCATCTTCAAAGGACACCATGGCTCCTGCCAAGAGCTTGACTGTGGATCTCAAGAGAAACCATAGTTAGGCGCATCCAACTTAGCTGCACCAAGAATTTTTAAACCCCAAAAATTGCAGGCTAAGACCCTGGACACAACTGAATACATGGTACATACAGACACACACACACACACACACACACACATGATTATGAGATAATAATATGCTTGGGGGTATATTTTTACGCAGCAATAGATAACTAATACAATATATAAGTTAGAATGCTAATGCCTGCTACACAGTGCTAAGTATTGATTTTTCTGTTGTGATGTGGCCATTTTCAATAAGTAATTTGTATAATATATTCATACCACCTCATTGGTTTCCTCCTCAGTTTTCAGGTATCCATCCCTCTTCTCCTCCCTATGTCACAAAAAGTCCCCATCAGTTTCTGTATTCATCTTCTAGAGGCTTAGGAAAAAAAACAAACTTCTTATCAGATAAAAAATGTATTAACGTTAGTGAATTTTGGTTGTGGGAATTACTTCTAATTTTCTTCTTTGAAAGAGTTTGCATTTCCATCCAACCCTCTGTAGGACATATAGCCTTTTATATGCAGATTGGTATAATTATGCTTTGAAATAGCTTTGAATTCCCTGTAGCTGAAACTGAGAACATGAAAGGCCAAATGTTATATCGAACTGAAGGATATAAAAGTGCACGTACATCAGTCCAAAATGAGATATAGAAATGAACAGCTCTTTACACAGTGATGTCAGTTTTTGACAGATTATTGAAGGATCTTTATAACTGCCGCGACTTCCTTGGGTAGGATGAAAACTCCGCCTGGGGATAGGCTTATCGTTTTGTATTTTTTATTCTTTTAGTACCAAGAGGTGAGTAGATGTTAAGAGAAACAAGAGAAATACTCTGTGACAAAAGCTTTAGCTCTTTTCTCCGAAGATGACACCTGGCCCCAAATGGTAAAACACAGTGTGATCCGATGATGGAATCATCTACCCAATCTGTCACGCTAGAGATGGCAGCCTAGATGAGGAGGTTACATTTTAGGAAGTCGATAGAAAACCCACATGGCAATCTTCACCTTCGAAGAGATCCCAGTGACAGACAAGGGCCTCCTCTGCACAGGAGGAGAGTTTATTGTGCTAGTGACAGATGCATCCAGAGGATTTAAAGCACCCGCATTCTTTCTTATCACCAGCAGGAAGATAAAAGAAACACAGTGAATTTTTGTATGTTTAAAACCTTGAAACCAACACCATGTTTATTAAAAACAGATTCTTAAAAAAACCTGAGTTTATACTGAAAGAGTATGTCCTGTGAACATTTAATATCCTGACTGCTACAAGTTAAGTGAAAGTACCTCTTAGAATTTTCTTTTGTATCAACTATGAATAAAGATTTTTTTCCCTACTTAAAGGGCATATCTTCTCCTGAAATTATAATGCAAACAAAAGAATGGAATATCCACCTCATCTCAGTTTGTAAAGTAGAAACGAATATGTCTTAAAATTGAAGATAAAAATGCTCTAAAATTCTGGTGTTTCTAGAATGTACAGATATTATGTACAATTGAAATTATAACAAGAGGGGTTAAAACATTGTTTCACGAAATATATAGTTCAGACGATAAAGAATCTTCCTTCAATGCAGGAGAGCCAGGTCTGACTCCTGGGTTGGGAAGATCCCCTGGAGAAGAGAGTGGCTACCCACTCCAGTATTCTTGCTTGGAGAATTCCATGGACAGACAGAGGAGCCTGGTGGGCTACAGTCCATAAGGTCGCAAAGAGTCAGATATAAATGAGCGACTAACACTTCCACTTTTAGACACTTTGAAACTATACTGATTCCATCAGAACTGAGTAGGTTATGCATGTAATACTTGTGTATTCAACCTAGTCCAGGAAATTTTACTGTGTTTGGCACTTTGCAAAGCAAACCACTTACTAATTTGCAAAGTAGTTGTTGAGAAAAACGTAATTGTTAATTAGCTCTGACACTGCAATTAAAATAATCTAAAATGCCTCTTTTCTGAAATAATCAGGATGAATTTGAAAACAATTAAAGGCTTTAAACATATAACTCAATGTAGACATTAGGTTAGTACCACTCTCCATTAACTTCAATAGTGTAGATAATATTATATACAGACAGTGTGTAAAGGACAGTATGCTGTCTCTGAAATTATTTAAAGCTGGTGTTTTATTCTAGTTCTACCGCTTAAAATGATGTGACCTTGGTAAAGTTTTGTAGTTAATTTGGAGACTGAAATCAGTTCTCATATCTAAATTAGGGTCATGAATTGAATTTAGTTGGAAATGATGTTAGACAAAACAATCTCCATTTTGTAGGAAGAATCTTCTATGTTCTGGGAAGGGGGAACATACTCATCCAATAAATTCACATGCATTTCTCTGTTCAGTGGAAGTTTTGGGTAGAAATAAAAACCACAACAGCCTCCCCCCAACTACATTCTGAACAGTCTACTAAAATGTTTCTAGTTATTAGTGATAGGGAATAGCAACTTCTACATTACACTGGCAGGTGTTACAGGAAAACTTTTCCTGACAAAGATGATAAAAATGCATTTCTATCACAAATTTTTATACAAATCCAAACTGTAGCGCAAACCAAGATAAGCATAGAGGACTTGCCTTAAAATCAAAACTAAGTTGCGGTGAAAGCTAATGTTTACTGGGTGTTCCATGTGACAAGAATTGTGCCTGTTATTACAACAGTTATGTGAAAAAGATGATCGTTTTAACCCATTTACAGATGATGAAACTCTGAGAAGCTTATATACTTGTCTATTAATTATAAGGGTAGTGAGTGTTGGAGCTGGGAGCTAACTTCTGCCTTAAGGAACCCTGCTGTTAGCTACCTTAAATAGTATGGAATAAGATAAAATAAAATGAAGCAATTAAGCAAATAATATTTCATTAGAAATGTACAAAATAGATTTATCATATACTGAGTTTTAAAGAGAAACTATTTTTAGATACATAAATTCCTCTCACATTTAAACCTCAAAGCCTTGTGATTTAAACAAAGCTTATGCTCCAAGTATCAGAAATGATAAAAAGACTTTAAGATATAAATGGTAGGTTGTATTACTTTTTCTCACATTTTCAAGCTATAATAGTATGTCTCACACTACACTGAGTGTGTGTGTGTGTGTGTGTGTGTGTGTGTGTGTGTGTGTGCATGCACGCTCCTGTGTAAAATGAGATTGGGATTGGATGGTCACAATATTGAAAATAAAATATTATAGACTAGCATATGATGGAGTATACCAGAGTAAAATAGGATTTAGAGATCTCCTTGTCTAAAATTCCTAAATCAACATTCAATGAACCCTTACCTAGATTGAAGGTGGGAGAAAAAGGAGTATAAGAATGTTCATTTTCAACAAATGGATGTTCAGCCTAATATTCCTTACAATTGACCACAAAAATAGTTTTTTTTTTTCCTACAAAATGAGCATATCAAAAGGAGAGTTTTGAGGTACAAACGTCAGGAAATGTTAATTTATCATTTCACATATTTTGTGGAAGAGGAAAAGCAAGCCCTGCGGAGTGTGAATTAAAGTCTTGTAGCAACCTAGTTGCAGAAATGAACTATCCACAGGCAGTGCATTTTATACACATGTCAAACAGGTTATAAAATTAGATGGTCTGGGTTAAAATCCATTTTATAATACTTTAAATCTGTGTGGCTTTTACAAAATCACTTAGGCAATGTTTTTTTTTTTTTTCTTTGTAATTTGCAGCTGTTGATTTAACTTTTTGATTTAACTTTTAACACATTCTATGTTTTGATTCTTATGAAATTTATATTATTGAACATATGTATAATAAGTGTAACATCCATATTACTTTTTTATTGTAGTACACTATATGTGTTTATATTATAGAAGTGAGAAGAAACATTACAAGGCACTTTGTGCTACATATTCTATATACCTCTTTTTCCTAAATCTTACAGACAGAGGTCTAAGATTTAATTTTGTTTTATGAAGAATATAGAGACTGTCCTATTGAATTTTTACCTTAAAAAAGCAAAACTTTGGGCACTACCTTAAAAGAATTTCATGTCTGACACACTAGTAGTAATCTGGCGGTAATTAAAATGGTGACATGGACTTTGAAATCCATGTATGTGGATTCTAATTTTGGCCAAATGACTCATTGTAATGGACAAACACTGACTGTTGGAGGATTAAATAAGTCCCTCTGTAAATAGCATTTTTAAACAATATTTGAAAAACATATCCGTTGGTTCTGATTATCATACTTGTAGCAATGATTTTTCTTCTAGAAGTCAAAATGAATCAGACCACTTATCATGGACTTAATAATGTCAGTGGTGTTTGAATTTCTACTGAAAGTCTTATTGGAGAAGAATATTGAAAAGAAGGAGATGGATTGTTAAGTCTACGTGAAGATAATAGAAACGGTTTATCAGTTTAAGAATATTTAAGAGTAAAAGAGAATCCAAAATGACTATAATTATGACAATGGTGAAACACTTTAGAATCTGTTTTTCACAAGTTTTACTTTTTCAGGAAAATAGTGCTTATCTTCAACTGACTACCTATTTCCTCCTCAATAGTACAGATTTGATAGGAGTAAGACTCTGATGCTGGGAGGGATTGGGGGCAGGAGGAGAAGGGGACGACAGAGGATGAGATGGCTGGATGGCATCACTGACTCGATGGACGTGAGTCTCAGTGAACTCCGGGAGTTGGTGATGGACAGGGAGGCCTGGCGTGCTGCGATTCATGGGGTCGCAGAGTCGGACACGACTGAGCGACTGATCTGATCTGATCTGATCTGATGTCAATAGGTGAATGTTATGTTTGAATTTTATCTAACTAGACCTTAAATAGGCTTCCCTGCTGGCTCAGACCATAAGGAATCTGCCTGCAGTGTGGGAGACCTGGCTTCGATCTCTGGATAGAGACCTTAAATGGGTTTTCCAGGTGGCACTAGTGGTAAAGAACCCACCTGCCAAGGTAGGAAATGTAGGAGACGTGGGTTCAATCCGTTTGTCAGGATGATCCCCTTGAGGAGGGCATGGCACCCCACTCCAGTATTCTTGCCTGGAGAATCCCATGGACAGTGGAGACTGGTGGGCTGCAGTCCATAGGGTCACAAAGAATTGTCCATGGGAGTTGGTGATGGACAGGGAGGCCTGGCGTGCTGCGATTCACGGGGTCGCAAAGAGTCGGACACAACTGAGCGACTGAACTGAACTTAACTGAAGTGACTTAGCACGCACGCACACCCTAAGTATTCATATAGAAGAGCTTTAGCTGAGTGTTTGGTTTGCAACAATGTTGACTTTCATAAAATTATTTTGTATTATTAACATACACAATTTCAACCACTTGAATGCATTGTTTTTATATGGTGTACAGGGAACCTGGCAATGCATCTATAAGATTATGTCTATAAAAGAAGTGCCATGTTTTAAAAGTTCATCTTAAGTAAAGGAATTATTTGGAAGTTGGGGACTGTTGAACAGCAAAGTTTTTAAAATATTTTGAATAGTACCAATGAAAGCAAAATTAAATGATTTTTATTTCCCTTTCTGCATATGTAGATAAAAAACTTTTATTGATATGATTTTTAGAAAATTGCTTAGTGGTGTAATTTCTTTAACATAGAAATACAACAAATACAGGCATGGGATTTATTTTTATTTTCACTTACTGATATGTTTGAACTCTCATAATTTCTAAAATCAGAAAATTTAAAAAAAAACGTTTTTACAAAGTTATGTGTAGAATATATACACCCATATTCCATATTTTAGGTGTTGCTGCTTCTGCTGCTAAGTTGCTTCAATCATGTCTGACTCTGTGACCCCGTAGACGGCAGCCCACCAGGCTCCACTGTCCCTGGGATTCTCCAGGCAAGAACACTGGAGTGGGTTGCCATTTCCTTCTCTAAATATTTTACGTGTATGTGTGTATAAATACATACACAAACATAAATATAGAGACTCCTGTGTTATATTTATGTATCTTTACACACATATATAATTTATAGATGCTTCATCAAATGATCTAAAACTATATCTATCATCCTTCAGAAACCATGTGAAAAAACAATGCTCTTTGTTTAAAAACAGATTATTAGTAATCAATGTGCATGTAATCAAGGCCAATAAGGATCTCTTTAAGACACTGATAAATTGTATTCATTATTTATTCTTAATTTAAAAAGGATTGAAAACACACCTTGAGGGAGAGGGGGGAATTAACATAAGCATTTGAAGGAATCATTTTTCCCCTTTCTAATAAGGAGCTTTTCTAACATGATTTACCTGATTAATATTTGATGTGAACAATTATCAGTGATAGCACATCATGTAACTATTTTTTTTCAAGTTTGAATAGTTCATGCAGAGGAAGAATGCACACATTCCCAATTCAAAAAACAAGAAATATGAAAACAAACATAAAACTAGATTTAAGAAATTTGTTCTGAGAAATATTTTTCACTAAATTTGGTTTATCTTACATAGTTTGTTAAATTTTATCAAATCATTTAACACATAGTGTAAATATTGCTCTGCAACCTCATTGTGGTCTATTTTCAGTTCCTTTCCTTTTCGAATGTTATAACTACTTTTCTCAAACCTGAAATCCAAGCCCGCCTCACTCACACCTTTCAGTGGACGATCTTACTTCTGAGTTCAGAGAAATAGTTTAGGCATCATAAAAAAAACCTTGCAACTTCTTCTAAGAGTCTCATAATCTCAACATTATCAGTCCTCATCCTTACATCTTAAAAGGAAAATTTATTTCACCATTTGTATTCATCATGACTGCTGGGATTACAAGCCACAGAGTGTCAACCCATGTTGCCTTAACAGAAAAGGACCACTTTGGCTCAGGTAACTGAAAGAGCTATACGTGGGTTCAAAGATTCAGATAAGAAAACAAATTATCTAATTCCAAGGCTGATGCAAACACCAGTGTGTTTAAGGTCATTTCTTCCTTCCTGTCTGCTTTCTTTGAAGTCATTCTCCATCTATCCTCTCTTTAACTTCCTCTCCAATGTTTTCTACCCTCCATATAGGGTATTCAAACTTTCCTAACTTAAAACTATATCCTTCCATATCTAGATTCATTTCCATGTGTATCAATACACTCACTTTGTTTCAATATACCCCAACTGAAGTACCAGGTGTACCTTTACCTCAAACCCTCAAGTTCAATATATCTGAAAACTAATGTCTCTCCTTGGACCCTACAGAACTTTTCCTGGGTGCTACTAACTTACTTCTGCCACAGAAGTGATTAAGGTATTTTTTAAAACCAACACGACTCATAATTTAATGTCTGAGTACCCTTGGCTTCTAACTCCTCGGGCTCACTGTTTAAGAATATTTCAGACTTCACTTCTAACTCATACAAGCCAAGGCCTCCTCTTCAGTTCAGTTCAGGCACTCAGTCATGTTTGACTCTTTTTGACCCCATGGACCACAGCACACCAGGCTTCCCTGTTGGGGGCCGGTGTGAGGCACTCCGCCCATGACAAAGGTCATGAGGAAGGAGGCTCGACATACGCAAAGGCGGGATCAAGCCTCAGGAGTCCCCCTGGAAATTCTTGAGCATCTACCCCCATAACTAGAGCCTGCCTACTTTACTACTTTGTGCTCTCCCCTACACCTCTGACTTTACGGGGGGCTGTCCCCCACGACCTCTTTTGGAGAAGGAGTTAACTTAGAGCTCCAGTTAATAATAATTCCTGGGCGTGACAGGAGTGTTTCAACCTACAAACTCCTCTGAAGGTTCTCTAGCCTGCCTGACAGGCTTGTCTGGCCACGTGTGATTGCTCACAGCCTCCCAACCGTGAGAGGCACGAGATGCTTTAAACCTTCTAAAAACAGGTTCCTTAGAAAAGTTAGAAAACTATTAGTATAAGTATAATGGGCTGATTAGAAATTGTATTGGTGAAGGGTTTTTGATTTGTTGAGCCAATGTTTGTTGCTAAGACTCCACATCCCCTGCCCTTACACACATTAATGAATATATAGAAGAAATAAGTATTAACCTTTGATATAAATCACATTAGACCTTAGGCTAAGTAAATTCTTTCCTTAACTAAAACCCACTACACCCTCACCCTATAGGAATGTAACTTTATTTGGGTGGCGTCTGTTTTAAGAATAATCACCCTTGGAGAAAAAAGTGTTCTGGTTGACTGACCACTGTCACAAGGAGAGGGTCATAAATTGTCAGCAGGCCCCCCTGGCCAGAAGATGATGTAACACCTCTAAGACCTCTGTATACATTTGTGTGAAGCACCTGACTTTAATAAAAGTCAGGACTGCTGTCCCCACATGACTTTTGTATAACATCTCAGTGTATAAAAACAGACTCTGGAAAATAAAGAATGGGGATCAGTTCCTCGAAATACTGGTCTCCCCATGTCTTTTTCCCTCTCAAACTCTGGCTGAGTCTCCATCTGTAGCGCAGAACCCACCAAACTTACTAATTTTGCCTGGGCTTCTAAGATCCGACTGGGGAGGCCTCAGTGTCTCCTCTCCTTCGGGAGAGCGGAAGGACGCCTGTGGCCTACATAAGTGGTGCAAACTTCTTGTCTTGAAGTTTTATTGGTCTCCCGCGTAAACCAAGCTACTCAGCCTCTTTTCTCCACTGAATTTTCCTGCTGAGCTATCCTCATTCTATTACTCTTTATATCTTTGATGAGTATTTAAATAGTCACCGAAGCCATCTCCCCTTCGAATTCCCTGGATCAGCCGGGGCTGGACCCCGGCACTTCCCTGACTATCATCAACTCCCTGAGCTTACTAAAACTTATGTCCATTGAGTCAGTGATGCCATCCAACCATCACATCCTCTGTTGTCCCCTTCTCCCACCTTCAATCATTCCCAGCATCAAGGTCTTTTCAAATGAGTCAGGTCTTCGCAACAGGGGGCCAAAGTATTGGAGTTTCAGCTTCACCATCAGTCCTTCCAATGAATATTCAGGACTGATTTCCTTTAGGATTGACTGGTTTGACCTCCTTGCAGTCCAAGGGACTCTCAAGAGTCTTCTCCAACAGTTCAAAAGCATCAATTCTTCAGTGCTCAACTTTCTTTAAGTCCAACTCTCACATCCATCCATGACTACTGGAAAAACCAAAGCTTTGACTAGATGAACCTTTGTTGGCAAAGTAATGTCTCTGCTTTTTAATATGCTGTCTAGGTTGGTCAAAACTTTTCTTCCAAGGAACCAGTGTCTTTTAATTTCATGTCTGCCATCACCATCTGCAGTGATCTTGGAGCCCCCCAAAATAAACTCTGTCTCTGTTTCCACTGTGTCCACATCTATTTGCCATGAAGTGATGGCCCAGATGCCATTATCTTAGTTTTCTGACTGTTGAGTTTAAGCCAACATTTTCACTCTCCTCTTTCATTTTCATCAAGATGCTCTTTAGTTCTTCTTCATTTTCTGTCATAAGGGTGGTGTCATCTGCCTATCTGAGGTTATTGATATTTCTACCAGAAATCTAGAGTACAGCTTGTGCTTAATCCAGTCCAGCATTTCTCATGATGTACTCTGCATATAAGTTAAATAAGCAGGGTGACAATATACAGACTTGACATACTCCTTTCCCTATCTGAAACCAGTCCAGTTCTAGCTGTTGCTTCTTGACCTGCATACAGATTTCTCAGCAGACAGGTAAGGTGGTCTGGTGTTCCTATCTGTTTAAGAATTTTCCACAGTTTGTTGTGATCCACACAGTCAAAGGCTTTGGCATAGTCAACAAAGCAAAAATATATGTTTTTCTGGAACTCTCTCTCTTTTTCAATGATCCAGTGGATATTGGCATTTGATCTCTGGTTTATCTGCCTTTTCTAAATCCTGCTTGAACATATGGAATTTCACAGTTCACGTACTGCTGATGCCTGGCTTGGAGAGTTTTGAGCATTACTTTGCTAGTTTGTGAGATGAGTGCAATTGTGCAGTAGTTTAAGCATTCTTTGGCATTGCCTCTGTTGGGACTAGAATGCAAACTGACCTTTTCCAGTCCTGTGCCCACTGTTGAGTTTTCCAAATTTGCTGGCATATTGAGTGCAGCACTTTCATAGCATCATCTTTAAGGATTTGAAATAGCTCAAATGGGATTCCATCTCCTCCACTAGCTTTGTTTGTAGTGATGCTTCCTAAGACCCACTTGACTTCGTATTCCAGGATGTCTGGCTCTAGATGAGTGATCACAACATCCTGATTATCTGGGTCATGAAAATCTTTTTTGTATAGTTTTTCTGTGTACTCTTGCTACCTCTTCTTAACATTTTCTGCATTTGTTAGGTCCATAATATTTCTGTCCTTTATTGTGCCCATCTTTGCATGAAATGTACCCTTGATATCTCTAATTTTCTTGAAGAAATCTCTAGACTTTCCCATTCTGTTGTTTTCCTCTCTTTGTTTGCATGGATCACTGAGGAAGGCTTTCATATCTCTCTGTGTTATTCTTTGGAACTCTGCATTCAAATGGGTATATCTTTCCTTTTCTCCTTTGCCTTTAGCTTCTCTTCTATTCACAGTTATTTGTAAGGACTCAGACAACCAATTTGCTTTTGGCATTTATTTTCCTTGGGGTTGGTCTTGATCACTGCTTCCTGTATAATGTAAAGAACTTCCATCCATAGTTCTTCAGGTACTATGTTTATCAGATCTAATTCCTTGAATCTATTTGTCACTTCCACTGTATAATTATAAGGAATTTGATTTAGGTCATACCTGAATGATCAAGTGGTTTTCCCTACTTTCTTCAATTTAAGTCTGAATTTGGCAATAAAGAGTTCATGATCTGAGCCACAGTCAACTCCTGGTCTTGTTTTTGCTGACTGTATAGAACTTCTCCACCTTTGGCTGAAAAGAATATAATGAATCTGACATCAGTGTTGACCATCTTGTGATGTCCATGTGTAGAGTCTTCTCTTGTGTTGTTTCAAGAGAGTGTTTGCTATTAACAATGTGTTCTCTTGGTGAAACTGTATTAGCTTTTGCCCTGCTTTGTTCTGTACTCCAAGTCCAAATTTGCCTGTTACTCCAGGTATTTCTTGACTTCCTAGTCCCCTATAATGAAAAGGACATCTTTTTTGGGTGTTAGTTCTAGAATATCTTGTTGATCTTCTTATTGGTCAGGGCATAGACTTGGATTACTGTGGTATTGAATGGTTTGCCTTGGAAACGAACAGAAATCATTCTGTCATTTTTGAGATTTCATCCAAGTACTGCACTTCAGACTCTTTTGTTGACTATGATGGCTAATCTCTTTCTTCTAAGGGATTCTTGCCCATAGTAGTAGATATAATGGTTATCTGAGTTAAATTCACCCATTCAAGTCCATTTTAGTTCACTGATTCCTAAAATGTTGACGTTCCTTCTTGCCATCTCCTGTTTGATCACTTCTGGTTTGCCTTGATTCATAGACCTAACATTCCTATGCAATATTGCTCTTTACAGCTCAGACTTTGCTTCTATCATCAGTCACATCCACAACTAGGTGTTTTTGCTTTGGCTCTGTCTCTTCATTATTTCTGGAGTTATTTCTCCACTGATTTAAAGTAGCATATTGGGCACCTATTTACCTGAGGACTTCATCTTTCAATGTCCTATCTTTTTGCCTTTTCATACTTTCATGGGTTTCTCAAGGCAAGAATACTGAAGTTGACTGCCATTCCTTTCTCCTGCTGGTAAGTCGCTTCAGTCGTGTCCGACTCTCTGCGACCCCATAGACGGCAGTCCACCAGGTTCCCCTGTCCCTGGGATTCTCCAGGCAAGAACACTGGAGTGGGTTGCCATTTCCTTCTCCAATACATGAAAGTGAAAAGTGAAAGTGAAGGCACTCAGTCGTGTCCGACTCTTAGCGACCCCATGGACAGCAGCCTACCAGGCTCCTCCATCCATGGGATTTTCCAGGCAAGAGTACTGGAGTGGGGTGCCATTGCCTTCTCCAATTCCTTTCTCCAGTGGACCGCATTTTGTCAGAACTCTCCACCATGACCCATCTATCTTGGGTGGCCCTACATGGGCATGGCTCATGGTTTCATTGAGTCAGACAAAGCTGTGTCCATGTGATCAGATTGGTTAGTTTTCTGTGATTGTGGTTTTCATTCTGACTGCCCTCTGTTGGAGAAGGTTAAGAGGCTTATGGAAGCTTCCTGATGGGAGATACTGACTGAGGGGCTAATTAGGTCTTGTTTTGATAGAGTTATCTCCTCTCCTCCTCTTACTGAAGGCCATTTCTAAGAATGTGAAGCCACTATCTCAACATAATATCATTTCCTTAAACTTAGAGGATAGAGCTGCTTGTGTTAAGAGAGGCTACTGTGATAGGAGGATAGACAACACAATCTTTGGATATTTAGGTCACCATTTCAACTACTGGTATTCCCCATGTATCTGTTTTATATCTAAGGTACTAAACTATATTTTAAATACTTTTACTGTGAAAGACTATTTAAACACCATTGCTTTAAAAAGTTTTTTTATTTGTTTATTTGTGACTGTGCTGGTTTTTCACTGCTTCTGGGTTTCCTCTAGTTGCAGTGAGCAGGGGCTTACTCTCTGGTTGTGGTGCACAGCCTTCTCATTGTGGTGGCTTCTCTTGTTGCAGATCATGGGCTCTAGGCATGTGGGCTTCAGTAGTTGCTGCACGTGGGCTCATCGTTGTGACTTGTGGTCTCTAGGGTGTGGGCTCAGTTGCTGCACTGCATGTGGAATCTTCCTGGACGAGGAATGGAACCCATGTCCCCTACATTGGCAGGCAGATTCTTATCTACTGCACCATCAAGGGAGCCCTGAATATCAGTGTTTTACTGGGTAAAATATAAACAACATCAGTTCATACTCTGTCCAATGAATTTAACCTTCCTTTTTATATTTTTGCCTTGTATTTTTCAGTCTAGGAACCCTGTATTTCCCATGGAAAACCCTCCCTCAACCACTTTGCCTTACACTTGATGTTCGTTTTCTGTGGAACATGCTCAGTCACATTTTTGTTTGGAGAACACCTCTTCATCCTTTACTCCTTTATGATGCAAGTGTTAATTTCTCTGACATCTTTGCCTTCTATAGATAGGTGTCTACACTTCTTTTACTTGATTCCCCTCTACTTCTTATGGAAGTGACATCAAAGTGAATCCCAGCATGATTTTTGCCTTTATGGTGTCTATAATCTGGAGATATCTGAGAATCTTAAACAAAACCGCTTAGGAATGAGTAGGACTATATACAAGCATTGTCTAAGATATGCTTGTGAGGTAAGAGCTTACTGAGTGAAGTGTATGTAAAGTTTATTGGAGACTTTTTTTCATAGAGATTAGTTCAAGTAGAGATCAGAGAAGACAAATGAAACTATATCAAGCATGAGTTGATTATCTTTATTATACTGTAATTTGTCAGTAATAATCTGTATGTTCTTTATAAATGTGGTGGTGGAGACCACCTCACTTTATTTTGTTGATTCAATAATGCCTACATATTAAAGCAATATGTTGACAAATGAACAATTTAATATAACAACCATAGAGGAATTTTAAATTATTTTATAAATAGTCATTTGTTGTTAAATATGTCAGTTACAGTCTTATCTACATACTGCCATCAAGTCAAAGCCTAAACTTTTCAGAATATTTAAATAGAAGGTATTTTGGGTTTCTCCCTCAAGTTCATCTAAAGTACTTGGGAAGTATTTTTCTATTTTTAGGATTTAGTTTGATGGTTGTGTTATCAATATTATTAGCTATGAAGAATTCACTGTTTTTTCATCTCAAATGTTTAGCAACATGCCCAGCATTTAGTGTACTTAGTTTAATAACTTAGTATACTTAGTATAGATAAATATAGATTGAAAGGCTTTATTAATGAAACTACTCAATTCAGATTGATGTTCTCCATTAATCAGAGAAGTATTGTACTTTTTTTTCATGGAATGCAGAGACCAATTGATTTGGGAACAGAAGGGATATCTGGAAAACTTTTCAAGTTAAGTCTTCATAGTGTGACTTAACTGCTTTTAATGAAATGTAAATTCTTCAAATAATTTACATATCTTATAGAGAAAATTGCACATGTTTGAAAACAGCTATCAAAAAATGTTCACTATTTTTTATTTTTCATGGTATATTTAACATAAAAATACACAAAATATTTGTGGTTGGGTTTTTTGTTTTTCTGTGGAGTCTGCATTTTTCAGTTTAGATGCATCTTGTTTTCTCTGATATTCCTCTATTTCTTCAGTTCAGTTCAGTTCAGTCGCTCAGTCATGTTCGACTCTTTGCAACCCCATGAATCCCAGGACGCCAGGCCTCCCTGTTCATCACCAGTTCCCGGAGTTCACTCAGACTCATGCCCATCGAGTCAGTGATGCCATCCAGCCATCTCATCCTCTGTCATCCCCTTCTCCTCCTGCCCCCAATCCCTCCCAGCATCAGAGTCTTTTCCAATGAGTCAACTCTTTGCATGAGGTGGTCAAAGTTTTGGAGTTTCAGCTTTAGCATCATTCCTTCCAAAGAAATCCCAGGGCTGATCTCCTTCAGAATGAACTGGTTGGATCTCCTTGCAGTCCAAGGGACTCTCAAGAGTCTTCTCCAACACCACAGTTCAAAAGCATCAATTCTTCGACGCTCAGCCTTCTTCACAGTCCAACTCTCACATCCATACATGACCACTGGAAAAACCATAGACTTGACTAGACAGGCCTTTGTTGGCAAAGTAATGTCTCCACTTTTTAATATGCTGTCTAGGTTGGTCATAACTTTCCTTCCAAGGAGTAAGTGTCTTTTGATTTCATGGCTGCAATCACCATCTGCAGTGATTTTGGAGCCCGAAAAAATAAAGTCTGACACTGTTTCCACTGTTTCCCCATCTATTTCCCATAAAGTGATGGGACCGGATGCCATGATCTTCGTTTTCTGAATGTTGAGCTTTAAGCCAACTTTTTCACTCTCCACTTTCACTTTCATCAAGAGGCTTTTGAGTTCCTCTTCACTTTCTGCCATAAGGGTGGTGTCATCTGCATATCTGAGGTTATTGATATTTCTCCCGGCAATCTTGATTCCAGCCTGTGCTTCTTCCAGCCCAGCATTTCTCATGATGTACTCTGCATATAAGCAGTGTTATTTTGTTTTCTAAATATGATTATGTAATTTAATCACAGAGAGAAAATAGGCTTCAAGCAGGAAATTCCTATGGGATGTCTTTTTTCTTTAAAACAGAGGAGATACTTGAACAGATACAAAAGCTTTAGTTGCAGAAGCAGAAGAATCAGTAAATCCCCATTGTGCTTAGTTGATTAAAAGGATAGTTGGGAAAGGCAAATAATGGCAACACCTCTAGAATGCCATAGTAAAAGCAATATTTTACACTAAAGGGGCTTTGTTATTCACTCCTTGAGTTTTCTTAAATAAACCTGTGTTTAATGTTTGGTTTTGCCATTTTCAAAGTTTGTAACCATGGATGATGTCTCAGCCTCTGAGTCCCCATGGGTAAATTTGGGTTTGTAGTACTCTTCTCCAAGCCTTCTTATATGGACAAACTATAAAGTGAGAACAATAAAACAGCAAAATAATAAACTTTATAGTAGAGTTTTTACTGTTTCTAGGATGTTGATGACAAGAGTGGTGATTTTTAAGTGAGTCACCATACCAGGTTCTGAGCTAAGACTTTGGATGCAATGGTTAAAAGGGCAGTTCTGAAAGTTAACCTCACATTCTAATGTTCCTATTACACACACATACACACACATACAACTCTTCCATACTTTTGAAAATACTGTGATGTAAACTAAGACTGAATTGTTTTCATATGGTCTAAATATTTCACTTTCTTATATCAGATGGAGCAGAATAATATCCTTTGCCTTGGAATCAATACTTAGATGAGTAAGCTTGGAGTACATCTGAAAAGAAGTTGTGTTCACCATTCAATCATCAAGTATATCATGTGTTCTAGTCTCTGTTCAAAAGCCAGTGATCATATATATATATATATATATATATTTAAGAACAAAATCTATTTTTTCTTGAGATACAAATGTTCAGTTTGGATGATTAGAATGAACTAGCTCTACCATTTACTCCAATGAATTCCAATGGAGGCAGAGGCTAAATAGGCTCTAGACTCTTCTGGTCTATTAATATTCAGCTTATCAAATCTACAGCCTGGTATTTCTGTAGTAGGACTGACCCAACAAGGCCAGATGTGACAAGTGTTGAAGAAGATGGTGATATGGATAGTTCAACATGTACATGCAGTCTAGTCTGCTATCTCCATATGGAGAGCTCCAAAATTCTGTATTCGGTCAGAGCTGGGAGTGATATCATGGTGCTGGCCCATCCTAGCTCCATTGCTTTTCTGAATCTACTTTGCTATTTTTGGAGAATAGATTCAGATCCTGTAGGAGCTGGTGGAGACCATTCTTTTGGCAGCTTGCTGGGCTAACCAGTACTTATATCTTTTGGTCTTGGGCCTCCCAAAGTTCAGGACAGACATAGGCACCCTCAGAGTGTCATTTAGCAATTGAGACAAAATTCATATTTTATGGCAAGACAAGAAAAATATAAACATAAAATTCTTCTCTGCCCTTTGGCTTCCCTTCTCCCCACACTATGGTGTATTTGCATTGTGTATTGACCAAACTTCCCCCATGAGCAGGTATAAATGGCAACATTCTCCTAGCACCAACAAGGCAACTCCTTAAGAGATAACATTACTTCTTGATCTTTTAAGGGGTCATATGACCCACCAGGATGTTGCTTAGAGCTGAATTATATGAACAGTCAATAATACATCATTTGATGTTCAGTCCACTGTCTCAAAAATTTTTACATAACCGTGCCTTGATTTCTAACCGGCAGAACCGTTCTCAGAACTTTCTGATATGCTCTTCTCAGGTTATAATCCTCAAATTTGCCTTGAATAAAATTTTCTAATTATTTCTTAGATTGACTGATTAATTTCATGAGCAATTGCCATCTCACACCAATATTCATCCCACTCTGTGATGGGCTCTTCTGGTAACTTGTGGGGTGAGATTTCTGTGGAAGTGGCAACAACTATTTCAGAATTTATCTCTCATTCGACATTGTTCTTCACCTCCATCTCCAGGTGACTTCTTTTTAGAAATTTCACTGTTATCTCACCTGCTTCGGCTTCCCTGGAGGCTGAGCCAGTAAAGAATCTGCCTGCAAGGCACAAGACCTGGGTTCGAATCCTGGGTCCGAATCCTGGGTCAGGACGGTCCCCTGGCGAAGGGAATGGAAACCTACTCCAGTATTCTTGCCTGGAGAATTCCATGGACAGAGGCTACGGTCCATAGGGTCGCAAAGAATCAGAAACGACTGAGCCACTAACATTTTCACTCTCCCCTGCCTTGGTCTGGATTTTCTCTAAATCTCCTTCTGAGCAATTTCTCCTCTTCAAACAGATTCTTTTTTTTTTTTTCCTTTTTAGGAACTGTATATATAGCCAGTCCTTGAAGAATAGTCCATCAGAGCTCACAGATTATTTTCATTGAACCCAGATAACCTGGGATTCCAAGTTCCTCCTCCAATTGCGTGAAGACGAGCTCCAGGTTGTCTCTGGGCTGCTGTTTCCCCAATCCTCCACCAGATTGTGGACCGGTGTTGCTGATATAGGCTAGGGCTACTGGCTCTCTCTAGGGAAAGCGGCACTTTCCACAGGTGCAAGTAGCAATGCCAGTTCCTCCAAGAAGAGAGAGGCTGAAGTGGAATCTGAAGACATAGGCGGGGGCAGGCCGATTCAAGCAGCCGCAGGAGGCGCTCCCCACCTCCTGCTCGCAGCAGCTGTTCCGCCCCGGCCAGGCCGCGAAGGCGCTGCCACCGTGTTCTCTGCAGGGAAGGTAGACCGCACAGAGGTCTGGTAAGAGTGTCTGATCTGTAACTGAGGAGGAAAGCATCAGAATCTTCCGCAAGGATGAGGTCAACATCCCCAGATTACAATACATTGCAATAGATAATAAGGAGAAATTGCAAAAATTGGCCAGGAATTCCTCAAATTCTCAGGAATTTCCTTGCCATTTAACTTTGGTCACAAGTGTTTCTATTGGCTTCTGTGGTGGCTCAGAAGATAAAGAATCTGCCTGCAATGTGGGAGACCCAGGTTTCATCTACAATTGCTTTATATCTGTTGACTGGGGGGAAAAAAAAAAAGCACTGCCTGAAAGTTGAGCATTATGTTTTATTCATGCTTCCCAGGTGGCTCCCTGGTAAAACAATCTGCCTGCCAATGCAGGATTGCAGGTTCCATGCCTGGGTTGGGCAGAGCCCCTGGAGGAGGAAATGGCAATTCACTCCAGTATTCTTACCTTGGAAATTCCAGGGACAGAGGAGCCTGATGGACTACAGTCCATGGGGGTCGCGAAGAGTCAGACACTGAGCGTACACACGTTTTATTCATTGGACATTCTTAGGACTTCAGGCTCTGGAGATGGCATCTCAGCTCTGAGAGACTGCTCCAAAGAGGAAGGAGGGCAGGGTGTATAGGATATTTTTGCAAAAGAACCAGGTAGTCGGAACATCGGAACATCAAAAGATTATTGTAAACAGAAGAAAACCAGATAGCTCAAGTAAAGCAATTTAGCACTTTTCCTTGTATGGGAAATTGGAGGAGTGTGGGCTCACTGAAATCATTCTTTTGATATGCACCCCAGCTATCTGGGGCCAGTATCCTGTGTTTTCTCATTTGGAGTTTCCTCAAGGCTGCACCTTAAGGAGTGGCTTCAGGATGAAGCCTGCTGAAAGATGGGAATTCCTTGTATCCTTCCTGAGTTGCCATTCAGCATCTGTAATGTGATAGTTGATGGCTGTGACATCCTTTGTTTACTGATAGGGTAGGCAATAATTTAGTTCTCATCCTGAATACATATTTGAATTCTCAATAATTGTGATACAAACATTTGTTGAACATTGATTATCTCTCAATCACTGAGTTAAACAGTTTATGTTTCATTCTTACAACACACACTATTGGTCAGATTACCATGAGAAGGAAAAAAGTCCCTCTAACTATGTTAAGCAGAAAGGAATTTATTATATAGATTAAATATCTCACACAATCCTGGGCAGGGTTAAGAAAAGAGAGATTGCTGATTGAAATAATCCTTTTCAAAACTATACAGTAGGAATGAGTTTCTAGGGGAACTGTTGTCTATGTTCAATACATGCATCAACAGTACACTGCCATAATCAGGAAACTGCCTCAATGAGGAAGCCATCCGAACTTTGTGTATGAAAAACTTTAGTAAGCAAATCACTTTTACATAAACAAAACAAACACACCCTTTT
This sequence comes from Bos javanicus, assembly GCF_032452875.1. Classification (NCBI taxonomy): domain Eukaryota; kingdom Metazoa; phylum Chordata; class Mammalia; order Artiodactyla; family Bovidae; genus Bos; species Bos javanicus. The sequence continues at coordinate 25,573,310 of NC_083884.1, read as the reverse complement.
GTGCTTACGAGATACATGTTAGCATAAGGCCACTAAAGAAGAACTTCTGTGTATAAGGAGGGATTGTGTGCTATTATTTCCTAAAAACTGGGAATATATGTGTCTTGAACAAATTCTCTGCTTTGAGTTTTGCAGTGAGCTCCACAGTATACAAAGCATCCTTTGAGTTTGAAGTCAAATCTAAAATGGAACATACTATGAGTAGCCTGATGAAATTTATATAGGTAACAAATGTTGACTTTTTCCCCCCACCAAAGTTAAGCATCAGTGGTAATTGATCTACATAGTTCAGATCTAAAAGAAACCACTAATAATGACATATTTGTTGATTCCTTTAAAAGTTAACTGGGCTTTTTCAGAGACAGATTTTTTTTTTGAGACTTTATGTTTGTGTATTACAAATAATTTGAAATCATCAGTGTTATTTCACTCATACACATGAAATAGTACAACTTGATATCTTTTGTTATTTACTCTAAAAATATCTTGGGTCATCTAATGAGTTGAGGACCTAATAATGTGTTCAACAAGAGAGCCTGCTAAAAATCTCTCATGCAGATCTGCTTCTGATATTATGTTTGTCATTTCACATTCACTAAATTTCTTTACATTTTCAAACATTGTATCAGACTACATGTCCTTGGCAAGTAACATGATGGGATATATATTACAAGGCCAACATAGATGACATCATTTCTAATATGTACAAGAACCAGAGAGAGAAACAGAGCTGCCACATTGATTAATAATGATGTATTCCCAAGTTAATATTCTTTAGTGGACATCATTAGAAATTTACTAAAGATTTTCGTGGGAGAAAACAGAGCAGAATGTTTAATAGGATGTAGTGTCCATGCTTTCTTTTGAAAAACCTCCTCTAACTATGTCTCTTTTATAAATCTCTCTACTTTGCCTTCCAGCCTCTGTGTCTTTGTTTGCTCCTTTTCTTCAAAGCCCAGTGTTTTTTGTGTGAGTATCCTTCTCTGGGATAACTTCCATGAGGATGCAGATTTAGTTTGTGATCTGTGTTCAGTTGTAATTAACTCTCTGTAGTAGGTTTCAGGATGGCAAGGGTCTTCTTTTATAGTAATATTATATTGCTTGTTAAAACAGTAAAAAAAAAAAAATCCAAAGATTTAAGATTTGGTACTTAGAAATAATGAGTTATATAACACTTAGCGGTAAAAACTATCCATTTACATTGTGTAAGAAAAAACCGAAATGAGTAGAGTCAGCTGGATACACTCTTGCTTCACATCTTACACAAGTTGATTATAGACTGAATGAGTAATTTAGAAGAAAATATCATGCAGTGTCTTTGTGACTTTGGAGTAGATAGGATTTCTTAGACATACTAATGATAAATGGAAATAATAATTTATACGGCATTAAATTATTTGACCTTCCAGATGTTCAGGCTGGATTTAGAAAAGGCAGAGGAACCAGACATCAAATTGCTAACATCTGCTGGATCATCGAAAAAGCAAGAGAGTTCCAGAAAAATGTCTATTTCTGCCTTACTGACTATGCCAAAGCCTTTGACTGTGTGGATCACAACAAACTGTGGGAAATTTTTCAAGAAGTGGGAATACCAGACCACGTTACCTGCCTCCTGAGAAATCTGTATGCAGATCAGGAAGCAACAGTTAGAGCTGGACATGAAACAATGGACTGGTTCCAAATTGGGAAAGAAGTACGTCAAGGCTGTACAGAGTCACCCTCCTTATTTAAATTATATGCAGAGTACATCATGAGAAATGCCAGGCTGGATGAAACACAAGCTGGAATCAAGAATGCCAGGAGAAATATCAATAACCTCAGACATGCAGATGACATCACCCTTATGGCAGAAAGTGAAGAACTAAAGAGCCTTTTGATGAAAGTGAAAGAGGAGAGTGAAAAGTTGGCTTAAAACTCAACATTCAGAAAACGAAAATCATGGCATCCGGTCCCATCACTTCATGGGAAATAGATGGGGAAACAGTATCAGACTTTATTTTTGGAGGCTCCAAAATCACTGCAGATGGTGACCGCAGACATGACATTAAAAGACACTTACTCCTTGGAAGAAAAGTTATGACCAACCTAGACAGCATATTAAAAAGCAGAGACATTAATTTGCCAACAAAGGTCCATCTAGTCAAAACTATGGTTTTTCCAGTGGTCATGTATGGATGTGAGAGTTGGACCATAAACAAAGCTGAGCACTGAAGAATTGATACTTTTGAACTGTGGTGTTGAAGAAGACGCTTGAGAGTCTCTTGGACTGCAAGGAGATCCAACCAGTCCATCCTAAAGGAAATCAGTCCTGAATATTCATTGGATGGACTGATGCTGAAGCTGAAACTCCAATACTTTGGCCACCTGATGTGAAGAACTGACTCATTGGAAAAGACCCTGATGCTGGGAAAAATTGAAGTCAGGAGGAGAAGGGGATAACAGAGGATGAGATGGTTGGATGGCATCACTGACTCAATGGACATGAATTTGAGCAGGTTCTGGGAGTTGGTGATGGTCATGGAGGCCTGGTGTGCTGCAGTCCATGGGGTTGCAAAAAGTTGGACATGACTGAATGAACTGAACTGCATTAAAAATAGTAATATCAGCCTTCATGAGACACTGAACATAGGGTTACAAAGCACCCTACAGAAGGAAGATGATTTCACAGTACATGTATCCAAATAAAGTACTTTTATCCAAAATAAATAAAGACCTCCTAAAAACTAATAGTAAAAAGACAGAAATTTGGTGGGTGAAGGTTTCAGCAGACAGTTAGAAGAAAAAAATCCAAATGACCAATAACAGTAAACCTATGAAAAAATGCTAAGTAAATTGGTCATCAGACATTGTATAATTTTGTTTTGAATAGCATAAGAAAAGAGGCAAATTTGAACTATTGTGTATAGTTCAGGTTAATGGTTATCATTTGTTCTGTAATACCTAAAAGGGGATCAAGAGGAATTCTAGAGTGCTAGGATAATTCCATTTCTTGATCTGGGTGCTGGTTATTTCAGTTCAGTTCAGTTCAGTTCAGTCGCTCAGTCGTGTCTGACTCTTTGCGACCCATCGACTGCAGCATGCCAGGCCTCCCTGTCTATCACCAACTCCCAGAGTTTACTCAAACTCATGTCTGTTGAGTCTGTGAGCTGTTTATTTAGGTGTTTTTGTGAGCCATGAAATTAAAAGACGCTTACTCCTTGGAAGGAAAGTTATGACCAACCTACATAGCATATTAAAAAGCAGAGACATTACTTTGCCAACAAAGGTTCGTCTAGTCAAAACTATGGTTTTTCCTGTGGTCATGTATGGATGTGAGAGTTGGACTGTGAAGAAAGCTGAGTGTTGAAGAATTGATGCTTTTGAACTGTGGTGTTGGAGAAGACTATTGAGAGTCCCTTGGACTGCAAGGAGATCCAACCAGTCCATTCTGAAGGAGATCAGCCCTGGGTGTTCTTTGGAAGGAACGATGCTAACGCTGAAAGTCCAGTACTTTGGCCACCTCATGTGAAGAGTTGACTCATTGGAAAAGACTCTGATGCTGGGAGGGATTGGGGGCAGGAGGAGAAGGGGATGACAGAGGATGAGATGGCTGGATGGCATCGCTGACTCAATGGACGTGAGACTGAGTGAACTCCAGGAGTTGGTGATGGACAGGGAGGCCTGGTGTGCTACAGTTCATGGGGTCACAAAGAGTCAGACACGACTGAGCGACTGAACTGAACTGAATTTGTGAGCAAATCTGTGATTATGACAGATACATTTTTCTATATGCAGTTTAAATTATAGCCAAAAGTTAAAGAAACTGAAAGAACACAATTACTCATTAGACACACACAAATAAGGCTTTTCTCAGAATGCTGGATAATTTTGTTGTAGGGATAAAATGCATCAGATGTGCAAACTGGTAGTAGTCAAGAAACAAAATGCAAAATACCTGTGATAGAGATGAATCCTTTGTGTACAAAATAGCATAAAACATTTACTCTAAATTAGAAATACCTCTTATTAAGTAGAGGGGAATTTTCTCTCATATTAAAACAATTGATACATGCCACTCCCAGTTGGCTCCCAACTCAATAGCATTTACTATTAGTTGTCTTTTTTTTTTTTTTTAATTACTGAAAATGTAAAGAATGGAGGGATTGTTCCTGATGGAGTTATATGACTGATAAGTTGTCTTCTATTTTGTGCTAGGTAGTCATATTCAGTTCTGCTATTGATTGAAGTTCTGTGTTGTAGGTATAATATACTCCAGTACCTGTGTGTGCCAGAAACAGAACATTTTCTGATTTCCTAAATTAAATTGCACTTGACTCTACTATCACTTTTACCAGAGTGACTAGATGTCCAACTCATGTAGACTCTTCCTCTTTTGATGCTGCTCTTCTTTTGACAAAAGCTGTAAGTTGTGTGTGTATACTCAGATCAGTAGAAAAACATGTATACTTAACAGAAATTTTTCTGTTGCTCTAAAAGTACATACATCATAAAAACTAAATCCAGCATGCCCTTTGATTTTGTTTGTTAACTTGATATTTTGATGGCATTTAAAATATTTTCTCACCAGATGCTTACATGTTTTTTTAAATTGTATTCTGAAGAATTATTTTTTTCTGATTTTCTTAGGTCTTTATAATTTCTCCATCTAATTTTTTAAAATGCTGTCTTATTCAGTATTGAGATAGACTTATTGTTACATTTGGCTTGAAATAAGTATGGTCTCAGGCAATGGCACCCCACTCCAGTACTCTTGCCTGGAAAATCCCATGATGGGCTGTAGTCCATGGGGTCGCGAAGAGTCAGACACGACTGAGCGACTTCACTTTCACTTTTCACTTTCATGCATTGGAGAAGGAAATGGCAACCCACTCCAGTGTTCTTGCCTGGAGAATCCCAGGGACGGGGGAGCCTGGTGGGCTGCCGTCTATGGGGTCGCACTGAGTAGGACACGACTGAAGCGACTTAGCAGCAGCAGCAGCATCTTCTATACAAAATTTTGAGCAAGAAGATAGGAAAGAAGCATACTGAGTAGGCAACTATTAGTGAATGCTGTAGAGCTTAAGGTTGAGAAACAGTTGGTCATGTCAAGCATCCCAGTTGGAGAGAAACTCCAGGGGAAAGCTTTTGTGTATCCGAGGAATAAAGTAAGATTACTGCGGCCTGATAGAAGTGAGAAAGATGGGGTTTGGTAGGTGATGGATTCAGAGATACAAAGTCTAGATAATATCTATTTCCTTCATTGGATCTTCAATTAGTCAAGTTGAATATCTACTTTTTATGCATTTCTTTGTTCTAAGTACCTTGCAGAGTTCTAGGCTAATAGTAAGCTTCCTTTTTTTTTTTTTTTTTTTGATGAGTGAATTTTGGGTAACACTTTATATAAATATGTCAAAGAAATCTGTGATTTACTTTTTTATAAATAGTTTAAACTGTATTCACAGGAACATAAGTAAATTGGTCAAAATCTTATAATGGGTAGTCTTTGTTTTAGCATCAGTTCAGTTCAGTTCAGTTATTCAGTCATGTCCGACTTGTGACCCGATGGACTGCAGCATGCCAGACCACTCTGTCCATCACAAACTCCAGGAACCTGCTCAAATTCATGTCCATTGAGTCAGTGATGCCATCTAACCATCGCATCCTCTGTTGTCCCCTTCTTCTCCCACCCTCAATCATTCCCAGCATCAGGGTCTTTTCTGATGAGTCAGTTCTTCACATCAGGTGGCCAAAGTATTGGAGTTTCAGCTTCAGCATCAGTCCATCCAATGAATATTCAGGACTGATTTCCTTTAGGATTGACTGGTTTGACCTCCTTGCAGTCCAAGGGACTCTCAAGGGTCTTCTCCAATACCACAGTTCAAAAGCATCAATTCTTCAGAGCTCAGCTCTCTTTATAATCCAACTCTCACATCCATACATGACCACTGGAAAAACCATAGCCTTGACTAGATGGACCTTTGTTGGCAAAGTAATGTCTCTGCTTTTTAATATGCTGTCTAGGTTGGTCATAGCTTTTCTTCCAAGGAGTAAGCGTCTTTTAATTTCATGTCTTCAGTCACCATCTACAATGATTTTGGAGCCGAAAAAAGTAAAGTCTGCCACTGTTTCTACTGTTTCCCCATCTATTTGCCATGAAGTAATGGGACTGGATGCCATGTTCTTAGTTTTTTGAACGTTGAGTTTTAAGCCACCTTTTTCACTCTCCTCTTTCACTTTCATCAAAAGGCTCTTTAGTTCTTTACTATCTGCCATAAGGGTGATGTCATCTGCATGTCTGAGATTATTGATGTTTCTACCAGCAGTCTTGATTCCAGCTTGTGCTTCACCCATGTGTGAAGAGTACATCTCATGATGTACTCTGCATATAAGTTAAATAAGCAGGGTGACTCTGTACAGCCTTGATGTAATCCTTTCCCAATTTGGAACCAGTCCGTTGCTCCATGTCCAGTTCTAACTGTTGCTTCCTGACTTGCATAGAGGTTTCTCAGGAGGCAGGTCAGGTGGTCTGGTATCCCCATGTCTTAAAGAATTTACCAGTTTTTTTGTGATCTACACAGTCAAAGGCATTGGTGTAGTCAATAAAGCAGAAGTAGGTGTTTTTCTGGAAGTCTCCTGCTTTCTGTGATCCAGCAGATGTTGGCAATTTGATCTCTGGTTCCTGCGCTAGCATACATTTCTCTAAACTTAATCATATTTGAAAACACAAAAGCCTACCTTTCATTGTCAATGGTTCTAATGTTATAATTTCTGCCTACATATGTTATTTTGTTTTGTTTGGCAAAAGAAGTCATATGAAAAATATATCAGTATGTTGGTCTCAACTATCAAAAGAATTTCACAAATTCTGTTTAATTTTAACTGTGGAGCTGTGATCATATTTGATATTTCACAACTGTGAGAGATTCACAAATATCTTTGTTCAATAATATTTGATTTAAAAATTATAGATTCTGATTTTTAAAATTGGGCACTGAATTTTGAGTAAATGGTCTATTTAACCAAATGTTGCATTGAATATATGATGCATTAGCCCTATTTTAGGTGGTGTGCAGTTTTTAATCATATGACCTGAAAAGAAATGATTGACCCTATGATTTTCAAAAGTAATATGCTAAATTGCAACTAGTTTTACACACCACATCAAGCAAGACATATTTTTCTTTGTAATTGTTCTTTACAGTTCTTTTTAAATACAAAGTACAAGGTCCAATGAGGAAAATATTAGCAGTAATTTTTCTTATAGTCATAATAAACAGCTCTTTGTGGAAAAGTTGATAATATGCTGCAGTTTATTTATATTCAGTAACATGCTATGTGTTATAACATTCAGAAAGTTTTTGTGATTTATTTATTTTTCAAGATCTATGGAACCACTCAATAGTTTCCATTTTCTGTTTCACTTCATTAGGACCAAAATACATTTACATATATATATATATATGTCTCTCTCTATATATGTCTATATATATATATATATATATATATATATATATATATACAAACACACACACACACAATTTTTGGTTTAATTTTTTTCCCATCCAGCACTAATTGAAAATATCTGGTAAATTTTCTGTAATTAATAAATTTTTATAAAACATGGAGTTATTCTCAAGGCTCCCATGTACCTTATACTGAATTATTTTGAAAGTATAATTTTTGTTTCTTGTGTCTCACATCTGATCTTCTTACATTATCATTCTATGATCTGTTTCCAAAATAATGCTGGGAAATGGAGTGTTGATTTCTTCTTTACTAAAATATATTTTCATTATTTTTGAAGTAATGAAAACATTTCTATTTTTGTTGAGTGAGCTGACAACACCTTTTTCCATTATTTTATTTTTAGCTGGCTAAGTTTAAACTTGACTGTGTGCCTTTTAAAATTCAAAGTGAAATAATCAGACCATTTTACTTCCATTTGCCATCAGCTGAAAGATTAGATACTTCAACTAGAGGACAATATAATCAATAATGACTAAATTTATGCCCAAGATGACCATCCTTGAAGATATCTTTTTCCTTCTTGGAAGCATAGTTAAGTCCATCATAAATTTGGCCAGGAAAAATATCCTTGATTCTTTTTAAATATCTTATTCTCCTAGAGTCCATTTTTATGAAAGGGAGGTAAAATAATAAATCACAAACCATTAGTTATGAAAGGTCAATCATATCTTTTGAAAATATTCTACTCTACCACTTAAGATCTAGATAGTTTTTATACATAGCCAAGAAAGCAAACTTTTTGCATTTTCATTCTAATGGAATCACCAAAATGTGCATAATAAAACTTGGAATTTCCAGGATAATTTAGATTTATATTATTTTCCTGGATCAAAAAAATAATTCAGTAGGCCTGTACTGCCTTTTGTTACTCTATTATAGTTTCAGTCTTCATATGGTTCCAGAGTGTATGTCACAGTACCTGGTAAGTATTAAATAATTATTCTAATGCTTATAATAGTTCTAGATTCAGAATCAATTGAAGATAAAAGCAAGATTTTACTGTGCTCACCATACTCATTCTAGAAACATGAAACTATTTCAACAGTTGAAGTACAGAGGAAATGTAGAAGTGACACAGTATTACTCTCTTATTACTGGAAGCCAGGCCTGCTTATTCTCTGTTAAAAGCTATAGTCAGGTAGTCTGCAAACAGAATCATGCATATTTACTTTTTCTGACTACAAAACTTCCAAAGTACTTCATTAAGGCATTATTTTTCTCAATTAAACATTGCCATTCCCTTCAGTACCATAATGTATGTCTTTATAACATCTCCTTACCCCTTCCCTTTTCAAACAAATTAAAGTACGTATTTCTTTTTGTTAGTCACAGACTTGTTCTATCCTCCCAAATTAGAATACAGCATGTCCCAGTGAAATATTATTCTGTTCTTACCTTCTTAACACCCCATGGTGTGTTCCAGAGGAGGTGGTCAGTGTAAGAGCCCTTCACATAAGTAAGGACAGCTTGGGGAAGTACATTAAATTATCTTTTCTACAGACTGAAGATCTCTATTTTCTCCATAATCTTCTATTGCTCTGTCAAGTTTTCAATCATTCTAACTAACGTTAAAAACTTCCCCAAAGAACTGCCTCTTAAATTACATTGCTCAAAAGTGTACGCACACTCCTAGCAAAATCTTGACCATTGCTCATGATGGCAGAAAAACTGTTGGATTCTTTTCCTTCAGTATATCAAAACATTATATCATGACATAATTTAAATGTTAGCTTTTAAATTTATAATTGTGTCATCTGGCATTACTGATTCTCCCCTCCTCAAAATACTCTCCTCTCTTGTATATATTCTCCTTTTATGACACTGCCTCCCATTACTTTCACATATTTATCTCTGTCTGTGATCACTCCTTCTCCTCTGTTTGTGTACTTTCTTTTTTTTGTGTTTTGCTTCTGGTGTTAGTCTCTCTTTACTCTTGCTGGCTTTTCATAGTCACAGTCATATCATAAACTACCATCAATATAACTATACTTTATGGGTTGCATTTCAACCTTTGTCCAAATCCTTCCATCCTACTAGACATCCCCATTTGGAGGGCCCAATCTTTCTTCCATCTTTCCCTCAGCACTTCCAGGTGAGTGAATGGTGTTATCTGTCTCCAAATGTTGAAGTCTGAAACTTGGAAGCCCCACCTTATCCAGCGTCACTGTCTTAGTTCAGGGAGTTCACTTAGCTTATTCAACTGGCTCCCTTATTCTTTTATTTCTGTCTCTAATCTCCTATGATCTTCTCTTGTCCCTACTACTGACCTTTTCAATTTATCTTTAAATATTGCCACAGTATTTTCTATAATATGCCAATTAGATAGTACACTGTTTCTCTTGCCTGGACTGTCCTGTCTTTGGTTATTATTTTCGTGTAAAATATAACAAGCCAGGATGTCTCTAGACCATCCCACTTCATGTTTCCACTAAACTTTGTATGACTGCCACTTTATTGAGTGTAAAGCTCTGGTTGTAATTCCTGTAGTATGACTAGCCTCTATCACTGGACAACAAGGTGAGGCATTATCCTCTGATGCCATGCCTTACTAAGTTGCTTCAGTAGTGTCCAGCTCTTTGTGACCCTATGGACTGTAACTTGCCAAGCTACTCAGTCCATGGGATTCTCCAGGCAAGAATACTAGAGTGAGTTGCCATTTCCTTCTCTAGAGGATCTTTCATACCCAGGGATTGAACCTGTGTCCCTAAACTGCCACATTGGCAGGCAAGTTTTTTACCAATAGTGCCACCCACCTTGAATGTCTAGTAAAGTGCTTGTGGCAGGTAAAGGCTAAATAAATATTAGTTAGAAATCAATGAATGCATGCATGAACACAAAAAAGAATGCATATGTTCTTCACAGCCAGAGACTCTCATGATAAATAGCTATCAAAGACATTTCAGGTGTAGCATTGGGAACTTAAATTTTCTTAGTCATTCAAGAGATTTTTATACTGTAGATAAGAATGAATGCTATTTCAATTTACATGAAACATTTCAATTTAAGAATTTATTTAAGGAGTTCTTTTTTCAGTATGTGAAGTGCTCAGATTTCCTATTTATAACATCATTTCTCCTCATGTGGAATAACTTGGAAGATAATAAATGATGAACTAATTAGAAGACTACATGAAGAGTAAAAAGTAAGAGATGTAGATTCTTCATTCATTTATTTACTCAGCAAATATTCATTGAGTGTATATGGTGGGTCAGGCACTGTTAGGTTGTAGATGTACAAGAGAGATAATATACTCCCTCCAAGTTTCCTTACAGCTGCAGATGTGTCTGGGCTTGCCAGGTGTCTCAGTGGCAAAGAATACACCTGCCTGTATTGGAGCCGCAGGAAATGTGGGTTTGATCTCTGGATCAGGAAGATCCCTTGGAGAAGGCAATGGCAAACTGCCCAGTATTCATGCCAGATAATCCCATGACCAGAGGAACCTGGTGGGCTACAGTCCATGGGGTTGCAAAGAGTCAGACACAACTGAGCAGGCACAGATGGTCTATCGAGCTTCATACTCAGAATTCCCACTCAGATGTTCAATATGCAACTAAAACTTTACATGTCTAAAACCAAGGTCTTGAAAACATTTTCCAAACTCCTATTGCTGTCAAAGTCTTTCTTATATCAGTTAATGGAACTACTGTCTACATAGTTTCCCTTGCAGATATTAAATACCTGTAAGTCATTCTTTATTAATTTTTCTTCACATCTTAAATCCAATGCAACAGTGAATGTATCAACTCTATATTCAAAGTATTTTCTTTTGTTAACTTCTTCTAATTCATGCCTAGACTCCTACAGTAGTCCACTAACTAATGCTTCCATTTTTGTTCACTAAGTATCACCCTTGTACAGAGACTAGAAAGTTCTTAGAAATTTAATTTGAACATATTCAGTTCAGTTCATTTCAGTTGCTCAGTCGTGTCCGACTCTTTGAGACCCCATGAACTGCATCATGCCAGGCCTCCCTGTCCATCACCAACTCCTGGAGTCCACCCAAACCCATGTCCATTGAGTCGATGATGCCATCCAACCATCTCATCCTCTGTCGTTCCCTTCTCCTCCTGCCCTCAATCTTTCCCAAAATCCCAATCGGGGTCTTTTCCAATGAGTCAGCTCTTCATATCAGGTGGCCAAAATATTGGAGTTTCGGGTTCAACACCAGTCCTTCCAATGAACACCCAGGACTGATCTCCTTCAGGATGGACTGGTTGGATCTCCTTGTAGTCCAAGGGACTCTCAAGAGTCTTCTCCAACACCACAGTTCAAAAGCTCTTTCAAAGGAAAAGTGTTTCCTTTACTAGCTTCTTTTTGTCAGTCAACTCTTAGGTAAAAAGTCACTTCTGGGAGGCCATTCTTTGATTCACTAAAATTCTAACTTCCTTTTCATGAGTTGAACTTCCCAGCTGTCTCAGTGGTCAAGAATCTGCCTGCCAAGCCAAAGAAGTGAGTTCCATCCCTGGGTTGTGAAGATCCCCTGGAGAAGGAAATGGCAACCCACTCCAATATTCTTTCCTGGAAAATTCCATGGACAGAGGAGCCTGGCAAGCTACAGTCCATAGGGTCTCAAAAGAGTCAGATATGATTGAGCGTGCATGCACTCACACATACACACGCACTCACAAGTTCCTTTCTGGACCGTTTCTTTAATTTTGTTTCATAATACATCATAATACATCATAATCAGAACTCATTCTTGTTTATTTTATTTATCTGCTTGGTCTTTCTATCCAACCGGTGGTATGGATAAGCACTATGCAAGCAGAAATTCTCAGTTTCATTCATATTTTCAGTGTGCAGAAGAATATTCTTGTGAAATTTAAATTTTGGAAAAGATCTCCTAAATCTTAGAGAAGACACTTTAATGTTCATACTCTAAAATATTTGATCTCCTTTTGAGATTCTTTTTTTTTTTCACTGTACTGGGTCTTCATTGTGGCATGTGGGCTCCAGTGCACCCATGGGTGCCCACTAATTGTGGGGCACTGGCTTAGTTGTGGTGTGTGGGATCCTAGATCCCCACCAAGGATTGAATTTAGGCCCTCTGCTTTGGGACCACAGAGCTTATCCATTGGACCACCACAGAAGCCCCCCTTTTGATATTCTTGATTTCCAGACCTGGAGTGCCTCTCCTATTGAAAGTATTCAGCTCAGGCTGAAAACAATTTTGCATGCCCATAAAATTAGCTTAGTTGCCTATATAGAATTGCATTTGGTTAGATACATCATATGAATCTGTGTTCATGGGGTTCTCAAGGCAAGAATACTGAAGTGGTTTGCAATTCCCTTCTCTAGTGGACTATGTTTTGTCAGAACTCTCCACCATGAGCCATCCATCTTGGGTGGATGTACATGGCGTGGCTCACAGTTTCATTGAGTTAGACAAGGCTGTGGTCAATAAACAGTATGGAAAGGCAAAATGATAGGACACTGAAAGATGAACTCCCCAGGTCAGTAGGTGCCCAGTATGCTACTGGAGATAAATGGAGAAATAAGTCCGGAAAGAATGAAGAGATGGAGCCAAAGCAAAAACAACACCCAGTTGTGGAAGTAAAGTCTGATGCTGTAAAGAGCAGTATTGGATAGGAACCTGGAATGTTAGGTCCATGAATCAAGGCAAATTGAAGGTAGTCAAACAGGAGATGGCAGGAGGGAACATCAACATTTTAGGAATCAGCAAACTAAAATGGACTGTAATGGGTGAATCAGATAACCATTATATCTACTACTGTGAGCAAGAATTCCTTAGAAGAAACGGATTAGCCATCATAGTCAACAAAAGAGTCTGAAGTGCAGTACTTGCATGCAATCTCAAAAACGACAGAATGATCTCTGTTCGTTTCCAAAGCAAACCATTCAATATCACAGTAATCCAAGTCTATGCTGTGACCAGTAATGCTGAGGAACCTGAAGTTGATTGCTTCTATGAAGACCTACAAGAACTTATAGAACTAACACCCAAAAAAGATGTCCTTTTAATTATAGGGAACTGGTATGCATCAGTAGGAAGTCAAGAAATACCTGGAGTAACAGGCACATTTGGCCTTGGAGTACAGAATGAAGCAGGGCAAAGGCTAATAGAGTTTTGCCTAGAGAACACACTGGTCATAGCAAACACCTCTTCCAACAACACAAGAAAAGACTCTACACATGGACATCACCAGATGGTCAATGAAAAAATCAGTTTCACTATATTCTCTGCAGCCGAAGATGGAGAAGTTCTATACAGTCATCAAAAACAAGACTGGGAGCTGACTGTGGCACAGACCATGAAATACTTATTGCCAAATTCAGTCTTAAATTGAAGAAAGTAGGGAAAACCACTAACCATTTTGGTATGACATAAATCAAATCTCTTACGATTATACAGTGGAAGTGACAAATAGATTCAAGGGATTAGATCTGATAGAGTATCTGAAAAACTATGGATGGAAGTTCATGACACTGTACAGGAGGCAGGGTTCAAGACCATCTCCAAGAAAAAGAAATGCAAAAAGGCAAAATGGTTGCCTGATGAGGCCTTACAAATAACTGTGAATAGAAGAGAAGTGAAAGGCAAAGGAGAAAAGCAAAGATATACCCATTTGAATGCAAAGTTCCAAAGAATAGCAAGGAGAGATAAGAAAGCCTTCTTCAGTGATAAAAGCAAAGAAATAGAGGAAACAATAGAATGGGAATGACTAGAGATCTCTTCAAGAAAATTAGAGATACCAAGGGAATATTTCATGCAAAATGGGCACAATAAACGACAGAAATGGTATGGACCTAACAGAAGCAGAAGATATTAAGAAGAGGTGGCAAGAATACACAGAAGAACTATACAAAAAAAGATCTTCATGAGCCAGATTACCACGATGGTGTGATCACTCACCTAGAGCCAGGCATCCTGGAGTGCAAAGTCAAGTGGGCCTTAGGAAGCATCACTACGAACAAAGCTAGTGGAGGTGATGGAATTCCAGTTGAGCTATTTCAAATCCTAAAAGATGATGCTGTGAAAGTGCTGCACTCAATAAGCCAGCAAACTTGGAAAACTCAGCAGTGGCCACAGGACTGGAAAAGGTCAGTTTTCATTCCAGTCCCAAAGAAAGGCAATGCCAAAGAATGCTCAAATTACTGGACAGTTGGACTCATCTCACATGCTAGTAAAAGTAATGCTGAAAATTCTCCAAGCCAGGCTTTAGCAATACATGAACTGTGAACTTCTAGATGTTCAAGCTGGATTTAGAAAAAGCAGTGGAATCAGAGATCAAATTGTCAACATCCATTGGATCATCAAGAAAGAAGAGTTCCAGAAAAACATCTATTTCTGTTTTATTGACTATGTCAAAGCCTTTGATTGTGTGGACCACAACAAACTCTGGAAAATTCTGAAAGAGATATGAATACCAGACCACATTACCTGCCTCTTGAGAAATCTGTATGCAGATCAGGAATCAACAGTTAGAACTGGATATGGAACAACAGACAGGTTCCAAATAAGGAAAGTAGTACATCGAGTCTGTATATTGTCACCCTGCTTATTTAACTTATATGCAGAGTACATCATGTGAAATGCTGGGCTGGATGAAGCACAAGATGGAATCAAGATTGTGGGGATAAATATTAATAAGCTCAGATATGCAGATGATACCACCCTTTTGGCAGAAAGTGAAGAACTAAAGAGCTTCTTGATGAAAGTGAAAGAAGAGAGTGAAAAAGTTGGCTTAAAACTAAACATTCAGAAAACTAAGATTATGGCATCTGGTCTCATTACTTCATGGCAAATAGTGACAAAATCACTGCAAATGGTGACTGCAGTCATGAAATTAAAAGACACTTACTCCTTGGAATAAAAGCTATGAGCAAGCTAGAAAGTATATTAAAAAGCAGAGACATTACTTTGCCAACAAAGGTGCATCTAGTCAAAACTATGGTTTTTCCAGTAGTCGTGCATGGATGTGAGAGTTGGACTATAAAGAGAGCTGAGCACCAAATAATTGGTGCTTTCGAACTGTGCTGTTGGAGAAGACTCTTGAGAGTCCCTTGGGCGGCTAGGAGATCCAACCAGTCAATCCTAAAGGAAATCAGTCCTGGGTGTTCATTGGAAGGACTGATGCTAAAGCTGAAACTCCAGTATTTGGCTACCTGATGCAAAGAACTGATTCGTTGGAAAAGACCCTGATGCTGGGGAAGATTGAGGGCAGGAGGAGACGGGGATGACAGAGGACAAGATGGTTGGACGGTATCACCGACTCAATGGACATGAGTTTGAGTAAACTCCAGGAGTTGGCAATAGACAGGGAGGCCTGGAGTGCTGCAGTTCATGGGGTCACAAAGAGTTGGACATGACTGAGCAACTGAACTGAACTGTCTGTGTGTTTATTTGCAGATAGCAGTGATTCTCAAGCATTTGGTCAGCAACTCTGAAATACTCCTGAAAATGACTAAGGACACTGTTGAGCTTCTGTTTATGTGGATTTTGTCTTTGGTATTTTCTGTATTAATTAAAAGCAAGGGAGTTCCTGGCAGTGTTGTTGTTAAGATTTGATGCTATCACTGACATGGGCTCGGTTCTGTCTTTGGTCGGGGAACTAACATCCTATAAGACATGTGGCATGGCCAAAAAAAGGGGAGAGAAAAAGATAAAATTTTAAATACTTCTGTCATAATTTACTATGAGAGTAAAAATCATTACATATTACCATAAATGATATGTTTTAATAAATAATAACTTTATTTTCAAAACAAAAGAATATTGACAAGAGTCATCTTATTTCACAACTTTGTAAAGCTTTAATGTCTAGATATTACCAAATGGATTCTTATAAGTGCTCCCACATTCAATCTCTAGCTCTATAATTCTGTGATTAAAGAACATAAAGTAACTATCTGGAGAAGGCACACAGATGTGTAGCTGGAAAGGGGTGTTTTGAAAGTCTTTTCAGATGTTGTGGATATTTTTCTTTGATACTACACTAAAACTTTGTGAATTGTTTCTATGTTAGTGGCAGTGTAGGAGCTGAGTCAAAAGCATTTTTAAACTCATATTATTATAAAAGAGTTTTGACATTGTAGACCCTATGGAAGTGGCTCAGGAACCCCAGAGTTCACGAACTGTGTTTTCAGAACCACAGGCATATAGAATCATGATATTTGAGAATTGGTTTTATCATGTACAAGCATGGTATTAGGTGCTCGGAAGAGAACAAAAGGGACGGCTAGTCAGTTTCAAGGCCACACCACTACAACCATGAAAATGTTAGTTAGGTCAGGAGCTGAAACATTATAGGTTGTAGAATGCTGGTTTCCACAGGGTGTAGATTGTATTGGATTTAAGAAAGAAAAGATCTCTGAGCTCTCAAATTCTAATATTTTAGACAGTGATTTTTTTTTTAAACTGGAGGTATGGTGGCAGCTTTCAGTTAATAGGTCCTTAGTTTTCAAAACTGCTTCTTAAATGTTGTTTTTTTCATAGATCTGTAACTATTCTGGTCACACTTTGCTGGAGGAACTCTAATTTGATAACGTTAAAATGTGATACTCAAAAAGAAAAAATCCAAAAGTGTTTTAGTACAGAGTATATCTTACATACATAAATAGTGTGAAGAAATTTAAATTTCTCATTGATTTGTAATAAATTGTTAATTGTACCCTGGAAAACATTATTTAATCTATGACTAACTCAGTTTTCTCATTAGTAAGATAATATTTTACCTAGCGATGACCTCTAGGCCCTTTCTGGTGTCTTCATGTATTTCTATGGTATTATGCTATAGGGCCAGTGTCACATATTACTCAATATTAATGATATTTTAATAATTTGTTATATAGTACTTAAAAAAATCTCATTGATTAATGTTTTACTTAGTATCATGTGTTGTCAGCAATACATCAAGTAGGCTATTATATTTTGGATATTATTCACATAAAATTGACTCAAAAATTTGTAAATTAAATCAAAAGCTAGTTCATTCAATAATTGACATTTTTCTAAAACATTCATTTATTCTATTACTGATCAAGATGATCATTTATTTTAGCTTAGTTTCAATGACCTAAAATAAAAATGGAGAGAGTACATCTGTTTTTAAAAAATTGTTAAGCATGCAATCATTAATAAAAATCTTTTGGTACATAAAATTCCTCTTTATAGCTTTTAAGACAGTTATCATGGCTTTAAATATTCTGAGTGCTACATAGTTTAGGAAGCCCTAATTGAATTGTTCTTCATTAGTTATGTTTTTAAAAATCTTTGTCTGAAGTCAAGTTCTGTTCAGTTATTACTTTGGCTTAATATTTCTAATGTGGCCTTTGGAACTACAGTGGCTCCTCTTCTAACAAAAAGTCCCTTAAGGATTTTTTAGGGATGATTAGGGATCAATCCTGTCCCCCTTACATTGAGAGTGCCATCTTAACCAGGGAAATTCCAGAATGGCTTCCAAAAGTGTCTATGCTTTTACTAGGCAATGATCTAAGTTTCTGAATCAACAGACTAATTTACGAAGCTAATTTACACACACACATCTTAGGTTTTCTAATATAACATGATGTTAAAATAATTTCATTTTGAGACTCTTCTATTTACTTAGAAACTACTTCAGTGGGAAATTAAATTTTCAGATAGTGCTTCACTAATACTGCAAGGAAAAATATACTTCCTTTATTGTATATAACATTTTATATAATCAACATTTTTACATCTTATACAAAGGGGGGAAACTTATTTGTTGATACTTCGGTTATTGCTACTATCAATCCAATTTGTTGTGACTGGCACAAATTGTTCATAATTGCCATATACTAACAAAATGCTTTATTTTTATCTTACATGAAGTTAGAGATTTTTAAGGCTTTTCATTTGCAAACTATCTGATTTTAATTTTCTTCGAGTCTATAACTCCTTTTAGGATTGACTGACCTTTTCTTACTTATTGTATAGGAAATGTTCTCCATTTCTATAATTTTGTCATTTCAAGAGTTTTCTACAAATAGATTCATTTCATATAGTATGTAGCCTTTAGAGGAAGTTAGAAGTGTTAATCACTTAGTTGTGTATGACTCTTTGGGACCCCATGGACTGTAGTCAGTCAGGCTCCTCTGTCCATGGGATTCTCTAGGCATGAATACTGGAGGGGGTTGCCATTCCCTTCTCCAGGGGATCTTGCTGACCCAGGGTTTGAAGCTGGGTCTCCCACATTTTAGTTAGATTCTTTACCATCTGAACCACCAGGGAATCCCCATGTAGCTTTTGGGGATTTTTTTCCACCCAGAATTATTCTCTGGAGATTCATCCATACTGTTGCATATATCAGTAGTTCATTTCTTGATTATTTCTGAGTGCTATTCCATGGTATGGGAGTACTATGGTTTGTTTAGTCATTCACTCATTGAAGAGCATCTGAGTTGTTTCTATTTTCTGGCAGTATGAATACAGTTGCTATAAACATTTGTGTACAGGTTTTTATGTGAACCCACATTTTTATTTTTTCTGAGCTAAAATCCCCAAGAGTATAATTCTTTGGCTGTAAGGTAATTGCATTTTCAATTTTTTAAGAAACTGCCAAACTCTTTTTCAGAATGTCTATATGATTTTATATTCTAGGCACCAAAATATGTGACAAGAGTTTCATTGTATCCATGCTGGCATTTGTTATTATCAAATGTTTTAATTTTAGCTGTTCTGATAGATGTCTAGTGATACATCCTTGCTGCTAAGTCACTTCAGTCGTGTCCGACTCTGTGTGACCCCATAGACGGCAGCCCACCAAGTTCCCCCATCCCTGGGATTCTCCAGGCAAGAACACTGGAGTGGGTTGCCATTTCCTTCTCCAATGCATGAAAGTGAAAAGTGAAAGTGAAGTCTCTCAGTTGTGCCAGACTCTTAGCGACCCCACAGACTGAAGCCTACCAGGCTCCTCCGTCCATGGGATTTTCCAGGCAAGATACATCCTTGGGCGGGGGTTAATTCCCATTTTCTTAATGCCTAATGATATTGAATATTTTTCCATGCACTTACTTGGCATTCATGTCCTCTTCAGTGAAATTTCTCCTCATGTCTTCTGCCCGTTTTCTAACTGATTTTTAAAATATAATTTTTCTGTTGAGTTTCAAGACCCCTTTGTATGTTCTAGACATAAGTGTTTTGTGAGATATATGGTTTACAAACTTTTTCTTCCAATCTTTAGCTCACTTAATTTTTCTAGTTTCTTTGAGTTCAAATTTAGCAGTTTTTGCTCTTATGGCTAGTGCTTTCTGTGTTAAGCTACAGAAGTCTTTGCTTATAGTCCTAAATCCTTAAAATATATTTACTATATTTATATGTATATGCATATATATGTATGCACATATATGCATGTGTATATGCATATATACACATGTATATGTGTGTGTAAATAATACATTACATGTGTGTGTATACATATACGGACATACATATATGTGTCTATATGTATATGTTCTTGGTAATTAGCTAACTCTGATTTTTGGCCAAGAGAACCAAGGATATTGCTGTATTCTCACAAGAAATTACAAACTTCTTATGTGTGTGTATCAGAAGTTGGTGAAACAGATCTAGCTGAAAGTGATATTGGCAGTGAAATTCGGAGCAGAAAAACAATGCAATGACAGAGATGGGTTTGTGTTGGATGTAGGGCCATAATGACACTGAAGTGGTACAAGTACTATGACATACAGTGTTCCAGCAAATACACACCAATCCATGTGAGTCAATTGACTGTACTTTCTTACAAGAAAGAGGAGGGAGATACATCCTTCAATTCACAAAGAAATGTGGACTATTTATAGATTTGTTTAATTAAACATAGTACCTGCCTCTTCCTAGCTACTACATGTAATTTATCCTAGTAGAAAAGATGTGTGTGTGTGTGTATGTGTGTTAGTCACTCTGTCATGTCTAACTTTGTGTGACCTCATGGACCATATAGAGCTTGCCAGGCTCCTCTGTCCATGGAATTCTTCAGGCAAGAATACTGGAGTGGGTTGCCATTCCCTTTTCTAGGGGATCTTTCTGAGATAGGGATCAGACCCAGGTCTCCTGCACCGCGGGTAGATTCTTTACCATCTGAGCCACCAGGGAAGCCCAGAAGAAGAGACAGGTGTACAAAATATAGGGAACACCAGAAAGATAAATAATGATAAAACTGGCAAAGTCGTACTGTAAAAATATTGAATCAAAGGTGATGGTGATGTGGATTGCAGGTAAGAACTTCAGGCATGCCTGAACCTTATTTCTTTTCCAGTTAAATTGCCTTCACTTCCAAGTGAGTGAGGGTAAACACTCATAGACTGTGATGGAGTTTAAGGGTTAGAGAAGGTTACCTAAATAAAACATATTGATCTGTCCTCTGCTCTGCTCTGTATAGCTTCTTTTGTAGAGAAAGTTTTTAAAAGTCCTTATATTAAAGTCTAACCTTTAACCTCTAATCTTTCATTGTTTTTGTTGGTTTTCTACAGTCAAATGTTGTCATTCCTGTGACAAAATTGCTATCAAGAAATAATCCAGAATGGCATTCTAAATAGTGACTGGCATGGCAAAGTGACTTCATTAGATTGGAGTGTAAAAGAACAGCTTCTCATGAGAATGTCATTGGAGTTAAAACCTGAAACCATTCAGTACAGAACAATTGAGTGGAAAATTCCAGGGAGATTGAAGCATAAAGAGGAGAAAGAAGAGCAGTATGCATGAAGCAAAATGTATAAAAGGGAGGAAGTAGGAGAGCAGGGAAGGAAGTGACCAGGGTTTTATATAGTGGAATAGTATTCAATTGGCTGCGTAGAAAAAGGGTTGTAGGGGTATCAACAAAGCTCTGTCTAGTCAAGCCTATGGTTTTTCCAGTACTCATGTAAGGATGCAAGAGTTGGAGTAAAAGAAAGATAAGTGCTCAAGAATTGATGCTTTTGAACTATGGCATTGGAGAAGACTCTTAAGAGTCTCTTGGACTGCAAGGAGATCCAACCAGTCCATCTTAAAGGAAATCAGTCCTGAGTGTTCATTGGAAGGACTGATGTTGAAGCTGAAACTCCGATACTATGGCCACCTGATGCCAAGAGCTGACTCATTTGAAAAGACCCTGATGCTGGGAAAGATTGAAGACAGGAGAAGAGGGCAACAGAGGATGAGATGGTTGGATGGCATCACCAACTCAATGGAGATGAGTTTGAGTAACCTCTTGGAGTTGGTGATGGATAGGGAGGCCTAATGTGCTGTGCTCCATGGGGTCGCAAAGAGTTGGACATGACTGAGCAACTGAACTGAATATGAACAGGGCCATCAAATAAGTGAGTTGCATGATATCAGAGGAAGTCTGAGCTTAGGGTACCTGAATCACTTACAATGGGCAGTAAGCATGTCTTCTATTTGCACCTGAGGTACTCAGATTTAATTATGCTGAGCAGCAAACCCACCTGTCATTTGCCCGAGGGAGACATTATCCCATCTTCTAAGGCTTTACTCAAGACAAAAATACCAACTCTACCTTCCAAGGTTGTTTACTATATAATACTTTGAAAAGCTGATGAAGAACAATGGACAGACAGAGCCAACGCCTCATCCATCAGAGGGGCAGAAATGTGAGAAACATGTGGTCTGACTTATTTTCAACCCAGAGAACTTCCATTAACACTTCCAGAAGTTATGGTGGTCTCTGTGATATATTCTTTGTGTCTGGAACTTTTTGCTTTTTTGTTTTTTTAAAGCTTACTACTCCCCTCTCTTCTAGCATGTCCCTTATATCTGACAAAAAGTATACGATCATTCTTATAGTTTTCTCTAGGAAAAATGAAGCTTTTTTCCATTTGATTGATTTGAAGACTTGCTTTTTATAACCATTTTTAAGTCATTTGATATTGATGTACCTTGGCATAAGTTTCTTTGTGTTTCATTTCAAAGTGTGTTGGGTTTTTTGGATATGTGGCTTTATAGATTCAGTTTAGTTTGAAAAATCTTGGCCATTAGTTCTTCAAACATTTTTCTCTCCCACCTTTTTCTCCTCCCCATTGGAGAATACAATTATATTTTCTCCTCCCCATTGAAGAATGCAATTATATTGCATTTAGGCGGCTTTTTGATGATCCATTCATTTCTTTCTTATTTCCTTTGTTTTTCATTTTTGGTAATTTCTATTTCTGTTGCTCTTCAAGAAGCTGGTAAGAATAGGAATTATTATCAGCCCTATGCAATACACAGATAGTGTTTCCGTTAATCTTTGATCCCACCTTGGATATTTTCCTCAAAGGCATGTCTAAAGAGTATTCATCTGTAGACTCAAGAGCGTCTCTCTGCAGATCTAAAGGCTCCTCATTATCTCTTCTCTGATATTCTTCCTTCAATGGACTTCAGCTCCCTTGTTCTTTCTGGATTCTCGACTTCATCTCCTTCCCTTGCGGAAGCTATCAGATTTCACCTGAATACTCTCTTATCATGGCCTTAAAAATGCAATTGCAAGGGCAATTGAGGAGTTTAATCTTGTTTCCCACTCTCAGGGATTAGTGTCATTCATTGTCCAATGTCTTGAACAATCATGCTTCACATATTTTGTCAAGTTTTTAGCCATTTCAACTGGGTGAGTTAATCCATTGCCTGTTACTCCATCTTGACTGGAGGCCAAGTTTCCTGGATCATTCTGATTCTAACTGTTTTTGGTTAGGTTCCTATGAAGTAAAATGTAGACAGGGATTCAGATAAAAGTGACTTTTTGATGGACTATGTATTTGGGGGGAAAAAATAAACTTTAAGGGAGTAAATGGATTCTGACTTTTTAACAGTTGTGTGCTAAGATATGAGAAGAGTAGAACCCATTTAACTTTCAGTAGAGAGAAGCAGGGTATACTCTGCAGGAATGAGAATTCAAATTAAGAAACTGAGTAAACATTATAAGATTTCATTTAGATAGTTAAAAGGCAGTAATAGCAAACCTCAACATAAAAAACCATTGCCTCAATTTTCCCCATTGAATTGGAAGTCTGAGTGGATGTACTATTTTAAAAGCATAGATTCGATATGTAAAACTTCATTAAAAAATCTTGTTAGATAGCTAACATAATTGTAAATGATATTCTCAGAATATATATATATATATAAGTTTATTTCATAGTCATGTATCTAATTGTGTGTTGGAAGGAATGAACTTTTACATTTTGTAGGTAAGTGCCTAGATAACTTTCATTTGTTTTTTCCTTATTCCTACAATTCCAGTCACAACTATGAGTTCTCTTTTCAAATCAATAAATTTTTATGTATCTGATTTAGTGAATGCTAAAGTTTTCAGCAAAAGTAAGAGACACGAAATTAAAGAATGTTTGTGAAAACCGATGTTATTTCTTACTGTTACTTTCAGATATTTTCAGGTAATTTTCTAATTTAGTGTCTTTCAAAAACAGCTTTATTAGAAATATAATTTACATCACAGTCTAGTACCTAAATACATATGTAGAGACATAGAAATGAACATAATCAAAACATAAGTTTCATAAAGTACTTCTTGGCTCCACTACATGGTATTTATACATCTAGTATTTATTGGTGCATTTTCTGTTTTATAACCTTTTATGCTGAGGAAAAAAGAGATAATGTATGTCAAATCCACAGTTTGGAAACATGAATTTAATAAATGCCAAAAACAAGAATACGGTTAAGCAACTTGGGCTTGTAAATTTTGTTCACACTGTTCTTACCAACTATTATAATTATTCATCCAAAGGGTGGACAAATTACTAATTCTTTGGAAGAAAGATGCTTCTTCATTAAGCGTATTGTTCTTTCTCAGTAGAATGGCATTTTGGGCCTCAACTAATAAGTGGGTAATAGGTAACTCTAATACATATTAGTAGACTTTAGTGAAATTCATTTTTAAACAATAAACAAAGATTCTACAAAGTTATTTCTTTTTCCTTTCAGAATAACAACAGCAACATACCTTTTGCATCAATTTACAGAAAATAGAAGCAAATTTATATATCATTAGTTTAAAATACTATTCTTATCTGCAAATAGGAGCCCTTTATATCTATCATAGGTAACTTATTTAACCTACCACAATTTTAATGCTTTTGATCATATTAAAATATCCAACTAGACTCCAAGGAAAAAATTGTGCACAATTTATGTTTAACATTGTGCTTTCCACTTGGCTCAGTGGTAAAGAATACACCTGCCAAGCAGGAGATGCATGTTTGGTCCCTGGATAGGGAAAGATTTCCTGGGGGAGAAAATGGAAACCCACTCCAGGATTCTTGCCTGAAGAATCTCATGGACAGAGGAGCCTGCTGGGTTACAGTCCATGGGGTCGCAAAGAGTTGGACATGACTTTAGCGATTACACAGCAGCATGTTTAACATTAAACATAGGCTTCCAAATGAGTTAGAAAAAATAGTTTTGAAAATGTTTGAATTAGTTTTATCAGCATTAACATAAGTATATTATCTTCCAATGGGTTTATGAGCCATCATAAGGACTTAAATATCACATGCTGATATACACCATACTCAATAAACATAAACACACATCATAACACATATTTTTTTTGATCTATGATTTTTCCTTCGTTCCCTAGCAACTAGCTCTGTCGACCTGGCATAGATCTAGATCTGGCATATAAACTGGCATAGACTATGTACTCAATAAATAGTTTTACTTAATTGAACAGCACTGTAACAGTTTTATATAATCATATTCTCATAAATTATGATATACATTGAATGTTATATTGACCAAGAGGAAATAGCTTTGCAAAAAAGTAAAAACTTCAAGAAGGAAACAGTGCTATTTTAATGAGTTATTGATGAATTGCTCCAGGATAGCAGAAAAGCATTTATATACTGTAGCTAGTTTAAAGACAGGTGACCTTTTAAGGGATTAG
Organism: Bos javanicus; assembly: GCF_032452875.1. Lineage (NCBI taxonomy): Eukaryota > Metazoa > Chordata > Mammalia > Artiodactyla > Bovidae > Bos > Bos javanicus. Next base: position 25,547,946 of record NC_083884.1, on the reverse strand, counting down.
TTAACCTTTCTGAAATTTTGGAGAGTTACTGTTTTGAAAGATAAAGGTCAGAGTAGAACTCAGAATGCAGTTATTGTCTCCTCTGTTTGTTGCTATGCCTCTTAATTTCCGATAAATTAATTCAAAGTGTTGAGTCTTCAGAAGTAGATCCAAATTTAAGATGAAAGAATGGAATTGGTTCAAGTATTTTTCAGGTACTAGAAATAATCCGAACACGAAAGCTCAAAATCCTAATTTACTGGTGAATTTTGTCTTTAATTTCATTTTGTCCTAAACGTTATTAAGACAAAATGTGTTGGATTGAAAGATAAAAAGCATGATGCTTGTAGCTATTATTTTTGCCCATGAGGCATGTGGGATCTTCCCCAATGTGGAAGACCACCTGCCGCCTGCATTGGGAGCGCAGAGTCTTAACAATTGGACCGCCAGGGAAGTCCTATTGTTTCTCTTTAAAAAAAATTTATCCCATCTTTCACCCCTAAAATCTTTTTTCCCCTGCACTTAGTCATCATAATTCTTTTCCTATAAGCCCCTGAAGTTATAAACCCAGTGTTTGCATATTTCCTTAGATGTGTTAACACCAAAAAGAAAATTGGGTGGAGTGTTTAGAAAACAGTGTATAAAATAGCACTGCTGTGCTAAGCTTTTGAATAATTGAAATACTTCAGGAAATAACGTAAAAATATTTTATAAATTTTGGTCAGGTTGTGATAAGCAAAGGATCATTAACCTGACCTACATGCTCTCTTCTTTGTAGTTTCCTATATCCATATTTTAAAATGCATATAATTTGCTTCTTGACTTATTTATTTCCAAAAGAAAGTACCCTCTAGTTTGGAAATGAAGAAAATGTGTTTTTCTGCTATATTTGATGATATTTACAAAGAGGTCAAGCCAAATTTATACTACCTGAACATATAACTTAGTTTCTGATGTTTTATTCATACTCAACTGTGAAACAAATGTAGATATTACACTTCCCAACTTAAGAAAGCTTAAAAAAATCATTGGGTAAAACACCATAGTGAAACAGCGATAGTCCTACTTGAATGAGCTAGCAGTATTTTGGAGATGGCAATAAACATACTGATAGAACTTTCAGCTATTCAAAAATCTGTCCATATTTTTACAAAAAATTTCACTTTATATGATAATTATTCATTAGTTCTCATCATTTCAACATCAATATAATCTTAAAAATGAAAGAAACCTTGATTGATGTTTGAATTGTCTGGACATTCATTAAATAAACACAGAGAGGAAAGGAGAAGAAAACTGAACTTAGGTGAAAGATATTTTTAATTAATAAGATTTTTTTCCAGTGTAATTCATGCAAAAGTCTGTTTGAGTGGTGGAATAGTATTAAAAACGGGCATAATCTTTATTGGTACACAATTCTGTAAGGCCATATTGAAGGCAACTGCCAAATCTATCTCTCATTGTTAAAAAGTCAGGTGGTAACTCCTGGTTTAGTAAAGAGATTCTTTCATGTAACAAATGTGATATCTCTGAATGTGAGCACTTTGTGCTTCTGTGCTGAGATGATCATACTGTATGAAATTATATCATATTCTAGGCAGCGGAACAGAGGGATGGGCAAAGACACAGTGGCAAGTTGGCCCACCATATGTCTTTGACCCTCAGTATACTCTTAACGAGTGAAAGTGAAAGTGAAGTGGGCAGTCGTGTCCGACTCTTTACTACTCCATGGACTGTAGCCTACCAGGCTCCTCTGCCCATGGGATTTTCCAGGCAATAGTACTGGAGTGGATTGCCACTTCCTTCTCTTAATGAGTAGTGTGTTTAATTTTAGTTTTTGCTTCTATTTTTGAACATTTTAAACTATTTGCCATGTTTAATATTTTCTGATTATCTTTTGAGTCTTTTGAAGATCAGAGAAAAATATCTTTAAAATATTTTTAACATTTGAATAAAATTCACTGTACCTTACAATCACTTGTATGGGTTTATTGGATCCTCTTTATATCAAATGCATTGTGCTCAATTGTGCAGTCGTGTTTAACTCTTTGCCACCCCATGAACTGTAGCCCACCAGGCTCCTCTGTCCATAGAATTCTACAGGCAAGAATACTGGAGAGGGTTGCCATTTTCTATTCTAGGTTATATACATTATGGATTCTTAAATTTTTTTTTTTATGTCTTGAAACTTTTGCTGTCATCTTAGGAATTATTTTATCACTCATCAGTTATTCTAAAACATGCTAAAAAAGATGCACATGAAGAGATGTCACCAGGTTACTATTCAGTTGCCCCAGGTATTGCCTTATTATTTAAAGAAGGTACAAAGGAAACTGATAGCCTGCTTTCAGCTTCCATTGAACACAACTGAGAATTCAGAGTTTCTCATTTCCACCCATAAGAGCAAAGAGAAGAAAATTCGTGAGGTTAGAAGTTTTGTAACTCTAGAAGATAAAAACAAGGGAACATTGAGTTGTCTAGAGCTATGACTCTGATGCTGGGAGGGATTGGGGGCAGGAGGAGAAGGGGACGACAGAGGATGAGATGGCTGGATGGCATCACTGACTCGATGGATGTGAGTCTGAGTGAACTCCGGGAGTTGGTGATGGACAGGGAGGCCTGGCATGCTGCGATTCATGGGGTCGCAAAGAGTCGGACACGACTGAGCCACTGAACTGAATTGATGCTGTCCTGTATGGCAGCCACTAATAGCCAGATGTAGCAAGTAAGCCCCTGCTGCTACTGCTGCTGCTAAGTCGCTACAGTTGTGTCCGACTCTGTGTGACCCCATAGACGGCAGCCCACCAGGCTCCCCTTCCCTGGGATTCTCCAGGCAAGAACACTGGAGTGGGTTGCCATTTCCTTCTCCAATGCATGAAAGTGGAAAGTGAAAGTGAAGTCGCTCAGTAGTATCCGACTCTTAGCGACCCTATGGACTGTAGCTTACCAGGCTCCTGCATCCATGGGATTTGCCAGGCAAGAGTACTGTAGTGGGTTACCACTGCCTTCTCTAAAATGTGATCAAATTAAGATATTTGTAACCTGGTGGTGGTTTAGTCGCTAAGTCCCCTCGGACTACTGTGACCCCATGGATTGTAGCCCATCAGGTTCCTCTATCTATAAGATTTTCCAGGTGAGAATACTAGAGTGGGTTGACATTTTTTTCTCCAGGGGGTTTTCCTGACCCAGAGATTGAATCCAGGTCTCCTGCACTGCAGGCAGATTCTTGGCCAACTGAGCTACCAGGGAATCCCATTTATTACATATAAACTACATACAATGTTTTGAATATTTGCATAAGGAAAAATCAAAATAAAACACCTCATTATTTATATTCATTTTGGATTGGAATGATAGTATTTTGGATGTATTAAATTATTTTATTAAAATAATTTTTGGGGGAGGGATAAATTGGGAGGTTGGGGTCGACATGTACACACTATACTGTATGTAAAATAGGGGCCTTCCCTGGTGGCTCAGCAGTGAAGAATTTGCCTGCTAATGCAGGAGATATGGATTTGATACCTGGTTCAAGAAGATCCCCTGGAGAAAGAAATGGCAACCCGTTCCAGTATTCTTGCCTGAGAAATCCAATGGACAGAGAGGCCTGGCAGGCTACAGTCCATGGGGTCCCAAAGAGCTCGACACTCCTTAGTGACTAAACAACAACAGCAGCAAGAACAACAATATGTATGAAATAGATATAAAATAAGAACCTACTTTATAGCACAGGGAACTCTATTCAATCATACTCTGTAATGACTATATGAGAAATAATCTGAAAAAGAGTAGATATATGGATACATATAACTGATACACTTCTATGTACAGGAGAAACCAATACAAATTGTAAATCAACCATACTAAAATAAAATTTAATTTATAAAATAGTTTCATCCATTTTTTCAAACATTTTCAATGTGACTCTAAGAAATTTTAAAATCAGACATTTGGCTGATATGATTTTATTAGACAGCACTATCCTAGGCTCTAACACTCATAGTGAAATTGACCCCATAAATGCAATCTCAGACTACAAATTTTCAGGCTACAGTGTACTAGTTACATTTTCTCAAACTCAAGAATCAGTTTGTAAAATATGTGTCTTAGTAAATATATATGATATCCTCATCCAGGTAGTCATTCAACAGAAAGAATCTACTCATATAATACATTTCTAAAAGAACTGGACCATCCTTTTTTGTTATATGGAAGAATGGCAATGTCCTTTCAGCCTTTATGATATTTGTGCTCCAAAATATACCTGGTACAAAAAGGTTTGCTTATTTTTTTAACTTTTAAAAACATTTATTCATATATAGTTGATTTACAATGTTGCATATTATACTTATTTTTTATTAAAATTCCTAATAAAGAATTTTTTTTCATTCTTACTCTACAATATTCATAAAATGATTTTTTAAAAACTCAAAGGTTCCTTTACAGCCAGGTGGTAACTGGTGATAACTATTTCCAGGTATACTTAGGGTTAAGAATTTCTTTGCCAGAAGATGTTGCTCAACAATTCATATATTTCACTGTCCAGAACTTTGTCACATCTACTGGTAAAGTAGTTACCAGGAATTGCAGTGTCCATTTAGAATGATTATGTGCTTCGCTAAAATACTTAGAGGTTTTTGTTTCTAAAGCAGTAGGAGAGAGTAGATATTGGGCGAATCTCTGCCAAAGTGTCTACTCACATTTTTTTCTCCAATTTTGGCTTAGAACATTTGACAAAAATGCTTAAATACTTACCTATTATAGGCATGATTTAAACTGCATTACAATCCAAAATTTTATATTCTTCACTTAGATGGGAAGGAAAAAATTACTTTTTATTAGTATTTGTTATACATTTTCTAAACCTACTCTCAAGAATCCCTGTCCTTTGTTGCTGGAATGAAGGAATTCTTAAAGTTTCTGGTTAAGATATTCTACTCTGTTATTAGTTGAAGCAGTTTCTCATTTTAACAAGTTTCTTTATAGCTACTTCCTTCTCCTTTTCCCTATTGTGTTCCAGAAAGCACTTGAGTGTAAAAGTTTCTGTAACCCCTGGATGGAGGAGACTTCATAACATAATGCAAAGCTTTTTTCTTTGACCTTGAGTTGGACTCAGCTGCAAGATTGTTGGCTTGAGTGGTCTCCAAATTGCTTGTACTTGTATCTGTCAAGATGACCACTGTTGAAAATTTCCATTCCCTTGTTGGATGAGTGCCCAGTGCATCTCCCTGCCAACCCAGTTTTAATCACACAGAGCTGGCAGACTCTTCTTGAGTTTCAGCCATGTCCTCCACCTGGAGCCTGGGTTAGGGTGTCCATCTATTATCACCCTTTTGGATAAGGTCATCTTGCTCCTTGCATGACACAGCTATGGATCTCAATTCAGCCTTGAGGTGTGCTGGAAATCTGAGATGTATTTTCCTGATGAATAGAATTTATAAAAAACCTTTGGAGTACTACTCTAGTACTCTCTCAGCCTGTCAGGTCATTTTTAGTTTGTTTTAGACTTTCTGGCTTAATTTGGGAGTGCATGCTTGGTGGACATCTCCCGAAATGCCAGAGGTGGATTAAGGTACAATTTCTTGATTTTCTATCCAAATTATGTAACATCTCACTTTCTTAGATTTTGTCATAGGGTATTGGAACAGGAAAAAATTTGTTGGATATTATGAATTCCCTACAGCTATCCCCCCCATTCTCTTTCTTTCCTGCTAGGAACAGGTATGCTGTTTTACTCTTCCTTTACATTTGGTGGGGACATCCTCTATGTCATCAGAGCCTTCTCCTTCCCTGAGTTGAATTCATCTCTCTCATTCCTTGAAATAAAAAATTTAAAAAAAAATCACTGAGCAGATAGATGGTAAAACCTTAGCTAGAAAACTAAGATGATTACTTGAGAATATTTTAATGCCCCTATAAAATTACCAGTAATTAATGAATAAGATCACAAGCAAGTAAGAAAAAGTAAGTTGTTTTTTCTTTTCTTTTTTTTTTTTTTTAATGAGGATCTATAGCTAAGGCAATTGGTAGATGTTCTTTGGTATACAAAAAGTTGAAGACATAGTAGCTAACCTCATGTCTCAAGTATATAGACAAACAGTCTTGAAAAGGATAAATATACAACCCTTAGATGGCACCTATCACATTAAATGAGTTCCAAAAGTGTGCAGAAGTAGAGTCAATGATTTCTGAATGACACAGATAAGGCATCACAAAATGTTGAATGATATTCAAGATCAGATCAGATCAGATCAGTCCCTCAGTCGTGTCCGACTCTTTGCGACCCCATGAATCACAGCACGCCAGGCCTCCCTGTCCATCACCAACTCCTGGAGTTCACTCAGACTCATGCCCATCGAGTCAGGGATGCCATCCAGCCATCTCATCCTCTGTCGTCTCCTTCTCCTCCTGCCCCCAATCCCTCCCAGCATCAGAGTCTTTTCCAATGAGTCAACTCTTTGCATGAGGTGGTCAAAGTTTTGGAGTTTCAGCTTTAGCATCATTCCTTCCAAAGAAATCCCAGGGCTCATATCCTTCAGAATGGACTGGTTGGATCTCCTTGTAGTCCAAGGGACTCTCAAGAGTCTTCTCCGACACCACAGTTCAAAAGCATCAATTCTTCGGTGCTCAGCCTTCTTCACAGTCCAACTCTCACATCCATACATGACCACTGGAAAAACCACAGCTTTGACTAGACGAACCTTTGTTGGCAAAGTAATGTCTCTGCTTTTGAATATGCTGTCTAGGTTGGTCATAACTTTCCTTCCAAGGAGTAAGCGTCTTTTAATTTCATGGCTGAAGTCACCATCTGCAGTGATTTTGGAGCCCCCCAAAATAAAGTCTGACACTGTTTCCACTGTTTCCCCATCTATTTCCCATGAAATGGTGGGACTGGATGCCATGATCTTCGTTTTCTGAATGTTGAGCTTTAAGCCAACTTTTTCACTCTCCATTTTCACTTTCATCAAGAGGCTTTTTAGTTTCTCTTCACTTTCTGCCATAAGGGTGGTGTCATCTGCATATCTGAGGTTATTGATATTTCTCCCGGCAATCTTGAGTCCAGCTTGTGTTTCTTCCAGTCCAACGTTTCTTATGATGTACTCTGCATATAAGTTAAATAAACAGGGTGACAATATACAGCCTTGACGTACTCCTTTTCCTATTTGGAACCAGTCTGTTGTTCCATGTCCAGTTCTAACTGTTGCATCCTGACCTGCATACAGGTTTCTCAAGAGGCAGGTCAGGTGGTCTGGTATTCCCATCTCTTTCAGAATTTTCCACAGTTTATTGTGATCCACATAGTCAAAGGCTTTGGCATAGTCAATAAAGCAGAAATAGATGTTTTTCTGGAACTCTTGCTTTTTCCATGATCCAGTGGATGTTGGCAATTTGATCTCTGGTTCCTCTGCCTTTTCTAAAACCAGCTTGAACATCTGGAAGTTCACGGTTCACATATTGCTGAAGCCTGGCTTGGAGAATTTTGAGCATTACTTTACTAGCATGTGAGATGAGTGATATTCAAAGGGGTCCTTAAATAAGTTCCAATTTACTTTAATATAGAGTAGAATTTGAGTTTCTTTGGATTAGATAATATTGCAATTGATAACTGATATTAATTATATTAAAGATTATATTAAATATCTACCTTTCATCAGGAAGTACAAGAAAATGGTATACAAGTGATCTTATTTGGTCCTGAAGGTTTTTGAGGATGGGTGCCATTTTGAAATGATTTGTATGAACACTGATATAACAGGAATCTGAAGGAAAGACTGAAAGGAGGAGAGGCTTGGAGAAGACTACTGGGTGTATCCAGGCATCAGGTAATAAGAACAAGAATGAGTAGTGCAGAGGACAACAGCAGTGAGTTTGAGAAGTATTTGAATGCTGTAGTAGCTGAAGTGTAAAGAATGATGGACAACAGTGTGAATCACAGCTGTGACTGAAACTTACATGCTTCTGAGTTGTGTGGCCCTGGAGAATTTCTTCAACCTGTCTTACTTCAAAAATGAGAATAAAAGTAACTGACTTATAGGTCTATTGTCGTGATTAAAAAAATTTAATGAGAAAATTTAAGCATAATATAACATCTAGAAAATTGTAAAGGCTCAAAATGCTCTAAGTATTGATAATAATAAGTGATTCAATGGAAATAAAAAGGGAAATGAATCTTTGGATCTACAGTGAAGGCACTATGAAAATATTGATATTATCATGAGGAATCATGAAGCTTAAACAAGTAAACTTTTGAGATGGAAGTGCACAAAATGGCAGCTGGAATAATCAACCCCCTACTCTGGGTTAACTCTCAGACCAGAAATGTGTTTTTGAGGCATTATTCCCAGGTGGCACTACTGATAAAGAGTACCCCTGCCAATGAAGGAGACCCAAGAGATACAGGATTGATCTCTGAGTCTGGAAGATTCCCCTGGAGGAGGGCATGGCAACCCACTCCAGTATTCTTGCCCGGGAAGTCCCATGGACAGAGGAGCCTGGCTGGTTACAGTTCATAGGATCACACAGTCGGACACAACTGAAGCGACTGAGCACGCAGGCCCTGGCTTGCCTGTTTATTTGCTTTCACTCTCCCCTAGAAGAGGGATGAACATGGCCTTCCGATCTTCGATCGTGTGTAACTCTCCTGTGAATGCCAGAAAGTAAATTTGCCAAAGCATTATAGTTTGCTGTCAGGACAGTACAAAGAGAACAAGAAGGAAGTAGCTTTTATAAAAAAGCTTTAAATGGATGTATTGACTAATTCTAGTTAATTTTAGATCACTTTGCAGAGAAATAGCCTTGGTTCTTCCCTTCACATATTGACATTGTTATATACCTGTAGAAAATATCCCTCTGAAAAAGACGTCAACTTATCTTTGCCTCCTTCAGTTATTATATAATCCAAAACATCTTGCAAAAGGCTATCTATAATTTTTTTCTGACAAAGACATCACCCTTTGAGTCAGGAAACTTCTCTTAAGCATGGGATTTAGATGGGAGATTTTACCTTAGAATCCTCTGCTGTCTTGGATGTGAGTAGACGCTTGGAAGCTAAGGTAGTCATATTAGCCTTCCCTAAACACAGGTGTTTAGCCCAGGCCTGAACATCTGACTCAAACTGGGCTGATCTGCCCTCTTTTCCAGGGTAGTGACCTGTACGTCCTCCCTGCTAGTAGTGATATGAGGAAATAGAGTTTTTGATAGTCCCTGTTTGTGCTGTGTTGAAGAAGGTGGCCAGCATCAAAAAGAAGGAAGGTCTAGAAATGACAAAGGAGAGTAGTAGGTGCCAAAAGGCATGGGGAGCTGGGAGAGAGATGCAGGAGAGAAAGAGGAACAGAATTATGGAGGAAGGAGGGAGGAAAGGAAAGGAGAAGGGTGGAGGTGGTTCTGTGAAATTCCCTTTTTGTTTGCTCAAGGACGTATCAGATTAATTTTATCCCATTTGTAGTTGAATAAGAAAATTTACACAATTATGTCTGTTTTCTGGACTTTATATTCCCACAGTGTCCATGATGATTTTTAAATGATGGTTTAGCTAATATCTTTGTCAGAGATTATATACTACTTTTTTCAAATTAAATTCATACTTTAGTCACCAAGAATTACTAGGCTCTGATATCAAATACAGACTGAATATTTATCATGTGAATAAAAAATTATTCACCTCAAATCACTGACCTGGGATCTGCATTTGAAAACAAGTTGAAATAAGGATATTGCAGGAATTTTTCTCTCTCTCCTTATATAATTCACAGCCTTTCTTAATATTTTCTATGTAACTTTTATGCACTTTGTGTCTTATATTCTGAGTCTAACTTCTGAAATTTCATATTAGTGAGATAATTTAACTTAAGTGTTTATACTTACTATCATCACCTTATCTCTGAGATTTTCAAATTAAACAATGCTTTGTAATAATGAATCATGCAGTAAATTACTAGCCTGCAGATGACTCTTATTGAGTTAATAAAAATATTGAACAAATGAGCAAATATATATGTTTTACAATTTTATCAGCTCTGTTCCATTAAATACCTGACGATAGCACTTAAAGTAACAAAGTTTTAAAATGTTAAAATGTTGTGATGTTACTAACAGAAAGATATCAAATAGCTTGTTTTCTACTATAATTGTAATTTTATTACCTGGTATATATTTTTTTTAATAAGAACTAACAAAAGAAAAAAAAAGTTAAAAAGCTGCCTGTAACTTTCATATATTGAAAAATATTATTGGTGGTCATTCCTAGCTTATGATTTTGGGAAAGATGAAAATATGTTTCTGTTATTAAAGGTGATACTATTGTTATTAGAAGTGAGTTAATTCTTACAAATGAAGCATAGGTTGATAACTTAGCTAAGTACTTCTTATTTGATTAAAATATCACTTTCTTACTTTTCTCTGCTTTCGTTTTTCTTTTTGATTTTTATTTATTTATTTCTTTGGTTGATCCAGGCCCCCTCTTCCTCCTTTCTTCACTTCCTGCTTCCCTCCTTTTTCCCATTCCTGTTTTTCCTCTCACATCTTGTATTGAGTGTTCACTCTGTGCTTAAGACTGCTAGGAGAAGGGAACAAGTAAATAAGAAATCATAGAACAGGACAAGTTCTCTTACAGGAGTAGGGACTTGGTCATAAGGTTGCATAAATTCACCTATGAAATGTTCAAAACGGACCTTGCTGGAAGTCAGAAAACATGATCCAAAGAAGGAAAATTTAAATTGATGATTAGTGAATGTCAAAGAAAGGAAGGTGATTGTGAGGAAAAATATTTCCTGGAAAGAAAATAGCATGCTCAAAGATAAAGAGGTGAACATTGTGAATGTGACACTTTAATGGTACTGAAAATAATTTAGAAATATACTTAGCATGCTGCACTGGTTGTTGACTATGGGTGACTTGTAAATCAAGAAGTTTGAGTTAAATGGCAATAATTAAAGGGATTAAATAAGAGATTGGTATACTAACTTTGGTGACTGGGTGAAGAATGGATTGAATGCTGGATTGAACAATTTGAGGTTGTTTCTGTAAGGTAGATGAGATAGGCTGGAATAGGACAGCAACAACAGACTCTGAGAATATTAAATGACATTTGGAGAAATTGGGGACGTGAAATTGATAAAAATTAATAACTATATTAGGAATTAAGAGCCTGGAGAAAGTGATTCCAAAGTTTATACCCTAAGGAACAGTGACTTTTGCCATCATAAGTTTTGAAGGTAAAATGATCCATACAGGTATATGGGGATGTGAAAGTAGACATTTAATAACATTTAGAAAGAAGATAAATATTTTATAGAGCATAGAGATAAATGAACACCCTATGTGTGTCTGGAGAGGCAGGATATAGAAGACTAAGGGCCAACGCTAAGGATGAGAAGGGTCAGCAGTGTTTGTTCTCACTAAATATTTTGTCACATATTTTGTTTTTCTCTGAAAATGAGAAGTTTATATTGCCTATGTTCTAGAGTTAAGTTCAAAGTTTAGTGCTTATTATTAATATGTATCAATAAGCAAGTGAAATACAAAGCTATATTAAGATATTAGTGGAAAAAGACTGTGAAGCTGGGAAAGGTTGAGAGTAGGAGGAAAAGGGGATGACAGAAGACGAATGGTTGGATGGCATCACCAACTCAATGGACATGAGTTTGAGCAAGCTCTGGGAGATGGTGAAGGACAGGGAAGCTTGGCATGCTGCAGTCTATGGGGGTAGCAAAGAGCTGGACAAGACTGCATGGCTGAACAACAACAAATAGTACTAGGCACTCGAGTTGAAGTTATGTCACTGAACAAGTGACAGCCACTGGAATTCTTGTCCAAGAACAAGAAAACCAGTGTACAGAACTGAAAATGCTATCAGATATTATTAGAGTTGGAAGAAACCATAGAGGGGAATCAGTCAACCTCTTCTGTCCACTCCCAGAACCTCTCCAGAATTGTGACAGATAGCTAGCTGGTTTGTATATTATTTCTTGAAAACATGATCTCCTATATCCAAGACTTCCTTCTGATTATAAAGTAGGAACTTCACCTGAAAACAAAGTGAATGCGATTTGGTGAAATTGGTTTTTGATAAGTTCATATTGACTATTGAATCAACTAAGGAAGTACTAAAATTACTACAAAACAAGGAGAAGAGAGAATATAAATGCCGCAAACTTAAAATGGACTTTCCTTCAGAATGCAAACATGTTTCCAGTAATGGTTAAGTTGCATAATGCAATGTTGAATTTCATATTTACTTTTAGCTTTGTCTGTGTAGAATACTGAACATAATTATGTTATATTTGATATGGAATATTGAATATTCTATATTATATAACTCCACATAATAATTTAGAAGTCTATAACATGCCTAAATCTGTATTAATATATGCACATTTAAATGTATCTACAAATCAGAAATTTTCAGTAAACTATTTTGACATTTCAAGTAATTTAATATAGAATAATACTATTGGTCAATAGTCAAGAAAACTTGCTTACTAAATTACTAAAAAAATTTGTAATAAAATATGCCTTCCTAAAAGGAAATCTCCTTCCCTATTAGATTGTATCATGATGAGTCTCCATAAGTACTTTTAGTGTTTTTACACTTTTCATGTAAAGTATTTTAAAACAAATGCTTTCAACCTATTTCCTGCTGGCTGTTATATTTCATATACATCTGGCTCTCAGGGTTGAGGGTATACAAGTAAAATATTGAAATTTGTAACTTTATATATTGAGTATTGTTTAATATTTTGTCTATGAACATGAATGAAAGCTTACAAGTCTTAATATTAAAGTTATAAATTGTGTGAAAAGTAAAGTAATTATCACAAACATTTTAATTTGTTCATAGTTTGTGATTTAATTAGGTGTGCAGTATAATTTATTGGTCACTGTATACAAAATTATATAAGAAATAAAAAATATAAATGTTTTTGAAATGTTTACTAGTTTAACATTACCCTTCTTAGTTCACTGACATCAATATTTCAGCTTCATTTTATATATCTAGATTATGCAGAAAATAGAATACACTAGTTGGAAGTAGGGGTGAAAAACAAAGAAATATCTGGGTTTAATCAAGGACTCTAGTACATCATTTAAGAAATGATTATAGGAATGATTAAGAAATTTTGCTCATTTGGTCCTGTAGAATGTTCATATATTTACAAATTTAAACTCAAATAATTTTTTCGATTTTGGTAGAGAGCTGTACTTGATGGCCACTATGGTAATGAGTGTGGTCATGTCCTTAACTAGCATTTAAAACCTGTATCAGCTATAATATAATAATTAATTCATGGCATATATAGATTTATTGAATAAGTAAGTTGATTATCTTTCTATGTTATGTATACTTCATATTAATTCAATAGGAATTAGAGTATTATATCTAATAACAGGCTGTCCTGCTTTTATCTTTTATAAGACTGGAATCATGTTAATCCAATGGTTTTAAGTTTTTCAGTTTTAATAATATTCAGAGTTTACAGAATTCTTATTTAACAAATATCTATTTTCTGGCCTAAATAAATCTACCTTATTTAACCTTATGAAATATATTTTATTTTCTTATCCCCATTTTACACATGAAGAAAGTAAAGATCAGGAAGTTTAAGTATCTTGCCCAAGGCCACAGAACTATAAAATGGAAGGCAAGACTCCATGCATAGTTCTTTTAAATTCATATCCAGTACTATTTCCATAATTCTGCTGCCCTGCTAATTAATTTTTGTGAAAGTCATATTAAAGTTAGAATGCTAAATTATTAATTTATTATAAATGATAATATTATCAAATGAAAAAATTAGTAGTTAATAAATTCTTTCTCTCCCTAGCAAAGACCCACAGTTTTACTTTTAATGACCCTGGAGTATTAGGTTTCAAGAGTTGTTGTCATGAGGCCGTTAGTAATTTAAATTTTTGTTTTTGCATTATAGAGCAATAACTGCCAAGTCCGGCCCATGTATTGTGTGTTGTTTGTATAATTGCTAAGCTATGTCTGACTCCCATGGACTGCAGCATGCCAGGCTTCCCTGTCCTTTACTGTCTCCTGGAGTCCATTGAGTCGGTGATGCATCCAACATCTCACCATCTGTCGCCCCCTTCTCCTGCCCTCAGTCTTTCTGGGCATCAGGGTCTTTTACAGTGAGTCAGCTCTTCGTATCAGGTGGCCAAAGTATTGGAGCTTCAGCTTCAGCATCCATCCTTCCAGTGAGTATTCAGGGTTGATTTCCTTTAGGATTGACTGGTTTGATCTCCTTGCTGTTCAAGGGACTCTCAAGAGTGTTCTCCAGCACCACAATTTGAAAGCATCAATTTTTCATTTTAGATGGCTTGAATTTCTTTTCAAATTGCAGTTTTTAAAGTAATGCTCACATTTTGGTCAAAATTCGTTATTCTCTAAGTTCTGTGAATTCTTAAAGACACAGTTTCAGGTTGAGATTATTTCTTAGGTGTGATGGTTAATTTCATGTTAACTTGACTTAGGCTAAGAGAGAGCTCAGGTGTTTCCAGAAGAGATTAGCATTTGAGCTGGTAGCCTGTGTAAACAATAATGCCCTTACCAATACAGGTTATTATCATCCAGTCTTTTGAGGACCTGAATAGAAGAAAAAACTAGAGTAAGGGCAAGTTTTCTCTCTGGTGGAGCTGGGGCATCCATCTTATCCCAACCTTGAACACTGGCACTCTTGACTTTCAGGCCTCTGACTCAGACTGAATTATAACACTGGCTTTCCTGGATCTACAGTTTACAGGTGGTAAATCATGGAAGGTCTCAGCCTCCATAATTGCATGAGTCAATTCCTATAATAAATTCCTCGCTGTCTTTTTCTATATATGTATCCTCTTTTTGTTCTGTTTTTGCGGGGAACCCTGGCTAATATACTAGCTCCTACAGTTACTCTGTGATTTAAACCTTTTTCATTGTTTCCAGAATTATTTATTGATGTTTGTTAATACTTGATTAGGTTGTTAAGCTCTTGTACATTAGAGTTAAAAAAAATAGCCCCTTTACCCATTTCTCCCACCTCCTATTCTATTTTTGGATTTAATACTCACTTAAAATCATTCAATTGGATGATCTTTTAAGATCTCTTAGCAGTTTTTTAGTTCAAAAAGCTTTTAAAAATATTTTATATCCCACTTGTGGAAAATACAAACTTTTATCATTAATATATGCTAACATAAGACTGAAAGTTGAGATTCTTTTCTCTAATTGTGCAATGTTTTATAATTTTAGTGGTTTCATAATTTTAATAGTTAAATGTTGCAGAGCAAAGTGCTTCAAATAAAATGATTTAAAACAGTCTTTTAATTTTTGACGTTTTAAATATTTTGTATAGTTTCATTATTGGAATCGGTGATTTTTTCAATTATAAGTTCATGTGGAAATTACACAAAAATCACTATTTCACATATGTATATTACTTTGACATAATTCTTTGTTTGAATGTCCCAAATTGATATTATGAGAAATTATGTAAAATTTCTAATTCATCAGAAGTTAAATTCATTACCTTTTTAAAACTCCATCTTGTACTCACTGAAATTTATCTATATCACATTTTTAGATCAAACACATTCCCTAGAAATCTAGGTAAGAAAAAGATTAAACAAGTAACTGTGAAAAGACTAATTACTGTATTTTACCTTTATCATCAAACATAAGTAGAGAAGTGATCAAAACCTTTTAATGACCAGAAGTGGGAGTTTGTGGGCATTATCTTTTATCTAAAATAGCTCTCTTCTGCATTATTTCTGAAGGTCAGTTTTTGGCCTTGTTTGGAATAGGTTCAAAAATTTTAGATTTAAAATAAAATTTTAGAATGATATTTTTAAAACTTTACTTCATGCATACATTTTTCATAACGTGAAGTATATGAAAGAACTTCAAAAGTGGGAGAAATTAATTCTACAGAATTATTAAAAATAATATAAACTGTTGTAAAATTAGCCATAATTATATTTATAGTTATTTATTTTGTGTGTGCACCTGTGTGCTCAGTGGCTTCAGTCATGTCCAACTCTTTGCGACCCTGTGGACAGTAGCCCACCAGGCTCCTTTGTTCATGGGATTCTCCAGGCAATAATACTGAATTGGGCTGCCATGCCCTCCTCCAGGGGATCTTCCTAACCCAGGGATCGAAACTGCGTCTCCTTTGGCTCCTGCATTGCAGGCGGATTCTTTACTACTGTACCACTGGGGAAGCTGTTGAAGTGTAGCCTTGAAATATATAAAGACTCAAATTAAAATGAAAGAAATTATGAACCAGTTCAAACATGGATATAATTGAAAGACTAGATGATTTAAAATCCAATAACTTATGATATTAATCACTTACTGCTGCTAAGCCAGTTCAGTCGTGTCCGACTCTGTGTGACCCCATAGACGGCAGCCCACTAGGCTCCTCTGTCCCTGGATTCTCCAGGCAAGAACACTGGAGTGGGTTGCCATTTCCTTCTCCAATGCATGAAAGTGAAAAGTGAAAGTAAAGTCGCTCAGTCGAGCCCGACTCTTAACGACCCTGTGGACTGCAGCCTACCAGGCTCCTCCTCTGTGGGATTTTCCAGGCAAGAGTACTGGAGTGGGTTGCCATTGCCTTCTCAGTAATCACTAAAAGTTACTATTAAAAAAGTCACTTTCATTTACGTAAATTAATTCCATTAATTGCCATACTATTAGTATTTCCCATATTTGTAAATGAGAAAATTAAGTAAATTAAGGCAAACTACAGTTATGGTTCAAGATAACTGTCATAGTCATGATTTAAACATGTGTTGTTTGTACTGGTGTAAAACATTTTTGATCACTACATTGTGAGGTGGTGCCTTATATTTAACTTGATTTTGAAAAAAGAAATACTATACCAGTTATAGAGAATGAACTGATTCATAAGATTTACTTGCAATTTGTGACTGACCAAATTTGTTTCTTTCCAGAGATAGCTTTGAACACAGCTACATGAATTACTTCTACAATTACATACATTACTCTTGCACTGATATATGCATATAAATACCTACGTATATATATATATACATATTTTGTCCATTTATTTTGATCAAGTTTGTGTTCATATGTATGTACACATTGGGTCCTTGCTATCTGCAGGTTCTGCATCCTGGTATTCAAATATATTCAGAAAATATTCAGGAAAAAAATTCCAGAAAGTCCCAAAAAGCAAAACTTGAATTTGACTTGCACTAGCAATTGTTTCGGAGAAGGCAACGGCACCCCACTCCAGTACTCTTGCCTGGAAAATCCCATGGATGGAGGAGCCTGGTAGGCTGCAGTCCAGGGGGTCGCTAAGAGTCAGACACGACTGAGCGCCTTCACTTTCACTTTTCACTTTCCTACATTGGAGAAGGAAATGGCAACCCACTCCAGTATTCTTGCCTGGAGAATCCTAGGGACGGGGAAGCCTGGTGGGCTGCCATCTATGGGGTCACACAGAGTTGGACACGACTGAAGCAACTTAGCGGCAGCAGCAGCAATTGTTTGCATTGAATTTACATTGAATTTGCAAATTTTTTTTTATAACATTTATGTTGTATTAGGCATTGTAAGTAACCTAGAGATGTTTCAAAGTATATGGGAGGATATGTGTAGATTATATGTGAATAGCTGCCATTTTATATAAGGTGCTTAAGTATTTGTGAATTTTGGTATCCTGGACAGTCCTGGAACCAATTCCCCACAGATACCAAGGAACAATTGTGTATATATATATATATATGTATGTGTGTGTGTGTGTGTGTGTGTGTGTGTATGTGTATATATGTTGGAGAAGGCAATGGCCACCCACTCCAGTACTCTTGCCTGGAAAATCCCATGGACAGAGGAGCTTGGTGGACTGCAGTCCATGGGGTCGCAAAGAGTCGGACACGACTGAGCGACTTCACTTTCACTTTTCCCTTTCATGCATTGGAGAAGGAAATGGCAACCCACTCCAGTCTTCTTGCCTAGAGAATCCCAGGGATGGCGGAGCCTGGTGGGCTGCCATCTATGGGGTCGCACAGAGTCGGACACGACTGAATTGACTTAGCAGCAGTATATATATGTAGATTTTAAATGATTTAAGTATTGTTATTATTATTTGGGATCTGGAGAATTTCTAAAGATATTGTTTGTCAACTAAAACAAAAGAAAAATTCTTAGCCAGAAATAATACAATTAAATTAAATGCACCGCCTGCCAGTGAAGGTGGCACATAAGACAGGGTTCAATCCCTGGGCCGGGAAGATCCCCCAGAGCAGGAAATGGAAACCCAGTCCAGTGTTTCTGTCTGGAAAATCCTATGGACAGAGTCTGGCAGGCTACAGTCCATAGGACTGCAAAGAGTCAGATATGACTGAATGACTGAGCACCTGCACACACATGCACCATTTAATAAGCAATTACAGGATCAACTCCAGAATTGCTTTCGGAATTGAAAAGACCACTGTGTTCTAGAATAGGAAGTTAGAAGAAAAACAAACAAAAAAGATGTTCTTTAAGAAATTTACAACCTAATTGAGGAGAAGAAATAAAATACTTGGGAGTATAAGTGATATTTTTAATAGCTGACAACATGGATAAAAACATCATTATTTCCTTGATCTTAGAATTTAAATATGGAATTTTTCTAATCCTAACTAATCTTAACTTGAATACATTTTGAAATGCAGGATATAGTTTTTAAAAACCTGTATATTCTGGCATTACTCATGTATACTGATTCAGAATTTCTGGGAACTAATTATTTGCATGTTTCAAAAATTTATGCTAAGTGGAGAAATTTTATTTTTGAAATTCTTATTATAAATACATTATCTTTTTTTGTGAAATATTCTACTCTCATTTTTTATTAATTTATTTGGGCATATAATTCTTGATTGACACCTATATTCATTTAGTTCTTT
The DNA here is from genome assembly GCF_032452875.1 of Bos javanicus. Classification (NCBI taxonomy): domain Eukaryota; kingdom Metazoa; phylum Chordata; class Mammalia; order Artiodactyla; family Bovidae; genus Bos; species Bos javanicus. Next base: position 25,529,076 of record NC_083884.1, on the reverse strand, counting down.
AAAGGTATTATTTAACTCTTTTATGACTTCCTTCTGATGTTTTGATTTTTTATAGATAACACACTTCAAGTTCACCTATTGCTTTTATTTAAAAACATTTTATTGAAACATATTATTCATTTCATATTTAAGTATATTATTAATAACTTGAAATAAATAAACAGAAAGATATAAGTTTATAGCTTCATGAATTCCACAAATTAAACCACTGCAACCAATTCTCATACATGAGTAAACAAGTCAATACCAACACCCCACAACCCCTGCTCAGGTTCCTTTACAATTATTAACCTCCTTCCTCTAACTGTACATATTTTTCAGTCTCCTATTAAGCTTTATTAGTTTTTGCTTGCTTTTACATTACCTAAATGGGATTATGCATTGTGTACACTCTCTTTGTCAATATTGTTCATGAAATTTATACATATTGATTCATGTGTTCAATGTTACTGCTATATAGTATTACATTGTGTGACTAAATTAAAATATCTCTCCTCTCTGCTTGTGATGACATTTGAGTTCAGAATAGCGGTTATGAATATTCTAACACGTGTTTTATTTTTATTTGGTGAACAACTGTATGTAATTGTTAGGGTTATACCTAGAAGCTCAATTTACTGGGCTATAGGTTAGGCATATTCTACCTGAGTAGATACCTTAAAAATATTTTCTAAAAGAATTGTATCAATTTACATTCTCACCAACAGTTTATATGAGTTCTCGCTGCTTTGTATGTCACAAATACTTGGTACTTTTCACTATTTTCATTTTAGCCGTTTTGGTATAGTGAATTGTGTATAGTTTTCATTTGATTCCCCAGTGACTAATGTGATTATCTCAATCTTGCTGGCCATTGAGTTATCTTCTGTGACTAAGTGTATCTTAAGGCTTTTGTCCACTTATTTCCATGATGTTTGTGCCTTTTTCTTGTTTTCTGCATATTCTTGATAGAAGTCCTTAAATAGATAAATGAGTAGCAAATTATCAGACAGATTTTTTTGGGTCTTCTAATTTCCTTCTTTTTTAAAATTTATTCTTCAGGGAAACTGCCATGTGTCTAGATAAACACTCTAGTTAGCATCTTAAATTTAGTGGCATAAAACAACTATTTAATGAAGCTTACAGGGATTATGTGGATCAGGAATCCACAGAGGGCACAGCAAGGCTGGCTTCTCTGCTCCAAAATGGTTAGGGTCTCAGCAGGGAAGACCTGAACATCTGGGGCCTCGAATCATCAGGGGGCCTCTTCCCTTAAATGTCTGACACCTTGGCTATGGTGAGGCTAAGTCTGGGCTGAGTGTGAGCAGTTGAGTGCAGCACCTATGTGTGGCCTCCCGTGTGGCTTTGAGGTGGAGCAGCTCACATCATTGGGCTGATTTCCAAGAGGGAAATTCATGAGAGGAATCTTGCCAAGAGTAAGCATCTGAAAAGGGGAAGGAGCCCCATGACCTTTTCTCACCAAGCTGTTGCAGTCAAATAGCACCTTGTTCTCCAGGTTTGTCAGTTTAGCAACAAATTGCAAGACCATCTCAGATTTAGGAGGAAAGGAATTCAGTTTCTGCTCTTAGTGAGAGAGGGGTATATTTGCATTATAGGAAAATGTGTGGAGTGCAAGACTGAAGCAGTCATCTTTGTAAAAGTAGTCTCCTGTAGTACCTGAGTTTTTTAATGTGTTCTGTTTGGGATACACTGAACTTTCTAAAGAAGGTGGTTTTTACTATTTTGCTTTTTTTTTTTTTTTAATCAATCAATATGGGTCATTCACATATATATATATAAATATGTATGTGTGTAATATACATATATATATTAAATACAGCATGCACATCGTTTTCTCTTTTTCCTTCTCTTTGAAATCTGGTAAGGCAAATTTAGGATCCTCTCATTTTATCATCTGTTATTTTTATCACCTCTTATTTCTGCTTCTCATAAAAATATGCTGCAAATCTGAGTAATTTCTTCACATCTGTATCCAGCAGCATCAATTATCTTGTCATCCAAATCTAGGTGACTGACTTAGCTCTGGATTCTTACTGCTAATATTTGTCAAGTCTAAAAAGCTCATTTGATTCATTATCAAATATACTTGGACCTGTTTGATTATATCTTATTCATAAATCATGGACATCACTCTTTTAAACATTTATATGTACCTATTTGTATTTTGTATCTGATTACTAAATACCTAAAGGACTTCCCTGGTGGCTTAGACGGTAAAGCTACTGTCTACAATTTGAGAGACTGGGTTCGATCCCCGGGTTGGGAAGATTCCCCGGAGAAGGAAATGGCAACCCACTCCAGTACTCTTGCCTTGAAAATCCCATTGATGGAGGAGCTTGGTGCAGGCTACTATCCATGGGGTCGCAAAGAGTTGGGCATGACTGAGCGACTTCACTTTGACTTTCACTAAATACCTTAATACTTTGAGCAGATTAATTGTGCTATGTGTTGTTTCTACTGATTTTCACTCATAGCTGCTTCCTTGTATGTTTGATGATTTAGGATTTTGAACCTTACAAACAGGATGCTATCTGTAGAAATCCTATGAAGCTTGGTTTAAATATTGTGTCTTCAGAGAAAATTTGCTTTTTCAGGTGAATCGAGATGACACTATCTCAATGCCATTTTAGATTAATCTCTTAGTTTGGAGTTCCTTGCAATATATTCATACTTTAAACTCCAACTCTAGAGCTACATGGGAAGTTAAGGCAGTTAGTTTTCAAGTTTTATGGCTATATGTTTTTCCATACAGTGCTAGTACAAACAGAAGAGATACTAGTCATAGACCTTTATAAGTGGGTATATTTTTCTTATTATCCTTATGGCTAAATTGTTAATTTTGCATGAGTCTCAGTTTTAACCCCGAATTTTGGTAGACCCAGGATACGATTTCCATTTCTTGAACAAGTATGTAAACTACAAGCCTCTTGGTTCTGATATCAGAAAATCCTCCCAAGATAGCTGTAGTTCAGCTATATTTACCACTATGTTCTCTACTATCCTCTCTACTTGGGGCCCCAAAGGTGTTAATACTTTTATAAAAAATTTATGAGTTCAGCTATTTTAAAGTTTATTTTTCAATACAGATATTTTGAGTCAGGATACTTATCAAGATGTCAATTTATCTGCATTATCTGTATGAGATATCAAGGCTGCATGACTTTATAAACGTTACTCAACTCTCAGTACAGCAAGGTTTTCTTTGAAAATTAATTCTGTATATGACATTTAATCATTAATGTAAGTGTTTTGAGATAAAAAATCTTGAAATATGAGCATGTTTTGAATTTTCTGAGGACTATTTGAATATGCTTCTGCATGATTCATTTTGTGTTAATTATGGGTTATTTATTCAAAAGATAGAATTGAACTATAATAATTTTCACAGCTCTTATGTAACTAGAATATATAGGTGATTCTGCCTCGTTACCATGTGTGCCGGACCTACACGGGTAGCCTTCAGCAGAATCTATTACGTTATTTCTAGTGATGATAGCTTGTATTGCAATACCCTAGCCTTGACCCTTTCATAAAAGATTTATAAATATTGCCTAATGAGCGGCCTGCAGATTTGGGTTTCTGGGAACCACTAAGGGCTTTTTTGATGGTGGAGACCTGCTTCAAGAAATCTTTCACCCTCCCTTTTTAACAAACCCATTGACCTTTGGAACCTGGGGCACGCAGTACTAATCCTTTTCATCTGACATTTCTTAGTAGGAATTCACTAGAATTTCTTCTTTCTGGAAAATTTTAGTAGATAAAATTAGCAGAAGTGCTGAAACTGTATTTTGTATGTATATACAGAAGCCATAGCGGTATAAGTACTTAAAATAAATCTTAACAGTTTGCTTCTCACATGTGAGAGGGTTTGTCCTATTAAAGAGAGTTACATTTTTCTATGTACTGCTAACTGCAGAATTAGGAAAAATAAATGAAAATTATGGGGTCTCCTTTTCAACAGAAGCAGAATATTTTTAATAACTAAGACTATTTAAAAATGGAGTAAACACACATGTGAGAGAATAAGATACCTGGCATTCAGTACAGTAAATGTATTTTATAGCAGTTGTTCTTTTTTTTCTTTTTTTTTAATTTTATTTTATTTTTAAACTTTACATAATTGTATTAGTTTTGCCAAATATCATAATGAATCTGCCACAGGTATACATGTGTTCCCCATCCTGAACCCTCCTCCCTCCTCCCTCCCCATACCATCCCTCTGGGTCGTCCCAGTGCACTAGCCCCAAGCATCCAGTATCATGCATCGAACCTGGACTGGCAACTCATTTCTTACATGATATTTTACATGTTTCAATGCCATTCTCTCATATCTTTCCACCCTCTCCCTCTCCCACAGAGTCCATAAGACTGTTCTATACATCACTGTCTCTTTTGCTGTCTTGTACACAGGGTTATTGTTACCATCTTTCTAAATTCCACATATATGCGTTAGTATACTGTATTGGTGTTTTTCCTTCTGGCTTACTTCACTCTGTATAATAGGCAGTTGTTCTTTATAAAAGGAGTCTTTGCATTTATCCAGAGATAGACCTAAAAACAGTTCCATTCTAAGTCAGGGCATAACAGCATAATATGCGGTGGATCAGTTATCTATTATTCCATTTAACAAATCACCATAATAATTGCAGGTTAAAACAATAAGGTTGTATTATTTCACACAGAAATGGTTTGCCTGTCTCAGTCCTACAATTCAAAAAGTCAATACTGCTCTGAATTTCAGTTTTATCCTATTTTAAATATTATTTAAATGGAATCATATATTTTATACTCTTTCATATGAGTCTTAAACCATCTAAATTATTTTTTCTGGGATTTTGCCATGTTTTATATGTAACACTAGTTCATTCATTTTAAATTTCTAAATAGTGATAGTGGGAATATACTAGAATTTATCAATTCTAGTGATGATGGACATTTGGATATATATATATACATATTTACGCATTTATGCAAAATTTTTGAGTATGTTCGGCTTAATATATACTAACACTCTTCCAAAGAAGTTTTACAAATTATGCTTCTGTTGCTGATGTGTGGGTTCCCTTTGCTGTATGACTTCAGCAAAACTTGCAGCCTTTTGTTTTCTTATGTTGCTTTTTTTATGATGTTTTTATTTTTGTTTTGCTATTCTTGTGTGTGTATACAAGTGTGTGGTTGTATACTCATTGTGGTTTCAACTTTCATTCCTCTGACATAACTTGAGCATCTTCTCAAGGGCTTACTGACCATTTAGATTTTTTTTTTGTGTGTGAAGTACTTGTTTAATTCTTTTGCCTACTTATCTCCTAATTTACACATTTATTTAATATTTATATATTTTCTTATTAATTTGTAGGATTTTTATAAATATTTTGTGGGTGCAAGTTCTTTTTGTTTTTATGTAATAAAATAAATCTTCTTCCATTCTATAGGTTCTCTCTTATGACCTGAATGGTGTCTTTTTTTTGTGCAGAAATTCCTATTATAGCCCAAGTTTTAAGTACTTCATTTTATAGGTAGTGCTTTGTGTATCATGTTTAAGGAACATTGTTAAAGCTTGAGTAATGAATATATTCACCTGTGCTTTTCTCTAAAAGCTTTACTTTTTTAACTTTGAATTTAGATCTATAAACTACCTATCTGGATTTCACTATATACTTTTCTTTACAGGTCAGAGCCATTTTTTTTCATGGAAGATAATACCTCAGGGGTCCCAAGTGAACACTTGAAGTCTTTACCGGACTATCCTTTTCTAGGAATGGGAGGAAGAGGCTGGTTGGGTGTATTAATATAGTCACATGCAAAAAAGTAGAAGAGTGTACTAAAACAGTACTAGACCATGGGTGCTTTCTAAATAATAATGAAATATTAAGGAGACACAAATCTGAGCAGTATGAATAAAGACCATGTTCTTAAAATGTTAATTACTGTGCAGACATTATTTCATTATTTAGCAGTGCATATAACATATATTTTGTTACTTAAGTTTAAATGTTTTTACATTCTAATTTTGTATTCTCTGCAGTTTAACTTTCTTAAAAAATGTGTTGAAGAATATTCTTTGCAATAATCTAACTACACAAGTTTTTATACTTATAAACAATGTATGTAAATAGTAGTTAATATTTCAGAGCAAATCATGTTTTGGTCATTTTGCTATAATAAAACTATAAATTAATTATTGTTCATTTTTAACAGAAGTGAAAACTTCCCTGGAGAGATGACAGGATTGACAGAGGCTATATTTCTTGTTAGAAACAGGGGTCTGGAACATTGTACCTGACATATATGCATGATATATTTTCTAATGAAAGCAAAATGACATTTTAGCATGAATCTGTGTGTGTGTGTATATATATACACAGAGAAACATAATTCATCTCTACACATACATTTGGGAAATACATTTTTGGGAATTAATAGATAAGTATAATGAATTTCTACTATGTTGTCAATATTCAATTCTTTTTAATACAGTATCACATTTAGGAAAATAAAAACAAAATTTATACAATGATTTTAAATTATTAAGTAAAAACATAAAATAAACTAATGTACATGTACATGAATTTTATATTAAGGGCTGTAGAGCAGATTTCTCTCTCGGTCTCTTTAAAGCCACTCATTTTCCAAATGAGGAAAATTTTAAGTGAGAAATAATAAAGGTCTTATCTGGTATAGAATTTATCATTGGTAGACACACTATACGATTTCACCTATTTATATAAATATTTGCTTATATGTGTGTACAAAGTCAAAATTTTACCCTAACTTTTTTTTGTGCTTCAGTTAGATAATAGATTTCTCTGTAATAAAGTTGGAGGAGGTGATTTTATTATTTATCCCATTGTTATATTGTAAGCTAACAAATGTAAAAGGATCTAGCAAGTAGTAAAACATGTCTAGTTAGCAGTATTATTATAAATATTATCATTGAAATGTATGGAGATATATCTATAGAAATCAAAATATAGGAAAATTTACATAAATGTAACTATAAAAAGTTACATAAAAGAACAAGGACTTTACTTCAATAATTTCAGTTCTTTTCAGCCGCTCAGTCATATCCGACTCTTTGTGACCCATGGACTGCAGCACGCCAGGACTCCCTGTCCATCACCAACTCCCGGAGTTTACTCAATCTCATGTCCATTGAGTTGGTGATGCCATCCAGCCATCTCATCCTCTGTTGTCCCCTTCTCCTCCCGCCTTCAATCTTTCCCAGCATCAAGGTCTTTACTAACGAGTCAGTTCTTCACATTAGGTGGCCAAAGTATTGGAGTTTCAGCTTCAACATCAGTCCTTCCAATGAACACCCAGGACCGATTTCCTTTAGGATGGACTGGTTGGATCTCCGTGCTGTCTGAGGGACTCTCAAGAGTCTTCTCCAACACCACAGTTCAAAAGCATCAATTCTTCGGTGCTCAGCTTTCTTTTTAGTCCAATTCTCTATCCATACATGACTACTGGAAAAACCATACTTTTGACTAGATGGACCTTTGCTGGCAAAGTAATGTCTCTGCTTTTTAATATGCTGTCTAGTTTGGTCACAACTTTTCTTCCAAAGAGTAAGCATCTTTTAACTTCATGGCTGCAGTCACCATCTGCAGTGATTTTGAGCCCCCAAAATAAAGTCTGCCACTGTTTTCATTGTTTCCCCATCTATTTGCCATGAAGTGACAGGACCAGATGCCATGATCTTAGTTTTCTGAATGTTGAGTTTTAGGTCAACTTTTTCACTCTCCTCTTTCACTTTCATCCAGAGGTGCTTTGGTTCTTCTTCGCTTTCTGCCATAAGGGTGGTATCATCTGCCTATCTGAGATTATTGATACTTCTCCCTGCAGTCTTGATTCCAGCTTGTGCTTCACCCAGCCCAGCATTTCTCAGGGTGTACTCTGCATATACAAAATCACTGCAGATGGTGACTGCAGCCATGAAATTAAAAGACGCTTACTCCTTGGAAGAAAAGTTATGACCAACCTAGATAGCACATTCAAAAGCAGAAACATCACTTTGCCAACAAAGGTCCGTCTAGTCAAGGCTATGGTTTTTCCAGTGGTCATGTGTGGATGTGAAGAGAGTTGGACTGTGAAGAAGGCTGAGCGCCAAAGAATTGATGCTTTTGAACTGTGGTGTTGGAGAAGACTATTGAGCATCCCTTGGACTGCAAGGAGATCCAACCAGTCCATTCTGAAGGAGATCAGCCCTGGGATTTCTTTGGAAAGAATGATGCTGAAGCTGAAACTCCAGTACTTTGGCCACCTCATGCGAAGAGTTCACTCATTGGAAAAAACTCTGATGCTGGGAGGGATTGGGGGCAGGAGGAGAAGGGGACGACAGAGGATGAGATGGCTGGATGGAATTACTGACTCGATGGACGTGAGTCTGAGTGAACTCCGGGAGTTGGTGATGGACAGGGAGGCCTGGCGTGCTGCGATTCATGGGGTTGCAAAGAGTCGGACACGACTGAGCGACTGAACTGAACTGAACTGACTGACTGCATATAAGTTAAATAAGCAGGGTGACAATATACAGACTTGATATACTCCTTTTCCTATTTGGAACCAGTCTGTTGTTCTATGTCCAGTTCTAACTATTGCTTCCTGATCTGCATACAGGTTTCTCAAGAAGCAGGTCAGGTGGTCTGGTATTCTCACCTCTTGAAGAATTTTCCACCGTTTATTGTGATCCACACAGTCAAAGGCTTTGGCATAGTCAATAAAGCAGAAATAGATGTTTTTCTGGAACTCTCTTGCTTTTTTGATGATCCAGCAGATGTTGGCAATTTGATCTCTGGTTCTTCTGCCTTTTCTAAAACGAGTGTAAACATTTGGAAGTTTACAGTCCATGTATTACTGAAGCCTAGCTTGAAGAATTTTGAGCATTACTTTGCTAGTGTGTGAGATAAGTACAATTGTGCAGTAGTTTGAGCATTCATTGGCATTGCCTTTCTTTGGGATTGGAATGAAAACTGAGTTTTTCCAGTCCTGTGGCCACTGCTGAGTTTTCCAAATTTACTGGCATATTGAGTACAGCACTTTCAAGCATCATCTTTTAGGATTTGAAATAGCTCAACTGGAATTCCATCACCTCCACTAGCTTTGTTCATCGTGATGCTTCCTAAGGCCCACTTGACTTCACATTCTAGGATGTCTGGCTCTAGGTGAGTGATCACACCATCCTGATTATCTCAATCATGAAAATCGTTTTTCTTTTTTATTTTAGTTCTTCTGTATTCTTGCCTCCTCTTCTTAATATCTTCTCCTTCTGTTAGGTCCACACCTTTTCTGTCCTTTATTGTGCCCATCTTTGGATGAAATTACAGTTCCCTTGGTATCTGTAATTTTCTTAAAGAGATCTCTAGACTTTCCCATTCTATTGTTTTCCTCTATTTCTTTGCACTGATAACTGAGGAAGGCTTTCTTATCTCTCTCTGCTATTCTTTGGAACTCTGCATTCAAATGGATATATCTTTCCTTTTCTCCTTTGCTTTTCACTTCTCTTCTTTTCACAGCTATTTGTAAGGCTTCCTCAGACAGCCATTTTGCTTTTTGCATTTTTTTTCCTTGGGGTTGGTCTTGATCCCTATCTCCTGTACAATGTCTCAAACCTCCATCCATAGTTGTTCAGGTACTCTATCAGTTCTAGTCTCTTAAGTCTCTTTCTCACTTCCACTGTATAATCGTAAGGGATTTGATTTAGGTCATACCTGAATGGTCTAGTGGTTTTCCCTATTTTCTTCAGTTTAAGTCTGAATTTGGCAATAAGGAGTTTATGATCTGAGCCACAGTCAGTTCCAAGTCTTGTTTTTGCTGACTTATAGAGCTTCTCCACCTTTGGCTGAAAAGCATATAATCAATCTGATTTTGGTGTTGACCATCTGGTGGTGATTCATTTGTAGAGTCTTCTCTTGTGTTGTTGGAAGAGGGTGTTTGCTATGATCAGTGCGTTCTCTTGACAGAACTCTATTAGCCTTTGCCCTGCTTCATTCTGTACTCCAAGGCCAAATTTGCCTGTTACTCCAGGTGTTTCTTGACTTCCTACTTTTGCATTCCAGTCCCCTATAATGAAAAGGACATCTTTTGGGGGTATTAGTTCTAGAAGGTCTTGTAGGTCTTCATTGAACCATTCAACTTCAGCTTCTTCAGCGTTACTGGTCGGGGCATAAACTTGGATTACCATGATATTGAATGGTTTGCCTGAAAACCAACAGAGTTCATTCCTGGTTTTTGAGATTGCATCCAAGTACTGCACTTCAGACTCTTTTGTTGACTATGATGGCTACTTCATTTCTTCTAAAGGATTCTTTCCCACAGTAGTAGATATAATGGTCATCTGAGTTAAATTCACCCATTCTAGTCCATTTTTGTTCACTGATTCCTAAAATGTCAATAATTTATGTAACGTAAATTCCTCAGAAGTTATTAGAAACCTCTGAAGACTCTTTCAATTTTTTAATTTGTAACTGAATTGAAGCAATTCAGTTACAATATCTATTTCCAAATTGCCAGGCTAATCATTGTTTTAGGAAGGCATGGCTATAAATCTCTTTTGGAAGTACAATGAAATATGCTACAACAACAGAAAATCTGTTACAACCCCCAAAATTATATTTGGCAGACACTACAGCTGAATCTGGAAACAGAGCTATCTGAAAGATCAAAGGTAACAATCGGTGTATGTTCTATTGCCTGGGTCATATACAAAGATTTTGCAGTTAATTTAAGGTTGTGTGTACTGATTTCTAAAGGGAAGAATCAGAGCTTAGTTATTTTCTTTCCGAGAGTTTGGCTTTCTTGTGTATTCTATTGTATGAGAGGGGGAAATCTGTTTTAAATGATATTTTAATTTATGCTCATTTCCATTACGGATTCAAAAGTAATATTTTTCATGACTAAGGTCAAGAAAAAAAAATCTAAGTTCTGTGATGTATTTTAGTATAACAGTTTATCTGGTGAATATTCTTAATGTTTATAAAGGGTAATTTACCTGTCAATCCAGTACTACAGTGGCATACAAATTAGTGCCTGCAGAGAAAATATTTAAGTGAAGAAACAGCAGGAGAATTGAAGAAAAGTAGGCAGACTCCAGAAATGGTGCTATTGCATTTTGTTATTAAATAGAAACAGTTATTGAGAGTCAAAAGATGCCATATATATAATATTCCTGTTTCTTGAAATATTTGCTAGAATATTTATAGACTATGCATGTTGATATCACTATATGGTACAGAAATATATCCAAATTAAAGTAATAGTCTAAAATAATAATTTTTTTACTTTAAGACCATGACTGAATTTTCTGTTAATGACTTAGCTTCCCAACAATTTGGCCAAGTTACTATCTCTAAAATAAAAGCACCAGTACAGTTTGTCCATTCAGTTCTTGATTTTTTCCCAGTTCTTTCACAAGATGCTACTCTTTTATATGATGACATTCTAAACTTATTCCAACTTTATTCTGAAACCAGTGTAAGTGTAGCCTAGCTATCACACAAGTAGAAAATCAGTAATTAGGAGATCATCAGTTTTAGGCCCCATCTAATAATCAAAAGCATTGTCTTTTCACTCAGCAGTAATTTATAACTTTAAAAACACCTTGTAAAGTTTAAGTAAGATGTTATTAATTAAGGGGGGAATTCTAATTTGAATACATTTGCTTATTTCTTTTACTATTGTTGAGAATTCAAATAAAGATATATCAAATTCAAAATATACAGATATTTTTAGGAAGAATTCATTCACAGATGCCTTTAGCACCTGGGGATAGGCGCATATTATCTATATGAAGTAATGTAAATATAAATAAAATACTGACATCTAAATATCTTGTGGCCCAAACATTAAAGCAATGCTTATTTTTGATTTATTAATATTTAGACCAAAATATATTTATGGTATGTGCATGCCCTCCTTTATAACATACAGTCCATCACTGAATACAGATTTTCTTCACTATTAGTTCCTAGCTACCTTTGACTTGTTAGTTTTGTCAACAACATCTGTGTTTTCCCAGGTCAGCACGTAAAAATGCATTGCAACCTTAATGCTTCTAAAGAGACCTCCTTTTCCCACTGGATCATCACTAGCATTTTGGAAGGTTGAGCAGACATTCATCCAGTGTGCAGTACTAAGCATTTCAGGAATTTACTTGCAGCTGAATCAATTATATGGTACCATGGAGAGATGTGACAATAGAGATAATCAGTCTCTCAAGGCTATAATGCATTCTTTGTATGCATGGTTACAAGTCAGGGCGCCAGAGAAGAACACTAGGGCTAACACACAGAGCACCTGCCATTACAAACACATAAAAGGATGAGGAAACGTTTCAGTATGATCTAGTAAATGGATGGTACAGCTATTTCATCAAGTTTAGATCTAATTGCTTTAGCCCTTGTCATACTAATGGCAATGCTGTTCCTGTCACTGCTGATTCAGAAACAATGCTGCAGTGTCCATTATGGCAGTCCCTCAATCTAAAATGAAACACTATCTGTGTGCTTTTATAAGATGGGTATGCAAAGTGTAGCCAGTTAGAAAACACATGGGAATCTTTCTCTCATTGTTAGGCAAATTTGAAGCATTAATAAGCTTTGAAACTCAATGAAACACACACAATGTATATTGAATCAGAAAGGTAGCAAATATATCAGAGGAAATGACAGCCATGCATTTGGGAATGCATTCCATCGTTTTGGAAAATATTTATGACTTCATTTTTGTTTGCTAATGGATACAGCTTTCTCTCTGTGGTCCATTTTACCCAGCCATAAAAGGCACTTGACAAAAGTATCAACTTAAGGAAACTAGTCAATAAGTTTATGATTTAATAATAGTCAATTTTGTATCAAAATGAATATAGGATTATAGTTCTTCCCTTAGTGTTTTTATTCACTTATTTAGCAACTGAACTAAGCATGTATGCATTCAGCATGCATGCACTTTTTTGAGTATATATTCTATACTAGGCAATGTGATGAGGACTGCATTTTTAGTCAGGGTTCACACAGGCATCCTTGCTCCTGTCTTCATAGGGGTTGTAATTAATTAGAAATTTTTGTCAACTTTTTTTTCTCAAAACATGGAGCTGAGCTTGACATAAAGACATCCTTTTTTTATGTGTGTGTGGAAATTCAGGGTACCATTTTTGTTCTGAAAATAATATGTTACTGGTGACCAGAAGTATTTAACATAGATCAATCTCTGTTACTTTCGCTGCTGGGGAGACTGTCCCCCAGGATTGGAATAGTGTGGGGAGATATATTCCTAACATTTAAGTATGCTGAGTCATCAAATTTCCCTCTCCCTTGAATTCTTATGAAATAATTGTACAAATTTGTTCAGGTATACTTGAAATTTGTATTATTAGTATTTCTAGATATCTAGTTAATAACAAAACAGATAATTACTTTTATTAAAAACCAGTAGGAATTCCTTGGTGGCCTAGTGGTTAATAATCTGCCTGCTGGTGCAGGGGACGCGGGTTTGATCCTGGTTTGGGAAGATTCCACATGCCTCAGAGTATTTAAGTCTGTGGACCTCAACCACAGAAGACTGTACACAGAGAGCCTGTGGTCCCCAAAAGAAGCCTCCACAATGAGATGCCTGCACACTGCAGTGAAGAGTAGTCCCCACTCTCTGCAACTAGAGAAAGTCTGCATAAAGCAGCAAAGACCCGTTGCAGCCAAAAATAAATCAATAAAATCCATAAAATGACCATAAAGAGCCATATTGCCATGGATTAAGCTAAAATTTAATTTTTGTTCTGAAATAGAAGGATCTCAGTATCCATAACATATAAATGTATATCTATTTTTATATATAATTACATATTCAATAGTCATATGATGATATTTTCTGCAATAGAACATTTTTATATTTGTATTTGAATGTGGCATTATAAGGAGTAGTACATGAGTCTTGTTTCATTGTCTCTGACTTGGTCTCAGTATAACTGAGGGAATTTTGGGAAGGGGTTAATTTCATAAAAGATTATTTTTCAATTATTAATTTGAAATTTATTTTGAGTCCCTTTTTCATAAAATGCAGAGCATTAATAATCTTGGGATAGTCTAAAGGGGGTTCAATCAGAGCCAAATAATAATTTAAAAGGATTCATTTACATTATACCAAATGAGAAAAGACAAAGTGTTAAGTCCTTACCCTCACCAAACTCTAGATATTAAATTATCTTGTTTGAGCTCTCTTGATTTTTGGTCTTGAAACACTGAAATCTAGTTTTTGAGGTATTCTCAATTAGAAAGAATTATTTAGAAAGAAACTGCTAATGCCATGTTTCTCAAATCAAGGATGTGAAAATGTTATACAACTTAGTAGCCCAAAGTTTTAATCTTGATAAACTGACTCACCATGGATTATTTCTCTGGAGCATCTCTCTTGCATCTCTGGCTTATGTAAATTCTGGTCTGCTATCTGAACCAGTGATAATAACCTGTCTTTCTTCATCAGTCAACACATGAGATAAGTTTATTTTAACATTCTTCTAGTTCTAGCCCATACTTTCCCAGACTGGGGCAGGACTAGTATGAACTGTAGCTACACACTTTCCTTTCCAATTTATCCCTTCTCCATCCTTGATTAGAACTTGATACCTCTCAACTCAGGCAATTATGTCTGCCTTACCTTTGTTTATATCACTCCTGCTTGACTACTATGACCTGTCAATGGTGACTTGAAAAGGAATCCCATCTCTGCCAAAACTTTGTCCAGCTTCCTTATATTGCTGATTTTCAGTTGGGTCCTGTTTATATTCAGGATGTACTGTGACTGATCAATTCTGGAACAACTGATGAAACCACATGGAAGGTCTAGGTAATATGATACTGGAGTTCAGAAGGAAGAAAACAGTATTCTAGTTGACAGTTTTATGGAGGAATGGACATGAAGTTGCATTTTGAGAGATAGGATTTGAATCTGTATAACTGGAAACTTTGGCCACCTAATGGGAATAGCTGATTCACTGGAAAAGATACTGATGCTGGAAAAGATCAGCATCATTTGAAGGCAAAAGGAGAAGAGGGGATCAGAGGATGAAATGAATAGATGGCATCACCGATTCAATGGGTATAAACTTGGGCAAACTCTGAGAGATGGTGAGGGACAAGGAAGCCTGGTGTGCTGCAGTCCATGGGATTGCGAAGAGTCAGATACAACTTGGTGACTGAACAACAACTGGAGACTTCTTCTAATACAAAAACAAACATATCTATATCAATATAGGTAGGTAGAGATATTATCTATATGTAAACATATAGTAATATCACCTCTCACTGCAAACAACTTTAAATAGAATTTTTAGAAGGCACCTCTATGTAGCAATGGAGAAGATATTCATGACAAGAAAATGATATAGATTTACTCCATACACTTGAACATATAGAGTATCAGCAGATGTGTAGCCATTAAATCTTATTTGTGGGGAATACAGTATGTTTTCTTATAAGGCTCCTTTCTTCCAATTTGCCTAAACCCTTCTGGTTCAAGTACAAAGCGAGTAGGAAACCTAATTCGGTGGTTTGAAACCCCAGCATACAGAAGATTTATTTTGAGTTCTTGTTAAAAATTCTCAGGCCCTTCCTCCAGAGTTCTGGTTCTGGCAGCGGTTTCGATGCACATGGTTCATATATCACACCCTACTGGATGTTCTGGACTTTGGTCTCCTATGGAGACCACTTTGCTGTGGAAGCTCAGTTCTGCACTATCCCCAAGTGTTTTTCACTTCACATTGATGCCTTGCTTTCCCAGGTTCAGGCATTACCACTATGGACTCTGGGTGTTTTCTCTTGGAATTGAAAGTATTTATAACATGCATATGTTAATGTACATGTTCACCATGTTTACAACCATTCCTCAAAGCACAACACTGCTGGGCCACAAGGGACATCGACCTTGTCCCTTCATAGAACTGGACAATCCCGTGAATCCTGAGATATTTCTCTGAGCTGCCACTGCCTGAAATCTAACATTTTTGAATTGGGTAAATAAATCACTGAAAATGACAATTAAATACTAAAACTACTGTTAACAACCATAGCCACAATCACAAATTTGTCTTAAAAATCTTCTTTTAGGACAGTAAACACCTACTGTGTTTATTAGCTTAATTAATAAGGTCACTTAAGTGACTGTAGGACCAAGTAATCTAGACTTAAAAAAAAAAACAAACCTGTACTATATATATTGTATATGTATGTGTGTGTGTGAGCGAGCAAGAGAGAGAGAGAGTGAGTTCTTCATAAATCTTTTCTCATCAGACTCATTTTATTCTGTGAAAGATCAACAATAGCAGAGAAAGAATAATAGATCCATCTTCTCTTTTTTCTCATCTCAGTATCTGTTTCTTACTGAAATGATAAAAGTGAAAGAGGAAAGTGAAAAAGTTGGCTTAAAGCTCAACATTCAGAAAACTAAGATCATGGCATCTGGTCCCATCACTTCATGGGAAATAGATGGGGAAACAGTGTCAGACTTTATTTGTGTGGGCTCTAAAATCACTGCAGATGGTGACTGCAGCCATGAAATTAAAAGACACTTACTCCTTGGAAGGAAAGTTATGACCAACCTAGACAGCATATTGAAAAGCAGAGACATTACTTTGCCAACAAAGGTCCATCTAGTCAAGGCTATGGTTTTTCCAGTGGTCATGTATGGATGTGAGAGTTGGACTGTGAAGAAAGCTGAGCACCAAAGAATTGATGCTTTTGAACTGTGGTGTTGGAGAAGACTCTTGAGAGTCCCTTGGATTGCAAGGAGATCCAACCAGTCCATTCTAAAGGAGATCAGTCCTGGGTGTTCTTTGGAAGGACTGATGGTGAAGCTGAAACTCCAATACTTTGGCCACCTCATGCGAAGAGTTGACTCATTGGAAAAGACCCTGATGCTGGAAGGGATTAGGGGCAGGAGGAGAAGGGGATGATAGAGGATGAGATGGCTGGATGGCATTACCGACTCGACAGACAAGAGTTTGGGTGGACTCTGGGAGTTGGTGATGGACAGGGAGGCCGGCTGCTGCTAAGTCACTTCAGTCGTGTCTGACTCTGTGAGACCCCATAGACGGCAGCCCACCAGGCTCCCCCGTCCCTGGGATTCTCCAGGCAAGTGGGTTGCCATTTCCTTCTCCAATAAATGAAAATGAAAAGTGAAAGTGAAGTCGCTCAGTCGTGTCCGACTCTTAGCGACCCCATGGACTGCAGCCTACTAGGCTCCTCCATCCATGGTATTTTCCAGGCAAGAGTACTGGAGTGGGGTACCAAGTGTGTTGCAATTCATGGGGTCGCAAAGAGTTGGACATGACTGAGTGACTGAACTGAACTGAAAGAATTTTTTGATATTTCTTTTATATGTTTACGATGATTTTGGAAAACTGTAAGCATTGAAATATAATTCCTAGATTTAGGGTTTTATTTTGTTTTTGATTACTACCAATTTTTCACTAGTAGGAATTATGATAGAGTAAGGATGATAGAAGCAGTTCCTACCAATATTGTTAGCATTTATTTAGAGGAACCTGGAGTCCATATGGCATAAAAGGGGACTTTCCTAAAACCGCGGTGTAGAACTGTGCCCCTGAAATGTCTATATTATATAAAATGCAATTTTACAATCATAATATTCTTATTCTGTGGGAAAAAAGAAAAGTTTTATTCCTGATTTACTGTGGCTGCTATATTGTAGTTTAGCTTTTTAGTTTTTAGTTCAACTGAAAATTTGTGTATGAAATTTCTGAAATATTTTGGGAGCATTGCACTCAAGGGGAAAGCGAAAGGATTATGGAAATTTGGGGGGAAATGTATTGATACTTGTGGTTCTCAAGTGTAGTTCTTTATATTTCTTGTTCTTTAGTAAGTAAACAAGGGAGTATGTTTCTGAAAAAGCTTTTAAGGCAGTTTCATGACAGTTTCATGATTTTCAATGAATAAAACACCAAGTTTGGCTTTTACATGCTATAAATGATGTGTTCATTTGTGAATGTGTCCCATGGCTACCTTTTACTGAAAGGTAAGTTATTTAAGGAGTCAGAGTTACCATCCTTGGAAAAAAAAAATCTAAAGCCCTAGTGCACTGTTTCTCTTAAAGAAAACACTTTTATTAGTGTCTGAAATAGCATCTTAGGATTTATATAGAACTTATAAAAAATATATGACTTTTGAACAGCAATTGAATCAGACTCCTCTTTTGTCCTTGAGGAGTTTTTCCTACCTTAACATAGCAGTTGTGATCTTAAAAAATGTGGTAAAAATAAATAGAGTCCTTTCCTTGCTGCAAGTCATATATTCCATTATTTTGACTTTTCATCACTTTATCACATTCAAGAGTGGAAATCTTTCTAGACTGCAAGATTTTTCATTTCTCTGAGAAATGATTACAGATCAAAGGGAGTAAGGGAAATCTACATTTCAAAACTAATTTTGGAAGTTTACAAAATGAAAAAGTGAGCAAATCTTAAAGAAAAAATTGTTTTTCATTTTCCTGGGAAGTTAAAAGTTAAACCAAATCAGTGATCATTTTTTTTTTTTTTTGAAACATCATCACCACTTTCATACATGACTGGCATGATTAAATAATTTATTTGAGCTGGGAGAAACACCTATATTGTCAGAAATACTTCTAAAAAAGATAATTACTGAGAGAAGAGAGTTGTGGGAGTCTATCACCTGATCATGTAGCTATAGAATTCTGAAGTATTTCTGATAGATGGACAGAAAAACCAACATATGGTAGAACTTTTTAAATTTCCCATTGAATTTTCTACGAATAAAAACAAAAAATGTATACCCTGCAAGGTCTAACAATAAAACTAATGGTAAATCTGTTGCTAAAATAGGAGATAAATGGTCATATAGTTCAAAATCTATTATGTTGAGAACTCCGTTCAGTGGTTTAAACTTACTATGCTAAATGAAATAGAACAAAACCTGCCAGCCTTAGAAAAGTTGAAAGATTCTTGTAATCTCACTCAGTGTTCCAGATCAGAGTTTCTGTGCATCAAAATTCCTAACTGTTATCCTATTACAGCAATATATTGTTTTTTGAAGTAGACAGAAAATTACTGGACCATTTGAAGGAGCCATCATTACAATTTGATGGAAGAAGTATTGGGTGAGGGCTTCATAATTAAGTTTTAATGATGGTGGAAAAAAAAGTGTTTTGGCAACAGACATGTTACATGTTGTAAATTTTTGTTTATCTCTTATCGTATACAATGAAAACAGGTAACGAGGTATAGAAGCAGGTCTTTTATCATCCAAGATAGGTGAATCTGCTCTGTGACTTGTAGACACAGGAAATGAGCTGCAAAGTGTGAGTCAACTTGTCCTTCATCTCTAAACATTTGCTTGTGTTTCTTTTGTACCTTTATTCTCTCAACTCTCATATGAAAATAGAGCACCCAAGGAAAAATCCATGCCTGTTGTCTGTTAGCAGACACAGGGTCAGAAAATTTTTCTCATGGTCCAAAGGAGACAGTCATTATGATGAAGAAACATTTCCTTCCAGCATTGAAGGAGAAGACAAAGCAATATGAAGTACTTGGAAAGGTAGAAACAAAAGGCATTTAATATATACAGAAACCAAATTATACAAATAGCAATACACTGCATTGAAAGCGAGACTTGTGAAGGCAGGGGAAGAAGGACTATACTTACCTTAAACTGATACTCATGATATAACTGGAATAACAATGATTCAGGGAAATTATGTTTGTTATGAGGCAGAAAAAAATTGAAATTCTCAAAGAATATAAGTAAAAAAAATTAATAATCTAAGTTACAGAAATGATAATAAGGAACTTGTGTATATTGAAGTTAAATAACGAAGTTTCAACAAGTCAAATCTAAAAATAATATAAAGAATAGATGAAAGAAACAAATGTCATGTGTCTGGCTCTGTTCTCATAAGTTTACAAAAACTGATTAATCTCACAAAACTATATGAAGTAGCTACTGATATCATTATATTAACTTTATAAATTGAGGCATTAAAAGACTCCAAAGAGGTTGTTAATGTTAACAGAAATTCATAGAATTAGGATATTAACCCAGGTTATAGTATCATCTTCCTTCAAGAACACTCAGTTGGTAAAGATTCATTTTTATATTTAAAAATCTTATAGATGAGCAAAGAGTAGGACCATTAAAGACCTGAAAAATGTGTTATAAAATAAATGCAATGTAAAAGTATGAAAATTATCTTCTTTAAATTTTCTGAGATTTTAATTTTTCATATATTATTTTTAACCAAGTGCACACACCTATGTATATGTATGTATACATGTTTGGATATGTACATATATATGCTTGTGTATGTGTGTGTGTATGTGTGTGAGACAGAGAGAAAGAGAGAAATGATATTTATAGGAGAAATTTAGAAAGAAAAGGCTTCCCTAGTGGCTCAGACAGTAAAGAATCTGCCTGCAATGAAGGAGACCTGGGTTCGATCCATGGGTGGGGAAGATCCCCTGGAGAAGGGCATGGCAACCCACTTCAGTATTCTTGCCTGAAGAATTCCATGGACAGAGGGATCTGGTGGGCTACAGTCTATAGGGTTGCAAAGAATCGGACACGACTGAGCAACTAACACTTTCACTTTGAAAGAGAAAATTTCCTTATATATTTCTGTGCATCTGTGACAGGCTTTTATCTTCAATCACAAAATGGAGACTGAATAACAAAAGAAAATTGTGGTGTGAAGGTGAATAGCAGCTATGTTATAAAAGCTAATGAAAATAAATCACTGAGAATATTTATAAATCCTAAATTACTCATCGAACTTGTGAGTTACATTTCTGACTATATAGAATTCTTAAATACATGCTTTCTTTTCTGTTAAATGTGTTTGGATTACTATAAAGTGATTGTTGCTTTAATCATGCTATTGATATTTAAAATTATTTCAGGTATTTGAGAACAAATATATTTACACAGGAAAAATTGTAAGTTAATAGAGTTTGTGTGTGTCTTTGAATTATTACTGAAGAATAACATTTAACAATAATAATAACTGAAATGGGACACTTATGCTCTGAAATTTCAACAGATGTGGCTTCAAATCTTGACTCTGACATTCTTGGAGTAACTTGGTCACAGTATTTAATATTCTTGAGCCTCAGTTTTTTCTTCTGTAAAGAAGTATGATATTGTATCCCCAGTGTAAAAGTTGTAAAGATTATATATATAAACGTTTGCATGTATTAAAGATACTCTTTAATATTGTATCAGGCGTAGATGAAACAAATGCTTCTTATATATTAGATTTGAAGTGATTTATATATTAAATGCTTGGAGAAGGAAACAACAACCCACTCCAGTATTCTTGCCTGCAGAATCCCATGGACAGAGGAGCCAGATGGGCTACATAGTCCATGGGGTTGCAAAGAATCGGACACGACTGAAATGACTTTACACACACATGTATTAAATGCTTACAATAATCTATTGAAATACTTTCTAATACTGCCTTTATTTTACAGATCAGAAAACTAAGGGACAGAGAAGCTAAGTAACTTGTTCAAGGTGACTTATTTAGTTAAACTGAAATCTGAATTTATTCTGTTGAGCACTTCCTTATACAGCTTTACCAGATTGTTTCTTAAATATGCAGAAGATGAGATGCTGCAGAGCTGTGAAGAACAAAGCGGTCACTTCCCTGTCCAGTCCAACCTAACTGATCAAAGACCAGGTGGGGACAGGGGAGGACTAGTGTGAACAGGGATGAAGACTCGTGAACCAATGACCAAGTAAGCTCCCCTCAAAGCAGCCCTCTTTCAGGTTTGATGAGAACATTAATTTCTAGGATAAATATTAAATTGAATTGATTAAATTTAGCAGGAATTGATTATAACTGCATATCTGAGTTTTTGAGATTAGTAGTTACCTGGTAACTGTTATCAGACCATTAGACAATTTTGTGATGTTTATTAGGGGATTCAGTGGAGGTGAGAAAATGAATATAGAGAATAATACATTCCTTCTTAACAATTAAAAATTTATTTATTCATTTATTTTTATTGAAGTATAGTTGATTTTCACTATTGTGTTAGTTTCAGGTGTCCAGCAAACTGATTCAGTTAAATGTATATATATATGGTCTTCCCTTGTGGCTCAGGTGGTAAAGAATCCACCTGCCAATGCAGGAGACTCAAGAGACACAGGTTCAGTCCCTGGGTTGGGAATATCCCTGGAGAAGGAAATGGCAACGCACTCCAGTATTCTTGCTTGGGAAATTCCATGGACAGAGGAGCCTGGCGGGCTACAGTCTATAGCTTCACTGAGTTGGACACAACTGAGCATGCACACATACAGACATGTGTGTGTATGTTTATATATATATGTTTCATTGAGTTAGACAAGGCTGTGGTCCGTGTGATCAGATTGGCTAGTTTTCTGTGATTATGGTTTCAGTGTGTCTGCCCTCTGATGCCCTCTCACAACACCTACCTTCTTACTTGGGTTTCTCTTACCTTGGATGTGGGATATCTCTTCATGGCTGTTCCAGCAAAGCGCAGCCGCTGCTCCTTACCTTGGACGAGGGGTATCTCCTCACGGCCGGCCCTCCTGACCTTGAACGTGGAGTAGCTCCTCTCGGCCCTCCTTTATCCGCGCAGCTGCTGCTCCTTGGATGTGGGGTTGCTCCTCTCGCCACCTCCCCTGACCTCGGGCGTGTGGTATCTCTTCTCGGCCGCTGCCCCAGACCTCGGACGTCGGGTAGCTCCTCTCGGCCGCTCTTGTGCCATTGCAGCCTGGCACTCTCAGTCGCCACCCCTGACCTTGGGCAAGGGGTAGCTCCTTCTGCAAGCCAGGCTTCAGCAGTAGGTGAACCGTGAACTTCCAGATGTTCAAGCTGGTTTTAGAAAAGGCATAGGAACCAGAGATCAAATTGCCAACATTCGCTGGATCATCGAAAAAGCAAGAGTTCCAGAAAAACATCTATTTCTGCTTTATTGACTATACCAAAGCCTTTGACTGTGTAGATCACAATAAACTGTGGAAAATTATGAAACAGATGGGAATACCAGACCACCTGACCTGCCTCTTGAGAAACCTATATGCAGGTCAGGAAGCAACAGTTAGAACTGGACATGGAACAGCAGACTGGTTCAAAATAGAAAAAGGAGTACGTCAAGGCTGTACATTGTCACCCTGCTTACTTAACTGCTATGCAGAGTACATCATGAGAAACGCTGGGCTGGATGAAGCACAAGCTGGAATCAAGATTGCTGGGAGAAATATCAATAACCTCAGATATGCAGATGACACCACCCTTATGGCAGAAAGTGAAAGGAACTAAAAAGCCTCTTGATGAAAGTGAAAGAGGAAAGTGAAAAAGTTGACTTAAAGCTCAACATTCAGAAAATGAAGATCATGGCATCTGGTCCCATCACTTCATGGAAAATAGATGGGAATTTTTCAGGGCTCCAAAATCACTGCAGATGGCGATTGCAGGCATGAAATTAAAAGATGCTTACCACTTGGAAGGAAAGTTATGACCAACCTAGATAGCATATTCAAAAGCAGAGACATTACTTTGCCAACAAAGGTCCATCTAGTCAAGGCTATGGTTTTTCCAGTGGTCATGTATGGATGTGAGAGTTGGACTGTGAAGAAAGCTGAGTGCTGAAGAATTGATGCTTTTGAACTGTGGTGTTGGAGAAGACTCTAGAGAGTCCCTTGGACTGCAAGGAGATGCAACCAGTCCATCCTAAAGATCAGTCCTGGGTGTTCTTTGGAGGGATTGATGTTGAAGCTGAAACTCCAGTACTTTGGCCACCTCATGCGAAGAGTTGACTCAATGGAAAAGACCCTGATGCTGGGAGGGATTGGGGGCAGGAAGAGAAGGGGACGACAGAGGATAAGATGGCTAGATGACATCACCCACTCAATGGACATGAGTTTGAGTGAACTCTGGGAGTTGGTGATGGACAGGGAGGCCTGGCGTGCTGTGTTTCATGAGGTCACAAAGAGTCAGACACAACTGAATGACTGAACTGAAATATATATGTATATGTTTCAGATTATTTTCCATCGTAGGTTATCATAGGACATTGAGTATAGTTCCTTGTGCTATATAGTAAATCCTTGTTTTTTAGCAATATTATATACAGTGGTTCTTATCTATTAATCCCATAGTTCTGGGCTTTCCTGATAGTTAAGTTGGTAAAGAATCAGCCTGCAATGCAGGAGAGCCTAGTTTGATTCCTGGGTTGGGAAGATCTGCTGGAGAAGGGATAGGCTACCCACTCCAGTATTCTTGGGCTTCCCTTGTGGCTCAGCCGGTGAAGAATCTGCCTGCAATGTGGGAGACCTGGTTTAAATCCCTGGGTCAGGAAGATCCCCTGGAGAAGGGAAAGGCTACCCACTCCAGTATTCTGGCCTGGAGAATTCCATGGACTGTATAGTCCATGGGGTCACAAAGAGTTGGACAAGACTGAGCAACTTTCAAGAATCCCATACTCCTAATTTATCCCTCTTCACTCCCTTTCCTCTTTGGTAACCATGAGTTTTTTTTATGTCAGTACATTCCTTTTGAAAATATTAAACCTTATTAATATTGCTTTGCCTTAATTCTATATTACAATATTAAGAATTGGGGTTGTTGTGCTTTCTTCAATTTTGTCTTTCTTTTTGTAGAAATAAGCACCTTATCTGTGATAAATAAAGCTAGCATTCTTTCAGGTTTTCTGGCAAATGGGTTCCATTTTCATAATGTTCCATTCAAGCCATTAATGAATTATTTAGTCATGTGCTCATCCCTTTGCCTTGCCACATCTCTCTCAGACACTATAAATGTTTCCCTGATAGAGACCATTATACTCTTTGACTATATCCATAATCATTACCTATATTATTCCATAATCTCTTAAAGGGAAATGTTAGAAAATAAGAATCTTAGAGTTTGGAGAACACTCAACCAGATGTGGGTGCAGAAGGTGTCAAGTTAAGGCATTCTTTATATGTCACCACTGGTGTCTAATGTGATATATCTGTTCTCAGTGATAATGCCAGGGCAACTAGTGTATTACTTGCTGTCCAAGCACAAAGGTATTTGTTGTTTTGCAGTGATAAAAATGTTGAACCATTCTGACTGGCGTGAAATGGTACCTCATAGTGGTTTTGATTCGCATTTCTCTGATAATGAGTGATGTTGAGCATCTTTTCACGTGTTTGTTAGCTATCTGTATGTCTTCTTTGGAGAAATGTCTATTTAGTTCTTTGGCCCATTTTTTGATTGGGTCATTTATTTTTCTGGAATTGAGCTGTAGGAGTTGCTTGTATATTTTTGAGATTAGTTGTTTGTCAGTTCCTTCATTTGCTATGGTACCATTTCACACCAGTCAGAATGGCTGCGATCCAAAAGTCTACAAGCAATAAATGCTGGAGAGGGGGTGGAGAAAAGGGAACCCTCTTACACTGTTGGTGGGAATGCAAACTAGTACAGCCACTATGGAGAACAGTGTGGAGATTCCTTAAAAAACTGGAGATAGAACTGCCTTATGATCCAGCAATCCCACTGCTGGGCATACACACTGAGGAAACCAGAAGGGAAAGAGACACGTGTACCCCAATGTTCATCGCAGCACTGTTTATAATAGCCAGGACATGGAAGCAACCTAGATGTCCATCAGCAGATGAATGGATAAGAAAGCTATGGTACATATACATAATGGAGTATTACTCAGCCATTAAAAAGAAAACATTTGAATCAGTTCTAATGAGGTGGATGAAACTGGAGCCTATTATACAAAGTGAAGTAAGCCAGAAAGAAAAACACCAATACAGTATACTAATGCATATATATGGAATTTAGAAAGATGGTAACAATAACCCTGTGTACGAGACAGCAAAAGAGACACTGATGTATAGAACAGTCTTATGGACTCTGGGAGAGGGAGGGGGTGGGAAGATTTGGGAGAATGGCATTGAAACATGTAAAATATCATGTATGAAATGAGTTGCCAGTCCAGGTTCGATGCAGGATACTGGATGCTTGGGGCTAGTGCACTGGGACGACCCAGAGGGATGGTATGGGGAGGGAGGAGGGAGGAGGGTTCAGGATGGGGAACACGTGTATACCTGTGGCGGATTCATTTTGATATTTGGCAAAACTAATACAATATTGTAAAGTTTAAAAATAAAATAAAATTTAAAAAAATAAACTTATGCTTCAAAAAAAAATGAGTTCATATGTAAAAAAAAAAAAAAATGAATACATTTGAATCAGTTCTAATGAGGTGGATGAAACTGGAGCCTATTATACAAAGTGAAGTAAGCCAGAAAGAAAAACACCCATACAGTATACTAATGCATATATATGGAATTTAGAAAGATGGTAACAATAACCCTGTATACGAGACAGCAAAAGAGACACTGATGTATAGAAGTCTTATGGACTCTATGGGAGAGGGAGAGGGTGGGGAGATTTGGGAGAATGACATTGAAACATGTATAATATCATGTATGAAACGAGTCGCCAGTCCAGGTTCAGTGCACGATACTGGATGCTTGGGGCTGGTGCACTGGGACGACCCAGAGGGATGGTATGGGGAGGGAGGAGGGAGGAGGGTTCAGGCTTGGGAACACATGTATACCTGTGGCGGATTCATTTCGATATATGGCAAAACCAATACAATATTGTAAAGTTTAAAAATAAAATATAATAAAAATATGTTGAACCAAACTGCAGTCATTGATAAGGTGTCAATTTATAATCAATATTGATCACCTGGCATTAGTACATTAAGGATTGTTAGCTGCTTACAATAAAATAATAAAGTTACACCTGTCACAAATGAACATGACTTTGACAGATCAATAAAAATAAGGTTTTACAAAGCAGATGTTTATAATTTGGAAGAGATGTGACTACTTGACAATGATACTCTTAGCTGATTTACCCCCACCTGGCTACTTCCCTAACTCTATAGCTGCAGCCGTTTTATTAAATATAATGTGAGGCAAATAAGTAATTTATTTTTCATTTTTTTGGCTGCGTACAAAGTGTACAGTGGGATGGTACTTCCCTTACCAGAAATTGAACCTGGACCCTCAGCAGTGAAAGCTCAAAGTCCTAAACACTGGACCACCAGGAAATTTCTCAATTTTAAAATTTCTTCTTAAAATTAAAGGAAAATTAAAATATGAAATATAGCTTGCCCTCTCTATCTGTGGGTTCCTCACTTGCAGATTCAACCAACCTTGGATTGAAAATAGTCAAAAATTCCAGAAAGTTCTGAAAAGTAAAACTTGAAGTTGCTGCATGTTGTTAATTATTTATATACCATTTACATTGCAATTACAACTATTTACATAGCATTTATATTGTTTTGGTACTGTAAGAAATATAGAGATGTGGTTGCCAGTGGAGAGAGGAGTGGGAGAGGGTTGGATTGGGAGTTTGGGATTAGCAGATGTAAAAGGTCCTAGTGTATACAGGGAACAATAATCATATCATGTGATAAACCATTATGGAACAGAATATGAAAAAATGTATTTACTTATATATGTATAACTGAGTCACTTTGCTGTATAGCAGTAATTAACACAACATTGTTATTCAACTATCTTTCAATGAAAAATAAATTATAAAAGAAATATAGAGATAATTCAAAATGTACAGGAGGATGTGTGTAGGTTATATGCAAATACGACAACATTTTAAATAAGAGACTTGAGCACCCTCAGAGTTTTGGTATCCAAGGATGGTCCTGGAACCATTCCTCAACAGACTGTCTTCACCATTAATATTCACACAATATTATAAATTTAAGTACAGAGAAAATCTGGATGAATAAACCATATGTGTGTTTGTGTGTATGTTTGTGGGTGTGTATTTATTAGTTTGTGTACATTTATATACTTTCAATTACTATTTACTAGGTGCCTGTTTTTGCCAAATTCTGCTCTTGGTGCTGAGGATACATCAGTGAATACAAATACCTTCCTTATGGAGCTCACATCTTAATGGATGTAAAGTCCGCACATTCAGTGAATAAGTAGAGTGCATATTATATTAGAAACTAATAAAAGTTATGGAATATAAAATGGAGTGGCAGAAACAAAATTATGAACACATTGTGTGTTGTGAGGTTGCAATTTTTAAATAGAGGCGAACAAGGGGACTTCATTAGCTGTTGACATTTGAGGAATTATTTCAAGAAGATAAAAGGAATGAGACTTATGGATAAATGGGAGAATGTGCTCCAGGCAAAAGAAAAGCCAATTTAAAGACAACAAAGTGCTTGATTATTTACTGAATATTTGGAAAAGGAAAATGAAATGAAATGAAATGAAAATGAAGGGCCAAAGTGTCAAAAGCAGTTGGGCACTGGAGAGTGTAGTATGAGCTAAGATACATGTGAAGGGCTATAACTCACCATTTTATCAAAATGTTTGAAAGGACATAAGTATGTGTGCTATGAAGAACAGGAATTCTCCCCACAGTCTTCAGAGTTTGCTTTAATACTTTTAGTTAGAGGGCATCCTGTTAGGTAGAAGAGCACTTTTGATTTGTTGGTTACTAAGAATGTTTGTCACCAGCCAGAATATCTCCTCATAACTTTTACCACCAGATGTAGTTTTCTAACATCAAAATTAACCATCAGAAAAATACACCTTTTTCTTATGCCTGCCCTTCACATAATGATGGCATTTATCATGCTTTTGTTTTCCATAAGTATGATTCTTAAACCAAATTATTTTTAATTCATCCAAATATTTTTTTAATTTCTTTCTTTTTTATTTATTTTATTTTATTTTTTAACTTTACAATATTGTATTGGTTTTGCCATATATCAACATGAATCTGCCACAGGTATACACTTGTTCCCCATCCTGAACCCTCCTCCTTCCTCCCTCCCCGTACTATCCCTTTGGGTCGTCCCAGTGCACCAGCCCCACGCATTTCTGACCTTCACAGAGCGAAATCACCTCCTCCAGAAGGCTTATGTTTTGTTTGAATCAGGAATCAAGGACCTTACACCAAAGATTTAAATATTGTAACAGTGGTGGAGAATGAAATGTGACTTCTCTTTTCCTGAAAATCTCATTTTTATTAATATTTTTAGCCATTCTACTGTACATATTGTATGTGGTGGCTGAGCTTTTATGGAAACATATTGCAAATCAGGTAGATTTCTCCAATTGTTATCTATAGTCCCAAATTTTGCAGCTCAGAGCAGGAGTATTTGTTCATATGAAGTATATTTTTCTATTTACCATATTATAGTAATTTTAGTAGTATTTGTGGGATCAAGTATGTTACTTAGCTATTTAGAATTTTCATCATTAACAAGATTGATATACAGTCTTATATATCTTCAGCCTAGTCATTGATTAAATATTGAGCATAGTCAATGAAAGATACGTGTAACTTATTACTACTAGACAATCACTCCAGATTAACTTTCATACAATGATTATCAAACTATAGGGTTGTATTTTTCAATCACTAATAAATTCATATTATTTTATTGGTAAAATTAATAACTTTGTTTTTTAATATTTTTGAAAATTTAAATTGGATTAATTTTCTCTGTTAGTTCCAAGGGTGAATTTGGTGGGAGGAGGAGTATCACAAATTCTTATATGCCAAATTTATTACAATTTAATTCATATTTCATAAAGTTCTAAAAAGTATACACATTGATGGTTAGTACGTTTACAGAGTTGTACACCCATCACCACAATGAATCTTGTAACATTTTTATCACCTCAGAAAGAAATCCCACTCAAATTAGTAATTTCTAACTCATTCATCCCTAGTTCCCTAGCCCAAACAAATCCACTTCCCATCTCTGGGCTTCTTTCACTTAATATTCTGTTTTCAAGGTTAATCCATCTTGTAGCACGTGTAGGTACTTCATTCTTTTTTATTGCTGAGTAACATTGCATTGCGTACATATATCATATTTTATTCATCAATTAATGGATATTGGGTTGTTTCCAATGTTAGGCTATTATGAATAACCTAGCTAGGATCTTTTATGAACAAGTTTTTATTTGGATGTAAATTCTCATTTCTCTTGTGTATGCACACAAGATTGGAAGGTTTCTGGTGACTGTGTACTGTGTGTGGAATTGTCAAACTCTTTCCCAAAGTGGCTGGATTACTTTGCACTTCCATGAGAAGTGGATGACTGTTCCAACTTACCTATATTGTCACCGTTACTGTCATTTTGATGTTAGCCATCCTGCTGAGTACAAAGTGATATCTCACTGTGGTTTTGCCTTTCTATGATAGCTAATGATGTTGAACATCTTTTCATATCTTTACTGGTCACTTGTATACCTTCTTGCAGAAAGTCTATTCAGATACTTGCCCAATTTTTGGATCTGTTGTCAGTGGTTCAGCTCTCTTACAATGACACCTCTCCTGTATGGCTAGCATGCTTTGTTGGGTGGGGATATAGCCTCTGGTCTTCACAGCTTGCCTTTCTTCATGTTGAATCTCTGCCCTATGAACAAATAGGTGTGAGGGCAATAGAGACCCTAGTATTCTCAGCTTACCATATCTGGCGTAGATACTTTGCCCTAAATGTGGGGTCTTTGTGGAAGAAATAAGACCTCCACATTTTGGTTGCACTTCCTTGAAGTTTAGTCTCAATAACACAGAGGTGGGAGCAGTGTGAAATGCTGGTCACATGTACTCCCAGGGAGATGCCTGTAGTCCTCATCTGGGAGCAGGAACAGGAGCCATCATCTTCTTGAATGGGTGAAGCAAGATGGAGTGAAGGGAGCAGATTATGGCTCAAGTGCCACAGATACTTTTCTTACTGAGATGTACTCAATTTTCTTAAATAAATGTTTATTCATTTGCTAAATGCCCTGATAACCTTTTTAAAAAATTAATTTATTGATTTTAATTGGAGGCTAATTACTTTAAAATATTGTGGTGGTTTTTGCCATACATTGACATGAATCAGCCATGGGGGTACATGTGTCCCCAATCCTGTACCCCCCTCCCATCTCCCTCTGCATCCTATCCCTCAGGGTCATCCCAGTGCACCAGCCCTGATACCCTGTCTCATGCATCGAACCTGGACTGGCAATCTATTTCACATATGATAATATACATGTTTCAGTGCTGTTCTCTCAAATCACCCCACCCTCACCTTCTCCCACAGAGTCCAAAAGCCTGTTCTTTACATCTGTGTCTCTTTTGCTGTCTCACATACAGGGTTATTGTTACCTTCTTTCTAAATTCCATATATATGCATTAATATACTGTATTTTCCAGTGGTCATGTATGGATGTGAGAGTTGGACTGTGAAGAAAGCTGAGCACTGAAGAATTGATGCTTTTGAACTGTGGTGTTGGAGAAGACTCTTGAGAGTCCCTTGGACTGCAAGGAGATGCAACCAGTCCATTCTGAAGGAGATCAGCCCTGGGATTTCTTTGGAAGGAATGATGCTAAAGCTGAAACTCAAATACTTTGGCCACCTCATGTGAAGAGTTGACTCATTGGAAAAGACTCTGATGCTGGGAGGGATTGGGGACAGGAGGAGAAGGGGATGACAGAGGATGAGATGGCTGGATGGCATCACTGACTTGATGGACGTGAGTCTGAGTGAACTCCGGGAGTTTGTGATGGACAGGGAGGCCTGGCGTGCTGCGATTCATGGGGTGGCAAAGAGTCAGACACGACTGAGTGGCTGAACTGAACTGATACTGTGTTGATGTTTTTCTTTCTGACTTACTTCACTCTGTATAATAAACTCCAGTTTCATCCACCTCATTAGAACTGATTCAAATGTATTCTTTTTAATAGCTGAGTAATACTCCATTGTGTATATGTACCACAGCTTTCTTTATCCATTCGTCTGCTGATGGACATCTAGGTTGCTTCCATGTCCTGGCTATTACAAACAGTGCTGCGATGAACATTGGGGTACACGTGTCTCTTTCAATTCTGGTTTCCTCAGTGTGTATGCCCAGCAGTGGGATTGCTGGGTCATAAGGCAGTTCTATTTCCAGTTTTTTAAGGAATCTCCACACTGTTCTCCATAGTAGCTGTACTAGTTTGCATTCCCACCAACAGTGTAAGAGGGTTCCCTTTTCTCCGTACCCTCTCCAGCATTTATTGTTTGTCGGCTTTTTGATAGCAGCCATTCTGACTGGCGTGAGATGGTACCTCATTGTGGTTTTGATTTGCATTTCTCTGACAATGAGTGATGTTGAGCATCTTTTCCTATGTTTGTTAGCCATCTGTATGTCTTCTTTGGAGAGATGTCTGTTTAGTTCTTTGGCCCATTTTTTGATTGGGTCATTTATTTTTCTGGATTTGAGCTTCATGAGCTGCTTGTATATTTTTGAGATTAATTCTTTGTCAGTTGCTTCATTTGCTATTATTTTCTCCCATTCTGAAGACTGTCTTTTCATCTTGCTTATAGTTTCCTTCGTTGTACAAAAGCTTTTAAGTTTAATTAGGTTCAATTTGTTTATTTTAGCTTTTATTTCCATTAGTCTGGGAGGTGGGTCATAGAGGATCCTGCTATGATTTATGTCAAAGAGTGTTTTGCCTATGTTTTCCTCTAGGAGTTTTATAGTTTGTGGTCTTACATGTAGATCTTTAATCCATTTTGAGTTTACTTTTGTGTATGGTGTTAGAAAGTGTTCTAGTTTCATTCTTTTACAAGTGGTTGACCAGTTTTCCCAGCACCACTTGTTAAAGAGATTGTCTTTTCTCCATTGTATATTCTTGCCTCCTTTGTCAAAGATAATGTGTCCATATTATAGCCTTTTCTGGAGATTTTAAGTGGTTGCTTTTTAAAGTAATGTTTTCACTTTTTGTTTGTGTGTGTGTGTACTGGGGAACATGTCTGCAGAGATCCTCATGCCCACTCCAAAAGTAGATCCTACTACTATATTTTAGCTTGTGGGAGAGGAAAAGAACTCCTCCAAATTCCTTCCTCAAAATGTATAATCAGCTGGAGAATTTTTCAGAGGCTGATATTTTTACTAGTAGTTTATGAAGTTCATGCTTTTAAAAAAATTAGAAAGATATTTGGTTGTCTCTGACCATTGGTATATCTATTTTCCATGTCTTTCTAAAAGTATTGAATGCTTTAGGAAGGATAATTTCAGTGTAAATTGGGGTTTCCTCTTGAAATCATGGCAATCTTTGATAAAATTGCAAGGAGTTTTGTTTGTTCACCAGGATCACTGGAAGTAGGGTTCTTCAGAAGTTTCACTGTAATATATTCAAGGTAGTCATTTATGCCCTTTCACTTCTGAGTCTCTGTAGCACCTGTAGTAAAAACTGTGGTTGGTTCTATTTGTGTTATAATAGAAAATATTGAGCTTCAATATATTATAGCTGTGTTGTTATGTTTTGAGATGCTCTGGAAGATGTATTGGTTTAATAATAGCAGTTATACTTGCACAATAATTGAAACACTGGACCTTAGCTTGATAATGCACTTCATATGTAAATCTATGCCACTGGTGTTTGCACCCTAGCACAACTCTCTCTTAAATGAACAGAAATAAATGTATTTGTTCCAGGTTCACACACTGTAAATCATCATATACAATAGATACATCACCCTTTCTGTCTCTTGATTTCTTTTAATTTTAGGTTAGAAATGTTGACTTTTTAATGAGATTACCATCTTACTTTGAAAGGTAGGGGATTAATTGAGAATAATTTGGCTTGGCTTTTATTTACTATTTTAAGATTAGACTTTCAAGAAGTTATCTTGAGTACTTTTGTATTTATTGAAATACATTACTTTACAATTTATGTGGAAATAACTGTCCTACATAATTATCTTGTCTTTAGGATGAAGTATCAATTTTTCCAAATGGACATGTGGACATGTTTTGTAGTATGTTGTTATTTTTATGTCCTCTAAAATAATAGCTCTGTGTTTAACTGTAAGAAGAACTCACTAGTTACTTTAGAGAGAATTCACAAAATTAATTTGAACAGGTTGAAAGTTATACTTATGGTGTTCTATGTTTTAGGCAAATAGATAGCTAGGCTGTGGCTTTTTTTTTGTTTTTCCTATTATTACCATGGACAGAGACAAGTATCAGAAGCTAACATTTATTCATAGGATAATCATTTTGAAGAAAAGTAACATAGTTCTAAAAATTGAAAGCTTAGAGTCCCTTTCTCCCACTGAGCAGTGATCCCCAAAAATACAATATGGAGAGTTGGACCAAACATTTGTGATTAATACCAAGCTGATACGGTGTTTGTTTTTCTGCATAGAAACCTTTAATAACTATCACATGGAGTTGAGAGTCTTAAATATGGTCAAATTTTTTCAATAAATTACTAAATGTAGTAAGTTGGATTCCTGAATTTGATAATTACAGGAAATATTCTTTTAATTCTCTTTATTTAAGACATCATGAAAAGTAATTTTTATTACTCAAATCTAAGTAAGTTGTCACAAATTTAACTAAGTGAAGACAAAAATGTATATCGCACTTAAACATGATTTTTAACAATATGTGAGAATGTTAAGTTCTCTCTGTGTACTATTTCAGGTCATACAAACACTAAACAAACTTCAAAAGAGTATATAATT
This sequence comes from Bos javanicus, assembly GCF_032452875.1. NCBI lineage: Eukaryota > Metazoa > Chordata > Mammalia > Artiodactyla > Bovidae > Bos > Bos javanicus. Next base: position 25,494,524 of record NC_083884.1, on the reverse strand, counting down.
TGCCTAATTAAGGTAGTTACAGTTTAGATTTGAATCCAAGATTGTTTGGTTTGAAAAGTTTAATTTCTATTATTTTATCTTAATTAAATATGAGGGAAGCTTATGTAAGATTCAGATACAAAAGTAAAAACTCTTAAAAAGAAGAAATCAAAATGTGAAGATGTGGGAGGATTAAATGAGAGTAAGCATGCTGTTGGAAGACATGGTCTTTGCTCTTGGAAGACATGGTCTATAGTCACATAGCATGCATTTGGGACAATTCCAGAATTCTTGAAAGTTAACTTCCTTCTCTACCCAAAGGGGGATTGTAATTGTCCTGGGTTTCCCACAAAATTTCTGTTTGCAGATCAGTGAGATAATTTATGTGTTATGTACATGTAAGAAAACACGACTATTGTCACTGAGAAGCCAGGAGTGAAAGGCTAGGCATTTGTCTTCAATAAGATATTGGAATGTGTTTGCCCTTTTTCAGGTGGTAAGAAAATGTCAAATTATTTAACACTCTCCTTCTTTTACTTCTGCCCTTCTTTAGAAATAAATTTTTAAATACAGCATGCTACTAACATCACTGAGATGTCTGTGGATGAATAAGAAAATAAGATACTGAAATGAAATGCAAATAAGTTCTAAGGAAACAAAAAAAAAGAACATGATGACTATGGATTTAAAACCTTCTATTTCATTATATGTTAACATGCTATTTAGACGTCAGATATGGTGTCATGGAAAAGTAGAACAGATATTCTTGTGCTGATCAACAATGATTTGAGGGCAGAGAAAGTCTGTACAGTATAATAAACCAATTATGTAGTAAAAGAAAGCAATATATGAATACTTTCTTGAATAAAGGGTGTACTGGAGATGCATTATGGGAGAAGATGTTTATTAACACCTTGAAAACCTGAGGAGGGCTGACTATTGCTTTGTAGTTTAATAATAAAATGGCTTTCAAAGGGATATAGTCAGAGAGCAATTCATTCTTGTAACTGGCAACAGGTATTTCAGATTTGAAAATTATTTAATAATTCTTGCTCTTCATACTAAGAAGGAAACAAAGGGAGACACAGCTATGTATCTTCATTTTGAGGACAGTAAGGTGATTCAAATTTACCAGACTTAATAAAGGTCATTGATGTTGGAGTGGGGTTGGGGGGTGCATCGCTGAGAATGTGGCTCATGTTTAATAGTCCAAGTTATTCTTTCTGTCTATTCATAAGGAAAGTAAGCAAACTGTCTGTTGCAGTCATAATGCTCTTTAGCTGAAGGATTTTACTATGGGCTTCCCTGATAGTTCAATTGGTAAAGAATCCGCCTGCAATGCAGGAGAATCCGGTTGGATTCCTGGGTCGGAAAGATCCGCTGGAGAACGGATAGGCTACCCACTCCTGTATTCTTGGGCTTCCCTTGTGGCTCAGCTGGTAAAGAATCCGCCCACAATGTGGGAGACCTGGGTCCAGTCTCTGGGTTGGGATGATCCCCTGGAGAAGGGAACAGTTACCCACTCCAGTATTCTGGCCTAGAGAATTCCAGGGACTTAATAGTCCAAGGGGTCTCAGAGAGTTGGACACAGTTCAGCGACTTTCACTTTCACTTTACCTTGACTCTGGAATAGAATTTTATAGCTAAATACAGGGTCTGGAGTTAGAATAGATTGGAACTCTTCTTCTGTGAGTTACAAACTTGGTGATCTCAGCCAAGAGTTCTTGTCTTGTTTATTTTTCTTCCACCATACTGCAAAAATTATGCATGTAAAATATTTTGCTAAATATCAGTACCAGAACTAGTTATTTCTACTATAGGTTTTATCTACATTTTTCAACATTGCTGTAATGATCATTTTCATTAAAGTACATTTGATTCTCCATACTCTTTAATAGGTGCTTAAAAATATCTGCTGAATGAATGAATGGATAGATAAGTAGATGGAAATTACTTTCAAACTTGTTGTAAGTAGAAAGGTTGTGTAACACTGTATGTGTAAAATTTAAGCTTACATTTTTTCCCAAAGCTTTTTATCTGTAGTGCAGAATTCCAGAAATGCATGATCTTTTTGCTCAAATCCTTTGCTACATAAAACTCCAAAGAGTTCAGGGATTAGAAATTTTCAAATTATACAGATAGGAGAATACTTTCTATGGAATGAAATTGACTCAACATTTGGCCCTTTATATATTTGTGATAATGAATGTATATTAGCCCTTTAAAAAATTCAGGCTTTTATTATTCAAAGATGTATTATTATTTATGTAGTCTACAGCACTTTTTTATGAGCAATAAGCAATCTAGTGTATTATATTAACAGTGTTATTTGGGAGAAGAGAAATCAACACATGTAAGTTCATTAAAACCAGATGCTCTTTTTTCCAAACTAGCCTTTAAGTGAAAGATATTAATAAAATAAAATAGATATAGCATGTAATATATATATGCATATGTATATGCATATATACATATTTCAGCAGTGAAATGTGACATTATTCACCAAATTCCTCATGGTATTTTATTTTTGCATCTTATAACCTAGACTGATGTTTATTGGATAAATTTAGAAAGCTAATGCCTCATTTTATGCAAGAGAGGTGTAAGATTAAGTAGAGTAGAAATCTTGCTAATTATCACTTCTCTGATCTACACACCTGATACTTTTTGCAAGAAGATTTTAGCAAATCTTAAAAGGAGGTCATATATCAAAGCATTCTTTTTATACTGTCATAGTTAAGTAGAAATTTGAAAAAAATATATGTATTTGCCATTTTTGAAAATAGGCTTGGTATATATATTTTATAATGTTACTGATTAAATATAACATCAAGAAATGAATTGCTAGGAAATATCTTATATGATTTCACTCTGTTCTCTTTACTATTCTTCACAATAATATTTCCATATTTATTTCCAAACTTTTGTAGGAAAGTTTGGCATTACATATACATCAAAACCTGTGTGTCTCAGAAGGTAAAGAATCCTCTTGCCAGTGCAGGAGATGTGGATTTAATCCTTGGGTTGGGAAGATACCCTGGAGAAGGGAATGATAACCCACTCCAGTATTCTTGCCTGGAGAATTCCATGAACAGAGGAGCCTGGCAGGCTACAGTCCATGAGGTCACAGAGTCAAACATGACTGAGCAACTAAGACATACATTATAGATATTAAAAAAAAACTTTGTATATATATATGGAATATGTAGTGTTTAGATGCTCACAAAAGATTCACACAACTAGATGTTACAGAAAAACCTGAATGAATATTTTGGCCAAGCCAATATTTTTATATTCCAAAAGGTAGAAATCATTCCAGATGCATTCTTTACTACAATGCAATAATATTTTGAACTTATCAAAAGAACTGACAAAAAGGAATCCATGGCCAGTAAATCATCTAAAATGCTTGTAAAAAAAAAAGTTATTAAAAGCAAGTCAATACTGGGGGTTATCGCTAAACATTTAACCAGAGTGTCTGATGCCACATGGGCTAATACTCCTGCTCCATATTTGGTCAGCTGTGGGTTTGAATCCTATATCTGCTCTTACTACATGTTACTTTGACTAGTTTACTTCACTTTACATAAGGTAATCAGCATCATCTACATAACCAGTAAATATACTTAATAGAATGTCTGTACAAAGACACCCAGGAAATATATTTATCAGAGGAAAACAGGTACTCTTAAGCACACTAATTAAAAATATGAAAGACAAGAAATAAACATTCAACGCAAGTACATTTAAAAAGAAAATGCATTAAAAGGACAGAAGAATGGAATTAATGAAAATGGAGTCATTAATGAAAAAGATGACTAAATACCACATTGATTTGATCAATAGAATCTAAGTCTCTTTCTTTGGAAAGATCAATTAACAAACAACCAAGAAACTTTAAAATCTAAAAACAGAATTCATTAACAAAATATTAGAGGTGAATGTACAATAAATGTATTGTCTTTCCTATATATCGGTAGCAACACACCAGACAATAAGATGGGGGTTAAAAGAACACATTCACAAAAGCAATGATAACTACAAAAAATAGTCAGGACTAATCTTAATAAGTAACTTGCAAAACCACATAATTGTTGTTTAGTTGCTAAGTCATGTTCTACTCTTTTGTGTCTCCATGGACTGTAGCCCTCCAGGCTTCTCTATCTATGGGATTTCCCAGGCAAGAATATTGGAGTGTGTTGCCATTTCCTTCTCCAGAGGATCACCTGACCCAGGGATCTAACCCTTAATTCTTCCATGTCTCCTGCTTTGCAGGCAGATTCTTTACCACTGAGCCACCTGGGAAGCCCTTATATACAGAATGTAAAACTAAAATCACTGCAGATGGTGATTGCAGCCATGAAATTAAAAGACATTTACTCCTTGGAAGGAAAGTTATGATCAACCTAGACAGCATTTTAAAAAGCAGAGACATTACTTTGTTCACTAGAGGTCCATCTAGTCAAGGCTATGGTTTTTCCAGTAGTCATGTATGGATGTGAGAGTTGGACTATAAAGAAAGCTGAGCGCTGAAGAATTGATGCTTTTGAACTGTGGTGTTGGAGAAGACTCTTGAGAGTCCCTTGGACTGCAAGGAGATCCAGTCAGTCCATCCTAAAGGAGATCAGACCTGGGTGTTCATTGGAAGGACTGATGTTGAGGCTGAAACTCCAATACGTCGGCCACCTGATGCAAAGAGCTGACTCATTTGAAAAGACCCTGATGCTGGGAAAGATTGAGGGCAGGAGGAGAAGGGGATGACAGAGGAGGAGATGGTTGGATGGCATCACCGACTCAATGGACATGGGTTTGGGTAGACTCTGGGAGTTGGTGATGGACAGGGAGGCCTGGTGTGCTGCAGTTCATGGGGTCGCAAAGAGTCGGACACAACTGAGAGACTGGATTGAACTGAACTGAACTGAAAACTTTGTAATGCATACACACTGAGAACTGGCTGCATAAAGAAGATACACACTAGTGTTCTCTACTCTTCCAAACTAAATTGATTAACTTTAGTCTATTTTCATTTGTTGAAGATATAGGGATTTGCCTAGGAATGTTCTTTTCTGTTAATGATTGTTAATATTTTTAAGATGTTTAATATTAATCTCTTGCTTGGTCTCTGATATCTTCCATGCAGCTGATACTCATGAAACCCTATATGCTCTTTACCAAACGACAGTCTAAATTTATGCTAGATTTCAAGATATTGAAAATGTATTTCAAGGATCATTAAACAAGAGAGAACATAGATACACAAAGTTAGCACACCCTGTCTATGTCTGTTGTTTTGATAATAGTGATGATAGGAGCAGCTTCAAAATATCGTGACAGTTTATTCAGGGGGACAAAAATTAAATATCCAAAATTTGTAAGTTCTTTAGAAAGTGACAAACAGACAGGGTTTCCTATATTAAGGAAAATAAAGATACTTAAAATGGTGAAGTTTGGCATAAATATCGTATTTGGCACACTTAAAAATATCCAATATAACTTATGGACTTAAATAAACTTTAAGTGGCAAGTCAAAGTCAAGATAACACCAAAAAATTGTGGAACATTTATTCTGCTATCACCAAAGTGCCATCTTTTTAAATACAGGATGGTGGGTGATGATATAACAGTTGGGTGATATAAATGATCCTCTTGAGTTTCCACATTGTGATTAAAAAATAATCAGAAGCTCGGGAAACAGAATTGTTTTAAGTAGACTAAATGAGTCAGGCTCCAGAAATTTGCTTCAGTTTAATTGTCTGAGAAAGACAGCAGCTGAGTGTGACATGCAGTTGTAGGAAATGAGACCTTTATTTTGTTGCTGTTTGCAGGGTTTTTGTTCGTTTTTGGTGGTGCTTCTAAGCAATGCTTGTTGAAGAATGTTTGTTCAGCAGGCAGTTTACTAAATGTTCTTGACACTCATTAAAATAGCAATGGTTGAAAAATCAGTGGAAGAAAAGGTCCATGTTACAGTCATCCCACAACATGTGGATAGTAATCGGAGTAGCTAAGGATCTATTATGAGTATGTAGCCACAATATATGTGCTTTCACACATATACCCTGTATCATAAAATCTTTCATCTGTATTGCAAGGTAAAAGATTTAAAATTAATGAAAAATAAAGTTCACTTAGATCTAGCTTACTTTTTAAGTGGAATGAAATCTGGCTGTACCACAGTTTTGATGTCAATCTGCTTTTTCTTCCTGTTTACACTTTGCAAGAAGAAGAAGCCTCAGCTGGAAAATTGGCCCATAATCACAACTTATTAAGCTTTTACTGATATTGCAATAGAAGTAATGGGTTTTTAATGAGCTTATCCATTTTAGCACTTATGTAATTTATTAACTCTTTTCTTTTCCATGTTTTGTATATGAACTAACAAGTTGGATTTAATACTTTTCTTTACCGAACTTTTGAATTCTCAGAATTCACTAACAGCACTGTTTCAAGTTATTGTTGATTATTTTATTAAGCATAGTGAGTAACTTGGATGTTATTGTAGGGCTAGATGTACTATTCATATGAAGGAATAGTCAAGTTCAAAATGCTTGTCCCACCTGTGGCATGATACCTGCCTTATACAGATCTGACAGAGGAGAAATATCAACTTTCACAGAAACAAGGGTAGGATTACTGTTTTCAGGAAAGTAAATTTAAAATATTGCATGTTGCATGAATTTTTCTTTGAGTCCACTGCTGGCACAATTAGTAGATAAACAGTAAGGCTAAGAATCTCCATGGGGATTAACCATGGCACTAGAGAAACTAGAATGAGAGCCTTGGAGTTGGGGTTCAGCCCAGTGGAATATCTGAAGTGGATGTCTTGAAGATGAGTGAGAAGAGGTTGGGAATGGGGAGCCATGGCAAAGGCAGACAAACACCATAGTTTTCTACAATATGTTTTATTCTGGTGGATAACTTACCAAACTGAAAGAAACCATTTAGGAAACTTTTGGCTATTAGTTTGTCCATGTCATGTGGGAAATAAATTATTGATATTCCAGAAAGTATTTTATGGAGATTATAACTAAATAATAATGGGCGTACTTGTAAATTAGTATTCTTAATTGCCTTTGTAAATTTCTGTTTTTCTTAAGAGAAATACCAGCCATGAGACTGTTTTATATGTGTATATAGCCTTTTTTAAAACATTGAAGTAGTTGATTTACAATGTTGTATTAATTTCTGCTATAGAAGAAAGTGATTGAGTTATACGTGTGTGTGTGTGTGTGTATATATATATATATATATATTCTTTTTAAATATTCTTTTCCATTATGGCTTATCACAAGATATTTAATGTAATTTCCTATGTTACCCAGTAGGAACTTGTTGTTTATCCATATTATATATATAGTAGTTTGCATCTGCTAATCCTAAACTCCTAGTCCATCCTTCCTCCATCCCCCAGGCAACCATAAATCTATTTTCTGTATCTGTGAGTCTCTTTCTGTTCTGTAGATAATTTCATTTGTGTCATTTTTTTTTAAATTATTTTTTTGAATTTCAGAATTGCTTCTTCATTTTTATTTTGCATTACTGGCCATTACGGAGCATAGAGTTCCTTGCGCTATACAACAGATTCTTATTAGTTATCTGTTTTGTCTGTCATATTTTAGATTATACATATATATATATATATTTTATTTTTACAGTTTTGTTATTTACATGACAGCTATATCTGTTGCCTTGTGAACAAAGATGTCAAATATTGCAATAAGTAAATGGAAAGTGTGTTGACCTTTTTGTTGAAACTAACAAATTAGTCCATTTCCATAAAAGTTCTTTTCAGAAAAGTTTTTTATTTTGAATTGGTACCACACTGATTAGGTCCTTTGATTTTCTCAAAGACCCTGCAAATTAAATCCAATAATTTCATCATGTCTATATGCAATAGGGTACCAGATCTTATATGATTATATTATCCACATCTTTAAGATACAGGCATTCACATCAAAGCTATGATCACACTCCAAAAACTAAAGGACTTCAGAAAGATGTGTATCTTCAATTCTAATGTTATGTCCTTTACCCTCAAGGCATGCACATGAACAGGAGCATATATTTATTAAGAGTTCTATTAAAATAGATAGACAATTAAAAGTAATGTTTTGGGGTAATTCAGAATTTGCAAAATGCCATTCGAAGAAATTTTAAATCCTTTCCTAAACAAAATAATCTAGCCTACTTTAATGAACTGAATGAAAATTTCTAATAGCTTGTTCATGTTATGGAATAAAAGCATAGGTGTTAAATCCCAGAGTGTGAGAGTGAACCAGTTAATCAGACATCTGATTTTACACGCCATACTAAGATCCAGGTGTTAAAATGCTCTGGAGAAGAACTTGGTCAGGCAGTATAACTTCTATTCATTAGGTCTCTTACACCACTTCTTGGCGGCTGCCCTGCCGCCAGTATGAGTCATTAGCACGAGTCCAAAATTGTGTGAAGAGAGATCCATGCTTTTGTCCTGTGAAAAGTCTTTTCAGTACAATCAAATTTGCTTCATGGTGTAATCTCACAGCTTGTGCAGTAGTCACTGACAGCTCACAGCACTGTTGTTATTCAAGGCTAAGCAGATGAGAGAGACATAAATGACTAATAACATGCAGGAAGTTAAGGTCTTCAAAGTAGCAGACTAATTGTGCATCTTCATGTAGTGAATGGTTCAAAACAAATTAAAATTTCCTGACCACCGGAGGCAAAAACGATGCCAGGCAGATCGGTTATATCAAATTCTTGTAGAGTGGAAATTTCCTTAATAAAATGTCACAGAAGGAAAGAAAATAGTGTGAATAATGTAAATAGACTAGAATGTAAAATACAATATCAAACCCAGTAGAAATCAAATAAATATAAACAAAATAATACGTTTAGTTTGACTTTGCCTAAAATATGGCCAAAATAAAAGAATCTTAAGATTTCATGTTGGTGAACACATAGAAGTGGATAATCTCATGTATTATAAATTAAGTGTAAATTTCTCAATATGTATGTTTTTCTTTAAAAAATTACAGTGTCTTTTGGTCCACTGACTACACTTCAATTATCCAAAAAGACTTGGAGAATGAATTTATGGCTGCTTGAGGTGAAGGATGCAGGGAGGGATAGTCAGGGAGTTTGGGATGGACATGTACACACTGTTATATTTAAAATTGATAACCGACAAGGACTACTATATAGCACATGAAACTCTGCTCAGTGTTATGTGGCAGACTGGATGGGAGGGCAGTTTGGAGAAGAATGGATACCTGTATATGTATGGCTGAGTCTATTTGTTGTCCACCTGAAACTATCACAAAATTGTTAATTGGATAAACCCTAACACAAAATAAAAAGTTTTAAAAAATAAAAAGGCAAAAACAGGTACTAATAAAAGATGCACATATATTTTTACCATGATGCAACACTGTTTTTAAAGCAGTAGTAAATATGTTGTGACTTGAATGTTTTAACATTCAAAGGAGGGAATTGACTTCTTTCTTTACGGAGTGAAGTTTTGTAAATGTTAACACATGCATAACACCTGTAATCAGGATACAAAATGATTGTATTACCTCAAGAAACTGCCTTATGGTATCCTTTATATTCATTTCCTCCCTTCACCCCAAACCTCTGGCAACTACAGTGTTCTCCATCACCAAAATTTTGCCTTTTCGAATGTCATATAACTGAAGCATCCAGTAAGCGATCGGTTGAGACATGCTTCTCTCGCTCCGCATAACGCCTATGGAATTTATCCAAGTTATTGTGCATAACAAAAGTTTGTTCTTTCTCTTTTTTACCTCTCAATATTATTAAATCATTCAGACGTACAGCAGTTTGTTCATCTATTCCCTTACTAGAGGCCATTTGCATTGTTTGCAGTTTTGGACAATTACCTAATTGTTATAAAAAAATAAACTGCCCTAAACAATTTTATGTGTTTTTTGTGTGGACATAAGTTTTCACATCTGTAGAGTAAATACCTTGGACTGAGATTTCCAGATCTTAAAATTAAGTGCAGGTTTAATTTTGAATAAATTGCCAAACAGTTTTCCAAAATAACTGTACCACTTTGAAGTCCAACCAGCAGTATATAAGAGAGCCAACCAGAACACCTGGAATTGTCAGTATGATATTTTATTCAGAAAGTCTAATAGGTGAGTAGTGGAGCACATTGTGGTTTGAATTTTTGTTTGCCTGATGGCTAATGATGTTGAATATATTTTCATGGTCTCATTTAACATCCTGATCACATATTGGTGATGTGTCTGTTAATATCTTTACCTATTGTTTTGTTGAGTTATTTTCTTATTACTGTTTTTAAGAGTGCTTTGTATATTATACTTAGATATGTGACTTGCAAATATTTTCTCACAATATTTACCTTGTCCCTTTCATTAGCTGTGTCTTTTCCAGAAAGAGATTTTAACTTTGCTGAAATCCAATTTATTATTTTTAATGGATGATGTTTCTTATACAATGTATAAATGTTTAATAAAACAATTTATGGCATAACTTTGTCTTATCAGAAAAAGATTGGTTAAGGTATAATACCCATACATTATTTGATCGTATGCCATCACTCTAAACAGAAAATTCTCATTATATATTAAGTGAAAAGCCAGTGTCTGCAAAAGTTTCAAAAATTTTAAAAATCATATTAATTTGCATATATATGTATGTGTATACAAGGAGTATATATTTGTGAAGTGTGTACTAAATGTTATTCTCTAAGTATTGAGAATAACCACTATAATATTTTTCTGAATTTTCTTATTTTGCAAAGAAAAAATATTGGTTAAATCACTCATTATCAGAGAAATGCAAATCAAAACCACAATGAGGTACCACTTCATGCCAGTCAGAATGGCTGCTATCAAAAAGTCTACAATCAGTGCTGGAAAGGATGCGGAGAAAAGGAAACCCCCTATGCTGTTGGTGGGAATGCAAACTAGTACAGCCACTATGGAGAACAGTGTGGAGATTCCTTAAAAAACTGGAAACAGAACTGCCATATGACCCAGCAATCCCACTGCTGGGCATACACACCAAGGAAACCAGAATTGAAAGAGACACGTGTACCCCAATGTTCATCGCAGCACTGTCTATAATAGCTAGGACATGGAAGCAACCTAGATGTCCATCAGCAGATGAATGGATAAGAAAGTCATGGTACATATACACAATGGAGTATTACTCAGCTATTAAAAATAATGCATTTGAATCAGTTCTAATGAGGTGGATGAAACTGGAGTTTATTATACAGAGTGAAGTAAGTCAGACAGAAAAATACCAATATAGTATATTAACGCATATATATGGAATTTAGAAAGATGGTAACAATGACCTTACATGCGAGACAGCAAAAGAGACACAGATGTATAGAACAGACTTTTGGACTCTGTGGGAGAAGGTGAGGGTGGGATGATTTGAGAGAATAGCACTGAAACATGTATATTATCATATGTGCAATAGATTGCCAGTCCAGGTTCCATGCATGAGACAGGGCGCTCAGGGCTGATGCACTGGGATGACCCAGAGGGATGGGGTGAGGAGGGAGGTGGGAGAGGGGTTCAGGATGGGGAACATGTACACCCATGGCTGATTCATGTCAATGTATGGCAAAAACCACCACAATACTGTAAAGTAATTAGCGTCCAATTAATATAAATTAAAAAAAAAAAGAAAATGTATTGGTTAGAATTAGCAAACAGAATTACTTTTATAGAAAATTAATATTTTATGAATCTATACTTGTACTTCAAGAAATCCACACTTTAAAATGTATTTGAATACAGAATCATTTTAGTCACTACAAATTTTTTTAAACTTCATGCTTCAGTTGACACATTTTATGTGTTCACTGTAGGTTAACTGCATGTATCCTAGAATCATTTAAATGTAGAACAGACATGTTTCGCCCATTTTTGTGTATGATTAGTATTTCCAATATCCTTAGGGTTAATATAGCACATAATTTTGAAATATATAATGAAAAACTTCCCAATAGTTTATATATATATATATATATATGTACACACACACACACATATATATATATATAAAATTTTCAGCAAATATATTTTTTATGTGGAGCAGAATATAACTTAATGAAAACAAATAACTGACTTTTCAGACTTAAATTTTTAATTCATAAATGAAAGAATCACATCACTTTTTTTACCTAATGTGCATATTAGCCATATATTATTTTTGATCCAGTCTCACTTGAGGTTAAGTAGTTTAGAAAGACACTTTAAAAAATACTGCATAAAACAATAGAACTTGGGTAATAAAGTTACAAGTAACAATTTCTTGTTCTTCAGCTTCTCATTTCTTCTGTGAAATATGTAAGACAGTTAATTTAAATTAATTCCTACTTTCTCCTCTAGTGATCTGCATTGATTTTAGCATTTGTTTTAGTTTAAATGCAGGTATGCTGTTTCTAAAACAAGGCTCTCAGCCCTGAGAAAAAACTACACCCTCTCATCTGTAATCTAAACTGTAGTCCTGGCTATACCAATCATGTAATTATCATGGCAGCCACTAGGGGGGAGAGTGACAAAGTATTGTAGCTGAGATACCCTGAGATGCCTAATTTAGATGAGGCTCCAGCGCACGGTGATGTCTGTCTCAGCGTCCTTTTGCCTTCAAACTATAAATCATTGACATCCATAAAATAAAACTCTCTTACACAATGTCTTAAACTGCTTAAGTGCATCTGTTCCCTTCCATCTAAATAATATTGCTGTTTAGAAACTAAATATAGAAAAATATAAACTAGATATAGAAAATACTCTTGTATTCTTCCAGATTTTCATGTTCTGAAAATTATTATCTATTTGTAGGTTTCAGGCTTCTACCTAACTTTAAATCTAAACCATGTTTTGTTTTGTTTTGTTTCTTAAGTGTTGGTGTAAAGGAAAAGGCGGTACTCAGAGACTTAAATTAACTGAGAAAAAGAATCAGTAAAGTCATAAACATGTATCAGTTCTGTGCATGATGATTTGCATATATAATTTCATTAAAAACATTGTAGAGCATATATAATTTCTGTGCTTTAGATGAGAAAATATAAGTGCAAAACTCGTCTAAGCTTACACAGATGTTGTAAATGTTAAGAAATAATGTCTTTTGTTAAAGATTTGCAAATTGGACTAGAATAAGGACCAGCAGAGTTACAAAGTCATAAAACAGATTCTTACAGAAACTCCACTAAGTAGATGTATCCAGTCAAATTGTCAAAGTACATAAATTATGTCTTATGAAAACATCTGGAATATTGTTGAATTTTTTAGATTAATAGAAATCCTTTGTCCAAAGACTATATATTGAGTTTTCCTCTAATAGTTAGTGGACTTCCCTGATTTGCCTGCCGTCCAGGAAACCCAGGTTCAATTCCAGGGTCAGGAAGATCCTCTGGAGAAGGAAATATATAAAACAGAAGCACTTTTTACAAAATATTTAGAGGCTAATTTTAAAATAGTAATTTTTGTCAAGGTGTTTGATAGATAATAAACATCCATCATAAGGATATAACTGAAAAGATTAACAAATTCCAGAGATTTTATTTAGTTAGTTGATGAAATCACATTTATTGATGAATCACACTAAGAAATCACACTTATTCTCACAGAAGCAGGAGGAAAGAACAATAACAAGGAGAAATTCAAAGATGGTTTAGGAGAACACGGTATTTATGAAACAAAACTCTGGATGAAGGAGAGGAGGAATCAGGATGAATTAGAAGGATAAGACACTAACAACTTTTGAGGTGCAGGGTGGTTGAAGTTGTATAATCTCATTATGAAAATACTGAGAGGCTTCTCCTTCCCCAGAGTGCTAATTTGAAGTGGGGAAAATCGTAGGTGGGTGCAAATTTTGTCAAGAAATGTCTTCCAATTTAGAAGCCTATGAAGAAAGTGGCATTATTTGGTAATAAAATAAGGCATTATTTGGTAATAAAAGTGGTATTAGTATTCATTCTTATTGGGTAGATGTTTATTGAGCACATTTCTTGTGTAAACATTGGTGACCTATATACACTCTGCTCTCATGAGTTCCATAAGAGAATGAAAGAATAGAATGTCAGAAATACTCAAGACCTGCTTTTTATTCATTTATTTTAAATTCAGAAGTCACCCTGCTCTCTCTCTAGGATTTAGACTAGCTCAGAAGGCAATGGCACCCCACTCCAGTACTCTTGCCTGGAGAATCCCTTGGACGGAGGGGCCTGGTGGGCTGCAGTCCATGGGGTCGCGAAGGTCGGACATGACTGAGCAACTTCACTTTCACTTTTCACTTTCATGCATTGGAGAAGGAAATGGCAACCCACTCCAGTGTTTTTGCCTGGAGAGTCCCAGGGATGGCAGAGCCTGGTGGGCTGCTGTCTGTGGGATCGCACAGAGTCAGACACGACTGAGGCGACTTAGCAGCAGCAGCAGCAGCAGCAGATACCCTCACTTAGATCATGTGGGTCATCCGGAGCCTTCCCTAAAATGTGTTGTCACTTCCTAAGGGGTTTCATTCTCTGCAGTTTGAAGTTTCAGTTTCTGTTAAACTCCCTTTCTCAGACATTTCTTACTCATCCGGTTACTCATCTGGTTGTTAAATTTTCTTAGTTCCCTCACTGAGTCAGACCAGAAACCCAGCCTGATCCTTGATTTTTATTCTCTGAAATACTTACACAAGATACTTGTACATGTGACAAATTATACAAGGTTTTAAGAAGCTGGAGAACATTTACTAGGCAGCAATGCAAGCAATGTAAAAATGAAAATTAAACACACTTTTCCTAAAGAGTCTATTTAACATCCTGACCAAATTTCCCCTTAGACTCTGCCTCTTGTCTTGCTACATTTTATCACTCTCTCTCTCCTTTCCTCTTTTTATCCTAACCCTTCCCTAAGCCTCCCTTTCCTTTCATCCTTTCAAATTCTATTTCTTTTTCTGAGTATCTTTACTCCCCAGGTCTGCTAATAGAGCCTGCTCTGTGTATAGTGTGAGGAATCAGGAGGGGAAATGCAATTGTTTTTATTTCCTAGTTTTATCAAAGGGCCCAGTAAGGCTCTGGATACAGCCAATGATGATTATCTTTCCTTTTCATGAACTCGTAACATGTTTTCTGCAGTACTACCCTTGCAATTTAATATTGGGTTACTCAACGGAGAGACCGCCCCTTAGATCTTTCACTGGTTTGTTTGGTGGTCAGAGTCTCAGTAAGACACAAATGGTATCTTCCCAAGTTGTTGGTTGATTTGGAATATTTCAATACATTCTTGCTTTATATTGATTGATGTTAAAATTCTTAATAAAGGCCCACAAGGCCTGGGATAATCTTTAACAACTGATACTTCTTAAACTTTAGCCTTTCAGTTTTTAGAAAATACTAAGCTATTTTGTTTTCTTCCCACCCTACTCTTCTGGATGTTCACTAAAGCCATTCCCTTTATTTTATTTTATTTTTTTAAGAAAATTTCTTTTTATTATTACCAATGTAACAGAATATTTGAAAACAATACTGAAGAAATGAGCTATGATTCCTAAGAAAAATATAATATCATTAATTTATTAACTAGCTTCGGTAATTTGTGTTTTTTTGTTGTTTTTTTTTTAATATTATTATTTTTACTTTACAATATTGTATTGGTTTTGCCATACATCAGCATGCATCCGCCATGGGTGTACACGTGTTCCCCATCCTGAAGCCCTCTCCCACCTCCCTCCCCGTACCATCCCTCTGGGTCATCCCAGTGCCCCAGCCCCAAGCTTCCTGTATCCTGCATCCAGAATGGCTGTGATCCAAAAGTCTACAAGCAATAAATGCTGGAGAGGGTGTGGAGAAAAGGGAACTCTCTTACACTGTTGGTGGGAATGCAAACTAGTACAGCCACTGTGGAGAACAGTGTGGCGATTCCTTAAAAAACTGGAAATAGAACTGCCTTATGACCCAGCAATCCCACTGCTGGGCATACACACTGAGGAAACCAGAATTGAAAGAGACACGTGTACCCCAATGTTCATCACAGCATTGTTTATAATAGCCAGGACATGGAAGCAACCTAGATGCCCATCAGCAGATGAACGGATAAGAAAGCTGTGGTACATACACACAATGGAGTATTACTCAGTCATTAAAAAGAATACATTCCCTTTGTTTTAAACACTATCATCATGATTTTTTTTTTTTAAACTATGGTAAAATTTTTTTTTAAACTATGGTAAAATTTAGCATCTGAATCATTTTGAGGTGTATAGTTCCGTGGTGTTAAGTATATTCACAATGTTGTTCAAAAGATCCCAAAGGCACTTTTTCAACTTGCAGAACTGAAACTCTGTACAAGTTAAGGAGCAAGTCCTCATTTCCCCCTGGCTCCCAGCCACTGGCAACCACCATTCTTACTCTCTGTTTCTATAAATTTAACTATACTAGATGCATTATGTAAGTGGAATCATAGAGTATTTGTCTTTTTTGGTGGCTGGCTTATTACATTTAGGATAACATCCTAATATCCTTAAGATTCACCCATGCTGTATTCTGTGCCAGAATTTTCTTCCTTTTTAAGATCAAATAATATTCCATTGTATATACATATCATAACTTATTTATCTGTTGTCCACAGGCACTTATCTTAGTTTTTGACTCTTTGAAGAAATGCTGCCATGACTATGGGTATGCAAATAACTCTTCCAGACCTTACTTTCAATTCTTTTGAATATCTTTTGGATACTCAGAAGTGGAATTGCTTGATCATGTAGAAATTCTATTTTTAATTTTTTGAGGAACTGTCAGTATTTTCCGTAATAGCTATACTATTTTACATTTCTTCCAACAGTGCACAAGAGTCCTAATTTCTCCACATCCTTGCCAACATATCATCATGCTTTTTTTGCATAACTGTTTCTATTTGTTTATATCCATTTGAAAACTAACACCTTAGAAAAGAATTGATGATCCGATCTAAAAATATTGCCCAGTGCCCACTTTGCCCAAATTATGTCTATTAGGGTACCTTATTTGTTAGGTGCATCGTATTTATAATTTGTTCTGAGTATAAATGATTTGTTCCTTTTCATTTTTTGTTTTCTGTTTTTCCCAACAGACTATTGACAAGATGCACATGTGAAGTTGGGACTGTATTATTTTGCCTTGTGCCACTCTCTGAGGTGTGATCATTCTCAAAAGATTTATTAATAAATACTCTTTGCATATACTATCTATCATATATACTTTGGAGAACCTCAAAGACAGTAATAACAGTCAGGGTTTTTGATAAATACACTATAGTTAGCCAAGCATTTTATTATTATTATATAAGATCTACAATATTAAAATTTATGCATTTTATTCCTATTTTATGATTAAAAAACTGAGCTTCTAAATATCAAGGCGTATGAGCAGTTGGTGCAAAACTGATGTTAAGAAAAAGGTTTACTTGACCAAGGTCAAAATATTAGTTTGTGGTCCTTGGGGATAAATAGTTAACTTTATCTAATTCTAACCCTATGTACTTTCTTGATCTCATACTAGAAAAATAATTTCCCAGAAAATTATGTTCCTATATCCTCTACAAAGTCATCTTTTCTACAATAAGTTTGCCATTTAAGTCTGCACTTTTCCTAACAGGCATAGCCACTTCAGTGTTGGTTTCATAACTATCATGATATTAAATGACTGGTGCCATATGTATGTATCACACAGTGTAAAGCTGTGTTTAGCTTCCCTACGAAACTGTACACTTAACTACTACAATGTTTGTTGCACTGGTTAAGAAAATGTAAAATTACACAGATCTATTGCTTAGGGAAAAATTAGAATGATCTGATTTGGCCTGATGAATATTATAGAAAACTAAAACAAATAAATATGTCACTACTTTTGTATAATATCATTTGAATCTATATCTTTATCAAAACCATTTTCAGTTTTTATGCTATTGAAGAGTTAATATGTGAAGCACCTGTGGTGTAGAATCAATGATATAATACATAATTCATGAATAAGGAAATTTTTATTTCTCTAGTCATACTCATGAACTGACTACATGACAATCATTTGACAGAATGATGTTAAAATCACAATGGCATATTAATCTCATAAATTTTAACAAGTTTTGTTAAACCTTGTAACTTAGATATGCATCATGATTTCCTTCATGTATATATATATATATTAATTACTACATTATATAGCTTGCATGTTTATGTTATAGTATAATATTTCTAAATAGAATACAGTCATTAAATATCATAGATGTTATATTTTGTTTGTTAATATAGTCTTCTATATGTCTTTGAAATTTAAATATGTATATGTGTACTTATATGTGTGTGTGTGTGTGTATATAATATCTTCAATTAATAAGAAAATTTCCTTCAACACAATTGGATAAATAAGTCAATCTGTACCCTTAAAAATACACACATTTAACTTTTTCATGACATAAGTTTTTTTGAGTCATATTAAGAAGAGGTGGCAAGAATACACAGAAGAATTGTACAAAAAACATCTTTATGACCCAGATAATCATGATGGTGTGATCATTCACCTAGAGCCAGACATCCTGGAATGTGAAGTTAAGTGGGCCTTAGAAAGCATCAGGATGAACAAAGCTAGCGGAGGTGATGGAATTCCAGTTGAGCTATTTAAAATCCTAAAAGATGATGCTGTGAAAGTACTGCATTCATATGCCAGCAAATTTGGAAAATGCATCAGTGACGACACGACTGAAAAAGTTCAGTTTTCATTCCAATCCTAAAGAAAGGCAATGCCAAAGAATGCTCAAACTACTGCACAATTGCACTCATCTCACATGCTAGTACGGAGAAGGCAATGGCACCCCACTCCAGTACTCTTGCCTGGAAAATCCCATGGACGGAGGAGCCTGGTAGGCTGCAGTCCATGGGGTCGATAAGAGTCGGACACGACTAGGTGACTTCACTTTCACTTTTCACTTTCATGCATTGGAGAAGGAAATGGCAACCCACTCCAGTGTTCTTGCCTGGAGAATCCCAGGGATGGGGGAGCCTGGTAGGCTACCGTCTATGGGGTCACACAGAGTCGGACACGACTGAAGTGACTTAGCATAGCATAGCACATGCTAGTGAAGTAATGCTCAAATTCTCCAAGCCAAGCTTAAGCAATATGTGAACCATGAACTTCCAGATAGATGTTCAAGTTGGTTTTATTTATTATTCTTTTTCAGAGCTTTTGTGTAATAAAGTTTTATTAAAGTATAAAGGAGATAGAGAAAGCTTCTGACATAGGCATCAGAAGGGGGCAGAAAGAGTACCCGCTTGCTAGTGTTAACAATGAAGTTATATAATCCAAAGAATATCTGGAGGTTGTAAAGACCTCATCAGACCTACTCCCATAATTTACATTTTAAGATAACACTGTCCTCAGGCCAGATACATCCTTGTAAATACCAGGTCTACTCCCATCAAGTTGGTTTTAGAAAAGGCAGAGGAACCAGAGATCAAATTGCCAATATCCACTGGATTATTGAAAAAGCAAGAGAATTCCAGAAAAAACATCTATTTCTGGTTTATTGACTATGCCAAAACCTTTGACTGTTTGGATGACAATAGACTGTGGAAAATTCTGAAAAAGATGGGTATATCAGACCACCTGACCTGCCTCTTGAGAATCCTGTGTACAGGTCAGAAAGCAACAGTTAGAACTGGACATGGAACAACAGACTGGTTCCAAATAAGAAAAGGTGTACGTCAAGGCTGTATATTGTCACCCTGCTTATTTAACTTATATGCAGAGTACATCATGAGAAACGCTGGACTGGAAGAAGCACAAGCTGGAATCAAGATTGCTGGGAGAAATATCAATAACCTCAGATATGCAGATGACACCACCCTTATGGCAGAAAGTGAAGAAGAACTAAAGAGCCTCTTGATGAAAGTGAAAGAGGAGAGTGAAAAAGTTGGCTTAAAACTCAACATTCAGAAAACGAAAATCATGGCATCTGGTCCCATCACTTCATGGGAAATAGATGGCGAATCAGTGGAAACAGTGGCTGACTTTATTTTGGGGGTTCCAAAATCACTGCAGATGGTGATATGCAGGCATGAAATGAAGAGATGCTTTCTCCTTGGAAGGAAAGTTATGACCAACCTAGACAGCATTTTAAAAAGCAGAGACATTACTTTGTCCACAGAGGTCCATCTAGTCAAGGCTATGGTTTTTCCAGTAGTCATGTATGGATGTGAGAGTTGGACTATAAAGAAAGCTGAGCGCTGAAGAATTGATGCTTTTGAACTGTGGTGTTGGAGAAGGCTCTTGAGAGTCCCTTGGACTGCAAGGAGATCCAACCAGTCCATCCTAAAGGAGATCAGTCCTGGGTGTTCATTGGTAGGACTGATGTTGAAGCTGAAACTCCAATACTTTGGCCACCTGATGGGAAGAGCTGACTCATTTGAAAAGACCGTGATGCTGGGAAAGATTGAAGGCAGGAGAAGATGGGGATGCCAGAGGGTGAGATGGTTGGATGGCATCACCGACTTAATGGACATGAGTTTGGGAAGGCTCCGGGAACTGGTGATGGACAGGGAGGCCTGGTGTGCTGCAGTCCATGGGGTCGCAAAGAGTCGGACACAACTGAGTGACTGAACTGAACTGTTATGACTTTAATGACTCAGAGACTAGGCTAAATATATTCATATTTCTCCCACAAGTTATACCTATATCTAATTCTATTTTTTCACATGGGCATTTTTAACATGACTCTTTACATGAAAACGAGAAACTACTTAAGGAAGTGGTCCTCTGAGATTGCCAACTAGAATGTAGACCTGCAACAAAGCATTCAACTGTATAACCCTCCAGAGATTTTACTGTTTGAAGGCTGAGGTAATGGCATGCAAATTTCACTGCCACTGACATTTCTTTACTTGAGAATTAACATGTATAAAACTCAAATTTTTTTGGTATATTGAAAGAAATAATCTCTCTACCTCCTACTACTATGCCTCCTTTCCATTTGACTTTACCTTTTCTATTAATGTTGAGTTTATATTGCATTTTTACCAAGAAAAGATTAGCTCTTTTGAAGAAAACTGTTATTGACATATAATAAGCATATATAAAAGTACAGATATGTTAAATATGTTGAATCATTTGGATTTTTGATAAGTGAATCTGCATACATTTAAATATTTTACTCAGCTTTTTACATTGTCAAATACTTTTAAAATATGAGAAAATGATAAATATATTAAAAATGATATTATACGACAATTTTATTAATCATGAAAGCCACATTCCAGATAACAAGACTATATATATATATTTTTATTTCAGTTGCTATAAATAAGTAAACAAAATTTTGTAGATGAAAAGGTAGATAACATTTATGGTTAACAGAGTTATAATCTCTATGGTTGTGAGAATACATTAAATTTCTTTAAAATATACAACTTTGTAAGGACTTTTCGAAGCTTTTATTTAACATTGATGTTGAGGGAAATGAATAATATGATTTGGTATTTATAGATGCTTGTTGTGTGCTGGGGAGACTTTAATGCCTTCTGCATATATTAACTTATCTAAGCAATGCAGCAATCTTACGATGAAGTTATTGACAATATCCTGATTGTGTTAGTTGGTACACAGACAAATCTGATTCCAGAGACATTCTTTTTTACCCACAACATTATACTGCCTCCCAGAGCATTGAGTCAGTTCTATACAACAACTATAATTTTTGATATTTTAGTTAAAATCTTAGAAGAGAGACCAACATTTTAGATTGTGCTCCTAATGTTTTGGTCATTTTTAAAAATTTGTTCATATGTGTGTATATGTAATATATGTTATATATTATAAATAATATAGTATATATAACAGAAAGTATTTAGTCACTCAGTCATGTCCAATTCTTTGTGATCCCACGCACTGTAGCTTCCGAGGCACCTCTGTCCTTGGGATTCTCCAGGCAAGAATACTGGAGTGGGATGCCATTTCCTTCTCCAGGGGATATTCCTGACCTAGGCATTGAATCCAGGTCTCCTGCATTGCAGGCAGATTCTTTGCCATCTGAGCCACCAGGGAAGCCATATACAACAATATCTATGTAAATATTTATATGCAATAATGTATACTCTTAGATTTTAGAGTCAGTTGTGATTAGAGTTTTGTTCACCATTCACCTCGCTCTATAAATGATAATATGAGAGCCAAAGTGACAAGTATCTCAAGCTAAGTTACTAGGCAGGGTCAAGAACAGGACTGTTTTCTTCATTATACGATCCGGCACCTTCTGTTATTAAGTGAAATGAAGTGAAGTTGCTCAGTCGTGTCCGACTCTTTGCGACCCCATGGACTATAGCATACCAGGCTTGTCTGTCCATGGGATTTTCCAGGCAAGAATTCTGGAGTGGGCTGCCATTTCTTTCTCCAGGAGATCTTCCCGACCCAGGCATTGAACCTAGATTTCCCACATTGTAGGCAGACGCTTTACCATCTGAGCCATATAGTGGCCACCAAATCCTTATAATTTCTATTACAGTTGTTTATATGTGATATATAATATCGAGAAACATTTTGGATCCACAGAAAAGTTCCCTAAGGAACATGGACAGCAGCTCAGGTATAATTTAATTACTTTGGCAAAATACAGGGTGTAGATAAAGTTAGCCAAGTTTGTGTATCAAACAGTAAACTATCATACATAATAATGAAGTTAGAACTTCCTTGAAATCCCTGGCAAATTTTTTCTTAAAATGCTGTATTGAATAATATCTATGGCAAAAGTAAATCTTAAACCAGTTAAATGTTTCTTTATCTCATTAGAGTTAAGGGCCAGAAAAAAAAATGCATCGTGCCTCTAGCCACACTGTGTAAGGTGTTAAAAGTAATATTAAAAAACCACTTGGGTTGAAATTTCTTTTATATTACACATATAAGACACATCTGGATTTATCAAATGAAGTGAAACATGCAATAAGTGTCCTTTGAGTTTACTAGAATACTAAAATTAGTGTTAATTTTCACAAACTGAAAAGTAAACATGCCTGCATTATATTACTTCAAGTGATAATTATTAATAGTTTGACTAATTGACCTGTCTCTTGAGAAACCTGTATATACATCAGGAAGCAACAGTTAGAACTGGACATGGAACAACAGACTGTATCTAAATAGGAAAAGGCTGTAGTACGTCAAGGCTGTATATTGTCACCCTGCTTATTTAACTTATACACAGAGTACATCATGAGAAACGCTGTGATGAAGGAAGCACATGCTAGAATCAAGATTGCTGGGAGAAATATCAATAACCTCAGATATGCAGATGACACCACCCTTATGGCAGAAAGTGAAGAAAAACTAAAAGCCCCTTGATGAAAGTGAAAGAGGAGGGTGAAAAAGTGGGCTTAAAGCTCAACATTCAGAAAACTAAGATCATGGCATCCTGTCCCATCACTTCATGGCAAAAAAATGGGGAAACAGTGGAAATAGTGGCTGACTTTATTTTTCTGGGCTCCAAAGTCACTGCAGATGGTGATTGCAGCCATGAAATTAAAAGACACTTGGTCCTTGGAGGGAAAGTTATGATCAACCCAGATAGCATATTAAAAAGTAGAGACATTTCTTTGCCAACAAAGGTCCATCTAGTCAAGGCCATGGATTTTCCAGTGGTCATGTATGGATGTGAGAGTTGGACTGTGAAGAAGGCTGAGTGCCGAAGAATTGATGCTTTTGAACTGTGGTGTTGGAGAAGACTCTTGAGAGTCCATTGGACTGCAAGGAGATCCAATCAAGTCCATCCTAAAGGAGATCAGTCCTGAGTGTTCATTGGAAGGACTGAAGCTGAAGCTGAAACTCCAATACTTTGGCCACCTGAGTCATTTGAAAAGCTGACTCATTTGAAAAGACCCTGATGCTGGGAAAGATTGAGGGTGGGAGGAGAAGGGGACGACAGAGGATGAGATGGTTGGATGGCATCACCGACTCAATGGACATGAATTTGGGAAGGCTCCGGGAGTTGGTGATGGATAGGGAGGGCTGGCATGCTGAAGTTCATGGGGTTGCAAAGAGTCAGACACGACTGAGAGACTGAACTGAACTGAATGAATTTCCAAATAACGTAGAGAGTTTTTTTGTTTTTTTTTTTTGTCACAAACTTATCTACAGTAGGGATTGCTCTTCCCCTTCAAATCATTTTGAAAGTCTGAGATGATATACTTTGGGATTTGTATAGTCAAAGCATATATTGTCAGTAGATGGAAAAAGTCAACATTATTGGAAATTTCCAAAATTAATATCTAAAAGTAAGAATAGTTATAGAGGTATGGTTATATCTTATGATCACACACAAGATCACACTTTTGCTTCTTTAGTTTTCTAACTAGAACGTCATTTCTACACTTGGGACTCTAGTCTGTTTTTGTTTTTCTGCCTTCATCACCATTGTGAGGTAAATTCTGTATGTTCGTTTTCTGATATGATAGTGTATCATAAAATTTCTTTTCATTTTGAGATGAACATAATTGATTTTAATTGAACTGCAAATAGTAATAACAAAGCAATAGCACACTAGAGACTAAAACTCCAATTGAGCATATTTAGGGGCCTATTAACTTGGATTCACTTAAGTACTCGATATTTTAGGCAGTGAGACACACATAGTAAGTAGATTCAGTGGAAATCAAAACATCACAAGCTAAGTTAGGAAGCCCGACTTCAAAGACTTAGATGTAATTAAATAAAACTTTAAAATGTCACAAAATAGAAATTTTGGCATCTTAGATTGCTGGGAGAAATATCAATAACCTCAGATATGTAGATGACACCACCCTTATGGCAGAAAGTGAAGAGGAACTAAAAAGCCTCTTGATGAAAGTGAAAGAGAAGAGTGAAAAAGTTGGCTTAAAGCTCAACATTCAGAAAACGAAGATCATGGCATTTGGTCCCATCATTTCGTGGGAAATAGATGGGGAAACAGTGGAAACAGTGTCAGATTTGATTTTTTGGGGCTCCAAAATCACTGCAGATGGTGACTGCAGCCATGAAATTAAAAGATGCTTATTCCTTGGAAGGAAAGTTATGACCAACCTAGATAGCATATTCAAAAGCAGAGACATTACTTTGCCAACAAAGGTCCATCTAGTCAGGCTATGGTTTTTCCTGTGGTCATGTATGGATGTGAGAGTTGGACTGTGAAGAAGGCTGAGCGCTGAAGAATTGATGCTTTTGAACTGTGGTGTTGGAGAAGACTCTTGAGAGTCCCCTGGACTGCAAGGAGATCCAACCAGTCCATTCTGAAGGAGATCAGCCCTGGGATTTCTTTGGAAGGAATGATGCTAAAGCTGAAACTCCAGTACTTTGGCCACCTCATGTGAAGAGTTGACTCATTGGAAAAGACTCTGATGCTGGGAGGGATTGGGGGCAGGGGAGAAGGGGCCGACAGAGGATGAGATGGCTGGATGGCATCACTGACTCGATGGACGTGAGTCTGAGTGAACTCCAGGAGTTGGTGATGGACAGGGAGGCCTGGCGTGCTGCGATTCATGGGGTCGCAAAGAGTCGGACACGACTGAGCGACTGAACTAAACTGAACTGATGCTAAGAAATGATCTTTACTTAATTAATATTTACTTTCTTTTTTGGAAAGCCCAAATTTGAACGTTGTCCCCAACTCTCTACATTCTTGAAGAAGCAACAGAAGAAAACTTGCTCTCTTATTTACTTCATTCTCCTTCAACATCTTTTATTCTCAAATGAAAGACAATTACTGTCCCCCCTTTCCTTCAAACTTTGAGTTCACTCACTTTGGAGGAATAAATAAGCTTTCACTGGACACTTTTGTCCCTAGCTTTATGTCAAAATTCTTTATATATTTTGCTTTTATTTTATGTAACCTACTTATCATGGGTAATCTGACTTTTATCCCTTCTGAGACTCTTCTCTTCCTTCACACTTGAATTACTTGTGGTTTAATGAAGAAATTTCAGTAAATCCCTCTTGATTAATCCCTAATCTAACGGTACCTTAAGATTCATTGTTGCTGTTTAGTTACTAAGTTGTGTCTGACTCTTTGTGAACCTCTGGACTGTAGCCTGCCAGGCTCCTCTGTCCATGGGATTTCCTGGGCAACAACACTGGAGTGGATTTCCATTTCCTTCTCTGACAGTCTTTCCTACCCAGGGATTGAACCTGTGTCTCTTGCATTGGCAAGTGGATTCTTTACCCCTGAGGCACCTTCCAACTTTCCTTTGCCTAGTATATTTTATAGAAACCCTACCATCATTCAGGAGCCTATGCAATCTGTATATCTTCCAAAAAGACTTTCCTGGCTATTTAATCCTACAGAGATCTCTGCATTCATAGAAATTGATAGCACTTTAAATATTTTTGTCTTGTATCCCTTGTTATTTGCCTAATCATATGACTTTTGTCTTTAATGTTTTTGTTTATTTTGTTGTTGTTCAGTCACGAAGTCATGTCCAACTCTTGTGGGCTGCAGCATGCCAGGCTTCTGTCATCTATTTTCCAGAGTTTGCTGTCATCTATTTTCCAGAGTTTGCTCAAATTGATGTCCATTGAGTCAGTTTCTTATATTCCTGCCTTATTTTTAACTACATTATAATCTCACTGAGACAGAACTGTATCATTCATTTCATTTATATCCCTACCCAACAAAATACTAAGGATTGTAGGTTTAAGTATGTATTTGATGAAATGAGTTATTAAAGGAAGGCAAGATGGAGGGAAAGGAGGAAGGAAGGAAAGGAAAGGAGGCAGGGAGGGCAGAAGAGAAAGAGGGAGAGAGGGAAGGAAATAGATAAGATCTGCCTGAGACTCTGAAAAATAGTCAGCCAGTATTCTGCTACTTATTAAAACTTAAAAAACATTGATTTTATGCAATGCTGTAAATTTAATGAAATAACTCCATCATCTTTCTTAAAAGAGAAAATAATAAAATATTACTGGAAAGCATGGGTGGTCACTGAGTCTAATATATCATTGCCCTTTTCTCTTGGTAAATTATTTTATGCATTTGTAGGACATGGCACATAAAATTGGTTAAAAAAATAATGCAACTCAGGTCCCTGTAACACTACTTGTATCCTTCTACAACTTAAAAAATATTAGAATGCATTATCAAATACTTTATAGTACCCATAGATCTTGTCAAATGAATTGATTGTTTTGGTTTCTTTAAATGATCCCACCATGGTTAATCAAGAAACAATTTGAAAACAATTGTTTATGTCATTATTTTTCAAATGATAAATTTCAGGTTGTCAATTTAGAAATGGCTTAGATGAAAATAGCTTTATATTAAAGATTTTCATTGACATAGACTGATGTTATTTTGTCTTCTGTATTCAATCAGTTTACTCATTTGAGTTTATGTTCTTTTAATTCTTGATATTTTAAAAATGTTCATCACTCTATCAGTCTTTCCTTATGTGTTACATCTGTTATCAAATAATTCTTCCAAAAGAAGCTCATTCCCAGGTTGCTTTTGGCTGACTCACTAAACAAAGGGATGATAAAATGTTTTTGTTTAGAATGCTGCTGCTGCTGCTGCCAAGTCACTTCAGTTGTGTCTGACTCTATGCGATCCCATAGACGGCAGCCCACCAGGCTCCTCTGTCCCTGGGATTCTCCAGGCAAGAACACTGGAGTGGGTTGCCATTTCCTTCTCCAATGCATGAAAGTGAAAAGGGAAAGTGAAGTTGCTCAGTCGTGTCTAATTCTTAGCGACCCCTTGGACTGCGCCCTACCAGGCTCCTCCATCCATGGGATTTTCCAGGCAAGAGTACTGGAGTGGGGTGCCATTGCCTTTTCTGTGTTTAGAATGAGTACTTCATAAAATGAACACATATGTAGTAATAAGTATTTATCCTATTTTCTCTTCCATTATGTACCCCCCAAGCAGATATACTTGTAACCACTTTATGTGTAATTTAAATACTGAATACAAATACACACTCAAATAATATTTCCTTATTGAAACATTTTATTCTATTAATTCAGTCAATATCTACTATATTATGTGTATTGTTTCAAGTGCTCAGAATACAAATTTAGAAGAGATATGGAATCTGTCTTTAAGAAATACTCAGGGTAATGGCAATATAGACTTACAATTTTGTCCTGATCTCATTTTCATGAGATCAGGGAAATCTATTTAAAATTTTTGAATTATGAATTAAAAGAAAAAAAACATTTCATTGAATGAACAATTAACAAAAACATTCCAAAATGTAATACCATGTGAAAAACAGGAATGGGAAAGTTTGGGGTGACTTTTGGTTGATTAGAAGTGTAATATTACTGAGATACGGTGCATGATATGGAAAAAGAGAGATAAGAAAAAAAATTGGTATGGCTTAAACTCTTAAGCATTGTGTGCACCAAGGTAAAATTTTTGCACTCTTTTATTCCTCTTACAGTGGGAGATGTGAAATAATACTTGTAGGAAAGTAATTATAATAATAGTAGAGAGATAAAATTGGATACATTAAATTAGATATGATGGAGCTTAAAATCATAGAGTTAGGAGTTTTTCCAGTAGTTTGAGTGAAATTACCTGGATTTAGGACTTGGTTCTGTTCTCTTTTTTTTCTTTTCTGTCTACATTCATTTACAAATTGATCTCATTTCAACTTAGAGCATTACATCACAACTTTCTAGATATTTGTCCTCAACTTCAGATTTCTGTATCTTACTATCTAATCTTCATTTCCTCATAGTTGTAGAACTGCCATCTCACACTGTTAACATGCAAAAAAACTGAACTCTGGTACCATCTACCATACTCTATCTGAAATCTTCAGATGAAGCAGTTTTTTCCATCTCCATTGAGGATGAACCCATCTTGGTTGCTCAGGAAGAAATAATTTGAAGTCATCTTTTTTCTCCCATTTACATTTCCAATTCAGAATCTGATGACATCTCGGATACAACTGCTACTATACTCTTAGAAGCAACACCTCATTTTGATTAAAGACAGAGGAATGAATAAAGAATAGTGGTACATATATACAATGAAATACTGCTCAGCCATAAAAAAGAGTGAAATGATGCCATTGGCAGCAACATGGATGAACCTACAGATTGTTATGCTGAATGAAGTAAGTCAGAGAAACACAAATATCATGTGATATTGCTTATATGTGGAATATAAAAAAAAATGGTACAAAGAAATCTATTTATAAAACTGAAATAGAGTCACAGATGTAGAAAACAAACTTATGGTTTCCAGGGGGATAAAAGGGGAGGGATAAATTAGGAGACTGGGTTTAACATATATGTGAAAAGTGAAAGTGAAGTCGCTCAGTCGTGTCTGACTCTTTGCAACCCCATGGACTGTAGCCCACCAGGCTCCTCCGTGCATGGGATTCTCCAGGCAAGAGTACTGGAGTGGGGTGCCATTTCCTTCTCCAGGGGATCTCAAACTCAGGGATCAAACCCAGGTCTCCCGCATTGTAGGCAGATACTTTACCATCTAAGCCACCAGGGAAATCCTCCTTAACATATATGTACTACTATATATATATAATAGGTAACTTATAAGGACCTACTATATAGCACGGGGAACTACACTCAATGTAATGGTCCAAAGGGGAAGAGAGTCTGAAAAAGAGTAGATATGTGTCTGTATGTATAACTGATTCACTTTGCTGTACAGCAGATACTAATACAACATTGTATATCAACTATGTTTGATTTTTAAAAAAGAGAGCCACCTTAGTGGCTTACTTGTCTCCATCCTTGCCCTTTTAGATCATTTTCTCACAAAATGGTAGTCAAAGGATTTATTAAAAATATTATTTGCATCCTTCAAAGACTTTCCATTTCATTTGGCATGAAATTCAGTTTGGCAATGACCTCCTAGATTCTGCATAATTAACCCTCAAACTCCATGAACTGTTTCTGCTCACTCCATTCTCAGCACGCTGACCTTTATTTTCTTTCTTCAGCAAATCAGAGACCTTTAAGTTTTAGGGCTTTTCTATACCTTTTCCTGATGTTTGGCATGTTCCTCTATCAGATAAATTCATATTAACTTTCTCACATTCTTCAAGTATTTTCTCAAGTGTCAATCATCTCACTGAGGTCTATCCTGACCATTAAACTTAGATTCTAATTTTTTTTCAATGATTCCTGGTTCTCCTTGTCACACACACAAAGCATCTCTACCATGTAATGTCCTTTACCTCTTACTATGCTTATTATTCATGATCTTTCCTCCTGCTGGGAAACCAATTTCAGGTGTGTCAGCATTTTTGTCTGCATGGTTCATTGATATATCTATAACACCAAGAAGGTGTCTGGTATATAAGAGGTTCTTGCTGTCTACTTTTTCAAATAATGAATGAATGACTTGCATTAATGTGATGGGAACTGTGATAGAGAGAAGACAGATGTGATAGCTGTTTATTATGGTAATGTAACCTAGTGGCAAGATTCTGGGTTTGGAATTTATGATGTACAGGTTGTATTCCCATGTTCTTATTTACTGACTATGTGATTCTGGGTGACGAGGGAAACAAAATAGTGAAGCAGCTCAAAATAATTATTAGAAAATGAGAGAAGAGCTAGTGAGAATGGTATCCCAAAAGTAAAAAAAAAATAAATAAATAGAACTCAAAAAATTGAAATAGCCAATACTGAAGTATACTATAAATAAGTCAAATAACTGTTAATTTCATTTGAAAATAAGGATATCATTAAAAATTAATTATTTAATTAATACATTTATTTAATGGGGAGAGATAATGACTCATTTTCTAGTAAGATTCATATAGTTTATTTAAATAATTTTGAACAGGGTACATATGTGGGTGCATAAAATTTTTGAAAAAAATTTGCATTTATAGCTTGCTTTTTTCATTAGTCTTTAATTCATTATTATTACTTAAGATTTAAACCCAGTTCCATATATTTTATGTCAGGATTATTGTAAAATTGCACAAAAACTTTTTGTTATTTAGTCTATGCACTTGCTGCTGCTGCTGCTGCTGCTGCTGCTGCTGCTTTGTCGCTTCAGTCGTGTCCGACTCTTTGCAACCCTGTAGACGGCAGCCCATCAGGCTCCCCCGTCCCTGGGATTCTCCAGGCAAGAACAGTGGAGTGGGTTGCCATTTCCTTCTCCAATGTATGAAAGTGAAAAGTGAAAGTGAAGTCACTGAGTCGTGTCCAACTCTTCGATACCCCATGGACTGCAGCCTACCAGGCTCCTCCGTCCATGGGAGTTTCCAGGCAAGAGTACTGGAGTGGGGTGCCATTACCTTCTCCACTATGCACTTGGGATACAGCCAAATAATCTGTACAATATAAAGAGTTTTATATACATATAAGACCTGGAGAAGGGCATGGTAACTCACTCCAGTATTCTAGCCTGGAGAATCCCCATGGACAGAGGAGCCTGGCAGGCTACAGTCCATGGGGTCACAAAGAGTCAGACACAACTGAATAAGCACACAAATACATATAAAAAGATAATTGGAGCTTAATTTGAGTTGTGTCCACTAACATTCACTTTTATGAAGCAATTTTAAATGTACAGTACTTGTATAAAAATTATTGCTACTGGTTTTCATATAATATGATTTGCACAAATTTAAGACAAGGTAATTGATAATACTCAGAGCTTCAAAGTCTAGTCTGTCCTGAATAAATATAGTATCTTTTTAAAATAAGATTATCTCAGCTGCTGGTTTTATACAATTTTTTTCCCTTGTATAATTCAATAGTGTTAGTTGCCCACAAACAAAGAGTACTTAATGATTTAGGAGACAATCTGAAAGACATAAAAATCATTTAGGTAGTTAAAAAGTATGTAATAGTCTAAGTAGATCTTCCGTTAATATATTTAAAGATACATTATTTAACCATTTTAAGTTATACTTTCAAAAATAAAAAGAAAGCCACCAAAACTTCACCCAAATCACATAGAATTTGCATATTTTAAAGTAGGCATTGACTGAAACATTTTTTTCACTCATAGCTTCTGAACTTTCCTGTGCTTTAAAACTAATATTGACAATTCCTGGGTTAGAAATAATATGCACAATACTGTCTAGTTCTTACTCAGGGATTAAGTATACATTATTAATCAACAATTTATATCCATAAAGATATGCAACTAGTTATAGTCCTGATCATAAATCTTAACAAGACAGAGTATTAATATAAATATTGACTTTTTAAAAGATAGTTTTTACCTGGTTTCTACTTTTTTCTCAATTCATATACCAAAAAAGGAAAATCCTTGAGAAAGATACAGGATATTTATCAGTGTTGGTGAAATGTAAGCCCCAGAAGGACAGTATTGTCTGCCGTTTCCTTGTGCCAGGCACATAGTGAAGTTTGCAATAAATGTTTGTTGAGTGAATTGCTGAATAAATCCAGTGTCTCTGTAAAAGTAGTGGAACATGGTTAACTCAGATAAATTATATTTGCTATTGTGGATTACAGAGATATTGCCTGATTCTTGACCAAATTCAGGTCTTGTTTCAAAAAAAAGCAGCATTAACTGGTACATTTAAGCAGCCAATAGTGCTTGCCATGCACATGCTGATTAGAATACCTAAAGAGTGACCTTGAATTGTCTACTTAAAATTTAAACATGTGGAAACCATGGTATAACAGTTCGTAGAAGTAAATTAAAGCATCTGGAGGATAATTTATAGCTCTTATAAGTGAAAGTCAGAGCTTTCACATTTTGTTGAAATCATAAATTAGCAATTTGAAGACATTAAATAGCATTTAAAATAACTTTATATTTTAAGAATGTAGTGAAAAACAAACTATATGAATAGAGACATATTTTCTTATGGTGATATGGGGGGTATAACTGAAAAAAAAGATGGTGTGATAGGAGCAAAGAAATCTATTACACAAATATTAAACTATCTGTTATGGCAATGCCTACTAAGCTCAATGAAATATTAAAAGTGCCATTACACATGGTATATGCCTTCAGCCATTCAAAAGTTTCTGATGAAAAAATAATGATGTAGAAAAATGACTGTTGCAGATAACAATGAGGTCTACTGGAGTGGGATAAATATTAGAGGAGAAAAGAATAATAAAAATATTTAAAATAATTTGAGGAGATCTCTGATATTTGATCTATCCTTCAAAAAATGGACATAAATTTATAGGATGGGGATCAAGATATACTAAGTGATATAATCTGTAATTAAATTAATAGCATCTTATATTCAAAATATATTTTAATTTCCCCTCTATTAGTTTGTTAGTAATGAAGTAACAAACTAACAAAAACAACTTATATTGGTTTAAAAAACAGAAGTTCATTTTGTCCCAGATTTCTGGAGACTAGAATTCAACATCATGGTGTTTATAGGATTGCTTCTTTCTGAGGGCTGTATGGGAAAGAATTTCTTGTAGATCTCTCTCATTGTCTTTATGTTCATATCATTTTCTGGTATGCCTATCTTTAAATGATATATTTTTATGAGGACATCAATCATATAGGATTAGGGTCCACCCTACTAATAACCTTACTGTAACTTGAATACCTGTGATGACCCTTAATACATTCTAAGGTACTATGGGATTAAGATTTCAACATATGAATTTTGCGGGGACACAATTTACCCCTAATGCTCTCCATTTGTCAGTTAGCTTCATAAGGATGTCCAGGGCATGTTTGTTTTCTTGTTTGCTTATCTTATTTCCCAGGAGCATTGTAGATGTTCAAAACATTTATCAGATGTTACTGGAGTTTGTTTTAACTTTGATCAAGAAACACAAAGCTGATTTTTCAAACAACACATTTGATCTTTATAATATCAAGTTAATTAGAATTGTTTGAAATTCTAGATTTAGTAACAATTTTACAGCATGAACATTTTTTATTCTTTTTCATTTTCTTGTTATAAGCAAATAACAAACATCCTTTTAATCAGCCCCAGTGAACTGGAATCATAGATTTCATGAGTTCCTTTGGCATACTGACTGCATGCGTGCATGCTAAGTCGCTTTAGTCCTGTGGGACTCTTTGTGATCCCCTGGGCTGTAGCCCACCAAGCTTCTCTGTCCATGGGGTTCTCCAGGCAGGAACACCGGAGTGTGTTGCCATTTCCTACTCTGGCATACTGACTAATTTAGAGCTATATAAAATAGATTTAGTGTCCATCTGTGCCCATCACAGTTACTAACATGCTAACTGTGCATATTTCTTCTAATCTCTCTGGAATGGTATGTGACTTTTGAACTAGACGTCTATCTTAGTTCACTAGCAATGCAGTTACCTTGAAGGACTAGAATAATACTTCGAACTCTCATTTTTCCAGGTTCTGGCTTTAAAGACTTTTGTCAGCTTAATGATTCCAAAGGATAAACTCTCTTCTATTCCTTTCAAATGCTGTACTTAAAAAGACAAATAATCTTTCAAAGAAGCTGAAGGGCATTTTTCCAAAACAATGTTTTTTCATCAGATGATAAAATGAAGCAACTAACATTGAGTGAGTCTACTTCAGATAAAGATGGGAAGCAAGGGACTTCCCTAGTGGTCCAGTGGCTGACTCCACACTCGCAATGCAGAGGGCCTGGGGTTTGATCCCTGGTCTGGGAACCACATCCACGTGCCACAGCTAAGGGTTCACATGTGGCAACCAAAGATTCTGAACCACGTGTTGCAACTAAGACCTGAGGCAGCCAAATAAATAAATATTTTTAAAAATGAGAAATTGGCAGACAATTTCATCTTTCTGGTGGCATTGTATTTGAAAAAGTCTGACTCTTTCTGACCTACTTCCTGAGTAATTAGCCTCAAACAATTCATTTCTAACTCTGGGCTTTCCTTTCAAATAACCTATGATGTTTCACACTATTATTCTTAAAATCACTTGTTCTTACACAGAAATCAAACTTTTGATATAAAAAAACTTCAAAGTGGACAAATATAATTCAAAACTTGTCTGACATATATATATACATATATATAGATACACACGCACACACACACACATATATATATATAATGTGAAAGATTCTCAGTTTACCACCTATAAGGCATAAAATTAACTAACCTTTACCTCTCTAGGGATTTTTTTTCCTTCCTGACATTAAAAAAATATAATAATTTGCAATAGAATTTGGTAAAACAACTGAAAACCCATCAGTTCCATTAACTGAGAGAGATTATATTTGTTAACTAGCATGGATAAAGACTATGTTAAACAGGCCTATGAAAAAATAATGACTTACCAAAGAATAATTTTATAATTTAGTAGTAATTAAACCATCCTTGTCTCCTTTTTCTGAGACTATATTCACATTTCAATAATCTGAGATTTCTCATTGGAAATGAAACAATACATGATTCAGATGCCAAAACTTAGTTGATTGCTCTCACCAATTATTATTCAAAGGTACATTAGAAATGTATTATAGAAAGTAAAATTAAAATAGCTAGCACCTTTATATAA
Source organism: Bos javanicus (assembly GCF_032452875.1). Classification (NCBI taxonomy): domain Eukaryota; kingdom Metazoa; phylum Chordata; class Mammalia; order Artiodactyla; family Bovidae; genus Bos; species Bos javanicus. The sequence continues at coordinate 25,459,133 of NC_083884.1, read as the reverse complement.
TAACTGAAGTATTACTTTGAATATATTTCATTGAGAAAATACATGTAGAAAGCAACATATATTTGTATCTGGGGAGTAAGTGGGGGAGAAATCCTGCAAAGAATGCATCATTTTAGATTACAAACATGTGCTCAGCCTTCTTTTTTAATTAATCAGTCATAAACCATTTATTTATTGAATACCAACAGTAATAAAATTAATTTACTGATTATACAGAAAGTAAGTAGGAGATCTGAAAGTTAAATCTACTACATTAAATAAACATTATTTTGAAATATATTTTTATGGGACAAAAAACAATCCCAAATATAGCTTTGTTCTTTGTTAGTAAGAAAATCATTCGGATTTTGATTAATAAGCTAGTGAATTCCTTTGACTTAATTGTCCATGAGGTCTCCACTTCTTTATACTAACAGACAACCTGACATGGTTTGGTACCTTCAGTTAGCTTCATTCACTTGTATGAAATTATGATTAGAAGAGGATAACGGTCAGCCATTGTTGTAATTAAATCTTCTAAAACTAAGAGATAAGAATCCAGGTGCATCTGATAGTGTCAGTACATACTTGTGATGATACTAAGTACACATAAATGGACATAGGTATTTCAAACTTATGGAGAAAATTTATTTGAAAATAGAATTATTAGATTTATAAAACAGAATGTTTCTTTGTTCATAAACATTAAAGTCTGAATTGCTGCAGTTACTTTTGCACAAATTTTGGTGGAAAGCTTTGTACCTTTTAGTGTACACTAAAATTATTTTTCACACTCAAAATGCATGAGTCAAGTTAATGATTTTTAATATGATATGTCTTTTTTTCATGCTCTTTTGCTTATATTAATATGATTTTTCAATCTTTCTTCTATGACAAATGTGTTATATTTAGAAGCTTATTCTTTGTTAATGTTATATTTATGAAGACATTATAATTGACTCTGTACCTGCTGCTTCAATAGGAAGGTACAATTATTTTGATGTCAACATCATTTATTCATTTTAAATTGTCATGTCCAAATCTGCAGAAGATAGATATATACATGTATATATGTTGATATATATGTATGTATGTACATATACATGAGTATATATATTTAGATAGATGAGTATGATAAAATTTCATGCTTCTATAAGATCATATATTTAAAATAGTCCTATAACCTCAGTTGATTTATATGAAAATATAATTCTAAGATTTCAAAAATCAGTTTTGATTAAATATCATAGAAGTTAAGTGGTTTTGAAATTAGTTTATCTTTCTTTTGATATCCAATATCTTTGGTGTGATTAGGAAAACTAATAGAAATTCTTATATTAAAAGTGAATAAGATCTAATTTATATTTATTCTCCAATAAAATGAATATTTTTGTAAGCATAAGCAGTAATTACTTACATTTTACTTGGAAGATGAAGTTTAAAATAAATCAATGCAACTGTTCTCAAAAAAGGCAGCTAAGGAAACAGAATTTTGAGAATGTAATATTTAACAGCCATTTAATAGTTATTTAGTAATAATTCATAGTTATTGTGCTTAGCTTACTGCCAGTCAATATGCAAGGATTTTTACATCCGTTTTCTCCTTTAATTCCTAGAAACTTTTATGTGAATGGGATTGCCTGGTGGCTCAGATGGTTAAGAATCTGCCCACAATGTGGGAGCCCTGGGTTAGACCCTTGGGTCACAAAGATACCCTGGAGAAAGAAGTGGCAACCCACTCCAGTATTCTTGCCTGGAGAATTTCATGGACAGAGGAACAGTCCATGGGGTCGCAAAGAGTGGAACACGATTGACTAACACTTTCACTTGCACTTTCTATGAATACACAGTTGAAGGAAATGAGTAGTTTAGCAATATTCCCAAATTTCATGGATAGCATGGATAAAGTTAGGTTTTGAAACCTGGAAAGACTAGGGTTGGAAACTAAACATTTTGATTTTAATTAACTGACTACTACATTTTACTGCTTCCAGTTTATTTCATCCTTTGTATAGGTAAGTGAAAAATAAGTGCCTTATAAAAAATGAAGCTTGTAATTTTAAGAGGAATGATATTAAAAGTTTTGCATTGTCCCTAAAAGATAGGCTTTCCCTATATAGAACAAGCAGGATCCTATGGTTGCATAAAAACTGAATAGCACCAATTAATAATTATTTATTGAGTCAAAACATAAGAAATTGTGGTTGAACAAAGGAGTTTTTTCTTTATACTTTTCTGACTTCTCTGCATGTGTGCTCAGTTGTGTACAACTGTTTGCGACCCCACGGACTGTAGCCTACCAGGCTCCTCTGTCCATGGGATATTTTTTCAAGCAAGAATACTGGAGTGGGTTGTTATTTCCTCTTCTAGGGATCTTCCCGATCCAGGGAGGGATGGACCCCACGTCGCATGTGTCTCCCACATTGGCAAGTGGATTCCTTACCACGAAGCTCTGAGAAGACTTCTGACTTCCAAGGTTCATTATTTCATAAATTTTGCAGTATTTGTATAAACTCTTAAAAGAGTTTGTGAAAGAAATGATGTACTGTCTATGTTTTAAAGTCCAGTAATGGCTGGTATGTTTTATAACTTTCTGATATATTATATCACATCATCAGGGTTTTCCTTTCTATTACAAGCAATAATAGCAATCACACTACCAATTATCAAACACATGTTGACTCTAGCTAAGTAAGTAATTTTCATCCAGTTTTTGAAAACATCCTTTTTTGTACAGAATAATAGCCAAATTTTATACTGTTAGTATTGTAAATGAAGTAAAGGGAATTTAAATAAATTCAAACCATAGCTGGTAAGTATATTTTAGATATCCATATGACTCTAGGAATGTATTATTTTGAAACTTACCTTGTTGCCTACTGCACATAGGTATCTTGACACTGTTTCACTCCTTAGATCATCCAGACAGCAAGAATTAAACCAGATATTCTTTTAAAATTATGAGAAATACATTTTTAAACATTGAACTAATATGTGCTTTTATATAAAACTGTATGAGGTCAGAAAGATTTAAATTCAAATCTAAATCCACCACTAAAGTAATGGCATTATTTTGCACAGTTGTTTACTCTCTTTGACCTCATTCTCATATTTCTTATACTTAAAATAACATTAGATTTATTACTATGTGGTTGAAGGCACACATTTAAGAAACTACACTAATTACATAATGACTAGCTAATAGATTCTTGAAAATGGCAGTTATTAAAAGTACTACTATTATTATATTGAATGTACAATTTTATAACTATCAAATACCTCAACAGTATCCAAGAGTGGGTTAAAAATTAGGAGGGAAAAATTTGCCTCTAGTCTTTCTGTCAATATTTACATGGAGATGTTCCTTTTTAGATTTAAACACTCAGATTTCCCAAAAGGCTTATGACCCCCTACTGCAGCATTTTACGTCCTAGGAAATGTTACATCAACAAAACTTCTCTGGCACTTTTTCCTTGAGGATCCTTGCTGTGTGTTAACTGGATAAATCTCTTCCTGCTAATGTGTTAAGGATGTAAGTCATTATCCTTACACTAATATTGTCCCTACTGAGAGAAGAATATCTGATAATGGAAGAAATTCCCAAAAGGAGAGTTTTATTTTGGGGGATGTTCTAAGAGGACAAACCATTTTTATTCAGTGGGCTTTAAATCATCAAAATAGGTTACATAATAATGCTGTCTAAAAATCAATAATTCTGGTCTGGGAATCAAAAGACCCTCCTCCATACAGCCTCTGCCATGTGGTTGACCTTGAATATAATACTTAATCCCTCCCCTTCCAATTTCTTTCCTGTTAAAGGTTAAATTTGAGTAAATATATTGCTAAAATAGTTTACATATTTATTTTTATTTATATTTAAAAAATGTTTAACAGTAGCTACCATGGCAGGGTACTTTTGTTTCCTTCCTTCTTTTGTGATGCAGATTTGGCAATGAACAAAATAGATAAGATCCCCCTTCTTGTTAAGAATCCATTCTAGTGAAGAAAAACAGAATATTTCTTTAAAAGAAAATTATATATGCTTTAAAATGTTATTAAAAAAAAAACAAACACATTGGTTTAAAAGAAATCAATGCTGAGAAGATTACTGTTAAAAAGTTGGCCTAAAACTCAACATTTAGAAAACTTAAGATCATGGCATCTGGTCCCATCACTTCATGGCAAATAGATGGGGAAACAGTGGAAACAGTGACAGACTTTATTTTGGGGGGCTCCAAAAATCACTGCAGATGGTGACTGCAGCCATGAAATCAAAAGATGCTTATTCCTTGGAAGGAAAGCTCTGACCAACCTAGACAGTATATTAAAAAGCAGAGACATTAGTTTGTCAACAAAGGTCTGTGTCTAGTCAGGGCTATGGTTTTTCCAATGGTCATGTATGGATGTGAGAGTTGGACTATAAAGAAAGCTGAGCACCGAAGAATTGATGCTTTTGAACTGTGGTGTTGGAGAAGACTCTTGAGAGTCCCCTGGACTGCAAGGAGATCCAACCAGTCCATCCTAAAGAAAATCAGTCCTGGGTGTTCATTGGAAGGACTGATGCTGAAGCTGAAACTCCAGTACTTTGGCCACCTGATGTGAAGAACAGATTCATTTGAAAAGACCCTAATGCTGGGAAAGATTGAAGGCAGGAGGTGAAGGGGATGACAGAGGATGAGATGATTGGATGGCATCACTGACTTAATGGACAGGAGCTTGAGTAAACTCCCGGGAGTTAGCAATGGACAGGGAGGCCTGGTGTGCTGCAGTCCATAGGGTCACAAAGAGTTAGACACAACTGAGCTACTAAACTGAGATGAACTGATATAAACAATCCAAGCTACTAACTGACTATTAAATTTTGAATAGTACCATCCATGCACGCCAAGATCAGTGGAAAGAGCATTCTAGGAAGTAGAAAGAGCATTCTAGGAAGTAGAAAGAGCATTCTAGGAAGTAGAAACATCTAGAGCCAAGATCTTAAGACTGTGTGAATTTTTGTGTTTAGACTTGGAAAGCTTGAATGTCCTATAGAAGGGTGAGGAAAGAGATAAAGCTGATGTGTTAAAACTTTGTAAGCTACAGCAAAGTGAATGGTTTCTATTTGTGATCAATGGGACTGTAGTATACATTTTCACTCAAGGTAATAACATGATCATTATTATTTTTTTTGATTTGGGTGCTATGGGTCTTATTTGCCCCATGCAAGGTTATTATTGCCATGTGTGAGATCTTTAGTTATGGCAGGTGGGATCTAGTTCCTTGACCATGGATGGAACTCAGTCCCCCTTCATTGGGAGCCACTGGACCATAAGGAAATTCCCATAACTTGATCATTGTTGTGGTTTAGTCACTAAGTCGTGTCCAAGTCTTGTGACCCCACAGACTATAGCCTGCCAGACTCCTCTGTCCATGGGATTCTTCAGGCAAGAATAATGGAGTGGGTTGCCATTTCCTTCTCCACTGGATCTTCCCGACCCAGGGATTGAACCTGGGTATCTTTCATTGCAGGAAGATTCTTTGCCAACTGAGCCACCAGGGAATCCCCTTATGCTGTTTAATGATGCGGAACTGAGTACAAATTGTAAGAGGCTTTCCCTGGTGGCTCAGACAATAAGAATCTGTCTGCAATGCAGGAGACTTGGGTTTGATCCCTGGGTTGGGATGATCTCCTGGAGAAAGGAATGGATACCCACTCTAATATTCTTGCCTGGAAAACCCCATGGACAGAGGAACCTGGTGGGCTACAGTCCATGGGGTCACAAAGAGTTGGACGCAACTGAGTGACTAACACACACACACACACACACACACACACGGCAATGGGGACAAGAAGAGTTGGAGGTTATTGCCTCAATGTAGAATTATAATAGTTTGGACTAAACATTTTAAGGAGAGATTTAGAAATTTCAACGATCTGTGGCCTTTTGAAATAGAGTAAACACGATATAATAATGGATTAAAGGCTGAAGTGAAAGAAGATAATGACCAAGAAGGCCTTAGCGTTCCTCTAAGCTTGTGTAGTCCTTAAAGTGGTTTCTTCCTAACTATGGATTTCTAACATCCCTTTCCTTAGAGAATTTAGTTTAGAAAACATGCAATTGTAAATTCTCTCTCTCTCCATCTTTGATACGCATGTTTTCTCTTATCTAGGAATGTCTTTTCCAAGGATCTAGGAGTCATGCCTTTGAAATGTAAACATCAAGAACTGTGTCCCTATCTCCTAGTATTTGTGGGAACATAGGAGTCTAACTCAGATAAGCACTAATTAGCAAACTCAGATGGCTTAATCATATCGACCAACTTCCGGTCCACTTCGAATGCTTTTTCACTAGCTGATCTCAGGGCTTGAAAACCTTCTGGCCATTTGTTTCAATAGAGTTGATATACATGTATATGTATCACTGAAACACCTTGCTGTATACCTGAAACTACCACAACACTGTTAATCAACTATACTCCAAGATAAAAGAAAACGTGAAAAATACAAATTAATTTAAAAAATAGAGTTGAATTCAGTCTCTTTTCCCTTTTACAATGTTCTTGAATAAAATCTTCCCTGCTTGTAACATTGACCCAGTGCAGTTTTTCTTTTTTAATGACTAAGACCACAACTTAGATATTTGGCTTGAGTGGCAGTGTGAATACTGATGATTTCACCAGGGAAGTCGAAGCCCATTAGGAAGAACTTGAAATTTTAGAGAAAGCCATTCAGAATTACGTGCAAGTGGGAGTGAAGACATGTTGTGTATATGCATGCTAAGTCACTTCAGTTGTGTCCAACTCTGCGATCCTGTGGACTACATACAGCCCACCAGGCTCCTCTATCCATGGAATTTTCTAGGCAAGAATACTGGGGTGGGTTGCCATTCCCTCCTCCAGGGGATCTTCCCAACCCAAGAATCAAACCCATGTCTCTTACATCTCCTGCATTTATAAATATATAAATGAAAGTTGCAGCAAATAGAGGTTATATAAATCCATGTGACTGGATAAGGGTCTATAGGGAGGGGCATAGACAGAGCAGAGAAGGGAGCACTGATTTCTGGAACTTCCAACATTTAAGGATAGAGCCTGGAAATAGGTACAAGCAGAACTTAAGAATGAAAATCAGGTGGAAAAAAAAAAAAGGAAATCAAGAGAAAAACAGCTTATTTTTATAGGATAGTAAAAAGAAATGCTAAAATATTTTCAGATGTTATAATTAATAACATAGAGACATGTACATTTTTTAAAGCTCATTTTTTCAAAACTCTTAATACATTTATCCACTTATTTGAACACTCTATTGAGATACAACACATAATATACAATGGACCCTTCAGTGAAAAAAATTTTTTTATATTGGAGTGTAGTTGATTTTAAAAAACATATTTATTTATTTTAGGCTGTGCTGGGTCTTCATTGCTGTGTGGGCTTTTCTCTAGTTACAGCAAGCAGGAGCTACTCTTCCTTGCAATGTGCAGGTTTCTCATTGCAGTAGCTTCTCTTGTTGCAGAACACAGGATCCAGAGCATTCAGGCTTCAGGAGTTGTAGCACATGGGCTCAATAATTGCAACTCTCCACCTCTAGAGCACAGGCTCAATAGTTGCCGTGCACAGGCTTAGTTGCTCTGAGGTGTGTGGGATCTTGTGGATCATAGATTGAACCCATGTCTCTTACTTTACCACTGAGCCACCAGGGAAGCTGTCAATGTAATTTTTTATGATTGTTATATGAAACTTGAGAAAAGTAAGATCAGGGTAAACACAGAGATGATAAATTCCCTGGGTCGGGAGGATGCCCTGGAGGAGGAAATGGAAACTCATTTTAGTATTTTTGCCTGGAGAATTCCATGGACAGAAGATCCTGGTGGACTACGGTTCATGGGGTCGCAAGAGTTGGACACAACTTAGCGACTAAACTGCCATTATTCTTTTCCTAGGGGGGAAAAAAAAAAAAAACAAAGAAACAGCAACAACAAAAAACAAAGTGGAAAACTACATATAATACAGGCAAATAAGTAACTATGAGTAAAATAAATCTACATCTGGAAATATAATCACTTTTTGATAACAGTGTTTATGTCATAATATTACTATTTTAGTGATAACCCAACACTGGATATGAGGAAAGTAGACTTCAAATTGTGTCATTAGAGATAGAAAGATTAAGTAAAAAGTAATGAATCTATTTCAGATATTCCCCTACACCAGGATAATCATGAAGTCATATGGGGTCGTGTACTTGAGGTACAAAGAATAATGGTTACATACCCATTAATTCTATATAATACTATGAAAAGTGAAAGTGAAAGTGAAAGGGGGTTTCCTTAGTGGCTCAGATGGTAAAGAACCTGCATGACAATGCAGGAGATGTAGGTTCAGTCTTGAGGTCTGGAAGATCCCCTGGAGAAGGGAATGGCTACCCACAACTGTATCCTTGCCTTAAGAATATGAAAACAAGGTAAATATATCATCTATAATACATATTGTTGTTTAGTATATTGTCACCCTGCTTATTTGACTTATATGCAGAGTACATCATGTGAAATGCTGGGCTAGATGAATCATAAGCTGGAATCAAGATTTCCAGGAGAAGTATCAACAATCTCAAATATGCAGATGATATCATTCTAATGTTAGAAAGTCAAGAGGAACTAAAGAATCTCTTGATGAGGATGAACAAGTAGAGTGAATAAACTGGCTTAAAACTCAACATCAAAAAGCTAAGATCTTGGCATATAGTCACATAACTTCATGGCAAATAGATGGAGAAAAAATGGAAACAGTAGAAGGTTTTATTTTCTTGGATTCCAAAATCATTGCTGATAGTGACTGTAGCCATGATATTAAAAGACACTTGTTCCTTGGAAGAACAGCTATGACAAACCTAGACAGTGTATAAGAAGGAGAGACATCACTTTGCCCACAAAGGACCATATTGTTAAAGCTATGATTTTTCCAGTAGTCATGTACAGATCTGAGAGGTGGACTGTAAAGCAGGCTTAGTGACAAAGGATTGATGCTTTTGATCTATGGTGCTAGACAAAACTATTGAGAGTCCCTTGGTCTTCAAGGAGATCAAACCAGTCAATCCTAAAAGAAATCAACCCTTAATATTCATTGGAAGAACTGATGCTGAAGCTGAAGCTCCAATGCTTTAGTCACCTGATGTGAAGAGCGGACTCACTGGAAAAACCCTCATGCTGGGAAAAATTGAGGGAAGGAGGAGAAGGGGGTGATAGAGGATGAGATGGTTGGATAGCTGACTCAATGGACATAAATTTGAGAAAACTCTGGGAAATGGGACAGGGAAGCCTTGTGTGCTGCAGTCCATGGGGTTACAAAGAGTCAGACAAGACTGACTGAACAAGGTGTTAAGTGTCCAATTCTTTTGTGACCCAATGGACTATAGCTCACCAGGCTCCTCTGTCCATGGGACTTCCCAGGCAAAAATACTGGAATGGGTTGCCCTTTCCTTCTCCAGTGGATCTTCCCAACCCAGGGATTGAACCTGCGTCTCCTGCTTGGCAGGTGGATTCTTTACCACTGAGCTACCTGAGAAGCTGCTATAGTAACCTTAAGTCCACACATGATAAGGAGTCCAAAATAGTAGTCTGCTCTCATTTCTCTTGTGTTATTTATAAAAATTAAAACTTGGTCTCCTTTTCAGCAGTGAAACATTTTAAATAACCATATATTAAGATTTGACTCTGAAAAATATCCTTAATTATGCAAAATACTAAACAAAACCAAATATACTTGATTGTATACAAAATTGCTTAGTATTTATTTCATATGTAATGGGATATTCATTCTGGAAAATCCATCACATTCATTATTTATATATTTCATCATTAGTATTGACTATATGGTCGCTTTTTTTTTTAAAACCTGGGCTCATTAGACAGCAGAAGGAAATGGCAACCCACTCCAGTACTGTTGCCTGGAAAATCCCATGAATGGAGAAGCTTGATAGGCTACAGTCCATGGTGTCACAGAGTCAGACATGACTGAGCAACTTCACTTTCAGTAGACAGCAAGGAGCATTTTCCTCTTGCTTGTATGTAGGTAATATCTTAGCAGTTTGGTACAAGAGTAATTATTATTGTGATGTATCTATATTTTAATCTATAATACTATGTCATTCTACTTCTATGTAAAACAGATATAAACATAAATAGAGATAATTTTGTTTTAAATATTTCATTTATTTTTATAGATATACCTGGAAAAACGTGATATTTTGTAGAATAAATTTCTCCCATTTTGTCCTTCACCTACTCAAGTCTTCCCATAGTTGCCCTTTAATAATTGTTTGTAATTATTATAAGAACATACCAGACAATATATAATATTACATTCAGAGAATTTACAAGTCATTTTAAAGAATATATAAGACAATACACACAGTTTATATATATATATAAAATGTTTTACATATATTGCTCTGTATATTTATATCTGTATACATATATATATACATATAAAAATAAAGTATAAGAGAAAGAATTATATGCATATATTTTTTCTCTTCTTCAATTTATTCGTGTATTAAAAAGCTAACATTCTATACACACAATTCTGTATCTTTTTGGAAAAAAGTATATAGCAAAATAAATTTGCATTAGTTTTAATATTTCTGATTTTATTAAGTTTAAAACAATATTTCATCATATATATATTTCGTTTATTAAGATTTTAAACTTTTTTTTTTGCAACAGACACCATTGCATTCTTTCTCAGAGTGAATGAACTTTGTTCTCCCCATGAGTTTCTCCTGAGAGAAACTCATATTTTATGTTTCCAAAGAGTTTCATGTTATTTAAAAGATGTTTAAAGGAATACTATCATTTCCTTAAGACTGATGTCTTAAAATCAGCTTGAGATTTTAATCATATGGGGAAGCATTGTAAATGTTGAAAACTTGGCATCCACTATAAATGTGTTTGTAGGAGGGATAATAAAAATATTTGGCTTTCATTATGGTGTTGGAATTAACTATTCAATGAGGGAAATAGACTAATCAGAAAAAAGAAAAACAAAACCCTGAACACAAATATTGGTATGCATTAATTTTGACTATTTATAAGCATTTACAATAATTCTGGTCTCAAGTGTTACATGTGTTATGAAACACTGCCATTGAGTAAGAGCTACTGTTTTTAACCAGGAGTACTCTAGAGTCAGTGGCTGACTTAAAAGCAGATATTTAGTTCTTTATTCAGAAAATGGTACAAAGCCAAGGCAATTTTAAGTAAAACGACAGCCAGAATTCAATGTCATTTAATTAGACCATATAGGCAAATTTTATTTTTTAAGATCAAAAAATAAAAAATAAAAAAATAAGAAGAAAGAAAGAAAAAACAGGGCTTCCACAAAAAGAAAGTTATTGCTTTAAAAGTTATTCTTGATTGAGTTGAATGTAGAACTATTCTTTACTTTAAAAAATCAATCACAATTCCACTTTATATCATAAAGTAAACTGTTTTGCAGAATTTAATAGGATTATACTATTGATTCCATCTATACAAATCTAGATAGTATTGCTTACCTCTGAACTATGGCCTATTATGTTACTGAGCACAAGAGCAAAGGGATTAGTCTGTGAAAGAACAAGCAGATTTCATGGCTCCATGCAATATTCACAAATCTTTTACCTCAATAATCATTTTTTTAAATTAATTTTATTTTATTTTTAAACTTTACATAATTGTATTAGTTTTGCCAAATATCAAAATGAATCCACCACAGGTATACATGTGTTCCCCATCCTGAACCCTCCTCCCTCCTCCCTCCCAATACCATCCCTCTGGGTCGTCCCAGTGCACCAGCCCCAAGCATCCAGTATCGTGCATTGAACCTGGACTGGCATCTCTTTTCATACATGATATTTTACATGTTTCAATGCCATTCTCCCAAATCTTCCCACCCTCTCCCTCTCCCACAGAGTCCATAAGACTGTTCTATACATCAGTGTCTCTTTTGCTGTCTCGTATACAGGGTTATCGTTACCATCTTTCTAAATTCCATATATATGCGTTAGTATACTGTATTGGTGTTTTTCCTTCTGGCTTACTTCACTCTGTATAATAGGCTCCAGTTTCATCCACCTCATTAGAACTGATTCAAATGTATTCTTTATAATGGCTGAGTAATACTCCATTGTGTATATGTACCACTGCTTTCTTATCCATTCATCTGCTGATGGACATCTAGGTTGCTTCCATGTCCTGGCTATTATAAACAGTGCTGCGATGAACATTGGGGTACATGTGTCTCTTTCCCTTCTGGTTTCCTCAGTGTGTATGCCCAGCAGTGGGATTGCTGGATCATAAGGCAGTTCTATTTCCAGTTTTTTAAGGAATCTCCACACTGTTCTCCATAGTGGCTGTACTAGTTTGCATTCCCACCAACAGTGTAAGAGGGTTCCCTTTTCTCCACACCCTCTCCAGCAATTATTATTTGTAGACTTTTGGATCGTAGCCATTCTGACTGGTGTGAAATGGTACCTCATAGTAGTTTTGATTTGCATTTCTCTGATAATGAGTGACGTTGAGCATCTTTTCATGTGTTTGTTAGCCATCTGTATGTCTTATTTGGAGAAATGTCTATTTAGATCTTTGGCCCATTTTTTTGATTGGGTCATTTATTTTTCTGGAGTTGAGCTGTAGGAGTTGCTTGTATATTTTTGAGATTAGTTGTTTGTCAGTTGCTTCATTTGCTATTATTTTCTCCCATTCTGAAGGCTGTCTTTTCACCTTGCTAATAGTTTCCTTTGATGTGCAGAAGCTTTTAAGTTTAATTAGGTCCCATTTGTTTATTTTTGCTTTTATTTCCAATATTCTGGGAGGTGGGTCATAGAGGATCCTGCTGTGATGTATGTCAGAGAGTGTTTTGCCTATGTTCTCCTCTAGGAGTTTTATAGTTTCTGGTCTTATGTTGAGATCTTTAATCCATTTTGAGGACAAACTCTTAGAAAAGTACAACTTTCCAAAACTTGACCAGGAAGAAATAGAAAACCTTAACAGACCCATCACAAGCACAGAAATTGAAACTGTAATCAAAAATCTTCCAGCAAACAAAAGCCCAGGTCCAGACGGCTTCACAGCTGAATTCTAACAAAAATTTAGAGAAGAGCTAACACCTATCCTGCTCAAACTCTTCCAGAAAATTGCAGAGGAAGGTAAACTTCCAAACTCATTCTATGAGGCCACCATCACCCTAATACCAAAACCTGACAAAGATCCCACAAAAAAAGAAAACTACAGGCCAATATCACTGATGAACATAGATGCAAAAATCCTAAACAAAATTCTAGCAATCAGAATCCAACAACACATTAAAAAGATCATACACCATGACCAAGTGGGCTTTATCCCAGGGATGCAAGGATTCTTCAATATCCACAAATCAATCAATGTAATACACCACATTAACAAATTGAAAAATAAAAACCATATGATTATCTCAATAGATGCAGAGAAAGCCTTTGACAAAATTCAACACCCATTTATGATAAAAACTCTCCAGAAAGCAGGAATAGAAGGAACATACCTCAACATAATAAAAGCTATATATGACAAACCCACAGCAAACATTATCCTCAATGGTGAAAAATTGAAAGCATTTCCTCTAAAGTCAGGAACAAGACAAGGGTGCCCACTTTCACCATTACTATTCAACATAGTTTTGGAAGTTTTGGCCACAGCAATCAGAGCAGAAAAAAAAAATAAAAGGAATCCAAATTGGAAAAGAAGAAGTAAAACTCTCACTATTTGCAGATGACATGATCCTCTACATAGAAAACCCTAAAGACTCCACCAGAAAATTACTAGAACTAATCAATGACTATAGTAAAGTTGCAGGATATAAAATCAACACACAGAAATCCCTTGCATTCCTATACACTAATAATGAGAAAACAGAAAGAGAAATTAAGGAAACAATTCTATTCACCACGGCAATGGAAAGAATAAAATACTTAGGATTATATCTACCTAAAGAAACTAAAGACCTATATATAGAAAACTATAAAACACTGGTGAAAGAAATCAAAGAGGACACTAATAGATGGAGAAATATACCATGTTCATGGATTGGAAGAATCAATATAGTGAAAATGAGTATACTACCCAAAGCAATTTATAGATTCAATGCAATCCCTATCAAGCTACCAACAGTATTCTTCACAGAGCTAGAACAAATAATTTCACAATTTGTATGGAAACACAAAAAACCTCGAATAGCCAAAGCGATCTTGAGAAAGAAAAATGGAACTGGAGGAATCAACCTACCTGACTTCAGGCTCTACTACAAAGCCACAGTTATCAAGACAGTATGGTACTGGCACAAAGACAGAAATATAGATCAATGGAACAAAATAGAAAGCCCAGAGATAAATCCACACATATATGGACACCTTATCTTTGACAAAGGAGGCAAGAATATACAATGGATTAAAGACAATCTCTTTAACAAGTGGTGCTGGGAAATCTGGTCAACCACTTGTAAAAGAATGAAACTAGAACACTTTCTAACACCATATACAAAAATAAACTCAATAATCATTTTGTGTTTAGTTCAGTTCAGTAGCTCAGTCGTGTCAGACTCTTTGCGACCCCATGAATAGCAGCATGCCAGGCCTCCCTGTCCATCACCAACTCCCAGAGTTCACACAAACTCATGTCCTTCGAGTTGGTGATGCCATCCAGCCATCCAATCCTCGGTCGTCCCCTTCTCCTCCTGCCCCCAATACCTTCCAGCATCAGAGTCTTTTCCAATGAGTCAACTCTTCGCATGACGTGGCCAAAGTATTGGAATTTCAGCTTTAGCATCATTCCTTCCAAAGAAATCCCAGGGCTGATCTCCTTTAGGACTGACTGGTTGGATCTCCTTGCAGTCCAAGGGACTCTCAAGAGCCTTCTCCAACACCACAGTTCAAAAGCATCAATTCTTCAGCACCCAGCTTTCTTCAAGTCCAACTGTCACAAACATACATGACCACTGGAAAAAAAGCATAGCCTTGACTAGATGGACCTTTGTTGGCAAAGGAATGTCTCTACTTTTTAATATGCTATCTAGGTTGGTCATAACTTTCCTTCCAAGGAGTAAGTGTCTTTTAATTTAATAGATGCAGTCACCATCTGCAGTGATTTGGGAGCCCCCCAAAATAAAGTCTGACACTGTTTCCACTGTTTCCCTATCTATTTCCCATGAAGTGATGGGACCAGATGCTATGATCTTAGTTTTCTGAACGTTGAGCTTTAAGCTCACTTTTTCACTCTCCTCTTTCACTTTCAAGAGGCTTTTTAGTTTCTCTTCACTTTCTGCCGTAAGGGTGGTGTCATCTGCATATCTGAGGTCATTGAAATATCTCCCGGCAATCTTGATTCCAGCTTGTGCTTCTTCCAGCCCAGCGTTTCTCATGATGTACTCTGCGTATAAGTTAAATAAGCAGGGTAACAAAATACAGCCTTGACGTACTTCTTTTCTTATTTGGAACCAGCCTGTTGTTCCATGTCCAGTTCTAACTGTTGCTTCCTGACCTGCATAGAGGTTTCTCAAGAGGCAGGTCAGGTGGTCTGGTATTCACATCTCTTTCAGAATTTTCCACAGTTTATTGTGATCCACACAGTCAAAGGCTTTGGCATAGTCAACAAAGCAGAAATAGATGTTTTTCTGGAACTCTCTTGCTTTTCCCCCCATCCAGCAGATGTTGGGAATTTGATCTCTGGTTCCTCTGCCTTTTCTAAAACCTGCTTGAACATCTAGAAGTTCATGGTTCACATATTACTAAGGCCTGGCTTGGAGAATTTTCAGCATTACTTACTAGTGTGAGAGATGAGTGCAATTGTGTGGTAGCTTGAGCATTCTTTGGCATTGCCTTTCTTTGGCATTGGAATGAAAACTGAGCTTTTCCAGTCCTGTGGCCACTGCTGAGTTTTCCAAATTTGCTGGCATATTGAGTGAAGCACTTTCACAGCATCATCTTTCAGGATTTGGAATAGCTCAACTGGAATTCCATCACCTCCACCAGCTTTGTTCATAGTGATGCTTTCTAAAGCCCACTTGACTTCACATTCCAGGATGTCTGGCTCTAGGTGAATGATCACACCATCGTGATTATCTTGGTCATGAAGATCTTTTTGTACAGTTCTTCTGTGTATTCTTTCCACCTCTTCTTAATATCTTCTGCTTCTGTCCTTTATCAAGCCCATCTTTGCATGAAATGTTCCCTTGGTATCTCTAATTTTCTTGAAGAGATCTCTAGTCTTTCCCTCTGTTGTTTTCCTCTATTTCTTCGTCCAAGGTAAGGAGCAGCAGCTGCGCTTTGCTGGAGCAGCCATGAAGAGACCCCATGTCCAAGGTAAGAGAAACCCAAGTGAGATGGTAGGTGTTGCAAGAGGGCATCAAATGGCAGACACACTGAAACCATAATCACAGAAAACTAGTCAATCTGATCACACGGACCACAGTCTTGTCTAACTCAATGAAACTAAGCCATGCCGTGTTGGGCCACCTAAGATGGGCAGGTCATGGTGGAGAGGTCTGACAGAATGTGGTCCACTGGAGAAGGGAATGGCAAACCACTTCAGTATTCTTGCCTTGAGAACCCCATGAACAGTATGAAAAGGCAAAATGATAAGATACTGAAAGGAGAATTCCCCGGGTCAGTAGGTGCCCAATACAAGACAGAGCCAAAGAAAAAACAATACCCAGTTGTGGATGTGACTGGGGATAGACGCAAGGTCCGATGCTGTAAAGAGCAATATTGCATAGGAATCTGGAATGTTAGGTCCATGAATCAAGGCAAATTGAAAGTGGTCAAACAGGAGATGGCAAGAGTGAACGTCAACATTCTAGGAATCAGGGAACTAAAATGGACTGGAATGGGTGAATTTAACTCAGATGACCATTATATCTACTACTGTGGGCAGGAATCCCTTAGAAGAAATGGAGTAGCCATCATGGTCAACAAAAGAGTCCGAAATGCAGTACTTGGATGCAATCTCAAAAACGACAGAATGATCTCTGTTCGTTTCCAAGGCAAACCATTCAATATCACAGTAATCCAAGCCTATGCCCCAACCAGTAATGCTGAAGAAGCTGAAGTTGAACGGCTCTATGAAGACCTACAAGACCTTTTAGAACTAACACCCCAAAAAGATGTCCTTTTCATTATAGGGGACTGGAATGCAAAAGTAGGAAGTCAAGAAACACCTGGAGTAACAGGCAAATTTGGCCTTGGAATACAGAATGAAGCAGGGCAAAGGCTAATGGAGTATTGCCAAGAGAAAGTACTGATAATAGCAAACATCCTCTTCCAACAACACAAGAGAAGACTCTGCACATGGACATCACCAGATGGTCAACACCAAAATCAGATTGATTATATTCTTTGCAGCCAAAGATGGAGAAGCTCTATACAGTCAGCAAAAACAAGACCAGGAGCTGACTGTGGTTCAGACCATGAACTCCTTATGGTCAAATTCAGACTGAAATTGAAGAAAATAGGGAAAACCACTGGACCATTCATGTATGACCTAAATCAAATCCCTTATGATTATACAGTGGAAGTGAGAAATAGATTTAAGGGACTAGATCAGATATACAGAATGTCTGATGAACTATGGAATGAGGTTTGTGACATTGTACAGGAGACAGGGATCAAGACCATCCCCATGGAAAAGAAATGCAAAAAAGCAAAATGGCTGACTGGGGAGGCCTTACAAATAGCTGTGAAAAGAAGAGAAGTGAAAAGCAAAGGAGAAAAGGAAAGATATATGCATCTGAATGCAGAGTTCCAAAGAATAGCAAGGAGAGATAAGAAAGCCTTCCTCAGCGATCAAAGCAAAGAAATAGAGGAAAACATTTTGTATTAGTAAGTGCCAACCAATAAAGCAAAACAAAATACAAGTCTGTTTTAATCCTTGAAACATCTACCTAAGTTTATTTGAATAACTCAGTTTGGGTACCAGTTCAAGATCCAGGCACTGGATATAAAAGCTTAATTATCTTTTCCTTCTTATTTCTTCACAAAGATGAAAATACTACTGAATCATTGATTTCAACTGCATATGATTACATTAACTTCTATAGTGTCTTTTTGAGAATCATTTAATCAGACCAGATACTAATATTTAGTTATTCCAACTTCTTAGCATTCTGTTTCGGGGAAAAGTGATAATGTTGAGGTTTGAGGGTGGGAGAGGAAGACAGAAGATTTGACTTCAATGGAAAAGGCAGAGTGACAGCAGAAACAGATTGGAGTCGTGTTCTTTGCAGATGGAGAAAGGATTACAAGTCAAGGAGTCTGAATAGCAGCTAGACATGGAAAAGGAAACAACCCTGTAAATACCTCGATCTTGTGCTGTGTTCAGTCACTCCAATTGTGTCCAACTCTTTGTGACCCCACGGACCATAGCCTGCCAGGTTTCTCTGTCCATGGGATTCTCCAAGCAAGAATACTGGAGTGGGTTGCCATTTCCTACTATAGGGAATCTTTCTGTCAATGATGGAGACTGAGTCTCTTATGTCTCCTGCATTGATAGGTGGATTCTTTACCACTAGCTCCATGTGGGGATCCCATAAAATGATCTTAGCTCCATAAAACTCTTTTTGGAATTTCTCATCTCCAGATTTTAAAAGAATTTATTTGTCTTGTTCATGTCACTAAGTTGTTTAGATAATTTCTTGCAGTAGCAACAAGAAATTAATGTATTTATTTTTCACTTGATAATAGCCTTCCATATTTACCTTTGGTAATAAAGAGAAAAGACTACATTTGAAATCTGTCAGCATTTACTATTTATACCATGGGAGTCAATATATCAGTGTGACTCTACGGGAAAGTAAATAACAAGACAGAGTTAGAAATGATAAAAAATTGATTGAGGATAGTCTGTGAAGTTCACAAGAGAGAGGGGGTTGTAATAGAGAGAGTCTTCAAGCCTGTGGTGCATGTTTGACACCTACAAAAAGACAAGCGGTAAAGAAGAACCACTGGAAGAATAAAGCTACCCTTGAAGTTCTGAGAAAATCTCAGCCATGTCAATAGGGAACCCCAGAGCAAAGATTGCCTGTTAGAGATGTCTCATATTGGGCTCAAGCAAGGCCCTCGCATTGCACTGTGCCCAGTATTAGCATGGACAACCTAGAGGGAGTATGTTCTTGGCTAAAAATCTATGGCAGATCCTAAGAGTGTTGTCATTCAATTGTGAGCTGATGCAGCTCCCAGTGCAGATTTTCTTTTGTACGTGTATCTAAGTGGCACACCTCCATGACTGCCACAGTCAGTTCAAATGGTAGGTGTGCAACAAATGTCTTAAATTTAAATAAATTAATATTCAGTTGGAATATTGAAAAAAGTCTAAAATTTTACCCGTAATAGTGATTTTTCACTCATGCTCTAGCACCTCTCCCTATATAATACTATTTTATTTGGTAGAATAGCTTTGAATAGATATGTGTCAGAGTTTTTGTTTCCCCAGTCTTTCATAGGCTACAATGATTATTTGATATTAGATAAAAATGTATTTACATTTTGTGTGCCTATGGATTCATAATTTAGACTATTCAGTTGCATAATCTATGCTTTGTGTTTAAATAGGATCTCCTAATGTTCATCACATTTTCATAGTTATCATCTTGGGTGCGGCGCTGTGACAATGACTGACCTCATCCCACTGTTGTTCAGTTGCTCAGTTGTGTCCGACTCTTTGCGACCCCGTGGACTGCAAGATGCCAGACTTCCCAGTCCATTACCAATTTCAAGAACTTGCTCAAACTCATGTCTATTGAGTCACTGATGCCATTCAACCATCTTATCCTCTGTCATTCCCTTCTCCTCTTGCTCTCAGTCTTTCTCAGCATCAGGGTCCTTTCCAGTGAGTCAGCTCTTCACATCAGGTGGCCAAAGTATTGGCGCTTCAGAATCAGTCCTTCCAATGAATATTCAGGATTGATTTCCTTTAGGATTGACTGGTTTAATATTGTTGCTCTCCAAGGGATTCCCAAGAATCATCTCCAGCACTACAGTTCAAAACATCAATTCTTTAACGCCCAGCCTTCTTTATGGTCCAGCTCTCACATCCATACATGACTACTGGAAAAAACCATAGCTTTGACCTTTGTGGGCAAAGTGTTGTCTCTGCTTTTTAATATGCTGCCTAGGTTTGTCATGGCTTTTCTTCCAAGGAGCAAGCATCTTTTAATTTCATGACTGCAGTCACCATCCACAGTGATTTTGGAGCCCAAGAAAATAAACTCTGTCACTGTTTTCATTTTCTCCTCATCTGTTTATTTGTCATGATGTGATGAGACTGGATGCCATCAACTGTAGGTTACTGCTGCTGCTGCTAAGTCACTTCAGTTGTGTCCTACTCTATGCCGCCCCAGAGACTGCAGCCTACCAGGCTCCTCCGTCCCTGGGATTCTCCAGGTAAGAACACTGGAGTGTGTTGCCATTTCCTTCTCCAATGCATGAAAGTGAAAAGTGAAAGTGAAGTCGCTCAGTCGTGTCCGACTCTTCATGACCCCATGAACTGCAGCCTACCAGGCTTCTCTATCCATGGGATTTTCCAGGCAAGAGTACTGGAGTAGGTTGCCATTGCCTTCTCCATGTAGGTTACTATTATTAGTTAAATATCAGAGATTAAGGGGTATCTACCAGTTCCTGACATGATTCTTTCTTATTTAAACTCAGAAGCCTATGAACAACAGATATTTTTCACAGTTCTGGAGGCTGAGAACTCTGATCAGAGTGTCAGCATGGCCAGATTCTGGTGAGATGCCTCTTTCTGACTTGCCTTCTCACTGTATCCTCTCTTAGCAGAGAAAGGAGAGTTTCTTCTTACAGGAACACTAATCCCATCATGGGAGTGCCATTCTCTTTCTACATGATTTAATTCCTTCCAAAAGAAAGTTAACTTTAAAAATAAGTATGATGTTTTTATAAGCTTATTTATACACAGATGGAAATTGTCCTGGAGTCACTTCACGATAAAAACAATGTTTAGGACACTAAATTAAATGAAGAATTTCTACAGTGACTTTTTCCAGTTATGTTATTTAAATATTTCCTTCCTGGACAACACAAGCAAAATTAATATAGACATACTTTTTCTGCTATTACTAGATATTTATTAATCTACTCTGCTGTCCTGGGTTTAATTTCAATTTATTTGAAATAATTACATAAAATAACCTTTCATTTATTAGTAAAAGTCAAATTTATCTAACTGCAAAATGTATCCACGAACAATCTATATATAGATTTATGTAGACTCATCTGTTTGGCAGTCATTAATGTGATTATTTTAATATCCTTTTAAATAATGTTAGAATTCATTTATAATATACAGACACAGGTCTTGTCATATGCCAGGAGTTGTTACGTATTTTTCAAACCTTAATTTTAAGGCTTTCCATTACATTACGTATGGCATGCTTACTATTATATGTAGTTATGCACTTACTTTAAGTGCATAGGAAGTTAACCTATGCAGTGGCCACTTTTTCCTCGCTGCAAGTTCTTTTATTTCAAGACCAGATTAATAAACAGTGATTCTGTTCATAATGAAAAATAATTAAGGCATTCAGGACAGAGAAGAATGTCAGAATATGATAGGAATACTTAATGTTCTATACAAGCAAAGCCAAAGCTTGCCAGTCTGAAATAACATAAGACATTAAATTATTAATTAGATTTATTTCGTGAATTATGCATTAGGTTTGAATGTACTTATGAACTGCATGTGTATTAAGAAGCCTTCAAACTCAGCACAGATATGGGAAATCCAAATGGTTCATATTTCTAGATAAAAATGAATATTTTTCTAAATATTTCTGAAAAATAGAAGAGAGTAACAAATCAATTTGCTTGAAATTTTTGTTCTTTATGACATGTCTCTTATGAGTATTATCTGATCTTTCAATCATGTTTTTGCTGCCAACCACGAACTATTCATCTTAGGATGTACTGCATACATCATTATGGGAGCTACAACAACATTTTATTGATATTTTACAGTGAAAGTTTCTTGAATTTGGCATTAGAACTACTAGCATTGTTATTCTCTTATAGCATTCTTAGAAATAGCTGGATCAATTTTATTGTGCTTTCTTAACTCTAAAATAAGGCATAACTTTAAAAAAGTGACTAAGTACTTTTTAAAACTTTATCATAAAATGCCTTGAAGTGACTTCTCCAATGTACATGATGAAAATACACATATATATTTCTGTATGATAGGACGTAATACAATTACAAAAAATGAAATTAAATAATACATGTGGTTGTATTTTGTTAGCCAAGGCCAGCAGTGCATTTTTACTCTATTTTGGAGGAGTTCAAGAGATTGCTATTTAAGCTAAAGGAAGTTATATGCTTATTTCTTGAACTGATGCCTTGGGGCTTTGAATAAAGATTGTTCCTGGTATCAAATGGCTGATATTTATGTAATGCTCCACTTCTCATCAAACATTGAGTAAACATGATATCCTAGTGGCAAATGTAATATTTAAAAAATAATAATTGTTGCTTCAGAGTCTGGTCTGAAAGCCATCACGCAGTAGGATGCTTTGTGTATGTTTTCCTTACTGCAAGTTGAATTTATTAATAGTTTCTTTGCTAAAGTAAAAGACACTTACAAGATTTATAGCAGAAATAGTAACAGCAGATATTCACTGTATTGTATTATTAGTGCAGGTTTTATTGAGCTCATGGCATCCTTTGATTAACTGCCATTGGAGACAGATTTTGCAACAGGGCTATGTCATGGCTCTATGTCAATGTGTTTCACAAAGTTACTGGTGGGCCTTTAGGGAGGGTAAGTGTATAAACATTCACTTAACAAGAGATGTATGGACAAGCTGTGAAAGTGATGACTAATTGACTGCCATTCCAGATTTATCTGGAAATCTTTTGACTCCAACTGCACCTCACATAATGATGAACGACATCTCTCTAACAGAGGGAAACCGCAAGCTTGGGCCTAAAGTAGGCACTCTGAGATGTGACTATAAGTCACAGTGTTTCATTCAGTGGGAATAACAAAAAGAGACAGAGTATATAAGGTTTCCCACTTACTTTTTTGTTACTGAAATTAACAAATTGGGTATATAAAATATATTAATTTATTCCCTTTAATTTAGCTTAAAATAGCTAATCAAATGGAAGCAAATATGGTTGAATTGCAAACATTCTAATTCTAGAGGTGCTTATTATGGACTGTTGAAAGAAAATATAGTTTCTGATTTCTGTGAGGCATAGTTTATATTTTCTTCTTTTTGCTAAAGTGTAGCATGGCCAAATGTGCACATTTCCTTGTTCATCTTCATGGGCCTATTATAACGGATGAAATTTTACTGCAGTTAATTTTCTCGATAACCATATCTATCTCTTCAAGGAACAAAATCTTCTTTCTTCTGTTTTGATTTCTTCTAATCTATCCAGAACGGGTACAGAGTAGTTGGAAAGAAGAGTAAAGGGAACTGAGTAAGCATTGTTGAGATAAGTAATTGAAAATTTTTACAGTTGTTCAAAAAATGGGATAAATTTTCTTTTCTTGGAAAATTTTATCATTTAGGTATTTATTTAGACTTTTAAATGGTATTTCTTTAAGTGTAAAACTATCTCAGGACAATAATGCTTTAGTTTGTGTTTAAAATTATGAGTACTCCATCAAATATAACTCAGGTGAAAATGTAGGTGCTTAGAAAGAATGGAGTCAACAGCATGAAGGATCCAAACCAATTATCTGTTGTGCCAGCTTCTTGAACTGATTTTGGATCTAAAGACAATAAAAAATGCAAGTTTTAGGGGAGAAAGATACTGTGCCACTTTCTGGCCTAAGTAGAAAAATGTTAGTTTATTTTTTATTCCAAATTTACTTTTTATTGTAACCTACTCTTCACTCACTTCTTTGGTCTCATAAATTTAAAGAAGTCACTGGACCCACATTTAGAAAGTCCCCCAAATTACTCTCAGGCTACAAGCCATTCTCTATATAATCCCTCATTTGTTCCTCACCAACATACTTGGGCTTACTTTGTCTTATTTGGGCAAAAATACTACAGTTAGTGAGACTGAACATTCTGAACCATAAATCTAAGACTAATACAAAAAGAGGACAAAGATAAAAAACTGTTATAAAATGTTACATAATCTGACAAATAAAAACAATGATACAAATTGGAGAAGAAAAAAAGAAAGGGGAGCACAGAATAAGCTAAACAATTGCCAATAGGTAACAGGCAGGAGGCAAAAGATATTTATGAATGAGCAACCGAATGGAAGTAGTGTTAAGGTGGATAAAAGGAAATGATCATGTTAGTATCAAGAAGTGTGAAAGATGGGAAATGATATCCTACTTGCAGTCTAACAAATTAGCCTGCCACAGGTTAGCCTCCCACAAGTTCCTAAAAGCTGGCAAAAGACAAGGCACTCCTGAGGGAGATAAAAGACAGGACTATGGCATCTGGCAAGAAGGAGCTTCTCATTTCCTTAGCTTCCCTTCCTCCCTAGACCCAGGGGGTGAAAAGAGCCCAGGTGCATACTGCATATGCAGTAGGTTCATGTCACAGCTGAAGAACCCAAAGGTTAGGCAACTTCAGTCTTTTAAAGCAGGTCATAGAAAACCTGCCCAAACCTTGCCGCAGAAGGAGCCATTATCTTTATTATCAGGAAACAAATACACCTTTTTCTTTGAAGGAAGCCACTCTCCATCTTCCAAGAGTGCAAGAGTGTTTTCAATAAAATGTTCTCAAAAGACAGCCTTTTGACTGTCTTTTCCAGGCATGTAGAAACATCATGGAAAAGTCTTTCAAAAATTACAGGAATGGTAACCACTAGAAAAGAACAATAAAGTTTCCATAATATTTGTTTAAACAAATACAAACAAAATAATACAAATAAAATATCAATAAAAAGGGTCAGTTACGTGGAAAAAACTACATAAGCATAACACATAACACAAGTAATAGGAAATAAAATGATGGTAGATATGAGACTGAATGTATAGGTAACACCTCTGACTGTAAATTGGGTTTATTCCTCTTTTAAAAGACAAATATTTTCAGAATGGCTTGCAAATAAAATCTTCCTATATGTGTGTAAAAGATACATACCTAAAATTAAAAAGATAGTGAAATAAAAGGAGACAAAAGTATACTAGGCAAAGACAAATCAAAGAAAAATTAAGATTAATGTTGGAAAGGTAAATTTCACAGCAAAAAAAAAATTCACAAGAAAAAAGGTATGTTATATTAATATAGTTTCAATAATGAAGGTATGCTGCTGCTTCTGCTAAGTCACTTCAGTTGTGTCCGACTCTGTGCAACCCCAGAAATGGCAGCCCACCAGGCTACCCCATCCCTGGGATTCTCCAGGCAAGAACACTGGAGTGGGTTGCCATTTCCTTCTCCAATGCATGAAAGTGAAAAGTGAAAGGGAAGTCGCTCAGTCATGTCCGACTTCTAGCGACCCCATAGACTGCAGCCCACCAGGCTATTCCATCCATGGAATTTTCCAGGCAAGAGTACTGGACTGGGTTGCCATTGCCTTAACATTCAGAAACATCCATGAACCAAATAAGATAGCCATCTTTTAAAATTTTGTTAATTTTATTTTTTTTATTGTAGAGTTGATTTACAATGTTGCATTAGTTTTAAGTGTACATCAAAGTGCTTCAGGCCAAGAGAAGTTACCCCACGTCCGAGGTCAGGGGCAGCGGCCGAGAGTACCAGACTGCAATCGCTCAGGAACTGCCGAGAGTAGCTACCCCGCGTCCGAGGTCGGGGGTGGAGAAGAGAGAGGACTTATCCGGCATCTGAGGTCAGGGGTGGCGGCTGGGAGGAGCTACCCCACGCCCCTAAGCCTGAGGACAGGGACTGTGGGTGGGAGGAGCTACCCCACGCCCCGACGCAGGAGGCCACGGGCAGCGGCCAGGAGGAGCAACCCACGCCAGAGGCCAGGGCGGGTGGCCGGGAAGACCAACCCCACGTCCAAGGAGCCTTGGCTGCGTGAGCGCAGGAGGGCCTAGAGGAGCTATCCCACGTTGAAGGTCAGGAAGGGCGGTGGTGAGGAGATACCCCTCGTCCAAGGTAAGAGAAACCCAAGTAAGACGGTAGGTGTTGCAACAGGGCATCAGAGAGCAAACACACTGAATCCATACTCACAGAAAACTAGTCAATCTAATCACACTAGGACCACAGCCTTGTCTAACTCAATGAAACTAAGCCATGCCCGTGGGGCAACCCAAGATGGGCAGGTCATGGTGGAGAGATCTGACAGAATGTGGTCCACTAGAGAAGGGAATGGCAAACCACTTCAGTATTCTTGCCTTGAGAACCCCATGAACAGTATGAAAAGGCAAAATGACAGGATACTGAAAGAGAAACTCCCCAGGACAGTAGGTGCCCAATATGCTACTGGAGATCAGTGGAGAAATAACTCCAGAAGGAATGAAGGGATGGAGCCAAAGCAGAAAGAATACCCAGCTGTGGATGTGACTGGTGATAGAGGCAAGGTCTGATGCTGTAAAGAGCAATATTGCATAGGAACCTGGAATGTCAGGTCCATGAATCAAGGCAAATTGGAAGTGGTCAAACAAGAGACGACAAGAGTGAATGTCGACATTCTAGGAATCAGCGAACTGAAATGGACTGGAATGGGTGAATTTAACTCAGATGACCATTATATCTACTACTGCAGGCAGAAATCCCTTAGAAGAAATGGAGTAGCCATCATGGTCAACAAAAGAGTCCGAAATGCAGTACTTGGATGCAATCTCAAAAACGACAGAATGGTCTCTGTTCGTTTCCAAGGCAAACCATTCAATATCACAGTAATCCAAGGCTGTGCCCCAACCAGTAATGCTGAAGAAGCTGAAGTTGAATGGTTCTATGAAGACCTACAAGACCTTTTAGAACTAACACCCAAAAAAGATGTCCTTTTCATTATAGGGGACTCGAATGCAAAAGTAGGAAGTCAAGAAACACCTGGAGTAACAGGCAAATTTGGCCTTGGAATACAGAATGAAGCAGGGCAAAGACTAATAGAGTTTTGCCAAGAAAATGCACTGGTCATAACAAACATCCTCTTCCAACAACACAAGAGAAGACTCTACACATGGACATCACCAGATGGTCAGCACCGAAATCAGATTGATTATATTCTTTGCAGCAAAGATGGAGAAGCTCTATACAGTCAGCAAAAACAAGACCAGGAGCTGACTGTGGCTCAGACCATGAACTCCTTATTGCCAAATTCAGACTGAAATTGAAGAAAGTAGGGAAAACCACTAGACCATTCAGGTATGACCTAAGTCAAATCCCTTATGATTATACAGTGGAAGTGAGAAATAGATTTAAGGGCCTAGATCTGATAGATAGAGTGCCTGATGAACTATGGAATGAGGTTTGTGACATTGTACAGGAGACAGAGATCAAGACCATCCCCCTGGAAAAGAAATGCAAAAAAGCAAAATGGCTGTCTGGGGAGGCCTTCCAAATAGCTGTGAAAAGAAGAGAAGTGAAAAGCAAAGGAGAAAAGGAAAGATATAAACATCTGAATGCAGAGTTCCTGAGAATAGCAAGAAGAGATAAGAAAGCCTTCCTCAGCGATCAAAGCAAAGAAATAGAGGAAAACAACAGAATGGGAAAGACTAGAGATCTCTTCAAGAATGTTAGAGATACCAAAGGAACATTTCATGCAAAGATAGGCTCGATAAAGGACAGAAATGGTATGGACCTAACAGAAGCAGAAGATATTAAGAAGAGATGGCAAGAATACACAGAAGAACTGTACAAAAAGGATCTTCATGACCCAGATAATCATGATGGTGTGATCACTGACCTAGAGCCAGACATCCTGGAATGTGAAGTCAAGTGGGCCTTAGAAAGCATCACTATGAACAAAGCTAGTGGTGGTGATGGAATTCCAGTTGAGCTATTCCAAATCCTGAAAGATAATGCTGTGAAAGTGCTGCACTCAATATGCCAGCAAATTTGGAAAACTCAGCAGTGGCCACAGGACTGGAAAAGATCAGTTTTCATTCCAATCCCTAAGAAAGGCAATGCCAAGGAATGCTCAAACTACTGCAAAATTGCACTCATCTCACATGCTAGTAAAGTAATGCTCAAAATTCTCCAAGCCAGGCTTCAACAATACGTGAACCGTGAACTTCCTGATGTTCAAGCTGGTTTTAGAAAAGGCAGAGGAACCAGAGATCAAATTGCCAACATCTGTTGGATCCTGGAAAAAGCAAGAGAGTTCCAGAAAAACATCTATTTCTGCTTTATTGACTATGCCAAAGCCTTTGACTGTGTGGATCACAATAAACTGTGGAAAATTCTGAAAGAGATGGGAATACCAGACCACCTGATCTGCCTCTTGAGAAATTTATATGCAGGTCAGGAAGCAACAGTTAGAATTGGACATGGAACAACAGACTGGTTCTAAATAGGAAAAGGAGTACGTCAAGGCTGTATATTGTCACCCTGTTTATTTAACTTATATGCAGAGTACATCATGAGAAACCCTGGACTGGAGGAAACACAAGCTGGAATCAAGATTTCCAGGCGAAATATCAATAACCTCAGATATGCAGGTGACACCACCCTTATGGCAGAAAGTAAAGAAGAACTAAAGAGCCTCTTGATGAAGGTGAAAGTGGAGAGTGAAAAAGTTGGCTTAAAGCTCAACATTCAGAAAAAGAAGATCATGGCATCCGGTCCCATCACTTCATGGGAAATAGATGGGGAAACAGTGGAAACAGTGTCAGACTTTATTTTTCTGGGCTCCAAAATCACTGCAGATGGTGACTGCAGCCATGAAATTAAAAGACGCTTACTCCTTGGAAGGAAAGTTATGACCAACCTAGATAGCATATTCAAAAGCAGAGACATTACTTTGCCAACAAACGTCCGTCTAGTCAAGGCTATGGTTTTTCCTGTGGTCATGTATGGATGTGAGAGTTGGACTGTGAAGAAGGCTGAGGGCTGAAGAATTGATGCTTTTGAACTGTGGTGTTGGAGAAGACTCTTGAGAGTCCCTTGGACTGTAAGGAGATCCAACCAGTCCATTCTGAAGGAGATCAGCCTTGAAATTTCTTTGGAGGGAATGATGCTAAAGCTGAAACTGCAGTCTTTGGCCACGTCATGAGAAGAGTTGACTCATTGGAAAAGACTCTGATGCTGGGAAGGATTGGGGGCAGGAGGAGAAGGGGACGACAGAGGATGAGATGGCTGGATGACATCCCTGACTCGATGGACGGGAGTCTCAGTGAACTCTGGGAGATGGTGATGGACAGGGAGGCCTGGCGTGCTGCGATTCATGGGGTCACAAAGAGTCAGACATGACTGAGCAACTGATCTGATCTGATCTGATAAACACACACACATATATATAGTCTTTTCAGATTCTTTTCCCATATAGGTTATTTTCAGATATTGAATACTGTTCAATACTGTTCTCTGTGACATACAGTATCATGACATACAGTCCCTTTTTTATCTTATTTTATGTATAATAGTGCATATATGTTAATTTCAAACTCCTAATTTATTCCTTTCCTCCTTTCCCCTTTTGTAATCATAAATTAGTTTTCTATGTCTCCAAGTCTATTTCTATTTTATATAGTAAGTAAGCTCAATGGTATTATTTTCTTAGATTCCACATGTAAGTGATATTATATGATATTTGTTTTTCTCTGTCTCTGACTTATTTCCCCTAATATAATAAATTGTAGGTACATCCACATTAAAAAAATTTTTTTTTGGCAGAAGTCATCTTCTACTGTTAGAAGGGCATAAAACTTGGTGACTTCAACATATCACTTCTGGATTAAGATAAATCAAATGGTTCAACTACATGTAAGAACTTATAATCTTAAAACACATAAACACATAATAATGTATATTCTATGAATATATAATGAACTGTGCATCTAAATAAACTGAACTACTTCTTTTCAAATGCATATGGAGAATTCAAAAAAGGTAATGGAATAGAGGGAGAGTAATAATTATTTTATATCTATTAATTAAAATATACTTTTTATTAAGTATTTTATTTAAATACATATTAAAATTTTCATTAAATTTATTAAATTTTAAGACTATATGTGTGTATATATATATTTATAACTGAATCACTTTGATATACACTTAAACTAAAGCAACATTGTGAATCAACTCTACAATAAAAAAATGAAAATTAAAAAATTTTATTAAATTTTATTTTTTATTTATTAAAATAAAATACTTAAGAACCAATTTATAACTTAATTTTATAGCAAATATTAATAAACCACCTTCTTCCTGTCAGACACTGCTGTGGATACATAGTCAAGTTTATTTTTCTCTTTTATATATTAACTCTCTGTTCTAACTCTTCATAGCCATTAAGATAATATTTGCATAAAGTTTTAATTTGGTTGCTAGATTCAAGGTATGCATTTAAGTAAAAACACGTATATACAGAAAAACAACCACATTAAAGGCTATTTTAATGAATTATTTTCTTCCTTTATACAGTTCAAACATAAACAATAAGATTGCTGAAGGACTGCTTTTTACACTTTCATAATTACAAATAACTTCAGAAAAATTGAGAATCTGAAGTATTAATAAAAGGTAAATAAAAGTACTAAGGTGAGATTTTGGTTAAAACTGGCATAAATGGCAGAATAAACAAAAGAAACAGAAAGCAATGTTAATTGTGCATAAAGAGAAAAGTGAGAAGGTAATGAAAGTTGATTGTCGATTCCCCTGCTTCCTGTATGATGCCTCCTCTAATGCATTTGCGTGTCTTTCTCCGCTTTTATGAGTTTAATTTCATTTCTATGCAGTATTGCTCAAGCATAGGCTATATTAATATCAATGACTGTTAGTATGCCTCTTTTGAATTATATTTCTTTTAGCAAACCTTTTCTGAATAGGAACAAGATGAGTCTTTTGAATATTCAAAAAGAAATCTTAAGCAGTTACCAGGAAGCTGTACTTGTGAAGACTTTCAAAATAAAGAACAAAGCACATTTTAATTTAATCAAATGAGAGTCTATTCAATAAGGATAATTTATAGGATAAGGAAGTAGTATGGTTAAAAACAATTAAAAGATATTTGAACACTAGATGCTATTCATAAGGATTTTATGTATTTGTGAGAGAAGAAGATATGTTGGCTGCTAATTTATATGCATTTCTAAATTATTAGAAAAATACATAACCAATAAAACATTATAAATATCTAATTAGTTCCAATACAGTACTGAAATGGGTACGAATCAATATAACAAAATATCAATATTTTGTGCTATAAAATTAACAGTACTAAATGACTTATATTCTTAGAACACATCGAGTGTCTTTTCTTACCAGATCAGTGCCTTTTTATTTTTGTACTTGTATTTTGTACAAGACAGTAACTTGAGAGCATATAGGAATGAAGTATACGTTACCTCTTTCTCACTAGAATTTAAACTTTCTAACAAACAAGAAACTATTTTCCAGAACAGAACCTAACCAACCTAGAGTAAGGGAAACATCCAACCAACCACAACTAGGCTTTTTTTCTTTTTAAAAGGCAAAAAAAAAAAAAAAAAAAAACCCTGAGAAGCACTTATGAAGGTCACAGCCCAAGGTTACAGACCCATTTAAATACAGAGACCCACTCCTAAAATTATAGAATGTGCCCCTCTCTTCCCCACAGTTCATTGATAAGACGTTTACCTCATTGCTCTTGCCTGATAAAGCATGTCCAGCTTTCAAAAAAAGTTTCAATACATGCTAAAATTAAAAAGCACAGCATAAAGAGACAAAGCAAGTAACAGAACCATAATAGAATATGGCAAACATTTTGGGATTATCACGCCAGAAATTTGAAATAACTATGGTTAATATTCTAAGGACTCCAATGTAAAAAGTGGATAGCATGTAAGAAATGAAAGGCAGTGTAAGCAGCTGTAAAGAAGAATGAAAAAGAAATGGCAAAAATAAAAAACACTATAAAAGAAATGAATGCCTTGGAAGGAAAATCAGGAGTCTGGAAATAGTGTAAAAAGAAATGAGTGAGCCTGAAGTTATGTCAATAGAAACACTCCAAACTAAATGCAAAGCAAAGAAAATAAGAGAACAGAAAATCCAGGAAGGGTTGAACAGTTTTAAAAATGTAACATATGCATAATAGGAATACCAGAAAGAGAAAAAATAGACAAAATATTTGAGGTAACATGGCTTAGAATTTGCCAAATTCAGTAACAGAAATCAAACCTGAGATATAGGAAGCTTAGAGATCATGAGATAAATACAAAGATCTATCATATCCTACAAATGCATATGATATTCAAACTGCAGAAAAATTATACAAAGAGAAAATCTTCAAATAAGCCAAATAGATAATTTGAACTATATTGAATTTAAAATTACATAAACAGGAGGCCGTCCTAAGATGGCAGAGGAATAGGACAGGGAGACCACTTTCTCCCCCACAAATTCATCAAAAGAACATTTGAACACTGAGAAAATTCCACGAAACAACTTCTGAATGCTGGCAGAGGACATCAGGCACCCAGAAAACAGCCCATTGTCTTTGAAAGGAGGTAGGAAAAATATAAAAGATAAAAAGAGAGGCAAAAGAGGTAGGGACGGAGCTCTGTCCTGGGTAGGGAGTCTTAAAAAAGAGAGAAATTTCCAAACACCAGGAAACAGTCTCACTGCCAAGTCTGTGGCAAGCCTTAGAACCACAGAGGGCAATATAACCGGGAGGAAAAATAAATAAATAATTAAAACCCACGGATTACATGCCCGACGGTAACTCCCCCAGCGGAGAAGCAGCACAGACACCTGCACCTGAAACTAGCAAGCGGGGGCTGGGCAGGGAGGTGCGGGCTGCATTGCTTAGAGTAAGGACAGGCCTGAATGCCTCGAGGGCAATCTGAGGGAACTAACTTGGGATAGCAAACCAGACTGTGGGATAACTACCAGGCGAAAAGCCCTAACCTAAGACACTTCCAGGCCTGCTCACAGAACAAAGGACTGAGCAGAGCTAGCCAGCTGCAGACTGGCCCATCCCCCTCCAGTGACAGGCAGAAGAGGGCAGCCAAAGCCGGAAGAGGGCAATCATGGCCGTAAAGAGGCATTATTTACCAAACTGCAAGCAGGCTTCATTGCTAACCAAGACTTCTTGGAATTCTGGACGGTCAACATCTGCCTGAGAAGGTGCACCCAGAAAACCGAGTGGCAGTGGTGGGTGAGGCGATAAGTTGCAGCGACCACGCTAACCAAACACCTGGTCACCTGGGCTGCTTGGACCTGCTGCTGCTACTGTTGCTGCTAAGTCGCTTCAGTCGTGTCCAACTCTGTGCGACCCCATAGACGGCAGCCCACCAGGCTCTACCGCCCCTGGGATTCTCCAGACAAGAACACTGGAGTGGGTTGCCATTTCCTTCTCCAAGCATGAAAGTGAAAAGTGAAAGTGAAGTCGCTGAGTCTTGTCCGACTCTTAGTGACCCCATAGACTGCAGCCCACCAGGCTCCTCTGTCCATGGGATTTTCCAGGCAAGAGTACTGGAGTGGGTTGCCATTGCCTTCTCCAAAGGGGCCTATAGATCTTGAGAAATATAAGCCAGATCAAGGAACTATCCAAAAATGAACTGACCCCACACTGTCCACAACAACACCAGAGAAAGTTTTAGATATATTTTTACTATCATTCTTTAATTTTTTTAATTTTTAAGTCCTCTATTACTCCTTTAATTTTCATTTTTATAATCTACTATTACTTTGCAAAAAAAAAAAAAAAAGACCCTATTTTTTAAAGCAAACTTCATATAGATATATATTTTATAATTCTTGTGACTTTTTTTTCCTTTTTCTTTAATACTGTATTTTTGAAAATTCAACCTCTATTCTAGATTTTTAATGTTTGCTTTTTTGGTATTTATTATCAATTTTGTACCTTTAAGAACCCAATCTTCAGTACCCATTTTTACTTGGGAGTGAGATTACTGGCCTGACTACACTCTCTCTCTTTGGACTCTCTTTTTTCTCCACCAGGTCGCCTCTATCTCCTCCCTCCCCCTTCTCTTCCTTACCCAACTCTGTGAATCTCTTTGTGTGTTCCAGACGGTGGAGAACGCTTAGGGAACTGATTACTGACTGGATCTGTCTCTCTCCTTTTGATTCCCCCTTTATCCTCCTGGCCACCTCTGTCTCCTTCCTCCCTCTTCTCTTCTCTGTATAAATCTATGAACATCTCCGAGTGGTCCAGACTGTGGAGAGCACATAAGGAAGTGATTACTGGCTAGCTTGCTCTCTCCTCTTTTGTCATCTCATCCTGGTCACCTCTATCTCCTTCCTCCCTCTTCTCTTCTCCATGTAACTCTGTGAGCCTCTGTAGGTGTCCCTCACTGTGGAGAAACTTTTCACCATTTTATCAACAGTGCTGTATAGATGGAGAAGTCTTGATGCTCCTGTAAAAATAAGACTGAAAACCAGAAGCAGGAGGCTTAATAGCAAATCCTGAGAACACTAGAGAACTCTGGACTCCAGGGAACATTAATTGACAGGAGCTCATCAAATGCCTCGATACCTACAATGAAACCAAGTACCACCTAAGGGCCAACAAGTTCCAGAGCAAGATATACCATGCAAATTCTCCAGCAACACAGGAACATAGCCCTGAGCTTCAATATACAGGCTGCCCAAAGTCAGTCCAAACCCACTGACATCTCATAACTCACTATTGGACACTTCATTGCACTCCAGAGAGAAGAAATTCAGCTCCACCCCCCAGAACACCAAACAAGCTTCCCTAAACAGGAAACCTTGATAAGCCACCCATACAACCCCACCCACAGTGAGGTAACTCCACAATAAAGAGATCTCCACAAACTGCCAGAATACAGAAAGGCCACCCCAAACCCAGCAATATAAACAAGATGAAGAGACAGAGAAATACTCAGCAGGTAAAGGAACAGAATAAATGGTCACCACGCCAAACAAAAGAGGAAAAAATAGGGAATCTACCTGATAAAGAATTCCAAATAATGATAGTGAAAATGATCTAAAATCTTGAAAACAAAATGGAATCACAGATAAATAGCCTGGAGACAAGGATTGAGAAGATGCAAGAAAGATTCAACAAGGACCTAGAAGAAATAAAAAAGAGTCAATATACAATGAATAGTGCAATAAATGAGATCAAAAACACTCTGGAGGGAACAAATAGAATAACAGAGGCAGAAGATAGGATTAGTGAGTAGAAGATAAAATGGTAGAAATAAATCAGTGAGAGAGGAAAAAAGAAAAATGAATTAAAAGAAATGAGGACAATCTCAGAGACCACCAGGACAATATTAAATGCCCCAACATTCGAATCATAGGAGTCCCAGAAGAAGAAGACAAAAAGAAAGACCATGAGAAAATACTTGAGATAATAGTCGAAAACTTCCTTAAAATGGGGAAGGAAATAATCGCCCAAGTCTAAGAAATCCAGACAGTCCCAAATAAGATAAACCCAAGGTGAAACACCCCAAGACACATATTAATCAAACTAACAAAGATCAAACACAAAGAAAAAATATTAAAAGCAGCAAGGGAAAAACACCAAATAACACACAAGGGGATTCCGATAAGGAAAACAGCTGATCTTTCAACAGAAACCCTTCAGGCCAGGAGGGAATGGCAAGACATACTTAAAGTGATGAAAGAAAATAACCTACAGCCCAGATTACTGTACCCAGCAAGGATCTCATTCAAATATGAAAGAGAAATCAAAAGCTTTTACAGACAAGCAAAAGCTGAGAGAATTTAACACCTCCAAACCAGCTCTCCAACAAATGCTAAAGGATCTTCTCTAGACAGGAAACACAAAAAGGGTGTATAAACTTGAATGGAAAACAATAAAGTAAAGGGCAACAGGATCATCAGTTCAGTTCAGTTCAGTTCAGTCTCTCAGTCGTGTCCAACTCTTTGCGACCCCATGAATTGCAGCACGCCAGGCCTCCCTGTCCATCACCAACTCCCGGAGTTCACTCAGACTCACGTCCATCGAGTCAGTGATGCCATCCAGCCATCTCATCCTCTGTCGTCCCCTTCTCCTCCTGCCCCCAATCCCTCGCAGCATCAGAGTCTTTTCCAATGAGTCAACTCTTCGCATGAGGTGGCCAAAGTACTGGAGTTTCAGCTTTAGCGTCATTCCCTCCAAAGAAATTTCAAGGCTGATCTCCTTCAGAATGGACTGGTTGGATCTCCTTACAGTCCAGGGGACTCTCAAGAGTCTTCTCCAACACCACAGTTCAAAAGCATCAATTCTTCAGCCCTCAGCCTTCTTCACAGTCCAACTCTCACATCCATACATGACCACTGGAAAAACCATAGCCTTGACTAGACGGACGTTTGTTGGCAAAGTAATGTCTCTGCTTTTGAATATGCTATCTAGGTTGGTCATAACTTTCCTCCCAAGGAATAAGCATCTTTTAATTTCATGGCTGCAGTCACCATCTGCAGTGATTTTGGAGACCCAAAAAATAAAGTCTGACACTGTTTCCACTGTTTCCCCATCTATTTCCCATGAAGTGATGGGACCAGATACCATGATCTTTGTTTTCTGCATGCTGAGCTTTAAGCCAACTTTTTCACTCTCCACTTACTTATCAATAATTACCTTAAATGTAAATGGGTTGAATGTCCCAACCAAAAGACAAAGACTAGCTGAATGGATACAAAAACAAGAGCCCTATATATGTTGTCTATAAGAGACCCACCTCAAAACAAGGGACACATATAGACTGAAAGTGAAGGGCTGGAAAAAGATATTCCACACAAACAGAAACCAAAAGAAAGCAGGAGTAGCAATACTCATATCAGATAAAATAGACTTTAGAACAAAGGCTGTGAAAAGACACAAAGAAGGACACTACATAATGATCAAAGGATTGATCCAAGAAGATATAACAATTATAAATATATATGCACCCAACATAGGAGCACCACAATATGTAAGACAAATGCTAACAAGTATGAAAGGGGAAATTAACAATAACACAATAATAGTGTTTACTACCCCACTCACACCTATGGATAGATCAACTAAACAGAAAATTGACAAGGAAACACAAACTTTAAATGATACAATAGATGAGTTAGACCTAATTGATATCTATAGGACATTTCACCACAAAACAATGAATTTCACCTTTTTCTCAAGCACACATGGAACCTTCTCCAGGATAGATCACATCCTAGGCCATAAATCTAGCCTTGGTAAATTTGAAAAAATTGAAATCATTCCAAGCATCTTTTCTGATCACAATGCAGTAAGATTAGATCTCAATTACAGGAGAAAACTATTAAAAATTCCAACATATGAAGGCTGAACAACACGCTGCTGAATAACCAACAAATCACAGAAGAAATAAAAAAAGAAATCAAAATATGCATAGAAACGAATGAAAATGAAAACACAACAACCCAAAACCTGTGGGACACTGTAAAAGCAGTGCTAAGGGGAAGGTTCATAGCAATACAGGCATACCTCAAGAAACAAGAAAAAAGTCAAATAAATAACCTAACTCTACACCTAAAGCAACTAGAAAAGGAAGAAATGAAGAACCCCAGGGTTAGTAGAAGGAAAGAAATCTTAAAAATTAGGGCAGAAATAAATGCAAAAGAAACAAAGGGACCATATCAAAAATCAACAAAGCCAAAAGCTGGTTTTTGAGGGGATAAATAAAATCGACAAACCATTAGCCAGACTCATCAAGAAACAAAGGGATAAAAATCAAATCAATAAAATTAGAAATGAAAATGGAGAGATCACAACAGACAACACAGAAATACAAAGGATCATAAGAGACTACTATCAGCAATTATATGCCAATAAAATTGACAACTTGGAAGAAAAAGACAAATTCTTAGAAAAGTACAACTTTTCAAAACTGAACCAGGAAGAAATAGAAAATCTTAACAGACCCATCACAAGAACAGAAATAGAAACTGTAATCAGAAATCTTCCAGCAAACAAAAGCCCAGGTCCAGACAGCTTCACAGCTGAATTCTACCAAAAATTTAGAGAAGAGCTAACACCTATCCTACTCAAACTCTTCCAGAAAATTGCAGAGGAAGGTAAACTTCCAAGCTCATTCTATGAGGCCACCATTGCCTTAATACCAAAACCTAACAATGATGTCACACAAAAAAAGAAAATTATAGGCCAATATCACTGATGAATATAGATGCAAAAACCCTTAACAAAATTCTAGCAATCAGAATCCAACAATACATTAAAAAGATCATACACCATGACCAAGTGGGCTTTATCCCAGGGATGCAAGGATTCTTCAATATCCACAAATCGATCAATGTAATACACCACATTAACAAATTGAAAAATAAAAGCCATATGATTATCTCAATAGATGCAGAGAAAGCCTTTGACAAAATTCAACATCCATTTATGGTAAAAGCTCTCCAGAAAGCAGGAATAAAAGGAACATACCTCAACATAAAAAAGCTGTATACAACAAACCCACAGCAAACATTATCCTCAATGGTGAAAAATTGAAAGCGTTTCCTCTAAAGTCAGGAACAAGACAAGGGTGCCCACTCTCACCACTACTATTCAACATAGTTTTGGAAGTTTTGGCCACAGCAATCAGAGCAGAAAAAGAAATAAAAGGAATCCAAATTGGAAAAGAAGATGTAAAACTCTCACTGTTTGCAGATGACATGATCTTCTACATAGAAAACCCTAAAAACTCCACTAGAAAGTTGCTAGAGCTAATCAATGAATATAGTAAAGTTTCAGGATATAAAATCAACACACAGAAATCCCTTGCATTCCTATACACTAATAATGAGAAAATAGAAAGAGAAATTAAGGAAACAATTCCATTCACCATTGCAATGAAAAGAATAAAATACTTAGGAATATATCTACCTAAAGACCTATATATAGGAAACTATAAAACACTGGTGAAAGAAATCAAAGAGGACACTAATAGATGGAGAGATATACCATGTTCATGGATCGGAAGAATCAATATAGTGAAAATGAGTATACTACCCAAAGCAATTTATAGATTCAATGCAATCCCTATCAAGCTACCAATGGTATTCTTCACAGAGCTAGAACAAATAATTTCACAATTTGTATGGAAATACAAAAAATCTCGAATAGCCAAAGCAATCTTGAGAAAGAAAAATGGAACTGGAGGAATCAACCTGCCTGACTTCAGGCTCTACTACAAAGCCACAGTCATCAAGACAGTACGGTACTGGCACAAAGACAGAAATATAGATCAATGGAACAAAATAGAAAGCCCAGAGATAAATCCACACACCTATGGACATCTTATCTTTGACAAGGAGGCAAGAATATACAATGGATTAAAGACAATCTCTTTAACAAGTGGTGCTGGGAAATCTGGTCAACCTCCTGTAAAAGAATGAAACTAAAACACTTTCTAACACCATACATAAAAATAAACTCAAAATGAATTAAAGATCTAAATGTAAGACCAAAGTATTCTAGACTGCAGAATCCCACGGGCAGAGGAGCCTGGTGGGTATAGTCCATGGGGTCACAAAGAGTTGGATATGACTGTGTGACTAACCCTTTCACCTTAATAGCTGAGATAAGAGTGTGGGAGGGAATTGCTAATAGCCACGGGGTTTTGGAGGCTGGTAAAATATTCTAAACTTAAATGGTGTGGTTACACAACACTGTGAATATAATAAAATCCTTGAACTGTATACTTTTTATTTGTGGATTTTTATTGTATGAGATTTACAGACATTTAAAGATGTTGAAAATAAGTTATAATATATCATATTACTTTGGAGATTTGTGACAAAAGAAAATTACTTCAGAGAAAGTATTTTTCTTTAGCATTTGTCTTTAAGTGAACTTTTTCAGCTAGGAAGGGGCTTGAAAATCATTTACTGTAATTCCTTCCTTCTATAATAAGGAAGCAAAGGTCCAGAGGAATTAAGTAACTTTAGAGCAAACTATCGGAGAAGGCAATGGCACCCCACTCCAGTACTCTTGCCTGGAAAATCCAATGGGCGGAGGAGCCTGGTAGGCTACAGTCCATGGGGTCGCTAAGAGTCGGACAAGACTGAGCGACTTCACTTTCACTTTTCACTTTCATGCATTGGAGAAGGAAATGGCAACCCACTCCAGTATTCTTGCCTGGAGAATCCCAGGGACTGGGGAGCCTGTTGGGCTGCCATCTATGTGGTCGCACAGAGTCGGACATGACTGACACGACTTAGTAGCAGCAGAAGCAGCAGAGCAAACTATTAAAGGCAGTTTAATAGCAAAGCCTTCTGACATCATTTTTGTGTAGATTAAATTTTTTAAGGACATTTGCAATCTATAAAGTGTTATGTGAGTGTATTATAAATAGTAATATAATGTTACAAATGATGTTATATATAATACATAATGTAACAAAATGACAATATTTTACTATTAGTTATTAATGTGAAGTCTAACTTTAATATTCAGCATTTTGGAATGATAAAGAGAATCAATTATGACATGCAAATT
The DNA here is from genome assembly GCF_032452875.1 of Bos javanicus. NCBI lineage: Eukaryota > Metazoa > Chordata > Mammalia > Artiodactyla > Bovidae > Bos > Bos javanicus. Next base: position 25,418,614 of record NC_083884.1, on the reverse strand, counting down.
GATATAATTCCAATTTATATTCCTCTTATCTCTTACTGTTGGTCTTTACCTGTACTCACAACTTTTTGCAAGTGTTTGCAGAGCTTCTTGATAGTAACTTTGGTGACATTGTATTGTTTGATTATTTTAAACTATATTTTTAGAAGGAAATACATCCTTTCTGGTTTAAGATAATACAAAAATCAAAATCAACAGGGTATATATCAGTCTAAGATTGGTTTTGAAAGTTCTCATATGGATCAGGCAGAAAGAGTAGTGAATTGAGTCTCCTCTCCTTAATGGGTTTCCTCTTATAATATTTAATGTATTCAAAAAGAATTAATCCTTGTTGTGAAGAACATTAAAGGAATGGATCAATTTTTCCCTCCAAGGAGTTTTCAAAGACCCATATGACCTTTGCTTTTTTGATTGTTCAAAATCCTAATATATCTTGGTCTACCTCTTGAGGTTTCCTTTTCTTTTTTCCTCTTCAATATTTTTGTTAGGCATTGGTTTTTGCCTGGGGCAAGAACCTACTACAGGAGGAATAGTAGTGTTTTAAAAGCATAGGAATCTAATATGCATTTCTTAATCTAACATTTAAAGGACTATCCTTTTTTCTTAAAGGTAAATTTAGGCAGGAAATTTGGAGGACTAAAATTTGCAAAAATTAAACTTTTATAAATGTTTTAGACATGTTTCTCTACACTCAAATCTCTGTTTGGCCATAATAATCACTTTCATTGTTCCCTGAAGAAATTTTTCCTCAATTTAGCTCTATGTAACTAAGGAAATATATGAACTTTCTTAAAGATATTGATATCCTCTAGTCCATATCACTTTTCTAGCACACATGAAGAGTTGTCTTTCTTCATTAAATCATCTGCCTAGATGACTTTTATACATTAAGGAAAAAACTTGTCTGGTTGGTAGAAACTTGGCCAAACCTATCTACCCTACTTTTAGAAAGATCACTAAAGAATATTTTCAGATTTTATTTCCAAACATAATTGGAAGAGGTGGTCTTAGTTGGATGGATGTTTCCAATATTATGCGTTGTTTGCTTGCTTTTTGCTTTTTTACATACCTGGTGCCAGAGTAGAGAGTTTCGAGATAATCAAGTGCAATTTGAAACATTATCAATTATATAGAGTTAATAGATAATTATTTACCACGTTATTGAGTGATTCCTATTTTCATTAGAAGAGGTAAAGTTATTATGATAATATAGCTCTTTTTCCAAAAATCATTTTTGACAGAATATTGTCACACTTTGTACTTTAAAAAAACAAATCATTTCAAATCTGGTTGTGTAGAAACAGAAAAGTTTTGTTATTTTCACTTAAGATCCAATTATTTAGTCCCTTGGTCTTCAGAATTATTACTGTACATAGGCCATAGCACTGTAGGACTGCCTGACTCAAAAGTCAGATCAGATTTTTAAAAAGTTTTAAATTTCCCTCTTTCTTGAAAAGATACATATAATATTCCATTATTATCCTTTTGAAGTCTTTAAGATCTGTGACCATGTCCACTCTCATTCTTGATATTTGTTTTTTGTGCCTTGTATTTTCTTGAACAGTTTGGCCAGAGACTTATCAATTATACCGATTGTATCAATTTGGTTACTTCTAAAAACAAATGTCAAGATGGGAATTGTTGTGTAAAAAAGGTACGGTGGAAATGGCCATGAAGGATAAAAGATGAGGAGAGAGCAGAAATCAGTTATGAAAACCTCCAGACAACAATAAGTTCTGATACGTGTGAAAAGAAAAAGGAAAGGAAGGACTAGGTGGGAAGATCTTCTGACAAAGCACAGGTAGAGAAAGTTTTGACCATAACGGTGGTTTTCTGAATTAGAGCAGTCCTGTGTTAAGTAACGGCTTCCCTGGTGGCTCAGACGGTAAAGCGTCTGTCTGCAATGCAGGAGACCCAGGTTCGATCCCTGGGTTGGGAAGATCCCCTAGAGAAGGAAATGGCAGCCCACTCCAGTATTCTTGCCTGGAAAATCCCATGGACGGCGGAGCCTGGTAGGCTACTGTCCATGGGGTCGCAAAGAGTTGGACACGACTCTTAACGGGCCAGGACTGGTACCTGGGCTTGCCTTGTCTTTAACTGAGAGTGATTCCTGAGTCAGTGCCGATAGAGATAAGGCCACCAGTCAGTTACACTCTGCACATTTGTTTCACTCGATTTGAGCAGAACACTTCCATGGATGCCACAGTCTACATCTTACACAAAAGAGATACACTTGTCCAGGCAGATTCTGGAAGCAGCTTTTCCATGGATCCTGTGAGTCTCCTTCCTAAGGATAAACTGACCAGAGTGAACTTGGTAGGATGCATTGTGGCCCCTGCAATAGTTGGTTTTGGAGCATAACTGGTATACTGGTATTTCATTTTCTTCTTCCCACTATATTGTATCTCTCCTCATCCTCATCTATAACAGTGGCAGATCTTTGTGACTTCCATGATGGCATGACCTGATCCCCACTCGTAAGTGACCTAAGCCCTTGGTCATCATACTGCCTTCTCAGACCACATGTCCATTCACCATTATAAACAGGAGAGGGAAAACCAAGAGAAACCCACACAGATAACTCATGTTTTGTATTTCTCCTAGTTCTCACTGGTTTGTGCAAAACCAGTGCAGCCAACCTGTTGATAAGGGCCAATTACTCCTTCCAAAAAGATGACTCTTTCCTTATCTGCTTTTCCCTGAAAATGAGAAATCCAAATGTTTCTGCAGCAGGGATTATTTTCAGTGTGATAAAATCTTGTAGGTTCTTTGGAAAGAGTGTGCCCCTTTGCTGACTAAAATTTCCATACCCCTAAATTTTGGGTCAAGAAGTGAAAAATATCTAAAACTAAGCTAAAAATCTAAATCTTAAAATTATAGACTATAGAAAGTTTAATATTGGTTTGGATCTATACTTCTATATGAAAAAATCATCTTTCTTGTTAATGTATTACAAACTGTCATTTTTTAAAAGAGTGCCTTATTTAAAATTATTTAAAGAATACACACATATTCTCATGGAAAGGAATTGGAATGATAATTACCTCTAACAGGCACTCTCAGGAAGAAACTAAGAATAATTTTAAGAGAAAGATAAGGATTGAATTCATAACTTCTTTGATATACCAACAAATATTTTAGTTTACATCCCATTATCAAAGCAGTAAAACACTGACATTATTTTCAAGGAGGAGGCATTTCCTGTCTAGAGCACACTGTGTGATGTCTGATATCGTTCCTGTGAACTATCAGATTCACTCTTGTAACACTTATGAATTTTATTTTTTTGACCTTGTAAGCCAGTCTAAACTTTGTCTAGGAGTCTATAGAATAAATGTAAAGTGTGGATTTATGCAGATATATACATTAGTTGGTAAATTAAATGTTAAAATGATGCTTTGAGGGCAGAATAAAAACAAAATTAGGAAAAATATTATAAAAATTAATCAAGTTTATAAATTTGAACATATTTACTTTAGTTCTGCTATTTTTTTCAGGGTTAACCTGTGAATTATTACCACATGAATAAATATAGATAACTGATTAATATCAGTAAATATTAACTCTTCAGAATATTTGATTTTATTTAATGTGTGCTCAGATTTTAAATGAGGGAAGTCTATCTTTCAGTAACCACATTAACTTCTGTTTTGTGAAATAAAACAATAAGGTAATATTTCAGAATATTCACTTTCTTGAAGTAAGTCAGTACATCAGGCAGATATTAAAGCTAATATTCTACATTGCAATTTGGCAGAGGAGCACTGTTCAGAAAATTATGTGTGCTTTCTCATCACCAGTTTCACAGAAAGAAAAAGATTAATATTAAAATAATTGAAGAAATGAATATCAAAGAAAGAAATAAAATCTTTGCTATTTTTTGTATTCCTAAACATATTTTGATGTTATAAGTATAAACAATTTTCTAATGATACAAATAAAAGTAATTAAAACTTCAAATTTTTGGTGCCAAAAAGAAGAGTTTCATTTATTCCCTTTAAATGTTTATCTGAGTTTTTCCATCTGAAAACTCATAGATATTTGGGTATTTTATTACAGCACAATTCCAAATAGGAGATAAAGGACAAATGATATTTGACTATATTGGAGATATATTTTAGATAAGCTGAAATGAAATTCCTCATGTGGCATTTCCCCTACTTCCCTCTGAAACACTTAAATTCCAGTTTGTTAAAAAAAGCATTATGACTCTTACTTGAAATATCATTGTATTATAATCAAAGCTAAGGCCCACAATATCACCAATAGTAGTATAGGGAACATTATTATATCTTAATATATGAACATCAGTATTTTTCTCATCAGAAATGTACTAGAGCAGCATGCATGCTTCATTCGGAATAAAGGTGAAGTGGTTGAGACTTCTATCTGAGCTCAAAATAATCTTAAATTCTTGGTAGATAATCTGGTGGGAAAATAATTTTGCTTAAAAATATATAATTTGCTCAATTCATGATTTTTCTATGTATAAGAGTAGATGTTTCTAATATGCTAATAGTATATATGTATCTGCTAATAGTTTATTTCCTTCATAACCAAATTGAGCAACAGAACATTCTACATTGTAAGAAATAGAATTATTGTTCTTCTGGTTAGTAGTATAAAGATACTAAAGTTGAAATAATTTTAGAAATTATTAGATTATTAAAATTATTAATTTTAGAAATAAATTTAACTTCCAGTACTGGAAACTTTGGAAAAGTTACTTTGTGTAAAAAAAAAAAAACAAAAAAAACTTAATCCTAAATTAGTTTTATTTTGTCAACTATGGTCTATAGCTAATTTTTCCAACTTTGAGAAAAACTAGCTACTGTTTGAATTAAAGATGCTGATGAATAATCTCAATTGCAGTGTCAGTTAATAAGTCATTTCTCACTAAAGTTGACCATGTAAGGCTTAAATGCTTGTCTTTTGCATGATACATTATCATAAGGTTATATTCAACCTTTTAAAAGATTGATGACTCTACTCTGAAAGACACTAGTGGAGTTAGGTTTAGTTTTATGGCCAAACACTATGATGGGACGCAATCAAACACAGACATGTAGAGAAATGACTTAGAAATGGTATAATAGAAAGACATTTCAAATTTGTGACCTGAAACAGTCACTGAAATGCTTCTCAGATCATATTTCATGTAAAGGAGTTATATGTAAAATCAGTTGGCTCTACAAAAATTGTAAATGTATTAAGGATATAATATTCTGATCTATGTTGTTCAATTAAGTTTAGTAAAGATTACCTTTCCATTCTCATGACAAAATAAATCAAATAAATTGTTTGTAGGAGTGCCTGCTTGCTTAGTGTCCTGGTACAAGTTTATTTGAATCTTTGTTAGTTTTAGAGAGCTTCTTTAGTTGAAAACGTATCTTTCATAATCATGAACTAATCAGCACCCTTCTTATTTCTATAATTTTAACTTTTGAAAAAGGCTGTCTAGAAAAAAATAAATATCACTTTTAATAATCATGATAGAAATTCTATCATGCAGAGGCATTAAAAAGTGAAAAGGCTGAGATAGCATTTTACTATTAAAATAGCTCACCTTTTCTGCAACTTTAATATATTCCTTTTTCCTTGCCATGATTGAAGTTGGCAGTATTAAGACCAATTGTGCATTAGGCCAGTTGAATTAGTGACAGGAGGCAATTAGATTTGACCAGATCAACTGAGAATTCTCATAGATTTTTGTCAGTTTATAATAATGAATAAACCTATGTGAGCATTCAAAGAAAAATGTTGACATAAGAACAATATTTACATTTTAATGATGCTGGAAATTTCCAGTGAAATTACTCAAGCCTGGTTCCATCTTTTATGTTTTTTTTCACACAGGAGACTGAAAAATTTCACAAACTAAAAAATGCCTGTTTATGTATCATAAAAACGGGAACTAGTGATTTCAGACTCTGCCTTGGCATTGACATGCTACTGGCTGACTTTATCCTGGTGTTTTCTTTCAGGCAAAGTGATTTCTCTGTGTACCCTCCCAAATTCCACAGTTTTTTATATGAAGGGAACAATAGGGTATTTTTAATATAAATATTTTGAATGAGCAGACTGTAAAAAATCCTCATGCCTTTTTTTCTCTCAAACTATTTATGGCTGATCCATCAGCTAGTTCTGTTTTACTTTTCAAATATATCTTAGGCAAAATTTTAGTGCCACTTTTACCGTTAGCAACAAGTCAAAGTCCCCATCAGCTCTTGCCAGGACAGCCACCTCAGTGCTCACCAACTGGTCTGGTTTTCTGTTTCCAACCTCACCCTTTAAATGGAAACAGAATTGTGTCCTCCTACAAGGGCACTTTTAAAAAGGATTTTATTTATTTATGTTTATGTTTGGTGGTGCTAGGTCTTCGTTGCTGCTTGGGCTTTTCTGTAATTGTGGCTAACAGGGACTACTCTGTAGCTGTGGTGTGAGGGCTTCTCATTGTGGTGGCTTCTCTGCTTGTGAGTTTCAAGCTCTAGGGTGCATAGGCTTCAGTAGTTTGGGCTCTCCGACTCTAGCTGTGGTGCACAGCTTAGCTGCTCTATGGCATGGCATGTGGGATCTTCCCAGTCGGAGATGAAACCTGTGTCTACTGCGTTGGCAGGCAGATTCTTCAGCACTGAGCCACCAGGGAAGCCCAAGGGCACTTTTAGAATAGGATTCAGTCCTTAATCTGCCCTACAAATTCTGTAACCTGAATCCTGGTTCATCTTAGACCCTCCTTCTTACCAATTTTCCTCTCCACTCTCTTGATTTCTGGACATACCTGCTCCCTCTGTGTTTCACAAACACATCAAGTATATGCCTACATCCAGACCTTCACATCTCCTGTCCCGTTTGCCTGCTTCCTTCTTCATACTGATTTCAACTCAAATATTTTTCTTTGAAGTCTTTCCTGAACCTATTGTCTAAGATACCAATCCTTGTTACTTTTGATTCCTTTAACTTGTTTAGTTTTTTTCAAAGCTGTTTATGACATCCCTCTATATGTGTATTTATTTATCTACTCATAGTCTGTCTTATCCCTGACAATGGGAATATTTTTCTTCTCTTCTCTTTCCCCAGCAACCAAACATTATCTGGCACACAGTGCAATCACATGAAAAGTTGATGGACGGAGTAAGTGTGAATGATCAAGATGAGCAAGATTTCAAGGCCTCTTGATAACAGAAATATATCAACTAATGTTATGAATCATTTCAGGATGAGATGTTTTAAAATATGTCAGTAATAATCAAGCACATTATAGGAATTTCAATATTGGTAAAACCTTGTTATTCATGCAAAATTTGAACACAGTATTGTATTGCTAGTGTAAACTCAGAATTAAAAAGGTGTTTTCACAAGACTATGGATTACAACATTTTGTAAACATGGTGAACTCAACATTATTCTGTTACACTTGAAGCATTAGCATTTTACTAGTTTAATTCTTAAAATCCATTTGTTCAGAATTATTTGTTGTTTCTTGTAGGTATTCAATGAGAGAGTAAATTTACTCACCAGTTTCTTATAACTGACAGAATTCTGTGTGCATTATTTTTAAATGTATAAATAAATATTTTAATAAAAATTATCTTAAAAATGTGACTAAAAGTGCAAATTAAGTAGAAGTGCAAAATAATATTATCATACATAACTGTTAGTTGATTTTGTATAATAATCCACTCATTTAAATATGAAAAATAAAATGCTTATCAACTATGAATTAAATATTTTGGACAAAAGTACCCTCACAATTCTTTATATTTTTATAAAAAATTCAACATATCCTGAAAAACTTAAAGAAGAAAACTCAATTTATAGCTATACACCTTTTTCAATATACATAAAACATTTTTTACATTGAAAAAGAATTCATATCCCATTGTTTTAAGTGATACACTTAAGATAATCCTTGAATATTTACTTTATGCATATAGCTACAATTTCCAAACAATTTTGTAAAAACCTAAATACTTATGTTACTTTAGTACTTCAAACACAGATCTTTTTCTTTTAATTGGGGATGAGAGTGATTTGTAATCTCCAATTAGCATGCACAGCTAAACGAATATTGAAACTGTAGCTTTATACAGCTTTATACTCTGTAACTTGACTGTGTGGATCACAATAAACTGTGGAAAATTCTTCAAGAGATGGGAATACCAGACCACCTGACCTGCCTCTTGAGAAACCTATATGCAGGTCAGGAAGCAACAGTTAGAACTGGACATGGAACAACAGACTGGTTCCAAATAGGAAAAGGAGTACATCAAGGCTGTGTATTGTCACCCTGCTTATTTAACTTATATACAGAGTACATCATGAGAAACGCTGGGCTGGAAGAAGCACAAGCTGGAATCAAGATTGCTGGGAGAAATATGAATAACCTCAGATATGCAGATGACACCACCCTTATGGCAGAAAGTGAAGAGAAACTAAAAAGCCTCTTAATGAAAGTGAAAGAGGAGAATGAAAAGGTTGGCTTAAAGCTCAACGTTCAGAAAACTAAGATCATGGCATCTGGTCCTATCATTTCATGGGAAATAGATGGGGAAAGAGTGGAAATAGTGTCAGACTTTATTTTTGGGGGCTCCAAAATCACTGCAGATGGTGATTAGAAAGTGAGAGTGAAATCACTCAGTCGTGTCTGACTCTTTGCGACCCCATGGACTGTAGCCTACCAGGCTCCTCCCTCCATGGGATTCTCCAGGCAAGAGTACTGGAGTGGGTTGCCAAGCAGATGGTGATTGCAGCCATGAAATTAAAGGACACTTACTCCTTGGAAGGAAAGTTATGACCAACCTAGATAGCATATTCAAAAGCAGAGACATTACTTTGCCAACAAAGGTCCAACTAGTTAAGGCTATGATTTTTCCAGTGGTCATGTATGGATATAAGAGTTGGACTGTGAAGAAAGCTGAGCACCAAAGAATTGATGCTTTTGAACTGTGGTGTTGGAGAAGACTCTTGAGAGTCCCTTGGACTGCAAGGAGATCCAACCAGTCCATCCTAAAGGAGATCAGTCCTGGGTGTTCATTGGAAGGACTGGTGCTGAAGCTGAAACTCCAATACTTTGGCCACCTCATGCGAAGAGTTGACTCATTGGAAAAGACCCTGATGCTGGGAGGGATTGGGGGCAGGAGGAAAAGGGGACAACAGAGGATGAGATGGCTGGATGGCATCACTGACTCAATGGATGTGAGTTTGTGTAAACTCTGAGAGTTGGTGATGGACAGGGAGGCCTGGCATGCTGTGATTCATGGGGTCACAAAGAGTCTGACACGACTTAGTGACCGAACTGAACTGAACTGACTGATACTCTGTAACTGGCTGGTTCAAAAATGATCCCAAAGATATATCTATTCTGAGCATCAGATTTAAAAGATCAACAGTTCTGACATATTACAAACATTGTGAACACCTTATACACTAAAAGTCAAGAAATAGATAATTGATTGCCACCGACTACATTTATGGAATGCTTGCTAAACCCTAAACATTATTGAAAGTGAAAGTTAAGTCACTCAGTCGTTTCTGACTCTGTGACCCCATGACTGTAGCCTACCAGGTTCTTCCATCCATGGAATTTTCCAAGCAAGAGTATTGGAGTTGGTTGCCATTTCCTTCTCCAAAACATTATTGGGGGTTATCAAAGGAAGAAGTTAGCTACTTTCAAGGCAATTTAATATTTTCTTTATATATTTTCTACTTTCTCTTCAGAATGTAGATATAAATTTAAAAATCTTATCTAGATTATATTTTTAAATTTTAATTAAATTTTATTTTTATATATAAAATGTCTCAGACCTAGTGTTCACATACATTTCTTCTAAAGTTTGAAGTGGGCAGTACTGGGACTCCATGGCAATTATTTTTAATCAGAATCTGAGATCAATTATTCAAATAACTGTACTAATGAGAGTGACAGATTGGGAGACTCCCTAGCCTTTCGCTTTTCCACTACCATGTTTGAAGAAGCCATTTCCTACAGGCCCCAGGATGGAGAGATTTATTTGAGATTACTTAACTATTTGCCAGCTATGGGATCAGGGCCTTTTGATAAATTTGATTCATTGTCAGTTACTAATTACTAAAGTATAGTACAATGCTAATTTTATGGATTATACAGATTTGGACTTTTCAGGTTAGACAATAAAGCGACATACATAAGGGGACTTTGTCTTTTGACTGCAAAAAATCTCACATCACATTCAACTTTAATAGATTCACATGAATAACAGAGATTAACATATATATTACAACTACTTGCATGCAGTAATTGTGGGACTTGTCAAGAATTAAAATTGCATTATTTTCCAGGGGGTTTTATTTTTATTAGAAAATTTGTGGGGAAAAACTAATACTCCTTTTTTCTTATAAGAGGGAAATGCTTCCTATTTTCAGCTGAACTAGTGTATTCAATGGATACCATTTAAAGTGTTGTTTAAAAATGAGGCAGAAGGATAAATTAGGAACTTGGAATGAACATAATCACACTACTATACATATGATATATAAACAACAAGGATCTACTGTATAGCACAGAGAATTCTACTCGGTATGTTACTTGTGTGAGAAAAGAATGTAAAAAATGACTGAATATGTGTAAATGTATAACTGAATCACTTTACTGTACATCTGAAACTAAAAAACACTGTTAAACTATGTGAGTGTATGCTAGTTGTATTCTATTCAGTTCAGGGTCAATTGCCTAACTGCATTTAGAGTTAACATATAAAAGCACAATATGGCCTGGTCCTGAAAGGAATGTATGTTCCAAATGTTGAAATGCGTGAAGCATCAATAGAGACATAGGGTCAATATTCACATTATTGGATTATTTACTCAGAGTAAATGGAAAGGCTTATAAGAATATGATACATATTCAAAACATTATATCTATAAATATGCCCAAATTTTTATAGACTTTACTCCTTAGAATATTTATATATTATCCTTATTTCATTTAGAATTTTGAGAAAAATGTTTTTCATTTATAATCAAATGATTATTGTATCTATATGACAGAAGATCAGGGCGAGGCACTAGAGTCAATGATTCAATCAAACATGCATGCCCTTTGACACAGGAAGCTTGTGAATTAATAGGGAAAAGAAAAGACAAATAACCTTTAACAATGCATGATCTCAAAGATTACGAATTGTCTGCTATGAAATAAACTAAGGTTGTTATAGGACATTACAATTGCAGACCTAATTTTACTCAATTCAGGAAAGCCATTTTCCAGGGAGTAATATTTAATTTAGAAGTTTGGCAGGATGGGGGACCAGAGAGGTTAGCATGGATGAGCATATATGAAAGTTTTGAGTGTGGCAAAGGAGGGGAGGCCAAGACAGAGAAAGGTCTTGTAAAATAGGAAGATCAGTAAGACTGCAGTTAAGCATTGAGATAACAGGAAGATTGACATCAATGAAGTTGAAGAAGTTAAAAAGGCCAAATAATGCAAAATTTTAGTTCAGTTCGGTCTCTCAGTCTTCTCCGACTCTTTGCAACCCCTTGGACTGCAGCACGCAAGGCCTCCTTGTCCATCACCAACTCCAGGAGTTTACTCAAACTCATGTCCATTGAGTCAGTGATGCCATCCAACCATCCCATCTTCTGTTGTCCCCTTCTCCTCCTGCCTTAAATCTTTCCCAGCATCAGGGTCTTTTCAAATGAGTCAGCTCTCCGCATCAGGTGGCCAAAGTATTAGAGTTTCAGTTTCAGCATTAGTTCTTCCAATGAATATTCAGGACTAATTTCCTTTAGGATGGACTGGTTGGATCTCCTTGAAGTCCAAGGGACTCTCAAGAGTCTTCTCCAACACCACAGTTCAAAAGCATCAACTCTTTAGCACTCAGCTTTCTTTATAGTCCAACTCTCACATCCATACATGACTACTGGAAAAACCATTGCTTTGACTAGACAAACCTTTGTTGGCAAAATAATGTCTCTGCTTTTTAATATGCTGTCTAGGCAGTCGCATCTGCAGTGATTTTGGAGCCTCCCAAAATAAAGTCTGTCACTGTTTCCACTGTTTCCCCATCTATATGTCATGAAGTGATGGGACCAGATGCCATGATCTTAGTTTTCTGAATGTTGAGCTTTAAGCCAACTTTTTCACTCTCCTCTTTCACTTTCATCAAGAGCCTCTTTAGCTCTTCTTCATTTTCTGCCATAAGGATGAAAAATTTGGCAGCTGCAAATACTCCATTGTTGGAGTATCCAGTAAAGTTAATTTAAGTAGGGATGGAATTTCACTTGTATTAGAAATAAGTAAATACAGATGAAGTGACAACTCAGGAAGTTTAAGGCTATGGCAAAATCTCAAGAGATATGATGAGAATGGGATTAGAGTATTGGTACTGAACTAGGAGAGAAGCAGAAGTAGATAAAGGAGTGTATGTGTGTTTATGTGTGTGTGCATATAACTTAATTAGTTTACCAATATTCTTTACCAATGCAGGACATAACTCTGTAGGGTAAAAAGAAGTAAAAGAAAGACAAACCAAGTGTGGTTTTAAAGTGGATTTGAGAATGATACTAAGATGCTTACTTGCTTTAGGTGAGTCATAGACATGGTTATGAGCTCTCAAGCTCTCAATTTATTAAGTAAAAACTTACTAGTTATAAAATTTACTAATAGGTGAATAGGTAGATAGATAGATAAAAGTAAGAACAAACTGCCTCTTCAGGTGTATGACAGAAGATCTAATAGAACTGAATAGGCATTTCAGCTAGAATATCCAGATGGTTAGAATAAATAAATTGCAGAACAGAAAAGTAACAAAAATTATATCTTCATACCTAGAGTTTTGTGTGTGTGAGAGAAAGAGACACAGTCATTGGTAAATTCCTTTCATCAGTTATCATAGAAATAGTCACACAAATACTAAAAAGGTTTAATAAATTATCTAACTAATATTTTATTAGTTACTCTTAAAAGAACTCAGAAGGCCAAAAGAACTCTGAATGTCAGAAGAAAAGGGTGAATCTTGTTTTGATTGTGAAATAATGTTACGTGCTTTCCAAGTACAAAATAACATGAATTATGTTAAACACATCACCTGTAGACATTAAAAGATTTCCTTTTGCAAGATTAACTTAACTCATCAATAAATTATAAATTGAGCTAACCACATTATTTTTAGGAAACAAATAAGGAGATAAACATTTTAGAATCAAATTAAACCTGTTACATGTTACATTCATTAGTTTCATAGTTCAATAGATGACAGAAGCTTCTATTGGAACCAAATCGAATGTGCCTGTTAGTAACAATGAGTAATAATGAAGTACAAGGCTATGTAACAGAAACAAATGAAACAAATGAAGTGTAAAGTAAAATAATAGAAGAACATGACAGTTAAATTTTTTTTTTTTTACTGTGCAATGTTTTTGGAATAGAGTACATCATAAACAAAGTTTTCACTTTCATATATGCTAATTTCATGGACAGAAACATAATGGATAGATCAGTTAATCTGCTTTACTGAACTTTTTTTTAAATGGAACATCAGACTGTATTACCTTCATATAGAAAGCATTTGACTCATATCATATGATATAATTAGGACAGCTGCAAATTATTTTAAACTGAGTATTTATTGCAACTCTTTTATATCTCATCTCTCCATGTAATAGAGAGGTTATTTATTCAATATCTCACTAAAAATATAAAATTATTCCTCAAAATATGCCTGAATTTTCAATTTCTAAACTGTTGCTGATACACTTAAGGCAACTTTATAATATTAATAATAATATATTAATAATAGGTGTAATAAAAATTTGAGGAAATCAATAGAGTTCAAAAATATCAGCAAAGTTTTCAGAGATACTAAATGCAATAGCAGAATCTGGTATTCAAAGAAATAGGAGTAATAAAACAAACAGGCAAGATTTTAATATTTGTGTGAAAAATATGACTATAACTAGTAGAAATGGCATCTATCTTTTAAACAGAAATAAATGCTATGAAAAAGAAATCGTATCTGTTCTTTTAAACCTAAAATATAATCTTCTTCCCCTTTAAAAAAACATATGAAAAATAGGAAAATAGACCCTAATTAAAGTTAAATAAGGGGTATTTCCTAGCACAAAGAGTTAAAGGACAGATGCTGCTGCTGCTGCCGCTGAGTCGCTTCAGTCGTGTCCGACTCTGTGCGACCCCGTAGACGGCAGCCCACGAGGCTCCCCCGTCCCTGGGATTCTCCAGGCAAAGAAGCAAAAATAACAAGTTAAGAGGAATAGTAGGAATATCTAGCAGTTTCAATATTTATTGCTCAAATAGGAGTTCTAGATGGAGATGTAGTGAAACCAGAGATGACATTTCGTCTGCCAGCTCACAGGTATTTAAGCACCTACTTTTTTCTAGTCAATGAATTACACACTAGTGACAAAATGATGACCAGGGAGACCCTTCCATAGAAGGAGCAGACAGTGAATCGTCATTGAAAAAATAAATTAGATAATTCCAGGCATATTCAGATACTAAATTAGAAGATAAAAACCATAATGTGATAGACAATGATGGTGTTTAGATGAATATTTGCTGAGTTATTTAAGATGGTCAATATTATGAATGACACTTGACTTCAAAAAATAAATATGGGAAGAGGGTTGCCCTGTGGAATCTCTAACAGAGCATATTAGATCAGCAAGTATAAGAAGCTCCGGAAAATGAATGAGGGTGGCTTACCTAAGAGAATGAGAAATAGTAGGCAGGGAGAGGCAGAGTGTTGCAGAATGGGATGAAATCAGAAATGATAAGCAGGGCCTTATCAAGTGGGAACCTTTGTCCAGTCCTACAGAGGTAGAATTTTATTGGGGTTGTAACGAGAAGTCTTAGGAAGATTTTGGTTTTATGCTTTTAAAAGATTGCATTCTGTTTCATAAGAACTATTTCCACTGGTGAGTTGAGATGCTGTAAAAACTCTAAGGAAGCAAACTGAAGAGGAAATCAGCAGGATGGCTGCTGAATGAGTCTGGGTAAAAATCAATGATGGCTGGCATACCCAAGGCTGGAGACAACTGTGCCTGTGAGCCATTTGCAGATGACTTCCTGAAGTCTGGGTATTTTCACCTTTGTCCCTAACACCTTTCAGCTCGATGGTAGGTCTGTGAAGATACACCACTCTTTGGATAGTCTAATTTAATTGATTATCAGGTGACGCTAATGGTTTTGATTATATAGACTCTATTTTTGTTTGTATTTGCATATTACTGATTTTTATAGGCTATTCCTGTAGACATTTGGGCTGAATTTTACACAGTAAAAAATATTGCAGTGAAAAATTTAAAGTTAGATAGTTTTCTCATTCAATTTTTGTTCAGAAACACAAGTTAGAAAATATAAAAGGGAGCAGTGTATGGCATGGCACATTAATCAGCATTAAATATTTTAAAATGGAAAATTTTACTACTATTATCCAACCAATTTAAAGAGATTTCTGTTTGTATCATGAAGAGATTTCCTTGGGTAAGTCTACATCATGAACAGCTTTAGATTAATAAAATTTTATAATTTGGGCTAATGTCATATTTGTCATTAAAGTGAATAGGAGAATTCACTGAGTTTTATATAAAAGATGAATATGAATAAATTACATTATTTAAAAATATCATTACTAAAGAAACTGAGAAAATATGCATTTTTTTTTTGGAGCCCATGCATGACCAGTAGCTAATTTTTCAAGTTTATTTTGTCAGAGTTGTGCTTTCTGGATTTCAAAAGCAATTAAATTGAATTAAATGCTTGCTGAATTGCATTAAATTGGGGCAAAAGTT
This sequence comes from Bos javanicus, assembly GCF_032452875.1. Lineage (NCBI taxonomy): Eukaryota > Metazoa > Chordata > Mammalia > Artiodactyla > Bovidae > Bos > Bos javanicus. The sequence continues at coordinate 25,402,831 of NC_083884.1, read as the reverse complement.
TTTACTGAAGACCAAAGAACAAGGAGACATTCAACGAATCTGTTGGTATGGACAGTGCTCTTAAGAGTGTGTCTTAAAATTTTAGTATAAAATGCCCTTTATTTCTAAATTACCCAAGTTTAGGACTAAATTTAGGGGATATGCCATTCCTTTTCTTTTTTCAGATAACTGACAACTATGCTTTGTTTTGGGATTTATTGGTTAAAGTGCAGGCTGATCTAGTCTAAGAAAGTGGACCAAAATACAGTAAATCCAAGTATCACAAAAATGCATTTCATCGTCTTTCAGTGTTCAGAAGGGAGCCAACAGCCTTTCTTAATATGTGGTTATAGTTTGGGGGAATAATGAAATCAGTACCTTTTTCTGTCTTGCATATTTTTGCATATCCATTTTATTTTTAAAAAATTTAAATTGATTCCCACGATCTGTCCATATATTTTAAAGGCAATATTGTAGGGTGGACAGAACAGTACTAAGATAAATTAAAAATTTAGCATTCTTCAGCTAAATAATCTATTGTGCTATAAATTACAGTGAAGAACATTCACCTACATAAATAAGTGAAAATTTCCCAAATCATTACTGTTAGTTGGTTTCTAATCAAATTTGTATCCAAAAATTTCTACACAATGTATTTGTAAATGACTATATTTATATTACCCATAGATAGGTATCTCCATGAAAATGTTATAATAAATCTCCCTTATAGACAACCAAACACAGACTTATTATAATTAATCAGTAAAATTCCAATTTGCTTAACTTCTTAAAGCAGAGTTAAATGTTTTGAAAAAGTTGTATATGTATTCAGTTGTTTATACATGTATAAACACACATGTATATTATCCTTTACTTTTATAGAAGTAATATGTTCTTTTAAAATAATTAAAGATACAGAAATGATTGAATGGCTAGTTATTTTTCATTTTTTTCTCTCCTTCCCTCAATCTAGATTCTAAAGTTCTCTCAGAGATCTTTGCAAATAACAGTTTTGTGTATGCAATTTGTATTTTATATTTCTTATCTTTAAAGAAATGTTTTTGTTTGTATATTTGTAAGCTACATGGCTCTTGTGTTCTTTTGTGATTTCTTACAATTGAAATTACACTCTCATACTTTTAAGAAGGCCTTTAAAACTTAAAGTTGCCTTCCTTGGATACCTTTTATTTTATACAGATAATTTCATTTAATTAGTTGCTTAAATTATTTTAAAAATAGCAATTGTATATGGTAAAGAAAAACAAGAAAGCTATGGTAAGACCTATACAATATATTATATAACAACCTTCTCTTTCACCGTTACTGTTTTGTGTATTTCTAGTATAAGATGACATTATATTACATTTTAACTTGATATTAGATAAAAAATATGGCAATGGCACAGTACTCCAGTACTCTTGCCTGGAAAATCCCATGTACAGAGGAGCCTGGTAGGCTGCAGTCCATGGGGTCGCTAAGAGTTGGACACGACTGAGTGACTTCACTTTCACCTTTCACTTTCATGCAATGGGGAAGGAAATGGCAACCCATTCCAGTGTTCTTGCCTGGAGAATCCCAGGGATGGGGGAGCCTGGTGGGCTGCCGTCTATGGGGTCACACAGAGTTGGACACGACTGAAGCGACTTAGCAGCAGCAGCAGCAGCATACTGTGCAATGCTTCTCATTCTTTTAAAGACTGCTTACATATGTCATTAACAGGAAATAACATAGTTCTTAAACAATCCACTATTCATGGATGGATATATTGTTTCAAATTTTCTGTGATTCAGTGGTGTTTTAATGACCCATTTATATAGAGCTAACCTTATTTGCTGAGTGCCAAAGAATTGATGCTTTTGAACTGTGGTGTTGGAGAAGACTCTTGAGAGTCCCTTGGACTGCAAGGAGATCCAACCAGTCCGTCCTAAAGGAGATAAATCCTGGGTATTCATTGGAAGGACTGATGCTGAAGCTGAAACTCCAATACTTTGGCCACCTGATATGAAGAGTTGACTCATTGGAAAAGACCCTGATACTGGGAGGGATTGGGGGCAGGAGGAGAAGGGGACAACAGAGGATGAGATGGCTGGATGGCATCACCGACTCAATGGACATGAGTTTGGGTAAATTTTGGGAGTTGATGATGGACAGGGAGGCCTGGCGTGCTGCAATTCATGGGGCTGCCAAGCATCAGGCACAACTGAGCAACTGAACTGAACCATATTTAGATGTATCTTACATGGTTTAGCTTAAATGCCTTTTAAACTTTTGAGTGTTTTGCAATATCACAGAATTTTTGGACAGACAACGTTTAAGACAGGAAAATCCAAACCTTCCTTAATAGATAAGGGAACTCTGGTTTTCTGATATCACAGTAATTTCACTACCACCATTAAAAGCATTTTTTAAAAGATTCTTAGTATCACTTCTATGTCTTTCTGCTTCATATGCAGAACAATGAACATTTACTGGTGGGATATAAACTTAGGGCCTCTGAAGATTCAACATCATGCCAAGTTTCAGCTTGCTTCCTACTTGGAACCGATTTACCTCTGCAGATTTTTTCCCCAAGTTCCCAGTTCTGAAATTACTAACTTGTCTATAGTGTACCCTGATCAATTTTTATGCTCTTACATAGATTTTCTTTATAGCATGTATCACCTTATTTTTTGTTTAACTATTTATTTTCCTTTACTTAGAATATAAACATCAAGAAGATGTTTATCTTTTTTTTTTTGCAAGTCAGAAACAAAGGAAACTTTCATTCTCTGCTCAGAATATGAAGATGTTTGAACCTGGAATCTAGAGCAGATGCTGTCCCTGAGAGGCAGTGACTAAGACTGTATTATAGGGATCTTTTCAGTGGGGAGGGGATGGTGTTCTGGGAGACAGGTGGGGCACAACTGTGCTGCTCACACCCAGATGCTGTCTGCACCTCCTCCTTCACTGCGTGCAGCCCAGTGCCACCATCTTGAATTGGATGCTCAATTAGATGCTAAATGCTGTGCTCAATTCTTCTGCACATTGTCCTCAAGCTGAGGTGCTGTCGCAGTGATTTCACACTAGGAACTCTGGTCTGAAGAGCCAGGTTCAAGGCTTGTACTTGTGCCATCCCATGAGCAAGTGATACTAAACTCTTTTACCTACAATTCGTCTCTAGTCACATGGCTTCCTTACAGCTCCAAGGATAAATCTGGTAAATTCCAGTGTCTGTCTTTCTATGCCTATGTATAGCTTGTATTGCTCTAGCACTTAAAATGATGCCTAACTCATAGCAGACACTCAAATATTTGTTGATCTATTTTGGCCTTTTCTGCTCATGTAAGAGACATTTGCCTTCCATCTCTCACAAATATCATCATACCCTGTTTTATCATGTGAAAGTCATTCAGTCGTGTCCTACTCTTTGTGACCCTATGGACTATACAGCCCATGGAATTCTCCAGGCCAGAATACTGGAGTGGGTAGCTGTTCCCTTCACCAGGGGATCTTCCCAACCCAGGGATCAAACCCAGTTCTCCCACATTGCAGATGGATTCTTTACCAGCTGAGCCATCAAGGAAGCCCAAGAATACTGGAGTGGGTAGCTGATCCCTTCTCTAGCAGATCTTCCCATTCTGGGAATTGAACTGGGGTCTCCTGCATTGCAGGCAGATTCTTTACCAGCTAAGCTACCAGATCATGTACCCATTATTAATTTCTTAAATTTTATTCAGAGTTCTGTGGCTACCTGTTCTAAAAAGAAAAGGTTTTGTTTAGATATATTTGCTTCTTTCTTTTGTCTTTTTTTTTTTGCCTGACAGAGGTTGTATCACTTCAAAATCCTTTTGAGACATGGAGCTTTTTCTTTCACTATATCTATGAGTACTCCTTCCCATTCTTTATTTCCTTTTATTTCTATTTATTTACTTCCCAGTAGAGCAAAATTGGTGGAGCCTGATGGGCTGCCGTCTATGGGGCTGCACAAAGTCGGACATGACTGAAGCAACTTAGCAGCAGCAGCAGCAGAGCAAAATTCGGGCTTCCCAGGTGGCACAGTGGTAAAGAATCTGCCTGCAAATGCAGAAGACATAGGTTTGATCTCTGGGTTGGGAAGATTCCTTGGAGAAGGAAATAGCAACACACTCCAATATTCTTGCCTGGAAAATCCCAAGGACAGAGGAGCCTAGCGTGCTACGGTCCATGGAGTCACAAAGAGTTGGACATGACTGAGCAACTGAGCACAGCACAGCATAGAGCAAAATTTAGCCTTCTGAATTTATACTGCATCCTCTTATCTTTTCTCTTTTTATATCTTAGTCTTTCAGCTTTATGTTCTGGAAAGTTTCCTCGGTGTTACATTCATCTTACGTTTTCTATCATTACATTTTCATTACCAAGAATTTTTTTTTTGTCTTTTGAGTATTCATTTTTAGGTAGCTCTATTTTCTTAAGTTTTAGATGCAAATATTTTCTCTAATCAATCTGAAAGTACTGAGTAGAATTTTCTTCACTTACTCTCTGAATGATCATCATTTTTTCCAAAGCTAATTTTTATTTTCTTTGTACTTTTATTTTCTGTCTTCAATTTGGCCATACTTGGTTATTGGTTTATATTTGTGAGTGAATGAGAAGATTGGTTAATCTCTTTTTGGGTAGATTTATTTTTGTCAGCTTCTCTGAATGGGATGGCTGACTGAGCATTCAGTACCTATGTAAGCAGTGTTAGCAGGCGGGAGTCACCACACAAACTCCTGTAACAGAACACATGCACTATGCTCAGAAAGGTTTTCTCTCTTACCCTAACATTCCCACTAGGACTCTGCTAAATTCTGGCAACTCTTTAAAATGCAAAATCTGTTTTTTCTGCTATTCTCTGTGGTGATGATGGTCATGGTAGTAAGCTGGCCCAGTTGTTCCAAATGCAATTACTGTGAGTATTTTCCTATATCTCATTGCCATTACAAAAAGACCCTCCAAGTCTGGAACTTTCTGGAAGCTTCATGGGGAAGAAAGTTTTCCAAATCAATTCAGTCCTTCTCAGTATTATGAATGTCATATTCTCCTCTCCTACTCTCTCCTGCTTCTTTTTCAAGCCATTCTCAGCTCCTTTAGATGCTTATACCTCAAGGTTATTTTGGCTATTTGAACATGCTGCTCCAATTCCAATTAAATTTGGCAGGAAGATGTGAAGATATGTGTGTCTAGGCATCATTTTTAATAAAAAACATGGAAGCTCTTTCAAATATTTCATCTTAGTATATACTCCATCCAACAAATAACACTTCAAATTAATAATGTATATTTTCAAAGTATCAATGATGTAAATATTACTCAAAGAATATATGACAAGTGAGATTTTTCTTTCAACCATGAAGATACTCTACAAATTGTTTCCATTTAATTTCTTTTGAATATAAAAATTTTATGAGATTTTATGTTTAACTTGGAGAAGGCAATGGTACCCCACTCCGGTACTCTTGCTTGGAAAATCCCATGGATGGAGGAGCCTGGTAGGCTGCAGTCCATGGGGTCGCTGAGAGTCGGACATGACTGAGCGACTTCACTTTCACTTTTCACTTTCATGCATTGGAGAAGGAAATGGCAACCCACTCCAGTGTTCTTGCCTGGAGAATCCCAGGGACGAGGGAGCCTGGTGGGCTGCTGTCTATGGGGTCACACAGAGTCGGACACGACTGAAGTGACTTAGCATAGCATAGCATAGCATATGTTTAACTTAGCAGTCAATATTCTTTCAGAGAAGGCAATGGCAACCCACTCCAGCACTCTTGCCTGGAAAATCCCATGGACGGAGGAGCTTGGTAGGCCGCAGTCCATGGGGTCGCAAAGAGTCGGACACGACTGAGCAACTTCACTTTCACTTTTCACTTTCATGCATTGGAGAAGGAAATGGCAACCCACTCCAGTGTTCTTGCCTGGAGAATCCCAGGGACGAGGGAGCCTGGTGGGCTGCTGTCTATGGGGTCACACAGAGTCAAACACAACTGACATGACTTAGCAGTGGCAGCAGCAATATTCTTTTCAATTTCTCAATATTTTTAACAGGAGCTCAGTATTTCTAACTCCAGTGAAGATATAGCCCCATTAATTGCCAATTTTTATAAGCAATCCTTATTTCATACCATAAAATCTGTTTTATACTAGGTAAAATGATTTATTTAACACGTGTAAGTTAATATCCTTGTTCATTGATTATGGAACCATATTAATTATACAATGGTTCTCATGGGGCCATGAGGGTAGTCATTGGTTATTATAAGGCAGGTCCTTGAACAAATGTAAGTAGAAAACTGAATCTTATATTGTTCACTTTAATTTTTTAACTGCAGGTATTTTTGGTTGCTGATATCTATAAAAGGGCTAATTCTATGCCTTTTATCTATTGATAAAAATTTGGTAGTAATTTACTTTCTAAAGTCCATTGTTTCTTATAATTTGGGAGATTTTCTGTGAGACTGGCTACTAGGAATTGCTGGGATTTTGTGTTTGACGTTATTTCCACATTTGGTCTGTAGAAAAATGAACACAAGCTTTTCAAATAGCCATATCTTGCTCAAATGTGTTTTTATGACTGAACTCTAAAGCTCTAACTAAACTCTAAAGCTCTCCAGTACTTTGGCTTACCATCAAGAATAGTGCTGTGAGCAGCAATTCCATAATATAGTGTTGCTTTTGTTATTTTATGACAATCTGCAGGCACTCCAGAGAACTGGATTGGCAATTCATATAATTCTACCACATAAGGCAAATTTTGTTGAACTACAAGGTAGTATTTGTCTTAGTAGTAAGATGAAGGTGAACACTGAGTACTGTAGAAAAACCTGTGATTTATGATCCGTGGGAATGCTTGTGCCCCACTGGCTGGTTAAGAGTGGGGCTTTAACAGCTATAAAGCATAAATCTACTGTCTATGAGGCTGCTCAGTTTTATTACTATTTTTCTAACTTCAGAATTTTCCTTTTGGGGATAGAACCACCTTGTCTCGTCATTTATTCCTCATGCTTTTTGTACAGCATGAGTCTGCATATGGCGGTATTAGAATTTCCTAGTTGTACATGATATAACTTAGATCCTTTCTCTCAGGCTGTCCTCATTCTCTTCTTCATAGTTTAAGGAGGGTGGTTAGTAGAAGGAAGTACATTAGTGCAAGATTCAAGACCACAAAGAGAGTCTTAGGTTTAAGATGCTAGTGAAATAATGCAAACAAAATCTGATTGGTAAGAAGAGAAAACAAAAAAGAAAAGAATATAAAAGGAGTGCTAATATAATCCTTCTTAAAAGAAAGGGAAAGGGCAAAATGTAAGAGGAACAGAGGTCTTTGAAACACTGCATATAAAATATAAGAGTTGAATCTGTTTCTGCATACACTTAATGTCTTTATCTATCTGATCATTTCTACTCCCGGTTTCTTTTTTCTTCCACTTAGGGTGTATTTCTGGCAATTTCTTTGTGCAAGTAATAAACCCCCTTAATGAATTCATTTCATCAAGAGGAAAATACATCTCTCATATTTTAAACCTTTTGTTTAAGAGAATGATGTGTATGTACTTGTGTTTGTGTGGCTGTCATTAGCATCAAATTGGCATTTGGAGTTTTTTGGAGTCTCCTATAGGGACATGTCTTAAATACTACTCTATGTATCCCCACAGTAAATGTTAGATTTAACCAGGAATAACCTCCTTAGATGGGTGAATCACTGGGTGAAGTAAAGGAATATTTATGCCAAAGTAAAAGAATATTCTATTTTATCAATTCTAGCAGTTTTCTTTGTATGAATATTGTGATGGCAGCAGATTTTGGTTGGAAAAGTTTCCTTATGTGAGTTTGATGGCCTGTATTCTACCCCAGCTTCACAGCTTCTTAGTTCTGTGACCTTGAGTATGTATGTCCCTTTATTATCTTAATTCACTTTCTTTAATCAGGAAGAAAGGACAAAAATATCTCCTAGTTGCCACCTACTGCTACTCTGAGTACCAATGCATAGTATAGTCTAAAAACATGTACAGACATCTTAGTACCACAGAAATATAAAGAATCAGCCTTGGAGTGTAGGAGAACATATTGTACATATGCATATTAGTATATCGTTTTTTGATTTTATATGATACATAGGAGGTTTTCCTTTGGTTATAGTTCTCTATAGTAGAATTCTTACTAAATCCTATAAATTCATAATAATGTTTCAGGGCAAGCTTACTTTATAGCAAATACATAATTGTTAACAAATGATTCCAACACACCATACAAATAAGCACATTTTCATAAGAAAATATAGAATATGTGTAACTAGTATAGCCCATGGAGTAAACAGCCTGAGTAATCATTTGCCATGTTGTGATATAACTTTTCGTTTCTTAGCAATAATAAGAGTTATCTACTTACACTGGTATTTTTATTACTAAAGAACTGATCATAACATGCAATGTATTTTTCATAGGACTAATGTCTATTTGGAAGACTTAATTATATAACTTCATTATTTTACACTATTGGCAAAGTTTGAATGTAATTCAGTGACAGGAAAATTAAATTTGAATTATATTTATTGATCTTAGATTACATATTTCATTTTTTAACTTAGAAAAGCAATCAAAATGAATCATTCAAACAAACCTAATCATAACCAGCCATATATGGTATGTACGCAATAACATTTTATTATTACCTTAAATATACATTACTACTATGTTTTAATATTGGTGGATTGAAAGTATAAAAGTTTTTTATTACTTTGATTTTTTAATTGAAGTATAGTTGGTTTATGATGTTGTGTAATTTCTGCTATATAGCAAAGTGATTCAGTTATACATATATCAATATATACATTTTTTAAAAATAAAAAAGTTTTTTAAAGGAGAAATTTTATTTTATGTCTTGCTTTAAATGTTTAAGGGCTTCCCCGGTGACTCAGCTGGTAAAGAATCTGCTTGCAATGCGGGAGACCTGGCTTTGATCCCTGGGTTGGGAAGATCCCATTGAGAAGGGACTAGCTAAAAGTTTAATAAACAAAGACTTAAAAAGTGACAGCAAATTACTGGTTAGTAATTCTGCTTTGGGAAATATTCTCTGTTGCTTAAAGTATAAAACTCTGACAATTGTATGATCATTATACTTTGGCCACCTCATGCGAAGAGTTGACTCATTGGAAAAGACTCTGATGCTGGGAGGGATTGGGGGCAAGAGGAGAAGGGGACGACAGAGGATGAGATGGCTGGATGGCATCGCTGACTCGATGGATGTAAGTCTCAGTGAACTCCAGGAGTTGGTGATGGACAGGGAGGCCTGGCATGCTGTGGTTCATGGGGTCGCGGAGAGTCGGACATGACTGAGCGACTGATCTGATTTGATCTGATCTGAATGCTGTTGATAGAGTATTTTCTGGAAATAATTATGAAGCCTGAAAATGCACATGTCATATGCATTATTTATGTCACATAGGTGATTCATATATATGCAGCAATGTAAGTGAGGCACCAATATAATTGAGATCAGTATAATTTTTCCATTTTGTTGAATTTATTTCTACTTTATTAGCAATATGGTATTACTTTTCAACATAGATCAGTATTTCATTGATTAGTTAATTAAATAAAAACAGTTGCTGCCTTTCTGAAGCCAATCACATGCCTAGACATGCTAAGCAAGATTAGCTGTAACTCTGTGTACTAAACATGTGTCCTGGAGGCCTGGGATCACATACAGCTATCACTGAGGAATGAAAAGGTCACCTGTTTCATTATATTTCTTAGTGCTTGGCTAACATTCAAAGTTCACACATCAGACAGTGAGTTGAAGTATTTCTCTACAAGAACAAAAAATTTTAGAAATAGAGCTCAGTGAGAAAAGCTCAAAAGCAAAACAATATTTTAGCTTTTTTTCTCCCATAGGCTATAACTAAACTAATCATCTAAGCTAATTAACTAAAGCCCTTTAAGGATGGCCAGGTTATAAATATAAAATTATTTTCTGTGATTATTACATTGAAAGGCATTTCCAGGTCAACAATCTAAATGCCTTGAAAAACTGTGGAAGAAGTATTGTTTTCTGAGAGATGAAATTATATTCTGATGTAAACAAGTTTTAACATGTTGAAGGTAGAATATCTGTATCTGAGTGGGCAGGATTTGCTAATGGAATGTTTTCTTGCTAATATTATCTCCAGGGCCTGAATATTTCTGGGTGATATGTAAGTTGATCTCTCCAAAATAATGTGGCTGAATAATATGTCAGAAAGAAGGACGGGGTTGTACAAGATGAACTGGTTATGGCTTTTATAATTCAGTACATGAAGAAAAAGCACGTTATTTATCAAGACAGATGTGAATGCACACTGCAGTGAATTCACTGGAAGTTTTAAATAATTTACAATGACATATTGTGCTACAGTTTAGAGTCTAAATTTGTATTGGATCTTGGAGAGTTGTCCGCTGGTGATTCTGGCAACTCTAAAACTTGCGTGGGAAGGACACTTGCTGTATGCAATTCCTGTGCCTCCATGGTCAAAGGATATTGGAATTTTTCTCTGCCATGCCAAGCATTCTCCAAGAAATGAACTGAGGTTACCTGCTGATAGCTTCCACATTTGAATGTTCAATCCATACATCATTGTCCTACAAATCTTTGTGACATACTTTAGTGTAAATTTGCCATCCATTATTCCTATTTCTCAAACACTGTCAATCCAAACCAAAACGAGAGCACATTTATTAGCAAAGCTGCACACTTCTGATGCAGCTGCTAATAGTATTTGTAATGAAGTTAAGCATAGTTTTAGAAATGTAATTGTAAGTGCACTTGCTCCAATTTTTCTTAATTTGTTCTCATATTTCAAACACAAAATGTTCTTTTTTTCACCCTGAGTAATAACATTTATTTTACCAGAAGTTTTATTTAGCAATAATCACTCAAAATTAAATTGTATTATTATCCTTTGCCTCATGATGTACTTTTGGAATCCTGGTACTGAAATATAAATTATGAATATTTTCAGTGAGTGCAAAATCAATGGATGAGATGATAATACTTTCCTACTTTGTGATTTTTTTTTAAACCAACATTCCATTTAACTGTTTATGGAATTCCTTGGCTAAGAGCCACTAAACTTGGGCACAAAACAAAGACACAGTATGCCCACTGTACAAGCAAATTACAACCTGCTGTGCCATGACCATTCTAATATGATTTTCTCAAGTGCATAACTTTGTTGCTATTTCCCATTGCCCTTTATTAAGAGTAGAAAAGAACATGAATGGGACCCCATTCACTATTAGGATAGGAGAGAAGGAAGGCACCAGAGCTTTGGGGACTAGTAGGGAAAACAATAAGAGTTTGATATGAAATAACAGTAGAAATAGTTTTAGGGACTGTCAGGTAAAATGTGAGGGAAAAGGATATGTCAACCTGTCACTGCTAAGGAATGAAAATTATTAGCATTTTCAACTACTCACATACACTTGCTTATCTAGTTGTCCACTAATCCTTAGCAGTAGCTCTCTTTGTATTATATTGTTTTGTGTTGCTATACTTTGTTTATTTTACTTTCTAAATACTTTGGAAATTGTCTGTATTATATTGATTGGTAATAGTGAATTTTTTTCTTTTCTCTTTTTACTGGAGCATAATTGCTTTACAATGTTGTGGTAGTTTCTGCTGTACAAAAAAAAATGAATTAGCTGTATGTATTTGAGAAGTTTTCGAGAGTTTATACTTCTTTCCATAGAGTCTTATGCTGCGTGGGCTCAGTTGTTCAGTCCTATCCGACTCTGGCCAACTGTAGCCCACTAGGCCCCTCTGTTCCATGGGATTTTCCAGGCAGGAATACTGGAGTGAGTTGCCATTTCTTACTTCAGGAGGGGTCTTCCAAACTCAAGGATCAAACCCACATCTCCTACCTTAGCGGATGGATTTTTTTACCACCGAACCCTTGGGAAGACCTCTATATTTCTTACTATCATGCTAATTCTAATTAATTTAAATTATAATTTAGCCATATGAAAAAATTGAAATATAAAAGAATTTATTGAATTGATGCTTTTGAACTGTGGTGTTGGAGAAGACTCTTGAGAGTCCCTTGGAATGCAAGGAGATCCAACCAGTCCATCCTAAAGAAGATCAGTCCTGGGTGTTCATTGAAAGGACAGATGTTGAAGCTGAAACTCCAGTACTTTGGCCACCTGATGCGGAGAGCTGACTCGTTGGAAAAACCCTGGTGCTGGGAGAGATTGAAGGCGGGATGAGAAAGGTACAACAAAAGTTGAGACGGTCGGATGGCATCACCGAGTCAATGGGCATGAGTTTGAGCAAGCTGCGGGGAGTTGGTGATGGACAGGGAAGCCTGGCATGCTGCAGTTGATGGGGTTGCAAAGAGTCCGACCTGACTGAGCAACTTAACTGAAGAAAAAATAGTTTTATATTATTATTGTTTCTTAGGTTTCATTTACCATTTTTAAAATAGGTAACTTGTTTCAACCTACAGTCCAATTCAATAGATATTTTGAAATTTATATGTCCAAATATGACTTATAGATAATAGTCTAATTATATTCCATAATTTTCATGATAAACACTTTAATTTTGAAAGAAATTTATAAGTTTTATACTTAACACTATGTTCACAGATATGTGTTTTTGGCCCAGAATGAAAATAATCCACTTGCAATGCAGGAGACCCAAGTTCAATCCATGGGTCTGGAATGTCCCCTGGAGAAGAGAATGGCTACCCAGTCCAGTATTCTTGCCTGGAGAATTCCATGGACAGCGGAGCCTGGTGGATCCATGGGGCCATGAAAAGTTGATACTACTAACACTTCCACGTGTTTTTCTTTATCTTCCATTCTTTCCCTTTGATATATATCATATATTTTTCTTAGTGCTTAACAACGAAATCATTATGACTGTTTTTGCAAGTCTTATATTGAACTGTTAAGAAGAATTATAGTGTGCCCTGTAATGCAAAAGGGCTTACCAGGTAGCTCAGTGGTTAAAAAAAAAATCCATTTGCCAATGCAGGAGAGATGGGTTCAATTCCTGGGTCAGGAAGATCCCCTGGAGAAGGAAATGGCAACCCACTCCAGTATTCTGGGCCTGGGCAGTCCAATAGACAGAGGAGCCTGGCAGGCTACGGTCCATGGGGTCACAAAAAAGTCAGACACGACTTTACATCTAAAACCAAAACCAATCAAGCCTTCCGTATCCCCTGATCCTGTTTATGACACCAATTGTCTTCCTGAATCTCGCTATGCGCACTGTTGCCTGAACCCAGGGTAGACAAGAAGCAAACTAAGAGGCTGGAAGGAGATGTTAGGATCCACAGGAACTGCAGACACCTTTATTCTCTCCTGGCTGGTATGGCAGCCATAACACAGCCTCTCTCCTGGCTGATGCAGCAGCTGTAGAAACAGCCACAACATAACCATACAGAGCTATAATGGAGCCATAACATAACCTCATATAACATAGCCATGGTGTCACTCCAGTGTAGCCCCAGTACAGCAGCAGCCAGGACTTTCATGGTGAAGCTCATACAAGTGTACCCACGCACAGTAACCTGTGACCAAGCAGGTACCTCGTGACGTGCATGAGCAATGGTATAAATGATCTCAGCTGTTACATAGTCATTGTTTACAAAACGTGGGGTGAGAGAGCCTGAACACACCTTCTTGGCTAATTTGCTCTCTCTCCACACCTCCACAATTGCTTGACCCCATCCCCTAAAATCTCTAAATCTTTCTATCTCTCTCCATATATATGTATGTACATGTGTATGCATGCATGTATAAACACACATTTTGTTGATATAACAACATGTTTTACTCATATTATCCTTGAAGCAGACTTATCCGGCAGTTCAATAATTCAATATTATATTAGGCACTAGAGTCTATTCTGGTTTTTTTCCTGTTCCTTCTTTTCCTCCTTTGTATTTTGATATGAACCAGAAAACACACACACACACACACACACACACACACAGTCTTACTGAGTTTGTTGTCAACACAATAATCTGAGTTGGTTTTTTGAAGACACTAAATATATAAACTAAAAAATTAGTTATATGTGACAACTTACTGATCTGTATTTAGGAGTAAAATAGTAGAGTAGTACTATTTATTGCGATCACTTGTTTTCACATTTCTGTTTGATGCAGTACACAGCTGATACAAGAGGGAGTGCCGTGAATGCTTATCACCGAGCTGTACCCTTCCTGCCTAGCCCCTAACCCTGGTAGTTCCTAAGGTGTCCTTGGACCTTGTTGATTCTACTGCTACAGTTTAAAAATAACTCATTAAGTAATAGTTTTATCTGTTCCTCTTTTCCTTCTATGTTGTAGCTGCTGCTGCTTGTTTTTCTTAGTATGCCAGATATGATGTCATCATATGCTCTGTTTTGAGTGTCTTAATAACAGCTGCCCCAGTAAATATTTTATAAAATATTCAAGTCTAGCTAGAGTTTCAAATAATATGCTCTATCTGCAAGTCATGTGACCAATCCTTAAAAGACTAGTATACTGAGTGAATTTAAAGTGAAAACAATCACAAACAGAACAAAAAACACAAAAAAACTAGCAAAGAAATGTGGGAAAAGACTTTGGGACAAAAAAAAAAAAAAGCTGGGACAAGTTGTGAAGAGGGCTGGAATTATTCGGAATTTTACTTGAACATGTTAGGTAAGTTGGGATATAAATTAACTCAGTTCTTCAAATTGGTACACATTATATTTGTTTTCTACCATGTCTGCCTTATGTCTTTTATGTTTAACTCAGATAAGAGTTTCTTAATCTATTTAGTAATTTATTCATTCATCTGGACCCATTTCCTAAGCTGTTATGGAATGGATGTACAGTTGTTTGCACTGCTGCTATGGGTTTTGTGATAATGTCTTCCTCGGGGTACTGTGCAAGGTGTTTGGATCACTCAAAAATTCTGAAGTGGACTGTAGTTATGATTCATTTTTATTTGATATAAATATCAATTGTTGATTGAAATAATCTAATATTCTGTCATTAATGATGCAGACACCAAGAGTTAGAGGCAACAGTAGATGGTTTTAAAATTGCAAAATGTTTATCATGCTCCAGAGATTGAATTCTCATAATAGGTGATAACAGGATGGCAGGATATATTGGCATATTTTTATCCATAGGAAGATATATGTTTTCTTAATGCAAATATTGATTCTCAATTTGGCCTTAGTCACAATGAATATCTGAGTCGATGAATCTTGATATTGACCTTAATAGTAATCAATTCCTACTTCATATTCCTGAAGTCATAAATTACAGTTATATGCCGTTCTGGTCTTACTGCTTTCTAATTTCCCACGACATTCTCAGATCAATACCTCACTATTTACTAAGTGAAGAAAACAATTTATTCTGATAACACATTTGTAGTACATAACATTTTAAAATTACAAAGCTGATATTTTAGCTTTTCTAACTCCTAATAGGCATTGCAAGATAATATGTGATCAAGGGAACTTATGTACCTGACATCCTTGAATCTTCAATAACTTGATTTATAATTGATGACTGATGCACATTTTTATTTCTAAGTGTGAAGGTTACATAAATAAATAGGTAGTTACATTGTTTTATTCAGAGACATGCCACTTAAAGCAATATTATAAATGCAAAATACTTGAAATTGAATTAAGCATTTTAAGCTGAGCCATAAAATCAGTTGTTGGAATGCAGAATTAGAAGATAATTGCCAGATTTCAGCATCAGTATGTACCATTTTCTAAAACTTTAGAAGTGTTATGACAGTAGTTAAACTATAAAAAGCTGCACCTAGATGAAATTGACTCATCAAAAGAAATATACAGCAAAGAGACTACAGAATGGGCCTGGAAAATTAACAAGGCCTGGTGCTCTCTGCCTAAATCATTGTTACACACTAATTAGTGCTGTGCTCTGATTTGAGGCTTTAAATTTGTTCCTTTGAAGATTTTCTTAAAATTGTATTCAAAGGAAAGGCTCCTCTTTAATAAAACTGTATAATTCTTCATTCACTTGGGAAACATAGCTTCCTAGCATAATGCTGCTTGAAAACCTGGAGCTGACTTCTAATAGAGGTGCTAATTATTAACATTCCAGTATCAGCCAAAGGCTGCATTCTCTAAGACTGAAATAAAATAATAGTGCACAAATATTTCAACTCCATTCCCAATAAGTACTTGAAAAATTCAATAATGTTCATTAAATGCATAAATGTGAATATTAAAAATAAAGATATTTCCCCTGTGATTTATGATGTACTGTCTGAAAAGCAAAGCTGAAGAAAGGCATCATTATATGGCATAAAAAGGAATTCTTTGGCTGTTAATTATAATGTAAATTTATCATTACACCAGGAAAAAAGAACAGCTTGATATTTAAAAACCATCAGGCATGGTTGGTCATTCAAAATATAGATGCATTAATCTTTAATAATTCATGGAGTACAATATGGACAAGGATAATATAAAATGATGAGATACCTTAAAATGACTTAAAAGAAAGTTCTAGTAATGGTCTATTATAAATGGAAACTTGATGGAAGAAAAGAGGATATTTAACTTTTTCTTTTAGAAGATAGAGTAGTTAATAAGAAAATTTATATAGAATTTATCTCCATATGTCTGCAAATTACCTTATTTACTACTATTTTTTTCTCTACCATTTTTACAATGACACAATGTAAAATCCCTTCCCTATGTGAAGAAAGCTATCACTGTCATGTTAGAAAAGGAAGTAGCTTGCCCTGGGAGTTAAAATAATGAACTTTTTAAAAACACATTAACTCTCTGTGTGTCCTTGGGAAATTGGCTTACCCTCTCAGGCACTTTATTTCCTCATTTGTGCAGCCAGAGTCAGAGACGCTGATTTCCAAATGTTCACCATGCAAGTGAGATCGAGGAGGTTTTCACCCTAAAAGATAAAACAGGGTTAGTTGATAATCTTGTATTGTGTCAGTTTAAGCTGGAAATACATGATACTTTCCAGAATTTTCTTCCTTGAATGGTCTCAGGTAAAGACTGGTCACAAGAGGTATTTGTTTGAAGTTGGGGGAAGAAGGTGAAATAAAAGCCATTGTACTTTGAAAGTTGTCATCGGTTGAAGCAGTAGGGATAAATGCAGAATTCTAGCTTGTTCTCAATTTGCTACTTGCCCAGCTCTTGTCATCAAATTCTGACTCTACTGAGCAACTAGATGCTGAGCGATTGCAATGGAGAGCCAACAACTTCCCATGGTCATCTATCCTGCCCTCTTTGTGATTCTACCCTAGCAGCCTCCTGCCAGCTCTGACTATTTCATCTACATCAGGGCTATTTGGTGACTTTTTCCTTCTCCTTTCTAGTCCTTTTAATTCTTCAATTCCTCCAACAATTGTGTAGCAACTAACTTTGGAGTAGTAACTTCTTGATTTTCTAATATCTATTAATGATCATGCTTTCTTGTTGAAATCCTAACAGACATAATTGGTGAAGCTGTGCATCAGAGCTAGCATATTTTAAAAGCTTCATGGATAATACATACGTAATAGTTAAAAATAAAGAAAATGCCCATATATCTTCAATTTCATTGATCCCATAAAATTATTAGATACAATCCAGAATTCCCAAATATATTTAATCTTGAAAGTAGTGTTAAATTCATGTATTCTTGATTTCGCATTATTATAAATTTCTGGACTTTGCCTTATCTTTAAAATTTTACTTAAATTTAAGTAGCAGATATATAAAAAGAAACTTTGAAATTGATATTCATGTAAGCTAACTAAAGAAGAAAAATTTTGAATAAAAGTAAATTTAAAGAAAACTTACTAGTATCTCAATGTCTGTATTTGAAAGAGTATCAGAACTCATCTGACATGAATTCACTGAGGAATCCAAATTTCTCTTGGTTTCTAAGCACAAACTGAGTATTTTTAATATAATTTTCCAAAAGTATTGTTTCATGATTTTTTGGGGGAGGGAGAAGGTTAGGAGATATCATTCAAATTTTCCCAAATCTTACTTCCTGCTTCTTACCAGCCAAATGTATATGTACTGTTCATTTATAAGGAAATGTGATACATAATTTCCTGAGAATACTGCTGACTATCAAAGTCTGGGGACTTGTGGAGCTAATAGAAACAGTAGAATGATGTGATATCAGTTTGTGAGATTGCCTTAACCATATATTTACTTAAACTTTTCAAATTCAAAGCTGGTATCCGCTTACGTAATATGGCTTTTAGAGAAATTCAAGCTCATGAATGAGAATTTCTTAGAGACAGTGTTCATAATGATACATTCTGAAATATCTGGAAATTGAGTTCACAGTTAAGGTCCCTGATAAACTGAGGGACTCAAAAAAATATAATCAGAAGGTCCCAGCACAGGCAATGAAGGAAGTTAAAATAGGGAGACTGTCCATCTTTTTCCATCTTTTTAGAAAGGTGTGCAAAAATCTTCTAGGAAATTAAATTCTCAGCTTAATCTTATCTTCTATAATGCTTAAATTTCATTTTACTTTTTGTGAATTAAACAGTGTATTGTTCTAGAAGTACTAAAGGAGAGATAAGCCAGAACTCTCTCTCCCCAAATAATATTCCAAATCCATGTCTTACATATATTGTGGCCAATAATCTTATTCTTTACCAATAGGAAATAAAGTGAGAAAAAGCAAACTGAAGTGGGGTAGGGGAAGCATAATATAAGTATTATTTTTCCTATGTATCTATGGCAAATGCCAATTTTCCATGACTTAAAGCCAAGACAAAACAAATTATAAAATATTTTCATAAGGCCAATTCCAAGCTAGCAATTAGTTCCATAGCCAAGAGACGAAAAAAGATATGAATTATCCAACTTAGATGACTTATCCAACAAACAGCTAACAGAGTCATAGCGGGGAGAATTCAAGATGAACAGAGGAAGAGGGACCAGGAGAAAATAAAGAGCCACAGGCGAACAGCTGTGTGGGGGTTATTGTCTACTCTCTGTAACAAACAGGGAGAATGATCACTGTATTTGCTAGAATTAGATTGGACTACATGTTCAAAACATGAAGATCAGCAGTATAAGTACGATATAAAATTTCACGTGCAGGAGAAAGCCACATTTCAGCAGCCATGAACTATTCTAATAATTTACTTTGTGGCTTTCCAAAATTGTCAGTGTGGTAGACTGAATTCTATCATGATCCCTCGAATCTTGTCCATTAGAGTACACATCCTATATAATTTTTTGTGTAGGCAGAAACCGTGACATTATTCTAACCATTAGAATATGGGAAAGGTAAGGGAATTTTGCAATTCAAAAGGAAACGTCCTTTTTGGGTCTGACAATTAGGTGAGCCCTTTGAAAGAGATCCCAGACTTTCCCTAAGTTATAGACTTAAAGAGCAGAGACATTCTCCTGTTATCCTCAAAGGAGCAAACTGGCATATTGTAGAGAAGGGCTCACACAGTAGGGAATGGCAGCAGCCTTTAGGAATTGAGCGCCTCAGTCCTGCACCTGCCAGGAATGGAATTCTGCCAACAACCACAAAAGCTTCAAAGGGGATCTCAAGCATCAGAGGAGCCCACAGTCCCAGCTGACACCTTGATTACAGTTTTCTGAGACCCTGAGCAGAGGGCTAACTTCAACCATGCCCAAATTCCTGACTCAGAAACCGTGAGATCCTAGATGGCTTCTATGATCTATCCAACACAGCTTCTTGAACTTTTGTCCTCATATCTCTTCTGTAAAAAGAAACATGAAAGAAGGATTAAATAAGAAGGAGAAGAAGAATAAAAGTGCCTCCCTTTAAGAACACTTTCTAAATTTCATACTCCACAGTTCTGATTATATATCTCTACCTAGAACATGGTCACATGACCACCTTCATCTGGGTAGGAGGGTTCCATTACAAAGAAAGAGTGTGCAACTGGGTATCAGGAAAAAGTGAGATTATCTAGCACAAATTTCATATAATTTAAAGACGTTAAGGGAAGCGGGTAGTGGGATGGGTGTGCTGATCCAGAATGTTACCAGAGAGCAATTAATTCACTGCTAGCAGAATTGGTCCATATTCAATCTGGTCAGAAAATAATAAAGACTTGGAGCAATCAAGTATCTTATAAATTATCATATGTAAAGTTCTACTTTGGAGAAGGAAATGGCAGCCCACTTCATTATTCTTGCCTGGAGAATTCCATGGACAGAAGAACCTAGTGGGCTACAGTCCATGGGGTCACAAAGAGTCAGACACAACTTAGCAACTAAACAGAGTTCTACTTATCATAGTAGTAACAGAAGACCTGAACTTATTTTTTAACATAAAATTATATAAATCAAGGTAATAAAACTACAGTCCTCTACAAAAGAGCACCAATTTCAGTCAAGCATGTTAGAAAAAAAAAAGACTGAAGTACTGTTCCTTACAGTCTATTGGAAAAAAATATTTTACATTGAGGTTTGGCTAAAATAATTATATGCATTGGGTTGTTGATAACATTTCAAGATACATGATTCAGAGGCTCCTTAGTCTTAATGTTATTTGATTTGTGTTCAATAATTTCATCACTTTTGAATTTCTGGTAAGTCTTACTACTATAGCTTCTTTTATCTCCACTTAACCTCTCAGGCTTTCAATATAGCCAGTCCTTAAACTCAGTTAATTAAATAATGACCTTATTTAACATTGGTAATATATGTTGCACACACACACACATACACACATACACACATACATATATATAGTCTAATTTCATGATAATACAAGTTGGGATATTAATATACTAAATATCACTCATTTTAACAATCAAAATCCTAGCAAGTAAGAAGAGGATAACTAAGTCATGAAATTGCCATATTCTTATGGTTAATGTATAACTTTTTAATGGAACATGATATGTTTTATGTCTTGTTCTCTTAATTGTGATTATAGAAACACTATTTACTGTTTTTGGACTTGGTACTTGGTCTTGGTCAATTTTTTTTCACAATCTCCAAGAAAGCCACATTATAATTCTATTTCACATAAATTAGCTATCTCATCTGTGAAGATATATTATGCATAGATTTTTTAATTCAATTGAAATTCAGCAAACAGGCTATTATAAAGCTATCAGCTTTGATCAGTCTGACTTAGTATATTGGCTCAATGGATACAGGGGTCTGTTATTTTTCTGATCCTCTTAAGTTCCTCTGAAGTTTCTTTGCTCTAAATGAACTCTATTCTCCTTGTTAAAACTGAAGGACAAAGGGTCACAAAGACTGAACTCAATTGGAAAAAAATTAAACTGACTTTAGTTTCAGCTAATATAATGTGGCAAGGATCTGGCATTTAATTCCCATTTGTTTACAAATGCTAGACAATATGGAGCTTCTGAAACCTCAGAAGGGACTTCTCTTAGAGAAGAAAAATGTATTAAAAAAAAAGTCTCTTTTA
This sequence comes from Bos javanicus, assembly GCF_032452875.1. Lineage (NCBI taxonomy): Eukaryota > Metazoa > Chordata > Mammalia > Artiodactyla > Bovidae > Bos > Bos javanicus. The sequence goes on along the minus strand of NC_083884.1, from coordinate 25,381,452 downwards.
TCCTTTTCCATTTCAATACTCAAACTGTGATATTTAACTCATGTTATTTAATTCAAATTCTCTGTGTTAAAATAGAAATTTGAAAGCAAATATTTATTTGGCAAAATAGTTAACCAATAGAAGTAGGGAACTCTCTAGATGGATAATACAGTATTGATTTATAATTATTAGTTCAGTTTGGAAATTACATTACTCATATTTATTTTAGTAAGAGTCTATCATTACTTGAAACAAATGTGCACTTGTATATGGAGAAAATAGAAGTAGGAGAGAGATGGGATGATACCCCCAAACTTAAACCAGATAACCCTCTTAGCTCTTCATTAGCCAGGCAGATATGGTTAGCCAACAAATAAGGAGGAATAAAACTACTGTCATTCATGAAGATTCTGTGGTTACCTCTTCTTTGTACCCTTATAATTTCCTCAAAATGAACGTTATGAATATGGAAGAAAAAGTTTCACCCACTTTCTTAGATAGAACTTCAAGCTTCAAAATTTCTGGGTTGGAAAATAGCTTGAAGTCCTGTGATTATGAGGGAAATTTTCCTAGGACCCTGAAATGTAACCAGAATTACTTAATGTTTGTTTATGAAAAGATCTGAATTTTTTCATAACTTATTTATAGATCATGGGATGTAATCTTACTTGTGAAGTGCCTGTCCCTCCCACCTCAACTCTAAAGGATCAGAGAATCAAGAATTTGAATGTCAAAGAGATTGATGTATCTTTCTAACAACAGATATAAAGCAGGTAAATTATTTTAAAAATCTCTGTCTTCCATAGAGAATAGACTTACGGACATGGGGAGAGGGAAGGAGAGGGTGAGATGTATGGAAAAAGAAACATGGAAACTTACATTACCATATGTAAAATACAGTTAGCCAGCAGGAATTTGCTGTATGGCTCAGGAAATTCAAACAGGGACTCTGTATCAACCTAGAGGGATGGGATGGGGAGGGAGACGGGAGGGAGGTTCAAAAGGGAAGGGATATATGTATACCTATGGCTGATTTCATGCATTGGAGAAGGAAATGGCAACCCACTCCAGTGTTCTTGCCTGGAGAATCCCAGGGACAGAGGAGCCTGGTGGGCTGCTGTCTATGGGGTCACACAGAGTCGGACACGACTGAAGTGACTTAGCAGCAGCAGCATGACTGATTCATGTTGAGGTTTTACAGAAAACAACAAAATTCTGTAAAGCAATTATCCCTCAATTAAAAAATAAAGAAATTTAAAAAAAAAAAAACCTTTGTCTTCCAGTACCTATCATTTCATTGCTGCCTTAGTAGATCACCATGGAACAGCCTTCCTAAAGAATCCTTACACAAACTCCACATGTCCACTTCATTTCATAATTTGCAAGCTGATACCATATTCCAAAGTTTGAACAATTTTAGTTCACCTTCATATACTTTATCATTAAAGTAGGGCATTTTATCTGGAGATATTTCTAGACCTGTCCCTGTATTGTACATGAGACTAGAATACTCACAAAACTGTGAGCTCTTGGTGTGATATTACTAGCCCAGATTGCAGCTTCATTTAGGGAAACTTTCCTTTAGAACCCTTCATGTATTTTCAAGCCAGAGGTAAACTTCAGGTGGAAATAAATCATCTCTACCTTTCAAAGTGTTCCGATAAAATGAGTTGTCAAAGGAGAACAGTTGCAGTGTGTCTCAGTGAAATTCCTAAAGCATATTCAAACGCATCCTATCTTCCATATACCAATACATGCCAATAGGTGATAGGAATGATATAACTTTCATCAAATCATGAATGATTCAGTTACACCGGACAGTAAATATCTACTGACTTTGCACGTGTACAAATGAGACTTCATGCTGGGTTTCTTGCCATAAAAACAAAAATAAGCTACAGCTACAAAATGTCTTGCTGGAGCCATTGCACAGCAGGTTCTACTATTCTGTTGTTAATTCATCTCCTCCCAACATGCTCAGACTAACAATTTTTGAAGCAGGACAACATCTTAGGTTGTTAAAACAAATTGAAATCATGAAATAAAGTCTCAGTAGTTTAACATTTTATTGTATTTTATAATTTCATTATAAAATTTTTCATTCAAAAAATTTTTATAGAGATGCTGTATATATACATCATTTAAGTTCTGCCAGTATCATTATACTATATTTGATTTGTCATATATTTATCCACGTATTCATGTCGGTATCTCTCAATTGGCCAAATTTATATTTTTTCCTGGTGCATTTGAAAATAAATTGTAGATACTTTCCCCTTAGGATGTCAGCTTATGTATTATTAACTAGACTTTAATCTTGGTTTAACTTTTGTTATGATGTAAAATATATATAAAATGGAATCCACTCATTTTTAATGCACATTCTCTGAATCTTGCCATTCCTCTAGGTACTGTAACTCTCTAGCAATATAGAATATTATCATCACCACCCCCCAGAAGTTGCCTCTTGTCCTTTCCTGATCAATCACTTCACATCCTCAGATAAAAACTGCTATGGTTGTATTCCACTGTATATTCAGTTAACCTCTTCTAGAAGTTAATAGAGTAATCATGCAGTATGTACATTCTTAATAGACATTTTTCATTTATTATAAAACTTTCAAAGTTTATTCATATTGTTGAGTGTACAGGCAGTTTATTCTCTTTTCATTGCTGAATAAAAATGTATCATTTGTGAATATAATATAGTTTATTAGTTTTCTTATTAGTGGATGTGGCAGCTGTTTCCAGTTCTTTATTACTATGAAAGAGCTAATATGAAAATTCTCATATGAAATTTTATGACACTTACTTTCATTCCTTTTGGATAAATGTCTAGGATTAGAGTTGATGAGTAGCAGCATGGTTGTGGTGGTTTATTTGCTTGGTAGTGTCTGACTCTTGTGACCTCATAGACAGTAGCCTGCCAAGCTCCTCTGTCCATGGCAAGAATACTCGAGTGGGTTGCCATTTCATGGTACAGGATTTTGAAATTCCACCAAGAATGTATGGAACTCCTGGTTATTCTTCATATTTGTCACTGTTTGGTGTTGTGTGTCTATTTTGTTTTAGTCACTTTGAGTGCATGTGTAGCGGTAGCTTTGTGGTTTTTATTTGCATTTTATTGATAGCTCATGATACTGAACTGTTGACACCTTTTCTTTTTGTTATTGGTTGTTTTCATATCTTCTTTTGCAAAGTGTTTATTCAAATATTTTGCCCATTTTTATTACTGGACTGTTTGTTATTTTTATTAATGAGTTTTATGCTCCCCAGATAGTTCAATGGTAAAGAATCTGTCTGCCTTTGCAGGAGATGCAGGAGACAGAGGTTCAATCCCTGTCATGAAGATCCCCTGCAGAAGGAAATGACAGCCCACTCCAGTGTTCTTGCCTGGGAACTCCCATGGACAGAGGAGCCTGGCAGTTTACAGTCCATGCGGTCGCAAGGGATTTGGACATGAATTAGCAACTAAACAATAACATGATACTTAGATACCAGTATTTTGTCAAAAAAATGTTTTTGTAAATACTTTCACTTGGACTATTTATTTTCTTAATGTTTTATTCTATAGGTTATAATTTTTAATTAGATATAAATTATAATTTTAATATCATTTATTAATATTTGTGTGAGTTATCAAGGAAATATTTACCAGACCATCCAAGTCAAAGAAACATATTCATGTTTCCTCAATAGTTTTAAGTTTTATATACATGTTTATGTTCTATCTCAATTTAAAAGTTTTATAGAATGCAAGGTAGGTATCAGGGTGACTATTATAATGCTCATATACATATCCAGAAATTCTAGTAATATTTGTTGAAAGTCTTTTTTTGCTTTACCACTTTTCTCTGAAACATAAGTTGAAAATTAAATAATATACATGTTGGTTTATTTCTGGGCTATTTTGTTTTATTAATGTGTAATGTATTCTTATGCCAAAGCTGCATTCTCTTGATTACTGTATATTTAAAACAAGGTTTGAAAACTGGTAGTCTAAATACTCCAATTTTGTTTTTCAAAATGGCTTTCAGTATTTTAGGTTCTTTGCTTTTCCACACATCTTAGAATCAAACTGTCAGTTACTACAGAAAACTTGCTGAGATTTGATTTGACTTTGTGTGCAATCTGTATATCAATTTGAGAGGAACCGACATCTTAGCAATATGGAGTCTCTCAGTCCATGACAGTGACTTTTCTTATTATTTATTCAAATCTTCATTAAGTGTGGAGGTTTAAAAAAAAAACTGTTGATACTATAAAAAAGATCATTACTTTCTATTTCATAATTATGAATTTTGATTTTTTACTGAATTCACTGATTAGTTCTGTTAATTATACTGTAGATTTCTGATGATATTATATGTAAACAACATGCCTTCTGCAAATAGGTATTCTTATACTCTCTTATCTTTATGTCTTGATTTCTAACTTTCCGTAGTGGCCAAGAACCCTGTAGATGTGGTGAGAATGGATATTTTTTTCTTGTTCCCTACTACAAAGAAGGAATTCAAATCTGCAGTGTTAAATGTGAAGTTAGCCTTAGGTTTTTCATGAATGTCCTTTTTCAGGTAGAGGGAATTTCCTTTTATTACTAAATTGCTACAAGTTTTAATTTTGAAGGAATGTCAAATTTTATCAAATGTTTTTTATCATTTATTAAAACTTAATTTGTACTTTTTCATTTTTACAAAATGGGCTACATCAGTTGATTTTGTAAATTTCAATCAATCTTACATTCCTGTGACAAAATTTATTGGCTGCAACACATTACCCTTTTACATATTGCTATATCTGATTTTCTAAAATACTATTAGTCAAGTTTGCATGTAGGTTTATAGACATATATTAGCCTCCAGTTATTAGTTCCTTCTAATATATATTTTTATTTTGAAATTACCCTCCTTCTCCTCTATATTGTGAATTTGTGAAAGATCGTGTTATTTCTTCCTTAAATGCTTAAAAGAATTGACCAATGGTATCACCTGGTCCTAGAGTTTTCTTGTTGGAAAGTTTATGAGAATGGATTCAATTTATATACAAGACACATAGCTGTTCAAATTTTGCCCTTTGTTTCCTGTACATTTCAGTAAGTTATGTTTTACAAGAAAATTGTCTATTTGGTTTAAATTGTTGTAGTTGTTGACAGAAAACTGTTCATAATCTCTTATTTTGTATGTACCAGTATTACTTGTATGTACCTGTGCTACTTGTTAGACCTAATGGAGGCAGAAGATATTAAGAAGAAGTGGCAAGAATACATGAAGAACTATACATAAAAGATCTTAAAGAACCAGATAACATGATGGTGTAATCACTCACCTAGAGTTAGATACCTGGCGTGTGAAGTCAAGTGGTCCTTAGGAAGCATCACTATGAACAAAGCTAGTGGAGGTGATGGAATTCCAGCTGAGCTAGTTCAAATCCTAAAAGATGATGCAGTTAAAGTGCTGCACTCAACATGCCAGCAAATTTGGGAAGCTCAGCAGTGGCCACAGGACTGGAAAATGTCAGTTTTCATTCCAATCCCAAAGAAAGGCAATGCCAAAGAATGATAAAACTACTGCAGAATTACACTCATCTCACATGCTAGCAAAATAATGCTCAAAATTCTCCAAGTGAGGCTTTAACAGTACATGAACTGAGAACTTCCAGATGTTCAAGCTGGACTTAGAAAAAGCAGAGGAACCAGAGATCAAATTGAAAACATCTGTTAGATCATGGAAAGTGCAAGAGAATTAAAAAAAAAAAAACAAAAACACAACTGCTTCTGCTTCAGTGATTATGCCAAAGTCTTTGACTGTGTGGATAACAACAAAGTATGGAAACTTCTTCAAGAGATGGGAATACCAGATCACCTTACCTGCTTCTTGAGAAATATGTATGCAGGTCAAGAATCAACAGTTAGAACACGACATAGAACAAGGGACTGGTTCCAAATTGGGAAAGGAGTACTTCAAGGCTGTATATTGTCACCCTGCTTATTTAACTTATATGCAGAGTACATCATGAGAAATGCCAGGCTGGATGAAGCACAAGCTGGAATCAAGATTGCCAGGAGAAATATCAATAACCTCATATATACTGATGATACCACCCTTACAACAGAAAGCAGAGAGAAGCTAAGGAGCCTCTTGATGAAAGTGAAAGAGGAGACTGAAAAAGCTGGCTTAAAACTCAACATTCAAAAAACTAAGATCATGGCATCCGTTCCATCAATTCATGAGAAATAGATGGGTAAACAATGAAAACAGTGACAGACTTTATTTTCTTGGGCTCCCATATCACTGCAGATGGTGACTGCAGCCATGAAATTTAAAAGATGCTTGCTCCTTGGAAGAAAAACTATGACCAATCTAGAGAGCATTTTAAAAACAGAGACATTACTTTACCAACAAAGGTCAATCTAGTCAAAGCTATGGTTTTTCCAGTAGTCAGGTATGGATGTGAGAGTTGGACTGTAAAGAAAGCTGAGCACTGAAGAATTGATGCTTTAGAACTTTGGTGTTGGAAAAGACTCTTGAGAGTCCCTTGGACTTCAAGGAGATCAAACTACTCAATCCTAAAGGAAATCACTGCTGAATATTCATTGGAAGGATGATGCTTAACCTCCAATACTTTGGTCACCTGATGTGAAGAACTGACTCATTTGAAAAGACTCTGATGCTGGAAAAGATTGAAGGCAGAAGAAGAAGGGGACAACAGAGGATGATTGCATGGCATCACTGATTCAATGGGCATGAGATTCTGCAAGCTCCAGGTGTTGGTGATAGATAGGGAAGTCTGACATGCTGCAGTCAATGGGGTCACAAAGAGTCAGACATGACTGAGAGACAGAATTTTACCGAACTGTACTAGTACTGATAACCACCCTTTAATTATTAATAGTGGTAATTTGTGTTCTTACTGTCCCTTTTCTAGATCAATCAACTCAGAAGTTCATAAAATGTGTTAATCTTTACAACTTTTAACAAAAGAAATTTTCTCTGTAGAGATATTCTAGTGGTTATCTGTTTTCTATTTTATTGATTTCTGCACTTCATTTATTGGTTGTCTTGGGATTTATTTTTTTGTTGTTGGTGGTGTAGATTTGTATAAAAATCAAATAGGTGATTAGTGGTGCTGTTCAAATCTCCATATCTTACCAATTTTTTGCTTATTCGTTCCATAAATCAATCATTATTTTTATGAGATATGTCATGCCTTCTTAGTTCTTTGTATGTAGAGTAATTGGGTTACATCCTGAACACTGTGAAAGTTACATTCGTCCAAATATTGTTGACATTTTGGTTTGTACGTTTTAGTAGGCATTTAACTTTGTCATATTCAAATGAAAACTCTCTCTTAGGAAAACTAAGGAATCCTAGGTTAGCTCTTTTCTCTCTGTCTGAAGTTTGTCTCCAGCATGCACAGTTCATAGGTAAGTCAGAGATTCAGAAATGTTTATATATAGAATTTGGGGCTTCTTCCCTTTGGTTCACTCTCCTATCAGATTCATATTTTATTTTATAACCACTGTCATCAGCCCAAACTCTGTCTTTGCTTTTTGTGACTGCAAGTACTGCACTTAAAAAAAAAAATTAGAGTTGATTTACAATATTTCAACTATTGTATTGAAATTTCAATATTTTGTATTATATTTCAACATTTTGCTATTCAATTAAATAACAAAGTGATTCAGTTATATGTACATATATGTTTGAAAGTGAAAGTCACTCATTTGTGTCTGACTCTTTGTGATTCCATGGACTAAAGAGTCTATGGAATTCTCCAATCCAGAATACTGAAGTGGGTAGCCTTTCCCTTCTCCAGGGGATCTTCCCAACCCAGAGATAGAACCCAGGTTTCCCGCATTGCAGGCGGATTCTTTACCAGCTGAGCCACAAGGGAAGCAGAGTGAAAGTTGCTCAGTCATGTTTGACTCTTTGCAACCCCATGGACTGTAGCCTGCCAGGTTCCTCTGTCCATGAAATTCTCCAGGCCAGAATACTGGAGTGGGTAGTCGTTCCCTTCTCAGGGAGATCTTCCCAACCCAGGAATCAAACACAGGTCTCCCACATTGCAGGCGGATTCTTTACCATCTGAGCCATCAGGGAAGCCCTATATATGTGTATTCTTTTTCACATGTTTTTCCATTATAGGTTATTACAAGATATTTAATATAGTTCCCTGTGCTATACAGCAGTTCCTTGTTTATCCATTTTATATATAGTACTGTACTGCACTTTAGATCATGGTTTAAATCAACATGAGAGATCTTCTTTAAAGCTTAAAACTCAGTAAACAACAGTTAAGCTAGTCCAAGTCATTTCCTTTTTTCTTTTCTTTTTTGATACTTGACTCCTCTCCTTAATCAGTTTTATTTCTTCACACTCCAGGATAAGTCTAGTAAAAGCTTAAACATAACATTAATGGATCCCCTGCCATTTTTACTATTTCAAAAAGACTCATTTTACCGATATTCTAATTGTTAATGTAAGTTTAGTTGTATTTTGGGTGAGATAGAAGGTACATGGTAAACTTATTCTTTGACAATCAACCAAGTTTCAAAAGAGAAATACATTTTATTATCTGGCTATTTTATATATAATTCAGTTGGTAGTTGCCATTTATGTATCTTGTACTAATTTTTTGGACCTTGTTGTAAGGATTTATTCAGAACAGGAATTGGCCAACAGCTCTCAGATTAAATTTGGCTCACTGCCTATTTTTGTAAATAAAGGTCAATTTAATGCATTTATTCATTTACTTATTGAACATACTCATTTATGTATTGTCGAAGAGTGCCTTCTCATTATATTAGCAGAGTTGAGTAGCTGAGACAGAGACCATAGAAGTGCAAAATGTAAAATACTTACTATTTATAAATAGCCAAGAAGTGTACTCTTTCTACAAACTTTATAAAAAGTTTCACTAAACAAAATCTATAATATGATATAAACATCTCAGGATGATTTTTTGCTTGGAGTCCAGAGCATGTACAAACTATGCAGCTTGAATACAGGTAATAGATAAGGCTTCTCTCTAGTTAGAAAGCAATCCTGTTAGACCTTACTAGTCCCTTCTTAAGCCACTGAATTGTAAATCATAAGATTGTTTTATTTAATCATCATTATTATTCGATTTGGGCTTCCTGGGTGGTGCTAGTGATAAAGAATCTGTCAGCTAGTGGGCAGGAGACATAAAAAGATGCTGGTTTGGTCCCTGGGTCAGGAAGATCCCCTTGAAGGAGGGCATGGCAAACCACTCCAGTATTCTTGCCTGGAGAGCCCCTTGGACAGAAGAACCTGATGGGCTACAATCCATAAGATCGCACAGAATCACACATGACTGAAGCAACATACACACACATTATTTGATTTTACTATAATGATGTCCAGTTTTTAGAAAATAGAATTATTAATACCTGCAACTATCATAATATTATGTGTATATTAGCATAGTCAAAATATAATTTGGAAGAAAATATAATGTATTTACTTTATGGTATGGAACTAGCCTACATTAGCATAGGAAAGGTTCTTTTTTCATTAGTCTTCTGTGCCTGTAGTTTCATCACATCTCCTATTTGATGATATTTCAATATTGTATGTTTAAATGCACATTACCAATGAATATAAGGAATCTAATAATGTCTTATTTCTCATAGTGAATGATTAAAAAACGTACACTATTCCTCAGAACAAGTTTCTCTTATGATATTCATTTGTCATTGTCCAGGTAAACATTCTCTAATAGGTGCCCTGGACTTGTTTTTGTCTGGTGGACTTTGTCATTGACTAGAGTTGGGGACTTAGAGATTACAAAGCAAAATAAAACGAGGGAAGGAAATTTACCTTAATGGTTCATCATCATTGTACTGAATTTTTTTAGGTCAACCAAGTAATAGAAAAGGTCTTCCCTGTAGCTCAAATGGTAATGAGTTTGCCTGCAATGCAGGAGACTGGGGTTCGCTCCCTGGGTTGGGAAGATCCCCTGGAGAAGGAAATGGCAATCCACTCCAATATTCTTGCCTGGAGAATCCCATGGATAGAGGAGACTGGCAGTCCATGAGGTTGCAAAGAGTCCGAGGTGACTGAGCAACTAACACTGACACTAATTAAGTAAAAGAAACAAAGAATATTTCCTGTAAGTAGTTTTAAAGATGTAGTATTCACTTGAGAGTAATGTTTGAAAGCAGGCTTTTTAAGAAATGTGCTGATTTTTGTGAGCATTTCATATATGAAACTCAATGTAGGTAATTTTTCTTCTAGACTTTATTGAACTTGTCAGTCTTCATTTGGGCAGGACTCAAGGGAATGAAGTGAAAAATACTATCTATTCCCCTAATATTTGTATTATTCATATTTTATCCTACTTTTAACCTCTCATCTTAAGATTCATGTGAATATGAGCATTTGTAAAGTTACATTGCCCTGTATCTATTTCTTCCAACCAATTTCCTTTCTGAAAAATATTGAATTTCTTTTTATAGGGTCAGCCTAAAAAAAAAATTACAGGATACAATAAATCCATTTAATCTTCCTATGTCCACATTTGGCCTTAATCTCCTTGTTCATTTTTGGACACAGATATCCAGAATAAAATTTTATTTTCCTCAGAGCAGAGAAACACATTCTGTGGCTTTCATGTTTAACAACTCAACAACCTTCTGCTCAAGATTAAATACTTCATTGTGTCTATGGGCAGTTGCATATTTATTACTCTCGAGGCAGTGGTATTTGAAATAAATGGAATTGAATGACTTTGAAATATTTTCTGAAATTCATATATCATGAGTTGCTCTTTCCAAAAGGAAAAGAAAATATTTTGAATCCCGTCTATAAGAAGAACAGTCCATGTGAGACACACCAAGGCTATAATAGTAAAGAACATTTTAATACTAGTCATTGTGGCTCAGTTCCTTTTTTGCTGTTGGGCTGAATTCTTGGCATCAAAGCAATGGTTCTCCATGTTTTTATTTATTTATTTACTTTTCTTTTCTTAAGACTGAGAGCATTTATTTCTCTGGATTTTTAAGTTCACGTATTACAATTTTACAATATCCTTCATGTCTACTAGTTAATTGTCTTTGTCATATGATTAGTTGCCAAACTAAATTTGGATATTAAACATATAGATTGCATTTATGGGTAATCTTTTTTAAAATTTTATTTATTTATTTTAATTGGAGGATAATTGCTTTACAGTATTCTAATGGCTTTTGCCATACACCATTGTAAATTGACCGCAGCTATACATGTGTCCCCTCAATCCTGAAACCAACACCCTCCCATGCCCCTCTCCACCCCATATATATAATATCCATATGGAATATGAGTATATATTTTTGAATCATTTTTACTATTCATTTCAAAGCTCACTCCCACCATAATGACCTTCACACTTTCTGGCGTAAGTCCCTGGATGTGACTGCACCTACATTTTTTGTTTTACTCTGCCTTATCCCTAGAATTTTCCACCACATATATGTGCAAGATTTTTCCCTCTTTCTGATGGTCTGTGCTCAAAATGCCTTCATAGAAAGGTCTCCCATGACTCATATCCTGTTTCTCTGTTGCCTTCTTTCATTATATTTCCATAGTTTCATCACTTCCTACATATTATCTTCATTTGCTTGTTCATTGTCCACCTTCTCTTACTAGAGTTCTAGCTTCATGTAAGAAGGAACTATCAGGCTCACAACAATATGTAGAACAAAGCAAATGGATTGGTTGAATGTCAGTTAAATCTTTTTGGTGTATGCATATTGAACTCAAACAGCCTGAAATTATTTGATTATCTACTTTATAATTAAATTATAAATTTAAAAAGTAATTAAATGACTATAATTAGAAAAACACTTAAATTCTTTAACGTAAAATAGTCCTCTCTCAAAATTTACCCTCTAAGGAACTCTTACAAAGTGAGGCATTGCCATACTTATGCTTTTGTAATTCCTTAATCAGAAAGCAAGCTGTAGTCTCAACAATACTTACCAACAGTGTGTTATTATTCAGTATAATGCTGAATATGCAAAAAATCTTTACAATGTGAGAAGTGTATGAATATATTTAAATGAATAAATATATAAAAGTCCATATTTTATTTTTTAAAATGTGTTAAATTACAATTATCTGTGAATTTTGTGGCTGTAAAGATTCTAATTTCTCATCAGTGAAGATATTTCAATTTCTATTTTGTCTTGCTAGTCAGTCAAAAGTTGAAAGTAAAGGTGTCTAAGATCATGCTTGACTATGCCTAAGTTACTACCTCATCAAATATTTTTTACTTACGTAGAAATATTTTCTGTTTCTCTCAAAGTTGTTTTGTCTCCACATCACCAATAGTGTTAGAATTAAATCTTTTTAACAATAACAACATGAACAGAACTACTTCATTTTAAGAGGTGACCATGATTAATAGGGCAAATAATGTTTTGCTACAACAAAAAAGCTTACTTACTGAGTCATAGAAGTTGAGAGAAGAAATGAATCCAGAAGTATCTCTCCAATTTCATTTATTTCTTCCTTTTAATTTTCACCATACATCTGTATTATATAGTGGATGGTTGCCTTTATCATATACTTAATGTCAGGCATTTCAACAACCCTGTTTTCCTATTGACAAGGGTGTTTGTTTCTTAAACAAACCACATAATTCCTTTGCTTTCTTCTCATGAGAAAATTTATGTCTTCAAATCTTAATGCTTTCTCCTAAATTTTATTTAGGAGAAATAAAATTTTTATGTTTATGTTGAAATTGATTTCAAATTTACATTTGTAGTCATTATATTCTAAGGCAGTATATGCTTGTGTGCATGTTAAGTTGCTTACGTGTGTATGACTCTTTGTGACCCAATGGACTGTAGACTTCCAGGCTCCTCTGTCCATGGGATTCTCTAGGCCAGAATACTGGAGTAGGTTGCCATGCCCTCCTCCAGAGGATCCTCCCAACCCAGGGACTGAACCCACGTCTCTTATGTCTCCTGCACTGGCAGGCAGGTTCTTTACCACTAGTGCCAGCTGAGAAGCCCAAGGTAGTATACAACTTAATATTATTCATGACCAACTTTTAAGTATTTTTCACCTAAAAATCACTGAGTACCTACACTTCTACAGAATTTTTGTGTGTTAGATAAAATATTCTAATTTTTGTGTGATTTGTAGGTTTCTTTTTCTTTTTTATCTTTTCTTGTATTTCCGTATAATTTCTCTAAAATCCTCTAGATTAGCTTTGAAATTTAGTATGTTGGCAAAACTCTTAGTTTTCCAAAAGGTTTTAGGTCATATCAAGTGGGCCTTAAGAAGCATTGCTATGAACAAAGTTAATGGAAGTGATGGAATTCCAGCTGAGCTATTTCAAATCCTGAAAGATGATCCTGATAAAGTGCTGCACTTATTATGCCAATAAATTTGGAAAACTCAGGAGTGGCCACAAGACTGGAAAAGGCTAGTTTTCATTCCAATCCCAAAGAAGAGCAGTGCCAAAGAATGTCCAAACTACCGCACAGTTGTACTCATTTCACATGCTCACAGGTAAAGCTCATAATCCTTCAAGCTAGGCTTCAGCAGTACCTGAACTGAGAACTTCCAGATGTACAAGTTGGATTTAGAAAGGGCAGAAGAACCAGAGATCAAATTGCCAACATTCATTGGATCATGGAGAATTCCAGAAAAACTCCAGGGAATTCCAGAAAAAACATCTACTTCTTCTTCATTGACTATACAAAAGCCTTTGGCAGTGTGGATCACAACAAATTGTGGAATATTTTTAAAGATTTAGGATTACTAGACCACCTTACCTGTCTTCTGAGAAACCTGTATGAAGGTCAAGAAGCAATAGTTAGAACTGGACATTGAAAAATAGACTGTTTCCAAATTGGGAAGGGAGTAAAACAAGGTTGTATGTTATCACCCTGCTTATTTAATTTATATGCAGAATACATCATGCGAAATGCCATGCTGGTAGAATCACAATCTGGAATCCAGACTGCTGGGAGAAATATCAACAACCTCAGAAGTGCAGATAATACCACTCTATGACAGAAAATGAAGAAGAACTAAAGAGCCTCTTGATGAAGGTGAAAAAGGAAAGTGGAAAAGCTGGCTTAAAACTCAACATTCAAAACACTAAGATCATGGCATCTGGTCCCATCACTTAATGGCAAATAGATGGGGAAAAAAGTGGAAACAGTGTCAGATTTCATTTTCTTGGATTCCAAAATTGCTACAGTGACTGTAGCCATGAAAGTAAAAGACACTTGCTGCTTCAAGGGGAAGCTATGGCAAACCTAGACAGCATATTAAAAAGGAGAGACATCCCTTTGCTGACAAAGGTCCGTATAGTCAAAACTATAGTTTTTCCTGTAGTCATGTATGGATGTTGGACCATAAAGAAGGTTGAGTGCCAAAGAATTGGTGCTTTTGAATTGTGGTGCTGGAGAAGATTCTTGAGAGTCCCTTGCACTTTAGGGAGATCAAACCAGTCAATCCTAAAGGAAATCACTCCTGAATATTCATTGGAAGGACTGATGTTAAAGATGAAACTCCAATGCTTAGGCCACTGATGCAAAGAGCCGACTCATTGGAAAAGACCCTGATGCTGGGAAAGAGTGAAGACAAAAGGAGAAGGGACAGTAGAGGATGAGATGATTAGGAATCATTACTGATTCAATGGACATAAATCAGAACAAATTCTGAGAGAGAGTGAAGGACAGGGAAGCCTAGTGTGCTGCAGTCCGTGGGGTTGCAAACAGTCAGACAAGCCCTGGTGACTGAACAATAACAACATCATTCCCTCCCTGGCTGACTTCAGGTGCATCTCTCACTATTCTCTTGCCTGCACACAATGTTGCCTGTGGCAGTAGCCACCCTCTGATACTTCCAGTTCTAAAGGGCAGCATTAGGGCACTCATGGATCCCTGAGATTAAAAAGGTACACCGATATTCCTGCTTAATGGTTGTTAAGATGTGGAAGGTACAGGGTCTGTCATAATGTCAAATCCTCTTTATCATCCTTAGTACATAGATGCTTTATCAAGTCTAGAATGTGAAGATTATTTCATATGGTCAAACATTCTTCCCATATCTATTGTTTATGGCATAAACATTTCTTCGGCATTCAAAGCCAGATTTTGTTATCCCTCAACTTGTTGTTTCTGCACAAAACTTCAAAGATTCCTATTTAGAGATCTCTATGTTAAGATGCTTGGCATACATGCTCTGTCAACTACTGATGCAGGCAGTTTGTGCTGGATCTTTCCCTTTGGCCATCAAGAGATGAACAAAGCCGAGTATGCCTGTGAGTTTGCCCCTGTAGAAAATTTCCCCAATTTCCTCTCCCAGCTTTGTCCAGAAGGATGACCTCTAGGTTACATATGTACTATTTCCCATGCCTTCTGGTTTCCTGTTGAACTCCCTAAGAGGGAGTTGCAACAGAAGGGTAGAGGGAATAGGTATGAGAGATCAGGATATTTCCACCTAGCTCTGTCTCTGTGGGGTTGTCTCAGGCTAGCTGTGATCTAAGACACTGCTCTCCCAAGGACACAAACTGTCTCCACAAACTCCCTTCCAGATCCCAGGGAGTGCACCCATCCTCCTTGCTTTTCACTTAGCGTGCTAACTGCTTACTTGCAAAGCTGCAACTAAACTACATGTTACTTTATTACTTCTTGGTAATACTGGCATACTTTCTCCTCTGTACATATTTAGTTCTTAAAATAAATCCACTCGTATTTTTTATTCTTCAAGAGTGACATCTTGTATTCAAAGCTATGGTTTTTCCAATGTCATATACAGATATGAGAGCCGGACAATGGAGAAGGCTGAGCACCGAAGAATTGATGCTTTTCAATTGTGGTGCTGGAGAAGACTCAAGAGTCCCTTGGACTACAAGGAGATTAAACCAGTCAATCCTAAATGAAATCAACCCTGAATATTCACTGGAAGGAGTGATGTTGAAGCTGCAGCTCCAACCCTTTGGCCACCTGATGTGCAGAGCCTACTGTTTGGAAAAGACCCTGATACTGGGAAAGATTGAGGGTTGGTGAGCATTATTTCATTGAGTCAGTGAGCATCACTGACTCAACGGAATGAGTTTGAGTAAACTTTGGGAGATAGCGAAGGTTAGGGAAGTCTGGCATGCTGCACTTCATGGGATCACAAAGATTCAGACGTGACTGAGCAACTGGACAATAACAAAGAGTGATATCCTTTTTCCGTTTGAAGAAAGTCCTCATGCTGCCTGAAAGGTGAAGGGTTAATATGATAGGAAATCACTGGGAAAAATGTTTGTTCATACGAAAATGCTATACATCCCCTTAGGCTCTTACAGATAATAATTATAATCATTCAATCATGTTTTTAGTTGTGAAAAAAAAAATAGAAACTTTTTCCAAATTTCTTTTGTTTTATTCAGGATTTCCTTTTTTAGAGAATGTCTACTATATTCTAGGAGCAGCCACATCATATCGTCAGGGTAAGGCATCTGGTCTGTGATTATTCTCTAGAAAAAGTCCTCTCTGGGATGATGTCCATGGCATCAACAAGCTCTTGCATTTCTTGCATGTGGCACTGGATTATCTGGGATCCCACTGTGGCATCCAGTTACTGATTCATATATACAGTATCCTCATTTTACATGTTATTTCAGGCATCAGTTTTTCTCTCAACCCTTTTGTTCCTTTCATGAAGGAATACAAATTAAGCACATTCCTTATTTCCTCCTACACTTCCTGGGACCTTGGGACACTGAACTCTTGGGTTCTCTTAGACTACCTCTTCTCTTTCATCTTTCAAGAAGCTAAGCAAGTATACTCTTTATTTGGTTTTCTTCCGAGACTCTGTGAATTTTTGTCCGCCCCCTCACCCCCTACCCCAGAACTTGTCACATAGAAGTGAGTCTCTTCATTTTCTTAAACTGGCAATGTTGTTTAAATTTCACTGATACTGGAAATGTTGTTTTTTTATGCACACTAGTAAAGACATACCCTTGTACCATCACCTTAAAAATTATCCCCATTTTTGAAGGTGACTGAGTTCCCATCCTAGTCCTGAATTTTAAAAGCAGTACTAATCCCTTGCTCATTGAACTCCTGGGATGGAGGAAGCCAATGACAGAGTTTCCTCTCTGAGATCAACCCCACTTCTAAAACGAATCTCCTTCATATCCTTCTTTACCTCAGGCAGACTTCATATAAAATATGGTTTTTTGGTCACATTTTTTCCCTCTTGTCCTTCTGTGCCACTCTGGTGGTAAAGCTCCAATAAGCTCAGAGCATTTTTTCCTCTCTGCTTGTCATAGAAAGTTCTAATGCTCTTTTCAAAATGCACATTTGATCATATCATTGCTCCTGCTTAAAATACTCCTATGACTTCCCTCTATTCCAAGGATTATGTAATACATATAAATTATATGAATATATGTCATACATATATAAATCTTTTGCATAGTCTGGCTCCCAGGGCGTCCTTTCCCTTATTTGCTACACTCAGCCACACTGACCTAATGATTTCTTGGAAATGTTATGCTATTAGTCGCTCAGTCATGTCTGACTCTTTGTGACCCCGTGAACTGTAGCCCGCCAGGCTCCTCTGTCCACAGAATTCTCTAGGCCAGAATACCAGAAGGGGTAGCCATTACCTTCACCAGGGAGTCTTCCTGACCACTTGAATATGCTTACAAGTCCTTTTTCCTCTGTATCTCCCTTTTCATACTAGGTCTCCTTTTTAATTTCAAGCTCAGTTTAAGAATTTCTCTTAGGGAAACTTTTACTGATCTTCCAATTTAAGACAACTCCTTTATTGTACCCTCGCATAATTCCAGTTGAGCTATTTCAAATCCTGAAAGATGATGCTGTGAAAGTGCTGCACTCAATATGCCAGCAAATTTGGAAAACCCTTTCTTTGCATATTACTTTTCATTTCTCCTTTTTGTCCAGCTCCATCTATTTCTTCAAGCCGTGGTTTAAATGTTGTTTTCTCCTAGAGATATTCTTGGACAAAAAATTTAGAAATAGGTCCACTGATTTTTTCACTGAATTATATACACTTTGCTCATAGCAATTATTTAATATATTTAGTCCTCAGTAAACTGTGATAGCCATAAATGTACCCTTTATGGATACCATTTTAAATACCTTGCACAAAATATGGCTCCCCATTTGTGGTTGCTCCTCATGAGCTATTTATGAAGTTGTAGGGCTCCTGAATTAATATACTTCAAGGGGTTTCTTGGGTTTCACATGCAATGCAGGAGATCCTGTTCAGTTGCTGGATTGGGAAGATCTCCTGGAGAAGGGATAGGCTCCTCACTCCAGTATTCTTGGGCTTCCCTGATTGGTGGTTCAGCTTGTAAAGAATCCGCCTGCAATACAGGAGACCTGTGTTCAATCCCTGGGTGGGGAATGTCCCCTGCAGAAGGGAACAGGTACCCCTTCCAGTATTCTGGCCTGGAGAATTCCATGGACTATATAGTCAATGCGGTTGCAAAAAGTCAGACACGACTGGGCAACTTTCCCTTTCAGGAGGCGTCTTACCACTAGCTGTGTTTGAGCTATGTCATCAAAGAAATGACATTATTGACAAGGTTGATCTAGTGCTATTTCTTATATTAATGCTAATCAAGGAGACAATTATCTTCCTCAAAAAGGTAAAAAGTATTGCCAGGGGCATCTGTGAAACCGAACTTTAACCCAATGTTCTCCTAACTTCTAGTCATATATAATTTGTTTTATACAGTCTAATAATTTCTGTGCTAGGCTTAGTTGCTCAGTCGTGTCCGACTCTTTGCAACACCATGGACTATAGCCCACCAGGCCCCTCTGCCCATGGGGATTCTCCAGGCAGGCGTACTGGAGTGGGTTACCATGCCCTCTTCCAGGGCATCTTCCCAACCCAGGGGTCAGACCCAGGTATCCCTCATTCAGGCGGATTCTTTACCATCTGAGCTATTTCTGTTACATATTTATTGTTCAACTTCTTTGGAGCACTCATTGTTTTGTAGGATAAAAGACCATGTAAGACCTGTTTACAGATTTCAAAATCCTATGGTTATGTACATGAGACTGCAAATTTATGTTATGCTATTTTGGCCAAAAATTAAAATTGTAGAAACAAAGAACAAATGGTTGATCCTGAAACATAGGAGCTTAAAGAACAATGTGATCACTAGAGGTCAGAAGAGACAAAACAAATATAATGTCTTGAAGGAAGCAGGACTTGAGCTTTTTCCTGAAAACTGAATATGTTCTGTAAAGGACAAGGAGGATGGTATTCCTGGACGATGTCTACAGAATTATTAAAGCATTGCAAATCCCCTAGTTTTAAAAAGTAACATCACCTCTGCCATCCACAGTCATAGATATGCAAAGTCATACCCAGTGAAGTCACATCACCTCTTGAGCTTTCCTGCCACACTACTACCATTAACATTTCAGGTATTGCATTTTAAAAATAAATTAGAATATATTATAAACATAAACTTCATTGTGATTGATTTAATCCTATTTGTGTCTCCTATAGCCAGAATAGAGTACATTATTTATTGATCTCTTACCCACATTCTTCTCCTTTACTATTACTAAATGAATTTTGACTTATGAAGAATGACCCAAGGAGTCAAATGTCATCTCCTATCCAATAGAGTGCTAATTCCTGTTACTAAAATGATCTTCTTCTTATCCTAGAAATGTAATGCATATGTTGGTTATTATAGGATTTCAATAAAATATTGATGCACTAATACGGTATTCACTTAAAGGATATGAGGTCGAGAGTTCAGGAAGAAGGGTAGTCTAGTTAGAGCTTCATCATAGGATACTCAAAATGCAGGGGGACTGAATGGAAGAAAGAAGAATGCTCCGCTGGCATAGGTTTCATGGATTTTGCTCTAATAAGGTTTGTGCCATTGAACAGTTTTGGAAGGGACTCTGTGAAGTAGGATTTGGAAGTAAAATTTGTTGCATACATTAAACGGGGCCATATTGAGATATTTGAATGTGATTATCATTTTATGCTATTAGATTATTATTTCTTTAGTATTTTATACTTACAGCAGTAAAGCACAGAAAATATATAATCTGCTTTAGATAGCAATTGCTAATTAGTGGACATTGCCTATGTTAGGTGAAAAAAAGTCTTTATTATTAGAGCCAGGAAAAATCCCTTCACCCAAATATCTATGCGTAGTATTAGCTGAATGCTGTTAATTTTCAGAAAAACTGCAAAATAATTTATTGAAGTGACTGAACTATTTGTAATGTGAAACACACATTTTTAAATATCTTTTTTTTTTTTAATGAAAAAGGTATTCAGTATGTTCTGGTACCCTGCTCCAATTTTTCTCCCTAATATTCTGGTGTAACTATCTGAATAATTTAATTTCTAATTTGTTCTTGATACTTTTTTTTCAAGTTTGGAGGATTCTTTTGTGAAAATTCAAGTAAAGTTCTTGTGCTTTGCTATCAAGGCTGAATGTCTGACTCAGGGATCTCCATCCTTGTTTTATACAACGGTCAAAGTATGGTCTTTAAAGACATCTTTTTCAGTTGTCTTCTGTAGACAACTTTGCTTCCTCCCAATAGAGTCCACACAATGCTGGCTTCCTGTTTGACTATTCAATGGTGAGGCTGTATCTCAGCCTCTGTCTCTAACCTGAACATTCTAAATCATAGTGATTGATGGAATTTTATCTGCCAGCTGCATTCTTACATCCACAACTTGCCTTCTGCTTTTTAT
This sequence comes from Bos javanicus, assembly GCF_032452875.1. Lineage (NCBI taxonomy): Eukaryota > Metazoa > Chordata > Mammalia > Artiodactyla > Bovidae > Bos > Bos javanicus. The sequence goes on along the minus strand of NC_083884.1, from coordinate 25,360,753 downwards.
GAATGTGTGAGCAATATTTTTAATCCTTTGTGCTGGAAGCAAGTCTTTATTTAGCTTAAGAGCTGAAAATAATTACCCAGTTCTTACCCAGCTCCACAGCATGTCCTTTCTAATAAATTAAATAACCCTTCATCAATAATGATGGCTCTGGATCTGCTGTTTAATCCCTTCATGACTAGTTTTATGCAGACTGCTTTTTCAGCTACTTAATCTTCATCTGATATGTTAAGAAAAGAAAAAAATACACATGTGTACATGCACATATAGGATGTGATGTGTGTGTTTGTGTGTTTTAATCTGTTGCATTGGTCCCTATAAAACATTCCTCTGGGCTAAAGTGTCTGGGGCTATTGCCTCAGATGGAGAATTCTGTAGCAAGATACAAAGAATAGTGTCAAATTACATACTTATAAGTATCTAAATAGCCTTGAATAGCAGGGTTTTGATTTGCAAGGGCAAATCTTTTTGAGAGAGAAAAGGTTTTGGAATTTAGAAAGCTCGTTTTTGCATATCAAAAGCAAAGCCTTAAAGGAATCAAGGCTTAGGGCTTCTGCCACTATAGTTTTTTTTCTTTTTTTAAGAAAAGCAAATCTCCCCATTTCCTTACTAAGCAAAACTAGAAAGATAGGGGAAAGCAATTAGTCATTGGCTGACATGAATTCAGAAATTGATTCAAACCTATCAGACACTCCTTCCCTAGGCAGTGGGAAACAGTAAAACTGCAGATAGGGTTTGGTTTGAATAAAGAGTTGCTAATGCGCTGTATCTCACTTGCCATTCATAGCCTGAGAAATGGAGAGACTTGTAGAAAAATCTCACATGCCAACATCCTGTGGAGGTAGTGTTGCAGGAACAGGGACCCCTTCCCAAGCCCAAGACTGCACTCTTGTCTAACACTTGGAAATGAATTGTCTGAGAAGACACACGTGCTGACAAAGCCAGAGACTTTATTAGGAAAGGGTGACCAGGTAGAGGGCAGGAGGGTAAGGGAAACCCGGAGAACTGTTCTGCCATGTGGATTGCAGTCTCAGGTCTTTTGGTAATGGGATTAATTTCTGGATTGTCTCTGGCCAATCATTTTGACTCAGGGTCCTTCCTAGTGGTGCAGGCATTGTTCAGCCAAAATGGATTCCAGGGAGGAGGATTCTGGGAGGTGGTAGGACATGTGGTGTCTCCTTTTGACCTTTCCTGAACTCTTCTGATTGGTGGTGGCTTATTAGCTCCGTTTTCCTTAATAGGATCTCTTGTCATAAAATAACTCAGGCAAATGGTTACTATGGTACCTGGCCATGGTGGGCAGTTTCAGTCATTATGTTCCCCCTAACAGTAGGGTTGTTGACTCAGTGTCCGGAAAAATTTAAGTGAAGTCCTGAAAAAAAACTCCCAGTCCCTATGGCTCAAATTATGGAGAATACTCAAATGAGAAGATAGCATTTATCATTCAGACTGGGAAACATCTAAGAAAAAAAAAAAAACATGCATGATTATTAAGCCAGAATAAACCATACAGTTCAGGAAAAACAGAACATATAGTCATCCTACAGAGGAGCCTAAGTATTCCTGGAGAGAACCAGAGGATGCAGGATCAAATCACAGATGGCACAAAATAGAATATATGTGATGTTGGGTCTATGGGTATCTTACTAGATGCCAGAAGGAACAGATACTCTTAATGGAAGCTTATGGAGGGAGCATAGACATCTTAAAATATAACACCATTGGACAGAAAATAACTACATAGATCCAAAGATTCCTATATCTTCTCAACAAAAAATTAATAGTCAATCTAAGAAAGAAACAGAAAATTTTATTTGAGCTAATCTGAGGATTATAACCCAGGAGACAGTCTTTCAGAGAGTTCTGAAAATTGTTCTGAGGGGGAGGCCAGTGTATATGTGATTTTGCTGAAGGAGATATGTGCAAACAAGCACACATGGCAGTGTAAGGTTGCTGCTGGTCACAGGGAACAGACATCTTATAAAACCATATTTTGGATCAATTGTTTCAAGTCACTTAGATCATCATTAATTTTATCAGAGGATCAGTCACATATTTGGTAAAGCAAGAACCAAACCCCTTAGAGAATTGGGAAAGTAATATTACCTTCTAAGGAATTATATGGCTAGCATCAGAAGAAGAAACATTGATCTTTAGAGTTGAGCAGGTATTTCTGCCTCTGGGGAGGATGGTTAACAATAATGCAATGCACAGGGAAATGCATACATATGGCAGAGAAAATGGCAACCCACTCCCTCACTCCAGTGGGAAAGCCTATGGACAGAGGAGCCTCTCAGGCTATAGTCATTGGGATTGCACAAGAGTTGGACACGACTTAGCAGCTAAATAAAAACAAAGCTTGCCTGGTGGCTCAGACTATAAAGAATCTGCCTGCAATGCAGGAGACCCTGGTATGATACCTGGGTTAGGAAGATCCCCTGGAGAAGGGAATGGCAACCCACTCCAGTATTCTTGCCTGGAGAATTCCATAGACAAAGGAACATGGCAGGCTACAGTCCCTGGGGTCATAAAGAGATGGACATGACTGACTATCATACACACACACACATATATATACACACATACATATACATATGTATAAATACATTCACACAGGGAGAGGAGGAGGCCAAAGGGTAGAGAAAATTTTTTATGTTTAGCTTTTCCATGCCTTTAAGTGTGAATTTTCATTTCATCAATACTAGTAGATAGACAAGGAAGCAGAGAGTTAGAAAATTATAAAAGGCTATGAAAACTATTCAGTGTAAATATTAAGTTTATATTAACTAGCTAACAGTTATATAATGACTTGAGTTAGAACTGAAGTTATAGAAAAGTAGTCTTACTTATTCTTATTCAATTCTTACATTTACTTAACTGAGATTTGGCTTAAAAATAAATTATATTACCCACAACTATAAACAAAACAGGAAATATTGATTCCATGTTTTAGATGAAGAAAGTGAGGTCAACCCAAAATTTCAAAACTTGTAAGGTTTGCTGCTGGGACAAAAACTGTATCATCTAGTTCTCTGTGAATATTTACAATATTTTTTTTTTTTATCCCCTCTGTAAAATTATCTCTTAACCCACACTCTTATAAAGGTATCTTCTTTTCCTTGAGACTGAGAATAACTTTGGGAATCAAGGTAGGATTCTGAATATATGTGATCAAGCTAATGAGTATTTTTTTTGGCCTTCTATTTTATTTATTTATTTATTTTTTGGTAGTAAGCATTTCTAGTAAAGGGTCTGGCTTCCTATTTTTCACATTTTTAATAACTCATCACTGTCTATCAAGATCTAGTAATATTTGCATATATTTATTATCCGTACTCTGTCATGCTGTGCTTAGTCGCCCAGTTGTTGCCTCTTTACAACCTCATGGACTGTAGCCCGCCAGGCTCCTCTGTCCATGGGATTCTCCAGGCAACAATACTGGAGTGGGGCTGCCATGCCCTCCTTCAGGGTACCTTCCCAACCCAGGGATCAAACCCAGATCTCCCGCATTACAGGAGGATTCTTTAACATCTGAGTCACCAGGGAAGCCCATAATAAGCACAGAATAAGAATTTGTTTAACCCATTCATTAATGAAGAAGCAGTTGAGCCTCATCAAGTATGACACTAGAACAAGCAGAAAGCTGACTGATTAATTTCAAGTGTAATTTTCATGAGTATCATTTAATTAATCATACTGCTTGTGATCACACTATCATAGACATCTCTAGAATGGTCATTCTCAAATTTTATCATGCTTGATGATCACTTGATAAAATAGTTAAAAGTGTAGAACCTCAAAGACATCAATAAAAATTCTGCTGTAGTAGATTTGGAGTAATCCCCCCCAATCACTTAGCAATCATCTAATAATTACTCTATGGAGTATATTCAATTATCATTTCAATTCAGGATCCAGAGCTTTTACTCACATTTCACTGTGTAAGGTGAGTCTTGTATACCTGCTTTTTTTCTCCCTACTATTTAGTACTAATTTTTATTAATTATACACCAATAAAATACATACCAATTTCATATTACATAGAAAAAAAATATGGAACATGAAGTCAAGTTTGATTCTTAAAAAGTTGCATGCTTTTGACTGACACTGCATGATGGGGGCCTACATTTTAAGCATGTTCAAGCAGTGAGTTCATGATTTATTTAGTAATCTGTAACATGAGTATTTTGCATCTAGTAATCCAATCCAAAGAGGTATGTTTGCAAACAAACTGGGATTGCATTTTGGAAGGAAATGTATTTTTAGCAAAAAAGAAAAAAAGAAAGAAAAAATTACAATGGTGATAGAAATACATTAGAGGAATCATGAAGTTTGTTCTGCTCTCTCTTCTGAAGAGGACACAGAGTTATGAGTGGTGAACTCTAGAGGTATTATAGTTCACCTTACATATTATGATACTGTCTGTCAATACATCCTTCTTGGAGTTCATCTAATAGACATTAGTTTCCAAGAATATGAGAAGGATGCAATTATTAATGAAACATGAGCGCAGTGTATTCTAACATGAATAGGCTGTAGTATATGGGCTTCCCAGGTGGCGCTAATGGTAAAGATCTCACCTGCCAACGTAGAAGATGTAAGAGAGGCGGGTTAGATCCCTGGGTTGGGAAGAGCCTCTGAAGGGGTCACGACAACCCACTCCAGTATTCTTGCCTGGAGAATCCCATGGACAGAGGAGCCTGGCAGGGTCCACGGGGTCTCAAAGAATCAGACACAACTGAAGTGACACGACACACTCACACCAAGTATATACTGGCAAGATCTAAATATCCAGCTCAGACCTACTTCTCCACCATGCTCCTGATTTATATATCTACCTGCTGTAGATTTCCCATTTGAAAGTCTAACTAGGCATCTCAAGTTCAGTTCAACTTATACCAAACTAAATTCCTGATCTTCCCACAACCAAATATATTCTTTCAACAGACTTCCCCATGCTGTTGTTCAGTTGCTAAGTCATGTCTGACACATTGTGATCCCTTGGACAGCAGCACACCAGGTTTCCCTGTCCTTCACCATCTCCCAGAGTTTGCTCAAACTCATGTCCCTTGAATCAGTGATGCCATCCAATCATCTCATCCTCTGTTGCCCCCTACTCCTCTTGTCCTCAGTCCTTCCCAGCATAACAGTCTTTTCCAATGAGTCAGCTCTTCGCATCACGTGGCCAAAGTATTGGAGTGTCAGATTCAGCACCAGTCTTTCCAATGAATATTCAGGGTTGATTTCCTTTTGGATTGACTGGTTTGATCTCCTTGATCTCCTTGATGTCCAGGGGTTCTCAAGAGTCTTCTCCAACACCACAGTTTGAAAACAGTAATTCTTCAGCACTCAGTCTCCTTTATAGTCCAACTCTCACGTGCACACATGACTACTGGAAAAACTATAGCTTTGACTATACAGACTTTGTTGGCAAAGTGATGTCTCTGCTTTTGAATACACTGTCTACGTTTATGATAGCTATTATTCCAAGGAGCAAGTGTCTTTTCATATCATGGCTGCCATCACCATCTGCAGTGATTCTGGAGCCCAAGAAAATGAAATCTGACACCATTGCCACATTTTCCCCATTAATTTGCCATGAAGTGATAGGCCTGGAATCCATGATCTTAGTTTCTTGAATATTGAGTTTTGAACCAACTTTTTCTCTCTCCTCTTTCACCATCATCAAGAGGCTCTTTAGTTCCTCTTCACTTTCTACCATTAAAGTGATATCTGAGGTTGTTGATATTTCTCCTGGAAAACTTGATTCCAGCTTGTGATTTATCCAGCCTGGCATTTCACATGATGTACTCTGCATATAAGTTAAATAAGCAGGGTGACAATATACATACAGCCTTGTCATACTCCTTCCCCGATTTTTAACCAGTCCATCATTCCATGTCCAGCTCTAACTGTTGCTTCTTGTCCTGCATTCAGGCTTCTCAGGAGACAGGTAATGTGGTCCAGTATTCCCATATCATTAAGAATATTCCACAGTTTGTTGTGATCCACACAGTCAAAGGCCTTAGTATAGTCAGTGAAGCAGAAGTAGATGTTTTCTTTGGAATTCTCTTGCTTTTTCTATGATCCAGCAGATGTTGGCAATTTGATCTCTGGTTCCTCTGCCTTTTCTAAATCCAGCTTATACAACTAGAAATTCTTAGTTCACATACTGTTGAAGCCTTTCTTGAAGGATTTTGAGCATAATCTTGCTGGCATGTGAAATTAGTACAATTTTATGATAACTTGAACACTCTTTGGCATTGCCTTTCTTTGGGATTGAAATGAAAAACAGAACTTTTCCAGTCCTGTGGCCACTGCTGAGTTTTCCAAATGTATTGCTATGATGAGTACAGCACTTTCACAGCATCATCTTTTAGGATTTTCAATATTTCAGCTATAATTCTATCACCTACACTAGCTTTGTTCATAGTAATGCTTCCTAAGGCCCACTTGACTTCACACTCCAAGATGTCTGGCTCTAGGTGACTGACCACGCTATTGAAAGAGTCAGTTCCTAGGCAGGTTGATAAGAAGTCCAGGGTCACTGAGGAGGAGAAAAGAGCCTGGGTTTCTCAAGGAGTAAAGGACTACTTTGTTTTCTACATTGCTTTGTTTTAGTTAATATAACAATGTATCTTGCTTAAGGACATGTTTCTCCTTAACAAGAACCTTCTGTCTAATCCTGTTATCTTAAAACTTGTATACTGTGGGAGTGGGTCTGGTAAGACCTTTCTAGTGTTAGTTCTAATCATGCTAATTTAAGATGCTTGTTGTATGAGTGGGTCTGATAAAAGTATATAAGGCCATGCTAAGACTGGAGAGTGGGACACTCTCCATCCCCCTTCTGATGTCTCTGTCACAAGCTTTCTCTGTCCCTTTTTATACTTTAATAAAACTCTGCTACACAAAAGCTCTTGAGTGATCAAGCCTGGTCCCTGGTCCTGAAGCTAAATTTTCTTCTTTGGAGATCACAAATCCGACATTGTTCACCATAAGCTATCTCTATCATCATTATCTGGGTTATTACCAGCTTTTCTCTCTGTGCATTCTTGCCAACTTTTCTTAATCCCTTCTGCTTCTGTTAGGTCCTTGCCAAAAAAATGTTAGGTCCTTTATTGTGCCTATCTTTATCAAGTGACAAATTTTCCAACTCTTTCGTAAGCTCAGAATCCAAAGTATATTTTTGTATTTGAGGACTTTTCTCTCTTTCTCATATTTACATATAATCTAAGAAATCCTATTGACTCTGCTTTCAAAATATATACTATTTCCAATTTCATTTCACTACTTCACAGCTACCAAACTGATCCAGGCCTTCATCACTTCCCTAGTTTGCTTTAATAGCCTCTGAAAATGATTTTCTACCACTGTTCCTTGTATTTTACTCTTAAACACAGAAACTGGAGGAAGCTATAACTGAGAATACATCACTCCCTTTCTTAAATTCTATAATGAATTCTTATTTCATTTATGCTATTTCAGAATACTGAAGTTGACTTGTAAGACCTTATGTGACCTGGCCCTAGTAAGGTCTCCAAAGTCTTCCCTGCAATCTATCCCTCTCCTCCACCATATCTATCCCTCTCCTTCAGCCATATCAGTTTTTTCTCTCCTCCTCTGAACTTGCCAGGCACAGTCTTAAGGTCTTTGCTCTAAGTATTCCCTCTTGTTTTGTATTCCAAAGTACACATGGTTAACTATCTCACTCCTTCCCAGTCTTTGTTCAAATCTCGCTTCTATAATTAGTTCTACTGTATTCATCCCATTTAGGGCTTCCCTGGTGGTGCAGTGGTAAAGAATATGCCTGCCAAGGCAGGAGAGGGTCAGGAAGATCTCTGGGAGAAGGAAATGGCCACCCACACCAGAATTCTTGCCTAGGAAATCCCATGGACAGAGGAACCTGGCAGGCTACAGTCCATGGGGTTGCAAAAGAGTTGGATATGACTTAGCGACTAAAACAACAAACAACACATTTTTCCCATTTTGTATTGCAACCTGCTTTGAAACTCTCATCATCACCCACCATAGACACTGTGAGCCCCATTGCCACTCTACATTTTCTTTTTACATAGCTATTATGGCCATCAACCAAATATAAAATTGTCTGAATTATTTATTCATCTATGGAAACACGCTATTTTAAGAAGTAGTACATAAATACACACGTACAGCTCAAAGAATGGTCACAAGCCCAAAGCTGTGTAATTGCCACCGAGGTTAAGAAATCAGCATTGCAAACAGTCCAGAAGTACTCTCACGCCCTCTCCAACTGCTCTTCTCTCTTTCCTCTGAAAATGTTGTTACTGCCTTGATTTCTCATGCTTTAAATTTTGTGGGTTTTGAACTTTATATACAGAAGTGTGTGTGTGTGTGTGCACGCAGGTGTGCGCATGCATGTAAATGTGTCTGTGCTTTCTTTTTCTCAGTAGTATTTTTGGGAAACTCATCCCTGTTGCTGGATGCAGTGGTAGTGTTTTACTTTTCACTGTTGTGTAATTTTTATTGTACAACATATGACAATTTATTTATTCATTCTATCAGTGAAAGGGCATTTGGGATTATAATCTTTGTTGTTTGTAGTCTATTTTGCCACCCCCACCTCAGTTTTTAAGTTTGATGAGGATAAGGGCTTTACTGATTTATTAACACCAAAAAACTAGAAAAGTACCTGAAACATCGCAGGCAACTCAATAAATATTTGTTTAATTAAAGTAAGTTTTACTGGAATATGGACGTGATTCCAATGGCCTATTTTGAAGTCCATTTTTGGAAAACAATGCAAATCTTTATATTTTGTTTTTCTGAAAGTTTCTATCCATATATCACTGGTACTTTTGTAACATTTACAGGCAATTGGTAGATTAAATAATGATGTGGGGAATATGTTATCAGTGTATTTAAGCAATTTGGAGAAACAAGATTGAAATTGGTTTTGATGACCTATGTACATCACACAAAATTGAAAGATAAGATTTGACCAAAATTGTCAGAAAAAGTCTGACAATAGTACTATGTAAATAAGATTAACATATCAAATGTTAATAATGCAAACTCAAAATATTTAAAAATTTTGCAAATATCTAAAATACATCCTATCCCAATACACTAAACAAATTAGGAAATTTTGTTTTGCCTAGTCATGGAAAACAGGTATCACAGACATGAAACATTTAAATGTGTGAATTTAATTTCTGTTTTATTGTATTGTATGTATTTTATAATATCTAAGAGAGGGGAATTATCAAGTTATTAATGGCTTGTATAACACACATTTAATTAACTGAATTAATAATGATCATTGGCATTACAGGAGCTATCCAATTCATTTACTATATAATAATTTAGTGGTTAACACTTAAGACAAGTGGCCAGTCATTATCAATGTATCATTGTGCATTGTGCTAACATTAAATGGATCAAATTAATGTAGTGTTACTTTTATCTGAAGAAGGCTTTAATGAACATTTCATCATTTCAAAATGTTGTCATGACATATTATTAAAATATCAAATGCTTAACTTAATGTTTGGCATAAAAAGGTTCATTTGATACTCATGTTAATGAGAACTTTAGTTTTTTTTTTTTTTTCTTTCTTTTGTCACAGGTATAATTAAAGACAGGTATTATTTATAAAGGCTTTTAAAAATTAAATATTTAACAGGACCACCTTCGAAATTATACTTGTGAAGAATAAAAATACATTTAAAGCTATGGGAATTCTTTTTCACACCCCACTTTTAGCCAGTTGATCAGTTCATTTCTATTAAGAGACAGAAATATGACTTCATATTAATGATGGAATCAAAACAGATGGAGCTATCTAATGGTTCAGGCAGGAAATTGGAGTAGGAATTATAGCTTCTTACCCTTATATCTATTCTGATTCACTAAATGACCTTGGGCAAATTACTTAAGCTGCCAGGTCAAATTTTCTAAGTGCACATCTTTTTTTTTTTATGCCCAGAGCTCATATTAACAGAAAAGGAAGTTATGGAGATACAGAAAAAGGAAATTACATAATACAGAGTGGAGGAAAAGCCTTTGGCATGAAATAGATAAAGTGGCCTACCCAAAGTTTCACAGTTACTATGTGGACGACTGGGCATTTATAGTCCAGTGTGTGACTCATTGGCCTTCAATTACCATGCTTTTAATATCGCCTTGATAATAACTTCCCTGATTTTGGTTATGAGAGTATATGCTTAAGACTTACCTCTCCAATTAGCTATCTAATAAATGTTTTAGTCTTTTCTCCAACATCAAATGCCATCAGTTTTTATTCTTAAAACAGCTTTTAGTTTTATGCACCTGTTAAAGCCAGACCCCACTGTCATAATTCTAATGCTTATTATTCCTCATCTGGGCACTCATTAATCTAAAAATTACTGTCGGTGACTCATTTTTTTCTCACATTTATTTCAGCTTTCATGCTTTTGAATACCTATAGATGATATTTAAGAACACTGAAATGTTGGGAGAGCACAAAGGAAAAAAACAGAGGGCTGTGTCAGAATTCTTTAACATGACTATTTACCAGTCATGCAATAAAAGAACATGAAAAGGAAAGTGAAATATGCTTTTTTTGTTTTCTATTATTTTGTTAATGACCAAATTCATTAAATTTATACACTACACACTGATTTATCTCTATTATATTGTTTGAATCTATCCACAAATTTCCATATAAATGACATTTTTCTAATTCAGGCTTACATTATTCCTTGGGAATTTTTGGCTAATCCTTTGTCTCTAATGCTTCCTCCTTAAATTTATTCTCCACCTTACCTATATATGTCTCTATGTTCCTTTCAACATCCATTTTGAGCTAGCATATTAATCTCAAATGAGTATGAATTTCTAATTTCTTGACTACACATAACACCCATAGGTCTTTGCTTATGCTTTTTTCTCTGCTAGAATGGTCATACTCTATTTACCTTTTGAAACTTGACTTTAATCTCACTTCCAGAAAGCTTTCATTCATTATTCATACCAATGATTGGTATTCTCCTTCTGTGTTCCCATAACATACAGTATATGTCATTATGATTATGCTTATTTCATTGTTTTATAATTATGAGATTTCCATCTTTTTTTTTCTGTCAAATATTTTTCCTTCAGAGATGGTTATATATAAAACTAGTTAAAAGTGTCAAAGAAAAATTATACCAGATGAAGTTAAACAGGCAAATAACCTTTATTCAAGACAAGGAGCAATAGCTGTGCTTTGCTGGAGCATCCGTGAAGAGATACCGCACGCCCAAGGTAAGAGAAACCCGAGTAAGACCGTAGGTGTTGCAAGAGGGCATCAGAGGGCAAACACACTGAAACCATACTCACAGAAAACTAGTCAATCTAATCACACTAGGACCACAGCCTTGTCTAACTCAATGAAACTAAGCCATGCCCGTGGGGCAACCCAATATGGGCGGGTCATGGTGGAGAGATCTGACAGAATGTGGTCCACTGGAGAAGGGAATGGCAAACCACTTCAGTATTCTTGCCTTGAGAACCCCATGAACAGTATGAAAAGGCAAAATGATAGGATACTGAAAGAGAAACTCTCCAGGTCAGTAGGTGCCCAATATGCTACTGGAGATTGGTGGAGAAATAACTCCAGAAAGAATGAAGGGATGGAGCCAAAGTAAAAAGAATACCCAGCTGTGGATGTGACTGGTGATAGAAGCAAGGTCCGATGCTGTAAAGAGCAATATTGCATAGGAACCTGGAATGTCAGGTCCATGAATCAAGGCAAATTGGAAGTGGTCAAACAAGAGATGGCAAGAGTGAATGTCGACATTCTAGGAATCAGCAAACTGAAATGGACTGGAATGGGTGAATTTAACTCAGATGACCATTATATCTACTACTGTGGGCAGGAATCCCTCAGAAGAAATGGAGTGGCCATCATGGTCAACAAAAGAGTCTGAAATGCAGTACTCGGATGCAATCTCAAAAACAACAGAATGATCTCTGTTCATTTCCAAGGCAAACCATTCAATATCACAGTAATCCAAGTCTATGCCCCAACCAGTAATGCTGAAGAAGCTGAAGTTGAATGGTTCTATGAAGACCTACAAGACCTTTTAGAACTAACACCCCCAAAAAATGTCCTTTTCATTATAGGGGACTGGAATGCAAAAGTAGGAAGTCAAGAAACACCTGGAGTAACAGGCAAATTTGGCCTTGGAATACGGAATGAAGCAGGGCAAAGACTAATAGAGTTTTGCCAAGAAAATGCACTGGTCATAACAAACACCCTCTTCCAACAACACAAGAGAAGACTCTATACATGGACATCACCAGATGGTCAACACCGAAATCAGACTGATTATATTCTTTGCAACCAAAGATGGAGAAGCTCTATACAGTCAGCAAAAACAAGACCAGGAGCTGACTGTGGTTCAGACCATGAATTCCTTATTGCCAAATTCAGACTTAAATTGAAGAAAGTAGGGAAAACCACTAGACCATTCAGGTATGACCTAAATCAAATCCCTTATGATTATACAGTGGAAGTGAGAAATAGATTTAAGGGCCTAGATCTGATAGATAGAGTGCCTAATGAACTATGGAATGAGATTCGTGACATTGTACAGGAGACAGGGATCAAGACCATCCTCATGGAAAAGAAATGCAAAAAAGCAAAATGGCTGTCTGAGGAGGCCTTCCAAATAGCTGTGAAAAGAAGAGAAGCAAAAAGCAAAGGAGAAAAGGAAAGATATAAACATCTGAATGCAGAGTTCCAAAGAAGAGCAAGAAGAGATAAGAAAGCCTTCTTCAGCGATCAATGCAAAGAAATAGAGGAAAACAACAGAATGGGAAAGAATAGAGATCTGTTCAAGAAAATCAGAGATACCAAAGGAACATTTCATGCAAAGATGGGCTCGATAGAGGACAGAAATGGTATGGACCTAACAGAAGCAGAAGATATTAAGAAGAGATGGCAAGAATACACAGAAGAACTATACAAAAAAGATCTTCACGACCCAGATAATCACGATGGTGTAATCACTGACCTAGAGCCAGACATCCTGGAATGTGAAGTCAAGTGAGCCTTAGAAAGCATCACTACGAACAAAGCTAGTAGAGGTGATAGAATTCCAGTTGAGCTATTCCAAATCCTGAAAGATGATGCTGTGAAAGTGCTGCACTCAATATGCCAGCAAATTTAGAAAACTCAGCAGTGGCCACAGGACAGGAAAAGGTCAGTTTTCATTCCAATCTCAAAGAAAGGAAATGCCAAAGAATGCTCAAACTACTGTACAATTGCACTCATCTCACATGCTAGTAAAATAATGCTCAAAATTCTCCAAGCCAGGCTTCAGCAATATTTGAACCGTGAACTTCCTGATGTTCAAGTTGGTTTTAGAAAAGGCAGAGGAACCAGAGATCAAATTGCCAACATCCTCTGGATCATCGAAAAAGCAAGAGAGTTCCAGAAAAACATCTATCTGCTTTATTGAGTATGCCAAAGCCTTTGACTGTGTGGATCACAATAAACTGTGGAAAATTCTGAAAGAGATGGGAATACCAGACCACCTGATCTGCCTCTTGAGAAATTTGTATGCAGGTCAGGAAGCAACAGTTAGAACTGGACATGGAACAACAGAATGGTTCCAAATAGGAAAAGGAGTACGTCACGGCTCTATATTGTCACCCTGTTTATTTAACTTATATGCAGAGTACATCATGAGAAACGCTGGACTGGAAGAAACACAAATTGGAATCAAGATTGCTGGGAGAAATATAAATAACCTCAGATATGCAGATGACACCACCCTTATGGTAGAAAGTGAAGAGGAACTAAAAAACCTCTTGATGAAAGTGAAAGTGGAGAGTGAAAAAGTTGGCTTAAAGCTCAACATTCAGAAAACGAAGATCATGGCATCCGGTCCCATCACTTCATGGGAAATAGATGGGGAAACAGTGGAAACAGTGTCAGAGTTAATTTTTCTGGGCTCCAAAATCACTACAGATGGTGACTGCAGCCATGAAATTAAAAGATGCTTACTCCTTGGAAGGAAAGTTATGACCAACCTAGATAGCATGTTCAAAAGCAGAGACATTACTTTGCCAACAAAGGTTCGTCTAGTCAAGGCTCTGGTTTTTCCTGTGGTCATGTATGGATGTGAGAGTTGGACTGTGAAGAAGGCTGAGTGCCAAAGAATTGATGCTTTTGAACTGTGGTGTTGGAGAAGACTCTTGAGAGTCCCTTGGACTGCAATTAGATCCAACCAGTGCATTCTGAAGGAGATCAGCCCTGGGATTTCTTTGGAGGGAATGATGCTAAAGCTGAAACTCCAGTTCTTTGGTACGTCAAGGGTCCTAAAGTCATGAAGAAAACTGTCTAAAGTTTAGTATAGCTGAGAGAATGTTTAATCATCTTGGTCAATAGATACTATATATTCCCAGTTCTGAGACATTTTAAACACTGTGAATTTCACTTTTTTGTTGCATGCTACAAATTCAAATGGTATTATAGTACAAATATTTTCTTTAAAAATCTCATCATTACTCTTGCCTAATCACAGGTACACTGGGCATTCAATGCTGGACAAAATATGTATCTTTTTTCCTTGCTTTAGTTTCCTTGTTTGGATGCTAATGAGTTTCTTCTTATTACCCTTGCTCTTTCCTTGATGCCTAACCTGTAGGTTCTGGCTCTGAGCAGCCCCGTTTCCAGCTTTTGCCAAAGAGGTCCAGTAACCTCTTGTGTCTAAGTGCCAAAACTGTGTCTTAGCTCTATCCTGGGAAGTCAGGGACAATTCTTACTTTTTACTAAGTGAAAAAGAAGACATTCTCATAATAATATTACCACTCATGGCTTCCCTGGTGGCTCAGTCAGTAAAGAATCCTCCAATTTGGGAGACCTGGATTCAGTCCTTGGGTTGAAAAGATCCCCTAGAGGAGGGCATAACAACCCACTCCAGTAGTCTTGCCTGGAGAATCCCATGGACAGAGGAGCCTGGTGGGCTACAGTCCATGGGGTTGCAGAATCGGACAAGACTGAGTAACTAAGCACAGCACAACTCATGGCTTAATAGATGCCACATCATGCTAAAGCATGCACACATCCAGATGCATGTACACATGTACACACTTACCTTTTGCATATAAGAGATAAAGTTGAAACCAGCTAGGGAAGCAGGGAGGAGTTCTACCCTGCCACATAAATTAATGTTGACTAACTAAATAAGTGAATAATGATATTTGATTATAACATAACTTTAATTTACAAACATTACATAAAATATATATCTTTTCACATATATAGACATACTATTCCAAAGCCCAAAGTCTTAATCTGAAAAGTTTCATGAAGAGAACAAAATTATTTTTTTCTAAATGTAATTACCAAAAAATTATTTCAGTTATAGATATAAATTTAAGTAATTATTACTTTTGTAGAATAGCAGTACTGTCCTTTAAATATAGATTAAAATATCGAAATATCGTATGCATTTAATTTCAAAACATTTCTTTTATGTAGAAATTTAGTTTTCAAAAATGTATAGGGACTCTCCAGGCTCATCTTTTCATAAAAGAGCTTGGAGACTGTCACTCCTAATCACACAAGAGAAATCTGAACAAACTGAAAATCGATGATTTGTCTTGGATCCATCAAAAAATAGAGGTTTCAGAACAAATCAGGGCTCTGAATCCTGGAGACAGAAGAATCCAGGGAGTCACAGTTGAGAACTGTTTATTAGGTAAAGAAGTTGTGTGAGTAAGTGCTAGGTTGCTTCAGCTGTGTCCAACTCTTTGAGATCCCATGGACTGTGTAGTCCGCCAGGCTCCTCTGTCCATGGGATTCTCCAGGCAAGAATACAGGAGTGGATTGCCATGACCTCCTCCAGGGGATCTTCCTGATCCAGGGATTGCAGCCTCATCTCTCATGTCTCCTGCGTTGGCAGGTGGATTCTTTACCACTGGCACTACTTGGGGAAGCCTGGTAAAGAGGACATCAGTACCATTAAACAGGAAGGAATAATTAAATTGTCATTTTGAAGAACTGCTGTGGTCTGGATGTAGACTAATGTGAGAGTGAGAAACTCCTGAGGCCACTGTTTTATACAAGTCCTACAGTTGAAGCGACTTAGCATGCATGCATGCATTGGAAAAGGAAATGGCAACCCACTCTAGTGTTCTTGCCTGGAAAATCCCAGGGACAGAGGAGCCTGGTGGGCTGCCGTCTATGGGGTCCCACAAAGTCGGACATGACTGAAGTGACTTAGCAGCAGCAGAAGCACAGTTTTATGATTTTTACCTCCAGGTACTCTACCAAGTAGAGTCCTAATGAAAGAAAGACCCTGTCCTGAATCCAGAAGTGGAAGGACAGAAGTAATCTTTGCACATTTGCCCTAATAATAACTTACTCTTGAGTGGTAAAGACTTTACTAGAGCCTATCCCATGTGGGAAAGGGCATTTGTTCCTTTCCAGGCCTCACTTGAAGCACTGAAGAGGAAAGCTAAGAAAAACTTGTGAATTTGCAGTCCAGGGAGATAGACCCGCTACAAGACTGAGAAATTTAAGACTGTAAAACACTTTCGCTCCTCAATCCTTAGCACCACACCAGCAGGCTCCCAGTATGACAGAAGAACTACAAGACACAGACTCTCCTGAAGGAGGAATTCTTGAGCAAACTCAGAGTCACCAAGGGAGGCATACACAAACACATTAGAGGAAATAGAAACCTCAGGTACCTACAACTATAGCAGTATTAAAAACAATCTAACTCTCTGCCATATTAACTTTTCTCACCAAAGTCCTATTTACTAAAAATTTTAATACCTGCTCAACACATCTGACTTCTAATAAAAGTTACCAAGTATGCTAAAAGGCAAAACAAAACACAGTCTGCAGAGACAAAATGTGCATAAGAACTAGACTCAGATATGGCAGAGATTTTGGAGTTATCACACAGGGCTTAAAATGACTCTGATTAATATGTTAAGGACTCTAATGGAAATAGTAGACAATATGTAAGATCAGATAAATAATGCAAGCAGAGTGTGGGAAACCCTAAAAATTAAAAAGGAAGTGCTAGAGATTGTTTTCCTGTAATAGAAATGAAGAATGCTTTTGATGGGTTTGGCAATAGATTGCACACAGTCAAAATATGAATCAGTGAACTTAAACATAGGTTAATAGACATTTCTGAAATGAAAAGAGAAAAAAATATGAAGAGAAAACCAGAATAGAACACCCAAGAAATTAGGGAATTTTTTTTAAAGTATTCACATATGTAAATAGAACGCAATAATAGAAGAAAGAAAGAATGGATAAGAAGAGGTACTGATGTAGTAATGGCTGTGTGTTCTTAGTTGCTCTGTTGTGTCTGACTCTTTGCGACCCCAAGACTGTAGCCCGCCAGGCTCCTTGGTCCATGGGATTCTCCAGGCAAGAATGCTGGAGTGGGTTGCGATGTCCTCCTCCAGGGTATCTTCCCCACCCAAGGACTGAACACTGGTCTTCCACATTGCAGGCGGATTCTTTACCACCTGAGCCACCAGGGCTGAGAACTTCCCCAAAGAAGTAACAGACACCAAACCAAATATCCACTAAAATTTAGGAACACCAGGAAGTACAACACCATCAAAAATACACCTAAGCATATAATAGTCCAAGAGTAGAAAAAGAGTAAAAAGAGAAATTACTGAAATAAGGGGAAGAATGGATAATGATGGCTAGAACGTTATTAATATAGGAAGAAGGATAAGAATTACAAAAGACTTCTCATTTGAAACCATGCAAGCAAGAAGAGAATAAATATTAGTGTGTAAATTTTCAAAAATCAGTAGAGCCTTCTATATCCAGAAAAGTTTTCCTTTGTAAGTGAAAGAGAAATAATGACTTTCTCATACAAAAATTGAGAGAGATTTATTGCCCTATCAGAAATGTTGAAGGTCAGTGAGAAGGAAAATTATATAGGTCAGAAATTTGGATCTACATAAAGAATAAAGAGTGTCAAAGAAGGAATAAATGAAGATTTTTGAATTAGTTTTAAAAAAGAGTATAAACATCTCCCCTCCCTCAGCTGAAATATCTTGTATGAATAATGACTGTGTCCTCGTGCTACCGAACTGGGGAGGGTAGAAGAGGATCCTCTCTTGTGGGCCTCGGTTCTTGGTAAGGACACAAAGAAGAATCTGAGGTCTTACTTGTGGCAAAAACAAGTGTATTAAAGAAAGAACAGAAAGAACACTTCAAGGGAGATGTGGACTGAGCCAAGAGAGGCACTGGCGCCAGAATGATGAGGAATGGGGGTTTTTAAAGACAAAGCTTTTACATATCCATTTAGGTGGTCGAGGATTGACAGTTTTGATTGACAGCTGCAAGTTACATAACAACAGGCTCTATTGCACATGCCTTTCCCATAAGTCAGTCTATTATAATCAGATGTATGTATATATAGAATATTTATGAACCTTTAATGGGCTCTTGGCTGCCTAATATCGCTTGAGGACAGGGCTGTACATCAAGAGCACATGTTCTGGAGTTGGAGAAGTCTCTGGTTATTTTGTAGCATATCCCTGAGCTCTCCTGGGCAGCTTTGGGGTGTGTCTGGGGTGGAGTTTAGAGATCAGTGTGAATCTTTTTTGCTAGGTCACCCCTTGTCTAGTGCCTAACTTCCTACCTAACACAAGTAATGAAAGTGATAGTTACACTTACGCAGGGTAGGGCAAAACTGCAGCATGAATCTGCTTCAGAAAAGATTGGGTCTATTCACGCATAACATTTGTGTTATTTACAGGGATTGTACAGAGGTCGTGCCACAGTTGTGGCTATGGTAGCTGGGGGGTTTAGAATTTAAGAGGGCAATAGGAAAATATGACATGTACATAAATTCAATAAAATATGTATTCAAGGAAATTCACAAGCAAAGTAAAATTTTATAGTATGCAAATACAGAAGATAGTGTGTAAAGGAGTTTTTTGAAAACAAAAGTATAGAAAAAGATGCTTATAGTCATGTAGAGGATTTACAGAAATGATATTCTCTATGTTCAATTTCAGATTTTGACAAAGAGTGCTACATAAGAGACAACTAAACTAGGGAGAGTTATAGTTATCACACTGTTGAAATAGTTTGTTAATCTGCTGTGATTCTTCCTTCTCGCTTAATTTACATAGAGATAATTTTGGTGACATAACATATTCCCAAATTTGTATCACATCCCTTGTATTTATGAGAAAAGTTGGAAGGAATAGCAAATGTTGAGTTCTTATTTTGTATCCTACATTGCAGAGGTATTTTCTAGCTTCTACATTTGTTTGTTTTAACATTGTTATTTCCATTTCAATATAAAGAGACAGGGCTCAGTTGTTGAATATTTT
Organism: Bos javanicus; assembly: GCF_032452875.1. Lineage (NCBI taxonomy): Eukaryota > Metazoa > Chordata > Mammalia > Artiodactyla > Bovidae > Bos > Bos javanicus. The sequence goes on along the minus strand of NC_083884.1, from coordinate 25,341,412 downwards.
GATGAAGGTCCTACAGCTTGAAATTGATAATTAAAAAGTAACAGAAAGAAAACACAACTATTGCAAAAGTAAATGTTCTTTAAATCAATCACTATAATAGGTAAAGCCCTCATGAGCTAACAGTAGTAAAAAATGAGAAAATGTAGGTAAAATTACAAAATTGAAAATAAAGGTAAGCTAAAAATAAATGGAAATCCAGGGATTATAAGAGAAAAATAATGCAATTCTACACAAAAATAATTGAAATATCTAAATAAATTGTTTACCTAAATATAAACTACCAAAATTTGAAATGTCATGGACCATATGGATAAAGTGATTAACATTGACATTAAAACCATAGCAAATATGTCCACAGTTGAATTTGATCTATTCTTTTCAAAATATATTTTATCTAAATTATTGAATATACATAAAAAGATGGAAATCTCCCAATTCATTATCTGAATCAAACATAACATTGTTATATCAGTTTACATAAATTGAGGATAAAAAGACTTGTAATAAAACTTAATATCAATTCTGACAACTCTTAGACAATAAAAAACAGATGCCAAATTGTTTAAATGTAATAGATTTTTAAACAAAATTGAACTGAGGGTATTATTTTATATGTATATATTTTATATGTTTATATGTATATAATTTTGAAGTTCTAGCAAATGTTATAAGTAGAGAAAAGATATTACTGGAGCAAATATTGGATAAGACAAGATAAAACTATCTTTCTTTGCCGATCATATGATTTTATACCTTAAAATTTCAAAAATGCTACTTTAAAAATACTATAATAATGGTTTTCTATGTAGATCCATCATCTACTCTCCATATATTAATAGCAATAAATACCTAGAAATACAAATGAAAGAAAAAGTTCCAATGAAAATCAGGGAAAATATTTTGCATGTATATTACCTGAGAATAACTTTTTTAAAAAGGCTTAATTCTTATACGAAAGAAATAAATCCTTATACAGTATCTTTGAATATCTTAAAATATAATCTTTGCCAATAGGGAGGCATAATATATTTTATCTTTCTTGATCAAAAATGCAACATAGGAAAATATTGTGTACTAAAATAAGTTTATAAATGTAATACAATTTGTTTAATTTCTTGAAATAAACCTAAAAATTTAAACATGCACACAAAAATTCTAACAGAACTATGTAAAAAAATGTATGGTGAAACTTCCCTTACAGATACAGATAGTGGAATAAAACAGAGAAGCAAAATAGATCATCATTATTTTCATAATAATACATGATGCAGTTATTACTTCAGTTCATTGGAACTATTTAATATAAGATATGTGCATATTTTAAAATTCACTGGGAAGAAAACAGAATTGGATGTACATTTTACATATATTAAAAAACAAATTCCAGATATTTTTAGGTTTAAACTGGGGCTACGTTATTGTCTCGGTGGGATATCTACTAACTAGTGCAGATTAAGAAAAAAATATGCAAAGGTTTCTGAATAATCTATTATATTTTTAAAAAGTTACTAAATCTCTCTCCCTGCCCTACTGTTTATAAGAGTATGACTGAATGTATGAGGGGGGTGTTGTGGGTGGGTCTGAGTGTAGATGTGGATGTGGGAATACAAACAAATGTATTTTTGAAGAAAAGGAAAGCAGACAAAGACGTTTCACATTCATAGATGAATGTGAAATAAACGATGTATATTTTCAATTTAATAATTTTAAGAAAATTATTTAAGAAAAGTACTTGCTTTTTATTATCCATACTCTCTCTTAAACTTTCTGATATTATGTATTATATTTATTTTACATGTTTAATCTGTCTCTTCCTATGCATGCTAGCATGCTAAGTTGCTTCAGTCATATCTGACTCTGTGCAACACTATGGACTGTAGCCCACCAGGCTCCTCTGTCCATGGGATTCTCCAGGCAAGAAGACTGGAGTGGGTTGTCCTTTCCTTCTCCAGGGGATCTACCCAGGCCAAGGATCCAACCTGCATCTCGTGTCTCCTGCATTGGCAGCCAAGTTCTTTACCCCTAGTGCCACCTGGGAAGCTCTTTGAATGAGTGAGTGAAGTCGCTCAGTCGTGGACTGTAGCCCACCAGGCTCCTCCATCCATGGGATTCCCCAGGCAAGAATACTGGAATGGGTTGCCATTTCCTTCTCCAGGGGATCTTCCCAACCCAGGGATCCAACCCAGGTCTCCTGCATTACAGGCGGATGCTCTAACCTCTGAGCCACCAGGGAAGTCCTGCTTTATCTAGTGTTTGTTGTCAATGTTACCTTCCTTTTACAGTGATTGTATTCTCTACAGATAATTGGTTTATTGACTCAGCTCATTTCCCTCTGGAGTCAGGAGTTACCATGTCTGTTAATTTGTATCTAATGGGGGCCAAGCTCTAGGCTCTGCTTCTGTCCTGTTGGTGAGGATAAACCTTCACAAGGAGAAACATAAGCTTCCCAGAATTACTATTGAGCATCCTGGTTGGTATGTTGTCTCCACTAGCAAATTCTTTCTTTAGAGATGATTTTTAAACTCTCAGAAAGGAGCAGCAAGGAATGAGAAAATGACTTTTTGAATGTAATCCACTCTGTTTAAGCCCTGAGGATTTAAAGAGAGAATTTGGAGGGGAGGATGACCAGAACAGCTATTCAACCTACTTCTCTTTTCATCATTTTTGTTAGCCCAACAGGATTTATAACTGCAATGATATCATCCTGTGGACACTTGGGCTATAATATTGATGCAGTTTTTACATCATAGTGATCATATGAACAGAGACTGACTCTCTGGGAAGAATGAGAAGGAGAGACAGAGACAGAGTTAAAATATGGACCTCTACCCATTTCCCACTGCTGGGACTCTGTCTTCCAAACAAATGCTCAAACTAGTTCCTGAGAGCCAGAAGTTGCCTTAGGACTCCATCACTGTTTATTTGTTTCTTTTATATAGCTCCTGAACCACACTTTCTTACTCTAGTGTTATTTTTTTCCTAGGGTTAAATTTGGTTTTCTAAAACAGAAAATAGAACATAAAATATTTCTGAGCATGAATATCCATTATTTCATAATCAGCATCAACTATTTTGAATAATGGTTTAATTATGGAACATAAGAAGTGTCTTGGTCACTTTGCAAAAAAAAAGTTGAACATGTAGAAGTTCTCAATTAATTTTTATTATGAATGTGTATGTTTGAGTGCAACATTTTATTTTGATGTTTGCACTATAGCATAGCAGTAACAACAGGTTGTAATTTGAGATGGCTTTTGTTTTTACTTTTCTTGGGTTTTGCTTTTCTAGCATTTTCTATTTGCTTGACCTTTATTGATGCATTTCATTGTAGCTAGCTGTAGCTTTTTACCCTGAACTGCCAGTTGTTGTACTTCCTGCTGATAGTACGCTATTGTTAAAAATCTAGCATTAGTCTTACAAACCACTGGAGGACTGGCCTTTGGCTACATTGTCTGTAGGAATGCCAGGTGCCGGTGCATTCAGCATTAATGTATGATATAGTCCATTAGCCTCAAGTCTTTATGAGATCCTCTGAGGTTGGCTGAATGTTCCAGGCTGACTTTAAATAAAACAAATTTATTGAGTTAGTGGAGAAATTTATTGCCTGAATAATTTTTGGGCTGTCCTTGAACATTTTTATTTGTTAATGCATTTATTCATTTTTACTCTTTATATGCTGTTGAATTCAGGATATTTTATTGTCTGTGAATATTATATTTGGTTATGTAGTATTCTCACTTGTAAAATCTCCTGCATTAAATTGGAATCATACACCCTACATGTGTTTACCATTTTTCTTTAATGTAGAACTGTATAGATTTTTAAGAAGTTATAGAAAATTTAACTGTAAGAATGAGAGGAATGAAACACAAATACAACAATTGTTTATATTACTTAGCTAGAGAGCTCTTTTAGGCAAATTAATACTTGAGGGACGAAATGGGAAAGTTTAAAATTGGTACAGCCATGTTAATATATTGACAATAATTTTTACTTACTAATTTGAGGAAGATGTAGAGTTGGTCTTTGGAAATATGATTTTTCAAGATTCTTTTTTGCTAAATGTTTCATTTATGATTCTCTAAAAACATCACATTTACTGCAATTTTCTTACCCACTGATGTAACCATGTGTGTAAATCTATAGTTATATGTCATGTGACAGATATGCTTTATGCTTACAGAGGTAAATTCTATTTCTATGTAGATGGTGATTTGGAAAAATTAAATGCAAACTTTCAGGATATTCTAGGATAGTGGCTGCTACCTAAATTAGAGTCCAAATATCAGATCATCAAGAAAAGAAAACTGTTATCACAACCTAGTTCTAGAGCAAAATTCAGTGATAGTATGTACTACAAGCTATTTTTGTGTAAGTATGGAAACATTCTATACATTGGATTCATTTCTGGAGCCCTTGAATAATCAGGTAGAAACTGAACATGAAAGAACATTCTCAGGACACTAAATGTGTTGATGCAACAGGTAAAATCACATTGGGAATAAGAGTCCTATCTTCCATGGCTAAATAAATACTAGGTAAGCCCTGAGGTACGGTATATTTGAACAATGGAATCTAGAGAATTGAATGGAAGGAGTTTGAGATGGTGCTGAACCCGAACAGGCAGTCTTCAAGACGACCACTTCTAGTGGAGAGGGACGTGACTTGCGGGGTGAAACATGAGTGGATGGGAGGTGAAGTGAAAAACACAACAAACAAAGAAATGGAAACTGGTCCTACTGAATTAACAATAATTCACAAAACCAGAAAAACAAGCCCTCTTCACTAGAAAAGGTGAAAATGATGGATAAAATTGCACCATGCTGTACTAAGAAACAAAATCACTCTTAATATAAGAAATCAAGTCAGTCAACCAGAACTGTTACTCCTTCCTATGTAGAATTGCTTCTGATTGCTAGTCAGAGTTTCCAAATGAACAGAAAGGAGAAAAAAATATTTACAAAAATTTAAAAGAAAAGAGAAAACAATAAATTTTCATGATTAAAATCCTGACTCCCTTGCCCCCTCCACAATACAGAAAGCAAACATGAAGGAATGGAAAAGTATAATATAATGCCTCAAACATATCTTTAAAGATGTATTTGTAGAAAAGAGTACAAATCTACTGTATCTGAACTCAAACATAAGAAATAAGAAATGATAAAATTAGAAATATATCAAATGATGGCTTATGGAATCTGTAAAAATACAAATAAAATTATTGAGGAAATTATTAATTTTCAAGGGAGAATAATTTTGATTAAAATCTAAAGTGCATTATTAAAACATAATGAGGTGCAATAAAATACACATTGACAAATATGCATTGATAAAACAAAATTAATATAAAAAGGAAAACAAAATGAAAAAGAGACAAGATAATTAACAGAGAAACTCTGAGGTAAAGAAGATCCAACATGCATGTAAATAAAAGTTTGTAAAGCCTAAGAAATATAAAATCAGTTCAGTTCAGTTCAGTCGCTCAGTTGTGTCCGACTCTTTGCGACCCCGTGAATCACAGCACGCCAGGCCTCCCTGTCCTCCCTGTCCATCACCAACTCCCAGAGTTCACCCAGACTCACATCAGTTGAGTCAGTGATGCCATCCAGCCATCTCATCCTCTGTCATCCCCTTCTCCTCCTGTCCCCAATCCCTCCCAGCATCAGAGTCTTTTCCAATGAGTCAACTCTTCCATGAGGTGGCCAAAGTACTGGAGTTTCAGCTTTAGCATCATTCCTTCCAAAGAAATCCCAGGGCTGATCTCCTTCAGAATGGACTGGTTGGATCTCCTTGCAGTCCAAGGGACTCTCAAGAGCTTCTCCAACACCACAGTTCAAAAGCATCAATTCTTCGGTGCTCAGCCTTCTTCACAGTCCAACTCTCACATCCATACATGACCACAGGAAAAACCATAGCTTTGACTAGACGAACCTTTGTTGGCAAAGTAATGTCTCTGCTTTTGGATATGCTATCTAGGTTGGTCATAACTTTCCCTCCAAGGAGTAAGCGTCTTTTAATTTATAGAACTAATTTTTAAGACTACAGTTTAAGAAAAATTTTCCTAAATAAGAGAGCCTGAGTCTATCTATATATCAACAGCAACCATATGCACCTCGGTGAACTGATTCACAAGCATCAATTTCTAGGATTTACCCTGTTATATTAATAGACTTTAGCAGTAAAGGGAAAGAGTCCTCTGAACTTTCCATTAGAGAAATCACTTTCATGGAAAAGATTTTGGCTGTAAACAGAATCCTTGATAGCAATGTAAGAAAGAAGGACAGGTTGAGCAATAATTGTTCAACAAGTTCAGAGGAGAAAACGCAAGTCAGGCATTCACTATATAAATAGACTATCAAGGCAACACCTAATTAAAGCTGAAAACACAAAAAAGTCAAAGAAGGAATAAGCAGGCATACACTCATGTTAGAAGACTAACACATCACTAGTTAAGACAGGTTAAGTGGGCATAAAATAAGTAATACTACTACAACTCAAAATAAATGGAGATATATATATATATATATATATATCAAAATTTCCAAGGCAGTAATAGAGAATATACATCTCAAGATCATGTGAAGCATCCTAGAAACTTGATCACATCTCAAGTGAAAAAATTTAAAAAGCTTCAATTTCCAAAATACAGATGTATTACAAATATATTCTGATCACATTATAAAATACTAGAAATTAATATCAAATATTCTTCTTAGAAAAACTGGAAAAGGTCAATTTTCATTCCAATCCCAAGGAAAGGCAATGCCAAAGAATGCTCAAACTACTGCACAATTGCATTCATCTCACACGTTAGCAAAGTAATGCTCAAAATTGTCCAAGCCAGGCTTCAACAGCACATGAACCAAGAACTTCCAGATGTTCAAGCTGGATTTAGAGAAGGCAGGGAAACCAGAGATCAAATTGCCAGCATCTGTTGGATCATAGAAAAATCAAGAAAATTCCAGAAAAAAACATCTACTTCTGCTCTAATGACTACGTCAAAGCATTTGATTGTGTGGATCACAACAAACTGTTGAAAATACTTAAAGAGATGGGAATAATAGTCTACCTTACCTGTCTCCTGAGAAATCTGTATGCAGGTCAAAAAGCAATAGTTAGAACAGGACATGAAACAACAGACTGGTTCCAATATATGTCAAGGCTGTATACTGTAACCCTACTAATTTGACTTATATGCAAAGTACATCGTGTGAAATGCCAGGCTGGATGAAGCACAAGCTGAAATCAAGATTGCTGGGAGAAATATCAATAACCTCAGATATGAAGATGACATCACCCTTATGGCAGAAAGCGAAGAAGAACTAAAGAGCCTCTTGATGAAAGTGAAAGAGGTGAAAGTGATTTTCACTTGGTGAAAGAGAAAAAGGTGGCTTAAAACTCAACATTCAGAAAACTAAGATCATGGCATCTGGTCCCATCAATTCATGGCAAATAGATGGGGGAACAATGGAAACGGTGAGAGACTATTTTCTGGGGCTCCAAAATCACTGCAGATGGTGACTGCAGCCATGAAATTATTGCTCCTTGGAAGAAAAGCTATAACAAACCTAGACAGCATATTTAAAAATCAGAGACATTACTTTACCAACAAAGGCCCATCTAGTCAAAGCTATGGTTTTTCCAGTAGTCATGTATGGATGTGAGAGTTGGGATATAAAGAAAACTGAGCACCAAAGAATTGACGATTTTGAACTGTGGTGTTGGAGAAGACTCTTGAGAGTTCCTTGGACTGCAAGGGGATTAAACCAGTCAGTCTTGAAGGAAATCAGTCCTGAATATTCATTGGAAGGACTGATGCTGAAGCTGAAACCAATACTTTGGCCACCTGATGCAAAGAACTGACTCATTGGAAAAGACCTGATGCTGGGAAAGATTGAAGGCAGGAGGTGAAGGGGATGACAGAGGATGAGATGGTTCGATGGCATCACTGACTAGATGGACATGAGTTTGGGCAAACTCCAAGAGTTGGTGATGGACAGGGAAGCCTGGGGTGCTACAGTCCATGGATCGCAAAGGGTTGGGCGTGACTGAGGGACTGAACTGAACTGATTCTACTTATAGATTTTGAAACATAAATAACTCAAGGGTGAGAGAGAAATACAAACCTAAAATATAGTCTTTATATTAAAATTGATCATTAATTATTTGGTATCAAATCTTTGAGTTAAATTCTGTCATAATCTGAGGTAGGAGAGAATGGTTGAGACTATATATATATATATATATATATATATATACACATACATATTAAATTTTGGAACTCCAGGTAAAGAGAATTCAGTCATTTGAAATGAATTTAATTTTAAAGTGAGTTATTTAAACAAGCTCTTAACCTACTGGCTAAATATCAAGTGTTTGAATAGAATTTGTTAAGAAAAATTTGTTTTATTTTTACATGTGTTTTGTAGATTGTTCATACTACAACACTGCAACTAGTCTTGGAAAGGATCTGTAAAATGGTATTGGGAATGGAATTGCATATTATATCTGTTGATAAAAGGCAAAATTTCCAGTGATAATCAGGTGCAATGATACAATAAATGATGTGAAATATATACTTTCTCTAATGCAGTTATTGAGCTGTAAAATTTATCGGGCTCGTTATTTTGTTTTAAATTATTGGAATAATAAAAATAAAAATAAAACCATACATTTTTGCTTTAGGAATTACTGAAATTAAACTTTCTGCCATTTAATTACATCTTTGAAAGGACCATAATCTCTTAATCACCATGAGCTTCTCTTTTATCCTAGTAATTGGCATTTATGCACATTGCAGTCGTATTAAACTTTTCATGTCAGAAAGTAAGGCTGACTGCTGAATTAAAGGCTTTTCAAAAGTAAAGCTTCTGCTCTTTTAGTTTATGATATATGAATCACATTGAATATCCCATCAAATATCACCCTTTGATGGGGTTAATCTATATGTTAATGGATTCTCTATTTTTTGGTGATATCTTGGCCTTTTCACTATTTAATGCATTGTATTTTTGCAGTTTATATTGTCTAAAAAGAAAATTTGCAAGTCAGTGAAGGGGACAGCATACTCTTTGATGACAGGGAAATTACATTCTGTAAAACTTGTGTTTAAATGCTATTAATATATTCAAATTATATTAAAAGCTCCTGTAAAAGGGTTTTTTTCCCCCTATAATAGAATGACTTATAGAAATTGCAAATAGATCATGACAGGGCCATAAGGGGACAGCAGGAACTAGATATAACACTACTGCACAGGAACCCTGTAAGATTTTTTGAATTTTAACATTCAAAGAAGGAAATATACTCAGAGATTTTACATAATATGTCTAGCTAACTGAGTGTACAATTCTATATCTCGAATATTGAAGGTTTAGAGACTGTCCAAAAACCCCTTTACAGATGGACAGATGCAAGAAGATAAGTAAGGAAGAAGGTAGCAAAGAGAACTGTGGGGCCACTAGGAAAAATCACCTCCTCTGGAGACTTGTCATCTAATAAAGCACAAATATCAATAATAAGAAAGTAAGGTGTAAGAAAATGAACTCAGCCTCTGAGACTTTTCAGTAATGAAGTCATAGACTCAAGGTAGCTCTTTACCTTAGAAATAAATGACATAGACTATAAAATATAATTGGTTGTTGTTTAGTCACTAAGCCTTGTCTGACTTTGCAGCACCATGGACTGCAGTCTTCCAGACTCCTATGTCCATGGGATTTCCAGGCAAGAATACTGGAGTGGGTTGCCATTTCCTTCTCCAGAGGATCTTCCTGACCTAGGGATAGAACTTGCGTCTCCTGCGTTGGCAGGCAAATTCTTTACCACTGAGTCACCTAGAAAGTGGAGTAGGAAGTGGCAACCCACTCCAGTATTCTTGCCTGGAAAATTCCATGTACAGAGGAGCCTGGTGGACTGCAGTCCATGGGGTCACAAAGAGTCGGACATGACTGAGCAACCGAGCACACACTGTGCTCACCTGGGAAGCCCATAAAATAGAATACCTGATTAATCTGTACTTCATTTCTCCCATGGAGTTGGAGAAAACAGTTCCTCACAAGCAGTGGAGCATTCTTTCTGAGGAATTTGGGACAAGATCAAATTTTATAGAGAATTAGAAGAGGCAATGAGGAAACAGCATGATTGGCTAGGAGATCAGCTTTTCTCATAAGGTTACAGGTTCTATTTTCTAAGGTAAACCAAGTAAAACTGGACTGGAAGACTGTGATAAGTGTATGGCAGCTTTCCGTGACAGTGAGGCATTCCCCATAAGTGAAAAGTGACAGGTTTAGATTAGTGACACGGAGCTGGGCCACTGGAGCAGCAGCCCTTTTGTGGGTCCTGACTGTTGTTGTTCAGTCACTAACTTACGTCCAACTCTTAGCAACCCATGGACTGCAGGATGCGAGGCATCCCCGTCCTCCACTCTCTCCTGCAGTTTGCTCAGATTCATGGCCACTGAGTTGGTGATGCTATCCAATCTTATCATCCTCTGCTGCCCTCTTTTCCTTTTGCCTTCAATCTTTCCCAGCACCAGGGTCTTTTCCAATGAGTCAGCTCTTCGCATCAGGTGGCCAAAGTATTGGAACTTCAACTTCAGCATCAGTTCTTCCAATGACTACTTAGGATTGATTTCCTTTAGGATTTACTGGTTTGATCTCCTTGCAGTCCATCCTGATACACAGATCAAGTCAGGGGATTGAGGAGATTGAAGTAGAGTGAACTCTCATAAACTCAAGAGATAAGGAAAAACTGGTTCCTGGGCTTTTGTTTCTGTGCTTCCTTCTTTGGTCTCTAAAGCAATGCTGCTTGTCTACCTGGGTGTTGTTAGCCTTGGAAACACTCATAAATGAAGCTTGGGAAAAAAGGTGACTTTTAGCTGTTTTCTCTCACCTTAGAGGCCATCAGTACACTGCCTGCTATTCCCCTCCTCAGTGCAACCCTTGAGTACAGACACTTCATCCATCTAGCCCACTGGGCCAGGGATTCAGTGTTGCTCTTTTCATAGGTTCATCCCTTCTAGCTAAAGCAGGCACCATGGCCTGTCCATTTATTTTCAATTTAATGTCACAAAGCAAAGAAAAAAACTGAGGGTGACATAATAGAACAAACCCAAGGTTCCCCTCTCTGAAAGACTATAGGCCAGTGAGACTTTTTGTAATTGAAGTGAGGGGTGAATGAAGGGTATACTGATGAAAAAGGCTCAGCAATCCTTCATTTTTCACTTACTTTTCCTTCTTAGGTCAATATCCTGAGAGAAGTTCTGTTCATACTCACCTCATCATTTTACTTTTCTATCTCTCTCACTTTTCCCCAGACCTTTATTATTCAGAACAGAAGCCATTATTCCTTTACTTGCCCCAACACATAACGCTGATAGTGTCTGAGAGTGAGCTAGATGACATATATGAAATGAGTTTATTTTCCATACGATAGAACTCTAAACTAAGTTTCAAAACCCTTAACTCAGTAAGAAGAGAAAAAAAAAGGTATTTGGATTATTTTTCCTTCAAAAACTCTGTTCCTCATAGATAATCTTTTTCTTGCATTACAGCAACTATTATTACATTTATATTTTTTGTTTGTATCATTTTTTAACTCTTTTCAAATGGATAGAAGATTTGGGTGAACTGGAGTAAAGAGGGCCAGTAAACAAATAAATAACATAGCTTTTCAAAATAGCACTCACTTTTATCTACCCATTCACTTAATCATTAAAAATTTTGATTATTTCCACTTTTTCCTATTAAATCTAGGTTGGACTGAAAAGCCCTGTATATGTCTTCTGTGTATATGTGATAGTTTCTTTAAGGCAGACAATGAGTAATGGAATTTCAGGATTTTAGTACATTTAAAATTTTTACTCCTATGGCTAAATTGCCTTCCAAAGTGGCTATATTAATCTATAGTCCAAGGAGCAACATCCAAGGGTATCAATTTCCTTACATATTTACCAACAACTAACATTAGCAAACAAACAAAAATGTTAATGTTCCTATATACACCTATTCTTCTTCTAAGTCGCTTCAGTCGTGTCCAATCCTGTGCGACCCCATAGACGGCAGCTCACCAGGCTCCCCCGTCCCTGGGATTCTCCAGGCAAGAACACTGGAGTGGGTTGCCATTTCCTTCTCCAATGCATGAAAGTGAAAAGTGAAAGTGAAGTCACTCAGTCATGCCTGACTCTTCGTGACCCCATGGACTGCAACCTACCAGGCTCCTCCATCCATGGGATTTTCTAGGCAAGAGTACTGGAGTGGGGTGCCATCGCCTTCTCCATATACACCTATAATTATTGCTTAATATTAACATATATTAATAGTATTTCATAGGCACAGACATTTTGAATTTTATTTTATTATTTAATTGAAGGAAAGTCGATTTACAGAATCATTTTAGTTTCAGGTATAAAACAGAGTGATTCAGTATTTTTACAGTTTCTACTCCATTAAAATTTGTTACAATATAATTGCTATTTTTTGATTGAGTTTGGATTTTTTTTTTAATATTGAGTTTTATGAGTTGTTTGTTTAGTTTATATATTAACCCATTATTAGTCATATCATTTGCAAATATTTTCTCCTGTTCCACAGGTTATCTTTCCATTTTTGTCGATGGTTTCCTTTGCTTAAAAGCTTGTGAAAAAGCTTTTAAGTTTAACTAGGTCCCATTTGCTTATTTTTGCTTTCATTTCTTTAGTCTTAGGAGACAGATCCAAGGAATATTGCTGTGATTTATGTCAAAGAGTGTTCTGCCTATATATCTATATGCCTATATATATATATATAATTTATATATTTTATGTTTTATATAGGTTAAAATGCCTTTTGGTGCAAGTAGTAAAAATTATCTCTATTCGGTTAAATAACAGGAAATGTATCACATAATGACAAGTTTCGAATACATGGTGTCTCGGAACATGGTATGACCATTTCCGAATCACGTCTCTGCATTCCCTTTGGTTCTGCTCTACTCCCTGTGTTTGCTTTGCCCTCAGGCTAGATCTCATTCTGCTCATTTAACGGCAACAGCGTTTCAGTTCCTACATCCAGATACAACAGTGTCCAGAGGCATAAAAGGCTCACGTATCCCTCATGTGCTTGTTAAGAGTGAAAAAGAAAAAAAGAAAAAAAAAGTTCCCAGAAATCACTCTTTGCCCCCAACAGTTTCTCACTAAATATTGGCAAAAATATTCTAATGCTTAAACTAGTCACTATAAAGGAATTACTTTATATTATATAAGGTTGATTTTTACTCAGAAGGAAGCAGCTTCTTTGGCTAGGAAAACAACTGGACTTTCTTGAGGTGCATGGCCATGAGAAGTGAGTGGGAGTTAGGCTCATGAGAGATTCTGTCATGCAGGAAATAACTTTCCCTTCTGAAGATATCCCAAATTAAAACAAAATGTATTCAAATAGAAAAATATTATGATATTGCAATAATATTAATTTATAAAGAGAACTAAAAACACACCTGAGAATAGAATCCATGGAATTTCCTGACAGAAATTTCATCTACAGAGTATTAGGGTGTTTTTAAAATACAAAGTTATATGACCACTAATATATAAAATATATAAATCACATCCAGGTAGTGCTAGTGGTAAAGAATCCACCTGCCAATACAGCAAATATAAGAGACATGGGTTTGATCCCTGGGTTGGAAAGATCCCCTGGAGAAGGGAATGGCAACCCACTCCGTATTCTTGCCTGGAGAATCCCATGGACAGAGGAGCCTGATGGGTTGCATAGGGTTCATAGGGTTGCAAAGAGTCAGACAGGACTGAAGTGACTTAGCATGCATGTACACACAGATTATTAATATTAATGTTGCAAAATATGAACAGAGATGGAGCTTAAATATGTCTTCTCCACAAGCCAAGTACTGAACAAAAATATTTATTTCTATAAGACAGGAAAATTAGAACAACATTGAAGAGATCAATATTTGGTCTCTGGTAACAAATGAAATTGTTCGGCGAGGTTAATCCTGCTCTTTTTACCACTGAAAATACATTTGAATTTTGACAAAATAGCAGAGCTGATAATTCAGAAGCAGTAACTATGAATATACATTAAATAAGTATGTAATGAATTAAATACCTATAAGTACTAGTGAGAGGGGAAAAGCATGGAGAAGGACTTATGGAGTGCCAGGTTAGGATAAGGTGTTATTATTTTACAGATGGTGATTGGTTAAGGCTGCCCTTAGAAAATCACATTTGATCAGAGACCATAGACAGTAAGGGAAGGACTCATACAGGTATTAGGGCAATTTACAAATCAGGGAGAGAGAAGTGAAAAGAATTAGACATTTTCTAAATAAGATAAAGAAAGTGCTGGAATGATAGAATTGTTCACTTTGCAAATCTTATTTTTACTTTTTCTTTAATTTTTTATAGTCAAGACCTAGTTGTAGAAGCATGGAATAATGTACAAAATTTTTCACTATGTATTGAAATTTTCAGTTAAGTTCCTATTCTATTTCACCAAAGATATTCTAGACAAGGGAAAAATAATGGCTACATCTGGATATATATTTTTATTAAACAAGGTTTCTTTCTATATTATAATCATTGCTTCTAGCACTTCTTAGGCACATCTTTAGTCTCACTACATATCACACCATTTTTCAGTGACAGGTTGTGAACATTTAAATAAAGAGATATGGATAAAAATGTGTCAGGTTTTGTAAAACATTCTCTGAGGGAAAGACATAATATGTCTGTCATAATTGAGTCAGTAGAAACAGAGATCCTGGAATGGGCAAAGATAATTATCTAAATTCGAGTATAACATTCTGTAGTTTCTCTTATGGCTCAGTTTCCTTTGAATTATTCAAAAGGTTGATTCAGTAAGAAAATACATTTAATGCTCTTAAAATACAGCATATGCTTAATCAATGGTTGCTGTTTTTATTATGATATCTATTACTACTTCCATGCTTAACATGCAACTTTGAGATTGCTAGTTTTTTTCCCCATCACCTATAGAGACTTCAACTCTAGCATACTTGAAGGTGTTGAATGTGTAGCTCTTCTTGGGGGACTCATAATGGTATGTGTGTGTCTGTTTACAGGTATATATGTGCTACTCTGCTATAGACCTTATAACAGACTCTGGGTCTATTTTTTGATGTTTATTGACAGCTTTGATGCTGCCACTTCCCCATTTTTCTTTGCCGCACAGCTGAATAAGCCAATAAAGAAACATGAGTGTTCTCTCCTTTGGTGCAGATGAGAAGTTCAAATCATGAAGCCCCTTTCTGTGTATGGTAACATTCACCCCAGCTCACTTCCTAACTACTATAAAATCTCCAACCAGTCTCCTTTTTCTGCTTTCTTAAGCCATGTTTTTAATCAGCTTGAGAGTCACCCTGTTTTTTTCTGAAAGTTTCGGGAGTGTGGCATCATCAGTTTTGAGACTATAACTAAATGTTGAACAGGGATCCATCCTATCACTGTACAGTGGCCAAAATACATCAATTTCTGTTTCTTATTGTACTTGTTACTTATTTTGTTACTTGTTTCACTCAAAATATTTTTCTTTAAAACACAGAGGTAAGTATATCTACTTTAAGATTTTGTTTCCTGATACATTGTATTTACGTTTAATATATCTGTATTCATACTGGTTGATATGAGCTTGCCACAAATTCTCTACTACTAGAAAGAGAATTGGAGAATATATTTTTGTTTCCTCTCATGAATATAGGTAACTGTACTTTGAATATGTGTCCAGATGTTATATTGCATGTAGATATCTTTTGTTCATTTTAAAATTTTTGTTCTTTGATTTGTAGGAATTGTTTATATATGTTAAATATTATGTTCTAATTCTGCTTTTTAATAACATTGTGATGAACTATTTATCTTATACTGATTGACATACAAACATAGGTTATCTTTTATTTTTCTATTCTGAACCATTGATTTATATTCTGTAGCTTCTTACCATGTGCTAATATTTAGTGGAGTGAGCCATCATCATGCTTTTTCTTTTTTTCCAACATTATTTAGACCTTTACTTTTTAAAATAAAGGCATTCTAGGGGTTGCATTTGGCCTTCCATGGTGGCTCAGATGGTAAAGAATCTGCCTGCAAAGCAGAAGATCCAGGTTAGACACCTGGGTTGGGAAGACCCCCTGGAGAAGGGAATGGCTACCTACTCCAGTATTCTTGCCTGGAGAATTTCATGGATAGAGGAGCCTGGCAAGCTACAGTCTGTGGGGTCACAAAGAGTCAGACATGACTGAGCAACTAATACTTTCACTTTTGGGGTTACATTTAGTTGCCAGTTTGAGGAGCAAATGTCAGCCGTTTAATCCATTAGTATGTAAATTTTTTAATTTATAAAAATCATCTTTAATAGAGTACTATGGTATTTGTTTATATAGTTAATAGTTATAATATTTTCCTGATGATACTGGATACCATGAGCATGTGTGTCAAATTACTCAGTCACTCAGTCATGTCCAACTCTTTGCAACCCCACAAACTATAGCCTGCCAACTTCCTCTGTCCATGGGATTTTCTAGGCAAGAATATTGGAGTGGGTTGCCATTTCCTCCTCCAGGGGATCTTGCCACCCAGGGATCAAACCCACATCTCTTGTGTCTCCTGCATCAGCAGGCAGATTCTTTTACTACTGTGTCATTTGGGAAGATATTGAACATTTTCTAAATAAAATTTAAAAATTCAAATTTATTAGGTTTTATTAGAACAATTACACAATAAAATTCAGAAATTCATCAATGATTGTCACTATTATATGCTGCTTTGTGGCTTTTTAAACTGTGTTTCTCATGATTCTAATTTATTCATAGAATAATTCAATTTCATATATAACTATAATATAGATATAACAGGCCTTCCATCCATAAAATTAATGAGGACATATCTCTTATAAAAATGTTTCATAAAGAGCATTTTTTAGAGTTAAAGTTATTGAATTTTCATGAATGCACAATATTCATATATGGTCAACAAAAAAGAAAAGGGAAAATGCTTTATGAAATTCATGAGCAACATTTGAACTCAAATTAGGAAATCTACTGTTAATTCTCCTGATTAGCAATTTAAACCAATATTAAGTTTGAAAAGATATCCGTAGTCTAGAATCAATGAATCTAATTGAAAAGATTTTCATACTTGATTTCACTTAACGTTAAACAATCCTTGTTTCATGAAGTATATCAGAATAGCTATTCCACAATCTTCTTAGATTATGGAAGACAGTAAATACATTTGAAAAGGTAGTATATCTTCAGTATATGTTATCTTATTTGTACACAGGCAATATGTGTTCATAAATAAGCTGGAAGTTTTGTACAGACTTGTCAGCAAGTTTTTAAAGTCTTGCTTAATAGTTGTATATCTTCAAGAAGCAATTGCCCTTCAGAATTTCTTTTTTATTGAAGTAGAATTAATTTACAATATTATACTAGTTTCAGGTGTACAACACAGTGATTCAATTTTTTTATAGAATATACTCCATTTAAAGCTATTAAAAAATAATCACTATGTTTCTCTGTGCTCTTCAATATATCCTTGTTGCTTGTCTATTTTATACATAGTAGTCCTTAGCTCTTAATCCCATACCCCTCTCTTGTTCCTCCCTGCTTTCCATTCCCCATTGCTAACCATTACTTCGTTCTCTAAATCTGTGAGTCTGTTTGTTTTGTTGTGGTTTTGATTTGCATTTCTCTTATGAATAGTAATATTGACCAAATTTTCAATGTGTTTGTTGGCCATCTGTATATCTGCTTCAGAAAAATGTCTGTTCAGTCCATTTTTTATTGAGTTGTTTGGTTTTTTGATACTGAGTTGTATAAGCTGTTTCTTATGTTTTGGATATTAACTACTTATCAGTCAGATCATTTGCAAATAAGATACTGAACATTCCTTATTCAGTTATTTCCTATGATGTTAAAGCTTTCATTACTATTTTTAATATAATATGAATACTATATTTTATAATATAGTACAACTCTATGGTTTTTGTTTTTGTTCAGTTACTAAGTCATTTCCAACTCTTTGTGACCCTATGGACTTCAGTATACCAGGTTTCCTTGTCCTTCACAGTATCCCAGAGTTTGTGCAAACTCATGTCCATCGAGTCAGTGATGTTATCTAACCATCTCATCCTTTGTTGGTCTCTTCTCCTCCCCTCAATCTTTCCCAGCATTAGGGTCTCTTCCAGTAAGCCAGCTCCTTGCATCAGGTAGCCAAAGTATTGGAACTTCAGTTTCAGCATCAGTCCTTCCAATGAATATTCAGGGTTGATTTCCTTTAATATTGACTGGTTTGATCTCTTTACAACCCAAGGGACTCTTAAGAGTCTTCTCCAACACTTTGAAAGCAACAATTCTTTGATGCTCAGCCATCTTTATTGTTCATCTCTCATATCTGTACATGACTACTGGAAAAACCAAAGCTTTGACTATACGCACCTTTATCAGCAACTCTATGGTAATTCATCTCATTCTGATCTAAGGCATTAAGTGATTGACTTTCGTTGTGCAATGTAAATCCATATTTACAAACATTAGTGAGATAAAAATAATTATAATTATTATTTTTATATGAAGGAGAGGGATAAGAAAGAAATGAGACTGTCTCTAGAGAAATATTAGGCAACTTGAAGGAGGTAGACAGTGTGTTCTTCAGTCTTCACTAGTCTTCCTCCCAATTTTCCTGGATTTGAATCAAAATATAGATAACAGCGCTTCCCTGGTGGTTCAGACAGTAAAGAATCAGCCTTCCATGCAGGAAGATCCTAGTTTCAATCCCTTGGTAGGGAAGATCCCCTGGAGAAGAGAATGGCTACCCACTAGAGTATTCTCAACTGGAAAATCCCATGGACAGAGGGGCTTGGCAGGCTACAGTCCATGGCATTGCCAAGTCAGACACAACTGAGTGACTAATCACCTAGGTAACAGCTTGGTGAATATTTCTCCAACTGCTGTTGTTCTTTGTTGAAAGACTGAATATCACAGCATCAGGAATCATCGTTATCAAAGTTGAAACCAGAGTGGGCAACTTCACACTGGTTATGTCAAGATGTTTAGACCAGGCATCTGAATGAATCCTCCCTGCTCAAATTGGTCAGAGTATTTTATTGACTGGTAATAAGGTGATATTATATTATGTGCAATTTGTATTTTCCATCCTATTTACCACTCTCTGGCAGGTGTTATTGTGCTTTCTAATTGCTTATAGCTGGTGTGGAAAAATTCATGTTACATTTGACCAAATATTACCATAAACTCTCATCCACTTGAGTAGCTTGTTGATATTTTCAGATCTTTCACAGTAATGATCATATTATCTTCAAGTAATGAGAGCTTCATCTATTCCTGCCAATTCTTTTCCTGCTACCTTTTAGCATTGGAAAGTATTACTGTAAAAAACAGAAGCAAGATTAAAGATCTATGTGTTTTCCTGGTTTTAAAGTGGATATGGCTAAGGTTTTTCATTTTAGTGTTGTATTTACTGAATATTTGGGGGACATAAAAAAAAAAGATATAAATACTTTTTTCTCTTCCAGATATTCTTAGGATTTCTTTTCCTTATAGACAATATTTAGTACAAAATTCTTCTATAAATTAACACCTTAATATTTTGACTATAAATTTGACTCTTGTGAACAGGTTTTTGTTTGTCATATTCTTAGAGTTCAGTTACCCTGAAATATCAAATTTAGGAATATTTTAAATCCCTGTAATCAAATTAAGAGGTAAACAATGCATGAAGTTTAAATGAAAATAAGTAGAAATAATTTTAACCATCTAACTACAACAGGTAAACCTAAACTACCTCCAGATGTATAACTTCACATTTAACTTTGACCAAAACCATAAGAAATTGTTCTGAAAGTAAAAATACTTCACCTTTTTTGCAAAGCTAAAATCAGAGTTAAATATGCAGAAAATTATTTTTTTGATTATTTACCACCCTTGTTATCATTCACATATACCTGACTAGTTGCATGTATTAAATTTTAGCAGAATCACTTAATAAAAGCATGCCTTTGGCCTTAATTATTTTTAACTGTAAGTGGTCTTATGAATGTACTTTAAAATAGCCTAATGAGTTTTCTTATGAATGTCAATTGCAAATGTTCTTGCAAATGTCAATTTTAAAGTTCATAAAAATAAATTTTGAAATGTTCTTACAAATAAATATCCCTGTGATTTGGACTTGCTGATAGAAATGTTAGAATTGCACTTTATTAGATTTTTATCAAATTGTAGATAATTATAAGTCCTGCTGTGGAAAAAGCCCAGTGATATATGATATAGAAAATGTGTGTGTCTGTGTGTATGATTAGAATCTCCCTAGGAAGAGATGATTGCATAATAAATAAAATTCAAAATAATATAATCATGTACAATAAATGTAAGATGAAACTGAAGAAGAATGTGCGTATGGATTTGAGAAAAAGAGCTAGGAGTTGAGTTGAATATTCAAAGATGTGAAAAATTAGAAAAGTTGATGAAAAGTTGCATTAAATTTAGTTAATTTTTATGCCATCATACAGCATTAATCCAAAAATATAAACCTTAAATGTTGATTGTGTCTTTTAATTATTTTATTATAGAAACAAGTTATTTTAAATCTTACTGATACAGGAAGACAGAGATAATCTCTTTCTTCTCTCTTTGTATAAATCATCCATATGTAATTTTTACATGAAATTGCATCAAATAGTTAATCAGATCTCAGCTTCGTAGTCTTCCTAACGTGACTTTTTGTACTCAAATTTAATACGAGCATAGCAAAAATTATGCTCTACCGAGTCCTCTTGTATTGACCTATATTCATGTAAGCCCTTTATACTGATTCTTACAGATGTCTTCGCTGGTGGACTTGTGTTGCCCTAGTTGCCCTCTTTGATTTATTTTTAGATTTGTAATGCATTAAGCCTTGGTCAATATAGCAACAATGGCAGCAGAAACAATATGCCTGGTCATTGTGTTTAAACGGTAGCTCTCTATGGATAAGAATGGGGGACATCTATGGGAGACGAGCAGTCCACAACTTTCACAAAACAGTGGATTAAGAAATAGTTTTACTACTAACTCTTAATAATGTCTGTAGTCATGGAAATTATGTGATCACTAAAAGCAATTTAAAAAATGGGAGACCTGACGAATTTGTCAGAACTTTTCACTGCTTATATTGTAACGCGATCATACAATACATAGCCTTAATAGTGGGAGATGGATGCTTTTAAGCAGGGCCTTTTAGACGTTATGACAAAGTTATCAAGGTCACATTGTTGTCAGTAAAGTTTCTAGCATGGAGAAGCATTAATTGCTTTGGTGGATTTAAAAATAAAGTGATTTATTTGCTTTCCAGTTTCCTACCTGGAAGCAGCTCAGTTTTTAGCAGGTGTGGGCATATTGCCGTCTAATCAAATTTTTCAAACCATCTCTATTAAGAAGTCAGTAAAACAAAGTATTGAAATGCAGATTGCATTGATTTGCTCCAGGTTATTGCAAGGTAAGAGGAAACAGTTATCTTAGGGTAAATCAATATAATCTACATTAAAGTACATTGCCTCTTAGAGTGCCAGGAAATATTCAGTGATCTCCATTATAAAAGTGGCCATTGTGACCACCTTATGTTGTCAGTCCTTAAATTTATGTCCCTTGCACCTCAAGGTAAGCAAGATTTGTAAACTTTTCACAATCTAAATTTAGTTTCCTCTGAGTTTCCTCTTAGTGCTTCTAGTTTCTGGTCAGGTAGGGAACTGGTGTCTGGTTAATTGCATCATGAATAAATATGACTATATGGATTCTAAATATTATATCCTCAAAGAATTGATGTTTTTACACCACTTGTATGCCAAAGCCTATACCTTTATTATTATAATTTTGGTTATTGTGACCATGTTTTTCTTAAATATTGGCATCTTGAAAATAAAACTGTGCTTTTACTCTGATATTCTCTCTAAAATGTATTTACTAGTGGTGCAGATGATCCTTATCATTCTTTTAGTAAACCAAAAGATCTAAATCACTTCCCATGTGATATTAATTTCTTTATATGGATAACAATAAACTAGTCAATTGTTTCTAGAAAAGTATAACAGTAAAGTTGAAACTATTTCATTTACATAAAACTGATTTTTTTACATTATAATATAGGAAAAAACACAATATAGAATGCTTTTTAATCTTTCATCATGATATATCCTAAGAATTTCTTTATTTTTCAATTTATAAAACTTTTCAAAATTCTCTTGGATCAAGGGACAAATACATTTCCATGTCACAGAAGATGATGCTCCAATCAGCAGGCTTTAGAAAAGCTGTAAGGATTGCTCAAAAAGTTGCCTAGCAATTACCCCAACCTTTTCATGTAATAAGTTAGCAGACTGGTCTGGTTTTATTTCTGGAGACCTTGCAAGACTTTTTCAATTAGTGGTTTTCATCTAATGCTGGCCCTGTCCTTCCATCAGCAACTATATGAACTAGCTGATAGAAGTCAGAGAAACCAGGTAGATAAATCTGAATGCTTATATTAAATCCCTCAGCAAATCTGTGAGGATCTTGGATTACTTTGGGCACATCCTTGACTCCCTGGCTGTCAGCTCAGCTTTAATCCAGGGAGTATAAGAATTTGAGTTTAGCCTCTGGCTTCTCAGAAGGCTTAAATTTAAAGGGACTTTTTTTTTTTTTTTTAAATAATGGAGGTGCAGATGTCTCCATTATTAGACATAGTTTAATAATAGAGAACAGATTTGCGGACACAGCGGCGATGGGAAGGAGAGAGTGGGAGAATTGAAAGTAGTATTGAAGCATAATTACATAGCAACATGTAAAATAGATAGCTAGAGGGTAGTTGCTGTATAAAGGGATGCACATGCATGCTAAGTCACTTCAGTGGTGTCTGATTCTTTGCGGCCTATGGACTGTAGCCCACCAGGCACCTCTGTCCATGGGGATTCTCCAGGAAAGAATACTGCAGTGGGTTGCCATTCTCTCCTCCAGGGGATTTTCCCAGCCCAGGAATGGAATCCTCTTCTCCTGTGGCTCCTGCATTGGCAGGCGGGTTCTTTACTACTAGAGCCACCTGGGAAAGTGAAAGTGAAGTCGCTCAGTCGTGTCTGACTCTTTGCGACCCCATGGACTGTAGCCTACCAGGCTCCTCTGTCCTTGGGATTTTCCAGGCAATAGTACTGGAGTGGATTGCCATTTCCTTCTCCAGGGGATCTTTCCGACCCAGGGATTGAACCTGGGTTCCCCGCATTGTAGACAGAGGCTTTACCATCTGAGCCACCAGGAAAGTCCTAAAGGGACAGTTTTTTTTTAACAATTTCAGAGGAAAAGGGAGTGGGGAGAGTTTCAGAGCAAAGGGGAAGTTCAGCGAGAACATTAGAATGGGGGATTGAGAATGTAGAGGAAGCACAGGCAGTGTAGTAGAGAAGAAGGAAGATAAGATAGTTCCCAAGGTGGAGTCTGGAGACAGCGGTGGCACCCCACTCCAGTACTCTTGCCTGGAGGATCCCATGGATGGAAGAGCCTGGTAGGCTGCAGTCCATGGGATCGCTGGGAGTCGGACACGACTGAGCGACTTTCACTTTCACTTTTCACTTTCATGCATTGGAGAAGGAAATGGCAACCCACTCCAGTGTTCTTGCCTGGAAAATCCCATGGATGAAGGAGCCTGGTAGGCTGCAGTCCATGGGGTCGCTAGGAGTCGGACACGGCTGAGCGACTTCACTTTCACTTTTCACTTTCACTTTTCACTTTCATGCATTGGAGAAGGAAATGGCAACCCACTCCAGTGTTCTTGCCTGGAGAATCCCAGGGACGGGGGAGCCTGGCGGGCTGCCATCTCTGGGGTCGCACAGAGTCGGACAGACTGAAGCGACTTAGCAGCAGCAGCAGCAAGATGGAGTCTGGCTAGGAGGAGCTGGGGGTGGAGGAAGATAGAAGGGGAGAGAAGAGAAAATAGCAGGAGCCTGACACACAAAGCCAAAGAGCCTGAGGCTGTGGGAGCCATTTTCTATTTTTCTAATCCTTTGTTTGCCTCAATTAATCTTAAAATCTTATTTTGCAGAGAGGCAATTTTAGACTCCTGACTACTTTGGATAACCACAAAATACTAATCAATATAAGCATTCCACTCACTTCTGGAAATTTTTGAGCTATTGTTGTCCAATGGTTTTAAAGAAATTAAGTTTAGGGATATCAGAAGTTCTCAGTAATAGCTTTGATAATCTAAATTGCCTTTGGTCAGGTCAGTCCATTTAGTTAGAAGTGCTCATTGGGAAGGACCATGGTTTTTAAAAATAAAATCAACTGGAGTCCCTATAGGGAGTCACCCTAAAAATATTAAAATAACTGGAACTTCATTTCTCAGGGGTTTTTCTGTAGAGTAAAAGGACCGTTTTCTAACAGCTAAACAGCTGACAGTTCAAACAGCTCAATTCAAACAGCTTGCAATCTAAATAGTTCAAACAACCTGCAGGCTTAATACCAGCCTCTTCTGAGAGAACAGTTTGTTCCTGGAGGAACCAAGCCAAAGGCTTCTTAGCCAACTCCCGCTCAGTTCAGTTCAGTTCAGTTCAGTCGCTCAGTCATGTCCTACTCTTTGTGACCCCATGAATCGCATCAAGCCAGGCCTCCCTGTCCATCACCAATTCCCGGAGTTCACCCAGACTCACGTCCATCGAGTCAGTGATGCCATCCAGCCATCTCAATTCCCGATGAATGATCCCTATTCCAAAGAAATGGGCTGAAAGGTGAAAAACAGCACAAGTTTAGCCAAACAACCCCCGTCCCCCAAGGAATGGGCAGAAGATTTCTTAGCCAATTTCAGTTGAAACAGTCTGATATCAAAATCAAAATGCCAAATATACTTGCAAAGAGGACAAGGCCTTACTCAGAAATGACAAACCTTCAAATAGATCATGAATAAATCCAAGAAAGCTTAAAACACAAGGAGGACATTAGCCAGAATCCAGGAGAAAGATCGATTTTCAAACTCTAGGGTTGGCAAGAGAAGCTGGGAGGAACAATGAGCTCAGTTGTGGCTTTTACACTTGTTTGTTCACCAGCCCTGGAGCCACTGGGTGTCTTCTCTGGTTCCTATCCTGTTTGCTTGAAACCAATAGACTGCCAGATATTTCTCCATCAAAGATGGGTTTATACCAGTTCAGCAGAGAATTGCAACTCAGGGTTTGCCACTGTGGTGAGACACAAAGTTCTTGCGTGGCAAGGGGACGAGAACATTTATAGAAAGGAAATGGAAGGTGGGAGGGACAGTAAACAAGGAATCCATGGCTTTTCTTTGACTGAGTCTTTACCAGGAAAGAAGAATAGTCTTCTTCCTGTTGTCTGCTATCCTTGAAGGGCATGAGAGCTTCCCCTTCTGGTATCCCAACTCCTTTTATTGATGTTTCTGTTTATTAACTTTTTATGTTTTTTATAACCTCTCATTCTTATTCCAGACCAGAACTCTCCACTGAATCCATAATAAATATGCCTACCTTCTTGATACCTCCATTTGCTTGTTTCATAGTCATTTAATGTTTTAAAGCATACAAAATAGAAATTGTAATTTTTCCTACAATAATTATTATTTTTACTGTTTTACTTTCTGCCTGCTAGTACTATATAATAGCATAAAGTTAGAAAACTCTGCTCAGTGGGAGAGAATTTTGTGAATATAATGGGCAAGCTGGAATGATTCCTTTTTTCTGATGAAAGTTAGTTCCAAAACCTGTGGAAATAGCATGTTCTAGGTCTCTTCTTAGGGAAATTGAGCATGTCTAAAAGAGTAAATACAAAGACAAGGAGAGCTACAGCTGATATTTTACAGAACCATTATTATGGCAGAGCTTATTTCATGTTTAGAAACATTGGAAACTTACACAGTATAAAGTAGGAGTAGGAACTGAACTTGAAATATAGCCAGTGATTATCTCTGACTCTCAACATTTCAATGCAGAGAGACTGGGTGTGCTCAACCTTTAAAGTACTAGTCCTGATAGGAGGAAGAGAGTTTTATGGGTTCTACTTGCTTGTCTTTTTTAAACCCTAATGCACAGAAAACAATCCTTGGATAATAAGGAAATAAAGTGATGAATAAAGTCAATAATATGATGGAACCATGGGTATATTCACTTGTTAAATAACTTTACTAATTTCTTCTTATTAAGAAATTGACTATATATCTCAGATGTTCATCTTAAGTATCTATAAAAATCACATTTTTTTTTTATTCTAAGTTTTAGATTTGGTCATTCTCAATGATCATTATTTTGTTGCCTACACAGTCCTGAGTTAAGGGCTCCTTAGGTTTCACTGTAAATATATAAGTAACACAGAGAATGGAATAAAAAATTTTCATTGCCCCTGGCAATAGATCTACAAAATCATACTCTCAACAAAATATAGGAACTCATGATTAAATTGTTAACAGTTCATTTCTTAGCAAAGAGCAACTGTTTCTTAAGTGTTTCTAGAACAAAGCAAGTACACAGGGAAAATATAGCATTACTTGAGACACTCTTACAGTATAAGTTTATTTCTTTATGATATTTTATACCTTGTTTTTTACTGGATTTCCCTAATGTAGCTGTTTCTGGTGCATCATATGGTGTGTTTAAGTTTAGGTTTTCAAAAATAAATGCCAAATAATTTTCCACATTGATTGTATCATTTTATATTCCCATCAGCAGTAAATCAGGATTTACCTTCCTCCACATCTACAATAATATTTTAAGATGGTCTGTTTTTTTAAGTTTAGTTAATATAGTAAGTTTATAGGGATGTTTTTATCATGCTTGTAATTTGCATTTCTTTAATAAAATGATGTTATATTAAGTATAATGTTAGGCATCCTTTGATGTGCTTGTTTACTATTCCCAATGTTCATTTGTGAACAGTCTGTTAATTTTGTTGTCTAATTCTCATATTGAATTGATTTATCTTTTTATCACTGACGTGTAAGAGTTCCTCACAGAAGTCCTTTGCCACATTTGCATGCGGTGAATGTCTACTCCCAGTCTGTTATTTGCTTTTTCATTTAATTTATGATTTGTGAAGAGCAAGGTTTTAGTTCTGATACAATTCTCTGTATCAAAATTTTCTTCTATATTCTGTGCTTTTGTTTTCTACTTTAGAAACCTTCTATTTGAGAATCATTGGCCACTCCAAGATCAAAAAGGTTTTGCTTATGTTTTCTTCTGGTTTTGTGCTTTGGGGGTTTGTAATTTTAAAATATTCATTATAAATGATCTGCTTCTTTTATATATTTAAATATTAAGATCAAGTTTTTAAGTTTGAAAATATGTTTTTCCAGAGATAATAATGATGAAAATAGATAATTACAGAGACATTAACTGTGATCCAGAACTTTTCTACCTGAATTATCACATTTCCTGCTAAGAACAACTGCATGAGGTAGACTCAAATGATCTGTTTTATACAGTTCTGTATAAACACAAACTGAAATGGAAAGAGGTTATGCTTCGATTCACGCATGTAGTAGGTAGCATATTTGAAATCTTTCTAAAAACAGAACGATCTCATCAGCAAACTCCATTTCATTAAACATGTCTCAACCATATAATTATTATTGATCAATAATTTTAAAAATTTCACTAATTTAATACAAAAGAACACTCTGACTTTTGATCATTGGCCTTAGACACTCCAATGAATATAAATTTAAGAGTTTTTAAACGTCATATGAGAAATTTCTTCCTGAAACTTTTAATTCTGTGTATCTATGTTTTATTTATATTTTTACTTGTTGAGATAGAATATCCATTTGGGATTTTGTTTTTGCTTTTGTTTTTCTGAAGAGAAAATTCATTATGAGTAATTAGGGACTTATCATTCTAGGTTGAATTGAGCCTTTGGGGATGTGTGCTTTGTAAAGGTGTAAATATATCAATCCAAGTAAACTATTTTTAGAAAAAAATTTTCATAAATTCTGCAAATATATACTTAATGTGTTTAAAACAGCTCACTTGTCTCTGTCTTTCTTTGTGGAACAAATGTCACATATGTATCTGTAAATCCACATCATCAGCAGAATTATATACACTTTGTCATTACTCATTCAGTTTGTCTAATTCACTTGACAGTTGACACTGGTTATGGGTTTTTCCACTCATTTAAGTGAATTTACATTATTTTTCCCATATTTGTGGACATATTTCTATACACTGAGGACAAAGATGGACGGAAGTAAAGTAAATGGCTAAGGTATATGTCACATAGATCTGACATGATTTCTATAGTGACACTTTATACTCAAAAATAATCTTTAAAACTTTTCTAGCATTAAGGGAGATGCTATAAATATTTGAAAAGTACTTACCGAATGAAAAATAAATAAATTAACAGAAAAATTTCACTGCAGGTTAATTTGAATATTTATAACAAAATACGTTGAAATCACCATATTGGTACATTGTGTTGAGTAAGACTGTGGGCTCTATATCCAACTATGTTACTTTCTGATAGTTTGGGGTCAGGTAATCCAGCTTCTTGTTCTTGTGGCTTATTCTGTAAAATAGAGATCATAATGATATACATTTATTGGATCACTCTGATCTTAAATAGTTCACTTATGAAGCACTCTGAATAGTATTTGACACAAATTAAGGGCTAATTAAGACTTAGCAGCTATTACTATTATTACAGATTTCACATGTCTTAGGAAAGAAATAGAAAACTCTATGCCTCTTTTAGTTATTAATATCATGTAGAGGTTTATATGATCTTCATTAGCATTTAAAACACATTATGTTGCAAATCCCATTATTAAAAAAAAATTAAGGCTTCTTATCCTCTAAAATTTGTGTCAGGAATTAATGACTTCATCTGTCATCTTTGTTCTTTCTTTCTTTTATTATATATCTATCTCATGTTTGTCTGTTATTCTCCATTATGTGTATATACTATCATTCTCTTGAAACTACCTGCATCAAAAGCATCTATGGAGATTATTAAAATAATGATGCCAGAATTTTACTCCCAGAGATGCTAATGAGTAGGACTTTGGATAATCTGAGGAATTTGCATTCTTAACATTTGATCTGTGCTTCTTAAGCACACAAAAGTTTAAAATTCAATGTTTTGGAAATCTGAACTCATTTTTATTTTCTAAACATTCATTCCTCTGTGGATTAGATGTCCTCTCTATGCATAAAGAGGTCGTTTATTAATTATACTCAATCCTCAAAGAATACCTTAACTGCATTGTATATTTATCAGATTGGTTGGTATTTCAAATTCATTCATATTTCAAATTTTGACTGATACCATATCACTTTCATATCTACTATAGCTTTGAATCCTATATGAACAAAAACATGAAATCATACAGAAACATTTACTGCATTCATGCTATCTTTCTCTATTTGTTGTAATTCCCATTAAGTAACACAGTGCCTAGTGATGGAAAACACACCTGTGGTGATCAGCCATACAGAAGTGTATTTGACCTATGATTGTCTTAGTTTCTGCAGAAGTTATTTGACTCCTCTAAATCTCACTTTTCTCATCTTAAAATATTTACCAATATTTCCATATTTACTAAAGTGATTATGATTAAATATGATTTACATAAACTTCCTAATTCATGCCTTGTGCAAATGAGTCAATAAAAAAATTTAGCTTCCTATCCTTCCACTGCTCTCACTGTTATTTATTTTCAAGTATCACATGTGAGTGTGTGAGTGTTCCCAACTAGATGATTAAACTTTTGAGCCTTTGGTTTTTGTGTCACTTTGTATCTATGACAAACAAGATCAGTATTCCATAAATAGTTTAATTATCATATTCAAATATTACTTTATTTGAATGTAAGTGTATTTTTCCTTATTGACTGTTAAATATATATTGCATTTGCATATATGTTGTCTTCACTAGGCTTGGCTCCTTGTGTATAATCACTGTCTTATTTGTGTATCTCTAGAGGGCTTCCCTTGTGGCTCAGCTGGTAAAGAATCTACCTGCAGTGTGACCTGGGTTCGATCCTGGATTGGAAAGGTCCCCTGGAGAAAGGCTACCCACTCCAGTATTCTGTCCTGGAGAATTCCATGGACTGTATAGTCCATGGGGTCAAAAAGAGTCAGACATGACTGAGCAACTTTCACTTTCAGAGCCTTCTGTGGGCTTCCCTGAGAGCTCAGTTGATAAAGAATCCACCTGCAATGCAGGAGACCCCAGTTCGATTCCTGGGTTGGGAAGATCTGCTGGAGAAGGGATAAGCTACCCACCCCAGTATTCTGTCCTGGAGAATTCCATGGACTGTATAGTCCATGGGGTCGCAAAGAGTCAGACATGACTGAGTGACTTTCACTTCAGAACCTTCTGTAGAACCTGCTATAAAATAAATACTTTATGTGTATGTGTTGAAATAAATGACGATATGGGTTTTACATTTCTAAAGAAGAAGTTATGAGGAAATTTTGAATTAAGTAACTTGTTTAGTCATGGAGCAGAGTAATATTTTGTTTGTTTTGTTACCTGATTAAGGTATATGCCTGCAAAAAAAATTAAGACCTTTAAACATTCTTTGCTACTCAGTTTAGCTCTTGTGTCATCCACTCTTTAAATGTAGAACCTGGCATCTAGTTGCTGCCAGCTGTGGAATGAATGAACAAAAAACTAAGTTGATGGATATTTCACAATTCCAATATCCTGACATTACAAATGGCATTTGAGGTGGGTTTGAAGATAACTAGTTCAAAGCAATTATGTCCTTGTTTAGATGGAAGAATTTTTCAGTCCAAGGAATGAGGAGATGTATCCAAAATCACAAATTTAATTTGAAAACAAAAATGGGAGAATGACATATATGGATTTTTTGTCATTTATTTTAAGTATTTTTGCATAATGCATATTTCTAATGCTATTAGAAATAAACAAAGTAATGAATTTGCAATTGTCCATATATTTCAAGAAAGTATAAAAATAAACATTAAAAACAGCTTTTTCTCTCTGTGTATAATTATATGTAATTACTCATGATCAGAAAAATGTGGACCTACAGGAAGTAAGACTCAGAATTAATTAGCAATGAATTAGAATTAATCAGGTTATTTAAATTTTGTCTAAATATTTACTATTTTGGCCAGCAATATCACTTTGACGATATGTTGCTCACAGTGCTTCACAATTGGTGAGTCCTATGTTATGTGACCTGGGATTTCTTTGGAAGGAATGATGCTAAAGCTGAAACTCCAGTACTTTGGCCACCTCATGCGAAGAGTTGACTCATTGGAAAAGACTCTGATGCTGGGAAGATAACTAGGGTTTGGGGGCAGGAGAAGGGGACGACAGAGGATGAGATGGCTAGATGGCATCACTGACTCAATGGACGTGAGTCTGAGTGAACTCCGGGAGTTGGTGATGGACAGGGAGGCCTGGTGTGCTGCGATTCATGGGGTCGCAAAGAGTCGGACATGACTGAGTGACTGAACTGAACTGACTGAATTGATGTTATGTGACTATGAAGAAGAAATTTTAAATAGCTAATAATAACTGAGTAAAATGATTGAATCATGTACAATACTCAGGGAATAATGGATACAGATAATGGGATAGAAAAAATGAGGATAAAGTTCTCGTTCTTCCAATTAAAATAATAATTTTCACTTGATATAAGTATATATCACGTTGCTAAATTAAAATTAATAAATAGTGTTTACATAAGAATAAGTAGCATCACTTTTTTAAGTTAAATATAATAAGATGTATTTGTATAACTGATATAACCAAATTACAGTTTTAGAATTTATTATCATTTATTTGTACATCTATAATATTTAGACCACAATATATCAAGTTTTTGTGTGTTTCAGTTCTATGCCCTGAACTATGACTGACTCAACCTGCATGAACTTCAAAAGCATGTTTGAAGGTAGGTTTGAATCTTCCCCAACCTATAACTCCCTTCAGTCATTCTCAAAATGCATATTCCTGGACCTTACATTCAGAGATTTTCAATGTGTAGACACAGAGTAGTTCCTTGGAATTGTCCCACTGACTCTTGTGGGTACTAAATTTTGAGAATTATTGGACAGGAAAATAAAATAGATTTAATTTTTATTATTTTTTGCTCAATTAAAATATTGCATAATTGGAAATAAATGGTCCCTTTTCTGCTTTCTGCTCTCTGAAATCCAAATAATTGTTTAAAATGATTGAAGCATAAATAAATTTTAAATATTGTGCCTTATCCCAGACAACAGGTCTATCACACTACTAGTGGAGCATATATTCCCTAAATTACTTGCAAGCCAGTAAAAGAAAAGAATTTCCTGCATGATACAAGTGAAGTGAAAGTCACTCAGTCATGTCCAACTCTTTGCAACCCCATGGACCATAGAGTCCATGAAATTCTCCAGCCCAGAATACCTGAGTGGGTAGCCATTCCCTTCTCCAGGGGATCTTCCCAACTCAGGGATCAAACCCAGCTCTTCCACATTGCATGCAGATTCTTTCCCAGATGAGCCACCAGGAAAGCCCCAATATAAAAACAATTTTATTGTTCACTTTTTGTCATTGAAAGACCAGAAACTTGATGAAACCTATTTGTACTGTGGGTATTATCTTGTTTCTACTTATTTTGGAAAAAAAAAAATTAAAACAGCTGTTAGGAAAAAAATAAGGTCACCAAAACTCCATTTTTAAAGCCTTTGAATGTGCTGAAAAGCACTATTGCTATGTATTTATGCATAATTTCTGTAAGAAAAATGGAAGAAAACAGTTTACAGCTCCATTACGGGCCTAATTCTAGTTTTACTTCTAGCAACATTCAATGAAAGGAAAAAAACAGTGCCTAAAACCATTTGGAATGTTTTAAAACAAATAATTTTCAGATTTGCACAGTTAATATATTTGCTTTGGATTTGAATTTAAAAAGAAGCAACTTATTATCTGTAACATAATTACCAACCAAGCAATTAAAACCAATTAATGCATACATATTCATTGTATGTATTATTTGCCTGTCTGCAAAGCATTGTGCTATAAATGTAGAGAATGCTAATCCTCTGAACAATGAAGAAAACCAAGTTAGGATTAGATATAGTTTCTGCCCCTTGGAGTTTATAGATTAGGACCTATGATATGTACAAAACAAAATATATTGGGGTTTTTTTTTAATAGATTAAGAGAGACTCCATACATGAAAGGGCTCACTAATTTCAAAGGCTAGGGATGAAGAAGAAAAGAATCCAAGTAACAGGTAAAGGGACATGGAGTATAAGGATCTGTAGATTCAAGACTTACTGAGATCTGGGCACAAGACCTCAGAATCATGAACAGAAATGAAGGAGGCTACAGAAATAATTTCATCATTTTACAGAAGAGGAAGTAACATTCCAACAACTTGTCCAATGCTTCAGTGAACTAAATTAATCCAACTCTCAAAAAGTAATGAAACATTTAAATAGCTGAAATGAAGTACATTATGTTAAAATAAACATGACAATAAAAGTTTATCACATTTTCACTGAATATATCAAAAGATAAAATGTATAAACTTCCTTAAAATTGCTTCAAGTATGTACCTCATTTCAACAAAAGTTGAAGTATGTAAACTATATCTATATGTATAAACATGTAATTTATATTTTCTAATTACAGAGTGTGTTTATAACAAACAGCTAAAGGATTTTCCCCATTTTTAGTGTTTCTATTTTAGGAAAATAAAAAAATATGTGGATAATTAAAAAGGTATTGCTTTAAAATTACTGTAAAGGTTCAGAAACTATTGTAAATGATTTCCCAGATGTATCTGTAAAAAACCTACAACATTTGCAAAAGAATTGACTCACTCAATTATGTTAAAAGATATCAAGTGTAAGAAAAGTAATATAATGTTTATTTTAAAGATGCTAATATTCAGCAGAATAAAAGAACAACTGTCTACACTAATTTAATTTAATTTTTCCTGGGTGTGGCTGTACATCTTTATCTTGTGTATGTATTACTCATATGAATAGCATCCTTCCATAATTTAATTTTGAATGTCACTGCTAGATTGATCCAGCATTTATATACATTAGCAAAAGAGAAAAAATATGCTTCATACTGAAATTGCCTATTTTTTGGCTGTTATAATTCTGTTTACAGATAAATACTTTGTTTTACTTTATAAATTTTATTTATCTTTTTATTCAATGGGTTTTAATAGCCCTATTTATTTTACTATAAACTTTTGGGCTTTTAGTAAATCTAGTCTATTGTATAAATCAGGAAAAAAATGGTTTCTCACTACAATGTTTTTAAGAAATCTGTTTACTAAAGAAATGCAAATATCTACTCTATTAAGTGGCTTCCTTTACTCATCATTTTTTCACATGAGTATAGGAAGCATTCATTTCATGAGGTCCAAACTGTCAAAATTTGAGTTTATATTATGTTTCTCTGGAATAAACCATTAGCTATTCTGAATTTTAAAAGTGAATTCTGCTGTATAACATTTCAGGATAGGTTGTTGGCACAAAGCATTGTTATTGGTCATTTAAAAACATATGAAATATTTTTAACTTCTTACAAAATAGTTTTGAAGGCACTGATAACTTTTTGGATATTATAGGGCAAAAATATGAATATTAATTCATGTAATTATAAGCTGATCTAGGTGCATCCACGTTTATTCTAGATGATGGAATTGTAAAATTACTTTCTGAGGCTTTCTGTCTTTTCTATAACTTTGAATTTAATTTTTCTGTTTTTGCATTATTAATGGAATCTCTCAATTCTAATTTGAATTCTAATTCTGTCTGTTTCTAATTTGTAGTGGGCTTGGAAGTCAGATAACAACAACAAAGGTGTAATAGAATGTGCTAAACAAAATAATGGATAAGGTTTATAAAGATCCTAAACATATTTTTAGATTAGAAAAACTTGGCTGTGTTATATATAGGCTGTTTTGCTGGAAATCTATGATTCTAAACTGATTGTGTGTGTGTGTGTACGCTATGCAAAATTTTCTGTTCATTCAATTTGATTATTAATGAAGAGTTGACAAAGTGGATATTATAGATGAAATGAACTACTTCCTTTTACAATTACTTCCTGTTCCTCTTACATTCAGGGTGTCTTAATTTGGTTATTTGCAGAAGCTGACCTTGAAACAGGAATTTGACTGGCAAGTGCTTTGTAGTTTCAAGAGTGATGTGTTTAGGTTATTGATGTCAACAGGAAAGAGGTGAGAGTATCTCAGTGCATCAGTGAGTAGCTCATTGCTGTGCGCACATGGATAGTGGTCCATTGAAGATGTATGAACCATTGTGAGAACACACTTTATTAGAGTTATCCACCTGAGAGGTTAATAATATCCATAGCCATAGTGTGGACTGTGGATGGAGAAGGTGATTTGAGGATGTTAATTCCCCAGCCTTTCTAGTCTCCTCACACACAGTGAGGACTGGGTACATAAAATACCACCTACTGAGTCTCCTGCAGAGAATAAGGGCAGAAATATTAGGGTGAGAGTTGTGAGAGTTAGACCATATAAAAGACAGTGCTGAAGCTTTTGAATTAGGGTTCTGGAGAAGAATCCTGACAGTCCGTTGGACTGCAAAGAGATCCAACCAGTCCATCCTAAAGGAAATCAGTCCTGAGTGTTCATTGGAAGGACTGATGCTAAAACTGAAGCCCCAGTACTTTGGCCACCTGATGCAAAGAACTGACTCATTGGAAAAGTCCCTGATACTGGGAAGGACTGAAAGCAAGAGGAGAAGAGGGTAGCAGAGGAAGAGATGATTGGAGTGCATCACTGATTCTTCAGTGGACATGAACTTGAGCAAACTCTGGGAGAAAGTGGAGGACAGGGAAGCCTGGTGTGCTGCACTCCAAGACATCACAAAGAGTTTCAGAAATGACTTAGCAACTGAACAACAACAGCATTAGGGTGAGATTTTTAGGGAAAGTTAAAAATAGATTGAGTTAGAATAGTGTATAGATATTGAATTAAGTATGCTTAATCTATTGTAAATGTGCAATAAATCTTTTCATAAATGCCGCTTCTTCTAAATATGTTAAGTCACTTCAGTTGTGTCCGACTCTTTGTGACCCTATGGACTGTAGTCTGCCAGGCTCCTCTGTCCATGGCATTCTCTAGGCAAGAATACTGGCGTGGGTTGCCATTTCCTCCTCCATGGAATCTTCCTGACCTAGGGATAAAACTGGCTTCTCTTATCTCTTCTGCATTGGCAGGCAGGCACATTACCACTGCTGCTGCTGCTAAGTCGCTTCAGTCGTGTCCGACTCTTTGCGACCCCATAGACGGCAGCCCACCAGGCTCCCCCATCCCTGGGATTCTCCAGGCAAGAACACTGGAGTGCGTTGCCATTTCCTTCTCCAATGCATGAAAGTGAAAAGTGAAAGTGAAGTCGCTCAGTCGTGTCTGACTCTCAGCGACCTCATGTACTGCAGCCTCACAGGCTCCTCTGTCCATGGGATTTTCCAGGCAAGAGTACTGGAGTGGGGTGCCATTGCCTTCTCCAGTAGCACCACCATTAAACCATTATTGTTTTATCTCTGCTAGGGAAAGCAAGGGACATCAGAGAGGTAAGACTCAAAGTGAAATTTAAAAAATATCATTGAAATTTCTAGACCCCAAAAGAACTAAGCTCAAATACATATGACGTTGGGAAGGTTCAAAGCTACTAGGCAGAGAAAAAATAAGCAATACAATTCTCATCTGTTGTTTTTACATTAGCAGAATGGAAACTGACTTAGAATTACACAGAGTGTTCAGTTTGCTTCAGTAGCTTCCATGTTACAAAGAGTGGCTTAGTTAGTTTTCAAGGTAAAGCTAGGATGACATATTTATATAATGACCATTAAAAATGATATAAATGTAATGATTGGGAGGTACTGGAAAAATCTCTGTATTATTTAAAGTGAAAAATGTTAATTTAGTGGATAAACAATCTGTCACCTGCTTGGGACATATTCTCACAGCTGTGGGGATCAAACGGAAGGATGACTTACTGAAAGTCATTCCAGAAGCACCTGTTCCAGACAAAAGGATAAATTGCTTTTATTCTTAGCTTATGTGAATATTATTTGAAATGTGGGGGTCATTTGCCACAGATTTGGCAGCATTAAGAAAACTTATCATGTTCACAGGTGGTGTGCTCACTGAGAATCAGAAACAACTGAGCTCACTGCACCAAAGGGGGGAAAAAAAAACAAACAACGCTCTAAGATTAGAAAAGGAAGGAGCCAAGCTTCCTTTGGGAGCTTAATGTTTTGGCCAATTAGACCCAATAATATTGAATTTTTCTGCCTTATTGTGAGAAATATAGATTATGACAGACCTAGGGCTTCTATATCTGGTAAATTAGGTGTAAGTAAAATTTTAACAGGAGAATAATAAAAATGCTTAATAAATAAATGAACGTTTAATGAGTAAAGATCTGTTTTCAAGGACAAGTGTTTAGTAGTCCTAGATTTGCTTCCATGGGTCAGTTTTAAGTTGTTCCTCTTTAATTAGTGTGTAGTTATTATCCATATATCAATAACTTATCCATGTGTCAAATATTTAATATTTAAAATTATTTCCTTTCTTATATAATATAAATAACTCTGCAATTTCTCAAATGGCTTTTTATAGAGGCATAGATTTTTAATTGATCTATATTATGCTAATGATAATAAACATAATTTAATAATCCCCTGGAGAGAAAGTTATGAAACTTCTAAACACATTCTTTAATGATATTCAGAGCTGCAGGAATCTTGTTCAGAAAGTAGGTGTTTTCCAACTGTGGCTTAAAAATAAGAATCGCATGGCAAAGTTGTTAATAATGTAAACCAATTTCTGAAAATATGGTTTATCTAATATGTAAACTGAAATAAACAAATAGCAAGTAAATAATATACACACATAAGCATACATATAGACTCTCCCAGACTTTACCTCAATCTGAAATGCTACAAATGAAATTTCATGCCTATACTTTTACCTAAAAAACAATTAAAAATCTTGGAAAGTTACATTATAAAATTGTTATCCACATACTTGATACAGTCCAGTGTTCAAACAGCAATAATTATCCTGTTTGTAAAAAAGCTTATCTTTTGCATGAGAACATACCAACTTTTAAAATTCCATAGTGAGTGAAAGTGAAAGTTGCTCAATCATGTCCAACTCTTTGTGACCCCATGGACTATACAGTCCATGGAATTCTCCAGGCCAAAATACTGGAGTAGGTAGCCATCCCCTTCTCCAGAAGATATTTATATATTTATATTTGTTGATATATATTAAAATATTTTAAAACTGTTTAGTTAACAAACTGAATAATCATCACAACTGAAAAGAGTAGTCTTTTCTCTATAAATTACAAAGTTTTTAAAACCTATACTAAATTAGCAAAACTAAGTTAGTATTTGACATTAAAACCACTGATAATTTGTAATTTGTTGTCTCCACCTTGTATTTCACTTTTGAGTCCTGTGCTGTCATAATCACTGAATGACATAGTCCAGTTCAGTTGCTCAGTCATGTCTGACTCTTTGTGACCCCATGGACTGCAGCATGCCAGGCTTCCATGTCCATCACCAACTCCTGGAGTTAACTCAAATTCATGTCCATTGAGTCAGTGATGCCATTCAACCATGTCCTCTTCTGTCATCCCCTTCTGCTCCTGCCTTCAATCTTTGCCAGCACCAGGGTCTCTCTCCCAGTGAGTCAGTTCTTCACATTAGGTGGCCAAAATATTGGAGTTTCAGCTTCAGCATCAGTCCTTCCAACGAATATTCAGGATGATTTCCTTTAGGATGGACTGGTTGGATTTCCTTGCAGTCCAAGGGACTCTCAAGAGTCTTCTCCAACACCACAGTTCAAAAGCATCAATTCTTCGGTGCTCAGCTTTCTACACAGTCCAATTCTCACATTCATACATGACTACTGGAAAAACCATAGCCTTGACTAGATGGACCTCTGTTGACAAAATAATGTCTCTGCTTTTTAATATGCTGTCTAGGTTGGTCATAACTTTTCTCCTAAGGAGTGTCTTTTAACTTCATGGCTTCAGTCACCATCTGCAGTGATTTTGGAGCTCCAAAAAAATAAAGTCTGCCACTGTTTCCACTGTTTCCTCTTCTATTCGCCATGAAGTGATGGGACCAGATGCCATGATCTTAGTTTTCTGAATGTTGAGTTTTAAGCCAACTTTTTCAGTCTCCTCTTTCACTTTCATCAAGAAGCTCTTTAGTTCTGCTATAAGGGTGATGTCATCTTCATATCTGAGGTTATTGGTATCTCTCCTGGCAATCTTGATTCCAGCTTGTGCTTTATCCAGTCCAGTGTTTCCATGATGTACTCTGCATATAAGTTAAATAAGTGGGGTGACAATATACAGCCTGACGGACTCCTTTTCCTATTTGGAACCAGTCTATTGTTCCAGGTACAGTTCTAACTGTTGCTTCCTGACCTGCATTCAGATTTCTCAAGAGGCAGGTCTGGTGGTCTGGTATTCCCATCTCTTTCAGAATTTTCCAGAGTTTGTTGTGGTCCACACAGTCAAAGGCTTTGGCATAGTCAACAAAGCAGAAGTAATGTTTTTCTGAAACTTTTTTGCTTTTTCGATGATCCAGCAGATGCTGCCAATTTGATCTCTGGTTCCTCTGCCTTTTCTAAAACCAGCTTAAACATATGGAAGTTCATAGTTCATGTACTATTGAAGCCTGGCTTGGAGAATTTTGAGCATTAGTTTGCTAGTGTGTGAGATGAGTGCAATTGTGAGATAGTTTGAGCATTCTTTGGCATTGCCTTTCTTTGGGGTTGGAATGAAAACTGACCTTTTCCAGTCCTATGGCCACTGCTGAGTTTTCCAAATTTGCTGGCATATTGAGTGCAGCACTTTTACAGAATCATCTTTTAGGATTTGAAATAGCTCAACTGGAATTCCATCACCTTTACTAGCTTTGTTGGTAGCGATGCTTCCTAAAGCCCACTTGACTTTGTAAAGAGTAAAATCAATGGCTTTGCTCTTCTTTTACCAGAATGATTGAATCCCATCATTTTCATCTCAATTGTCTCATATTTTGGATTCTTCATCATCCCTTAGATGAATTACTGAGACTGCCTCTGTAATGGTCTCCCCACTTCCAATCTCATTATATTTTCCATACTAAAGATCAGTGTCATTTCTGAAATAATAAAAAAAAAATCTGATAGACCACTCCTCTTAAATGAATGGCATATTAGCTTCTCACTTCTATTATCCTCTCTCCTCCCATGGGTCCTATATATAACATTCTATATTTAAAAGATACTAAACCCGTATACCCTCTCTTGTCTCCAATCTTTTGAAGATGCTGTTCTCTCAGTCTAGGTTACTTATTTCTTTATCTTTACCTGAGTATTTTTGGTCTCATCTTCAAAAGGAAATGAATAATAGGGATATTGGGCTGAATTAAATAACTCCCAAAATGTGAATTATGTACTACATCATATGTTTTACTCTTAAATTCTATAATGCAAAAAAAAAAAAAAAAAAAAAACCCTGTAAAAAGGTTAAGAAATATACTTTTATGTACCAAATTTTCTTTTTCTTTTAGGCAATTACAAGACTTACCAAAATGAAAATTCTTATTGTATTATAAGCATTACATCAGAAATCTTTATTAATTATTAATCTTTAAACATATTAAGACTACTTTAGATATATCACCATAATCTATAAATTTTCTATCTTATACTACAATGGAAGTATTTACTTCAACCTCAGAAAATATGAACCAATATAACTACTTAAAGGAATGGGCCAATTTCAATGAAGAAATATAATCTCATTAACTTTGTCTTCTCATGTAGTTTCTATGCCAACCATCTCATTTAATATATGAATTTAATGTTAGTTATGTTAGTTGCGTATGGACCATGTGCCAGCTATATTACTCCAAAAATAATTAAAATGTTCAAAGTAGTAATCTTTCCTCAGTCTTTTAGTTCAGAAAATTCACACTCATGGAATCTGATTAACTTATCCAATGTCATAAAGTAAGTTTTGAAGACAATTTGCAAACCCAGTTCTTTTGAACTCCAAACATTTGTACCATCTGCCACCATCTGATCAACCTAGTCAGTGGTTAACATAGACGTTTCTCAAATAGTAATTACATTACACTATTAAACCAAGCTAATTTATTTGTTTCTCAAAAATATAAATAGTACTCTCCATCTTCAAAAGAATTTTGCTTTATTGCCCTTCTCATCAGTATTATCCAGCAAAATGAAAATGTGGCCAAGGGAAAATTTCTTTATTTCCAGTTTATGATTCCAAAGAGTTACTCTTTATGGGGTTGTAATCTTACAGTTTTCTAACCAATAAAACAGCCACATCAATAGATGGCTTCAAAAATAATATCCATAAGGGAAAAATAGAAGGAAATATTTCTATATACTTTCTAATCTTCACAGGTATAAGGGGTAATTGTGACCTGACATAAGCTGAACTTGGTGATAACAGCATCATTGAACACAGACTCACAGCAAAACCTTAGTAAACAAACAAACAAACAAAAAACAATTGATATGAATTAAAATGATGCTCAGAAAGATATCTTAGCATATATCAACTAAACAGTTATAATTAAACTAAAAATTGTATTCTTAGATCTAATACATTTTATTTCTGTGATATGAAACATCAGTCTTTTAAAAGTAAATAAACAAGGGTAAGCATTTTATGAAGCTTCTGCTATCAGGGCAACACTACCATTCCAAAGGAAAAATATCCTATGTTTCCTGAGTATTTGATAATATAGAAGAGCTACAGAAATGATTATGCTTAAAGACGTTTATGAATGTTATTTAAAGCATTCAAACTGGTACCTGGTATTTTATCTTTGTCTTAATTGCAGTTGACTGCAGTCCTACTGCATTTCTATTTGCCATATTGTTTCCCCTTCTCCTTTTATTTACTCTTTTATTTATTTTTTACCTTATAATCAAGCAGGATCTAGTTTTCTTTTACATTTAGCACATACTCATAGTTGAATTATTCACTGAAATTGGTCATAATATGTCTCAGTTCAGTCACTCAGTCGTGTCTGACTCTGCAACCCCATGTACTGCAGCATGCCAGGCTTCCCTGTCCATTACCAACTCCTAGAGCTTACTCAAACTCATGTCCATTGAGTTGGTGATGTTATACAACCATCTCATCCTTTGTCATCCCTTTCTCCCTCCTGCCTTCAATCTTTCCCAGTGTAATATATCTACTTTCCATATATTCATCCTATTAGGTTTTTTATTATAGTTTAAAGTTTATATTTATTCATAATTCACATAATTTATACTGTTTGTACACTCACTGTGACAGGCTTTTTACTATAGTTTATAGTCCCTTTATTCAGAAATCAAATTTTTCTCATTACATTAGAAAAAATTGACATGGAACAACAGACTGGTTCCAAATAGGAAAAGGAGTACATCAAGGCTGTATATTTTCACCCTGCTTATTTAACTTCTATGCAGAGTACATCATGAGAAATGCTGGGCTGGAGGAAGCACAAGCTGAATTCAAGATTGCTGGGAGAAATAGCAATAACATCAGATATGCAGATGACACCACCCTTATGGCAGAAAGTAAAGAAGAACCAAAGAGGCTCTTGATGAAAGTGAAAGAAGAGAGTGAAAAAGTTGGTTTAAAGCTCAACATTCAGAAAACTAAGATCATGGCATCTGATCCCATCACTTCATGGCAAATAGATGGGGAAACAGTGGAAACAGTGGCTGACTTTATTTTTCTGGTCTCCAAAATCACTGTGGGTGGTGATTGCAGCCATGAAATTAAAAGGCCCTTGCTCCTTGGAAGGAAAGTTATGACCAACTTAGCATATTAAAAAGCAGAGACATTACTTTGCCAACAGTCTGTCTAGTCAAGACTATGGTTTTTCCAGAAGTCATGTATGAATGTGAGAGTTGGACTATAAAGAAAGCCGAGTGCAGAAAAATTGATGCTTTTGAACTGTGGTGTTGAAGAAGACTCTTGAGATCACTTGGACTCCAAGGAGATCCAACCAGTCCATCCTAAGGCAGATCAGTCCTGGGTGTTCATTGGAGGGACTGATGTTGAAGCTGAAACTCCAATACTTTGGCCACCTGCTGTGGAGTGCTGACTCATTTGAAAAAATCCTGATGCTGGGAAAGATTGAGGAAAGGAGGAGAAGGGGACGACAGAGGATGAGATGGTTGGATGGCATCACCGACACAATGGACATGGGTTTGGATGGATTCCAGGTGTTGCTGATGGACAGGGACGCCTGGAGTGCTGTGGTTCATGGGGTCGCAAAGAGTCGAACATGACTGAGCAACTGAACTGAGCTGAACTAATGTATTTTCATCTGGCAAGTTTGGACATTTATTTTTTCATTTTTGTGTTTGTTATCTATTCATTCCTAGTATAACACTTTATTGTATTAAAATAAATTAAATCACAGCATGGATAAACAAATCTATTGAACAAAAAGAAAAAAACTTGTTTTTTGGGGGGGAAGAAGATAATTTGGTTTTTGCAATTTGGTTTTTTTATTTTCTATATTTCTAGTATTACAGGCATTAAGTTTTACATTTGTAGAGGAAAGGAAGAACAGAGATCTGTCTGAAAAGCAGGCATGGAAATGTAGCAAATATATGATCTAATTGACAGAAATGAATTTGCCAAAGACCTGATGATATCAGGCATTTTAAACTGACCCATATTACTTGAAATGCAGGGTCAATATTTTTCAGTTTGATGAGGCCATTCAATGTAAAGCACAAATGAAATTAAGTTATGTACATAATATCTGTAATAGAATTTGCTACATTAACTCTTGCAGATTTGGGTTAATATTTTATTTGCATACATCCTCAACTTGATCCTGTTCTTTGCTTGGAATTTATCACAGGTCTGCAGACATGGTTTGCTGCTGGAAATAGACATGAACAATTAAATTTTCAGTCTGAAATGCAGTGGAAGATTCCACTCCAGCTGCATTTGCTAAGCCCTTTGGTAGCTGTACTGATAAGGCAAAAAGAGGTTCAAGAATAAGAAATCTAATGTGGAGATGCAGATCTCGTGCTTAGTTGCTATATTGTTATCTTAGAATATGCTGATCATGACTGGCCTCAAACTAGCTTTACCAGGACTAAAAAGTAAAGGGAAAGGGATTATGATTCTTTCTTTTTAAACTATTGTATATCCATATTTTATTACACCTTCATTACAATGAAAAACAATTTCACTACTGTATATCTAAAGCAATTTTGTTTCATAAATTGATAAACACATAGACTTTAAAGATGCACTCCATTTATATTTCTAGTTGTTGCTTTTTACACACACACTGTCAGAAATTTATGCCATATACTTATGCCTAAGTGGTGTCAGATTATGTCTAATAAATCTTGTCAAATAAATTGGTTGC
This sequence comes from Bos javanicus, assembly GCF_032452875.1. NCBI lineage: Eukaryota > Metazoa > Chordata > Mammalia > Artiodactyla > Bovidae > Bos > Bos javanicus. The sequence continues at coordinate 25,296,994 of NC_083884.1, read as the reverse complement.
ATGAATGTCAAGTTCTATTTTCAAACAAAGCAGAGATGATTTTAATATTTCTGAGATATTTAAAACAATTGGTTGTTTTTAATTTACATAGTCTAAGAATACTTGTCCCTTAATTGATGTTTTTTAAAACTGAAAAATATACATTCAAAACAGTGCGAATATCTTTTGCCAGTTTAGTCATCTGCATTCCAATATAATTCTTTTCAAATAGCCAAGCACAGTTACTTTAACATTCAGTTCAGTTCAGTTCAGTCGCTCAGTTATGTCTGACTCTTTGTGACCCCATGAATCGCAGCACACCAGGCCTCCCTGTCCATCACAAACTCCCGGAGTTCACTCAGACTCATGTCCATCGAGTCGGTGATGCCATCCAGCCATCTCATCCTCTGTCGTCCCCTTCTCCTCCTGCCCCCAATCCCTCCCAGCATCAGAGTCTTTTCCAATGAGTCAACTCTTTGCATGAGGTGGCCAAAGTACTGGAGTTTCAGCTTCAGCATCATTCCCTCCAAAGAAATCCCAGGGCTGATCTCCTTTAGAATGGACTGGTTATATCTCCTTGTAGTCCAAGGGACTCTCAAGAGTCTTCTCCAACACCATAGTTCAAAAGCATCAAGTCTTCGGCGCTCAGCTTTCTTCACAGTCCAACTCTCACATCCGTACATGACCACTGGAAAAACCATAGCCTTGACTAGACGAACCTTTGTTAGCAAAGTAATGTCTCTGCTTTTGAATATGCTATCTAGGTTAGTCATAACTTTCCTTTCAAGGAGTAAGCGTCTTTTAATTTTATGGCTGTAGTCACCATCTGCAGTGATTTTGGAGCCCAGAAAAATAAAGTCTGACAGTGTTTCCACTGTTTCCCCATCTTTTTTCCATGAAGTGATGGGACCAGATGCCATAATCTTCGTTTTCTGAATGTTGAGCTTTAAGCCAACATTTTCACTCTCCTTTTTCACTTTTATCAAGAGGCTTTTTAGTTACTCTTCACTTTCTGCCATAAGGGTGGTGTCATCTGCATATCTGAGGTTGTTGATATTTCTCCTGGCAATCTTAACATTACTAGACATATTTCTCCTTGATCAATTTTAATCAAGCAATAATTTCATTGTGTAAAATGCTGGTGTTTCTATCATGAAGATGGCCACTTGGAAAAATTGCAATATCAGCATAATTATTCTTTAAATATGAACTTACTGATTTAAAAGGATACAACAAGAAATTTGAACAATTTTACATTGAATTAAGTTTTTTCTTAACTTGGATTTAGCTTCATCTTTCAGTGATACGAATATGTAGTAAGTACCAGTGAGAGAACTAAAGATGAAAAAGGTCAAATCCAGTTACTTATCTCCAACATTTATCATGAAGAACTCAAATAATATGCCTTAACTCTTAATTCTCTTTTTCAAATGAAGCAAACACAAATTTTTTGCTTTTATTTATAAGCTGACATGAAACTGATTTGCAGAATTATGGATAAAATATGTACAAATCAATTTATATATAGGTACTAGTTATAAATAGGTACTTCCTTCATAATGTATACATTTTTAAAGATTCTACTCTTTCAAAACTAAATTTGAATTTATTTTGTTGATTGTTGGCACTTTTTGAAAAACATTCATTTAAATGTCAGATACAATTTAAGGCTACACAACATCTCTTACGTATACTGCTCAACTTAAAGCAATATGTGAAGATCAAACTTAAAGATAAAAATAAAACACAAATTCAGCAAATAAAACATTTATTTTTTCTTTATATCTGTACTCTAAATTATTGCTTCATTTTCTTAAAATAGAATATTTCTGTGACTATTGCTGAGTTAGAAGGTTCATATTTTCCCTCATGTTTTCAGTGTTTGTCATTGCCTTTAAATACTCTTGACTCTTTGAAAGAAGGAAAATGTGCTGTTTATCATTCTTATATGTGTGTGTGCTTAGTCGCTCAGTTGTATCTGACTCTTGGGACCCTATAGTCTGTAGCCTGCCAGGCTCCTCTCTACAGGCAAGAATACTGGGATTCTCCAGGCAACAATACTGGAGTGCGTTGCCATTTCCTTCTCCAGGTGATCTTCCCAAACCAGGAATAGAACCCAGATCTCCTGCATTTCAGGCATACTCTTTACTGATCGAGCTATGAGGGAAGTCCCATTTAGCATTCTTAACCTCAATTAAATCTGCCTTTTTAGTAGAGAATTACTACTAGTTTCAGCTTTCAAAACAGTTCACAGATGCTCCAAATACTTGTTACTATGCTACTGCTAAGTCATTTCAGTCATATCCAACTCTGCACCCACCAGGCTCCCCTGTCCCTGGGATTCTCCAGGCAAGAACACTGAAGTGGGCTGCCATTTCCTTCTCCAATGCATAAAAGTGAACAGTGAAAGTGAAGTCGCTCAGTTGTGTTCGACTCTTTGCGACCCCATAGACTGCAGCCCACCAGGCTCCTCTATCCATGGAATTCTCCAGGCAAGAGTATTGGAGTGGGTTGCCATTGCCTTTTCCCTACTTGTGGTTACTATGGGTAACCACAATTTCTATGAACATTTTTATTCCCTTATCACATCAACCTGAAGGAAGGTGGGGGGGGGGGTGGAAGAGTACAGACTGCTAAATATTGGGAAAACTGAAGTCAGAAAATATAGACTAACAAAAATTATCAATTTATTAAGAAATGTATATATATTATACATTTAATAAAACATGTTGGTATATTTCAATATAAACATACCCAATGGACAAATAGGCAAATTTTATTGTAAATCTGTCATCTTATTTAATCTTCTCATAAGCCATAATCACAGTAGCATTTTTAATGTCATTGTTCTCTAGATACAATTCAGTTCAGTTCAGTTGCTCAGTCATGTCTGACCCTTTGTGACCCCATGAATCGCAGCACGCCAGGCCTCCCTGTCCATCACCAACTCCCGGAGTTCACTCAGACTCATGTCCATTGAGTCAGTGATGCCATCCAGCCATCTCATCCTCTGTCATCCCCTTCTCCTCCTGCCCCCATCCCTCCCAACATCAGAGTCTTTTCCAATGAGTCAACTCTTCGCATGAGGTGGCTAAAGTACTGGAGTTTCAGCTTTAGCATCATTCCTTCCAAAGAAATCCCAGGGCTGATCTCCTTTAGAATGGACTGGTTGGATCTCCTTTCAGTCCAAGGGACTCTCAAGAGTCTTCTCCAACACCACAGTTCAAAAGCATCAATTCTTCAACGCTCAGCTTCTTCAATTACTAGATAGTAAATACAGATTCCAAAGAATTGATGGTTTTGAACTGTGGTGTTGGAGAAGACTCTTGAGAGTCCCTTGGACTGCAAGGAGATCCAACCAGTCCATCCTAATGCAGATCAGTCCTGAATATTCATTGGAAGGACTGATGCTGAAGCTGAAACTCCAATACTGACTCATTTGAAAAGACCCTGATGCTGGGAAATATTGAAGGCAAGAGGAGAAGGGGTTGACAGAGGATGACATGGTTGGATGGTATCACCGACTCACTGGACATGAGTTTGAGTAAACTCCAGGAGTTGGTGATGGACAGGGAAGCCTGGCATGCTGCAGTCCATCACGTCACAGAGTCAGACATGATTGAGAGACTGAACTGAACTGAAATACAGACTCAAAAACAGCATAGCAGGAAATAAAATTTTGTACATAAAAACAATTGTACAAAAAGAAGCCAGAGAATCAATATATGATAATTAAAAATTTGAACATAGAAAACATTTATAATAATATTCGTCTGTGTATATATGGGGCTTCCCAGATGACGCTAGTGGTAAAGAACCTGCCTGCCAATTCAGGAGACATAAGAGACTCCGGTTCGATCCCTGAGTCAGGAAGATCCTCTGGAGGAGGAAATGGCAACCGACTCCAGTATTCCTGCCTGGAAAATCCCATGGACAGAGGAGCCTGGCGGGCTACAGTCCATGGGGTCACAAGGAGTCAGATATGACTTAGTGACTGACCACTCAGGCCCACATGTGAATATACATATATATATATATGTGTGTGTATATATATACACACACACACATACATACTATCTGAAGCTACTTCTCTTTCACTATTCAAGGTTCAGTTTGAAGCTTACTTCATAAAGTTTTTGCTCTAAAATAGATTACAATTATCTCTTCCTGTTATTTCTTATAATATTTATTCTTCTTAATACATGTGTTGAACCTCTTTTCTAAGTGTTTATTATGTGCTTTCTTTTTGATTCCACACATTGTAAGCAACATTGAAATCCTGGTTAGAGACATGGGGAAATATTTAATAAATATCATTTAATTTAATAGCAACTCTTTTCTATAGGACTGGAAGATTATGCCATACTCCACAAATGGGAAGATTAAATGCAGAATATGTGGTGTGGCTTTAATTTTGGAATAGACTCACATAATGAACAAAAATGTCATGTAAATTATATGGCCAGAACAAAATCTAAAATAAAAACAACAAAAAAACATCTATTGCATCAGTGTTCAATTAGTTGTGTCCAACTCTTTGTGACTCTATGGACTGAAGCCTGCCAGAATCTTCTGTCCATTGAATTTTTCAAGCAAGAATACTGGAGTGGGTTGCTATTTACTCCTCCACAGGATCTTCCCAACCCAGGGATGGAAAATGCGTCTCCTGTACTGGCAGCAGATCCTTTACCACTCAGCCAGTCCTTATTTAATGTCAAGTTTTGCAGATATTGATATTCTAGCACAAGTATTAACTCTAGTTTACAAGAGAGGAAAGTGGAATTTGGATCTTCTGTATAATTAACCAAATTTACCACCTAGCAAGGGCTTGGGTAGAATTCAAAAATTAAGTCCAGCATCAAAGCCTTGGTTTCCCTGCTTTACTACTAGTATTCTCATCCCAAAGAAAACACTAAATGTCTACAATCTCTCTTGCAAAGGAATCCTTTGAAGAGATAGACCTTCATACTTTCACCTCTGCATCAGGTTACCTGGGTCTGTGATAAGAGAATGTATTTAATAAACATTTGTTGAAGTGAACATGTGTTTTTGAGAAATATTTTCAAGTTCAAATTAAACATCTATCACAAGTATGCTATTATTTGGATCTCTGATGGGCTATTATTTAGATGTTTATATTTAACTTAAAATATGATTATACTTTCAGAAAAAATATCAATTAAATCAATAGAATGCAAAGGCTATACACTTAGTTAAGGTCATTTCATGACTAAATACTGAAGAAAACCACCTTTGATATTCAAATAGAATACATTCTAATGAATATTCCTGAGGTTTCAAAATGATCACTCTACTGTTAGAATAACACATCTGTTGGAGGCTTTTTTAATGTACATTAAAAAAAAAAACAAAACATAGAACCCTTGGACTCAAAGGTTAACCTACACTTAGAATATCAGAGTATTCTGAGAAATAGCTCTTAATTGAATCCTGGTAAATATGTTGTTGCATTTTGCATTTTCACTCTACACATTTCTACTTTTTAAACCCCATCGTTTAAGGTTTTATATGTGTGAGGAAGAAAAAAAGAATAATACTTCAAATCAGCTCAATATTGAAATAATGATTTGTACTGGCATGCCATGTGAAACAAGGTCTATTATCTACTTGATTTTTAATTACCTTTTTAAGAAATTATATGTCCTGGGATTTTACTTCCCTTCATTATACCTGTCAGACCCTGAACTTTTAATTTCAGGCTATTAATTACTATGCTATCCCCAGGTCTTTTCCTACCCTCTGTTTTTGCAAGATTAATATCATTCTAAACATTTACTTAGGTTTCTTTTTCTGTCTCCCTAGACAGCTAACTTAACTTTACTCACACTGAATCTTTCTGCTGCTGCCATAACAAATTTCAATTTTTCTTCTTAACAATATCCTTCTTAGTGCTAACAATGTTTCCTACTTTATCACTAAATTTTATTGTCAGGAAGATTCTGCTGTAGAAAATTCAATTGTCTGTAAATCTGAGTACCAGTAAAGCTGCTAAAATCATTGTGAGTCTTGTTTAACTGTCTGGCACATAAATCAGGTAGATTTTATTTGATTTCAGTGGGGCGTTTTTCTAGACCTTAGCGTGCTCTAACACATACTGATATTAACTAATCACACATTCAAGTGCATATTACTGCTTCAAAGAGGAATAACTCATCCAATAAACACAGCCTATCTTTCGAAATGGCAATTACCAAGAAACATGTTCTGACTAATGTTATCCTGGGTCAGTGATATAAAAAGAGACTGGAAATTCAAAGCTTCTCAAAGTTGCCATTACTTCATCTATGACTGTGAATGAGCCCTTAATTCCAAGCATGCCAAATTCCTATTGTGTAGCCTTCCAATCCTTCAGTCTGCATGAAAAGTGATATTTTTATCATGCTATGATAATTTATTATTGTTCATATACATGTTAATGCCTTTATGTTCTTTCAATCTATCAATAAACATGTATAAGAAGTATTCTTATTTTAAGATTCTGAGATTCCAAATGAAAAGCAACTTTTCCATAGTACAAGAGTTAGTTTGGTTACAGACCAGAAATCAAGATACACAAACACACAAATCTGTGTTCAAATCTTGGTTTGAACCAGTTCCAATTCTTCAAAAAGAATATATGTATATTTATATGTATATGTATATAGATATACATACACATTACACATATATATGTATGTATCTTATATATAGGATTTTTATGAGATAAATATATATAACAGACATGTATATCCATATGTATGTGTATATATATCTATATGCAAATGAAAATATTAAAAACATGTATTTATCATTTATTAAGGAAAAATACTTATATGAATATATGAAATAAATTTTCACAAAACTTTAGAGGCAGAGATGGTAAAGCAATTTGACAAATTCAAATAGCTTTCATTGAGAAAAACCTACTTAATATTACTATTCAGATACCTATGTAGAGTTTAACAAAATATCATCTTCCCCTCTCTGCTTGTTTTTCCTTGTTGTTGATCATCTTAGAATCTTTTGAGAGAGACGCTTTGCAGGACTGTGAAGGTCACTTTTACGCCCATGCCATTAATTTCATATGAAGCATTGTCTTCAGGTAGCTAAATTTTATACATGCTAACCACATTTAGTACTCTGAGGCATCTAGGAGTGTACAGTTCTACTCTAAATTGCCATCACAGTGAAGAAACCGAAGAATAGAACTTAATTATTTTTTTATCTATGTTTGCTTTTTTAAATAATTGCTTATGATAGCAATTTATGTGTCTCTGCATATACATGCATGGGTTGGTTTTGAAAAGGCAAGGATCACACAAATAGGACAGACCTCAAATAAGGGAAACTAGATGACATTATCTAAACCCTCACAATTAATGTTACAGTAAGTTTCTAGAAAAAATAAAGGGAATAAATTAAAAATCACATTTTTATGTGAAATATAAGTCAAGATTGAATGGAAGTAAATTTGGAAGCAGGTTTCTATGAAAATATTTCTATAAAAATATTATAGGAAAGAAATAGATATAGATAATTTTAAAATTAACAACTTGGTAAACCGCCATAAGACATTATAATCACAAGAGCTTAAGATACTGGGTCTATAAAATACTGAATATAAAATATTTCTAATATATTGATAAAAAGTAGAGGGAATTGTAAACATGAACAAAGAACAAGTGAGAAAACCGATTAAAACTCTATGAACAAGGATTAAGTAGAATTTTCAACATATAAAATGTGATCATTAGAACAAAAAAGTCAATGACTATATGAATTAAATGTGGGGTCATTCATCATGTGGGTGATACTGCTAACAAATTCACCCAAAATATAGAGGGACTTCCTTGGTGGTCCAGTGGTTAGGACTCCACGTTTCTACTGCAGGGGTTATAGAGTCAATCCCTAGCTAAGGAAGTAGGATCCCACATGCTATGCAGTATGGCCAAAAAAAAAAAAAAAAAGATTAAAAATATAGGGAAAAAAATATAAAACAATTTATAAAAGCGGGTGATGAGGATGTCTGTTTTCACTACTTTTATTCAATAATTACTAAAGAATCTAGAAAATAAGGGGGGAAAAGATGATTTAAGAAAGTAAAAAGTAAGTATGATCAAAGAAAAATATACTCTTTGTCACTGATGATATGGTACATACTTAGGGAATCCAGGATAATTTCCTGACAAATCATAAAAATATACGTGCAAATTAGCAATATGAAATTAAGATGAAAAATTCAATTGAATGGTTATATACCCACAGAAAAGAGTTTTAACATATTTAATATATTCCAGATCAGTGAAAGATAGGCAGATCGATAGATAGATCTTTATATGTTTACACATCCCTACATACTAAGTACACATACATATGACAGAAAAATGCCTGCCTCTTGTTACTAATTTGATTTTCTTTCCACTCTATAGTTCTCCCTTGGTATCAGTCAGGGATTGATTCCAAGATACCCTGTGGATACCAAAATGTGTGAATGCTAAAGGCCCTTATATACAATGGCATAGTATTTGCAAATAACCTACACACATCATTCAGCATTCTTTAAATTATCTCAAGTTTCCCTGGTGGCTCACGTGGTAAAGAAGCTGCCTGCAATGCAGGAGACTGGGATTCGATCCCTGGGTCAGGAAGATCCCCTGGAGAAGGGAATGGCAACTCATTCCACTATTCTTGCCTGGAGAATTTCATGAACAGAGGAGCCTAGTGGGCTACAGTCCATGGGGTCACAAAGAGTCAGATATAATTGAGCAACTAACTCTTGCTTACTTACTAGATTAATTATCACATTTAGTATAATATAAATGTTATATAAATAGTTATGAAAAAGAAGTGAAAGTGTTAGTCACTTAGTTGTGTCTGAACCTGGGTTTCCTGCATTGTAAATAGTTATAAACGTATGTAAATGTATATAGTTGCCAGCATGCTGCAAATTCAAATTTTGCTTTTTGGACCTTTCTGGATTTTTTTTTTTTTTTCCTCTATTTTCAGCAAGGTTGGTTGAACCTATGGATGCAGAACCCACAGATTAGGAGGGCCAGCTATACAATGAACAAACAGGACAAATCTTAATATTTAAATGCCCTTAGATGTTAATAGCAGTAATTCATTTTTTAATAGAATTATTTAAATTTTTGCAAATCCAACTGGTCAAAAACACTGTCTGAATAATACCTTTTATTTACTTTAACAAGACCACTAAGGAACACATTTGTACTATCCAGAGACATACTGGAAATAAGGTCTCTTTTATAAGACTTATCATTAGAGTTACTTGTAACTAGAGAGGATGTATATATAAGGGTACTTATTGACCACAAAGATGTTGAGTGTCTTTTCAAAATACCATATAATAATATCTCAATTTTTCCTTGGTTAGGGAGACCCTACACAAATAGATGATGATAGCTTGTGTGAAACGCCATGAGCCTAACGCTGTGCGTAGTTGCTCAGTCGTGTCCCACTCTTTGTGACCCAGTGGACTGTATCCCACCAGGCTCCTCTGTCCTTGGGGTTTTTCAGGCAAGAATGAGTGGGTTGCCATTTTCCTTCTCCAGGGGATCTTCTCGACCCAGAGAGCTAACCTGTGTTTCCTGCTTTGCTGGCAGATTCTTTACTTGTTGAGCCATTGGGGAAGCCCCCATCATAAGCCTAGAAAATACTACTTGAATTGATATAGTTTTGTGTTTCTGGCATGTGTTACACTGTGTTTTTATTACAGTGCTAAATTATACTTAAGCATTCACTTTATTAAACTACAAAATATTTATGAACGTAAATTTTTTCTGTGACAGGCACATTTGTATGTATCTCATTTAATCCTTACAACAATCCAATATGAAACAGTGCAGTATACACATTTTAAAGAATAAGAAACTCAACTTTAAAGCAAGTTAGTTAACTGGTTTCAATTAACATTGACAGCAAGTAAATGACAGAAATGATGTTGAAAATTGTTCCTCAATTTTGACATAAAGAATTGCTAGATTGATTGTTTTCACTTTACCATATCAGACTGAAACATAACAAAAATATAAGTGGCGGTTTTGAATGATTTACTATTGCTTAATAATTATTTCTAAAAGAAGTTAAATATAAAAGGTAATAACATTAGTAACAGTATTTGTTTTCAATTCTGCATACACCATCAAGGCACCTATCTTATTGTAGTATCTGTTTCATGGTAAGCAATTTTCAGGCATTTATTACAAACTTGCTCTTGGCAGCTTCATAATTATAACCAATAAATACTTTTTGTTTTTGTTTGTTGAGATAATTTTTCAGGTGATTTATTCAACAATTCATTCATTTATTCTTTTTTTTTCTAATTTTATTTTATTTTTAAACTTTACATAATTGTATTAGTTTTGCCAAATATCAAAATGAATCCGCCACAGGTATACATGTGTTCCCCATCCCGAACCCTCTTCCCTCCTCCCTCCCCATACCATCCCTCTGGGCCGTCCAGTGCACCAGCCCCAAGCATCCAGCATCGTGCATCGAACCTGGACTGGCAACTCGTTTCCTACATGATATTTTACATGTTTCAATGCCATTCTCCCAAATCTTCCCACCCTCTCCCTCTCCCACAGAGTCCATAAGACTGTTCTATACATCAGTGTCTCTTTTGCTGTCTCGTATACAGAGTTATTGTTACCATCTTTCTAAATTCCATATATATGCGTTAGTATACTGTATTTATGTTTTTCCTTCTGGCTTACTTCACTCTGTATAATAGGCTCCAGTTTCATCCACCTCATTAGAACTGATACAAATAATAAATGCTGGAGAGGGTGTGGAGAAAAGGGAACCCTCTTACACTGTTGGTGGGAATGCAACCTAGTACAGCCACTATGGAGAACAGTGTGGAGATTCCTTAAAAAACTGGAAATAGAACTGCCTTATGATCCAGCAATCCCACTGCTAGGCATACACACTGAGGAAACCAGAAGGGAAAGAGACACGTGTACCCCAATGTTCATCGCAGCACTGTTTATAATAGCCAGGACATGGAAGCAACCTAGATGCTCATTCATTTATTCTTGTAGTCAGTTAATATATTCTTATTGAGGTCTGTACCATGTGTGAGACAATTTCTAATTGCTAGTATAAGTGGGGTTAAACTTGTGAGTAAAAATAAACAGTCCATCTCTGTCTGACTTACTTCACCCAGAGAGAGAAAGAGAAATATCATATGATATTGTTTATAAGTGAAATATAAAAAGAAATTATACAATTGAACTTACGTACAAAATAGAAACAGACTCACAGACTTAGAGAACAAGCTTAACGGTTGCCAGGGAGAAGAGTTGTAGGGAGAGATAGCTAGGGAGCTTGGGATTGACATGTACACTTCTGTATTTAAAATGGATAACCAACAAAGACCTATTATATAGCTCAGGGAACTCTGGTCAATATTATGAAACAATCTAAATGGGGAGATAATTTGAAAAGGAATAGATACATGGATATGTATAACTGAATCAGTTTGCTGTATACCTGAAACTATCACAACATTGTTAATCAACTATACTCCAATATAAAATAAAAAGTTAAAAATAAAATAAAAAACAATCCAGTCCTCACTGTGCTTATAATATGATAGAAAAGAAAGATTAATTATTCATAAACATATGAAAAAGTAACTACAACCAATGCTAATAAATCTAGGGACACATTTAGGTAGAGAGGTCCAAAATTTCCCTGAAAAGATTACATTTAAGCTGATATCTACTGGGTGTCTGGAAGGACAGACCATCCCAGGCAGAGAAAAGATGTATACAAAAATTAAAACACGCATGACAAAGAAGAGAAACTACAAGGTCAGTGTGCAGATGGTGAAGAACAAAGATTGACGAGCATGTTGAGGTAGGCAAAGATTAAATCATAAAAAACTTAAAGGTCATATTAATTTGGGTCATAATTCTATTAGCCATGGGAAGCTGCTGAAGAGTTTTAATCCTTGGTATGACATCACTAGATTTAAATTTGAAAAAAGTATCTCTGGAAGCAGTGTGAAAAATAGAGGAAAGCCAGATGGGTAGGGAGAGAACATTTACTATTCTAGGAGTCTAGGTGAAAGATGATACTTTCTGAGACTGTTTTGATGAAATCAGGGAGAAACAAATTTTATAGTTTCAAGAGAAAGTAGAGCTCTGGTGAATAGAACTTAGTGACACGTTTGTTATATAGAGCTGAGAAAGAGCTATATAGAATGGCTTTTTGGTTATTTGCTTGATCAACTGAGTAAAAAATGGTGTCTTTGAATAAGGTTGGAGATAAGTGAAAAGACTTTGAATTTCATGTGTGTGTGTGTGTGTGTGTGTGTATTAGACAGGGTACAGCTTGTGCAGTTAGAGATCAATAGGGGACCTATGTCTTTGTTTTAATATGCTGAGTTTGAGATGTTTATGAGGTAAACTAATAAGTAAGTATTGAAGTCACAAAAGTACTCTAGACTGACTTTCAAGTAACTGAGGAAAATGTTTTGAATGAGTCTTCTTAGAGAACGAGATGAGCAAGAAAACCTAGAACTGAATCTTAAGGAACTTCAAAAGCACGATGGAAGGAAAGAAGACTGCCTGAGAACAAGTGCATCTAGATTTAAATGTGGCTGTACATTTTATTGTGATATGCTCTAATATAAAAAGGAAATGACAAAAATGACAGCTTGATTTTTTTCCCCAAGGGAACATATGGAAGAATCACACAAGAAAACTCAAATTCAATTAGAAGTCAAATCATGTCACGTAGAACACAGCAAGATAACTTAAAATTTTAATAACAACTGTCCTATAATTCAAGGGAGAAAGCTCTAAGAAAGTTAATTAATATTGTTTTAAAAATGGATTGGGGTCTCATTATTTCTGACCTATTCTATCTTTATATTTTAAAACTAGATTAATATCTAGTTTTTCACTATCTGGACAAAGTTGCTGTTGGGTTTTTTTGTTGTTGTTGTTTTTTGGTCTGTGGAAGACATAAAGTTTAAAGAGCATTTATAAAGGTATCAGATGTTTGTTCAAATGATAATGTGAGTACTATTTTTAATTAAAAATAAAACATGCTGTTTAATCATTATTTTTCTATTAAATATCTTCAGGTAATGTGTGCTTGTGCATATGGGTGGCTGTGTATTATCTTACTCACACTCAGTCATCATGAGGGGAAAAAAGAGGTTTATTTATGTTCATGCTTCTTCCTAAATTGGTAAATAGTACATTTGGCCATTAATCTTCAAGGTTAAGTAACTAGAGAAATCCACATATAGATTCCCGTATAGAAAATACACATCTAAGCAATCTGTGATTAATCTGACTTATAAAGTGCATGTATAAAAGACAGTATGTCAGATTTGTTACCTTCAGTGCAAATCTTTTTACTTTGTTAAAATGTATAAGTAAACTAAAAATGATTATCTTTTAAAATCAACCTGTTCTTTTCATGAGTGATATAAACCCTAAGGTATACAGACAAATAAAAACTAACAGCAGGAAAGGAAGAAAAGTCAAGCGCTACATTTGACTGCAGGTGGATGAGATGACCACCAACCGTGTAAAATCAATGATGCTAAATTTCAGTCTTGTCAAAACATGTCCATGGTACAAAAGTATTATACTTCCCTTCTTTTGACAAATGGATCAATGGCATAAGAGACCAGACAAAGACTCCTAGTCTGAAGGAAATATGAAATCTGTATTTTTTCCAGAATGGTCATTGCAAAGGAAACTTGGACTCAGACAGTCTTGTTGACATTTTAGGAATCAGTGAACAAAAATGAATGGGAATGGGTGAATTTAATTCAGATGAACATTATATTTACTAGTGTGGGCAAGAAGCCCTTAGAAGAAATGGAGTAGCCATCATATGCCGGGGTCCAGCCCCGGTGGATCCAGGGAATTCGAAGGGGAGACAGCTTCGGTGATCAGGATATGATAGAATTAAAGATATAAAGAGTGGTTAAATAAGGATAGCTCAGTGAGAAAATTCAGTGGAGAAAAGAGGCTGAATAACTTGGTTTACGAGGAAGCTAATAAAATTCCAAAATAAGGAATTTTGCATCACCTACGTAGGCCGCAGGTGTCCTCCCGTTCTCCCGAAGGAGAAGAGACACTAAGGCCTCCCTGGTCAGATCTTAGAAGCCCAGGCAAAATTAGTAGGTTTGACGAGCCTCCACGCCCCAGTTCAGCCAGAAGGTGAGAGGAAGAACGACATGGGGAGACCAAGTTTCGGTGAACAAGGCCCGCACTTTATTTTCCAAAGTAGTTTTTATACCTTAAGTTATGCATAGAGGATAATGGGGGAAGGGGTAGACTCATGCAGTAAGCCAGGCTTTCTTCCTGCAAACTTATCATATGCAAAAGTTTAGGTGATTTGCATCATCTTCTGGCCCAGAGGCCTGTTAACATTTTAAGACCCTTTTTTCAGAAAACTTATTTTTCTCTAAAGGTGATTAGTCACGCGCCACCCTCCAAAAGCATTAGATAAAGTTGCATTCCTATAGGGCAAAGGTGTGGTGGGCTATAACAAGAAAAAGAATTAACTCAAGGGTCCAAGGTTACAAACATTAAAGCTACAACTTACATTCCTATACACCAATTATATTAATCAATACACTGCCAGGGACACAGTAGGTAAGGGATATGGAAACTTAGCAGCAAACATTGGCCCAACAAGTGAAAAACCCTTCACCAATACAATTTCTAATCAATCTTTTAACTGCTCAAAGGAATCTGTATTTAGACAGTTTAGAACATCTCATGCCTCTCACAGTTGGGAGGCTCTGAACAATCACATGTGGCCAGAAAAACCTATTCAGGCAGGCTAGAGGACTTCCAAAGGAGTTTGTAGGTTGAAACACTATCACACCCAGGAACTTTATTAACTGGAGCTGTAAGCTAACTCTTTTTTCAGAGAGAGGTAGTGGGGGACAGCCCCCCGTAAAGTCAGAGGTGTAGGTGAGAGCACAAAGCAGAAAGCAGGCAGACTCTGGTTTTGGGGGTAGATGCTCGAGAATTTCCAGGGGAACTCCTGAGACTCCATCCCGCCTTTGTGTATGCTGAGCCTCCTTCCTCATGACCTTTGCCATGGGTGGAGTTCCTCACGCTGGCTCCCAGCAATCATAGTCAACAAAAGAGTCTGAAATGCAATAATTGGATGCAGTTTCAAAAATGACAGAATGATCTTGTTTCTAAGGCAAACCATTCAACATCACAGTAATCCAAGTCTATGCCTCATCCATTAATGCCAAAGAAGCTGAAATCAACCAGTTCTATAAAGTCCTACAACACCTTCTAGAACTAACACCAAAAAAGATGTCCTTTCCATCATAAAGAATTGGAATGCAAAAGTAGGAAGTAAAGAGATACCCGGAATAACAGGCTAGTTTGGCCTTTTAGTATAAAATAAAGCAGGGCAAAGGTTAATAGAGTTTTGTCAAGAGAACATGCTGCTCATAGCAAACACCCTTTTCCGACAAACTTAGAAATGACTACACATGGACATCACCAAATCATCAATAAATAAATCATATTGATTATGTTATTTGCAGCCAAAACTGAAGAAGTTCTATATGGTTAGTAAAAACAAGACCTGAATCTGACTGTTGCTCAGATCATGAACTCTTTATTGCAAAATCCAGGCTTAAATTGAAAAAGTAGGGAAAACCACTAGGCCATTCAGGTATGACCTAAATCAAATCCCTTGTGATTATACAATGCAGGTGATGAATAGATTGAAGAGTTTAGATCTGGTAGACAGAATGCTTGAAAAACTGAATGGAGGTTCATAACACTGTACAGAATTCAGTGACCAAAATCATCCCAAAGAAAAAGAAATGCAAGAAGGCAAAGTGGTTTTCTGAGGAGGCTTTACAAAAAACCAAGGAGAGAAGTAAAAGGCAAGGGAGAAAGGAAAAGGATATACCTGACTGAATGCAGAGTTCCAGAGAATAGCAAGAAGAGATAAGAAGGCCTTCTTCAATGAACAATGCAAAGAAATAGAGGAAAACAATAGAATGGAAAGATTAGATATCTCTTCAAGAAAAGTAATATTTCATGTAAGGATGGGCATGATAAAGGAAGAAACATTAAAGACATAGCAGAAGCAGAAGAGATTAAGACAAGGTGGCAAGAATACACAGAAGAAATAGACAAAAAAGGACTTAATGACCCAGATTACCATAATGGTGTTTTAGAGCCAGACATCCTGGAGTGTGAAGTCAAGTGGGCCTTAAGAAATATTGCCATGAGCAAAGCTAGTGGAGATGATGGAATTCCAGCTGAGCTATTTAAAATCCTAAAAGATGATGCTGTTAAAATCCTGCATGCAATATGTGAGCAAATTTGTAAAACTCAACAGTGGCCATAGGACTGGAAAAGATCAGTTTTCATACCAATCCCAGAGAAAAGCAATGCCAAAGAATGTTCAAATGATCACACAGTTATGCTCATTTCACATGCTAGCAAGATAATGCTCAAAAATCTTTCAAGCTAGGCTTCAGCAGTATGTGAACCAAGAACTTCCAGATATACAAACTGGGATTTAAAGAGGCAGAGGAGATGGAAATCAAATTGCCAACATGTGTTAGATCATGCATAAAGCAAGAGAGTTCCAGAAAAACATCTATTACTTTCTTGACTATGGTAGAATGTTTGACTGTATGGATCACTACAAATTGTGGAAAATTCTTAAAGAGTTGCATGTACAGCATTATGTCACCTGTCTCCTGAGAAACCTGTATGTGGGTCAAAAAGCAAGTTAGAACTTGGCATGGAACAAATTACCAGTTCCCAATTGGGAAAGGAGTATGACAAGGCTGTATACTGTCACCCTGCTTATTCAAATTCTATACAGAACACACCATGGTATCAAGATTGCCAAGAGGAATATTAACAATCTCAGATTTGTAGATGATACCACTCTAATGACAGAAAGCGAAGAGGTACTAAAGAGCCTCTTGATGAGGGTTAAAGAGGAGAGTGAAAAAACTGGCTTAAAGCTCAGCATTCAAAAAACTAATATCATGGCATCCAGTCCTATGACTTCATGGCAAATTGATGGGGAAAAAGTGGAAATAGTGACAGATTTTATTTTCTTGGGGTCCAAAATCACTGCAGATGATGATTACAGCCACAAAATTAAAAGATGCTTGCTCCTTGAAAGAAAAGCTATGACCAACCTAGACAGCATATTAAACAGCAGAGATATCACTTTGCCAACAAAGGTTCATATAGCCAAAGCTGTGGCTTTTCCAGTAGTCATGTACGGATGTGAGAGTTGGACCATAAAGAAGGCTGAGTACCAAAGAATTGATGGTTTCAAAATGTAGTGCTGGAGAAAACTCTTGAGAGTCCCTTGGACAGCAAGGAGAGCAAACAGGTCAGTCCTAAAGGAATCAACCCTGAATATTCACTGGAAGGACTGATGCTGAAGCCAAGGCTCCAATACTTTGACTATCTGATGGTAGAGTTGGCTTATTGGGAAATACCCTAATGCAAAGATTGAAAGCAAAAGGAGAAGGGGATAGCATCACTGACACAGTGGACATGAATTTGAGCAAACTCTGGGATGTATTGGAAGAGAGAGGATCAGGGTGTGCTGCAGTCCATGGTGTCAAAAGGAGCTAGACATGACTTAGTGACTGGACAACAACATCATCAATTAAAGTGTAGTTTTAAATTTCTATTATTGACTTATCTCCCCTGTTTTCATGTTTAGTTTCCTTTTTATCAGTTTTGTCTCTACAAAATTATTTAAAAAAACAAATTAAAAGAAAACCAAGCTGTAATGATACCATAGAGTTTATCTAGTCTGATTTGTCACAAGTGAGAATTCCCTTTTTAAATTTAGACTGTTCAAAGAGTACTTGTAGACAAATTCAGCATGGAGATTTAAAATATACTTCAGCTACTTACATAATATTATTTTTTTTACTGCTTTTTGTAAGAAAGTGAAAGTCATTCAGTCCTGTCAGACTCTTTGTGACCCCATGGACTATAAAGTCCATGGAATTCTCCAGGCCAGAATACTAGAGTGTGTAGCCATTCCCTTCTCCAGGGGATTTTTCCAACCCAGAGATTGAACCCAGCGATTGAACCCATGTCTCCCGCATTGCAGGCAGATTCTTTACCAGTTGAGCCACCAGGGAAGCTTTTTGTATGTTGTGATACAATTAGAAAACAAACACACTGTTAGCATTGACTAGGCTAAAGGCTAGCATGCAAATAGAAACTGATATGCCTTGAATTAAATTCTTTACAATATATCTAAAAATTCTCTCCTAACCTTGACAAGTATACCTTCATAGGGACCCTGACTTTCAGATCTGACTTAGATTTCTAGGACACTTCACCCTTTGTATTTTAGCTTGCCCCTAATTTTACCCAAAGGTGGGCCCCTTCAACTGTGGAAAATTCTGAAAGAGATGGGAATACCAGACCACTTGATCTGCCTCTTGAGAAATTTGTATGCAGGTCAGGAAGCAACAGTTAGAACTGGACATGGAACAACAGACTGGGTCCAAATAGGAAAAGGAGTTTGTCAAGGCTGTATATTGTCACCCTGTTTATTTAACTTCTATGCAGAGTACATCATGAGAAACGCTGGACTGGAAGAAACACAAGCTGGAATCAAGATTGCTGGGAGAAATATCAATAACCTCAGATATGCGGATGACACCACCCTTATGGCAGAAATTGAAGAGGAACTTAAAAGCCTCTTGATGAAGGTGAAAGTGGAGAGTTAAAAAGTTGGCTTAAAGATCAACATTCAGAAAATGAAGATCATGGCATCCGGTCCCACCACTTCATGGGAAATAGATCGGGAAACAGTGGAAACAGCGTCACACTTTATTTTTCTGGGCTCCAAAATCACTACAGATGGTGACTGCAGTCATGAAATTAAAAGACGTTTACTCCTTGGAAGGAAAGTTATGACCAACCTAGATAGCATATTCAAAAGCAGAGACATTACTTTGCCAACAAAGGTCTGTCTAGTCAAGGCTATGGTTTTTCCTGTGGTCATGTATGGATGTGAGAGTTGGACTGTGAAGAAGGCTGAGCACCGAAGAATTGATGCTTTTGAACTGTGGTTTTGGAGAAGACTCTTGAGAGTCCCTTGGACTGCAAGGAGATCCAACCAGTCCATTCTTAAGGAGATCAGCCCTGGGATTTCTTTGGAAGGAATGATTCTAAAGCTGAAACTCCAGTACTCTGGCTACCTCATGAAAAGAGTTGACTCATTGGAAAAGACTCTGATGCTGGGAGGGATTGGGGGCAGGAGGAGAAGGGGACGACAGAGGATGAGATGGCTGGATGGCATCACTGACTCGATGGACGTGAGTCTCAGTGAACTCCGGAAGTTGGTGATGGACAGGGAGGCCTGGTGTGCTGTGATTCATGGAGTCGCAAAGAGTCGGACACGACTGAGCGACTGATCTGATCTGATCTGATCTTATACCTGCTTATAGATGTCACAGGCTGCATTGCATATCCAAGCTGAATTTCCTCAAGTAGCCAGTTGTAGGCAGTTCTAAGGAACCCCCTTGGACCTGAGGTGTGTACATTGTGGTATATCTGCCTTCAGGTAGAAAATTCAGGAGAAAATGAGAAGGGAAGCTTGGAAGTGGGCTCAGTCAGTCTAGACAATTCTATGTCCTCAAGTACTTAGAATCTGGAAGTTGGGAGATTCTGTTACCTAATGGACAAATTCACTATGGGTAGAAATGTGACAGGGTTAGAGTTAAGGTGAAACCCAAAGCAGGGGACCCTATTGCTTTTATCTGTACATATAAGGGCAGTATTTTATAAATATACACACTTTATGTGCTTCCCAGGTGGCTCTAGTGGTAAAGAACCAGCCTGCTAATTCAGGAGATTTAAGAGATTCAGGTTCAGTCGCTGAGTTGGGAAGATCCTCTAAAGAGGCCACTACAGTATTCTTGCCTTGAGAATCCCGTGGACAGAGGAGCCTGGTGGTCTACAGTCCATAGGGTCGCACAGAGTGTGACACCACGGAAGCAACATAGTATGTCTGCATGCAATAATGCAGAACTCACAAATAATTGGTAGTTTCACTTCTAGGTACCAAGAGATATATGTATACTCATGCACCCATCTCATTACAAAGTGACAATGGGACATTATTTACTTCTAAGGTCATCCAAGGGGTCTCTCAAGTTTTGGGCATTACTTATTATCTCCATTGTGCCTGGAGGCCTCAGTCTTCAGGAAAATTAGAAAGAGCCAACCAATTCTTAAAATCAGCAGTAAAAAGATAATCCAGGAGACCTCCCTTAGATGTAAGGAGTTCTTACTAATAGCTCTCCTCCACACCCGCATTGCCCCTAAGGAAGAGGTTGGTCTTAGTACTTATGAGATGCTATATGGGAGACCTTTTGTTTATGTCAGTGACCTCTTCCTAGATCCAGAGGCTCAGACCCTCCAGTCTTATACCATGAAAATTCCACAAGATATATGCTTGAGGGCTGTCAACCAGGACCCAAAAGATTCTAAATACCCACTCCAGGGACTCAAGTCCCAGCTCCAGGGACTCAAGTACTAATTAAAGTCTGGAAAGATATGTCCCCAAAGACTTAACTCCAGCCCACATGGAAGGGCCCCTACCCTATAATAATTTCTACCCACATAGTAGTCAAGGTACAAGGGCATGACTCCTGGATTCACTACCCACGAGTCAAGCCATGGAGGAAAACAGAAGGGGACACTCCATATACCTGTGAGCCCCTGGGTGATCTCAAGTATCTATTCAGGACTACAAATGTGTCATTCTAATGAACAACCCCAAAATTAAGTTTCTGGGGATAAGCTTTCTCAGGATGTTCTAAAGAGCCAGCACAGCTTGGCAGGGGTTGTACTCCAAAATAAGTAGGAGCTAGATTTCCTGATCCCTGAACAAGGAGGGATTTGAGTTATCTTAAATGAGATGTGTTGTTTCTGGGTAATTACCTCCAACTAAGTTAAGGGAAGTCTCACAGTCCTCAAGAAAAGCATTCAGATCCTACAGGATTTCAAAGAATGAGCTGGAGAGTCTTCGGGGCAGCTACAGTCTCTCTTTGGGGGATCCTTCTCCTGATGAGGGGAGATTTGGAGTTGGCTAATGCTCCTACTAACCCTTGTTATCACCATATTGATGCTGCTTATGATTGGTTCATGTATTATCAATTGTCTAACCCGTTTTGTCTCTGCCCAGGTCAATAAGCTACAGCATGCAGTGCCAGTTCAACAAGGACATATAAAACTATACCCAACCATGGAAAATATCACTTACCCTTAGATGGACACTGCTTTAAGGACTCTGAGGCTTGAGACTAGCAAGAGGGGGAGGACAAAGGCCCCTTCTCATCCCAGTTCAGGAGGAAGTAGCCAGAGAAACCTTGAATCCCTACTCCCAAAGAATTGAGCCTCCCGTCTCTTTAGGGGGGAATGTTAGGTAGTTAAAATAGGAAAAAATAGTCCAAAATGGCAGTGGCTAGACGACAAAGAAAGGAAAAAGCCTGCAACAATGAAAAAAGAAAATCCGTGGACCAGAGTGAGAACTTTAGGTGAAACAAACACGGCCCGTTCTTGGCTAGCCCAATTTGCAAAAGGCAGGCTCAAGGTGTGGAGAAGACAAACATATAAAAGGAGAAGGTCAAGATGGATTGAGGCCTCTCCTTTGGGGTCCACTCACCCTCATGCCTTGAGGGTGTACTCTCCTTTGCTTGTCAAATAAAACTGAGCTGTGACCGAGCTGTAACAATGGTCTGCAGTTTCAAATCTTTGCTGTGGCTACCGAGAACCAAGGACTCCCCTGACACTAGCAACTTCCCAGAGTGTTCTTCCTCAAAGGTGATCCCACCTTAACTCTTAAATCTCCTGATTCTTAAATTGCTGTGTACTGAGGCACCCTGTGGTGCCACAGCAAACTCACAGGAGCACTGTTCAAGAGTTTCATTTTCTGAATTTAATTCATAGCAACATCTGCCAGACAACAAACAGTCTAGTAATACTAATTTTTGGACCTAATCTATTAATAACAACATTATTTTCTTTTTGCTTAGTGGTGTTGTGAGCCAAAAATGTTTGGAAACCTCTGTCTTAATCTCAGTTAAGAGACTCTGTTCAATCCCAAAATGTATTGAAATATTTATACAATTTAAAGTTATTTTTGTCTTTCCCACTGTGACTGTTTCAATTCTTACTATGAAACTAGTGGTTAATAGTAGCATGCATGCATGCACTGGAGAAAGAAATGGCAACCCACTCCAGTATTCTTGCCTGGAGAATCCCAGGGACAGAGGAGCCTGGTGGGCTGCCATCTATGGGGTTGCCCAGAGTCAAACAGGACTGAAGGGACTTAGCAATAGCAGCAGCAGTGGCTAATAGAGTGCTGTACACAAAAGGAGTTTAACATACTCATTTACTTGTTGAATCTACTGAAGAAATGAATGAATTCGTCAAGTGGACACATTTGAATACTTAGTGAAAGAATCTGAAGCAATAAAAGGACAGTTAAGAAATCACAACAAGTCTTTTGATATGGAAAGAGGCAGGAATAACAGTAAGGGCATTTTGTGACAAAATATTTCACAGTAAAACCCAAGCAATAGAAACTCTGATCAGAGAAGAAAGCATTGACAGTTAAGAAAGACAGAAACAAAGTGCCAAACAGACGAAAATAGTAGAATAAATGTAAAATATAAATAGCTAAAACTGGAATGAATAGGAGTAAAAAATGAATGAAAATAAACATTTTCAAGTGGTTAGCATTTGTCATACACAGCTAAAACTTCTCTATATTCTATTCCATTCACTCTTCCTAACAGTTCTATAAAACAGGTACTGCCATCCTCCTCTGAAAATGGGTTAAATGAAGCTCACAGGAGTCAACTAAATCACAGGTTTCATTTAGTTCTAAGGGATGAAATCAGAATTGAAGCATAGATCTCCTTAATGTTTTTTCCTGTTCACCAAATTTAGAATATACTTAAGGATTATTCCACATACAAAAGTAGTGAGGCACTGCTAAAGAAGTTTTGCCAAAATGACTGACTAGTGAAAAATCATTCAGGTCTTTTTTCACCCACTTCGGTGTTAGTGCCCTGATTATTTTTTCTCCATCATCGAGGGAATCAGAACTTTAAAGGAATGGGTAGGGGAAATGAGTAGGTCTAATTTGCCACAAAAATTTTATATCACACCATTGAGCTGAACTTTACATAAAGAAAACTTGCAAAACATGACTGGTTAAAGAGGATATGTAGGTGGTTGTGACAATCACATGTGCTTTTTTAACATATGTAAAATCAGAAGGGCAGGTGATATTTGTCATAGGAATTTAAACTAAAATGAGAAACACAGTTTTTGCTATTTTCCTTTTTAATTGGTATTTCTTTTTAATTTGCTATTACTGAAGATTTAAGTAGACAGTCACCACTTCAATCCATACATCCTCAAAGCTCAAATTATAGTAATTTTATTAGCAATTATAAGGAAATGCATCACAGATCTACTATTCATTAAATAAAGTTTTTGCTGCAAAAGTGTAAAACTTCTAGAAGACAAAAGGAGAAAATTTAGATGACTTTGGATATAACTTTTTAGATATAGCATCAAAGACATGATTCTTGAAAGAAATAATTTATAAGCTGAAATTAAAATTAAAAACTCATCTTCTGTGAAAAAGAATAAGTCACAGACTGAGAGGAAATCTTTGCAAAAGGCATAACTAATAAGGGATTATTATCCAAAATATAGAAAACAAAACTCAGCAATAAAAAAAAAAAAAACCAATAACTTAACAATGGATCAAAGACCCCTTAAACAAACATCTCACCAAAGAAGAAATAAGCAAATGAAAAAAATCCTCCACATCATATGTCATCAGGGAAATGCAAATTGAAACAAGACACCACTGCATATTCACTGCTCTTAGTCACTCAGTCCTGTCCAACTCTTTGCGGCTCCTATGTCCATGGGGATTCTCCAGGTAAGAATACTGGAATGGGTTGCCATGTCCTCTTCCAGGGGATCTTCCCACATATTTATTAGAATGACCAAAATCCAAAATACAGCATCTAATGCTGACCATAATGTAGAACAAAAGGAACTCTTATTTATGGCTGGTGGGAATGCAAAATGGTACAGTCACTTTGGAAGAAAGTTTCTCCATCACTTACAAAATGAAACAGGCTTTTACCATATGTTCTAGGAATTGCATGCTTTACTGTTGATCCAAACTAGTTAAAGGAATAACCACACAAGAACTTGGACGTGATTGTTTATAGGCACTTTATTCATAATTGTCAAAACAGAAGTTAACCAGATATCCTTCAATAGGTAAATGGATAAACAAACTGTGATAATTCAGACAATGGAATATTATTTTGTGCTAAAAAGAAATGAGCTATAAAGTTATGAAAAGACATGGAGGAAACCTAAATATGCATTAATAAGTGAAATAAATCAATCTAAAAGTGTCATATATTTTATGGCTCCAACTATATGACAGTCTGGAAAAGGCAAAACAGTGGAGACAGGGAAAATAATCAATGGTTTCTGGGGATTGGGAAGGTGAGAGAGGGATAACTAGATAGAGCACAGAGGATTTTAAGGGCAATGAGAATACTGTGTGTGTTACCAGAATGATAGATACATGTCATTCAACATTTGTCAAACCCATAATGTACAACACCAAGAGTGAACTCTATTGTAAACTATGGATTCTGAGTGATAATATTATCACTCACATCGGTGTAGATTCATTGACCGTGAAAACTGTACCACTTTGGTCCATGAAGTTGATAGCTGGGGAGGCTGTGTGAGTGTGGAAGCAAGGGGTATATGGGAGTTCTGTATTTCCTGCTCTATCTTGCCAAGAAAATTTAAAAGCTCTAAAAAAATAAAATCCACTTAATTTTAAAAATACATTGAAAAAATGAATAAAGCAATTGTTAATCTCTTGGGCTTCCCTAGTGGCTCAGCTTGTAAAGAATCCGCCTGCAATGTGGGAGCTGGGTTTGATCCCTGGGTTGGGAAGATATCCTTGAGGATGGCATGGCAACCCACTCCAGTGTTTTTGCCTGGTGAATCCCATGGACAGAGGGGCCTTAAGGGCTACAGTCCATGGGGTCACAAAGAGTAAGACATGACTCAGTGAACTCCGGAAGTTGGTGATGGACAGGGAGGCCTGGCGTGCTGCGATTCATGGGGTCGCAAAGAGTCGGACACGACTGAGTGACTGATCTGATCTGATTTGATCTGAGCAACTAAGCACAGCACACATCACAGCCAATGTATTACTCCAGTTGAAAGCAGTTGTTATGCTTATTTATTTTTACAGTGATAGAAGGGACATGGAGTGTTAACCTTTCCTTCTCAGATTAAATAATAGAAACAGGTGATTAATGACAAGAATAAAAAATATAATGGTACTTTGCACTTGTTCAGTGTTCATCTTTTGGTTCTAGGGTGTTTTCACAACATTAATCAAATCACTTTGACAAAGAAACAATATTTGGATAGCAGGATGGAGGAACTAAAATTATGAATGATTTGCTCAAGGACACAATGTAACATAGCTATAGAATTCTTCAATCATCATTCTGTTTATTTTGATTTAGGATAGTGCATTTCCTAAACAGAGATTCATCTAAAGAAATAATTTTTTTAAGTAATCACCTTTTTAGGGATAAAAATATTGACTGGTTATGTTTACCTAGAAATTTGGAATCAGCAAAACTACTGCCTTTCATCTTATTAACCGGCCTCAAGTCACTTTGCCTACGATGAATTTACCTAAGACATGTTTGCCAAAAATCCAGTCTCATTTAAAATTCTTTTTTTGCACACTAGGCTTTTTAATTGAGCAGTATTTTTGCCTATCTCCAAAAGACTAAGAAGTTTTAAAACTATTTGTGTTACAATAGAAGTTTAAAAAAATTGAGGATTTCATCCAAGTTTTATTTATTTCTCTTCAGAAAAGTGCACATACATATCACTTTTTGTTGCATGTAAAATTGATTTTTTATGAAAATAGTTTTATTTCTGTGATTCTGTGATGTGTTGCCCAGAAACATATTGTCATTTAGAAATAGAGGATTTACCACCCTCTATGTTTTTTCAGTATTTTAACTTTATTGAGACTTTTAATGGCTCAAAGATTGCTCTGTAAATGTCACATTATACTTGAAAATATGTGAATTATTTTCAAATATCTTTTGATGTCATTTCTAACATAATTCCTCAGTGATAAGAAGAGACTCTATATGATTTCAATACCTTTAGACCATGAAATTTATGCATCTTGTTTTATGTCCCTGGATATATTGCAGTGTCTCCTGGTTTATAGTCTATGGGAACTTGAATAGAATTCATATCTTGCTATTGTGTGAAAATTATATAAATCTTAATTATATTGAATTGGTACATACTGCTTTTTAGGTCTACCATATCCTTCTACTTTTCTATATATTCAGCTAGTTTTTCAGAATTTGATATTGAAACTCCAACTAAAAATCTTAATTTACCTACTTAAAATTATTTTAATATATAGTGGAACTATATGTAACTTTGTTCTATATTTACCAAGCCTTCTGTAAATGTATTATTATAGTTTCATAATTTAAAAAAATAAAAAAAAGAAAGAAAGGAAAAACAAATAGAGGATTTACATCCTCAGCAGAAATGCTGCCCATCAGTCTGCCTCTGACTGTCAACCTCCACTCAGCTGACAACAGCCTCACACAAACCTAACTAACTTCCTTGGGTGGTCCCCCTCCAAAGACCAGTCAATGCCAATGTAATAAAGACCTGGCCTTCTTGACTTAACTAGAGACCACTATAAAGTTCCATTTCAGTGTCAGAGTTCTGAAGGAACCTTATCTCAGCCACAAAGAAACATATCTCACTCAGTGTTATGTTACAATACAAAAACGAAGGATCAATTTCAGGAAAAAAAAAGAAAATGGTGTAAAAAATCCTATAAAATATACTTTAATTCAAATACAAAAGGAATTTTAATAATGAAACTATTTCTACAGCATTTAAATTAGAAAGATGAATGTATGGATAATATATAATGTCAATTGTTATATAATTTTTGGCATCTAGCCAATTTTTACCACTCAGGTTGTTTACAACCAGGCCAAAACACTGATTCACAAAGTATGTTTAATCAAATGGAATCAATGTTTCCATATCTAGCTATACAAAAGTTATTTAGTGCTAGTTATACTCCTTGAAAGGAAAGTTATGACCAACCTAGATAGCATATTGAAAAGCAGAGACATTACTTTGCCAACAAAGGTCTGTCTAGTCAAGGCTATGGTTTTTCCAATGGTCATGTATGGATGTGAGAGTTGGACTGTGAAGAAAGCTGAGTGCCAAAGAATGGATGCTTTTGAACTGTGGTGTTGGAGAAGACTCTTGAGAGTCCCTTGGACTGCAAGGAGATCCAACCAGTCCATCCTGAAGGAGATCAGCCCTGGGTGTTCTTTGGAAGGAATGATGCTAAAGCTGAAACTCCAGTACTTTGGCCACCTCATGCGAAGAGTTGACTCATTGGAAAAGACCCTGATGCTGGGAGGGATTGCAGGCAGGAGGAGAAGGAGATGACAGAGGATGAGATGGCTGGATGGCATCACCAACTCGATGCACATGAGTTTGGGTGAACTCCGGGAGTTGGTGATGGACAGGGAGGCCCTGGTGTGCTGCGATTCATGGGGTCACAAAGAGTCGGACACGACTGAGTGACTGAACTGACTGACTGATAGAGACCTAAAGCAAACAAACATGATTTTAAGCAAAATAGAAATTCCTCATTTATATCCTCAATATTATATGCTTTCCCTGTTTTCCATCTTCATTATTCTTAACATGAACTCATGATGATAATATGACTGCAAGACCACCAGGCATCAGGTGCGTGTTTCCAGAATTAAAAAAAAGCGAAGAGGAAACAGTAAGAGTTTAATAGCGCTCACATTTTGTTGCTATCTCTTATCTGAGATAGGCACTGTAAAAGGGACTCAATTTGTTGGCTGGGAAGAGTGTTTATTTCTGTCAGTAATAGTAAGCCACCTGAGAAATGAAAAGAATTAGTGTTAAATAAAAAACAAGCAGTCTCTGCCACAGAAGAAACTCTTGAATCAAGAGGCACAGAATTATCCCCAATTCATTGTATTAAAATTGTATTTTACAATTTTTTTACATAAATCATCAAACTCAATTTTTGTAAGTTCTACTATTGTTTCTTCCTTACTGTGTGTGTGTGTGTGTGTGTATCTGTGCTTAGTAGTGTCCGACTCCTTGAGACCACATGGACTGTAGCCCACCAGGCTCCTCTGGCCATGACATTTTCCAGGCAAGAATACTGCAATTTGCCATTTTTAACTACAGGGGATCTTCCTGACCCAGGAATCAAATGGCCTGCCTTGTGCCTCCTGCATTGGCAGGCCGATTCTTTACCACTGAGTCACCTGGGAAGGCCTTCTTTAGTAATAAGTTGCAATTAGTCCACATTCTTTTTTAAGTGGCATTAACCAAAGTTTCTGTCAAAACTTCTGTATTGTTTCCAGATGTCTGTTGATTTCTACCTGCAGCAAATTTGACAAGTCTTCAAAAGCATATCCTTCTACTGTCTTCAGTCGCATTTCCAGATGAACATGTTGACAAATTATATGCTTAGCAGCAAGTGAGTTTGTCATCACAGAGCCTTAAATAAAAACCATTCTCATTTGTGTGCCCGCAAATATCTACTCAGAAAGTAGAGCCACAGATAAACTCGAATTGTTGCGTTTGTCAAGTTGAAAAATGATTTCATTTTTATAACAGTGATATTTCTCAATAAAAACCCTATCAAAGGCTTCAAGGCTTGTTGTTTTCCTGTCGTCAAGTTGTGTCTGATTCTTTGTGACCCCATTGACTGCAGCACACCAGGCATGCCTGTACTTCACTATCTCTTGGAGTTTGCTCAAATTCATATCCATTGAGTGAGTGATGCTATCTAACCATCTCATCCTCGGACACTTTCTTCTCCTTTTGCCTTCAATCTCCTTGCAATCCAAGGGGCTCTCAAGCATCTTTTCCAGCACCACAATTAAAAAGCATCAGTTCTTCAGCACTCAGCCTTCTTTATGGTTCAATTTTCACATCCATAGATGACTACTGGAAAAACCATAGCTTTGACTATATGGACCTTTGTTGATAAAGTGATGTCTCTGCTTTTTAATACACTGTCTAGGTTTGTCATAGCTTTTCTTCCAAGGAGCAAGTGTCTTTTAATTTCAAGTCTGCAGTCACTGTCCGCAGTGATTTTAGAGCCAAAGAAAATAACATCTGTCACTATTTCCATTTCTTCTCCATCTACTTGCCATGAAGTGATGGGACTGGATGCCATGGTCTTAACTTTTTTTGAATACTGAGTTTTAAGCCAGCTTTTCCACTTTTCTCTTTCACCCTCATCAAGAGCTCTTTAGCTCTTCTTCACTTTCTGCCATCCAGGACTAATTCAAGACTCAGTTTAGTTCAGTTCAGTTCAGTCGCTCAGTCGTGTCCGACTCTTTGCGACCCCATGAATCGCAGCACGCCAGGCCTCCCTGTCCATCACCAACTCCCGGAGTTCACCAAGACTCACGTCCATTGAGTCAGTGATGCCATCCAGCCATCTCATCCTCTGTCATCCCCTTCTCCTCCTGCCCCCATCCCTCCCAACATCAGAGTCTTTTCCAATGAGTCAACTCTTCACATGAGGTGGCCAAAGTACTGGAGTTTCAGCTTCAGCATCATTCCCTCCAAAGAAATCCCAGGGCTGATCTCCTTCAGAATGGACTGGTTGGATCTCCTTTCAGTCCAAGGGACTCTCAAGAGTCTTCTCCAACACCACAGTTCAAAAGCATCAATTCTTCGGTGCTCAGCCTTCTTCAAGACTAATCCTCTGCAAATCCAACAAATATTCTGAATGGTAGAGAATCACTTCATATTATATTCTAGTCACATTAATTAAAAAAAAAAAACTTTCAAGAAGAGGTTGAGTCCAAGCTATAGCTCTAATTATGACAAGGATTTTCATCATACATGACAGGATTGGTGGAATAACACCAAAATAAATACAGCAACATTTACCAGTGTAGAAATTAGAAAGTCACAGTCTTCTCTGCTGCTTCTTGACCAAAACAGTAAATCTAAATATGTTTCCAGGTATTCTATGTGTTTTGCTTATAATATAACTCTAGGATTTCATTTTTAGACAGAACTCTGATTGGTAAAGAGACTTTTCAAACTGTCAAAGTCACTAATTATATTTCAAGCTTCAAAAATCTACTCACAAGTTAGTAATTCTCATTGTTAATCAAATTAGTATGCATATAACAGAAGAAAAGAATCTTATTTCCTGGAGGGAAGGCAGTATTTTCAACCCAATTGCATAGTGACTGGAAATGGCATAGCTGCATTTTCTTCAAAATATTCATTTCAAAATATTAAACAATATTTCAGTATTTATAGACCAGATAATGTAATTTGGTAGCAGAAATGGCTTTGATTTTCTTCTTTTGCTTAAGGTTTAAACTAACTCAACCATTTCCAAGACACATGTTCAATTTAGTTATCTATTTCCTGAGCAGATGCTTATGTGGTTTTATCTGCAGCATGTTATTGATAAACTATTTATCAAATCCCTGTCATCAAAACTTCAGATATCTTTTCAGTTGTTTTAATTAAATAAAATGCTAAAGATTTAAGGGAAAATATCTCAGCTACTCTGATATTTTGCCCTTTCTTTTTATATTTATTCTAGTCTATGACAACTTGGTTCATTGAAATTAATCAGGATGTTTCTACTTAAAAGGCCTGCTAAAAATACTCATCAATAGTTGATCCACCAATCTGAGATTCTTTTGAGACAATATTGGTGTGAATTCAAGAAAAGAAATGAACTGGTTTTAAACACTACATCTTCATTTAAATCATCATTAATCACAAATGATATTTAATCATTATTAAATAATAATTTGTTTTCAGCACACTCAATTGGATAAAAGGCAGATTATCTTTTCTAACAAAAAGCAAGATTATTTTATTGACTTAAGATGAAAACTAATAGTTTTCCATTCCTCTGTCACAGATATATAACAGTACTATGTACTATTTTAATTAATTAAAAAGTTGTAATGAATACCTTGAAATATAATTGAAAGGAAGTTATATTATTAGAACATACATTGTCATATTTAATAGATTATTTACTCACTTTAAAAAATATTTTGAATAAGAATTTTTACTTTCAAAATATGTAAATAACTCATGAAGCTCAATATAAAAAAATAAACCCAGTTATAAAATGGGAAAGTAAAAGTGAAGTTGCTCAGTCATGTCAGACTCTTTGCAACCCCATGGACTGAAGCCTACAAGGCTTCTCAGCCATGTGATTTTCCAGGCACAAGTACTGGAGTGGGTTGCCATTTCCTTCTCCAGAGGATCTTCCCAACCCAGGGATCGAACCCGGGTCTCCCACATTGTAGGCAGACGCTTTACCCTCTGAGCCACCAAGAAAGCCGTATAAAATGGGAAGAGGACCTGAAAAGGCATTTTTCTAATGCCTTTTCAAGCACATAAAAAGATTCTGATCAGGGAAATGAAAATAAAAAACCACAATGAGATATTACCTCACACTAGTTAGAATAGCTATCATCAGAAAGATAAGAAATAATGTGTTGACAATGTTGGTAAGGATGTGAAGAAAAGGGAATGCTTGTGCACTGTTGGTGGGAATGTAAATTAATAAAATCATATGAAAAACAGTATGGAGTTCTATTGTCTATACATGATAATCGGAATTACAGACACTATATCTTACTCAAATTTTTCTGTATTTGTGCGTAATTAAATCCAAATAGAAGCTATAATTTTTAAGAGTGTTGAGAATAATCAAGTAGTATATTTGAAATACAAGCAGAACAAATTATTCATTTATCATATAAACTCTTTCTTAGTCTGACCAAAATGTTACTAGCTCTACCAACATTGGCATGGGAAGATTTTTAAATTAAGTAGTAACTCCATATGCTGCCGGAGAAGGCAATGGCACCCCACTCCAGTACTCTTGCCTGGAAAATCCCACGGACGGAGGAGCCTGGTAGGCTCCAGTCCATGGGGTCACTGAGGGTTGGACACGACTGAGCAACTTCACTTTCATTTTTCACTTTCATGCATTAGAGAAGGAAATGGCAACCCACTACAGTGTTCATGCTTGGAGAATCCCAGGGACGGGGGAGCCTGGTGGGCTGCTGTCTCTGGGGTCGCACAGAGTCGGACACGACTGAAGTGACTTAGCAGCAGCAGCAGCCATACGCTGCTTGTGGCTATGTGACTAGGTACATGTTTTGAAAACCAGTATGTCATTTCATGACAAGAACCTTAAAATAATTCTATTTTGATCCAATGATTCTATTGTACATTTTTAAGAAATTACAAATTACAGAGTAGGACTAGAAGGAAATGCTCAATAGAATGCTTATACTATAAAAAGAGTGTTGTTCACCTTAAAGGCATGTGGTCTTGGTTTGAGTTCCCATGAAAGTAGAGCCTCAGTATGTGCACTTATTTTATTCCAAATTTGATTCTAAGAAGCCAGAATTGGGGAATTGGAGGAGTGAGATAGTAAAAGAGAAAACAATAAGAAAGGGTGAGCTGCGATCTGGACTGCTTCAAGAAACTGAACTTAGATCTTGCTGTGATCCTTCTGAAAAAATCATCCCAAATCTGCATCATTCTCTCTTTACAAAGGAAGGAATCGGAGGCATTTACCTACAAATTTGTAAACTCCAATAGACAAATATTTTGCTGAGTATTTTAACCTCTCACCTTTCTGGGTTGTCCCATATTCCATAATTTGGGGAGGGAAAATGGCAGAAAATCTAAAGTAGAGTCAGAGCTTTTCTGCTAGATTTCATAGGTACTGTCCACTACAGGTGCAGCGGGAATTAGTCATGGACTACATCGTGAGGAACGCTGGATGGGAAGAAGCACAAGCTGGAATCAAGATTGCTGGGAGAAATATCAATAACCTCAGATATGCAGATGGCACCACCCTTATGGCAGAAAGTGAAGAGGAACTCAAAAGCCTCTTGATGAAGGTGAAAGTGGAGAGTGAAAAAGTTGGCTTAAAGCTCAACATTCAGAAAACAAAGATCATGGCATCCGGTCCCACCACTTCATGGGAAATAGATCGGGAAACAGTGGAAACAGTGTCAGACTTTATTTTTCTGGGCTCCAAAATCACTGCAGATGGTGACTGCAGCCATGAAATTAAAAGACATTTACTCCTTGGAAAGAAAGTTATGACCAACCTAGATAGCATGTTCAAAAGCAGAGACATTACTTTGCCAACAAAGGTTCGTCTAGTCAAGGCTATGGTTTTTCCAGTGGTCATGTATGGATGTGAGAGTTGGACTGTGAAGAAGGCTGAGTGCCAAAGAATTGATGCTTTTGAACTGTAGTGTTGGAGAAGACTCTTGAGAGTCCCTTGGACTGCAAAGAAATCCAACCAGTCCATTCTGAAGGAGATCAGCCCTGTGATTTCTTTGGAAGGAATGATGCTAAAGCTGAAACTCCAGTACTTTGGCCACCTCATGTGAAGAGTTGACTCATTGGCAAAGACTCTGATGTTGGGAGGGATGGGGGCAGGAGGAGAAGGGGATGACAGAGGATGAGATGGCTGGATGGCATCACTGACTCGATGGACGTGAGTCTCAGTGAACTCCAGGAATTGGTGATGGACAGGGAGGCCTGGCGTGCTGCGATTCATGGGGTCGCAAAGAGTCAGACATGACTGAGCGACTGATCTGATCTGATCTGAAAAATTTATGGACTGGGACAATATAAGTACTTGACACATAAAATTATTGAAGTCAGCTCATATCTACATTAAATGTATTCAATGTAGTGGTTTTTTACACACTAAAAAGATTTAAGATAAGAGAATTAGTGGAATAATTATTGTCCAAACCCTGCAGTTGCCTTGGGATCATAATTGATGGTCTCATCAACGTCTTCTACCACTAATAACTCTATTTGCATCAGACTCAGGCATATTTCAGCTTCCCTAGGTTCCATGCATGAATGGTAAAGTCATCCAGTTTCAATTCCTAAGGAAATAGAGCCCTTGGTTTTAATGTCTTGGTCAGGCTATTGTTTCTGAAATTGTCACTCCAATGTTTTCACCAAACATGGAAGCAGCGAGAGAGATCCCAGTAAATTCCTCAAGTCCTAGATACACTCATGTACACCTGCTAGCTACACAAGCTAATCAAGATAAATTATCCTTTCCAGTATATAAGTTTTGTCTTTTGTTGCTAGATACCGTAAAACAACACCATATATCATCTTATGTTTTAATTTATAAATAGCATCTTGGAGCACAGCAGTCAAGCCTTTCAGGGTGTCATTCCAAACTG
Organism: Bos javanicus; assembly: GCF_032452875.1. NCBI lineage: Eukaryota > Metazoa > Chordata > Mammalia > Artiodactyla > Bovidae > Bos > Bos javanicus. Next base: position 25,262,547 of record NC_083884.1, on the reverse strand, counting down.
GCACCCTAGCTAAATGTTTAATGGGCACTTGTTCTAAAGTGACATATGCAAGATTTCATCACTGTAACCCAGGCATTCTGTAAGCCTTCAGATCATGAAATCCTGAATATTTGTTATCATAATCTATTTTCAAGTGACATATGACTTCACATAAGGACAGTGCAAGAGTATACAGTTGGCTCTTTGTATACACAGGTTCTGTATCCATGGATTCAATCAACTGTGGATTGAAAATAACCACACACGTACACGTAAGAAGAAAATATAATTTTAGAAAGTTATGAGGACTTTCAAGGAGGTGACAGCTCTGCTTACTCTTTTATTGTGATAGACAGGAAATTAGCTGAGAGAAAAGAGAGATGGACCCTTCAGCTAAGGCTCCAATAGCTGCCTAATCCCATTAAGCCATTTACCCGGCCCTGCCCCTAACATGACCACCAGCACTTCAAAAATGGTCTGGGCATAAAAACCCCTCACTGGCCAACTGGCTAGGACTTTCCCTACTTCAGCACATGAGCACACCTCACACTATCCTGTATTAAAATAACCTTTGGTGTCCACTGGACTCATTAACTGCTCATTAATATTTCATTAACACACATCTAATTATAACAGACTGACTTATGGGAAGGATATACATGGTACAGCATCTTTTTATATGACCTGCAGCTGTCAATCAAGGCTCTCAGTCTACGACTCTGCCTTTAAATTATGCAATGACCCTGACTTTAAAAACTCTGTACCCCAGCCCTCCAGGGCCATTTGCCTCCCTTGGCATGGCCTACCTTTCTCTTGAGGTATTTTCTCTGTTCTTTCTTGGTGTTTGTGTGCTCATGGTTCATGAGCTCAGTCATGTCTGACTCTTTGTGACCTGTTCTCTTTCCTTATTGTTAATAAACTTTTTTGCAATGCGTAATACCTTAGATTCTTCTTTGCCTTCTTATCAAGAACCGAGGCCCACTGAAGGAAGGGTCCCCAGACTCTCTTTTCACTAACAACTGTTCCAAGAATGTGTTCATATTTCAAAGGTATCAAATTGTAAATTTTAAGCATGCCATATATTGCATGTCAATTATATCTTAAAGTTGTGAAAATATTAAAAGAATATGTAGGCTGTTATGAATTGCTTGCGAAATAAAAATAGAAATATTGAAAAATATTTCTAGGTCATTTTCAAATTCAAATATCCCTACAAAAACTCATAAAAATCTCAATTTTACTACAATATTTTCAAATAGAAACTCTTTGAAATCAGCAAGGAAGCTGCATATTCTACTAAAAAGAAGTAGTTCTTTGCAGTGATTCTTCTTGCCTTGATTGATGACTTTATGATGTGATCTGAAACTAGAATACATACACTTGCTGCTATTTCTTTCATCACAATTTCATTTTAGAAACTTCAAGAAATGACCCCAATTTAGTCTCTTACTAATGCCTTAACATTATGTTTTTCTTCCTGGGCTTGGTTCTAACCTATAATTCTATTCTTTATATCTATTCACAATTTATATCTAGTTTGCTCACTTAAGGGAATTGGAGTGTGAAACATTGGCTTATATATTTACAAGTGTTTTACCATTAGTGCTTAATATTTAGCAAATATAAAAGTCTTTTCAGGAAAGCTGCTTAAATTGTTAAATATATATGCATATATATATACACACATATATATGCTGTTTGTGTTTAAAATTTTATTTAGTAAACTAAATAATATAGGTCATCTAATTGTTCCCAGGTGGTGCTAGTGGTAAAGAAATGGGCTGCCAATGCAGAGGACATAAGAGAAGTCGGGAAGATCCCCTGGAGGAGGAAATGGCAACCCATTCCAGTATTCTCTCCTGGGGATTGACAGAGAAACATGGTGGGCTATGGTCCATGGGGTCGCAAAGAGTCAGACATGACTGAAGTGACTTAGCGCACATACAATTGTTTAACAACTGATTTTTGAGTTTCTGCTATAAGTCAGATCATGCACTAACCTCTAGAGAGTCAAAGATAAACAAATGTCCTGTTCTTTATAGGTCTGTTGAATATACTACGGCAGTTTCCAACTTAAGTTTTGCAATATATATTTTTAAAATATTGTTTAATATTTCCATATGTATCATTATGCTTTATTGAGCAGATGTTTATACATGTAATTACATATTATTATATAATAATATATAAATTGCATATAATTTGCACATAAATTACATATAATTTCACAGATTTCACTTGAAGTTAGACATGTTCTGTCAAGGCAAAAAAAGTTTCTGTACTATTAATGACTTCTTTGAGTAGGATTACTGGAATATAACTGAATTAGTTACTTCCTAAGATAGAAAATATTTCAAATTTTGCTATGTGACTTAAAAAAGAAATATGGTTCAAAAATGAGAAAACTAATAATCAGAACACATAAAAAATTTGGCCATCTAATTTTAACATACTAAATCATATATCTGGATATATGATATTTGAAACCTTAAATTTCAAATTCTTCATTGCCTGTGTTCAAGCAACATTTTTGGACAAAATCTCCATATCTGCCAAAGCCACATCCTCAGGAGAGTTTATTTCTTATTATAGCACAATGGCCGTAAAAAATGGTATGTGATCAGCACTGTAGTATTGTTTGAAGATGTGTGGTCTGGCTACCTGGGAGGCACCCGAGGTTTGACAACCAACAGATTTTTGATTTCTTAATTGTCTCAAGCAACCTTAGTGGTTGGTTTCACTCTATTATAACCCAAAGGATTATGATTGTTGCTCTAGAAAATTTAAGTGGGACAATTTTACAGTTTTATCTAATGAAAATTACTTAACATATATATGATCTGCCACAGGATAAAAACCCATCTAAAGCTGTGTAAAGATTTAATTTGTCAAGGATCACACTGCCTATATTTAAGCACCAGGTAGAAATGGAGTCATATGTAAAAATCATTTGTGTATAATATAGTATAACACATAGTATATTGTGTAACACATAGTATGCATGATGTATTATATAAACACATATGTGGCACTGCATCAGTGAAAATTATATGAATAAGTATATTGCCATTGTTTGAATAAAAATATCATCTGCAGCTGCTGCTGCTGCTGCTGCTAAGTCGCTTCAGTCGTGTCCGACTCTGTGCGACCCCATAGACGGCAGCCCACCAGGCTCCCCGTCCCTGGGATTCTCCAGGCAAGAACACTGGAGTGGCTTGCCATTTCCTTCTCCAATGCATGAATGTGAGAAGTGAAAGTGAAGTCGCTCAGTCGTGTCCGACTCTTAACGACCCCATGGACTGCAGCCCACCAGGCTCCTCCGTCCATGGGATTTTCCAGGCAAGAGTACTGGAGTGCGGTGCTATTGTCTTCTCCCATCTACAGCTAGTATTGGTAATATTTAATATTTTAGCAGTGATTATAAATTTGTGTTGTACCTCTCTTGTGCAGTACCTAAGCTAACTCACAGATAGCTCTGAAACTAGAAATAAATTCCCTTTTCATGTGTACAACAATGTATTTTCATGAAAAGTAACTTAGAAACTAATGATAATGTTCTAAGGTAATATTTATACATATTCAAGTATATGTAATATTTATTTATAATCTAAGTAATTTTGAAAAAATCATGTACCTTTTCATGTTTGGCAATGATCAAATTAACTATGTCTCTAATCCAAATTTTTAAGGAAAGTTATATTACTAGTTTGTTACTTGAATATTTTATTGTACTTATTTAATCTGGAATGATATATCATTTAAAGCATCATAATGGCTTCAAATAATCCTGAGCTTTAGTTTTTATTTAGTGAGTACTTAGGCACCCCACTCCAGTACTCTTGCCTGGAAAATCCCATGGACAGAGGAGCCTGGTAGGCTCCAGTCCATGGGGTCACTAAGAGTCGGGCATGACAGAGGGACTTCACTTTCACTTTTCACCTTCATGCATTGGAGAAGGAAATGGCAACCCACTCCAGTGTTCCTGCCTGGAGAATCCCAGGGACAGAGGAGCCTGGTGGGCTGCTGTCTATGGGGTTGCACAGAGTTGGACACAACTGAAGTGACTTAGCAGCAGCAGCAAGATGTATTCAGGAGCTTCCCTGGTGCCTCAGACAGTAAAGAATCTGCCCGCAAAGCAGTAGCCCCAACTTTGATCCCTGGGTTGGGAAGAAACCCTGGAAAACAGATTGGCTACCCACTCTAATACTCTTACCTGTAGAATTCCGTGGACTGAGGAGCCTGGTGGGCTACGGTCCATGGGGTCACAAAGAGTTAGACATTACTGAGTGACTAACATTTTTCTTTTGCTTCTTTAAGATATATTCATGCAGTTTGTTCCTGTTTTCTTATATTTGAAAATGTAACTGAGGTCCACATTGTCTTGGCCCGTCTACCAAGGTCAACATCCACAGTGAGAAATCAGCTTCATGGTGTGTGCTCTTGATATGATATGGTGAAAATAGCATTTTACCTCTGTGGTCTTCTTTTTGAAAATACATAACCCAGTCTAATCATGAAAACAACGTTAGGCAAAAATCAATATTGGAACAGTTTACAGAATGCCTGACCTATACTTCTCAAAACTGTTAAGATCCTCAAAAACATCTATCACTGAGAGGACCCTAAGGAGATATGACAATTAAATATAATGTAGAGATGCTGGAGCAGAAAAAGGATTATAGGCAAAAACAAGGAAATTTAAATAAATTATGGATTTTAGTTAACAATAATGTATTGATATCAGTTCTTTATATATAACAAATGTACCATATTAATGTAAGATGCAAATAAACAGAGAAACTGGGTGTTAAGGTATATGGGAACTATCTATAGTGCTTTTGTAATATTTCTTTATAAAACTGTTTTAAAATAAAAATTTAATTGAAAATCAGTAATAATAAGATTAATTGCATATATTGTTCAGCACATTAACAGAAGAAGCAGAAAACTTAAACATTTTGGGAAAATAAAAAATGAAATTATTCAAATGGTTTTATTTCCTTAAATTGAACTTAAATTGCTTCATCATATACTTTTAAGAAACTCATTTATACTCATGGTTGCTGAAATGAGAATGCACAAAGCCAATGCCTTTATAGCTATACTGTAAAATTCTGATTATATTTTTATGTGACTTATACTGTGATCTGTAAATATACTCTGACAATTTTATGTCAGTCCTAATACTGTAGCAGATATTTCTTTAAAAAATCATATTTTCCCTTCTTATAACATCACCAATAGATCACTCAACTCTGTATAATCTTAATTGTACAATTCTATATCAGGGCGATATATTTTATAATCACAGTTAGTGATTAGCTTTTATTGTAAATAACAAGGATACTTCTGCCCTTGTAATTTCTTTGTTAGGGGTTTTAACAACAATGGAAACTTTAAAACAAATGCTGTGCTTATTTTTCAATACTTTATTGAACACTGTAAAGTAATAAAAATTATAAATATTAGAGGTGATCTCTTGGGTAACTCATACTGTGAATATCTACGATATCATAACTAAATCATCATTATTATCTGTCACTGGAAAACTGAATAGTATTTTTTTTCCCTTTGTGAATGTAAACTTGTTAAAATCAGGCTTCTCTGGTGGTTCAGATGGTAAAAAATCTGCCTACAATGCAGGAGACCCAAGTTCAATCCCTGGGTTGGGAAGATCCTCTGGAGAAGAGAATGATAACCCACTTCAGTATCTTGCCTGGGAAAACCCATGGACAGAGGAGCCTGGCGGGCTACAGTCCATGAGTCATAAAAAGTCAGACACGACTGAGCAACTAACATTTTCATTAAAATTACTTGATCTGCAAAATTATTCATTTCTGGAAAAATTTCTTTCTGTGATTTATTAAAGGCCTATAACTTTGCTTTTCACCTTTTATATAGTCATCTTGTATTATAACTTTATATTTTACTCTTTTATATACAGGCAATTTGTACTCAGAAAGGACTGTGCATATTTAAATATTGCTAATTTCAAAATACATTTTTAAATGATATATTTTTGATAAAACTCTTTGATGTGCCAAGTTATATGCTGTATTTTTATCAGAACTCTGTATTGGTATATTTTCTCATTTAATGTGTATAAATATCCATCACACAATTAAATTGGGAAAGTCAAGCTTATTGTCACTTGAATCAGTCAAATCAGATTAGCTATCTGTAAGAAAAGGAGCCTGAATTTGTTTTTTAATTTAAATAAAGATATGAAGACAGTTTCCTAGATTAAACAATTCTCTTCTTAACTCTAATTTGTGATAATAGCTAGATAAGGCACAGTTTCTTGGTATGATTGTCACAGGGAACAAATAAATGACTACTCTCTTTATGATTTTATATAAATCTTTTGTTTTTTTACTCCTGTAAGAGTCACTCTCAGAAAAATGCATTATTTGGCAACAATAGACAGACAAATATAGCAAGGTCATTGAAAAGTAGTTATCATAAATCTGCCTTCTTCCTTCAAAATATATAAATTCTGAATATCACAGCATGGATCAAATGATTGCTTCCTATGCTTAAATGCTTCCTAAACCAAAATTTATATCATATGGGGGAAGGCAAAAACTCTTATAGTGGATCATTTCAGGCCTTGATTAAGGAGTCTACATAGACACCAGCAGCATCGCTTTGTTTGGCACCCTAGTAGGCAATCAGCCAAAATGAAATACATCTTCTTATTTTGCCAAATGGAAAAAGAGGGTAAGGGCAACTGTAAGAGAAAAGAAAACAGTGTTGATACTTCAATTACAGATATGTTCTCTGATCACTTTTAGGAAAGACCAAATAGAGAAGTAGTTTGGAAAGTGATGCCCTGTAGATAATATTAGGTTGATGCAAACGTAATTGTGGTTTCAAACAATGAATTTTAAATCATTATAGCGAGTTGTCTCTGCTGCTTTACACCCCATTTTGAACTCAAGAAAATTGCTCAAATTTGCTTTTTGTCTAACATCATTTCCATAGTCTAAACTAAATATAATAGCAAGTAATGTCTAGAAAATAAACATAAAGTGAGAAAGTGCATTAAAATGATGTATAACATAACCATATTTATTTAAGAATGTATTCTGATATCAAGTGGCAAATTTCAACAATGCAAAAACTGAGTTACTTTTACACCAATCTCTTAAAACACACTTTATGTATCTCTAGTAGTACAAATTATCTGTCTAAAGTCTATTGATAGATGGCATTATTAGAAATAGGAAATTCTCTGACCTTTGAAGGTGAGACTATTTTTCCACATTAAATAAAAAAACAAGTTTATTCTTAAGTCAAAGAGAGTTTGCATTAATTTACAAATATACAAGCATTTGTGATGATGGATTTGTATTTGCTGATAGAGTCACTGCTGTTTAAAAGTAAAGCATAATTAAAACCTACTATTTCTAAATTTTAAATATAAATTCTAAGAAAATCAACCCTGAATATTCACTGGAAGGACTGATGCTGAAGATGAACATCCAAATCTTTGGCCACCTGATGTAAAGAGTTGACTCATTGGAATAGACCCTGGTGCTGGGAAAGATTGTGAGCAGGAGGAGAAAAGGAGACAGAGGATGAGATGGTTGGATAGCATCATCAACTCAATGAACATGAGTTTGAGCAAACTCCAGGAGAGAGGAAGGACAAAGAAGCCTGTCATGCTGCAGTCCATGGGGGTGCAAATGACTGACTGAACAAAAAATATGAATTAAATTTAAGCATGTGTTGAATATACATTTAGATAAATACAAAATTTCAGATAAGGATAGTGTTAGATATCTAGCTGCAACACATGTAGTAGAGGCATAATTGATGTTAAATATTGAATGAGTGTCTCAAGAAAATATAATGTAAAAACTTAATTGTCCCCACTCCAGTACTCTTCCTGGAAAATCCCATGGACAGAGGAGCCTGGTGGGCTGCAATCCATGGGGTCACTTAGAGTCAGACACGACTGAGCAACTTCACTTTCACTTTTCACTTTCATGCATTGGAGAAGGAAATGGCAACCCACTCCAGTGTTCTTGCCTGGAGAATCCCAGGGACGGGGGAGCCTTGTGGACTGCTGTCTATGGGGTCGCATAGAGTCGGACACGACTGAAGCGACTTAGCAGCAGCAGCAGCAGCAATGTATTTTTAAAGTTTTAATAAACTTTATAATTGAAGCAAAAAAATGCATTAAATTACTTACTATCCATTTTTTGCACATTAGCAATATTTTGATCTGAAAGTAAGAAGGACTTATTATTATTATATTTTTACCATTACTTTTGGAAAGAGTTTCTGCTTACTCTTACTTCTAATGCTTCAACATACAGGAAATCTGTCCTATTTTTGTTTTTCTATTCTTCCTTTTGTTTTTGTCATACAGTATCATAAATTATTTTCCTTTCTATTCTCAACAACAAGAAGATAAAAATCTCAAGCTATCATCAACTTTTCATCTAAATCTTGGACCTATTTCATCATTGCTAAATTGTAAACTTGCTGAAAGTTTTTCCTGTCCCTTTCTGTTGATTTTAAAAGTGATTGAGTTTGAGAATTGCCTGTGTGGATAATTGAATCCCACTGCATGAAAACTTATATTTGTATTCAATTGTTTCTTGCTGCTTTTCCCAGCATACAATTCCTTCCTATTTAACTCAATCATAGGTTATATTTAATTTGAGAAAAAGCAAGGAATTTTTCATTTAGGAATCTAGGTAAAGTATCTATTTGTACATAGCATAATGGAGTTTAATAAAGAATTTTCTCAGATCTGCCTGCAAAATGTTGGTACCTGTATACACTTTACCTCAAAATCTAACAGGGAAGTAGTGAATACTATACAAAGAGGTGGCTGCTGGATTAAAAGTTTTTCTTCATGTTCCCATTGTTAGGTTCTCTAGCTGCTGCCAAGTCACTTCAGTCATGTCCGACTCTGTGTGACCCCATAGATGGCAGCCCACCAGGCTCCCCTGTCTCTGGGATTCTCCAGGCAAGAACACTGGAGTGGTTGCCATTTCCTTCTCTAGTGCATGAAAGTGAAAAATGAAAGGGAAGTCGCTCAATCACGTCTGACTCTTAGCGACCCCATGGACTTCAGCCTACCAGGCTCCTCTGTCCATGGGATTTGCCAGGGAAGAGTACTGGAGTGGGGTGCCATCGCCTTCTCCGAGGTTGTCTAGAGATTAATCTAATTCTTGTAAGACAACTTCTGAAGCTTAAAAAGAGCTACTTATCTACCTTTTTAGATAATAATGCTTTCTGTTAAAATCTGAATCCATTCTGAAAACACTTGACCTCTGATTTAGTCAGCTTCTCCAGAGAAACCGAACCAATAGGGTGTGTGTGTGTGTGTGTGTGTGTGTGTGTACTTAAACAGAGTGAGACAGATTGGGGAGTTGGCTCATGGAATTGCAGAGACTGGCAAGTTCAAACTCTGCAGGATAGGCCAGTAGGCTAGGGACACAAAAATGAGTCTACACTTGCAGTTCAAGTCCTAAAGCCAACTAATTCCCTCTTCTCTGGGGAAGCCAGTCTTTTTCTTAAGGCCTTCAGCTGATGAGATGTGTCCCACCCACACAATGGAAGAAAATCTGCTTTACTCAAAGCCCATCAAACTAAATGCTAATCTCATTCAGAAAATGCCTTCACATAACATTTAAAATAATATTTGACCAAATATCTGGATACTGTGGCCAAGCCAAGTTGACACATTTAAGATTAACCATCACAAGTGTTATTTTGTGTGTGTGTGTGTGTGTGTGTGTGTGTGTGTGTGTTTTCTGTCTCTCTCTCTCTTAATTTTTGGATTTTGAGCTTATGATTTCAGTGTTTAGTAAACACAATAGGTCAGTTTCAGGAACACACCCAAAATCCCAGGTATATATATAGGCACATACTAATACTGAGTTCTGCATTATTTATATATATTTTCTCTGTGAAAATAAATGCAGCAAATATTGTTATTCCATGTCATATCTTACTGGTCATGAGGCAAGAGTGAATTCTGATCACCATGAATGAACTTTGGTTACTCAGAAGAAACAGAAAAGTATATTTATTATGATTTTGACTCTAATGCTGAGAGGGCCCATATAGTGTGACTAAATCATTGCTTCAAGGGTCTGATGTAAGAAATAAAAAAGTCATAATCAGTGGATTAGTGACATTTGTATTTATGTTGCAGGTTTGATTTAGCGCCCTCTACTATTTACTTGTTGACTCAGTAATACAGAGCTGGTGGATTCCCTTAGAGTGTGCGCCTGCTCAGTCGCTCAGTCATCCGACTCTTTGCAACCCTATGGACTGTAGCCCACCAGTCTCCTCTGTTCATGGGATTCTCCAGGCAAGAATACTTCAGTAGGTTGTCACGCCCTGCTCCAGGGGATCTTACAGATGCAGGGATCGAACCTGCTGCTCTTGCACTGATGAGTCACTAGGGAATATCCTTAGAGTGGCCCAGAATAAAAGCTATATCCCTATGATCTGGCTATATTTTATTCCACATGTTTTTTTCCCATAAAATTTTATTCATAGTCTATATGAGAAGAGATGATGGTATTCCATTTCTGTTTTGTTTATCAGGAGAAGTTATATTGCATGTCTTTTCATCAGAGCTCATTTTTGAGGGAAGAAGAAAAATTCTGATGGCCAGTGAGCAACAGAAACATCTCTAGGGTCAGAGGAGAGAAAGGAAAATGTAATGTATAATAATGTGTTTTCTCATTATAATCCTGTCTACAAATTTATCAGTCCTTTTTCTTATTTTTTTGTCTTTACTTTCTTTATAGGACTATTAAAAATAGAACTCCATCCCAGATCCAGACTTTCCACAATTTTTAGTAAATCCTTCCCCTCTCAATATACAAGGGAAAAACACATAATTTATAGGTACAACTATGGTCTACAAAGCAAAGGTAATACTTCATAAAGTTAATGACAGTAATCTTTATAATTAATCTTACTATTAAGGTCATCCATAAAATTAACGTCAATTTTTTTCCTCAGTCTTCTGACATGTATAATGGACCAAGTTGCTGCTGAATGAATTCACTTTTTAGGCAGAAATGTATCAGTGCTCTATTATGGAACTTTATTTCCTGCCTGTATTTCATTTTGGTGATGAGTTAAATGTTAGCTTGCTGCTCTGCCTAATAGCTCAGTTGAGCCCAACTCTTTGTGACCCCATGCACTGCGCCCGCCAGGCTCCTCTGTCCATGGAATTCTCCAGGCAAGAATACTGGAGTGGGTTGCCACGCCCTCTTCCAGGGGATCTTCCCAATGAGGGATCGAACCCAGGTCTCCCATATTGCAGGCGATTTTCTGAGCCACCAAGGAAGCCTATCTTTCCTCTACCAATACTCAGACTCAAGCTTTTCTAACTAAAATTTCATCTGTCTCAAATGTCATCTTTGCAAAATGTCACCACCCTTTATGCTATGTTTAGTAGTGGCTCATAGTCTCTTTAAGGAGACAACAAAGTTCCCAATTATTAAAAATTTATAATTATATGTCTGACTAATTCTGCTGGTGTTTGTTTCTTGCTTGTTTGCTCTGCTGGGTTTTTTTTTTTTTTCCTTTCAAGTTGCTTTTCACCTTCACTCTGCTCACCAAAATTTTCTCTCATTTCACTTATTTTCATTTTTCTCTTCATTTTCTTGAGACACAAACTGACTTCGAAATTTCTCATTTCCATTTTCCTTTTTTTTTTTAATTTCACAGGAAATAGGAAGTCCTATTTCCCTATTAATCCCCCCACCCCCTGCTCAACCCTTTTATTGCAATGAGATAGCACCATGTAGCTGGTGGCAATACCAGGAAGATAATCCTTGGAGAAATAAATTCAACATAAAACTTTCAGTCAATTCTATGAGGAAAGAAGGCAGCTGAAGACTTGACAATTCTTTATATTTCATTGGGATAAAACATAGGGTTATTTGTCCAGGGCTTAGTATTACACAAGCTGAGAAAAGAAAAAGGGAAAACTATGGAGAGTAATTTGAGAGTATATGAAATAGAATTTGCAAAAATATTCAAATGTCCTTCATAAAATAGAACTAAAATTTTGAAAATCGCATTTTCAAATGCATATTCATTAAGAAGACAGGGCATAAATATAATTAGCCAGCCCCACCAGATTTCTCCCTTCCTACTCACCCAGTTTGCTCCACAATTATGTAACTGTGGTGTCCTATACCAACCTACTAACAAAGTATTTTCCTCTCTTCTGTCTCTTCAAAATAAAGATGACAAATAAATCTTATTTCAGATGGCACTCAATGGTTGAATACTGACTCCTGGAGAGCATAGCCCAAAAGACCTCTCTGGGTTCAGGGGCAAAAATTGATGTGTTATGAAATAGTGAGGAGAAGAAGGATGCACCACTTATGCCTGCATTTACATTTTAGATAATACATAATTGTCATGTAGGAATTCAATTTATTATTTCATTTGTGACTAGTAATGACTAGGAAATTGACTTGCATTATTTTATAAATGCCTGAGAAGTACAAAATTTGAACTAGCAAGAAAAAATGGTGGGAAATATACTTTATATGATCAGATCAGATCATATCAGTCTCTCAGTCGTGTCTGACTTTTGCGACCCCATGAATCGCAGCACGCCAGGCCTCCCTGTCCATCACCATCTCCCGGAGTTCACTGAGACTCACGTCCATCGAGTCAGTGATGCCATCCAGCCATCTCATCCTCTGTTGTCCCCTTCTCCTCCTGCCCCAATCCCTCCCAGCATCAGAGTCTTTTCCAATGAGTCAACACTTCGCATGAGGTGGCCAAAGTACTGGAATTTCAGCTTTAGCATCATTCCCTCCAAAGAAATCCCAGGTCTGATCTCCTTCAGAATGGACTGGTTATATCTCCTTGCAGTCCAAGGGACTCTCAAGAGTCTTCTCCAACACCACAGTTCAAAAGCATCAATTCTTCGGCGCTCAGCCTTATTCACAGTCCAACTCTCACATCCATACATGACCATTGGAAAAACCATAGCCTTGACTAGACAGACCTTTGTTGGCAAAGTAATGTCTCTGCTTTTCAATATGCTATCTAGGTTGGTCATAGCTTTCCTTCCAAGGAGTAAGCGTCTTTTAATTTCATGGCTGCAGTTACCATCTGCAGTGATTTTGGAGCCCAGAAAAATAAAGTCTGACACTGTTTCCACTGTTTCCCCATCTATTTGCCATGAAGTGATGGGACCAGATGCCATGATCTTCATTTTCTGAATGTTGAGTTTTAAGCCAACTTTTTCACTCTCCTCTTTCACTTTCATCAAGAGGCTTTTTAGTTCCTCTTCACTTTCTGCCATAAGGGTGGCTTAATCTGCATATCTGAGGTTTTTGATATTTGCATATTTGATATTTCTCCCCGCAATCTTGATTCCAGCTTGTGTTTCTTCCAGTCCAGCGTTTCTCATGATGTACTCTGCACATAAGTTAAATAAGCAGGGTGACAATATACAGCCTTGACGTACTCCTTTTCCTATTTGGAACCAGTCTGTTGTTCCATGTCCAGTTCTAACTGTTGCTTCCTGACCTGCATACAAATTTCTCAAGAGACAGGCCAGGTGGTCTGGTATTCCCATCTCTTTCAGAATTTTCCACAGTTTCTTGTGATCCACACAGTCAAAGGCTTTGGCATAGTCAATAAGGCAGAAATAGAAACTCTCTTGCTTTTTCCATGATCCAGCAGATGTTGGCAATTTGATCTCTGGTTCCTCTACCTTTTCTAAAACCAGCTTGAACATCTGGAAGTTCACGGTTCACATATTGCTGAAGCCTGGCTTGGAGAATTTTGAGCATTGCTTTACTAGCTTGTGAGATGAGTGTAATTGTGCGGTAGTTTGAGCATTCTTTGGCATTGCCTTTCTTTGGGATTGGAATGAAAACTGACCTTTTCCAGTCCTGTGGCCACTGCTGAGTTTATACATTACCTAAAATTATATTTAATATAAAAGATGGAAAGATGTATTTTATATAATAAATCAAATACATTTTGCAATGTTATCTGTATTATTCTTTTAAAAAGTCAGAACTTAGACTAAAAAGAATTATTTTCAGATATGTGTAACTAAACATTAATGTAGCATCTATGAAATATCCTTCTGTTGTTAAACATCCAATTAAAGTTATATATGTGCAAATACATATATATATATAATGTACTACATAAGTATGTACAGTACATATATAGTTCTATGAAAATCTTTAGGAAAATTTTGTTAAATTTTTAATTGCCTGAACTTCATTCTTATATATATAAAAAGAATGTTTCTTATGAAAAAAAGAATGTTAAATAATTTGATGTTTCTTCTATGTGTTTTTATGGTCTAACATTCATTTGTACAGTAAGTTTGAAATTTTATATTTCTGATGTTGCTCAACAAATTGAACTGCATATGCTTTTCAATGGCTCATTTCTAAAATAGTTGATTTGATACCCATATCAAATGATGCAGTCCAGTGTTTCAATACAGGAAACCAATTCTAAACATAGCCCACTGAGATTTCTGTATTGAAAATCCACTGTTGTCCTTTAGCTAACCACCGAAGTGAATTTAGTGGCTGGGAAAACTGCCAGACAAACAGAAATACAAAGCAAACCATAGAATTACAACATTCAAGGAAGAAAAATTCACGGTTTTCATATCCTGGCCCTGCTGGCAACTTCAATTCTACCCTGACAGAGACTCCAAGCTTTTAAGGTGAGAAGCCAGGCTTAATTTTGGTTACAACACTATATCTGCAGACTGAATACATTCTTCACATTTTTGTTGTAAGACAGCTAATAATGCTTCTTACATTGTTAGCATATGTGCACACTCGTCACAAGCACACATACATACATGTTTCAAATCAATAATCAATGTGAAAAGCAACAGTCTACCTACTGGTGAAAAACTAAAGTAAATAAAATATAATTACAATAATGAGAAGGAGGCCCTTCTTCACCAATAGTTTTAACATAGGTATAAATGTAAAAACATAGTTAAAAGAACATATTATCAATGTTGGAAAAGAGAATAAGAAAGTTATCAACCTGAAGATTGCACTTACTGAAAGACAATTATTAAAATTGATATATATTACATATAATATTTTTTAACTTTTGAAGTCATGTAACAGATAAAAATTCAGTCACTTTAGTATATCAAAATATTTAAAAATAATTTCAAAATTGATTCATTTGAAATGATGTGCTTCTCATGCTTCCTCTTTACCTGTGTATGTGTTTAACTTGTAACAAGTAAAAATGCACAAAGTCTATATGAAGATAAGTAAAAACTACTGTTAAGATACCTTAATGAGACTTTCAATAAGGGGATATTAAAATACTTGATTTTATAAAGAAGATAATTATCCTTACAATAGGAATCATATATTATTTGATCAAAATAAATAAATTTCCTAACATTTTGGGGAGACTTGTATATATCACAATTCAAAAAATTTCATTTAAAAGATACAGATTAATATGTAATAAATATTATAAATATACGTAGCAAAATTTCTAAATGCTATGTATATAAAAAATACATATAGATTAATTTTATACAATTTTGATTTGTTTATTTAGCTTATTTTTATTTCTTTAAACTTTAAAATAATAATGTTGCCTTATGCAGTTTTTTTAATTAGAGAAAATTAATTATAGAAACAGAAAAAAACACTTTAAAAATTTGTGTCCTACAAAAGATAAACTTGATGTTGGTTTGTGTCCATGTTTGTGTACTTTTGAAATTCAAAAATAAAAACAATGGTTCCTTAAGTCATTGTGGAGATTCAGATGTGCTAGATTAGGGAATTATAAATTAGAAGAAGAGAAAATGTCCTTTTACCAAAATATATATACATATATATATATATAGTAAATTGTAATTAAAACAATTATATGTTCTTTTCTTACAAATTTGGCCAATATTCACAATTTCTGGAAACCCTTCAATATCTTGGGAGTGATTTCTAGTATACTCAGTACACAATTATTTTCTAGGTTTATCTTTACTCTTATATTAAAATAAAATCATTTTACCTTGTTATAATGCCAAATGCATTACAAAAAAACATGAATTTTAAACATTATTTTATTATTTGAAGTACTAGGGTTATCTTAAACTATATTTTCATTGTATTTGACATTACAAATTTTATTCAGTTTCTCTTCAACCTTGTGTTCTACAAATTATGCTGTGAATTTTTTCATCAAAAACAGAATATTGTAGAATAAGTATTTCTCTTCACTTAATATTTGCTACAAACAATTCATAGTCTTATTATTGACCAGTTGCTCCAAATTCTATAAAATAAAAAAATTCAGTGGCAAAACATCATTCAGAATCTTCTATTACTAAGCTCTTCTGTTCAGTTCAGTTCAGTTCAGTCACTCAGTTGTGCCCGACTCTTTGTGATCCCATGAATCACAGCACGCCAGGCCTGTCTGTCCATCACCATCCCCCGGAGTTCACTCAAACTCACGTCCATCGAGTTGGCGATGCCATCCAGCCATCTCATCCTCTGTCGTCCCCTTCTCCTCCTGCCCTCAATCCCTCCCAGCATCAGAGTCTTTTCCAATGAGTCAACTCTTTGCATGAGGTGGCCAAAGTACTGGAATTTCAGCTTTAGCATCATTCCTTCCAAGGAACACCCAGGGCTGATCTCCTTTAGAATGGACTGGTTGGATCTCCTTGCAGTCCAGGGACTCTCAAGAGTCTTCTCCAACACCACAGTTCAAAAGCATCAATTCTTCGGCGCTCAGCTTTCTTCACAGTCCAACTCTCACATCCATACATGACCACTGGAAAAACCATAGCCTTGACTAGACGGACCTTTGTTGGCAAAGTAATGTCTCTGCTTTTCACTATGCTATCTAGGTTGGTCATAACTTTTCTTCCAAGGAGTAAGTATCTTTTAATTTCATGACTGCAATCACTATCTGCAGTGATTTTGGAGCCCAAAAAGATAAAGTCTGACACTGTTTCCCCATCTATTTCCCATGAAGTGATGACCCCAGACGCCATAATCTTCGTTTTCTGAATGTTGAGCTTGAAGCCAACTTTTCACTCTCCTCTTTCACATTCATCAAGAGGCTTTTTAGTTCCTCTTCACTTTCTGCCATAAGGGTTACTTTGTTTAGAACATCTGCATATCTGAGGTTATTGATATTTCTCCCAGCAGTCTTGATTTCAGCTTGTGCTTCTTCCAGCCCAACGTTTCTCATGATGTACTCTTCATATAAGTTAAATAAGCAGGGTGACAATATACAGCCTTGATGTACTCCTTTTCCTATTTGGAACCAGTCTGTTGTTCCATATCTGGTTCTAACTGTTGCTTCCTGACCTGCATATAGGTTTCTCAAGAGGCAGGTCAGGTGGTCTGATATTCCCATGTCTTTCAGAATTTTCCACAGTTTATTGTGATCCACACAAATCTAAGCTCTTAGAACATTGTTAACTACCTGAGAATCATGTATGTTTTATAATAATAAATTGTGTATATAATACTTATAAAATTTAGGAACTTTATTCCAGTTAAATTATTACTGTATTATTCATCACTGCACACACTTTGTAAAGAATTGAGAGGTTATTAACTCAGTTAATTTAAATATTGAGCATATCATGTATTTTCTCTAGTTATGCAGTTAAAAAACATGCTTATATCAATTAAATGATGAGGGCAGCATCAAAGAGCTAGAGGTGATTGACTTAGGGATTTAGATCCAATTTCTACTAGATCCCTACCAGGTTTTTAATGATCGAATCCTTCCAAAATATTTTCTTTAAAAAAAAAAGAAAAAGCACATGTTTTTATTCCCACATACCATTGCTTAAGACTATTGTGGACCATGTTTTTTCATACTTCATTTTGAAAAAATAAAGAAGAGTGGTACTAGAAAAGGATCATATTTTCATACAGAGTTTGCATCAGAGCACATCACTCAATGCTTTAACAACCTCAGAGATGAGGCTCTAAATAAATACAAAGTCCCTCAAGTGAGGCAGTTGTTCAAAGTCACTATATTGCAAAATAACAACATGGATTCAATCCAAAGACATAAGATTCCCTTATAGCACTATGAGTATCAGGCTCTATCACAAGGTTTTACTTTGAATTCCACAGTAATTATTTTTCTATTAGTTTCACATATATAACCTTAAGATAAATTTTCTTAAGATATATAGCCTTGTATTAGGTCAATTATATAAGGTAACTGAATACTTTGCTTATTATAGTATTTACATTCATAGATTACCCACACAAATTGTGTCAATAAATATATCAAAAGATTTTATTATTCAAATTTCTGGCCTGTTGAATAGCCAAGTTAAGTTAATGACAGACTCTTATGAGAAGCATATGCCTAAATTCTTGGCTACACTAAAGTTAGATGGGAGATTTACATTCTTGAATGAATTTAGGGTATACATTCTTTTACATACTTATTTAAATGTTTTAAATAATCAAGAAAATTAATGATTTAAATAGTTATCATTTCTGTTTCTATTTTTTTTTATTACTTGAGTGACTTAATTTGGTTCAGAGACTCAAAGGGTAACTTCTAAATAGCAGTTTCCTTTAAAATAAAGAGCAGGTTTTAAAAAGCACTCACTTGCATGAAAGCACAAATGGAAAATATCTCTGATCAAAATTAATTCAGTTGCATAACAGCCAATTTGTAACCAGGACAATAAATATCTGCTGACACTAACTTTGGATGGAACATAATTTATCAGATAAAAACTAGAGGTCATGATGTATTTAAGACAGCTATTTGCAGAGCTGAATTTTGTTGCAAAATAATTTAGCTAGGACTTTTGAAGCAATTAATTCATTAAAGTCTGCCACTGATCAGCCTAAACAAGACATTTCTCTTCCCTTCAAATAAACAATAGACTATGCTCAGCCTATTAGATCTCTAAGTATTTTACAGTTTATAGTTTAAAAGTTTAGTGAGATAGATAAAAACTAATCACATAAAATATACTCTTAAAAAAGTTTTTAAGAGATATCTACTAATGACTTTCTTTAGCATAAAAATTTTTCAAAACTTGAATAAGGCAAAAATATATAAGATGAACAGCTATCCCTGTAAATACTGTGACTTATTAGTCAATTAGAAAAAATTGACAATTTAGGGCTTAAGTAAGTGTATCCTTTAGGATAGCTCAGTTTTAGAAAAGTAAAGACTTAATAGAATAAAATATAGCCTTATTTTACTAGTCTATACATATTTCTTTAGCATAAGAGATTTGCTATAGTGCTTATCTTTTAATTACTGGTAACTACTGTGTTATTATTAGCTACTGTATTTTTCAGAAGATTTAATTTGCAAATACAGGCTGGATGGCTCAGCCAGTAAAGAATCTGCCTGCAATGCAAGAGACACAGGAGACTTGGGTTTGATCGCTGGGTGGGGAAGTTGCCCTGGAGAAGGAAATGCCAACTCACTCCAATATTCTTTTCTAGAGAATCCCCTGCACGGAGGAGTCTGGTGGGCTACAGTCCAAAGGGTCACAAAGTGTTGGGTATGACTGAGCACTAAGCACACACATATACACACACAAGTATGTTTTAAAAATTGTAGTATTATTCTAGTGTCTTCTACAGTTTGATGCCTTGCAACTATTGCTTGCAATCAAATTTCTGGTTCCCTTCTTCCTTATAAAATCTTAAGTAATATTAATAATAAAAGTAAATTAAAGTACAAATATGGGGTCTCACAGAATCGGACACAAGTGAAGCTACACACAGCAGCAGCAAGTACAAATATGCCATTGTGCATATGAATTTACCAAGACATATAAAAATGAATTACTTAGAAAAATTAGAATAAGATCAGTCATTTCTAAACTGTTGCCTTTCAGGGGATATTTTCTTTTTACTATACATACTCACAAAAATGTATTGATTTAATGATGATGTAAGTGATGGGATAGAACTATGAATGACAAAAGGCAGGGCTCTCTTGTTAGGGGACTTATCTTTTAACTTGGAAGAGAAACACACAAATTAAATATTTGCATATTAGAAGAGAATAAAGAAGGAGATGTGACAGTGACCAGCATAGTTGGAAGAAGAGAGTTTCTTTTCAATGAGTGATCAACCTTTATCCATCTGAGGAGGATCTCGCTGAAGCGAGATTCAAAAATGAAATTAGGCAAATCTCATAAAACTGAGAGAAATTAATTCAGTGTAGAGTGCAATTCTAAAGATTCATTAGAGAGAAATAACTTGTGTTATTAAAAGAAGACGAGTATGGCTAGAGTGGAATATACAAGGGGGAGGTGGTACAAATGAAAATCAGAATGTGGGGGGGACCTGATTAAACAGGACCTTGCGTGCCTCTATGGTTCTTTTTGTATTATTTTATTCTCCAGGTGAACATTAAAATAAAATGCAAATGTTAAGACTCCTCCATTATTGGGAATAATTGATATTATACTAAAAACAATCCCAGAATCACCAGAATCTAAAGGTAATACTTCTATGTACACACTACCAGTAACATAGCAATTTTCTCACCTCTAATTAATAATAATTGACCTTAAACAAACTAAAATGCAATATAATTTGTGTCATAATTTGGCATAATAATATGCAATAAAATTTACTTCTTCATATAATGATTAAAATAACTATGCAAGACTATGCTATGTATCTACTATCTCAGAAAATTATTCAAATAGTAAAATGCTAAGTCCTAAATGACCAACAGGGTAGTATTTTAAGTGAGGGACACTTCATGGAGGACAGAAAGTTGAAAAACTATATTTTATCAGTATATTAGGTTTGTTACTTTGTTTAGAACATGATGTGAAAAAATAATTTCACTAAAGTTAAGAACATATGTTAACAAAATGGTTAAAAATTGAAAGCAAAGATATATTGGTAGTACTGTCATAAATTTATATTTTGAATAATTCAAGATTTTATTTCACAAGATCTGTATTAGTAGTGATAATTTTGTCTGTAAAACAAAATTTCAAATGTAGTTGCTTAAGCATGTAGAGATTTGTTCTTCTATAATAAAATTAGTCCAAAGAAATATGGTCCAGGTTTAAAACAATAGTTCTAATACTATTAAATCTATCATAATAAACATTTGTTCTGTAAAACATTAAAAAATATGCACATTAACAAATGAATAAAATAATATGGAAAAAAGCCTTTTATTGACGACTTAGACACAAAACGGCACATTTTGTCTCAATGCATCATACTTCACATTTGAAGCTTTTTATCGAAGTATCATTCAGTTTAGTCCTTCAGTTGTGCCCGACTCTTTGCAACCCCATGAATCGCAGCACACCAGCCATCCCTATCCATCACCAACTCCCGGAGTTCACTCAAACTCATGTCCATCGAGTTAATGATACCATCCAGCCATCTCATCCTCTGTCATCCCCTTCTCCTCCTGCCCCCAATCCCTCCCAGCATCAGGGTCTTATCCAATGAGTCAACCCATCGCATGAGGTGGTCAAAATATTGGAGTTTCAGCTTCAGCATCATTCCTTCCAATGAACACCCAGGACTGATCTCCTTTAGAATGGACTGGTTGGCTCTCCTTGCAGTCCAGGGACTCTCAAGAGTCTTCTCCAACACCACAGTTCAAAAGCATCAATTCTTCAGCACTCAGCTTTCTTCACAGTCCAATTCTCACATCCATACATGACCACTGGAAAAACCATAGCCTTGACTACACGGACCTTTGTTGGCAAAGTATAATTGACATCATATTTGAAAATTTTTAACTGCTACCCCAAATTTAGTGTAGAATATGCCAAAATAGATCATTTCTCCCTTATTATATTTTATAAAGATATATCTAGCAGATAGACCATTTATAATTTTTAACTTTTTTATTATAAATTCCAAACATTCATGAAAAGCTATATACTTTCCACAATTGTCTTTGTGAAAAGCACTACAAACCGTAAAGTACACATGTTATTTAAAATATAAATATATCAAAATGCAGTATTATAGAAATTAGTATTACTGCTTCTTGACTGTAAGAAAATACAGAATTTTCTTTTTGTCAGAAAGTGGTATATACTATATTAAGTTCCTTACAGAATTAAACAATGTGAAAAGTTAAGCATCAATTATTTATTGAAGAATAAGGAAAAAAAAATATGAGCCACATTTAGTTTTTAAACATTTAGTTTAGAATAGAGATATTTGCTATAATTTGGAAAAGTCTTTTTGATAGGCTATATATACTTCAAACAACACCAAATCAGTATAAAATGCTGAGTCATGAGCATGCAATTTCAGAACTTCAGTGTTGAAAAGACTCAGAATGATGAAAATCAAAATGGCTGAGGTAATTTTAGGCAGAATAATGTACTTCATTTTTTATCTACTTGTAACATATGGTTTTAAGAACATTAAAAAGTACTTGCCTCATATGTTTCCTTTGTCAGCATTTGACTTGCTATATAAATATTTCATCCCTTAACTTTTTCTCTGTTATTTGAATTAGCTGAATGTTCATCTTAAATTCATTTGTTATTTTTATTTCAATAATATTCTATCAGCACCTATTTTATTTCCTCTTCTGACTTATTTTTACTGCCCTGCACCTTTCCAGAGAATGTCAAGTCAATGCTCTGAAGACAGGTCCTTTTGTCTTCTGCAGAGCCGAGTGTCCCCTTTCATCGCAGAATATCTTCATCTCTCATAAAAATAGAGTGAAGACTGTACTCTCATTTTAAATACAAAACTATTACTATCCTTTAGGAAATTCTTCCCCCCTTATTTCTTGATGCTTTTAGGTGTACTTATGATAGGATTCTTAACAATTTTTTTCTTTTTTTCAGCTTCCTTTATGATTGAAAATGGTGGTGAGCACTTTGTATATTCCCTGTCTGCAGAGACCTTCTTATCTGATGGTAAAAATTGGTCTTTTCATTTTGCTGAAGAAATTCATTGTCTCTGCCACATTTGAAAGAGCAGTGATGATAATTTTGGTTTAAAGTTCTGACAGTTATAAAATCTTAGTGAAATTTTATAATATTCTCTTATTCTGCTTCTTTTTCTATAGGGGAAAATTTTAAATATCTCTTTAATTTTACACTACTTTCAATTGTTTTCTCCTCAGATTTCTTTCTCCCATTTCTTAAATTTTAGGAGGCCAAATGCAAACATATGTGTGTAATTATTGTACAAAATATTGAGAGTAACACCATGTTCTTCTGTATATTCTTCCCACCTCTTCTTAGTATCTTCTGCTTCTGTTAGGTACATACCATTTCTGTCCTTTATCGAGCCCATCTTTGCATGAAATATTCCCTTGCTATCTCTAATTTTCTTGAAGAGATATCTAGTCTTTCCCATTCTGTTGTTTCCCTCTATTTCTTTGTATTGATGGCTGAAGAAGGCTTTCTTATCTCTCCTTGCTATTCTTTGGAAATACGCATTCAAATGGGTATATCTTTCCTTTTCTCCTTTGCTTTTCACTTCTCTTCTTTTCACAGCTATTTTTAAGGCCTCCTCAGACAGCGATTTTGCTTTTTTGCATCTAAGAAGAGGTGGCAAGTTTACAAAGAAGAACTGTACAAAAAAGATCTTCATGACCCAGACATCCTGGTATGTGAAGTCAAGTGGGCCTAGAAAGCATCACTACAAACAAAGCTAGTGGAGGTGATGGAATTCCAGTGGAGCTATTTCAAATCCTGAAAGATGATGCTGTGAAAGTGCTGCACTCAATATGCCAGCAAATTTGGAAACTCAGCAGTGGCCAGAGGACTGGAGAAGGTCAGTTTCTATTCAAATCCCAAAGAAAGGAAATGCCAAAGAATGCTCAAACTACAGAACAATTGCAGTCATCTCACACGCCAGTAAAGTAATGCTCAAAATTCTCCAAGCTAGGCTTCAGCAATACATGAACAGTGAACTTCCAGATGTTCAGGCTGGTTTTAGAAAATGCAGAGGAACCAGAGATCAAATTGCCAACATCCGCTGGATCATGGAAAAAGCAAGACAGTTCCAGAAAAACATCTATTTCTGCTTTATTGACTATGCCAAAGCCTTTGACTGTGTGGATCACAATAAACTGTGGAAAATTCTGAAAGAGATGGGAATACAAGATCACCTGACCTGCCTCTTGAGAAACCTATATGCATGTCAGGAAGCAACAGTTAGAACTGGACATGGAACAACAGACTGGTTCCAAATAGGAAAAGGAGTACGTCAAGGCTGTATATTGTCACCCTACTTATTTAACTTCTATGCAGAGTACATCATGAGGAACACTGGGCTGGAAGAAGCACAAGCTGGAATCAAGATTGCTGGGAGAAATATCAATAACCTCAGATATGCAGACGACACCACCCTTATGGCAGAAAGTGAAGAGGAGCTAAAGAGCCTCTTGATGAAAGTGAAAGAAGAGAGTGAAAAGGTTGGCTTAAAGCTCAACATTCAGAAGATCATGGCATCTGGTCCCATCACTTCATGGGAAGTAGATGGGGAAACAGTAGAAACAGTGTCAGACTTTATTTTTGGGGGCTCCAAAATCACTGCAGATGGTGATAGCAGCCATGTAATTAAAAGACGCTTACTCCTTGGAAGAAAAGTTATGACCAACCTAGATAGCATATTGAAAAGCAGAGACATTACTTTGCCAACAAAGGTCCATCTAGTCAAAGCTGTGGTTTTTCCAGTGGTCATGTATGGATGTGAGAGTTGTACTTTAAAGAAAGCTGAGCACCAAAGAATTGATGCTTTTGAACTGTGGTGTTGGAGAAGACTTTTGAGAGTCCCTTGGACTGCAAGGAGATCCAACCAGTCCATCCTAAAAGAGATCAGTCCTGGGTGTTCATTGGAAGGACTGATTCTGAGGCTGAAACTCCAATACTTTGGCCACCTCATGCAAAGAGTTGACTCATTAGAAAAGACCCTGATGCTGGGAGGGATTGGGGGCAGGAGGAGAAGGGGACAACAGAGGATGAGATGGCTGGATGGCATCACTGGCTCGATGCACATGAGTTTGATTGAACTCCAGGAGTTGGTGATGGACAGGGAGGCCTGGAGTGCTATGATTCATGGGGTCACAAAGAGTCGGACATGACTGAGTGACTGAACTGAACTGAACACCATGTTGAATATTCACCATAGCACTAGAATAAAACTAAACTGCCATCAATTAAATCTACATGTACCTAAGTTTTTACTTGACGCAATATATTTAAGTAGAGATTTATGCACTTAATCTACATGTAAATGAATATGAGATAATTTTAAAGTATGTAACAATACTACTTATTTATATATAACATATTCATGCTTTTCAATATGTATTATGCAATAATTTTACCACTTATGATAACATAATTGCAGATAGTTTTCAATCAATTCTACATCATCACTTTTTTCTTGGACTTTTATATGAGAGAAATATTCTCTTTGGTTTGTAAATAAAATAAATTTAATTAATGCATTATTTTATATTATTTTTATCATTTTTCTTTTTATAAACTATTCCACTATATATAATCAAACTTAATTCGAAAACCTAGAAATTGTTTCTTCTAATGACACAGTTCTTTACAGGAAGTTTTCATCAAGTTGGATTTTTTTCATTCTAATCTCTGTGCGCAAAGTCAGATTTGCTTCATGGTTATTTATCCAGTACCTGCTTCTTGCTAGTCACTAGGCTGAATGCTCTGATTATCTATCAATTATAATTATTAATTATCTATTTAACAATGTTTACTGAATAAATTTTTTCTTTAAGCAATTTAAGTATAATAACTGCACATTATTAAATGGTATCTAATTCTGATTTTTATGGTAATATTAATAGAAATCCACTTTTAAAGTTTAAATATGAAATAACTTATAAGACAATTCATTGTATTTAAATCCATAGTTGGGTTTCCAAAATGTCTTTTTACTCTAAACTTTTAGTTTCTAAATTACCAATAGTAAAGAAACACTGAAATAACTGCATGACTTTTTATTTTGCCTTTATCGGTGTGTAGTCTTGTACAGTCACTTAAACTCACTGTGCTTTAAATTCTTAATCTATGAAGTATAAAAAATAATAACTCCCAAATTCAGCTGAAACACAGATTAACTGAACTGATTACATTGTAGGAACTTAATAAGTGATCATTATTGCAATTGTTTTATTTTTA
The DNA here is from genome assembly GCF_032452875.1 of Bos javanicus. Taxonomy (NCBI): domain Eukaryota; kingdom Metazoa; phylum Chordata; class Mammalia; order Artiodactyla; family Bovidae; genus Bos; species Bos javanicus. The sequence continues at coordinate 25,236,425 of NC_083884.1, read as the reverse complement.
TTACTACAATAAATAGTTCAAACTAGAAAGTTTAATTGATCTAAAATGCTTAGAAGAATTTCTGACAGTAACTAGCCAATTTAATTCATGTATGTATTAGTAGAGGTAGTGATAGCATTTGTTCAACAGCATTGGAATTATTTTATGTTAGCTTTCTTTAATCACATGGAAGTTATTTACTAAATTTGTTCAAGACGGAAACTTGTGTGAGAGTAAGTGAAAGTCACTCAGTCATGTCCGACTCTGTGACCCCATGGACTGTAGCACACCAGGCTCCTCTGTCCATGGAATTCTCTAGGAAAGAATACTGGAATGAGAAGTTAGTTAATTCTTTCTCCAGGGTATGTTCCTGTCCCAGGGACTGAATCTAGGTCTTCTTGCATTACAGGCAGATTCTTTACCGTTTGAGCCAGGAAGGGTAAGAAGTTAAGCAAGACTGCAGGTTTGGCTCAGCCTTATCCTATCAGATCTCTGGAAAATAGATTGAACTTCAAAGTTCAGCCTAATTTTATTTTTCCCCAGGGAAAATGAGTATTTATGATTAAATCTGTCATCCATTAGCTTATGCCATCTTGTCAGGATCAAATTTCCAGGCAATTCATTGCTGTTGGCTTGACTTACCTACTTATCAAGTCTTCAAAGAAGATGTTAACTATTAATAGCTAAGCGAACTGATAAAAGGAATCCTAGGGTTGCAGGTTTAGGTATCAACAGTCTGCTTTGTGAAATTTTTGCCTCCCACAAGTCTTTGATCAACTCAGTCTTAAGTCTTGGTTTCTTATTTTACTTTATTATGCCATTTATAATAGTCTCAAATTACTATATTTTCTCAATATGTTGAATTAAAGAGAATGACAGTAAAATATATAAATAAATGCTATCACGAGTTAATGAGATAAATAAAGGAAGATAAGATACAATGTTCAAAATTTTGGGCAGGAACTCTCATTTTCTGGTTCAAGAAGACATGGATGGTCTTCAGATAAATATATATCATTTCTGGAAATTATATAAATATGTGCTTCTAAATGGGCTTCCCTGGTGGCTCAGCTGGTAAAGAATTCACCTGCAATGTGGGAGACCTGAGTTCAATCCCTAAATATGCATACATTTTTATAGAAATATAATTATATTCTAAAAAAATGTTATAACATGAAATATTGGAGAATCTCTGATGTAGAGTTTGAAAATTATTTCGCAATATTAACATGACAAATCTGTGAAGTCCTGGGCCTCAACTTGGCTTAATTGTAATTAATATTTATCTATAATAATTGTTATGGTTGTTGTTGTTTATTCGCTAAATCATGTCTGACACTTTATGACTGTAGTCCACCAGGCTCCTTTGTTCATGGGATTTCCCAGGCAAGAATACTGGAGTGGGTTGCTATTTCCTTCTCAAGGAGATCTTCCTGAGCCTGGGATCGAACCTGTGGCTTCTGCTGCATGGCCTGCATTGCAGGCAGATTCTTTACCTCTGGGTCACTGGGGAAGCCTATCTATAAGAATAAGAGGATACAATTTTCTAATTGCACAATAACTTGATTGGAATATTTCCAACTGCTGCTGCTGCTGCTAAGTCGGTTCAGTCGTGTCCGACTCGGTGCGACCCCGTAGACAGCAGCCCACCAGGCTCTGCCATCCCTGGGCTTCTCCAGGCAAGAACACTGGAGTGGGTTGCCATTTCCTTCTCCATTGCGTGAAAGTGAAAAGTGAAAGTGAAGTCGCTCAGTCGTGTCCGACTCTTCGTGACCGCATGGACTGCAGCCTACCAGGCTCCTCCATCCATGGGATTTTCTAGGCAAGAGTACTGGAGTGGCTTGCCATTGCCTTCTCCAAATATTTCCAGCACCACATATTAAACCCTTGTCCCCAGCGTTAGGATTAAACAGTGCTCCAATTGTTCACAATTTAAAGTATGATTTCTTTTGGTTTCTTATCATTTCCTCATGATTTCAGTATTATTTTTTGACTTGAGATCTTATGTTTCAGCTGTTTAGATAAACACGATATTGTACCTGGAGTGCAGAAGGATTAGACTAGAGGAACAGAGAAGAAAACCATCATATTTACACTTTCCCCAACTGCCTAAAATTGCTAGTCATTTCTAATTGTAATTGACTTAATTATAATACTGAAGATGTGATTTTCAGTGTAAGAGGCAGTATAGCCTAAGAGTTAAGGGTAAGTTATTTAACTTTTTTTGTCTGTTTCTTCATCTGTATAATGTAATTAGAATAATAATTTCTCTCTTTGGTTCTTTGAAGTTTAAAGGAGTTGATAACTCCTTAGTGCTTCAATAGAGCCTAGCACACAGGAGTACTCAGTAATTATTAGTTATTTATCATATAAAGATTCTTAGTGAATGCTATTATGATGATCCTATTTAAAGAAAAATAATTTAATGAAAACAGAGCAGTTTGAGAAGGAAGATTATCTAAACCAACGCCTTTAATTTGTGGAATTGTTTACAAAAACCTTAGAGCATGAGAGGCATCTCATCAGTGTGGTATTCTGCATTTATCCATTCAGAGTGAAGCATGCCTACCTGAAAGCTGTTCATTAGCATCATCATCTCCTTTTAATTATCAGCAACAGAAATTAACAATAGCTTAAATAGTAACATGAAACACTGGAGCTGCCCATCACTACTAATGATGACACAATTCATTATAAAGAGTGATTTTAGATTTGGATACTAATTATAAAGGTGCATGGTCATCTTCCAAAAATCAGAGTTAAATATTCTGAAAATTAAACTATTATATTCTTCAAATGATATCTGAGTTCTTTGATTGTAATTGTACTTATCATTTATTAAAGACAATCAAGTGCTTTTTTGATGAAATTTAGATTTAGCCTGGGTTCACATAGAATACTTTGAATATTGCAAAAAATAAAAATAAAGAAGGAAAACACATCAATACCACTAAGCAAGAAACTGGCTTGATCTAAAAGAAAAAAACAAAAACAAAAGCAGTTTTTAGATTTAGCAAAAAATAAAAAAGAAGGTAAAAATTTTTATTAGAATACAACTATGAATTCAGTTGGTTTTTGAGAAACGTCACAGAATCAGGTATGATTATTTTTATTTCTATTAAATGAAATGAGTCTAAAAAATACACATTGTTCTTGATTACTTCTGTATAATATATAATGTAATTAAACATGTATATCTAGTTGTAGAGATTAAATTTTGGTCTTCATAATTATACTTAATATTGCTCTTTTTGACAAAAGGATGAGCATGTCTAGCACAAATTTTAAGAGGAAAGATCTTTTAACACAATTTTTCCAAATATTTATATGAATTTTTCTGAATATGCCTTCTCAAGATGATAAAGGGTTATGTTCTAAAATTTATTTTATTAGCTATTTATCTGTATATCCTTATAAACTTACAGCCAATATATCTTTTATTTTTATCTTTTTTTAGTTTAGGAGACCATTTTCTAAGCAGGAATCTCAAGGCTTTTTGTAAAACTTTATAATTTTCATTTCCTTGTTATTACTATTCCATATAATCTCTGACCATATCAGTTCTCTCCTTGATTTTTAAAGCAGGCCACCTAGATGAGATGAGATTCTATGAAACAACTTTTCTCTTAAGAATTAGCTACATTGGTATATCAAGACAGATGTACACCAGTTTATTTCTCCCAAGGCTGTTGAGCTGTATTAAATCTAAAGATGCTATTCATATTGTATTCTAGAATTGTGCTCTGGGAAAGCATTCGTATAGAATTCAATGACTATGATGCCCACCAAAGTTGAATAGGAAATATAATTTTTCTAAACCTTATTCATTGTTATCATAATTCCTCAATATAAACTCATAGTATAACAATTCTATTTTTCTTGTTGTTGTTCAATCACCAAGTTATGTCCAACTCTTCATGAGCCTGTCGGGGGAGTGTGGTTCTGTCTCATCACAACAAAATTTGAAGCAACAGACCAGCGTTATAGCTCTTGGATGGATCAGTGTTACAGATCTGTGTTACAGCTTAGTTTTATTTAAAAAATAAACGAAAATACATCCTTGAGGCATGAGGGTATGAGGACCAAAAGACACAAAGAGAAGGAGAGAGAGAGAGCCCCAGACCTTTGGCTGCTCTTTTTATGTTTTTTTTTCTCCTCACCCTGGGCCTGCTTTATGTAAACTGGCTAGCCAGGAGTGCTGTTTGTTGTACCTGAGGTCCTCGGACCTTCCTTTGTTTTATTTTCACGGGCTTTTCCTTCCTTGTCTTTTAGCCACTGCCATTCTGGACTCCTTTTTCCTATTCTAACTACCTAACAACCCCATGGACTGTAGCATGTCAGGCATCCCCGTCCTTCACTATCTCCTAACGTTTGCCCAAGTTCGTGTCCATTGAATCAGTGATTTTTCTTATTAATGCATTTAAAAGACAATATGAAATATACAGTGTAGTCACAATTGTTATCCAAAATAATTCATTGAAAACCAAATCTATATCTGATTTATAAATTTCAATCTATATCTGTATTTTACAAGTCCTACAATATTCCAAAGCAAAGATAAATATTACTTGTTTTTGCCTTTATTATCTTATATTTGTATAAAACATTATGCCCATCTATACTTCCATAAAATTTTTATCATTTTTTCAATCAAGTGGCTTATCTTAATTATATATATATATGCTAAAACTTTTAGTTTTTATAAGTATGTTTAAAAATCCCTCTTCAATATTAGTCTGCACTAAGAAAGATACAATGATCTTGAGTTTTTTTATAATACACACGGTAACTAGCAGAAAATTGGATACACAATCTTTTTAATGTAATAGAGGAGGGACTCCCTTCCTAAAAGATAAAGTAGACCTGTGGGCATGGAACGAACCTGGACTTGGTGACTGACAGATGTTCAGTGACATCTGGCAAGTATCCAGATTGAAATATGTGATTGAAAGGTCCATCCTCTTGATGCCAAGATGGTTGAAACTACCCTGTACTAACTCCTCCCCCCCCCCTTTTTTTTTTTTAAGTCACTCAGTCGTGTCCTACTCTTTGTATAGTCCATGGAACTCTCTAGGCCAGAATACTGGAGTGAGTTGCCTTTCCCTTTTCCAGGGATCTTCCCAACCCAGGGATTGAAACCAGGTCTACCACATTGCAGGTGGATTCTTTACCAGCTGAGCCACAAGGGAAGCCCTATACTAACTCTGGAAGGTAGAAAAGGAGAGGAAATTGTGAGATGGCAGGAGCAGCCAGGAGAGGGAGTCAGAACTTTGAACTCGACTCAACATTTGCTGAGACTCTTTTGAAAGTTAGAGATACTGAAGTGAAGTGAAGTGTAGTTGCTCATTCGTGTCTGACTCTTTGCAACCTCATGGACAGTAGCCTACCAGGCTCCGCCATCCATGGGATTTTCCAGGCAAGAATACTGGAGTGGGCTGCCATTTCCTTCTCCAGGGGATCTTCCCAATCCAGGGATCGAACCCGGGTCTCCTGCATTGCAGACAGACGCTTTACCGTTTTAGCCACCAGGGAAGAGATACTGAGTCATCTCTAAAACTCAGTCTTAACCAATATTAAGTAGATAAGGAGATCCAAGAACAAAAAAAGATTAGTAACAAACAGTAAGAATATTGTTTAGTCTCTATGTCATGTCTGAAATTTTGCGACCCCAAGGACAATAAAAAACTTGGGTTCTATTGCACATATAATTTTTAGTGCACATCTAACTTGTATTGTTCTATGTATATATTTCATAACACAAGATTCCATAGTTTTGAGGCAGACATAACCACACACAATGGTAATCAAGTATTTTCATTAGAAATAATATGCCATGTACTATTCTAGTCACTGGTCATGAATTGAATAAAAATCAGTATTATACCTGCTTTTATGAAAAGTGTACCTTAGTAGAAGAGAGATAGTAATCACATAATAATAATAATAATAATTTCAAAATTAAAAACTATTGTCTTTAAAAATGTGGAGGAGGGAGAAAACACTATAAAGTTTCTCACAAAAGGGTATGTCTTGAACTTGGAAGACTGGACGAACTGGGGGTGACAAAGAACACTGTCTGACCTGTGACCTGAGCTCTGAAGAATGTCCTGGAGTTAATTAATGTGTTTCAGAGGGGAGAAAGAGCTATTTTACTCTCTCAGCTTGTAGAAAATTTAGAAATTCTAAAGGAGAGGACAGGTTTTTCCAAATCCCCTGTTTGTGTCTTTTGAATCTCAAAACTCTGCTTTTCTTCCTAACACTTCTTTCCTGAAGAATGAATGTCTATAATCTAGTTTGAATTGGGAAAGGGAAGTGGAAAAGAGAAAAATGAAAACATTTGTCTTCAAAATATACTCTTAAGAGAGTAAAAAGGCAAGATACAAATTGTGAAAAAGTACTAGTCAAAAAAAATATTATAAGACTTGTATGCAGAATAAATTTTAAAACATCATTTATAAAATATAAAGTGTTAAAAATGAGTAAAATTTTAGAAAATATTATTCATTGAAAGATATATTACTGACAAATAACTATTTTAAAAGACTCTCAAAATAATTAGTTATTTAGTTCAGTTCAGTCGCTCAGTTGTGTCCTACTCCTTGCGACCCCATGAATCACAGCACAGGCCTCTCTGTCTATCACCAACTCCCAGAGTTCATTCAGACTCATGTCCATTGAATCGGTGATGCCATCCAGCCATCTCATCCTCTGTCATCCCCTTCTCCTCCTGTCCCCAATCCCTCCCAGCATCAGGGTCTTTTCCAATGAGTCAACTCTTCGCATGAGGTGGCCAAAGTACTGGAATTTCAGCTTCAGAATCAGTCCTTCCAATGAACACCAGGACTGATCTCCTTTAGGATGGACTGGTTGGATCTTGCCGTCCAAGGGACTCTCAATAGTCTTCTCCAACACCACAGTTCAAAAGTATCAAGTCTTCGGTGCTCAGCTTTCTTCACAGTCCAACTCTCACATCCATACATGACCACTGGAAAAACCATAGCCTTGACTAGACGGACTTTGTTGGCAAAGTAATATTTCTGCTTTTCAATATGCTAAGTTGGTCTTAACTTTCCTTCCAAGGAGTAAGCGTCTTTTAATTTCATGGATGCAATCACCATCTGCAGTGATTTTGGAGTCAAAAATAAATAAGTAAATAAATAAAGTCTGACACTGTTTCCACTGTTTCTCCATCTATTTCCCATAAAGTGATGGGACCAGATGCCATAATCTTTGTTTTCTGAATGTTGAGCTTTAAGCCAACTTTTTCACTCTCCTCTTTCACTTTCATCAAGAGGTTTTTTAGTTCCTCTTCACTTTCTGTCATAAGGGTGGTGTCATCTGCATATCTGAGGTTATTGATATTTCTCCCAGCAATCTTGATTCCACCTTGGGCTTCTTCCAGCCCAGCGTTTCTCATAATGTACTCTGCATACAAGTTAAATAAGCACTGTGACAATATACAGCCTTGACGTACACCTTTTCTTATTTGGAACCAGTCTGTTGTTCCATGTCCAGTTCTAACTGTTGCTTCCTGACCTGCATATAGGTTTCTCAAGAGACAGGCCAGGTGGTCTGGTATTCCCATCTCTTTCAGAATTTTCCACAGTTTATTGTGATCCACACAGTCAAAGGCTTTGGCATAGTCAGTAAAGCAGAAATAGATGTTTTTCTGGAACTCTCTTGCTTTTTCCATGATCCAGTGGGTGTTGGCAATTTGATCTCTGGTTCCTCTGCCTTTTCTAAAACCAGCTTGAACATCTGGAAGTTCATGGTTCACATATTGCTGAAGCCTGGCTTGGAGAATTTTGAGCATTACTTTACTAGCGTCTGAGATGAATGCAATTATGCGGTAGTTTGAGCATTCTTTGGCATTGCCTTCTTTGGGATTGGAATGAAAACTGACCTTTTCCAGTCCTGTGGTCACTGCTGAGTTTTCCAAAGTTGCTGGCATATTGGGTGCAGCACTTTCATAGCATCATCTTTCAGGATTTGAAATAGCTCCACTGGAATTCCATCGCCCCCACTAGCTTTGTTCCTAGTGATGCTTTCTAAGCCCACTTGACTTCACATTCCAGGATGTCTGGCTGTAGGTGAGAGGAAATGCAAATTAGAACCACAGTAAGATACCAATACATATCTGTTGGAATGACTAAAATGAAATACTACTGATGGCAAATGAGACATGCAGGTAGCTAATAAACACATGAAAAGATGCTCAACATCCCTCACTATTCAGTTCAATTCAGTTCAGTTCAGTCACTCAATCGTGTCCGACTCTTTGCGACCCCATGAGGCACGCCAGGCCTCCCTGTCCATCACCAATTCCCGGAGTTCACTATTAGAAAAATGCAAATCAAAATTATAATGAGGTAAAACCTCACACACCTCAGAATGGCCATCATCAAAAAATCTACAAACAATAAATGCTGGAGAGGGTGTGGAAAAAAAAAATAATCCTCCTGCACTGTTGGTGGGAATGCAAACTAGTACAGCCACTATGGAAAACAATGTGACAATTCCTTAAAAAAATGGAAATAGAACTGCCATACGACCCACCAACCCCACTGCTGGGCATACACACCAAGGAAACCAGAAGTTAAAGAGACACAGTGTACCCCAATGTTCATTGCAGCACTGTTTACAATAGCCAGGACATGGAAGCAACCTAGAAGTCCATCGGTAGACAAATGGATAAGAAAGCTGTGGTACAATACACAATGGGATATTAATCAGCTATTAAAAAGAATGTATTTGAATCAGTTCTAATGAGGTGGATGAAACTGGAGCCTTTTATACAGAGTGAAGGAAGTCAGAAAGAAAAACACCAATACATGTATTAAGGCATATATATGGAATTTAGAAAAATGGTAACGATGATCCTATATGTGAGACAGCAAAGAGACACAGATATAAGAACAGACTTTTGGACTCTGGGAGAAGGCGTGGGTGGGATGATTTGAGAGTATAGCATTGAAACATGTATATTGTCATATGTGAAATAGATCGTCAGTCCAGGGTCGATGCATTAGGCAGGGTGCTCAGGGCTGGTGCACTGGGATGACCCTGAGGGATGGGATGGGAAGGGAGGTGGGAAGGAGGGTCAGGATGGGGAACACATGTATACCCATGGCTGATTCATGTCAATGTATGGCAAAAACCACCACAATTTGTAAAGTAATTAGCCTCCAATTAAGAAAAAAAAAGAAAAATAAAAAAAGATTATTCAGTAGTGAAAAATAAAATAAAATAAATGATGGCAAGGGTGTGAAGAAAAGGGAAGCCTCTTGCACTGTTGGTGGGAATGCAAGTTGATTTAGCCACAATGAAAAACAGTATGGAGATTCCCTGAAAAACTAGGAATAAAACTATCACATGATGCAACAGTCCCACAACAGGTTATATACCCTGAGGAAACCATAGTTGAAAAAGACACAGGTACCCCAATATTCATCACAGCGCTATTTACAACAGAACATTCGAAAAACTAAGATCATGGCATCTGATCCCATCACTTCAGGGCAAATAGATAGGGAATAAATGGAAACAGTGAGAGACTTTATTTTCTTGGGCTCTAAAATCACTGCAGATGGGTGACTGCAGCCGTGAAATTAAAAGATGTGTGCTCCTTGGAAAAAAACTTTGACAAACCTAGACAGTGTATTAAAAAGCAGAGACATCACTTTGCTGACAAAAGTCCGTATAGTCAAAGCTATAGTTTTTCCAGTAGTCAAGTATGAATGTGAGAGTTGGACCATAAAGAAGGCTGAGAGCCAAAGAATGGATGCTTTTGAACTGTGGGTTTGGAGAAGACTCTTGAGAGTCACTTAGAAAGCAAGGAGATCAAACCAGTCAATCCTAAAGGAAAACCTTTCTGAATATTCATTGGAAGGACTGATGCTGATGCTGAAGCTCCAATACTTTGGCCACCTGATGCAAAGGGCCAACTCATTGGAAAGGCCCTTCTGTTGGGAAAGATTGAAGGCAGGAGGAAAAGGGGATGACAGAGGATAAGATGATTGGATGACATCATCAACTTAATGGACATGAGTTTGAGCAAACTCCAGGAGATGGCAAAGGACAGGGAAGCCTGGCATGCTGCAGTCCATGGGGTCACAAAGAGTCAGGCGTGACTTAGCAGCTGAACAACAAAGGACATGGAAGCAACCCACCTGTCCATCGACAGATGAATGAATAAAGAAGCGGTGGTACATATATAGAATGGAATATTACTCAGTCATAAAAAGGAAAGTATATGAGTCAGTTCTAGTAAGGAGGATGAACGTAGAGCCTATTACCCACAGTGAAATAAGTCAGAGAGAGAAAGACAAATACTGTACATTAACACATATATTTTGAATCTAGGAAGACAGTGCTGATGAACCTAGCTACAGGGCAGCAATGGAGACACAGACATAGAGAACAGACTGTAGACACAGTGGGGAAAGAGAGGGTAGAACACATTGAGAGAGTAGCAATGAAACATACATATTACCACATGTAAAATTAGATAGCCAATGGAAATTTGCTGTATGACATAGGCAGGTCAAATGCAATGCTCTGTGACAGCATAGAGGGATAGGATGGGGTGTGAGGTGGGGGGAGGTTTAAGAGGGAGGGGATATACCTATTCCTATGGCTGATTCATGCTGATATATGGCAGAAATCAACACAATATTGTCAAGCAATTATCCTCCAATTAAAAATAAATAAATTTAAATAAAAAAGACAATTGTATTCATCCAATCAGCAAAGAGTAAGCTACAGAATAACTGTAAAGGGCAAGATAATAAACATGTTTTATCCTTTCAGGCTATACATTCCCTGTTCTGATTATTCAACACTGACATCACAACACAAAAGGGGCCATAGACAATGCATAAATAAACGGGCCAATACACTTTATAAAAACAGGCTGTGGGTAGATTTGGTCAAAAGGGCATAGTTTGCCAATCCTTGAATTAATTCACCATGATTCCTTAAATATTAATCAGCTCTTTGTTCTTATAATCGAGTTCAGAGCTTTACACTTAAAAGGTATTAAATAAAAATTCATTACGAATGAGTTAAATAACAAATGTGTGTTTAGATTATGACCCTCAGATTTCTCTCTCTCTGTTCCAAATGAATGTTCTCTCCTGTGTAAGCAGTAGTCTCTTTCTAAGCATGTAATTGGCCTGGCAAAATAGACAGAGGGAGCTGAGAATCTGGTGGCGTTTCACACCAAGTCCAAAGAACTGTTACTGCTTTTGCCAGACTTATTTTCTGCCAAAATCTGGGATCAATCTTTTCATTAAAGGAGACATAGTAACTACTGGAATCATAGCATTTATCTGAATGCATTTATCTGAATTGTTTACTGAAATTGTCAGTGAACAATTTCATTCCTAACTCATTTCCCCTCTGTCTATTAAAATTTTCTGGTTATGGGAAAAAAAAAATACAAAAAGCTAATGATGGCAAATGAGAATATGAAAGCAACTTGAAATTTTAAACGTTGTTAGTTAAACAAAGTACTAGAGGCACTTTGGAAATTGTTTTTCAGTTCTTTTTTCTTTGATAAAAATTTATTCACCAAACAACTCAGAAATTTGACATTCCACTTAATGGACATTTATCTGATAAAAATAAATATATAAAAATATATATAGTGTATGCTTATAATTATATATAATAATGAATTACATGTGAGTTTGAAATTATTGAATTCTACTAATTGATTTCTGAAATCATTTTTATGTGAACATTAATACTGTTATGAAAATTTATAAGTATAAATGGAAAAGTTTTGCAAAAGAATGACTTTGTTTCATTTATCAGATCAGATCAGTCTCTCAGTCATGTCCGACTCTTTGCGACCCCATGAATCGCAGCACGCCAGGCCTCCCTGTCCATCACCATCTCCCGGAGTTCACTCAGACTCACATCCATCGAGTCAGTGATGCCATCCAGCCATCTCATCCTCTGTCGTCCCCTTCTCCTCCTGCCCCCAATCCCTCCCAGCATCAGAGTCTTTTCCAATGAGTCAACTCTCCACATGAGGTGGCCAAAGTACTGGAGTTTCAGCTTCAGCATCATTCCCTCCAAAGAAATCCCAGGGCTGATCTCCTTCAGAATGGACTGGTTGGATCTCCTTGCAGTCCAAGGGACTCTCAAGAGTCTTCTCCAACACCACAGTTCAAAAGCATCAATTCTTCGGTGCTCAGCCTTCTTCACAGTCCAACTCTCACATCCATACATGACCACAGGAAAAACCATAGCCTTGACTAGACGGACCTTTGTTGGCAAAGTAATGTCTCTGCTTTTGAATATGCTATCTAGGTTGGTCATAACTTTCCTTCCAAGAAGTAAGTGTCTTTTAATTTCATGGCTGCAGTCACCATCTGCAGTGATTTTGGAGCCCAGAAAAATAAAGTCTGACACTGTTTCATTTATATCAATATATAAATATTTAAAATAATACTTCAAATATTCCTTCATACTTTAGTTATTCTCTAGATTGATGTACAGATACAATAATATGTGGCATTTAGATTATTAGTTTTTATTAAAATGGACTAAATTTTATAAATATTATTATCTTTAATGATAGCAATGACTTGTTTTCTTTTCAATATGAAAATGTGAATAAGTAAATATAAATTAAAGCATGATTTAATAACTTCTACATGTTGAAAATATTGACTATATAATTTTCCTAAGCCATATGGCATTTTTTTTCTCCCAAGTTTAACAATGTTTGTGTAGGGAAACAGGTTTATTAATAGGATATAAAAATTGCAGGTGTTCAGGATCTTGAACATCACGATATATTAAAAACAATGGCATTTTATAATTCTACATATATAGTATACTACTGGGTGGTTTGTATATTGTGAGCAAGCATATTTTTATGTGTTGGGATCAGATATAATAATAATACCAGTGAAAATAGTTAAATATTAAGAAAAAAGACAAAACAATTCTCTTTCTTGTTGCTGTCCAGTCACTCAGTCATGTCTGACTCTTTGTGACCCCATGGACTGCAGCACCCCAGGCTTCCCTGTCCTTCATCATCTCCTGGAGCTGGCTCAAACTCAAGTTCATTGAATTGGTGATGCCATCCAACCATTTTGTCCTTTGTTGTCCCCTTCTCCTCCTGCCTTCAATCTTTCCCAGCATCAGGTCTTTTCCAATGAGTTGACTCTTCGCATCAGGTGGCCAAAGTATTGGAGTTTCAGCTTTGGCCTCAGTTCTTCCGATGAATATTCAGGGTTGATCTCCTTTAGGATTGACTGGTTTGATCTCCTTGCTGTTCAAGGGACTCTCAAGAGTCTTCTCCAACACCACAATTCAAAAGCATCAGTTCTTTGTCACTCAGCTTTCTTTACGGTCCAACTCTCACATCTATACATGACTACTGGATAAACCATAGCTTTGACTAAATGGACTTTTGCCGGCAAAGTAATATATCTGCTTTTTAATATGTTGTCTAGGTTTGTTATAGCTTTTCTTTCAAGGAGCAAGCATCTCTTAGTTTCATGGCTGCAGTCACCATCTGCAGTGATTTTGGAGCCCAAGATCAATTTTTTCTTCAAGACAAAAGGTTCTTTTATCCACTTTCATTATAAAGCTATTTATAATATAATTTTTATTTCTGATAGCAGGTTGTGTTATTTACACATTGAAACATTTTCTGATTATGTGACAGAAACATGATTATTATGTAAATTGCTATCATCTTGAAAAATTAAAGCTACCAATAATAGGCCTTGCTGGTGGCTCAGATGGTAAAGAATCTGCCTGCAATGCAGGAGACCTGGGTTTGATCCCTGGGGTTGGGAAGATCCTCTGGAGAAGGGAATGGCTATGCACTCCAGTATTCTGTCCTGGAGAATTCCCTGGACAGAAAGCCTGGCAGGCTATACAGTCCATGGGGTTGCAAAGAGTCAGACACCATGACTAAGTGACTCTCACTTTCACCAATATGATTCAGAAATAAACACTTTTCATATCCAATTGTGTATATTCTTGATTTTTTTTTTAATCTGGAAAAACTTTTAATAGCAATCTGATTCACTTAAATTGATCTTTTTGTCGTATCATTAAATATTTTCTGCAAGATAATTTTTTTAAAAGCATAATATCATCCGGTATGGATTATCAACATCCATTTACTCCGTGTCCTGTGGTAGATTACTATCACAAATATACAAATATAAATAGTTAGATTAAAAATAAATAAATGTTATGAATCTGTGATGATTTCTTAGGGATAAATTTCTCAAGATTCCTTTACCAGGTTGACATATGAGAATGTAAAATGTTTTGATAATTAGTTACAGTTTGCCTACAAAAAGATTATCCACAGTATTGTTTGAAAACATTCATTTCACCATATGCTCTGTATCACTGTGTTATCAATTAATTTTACACCAATTTTGTAGGTGAAAATGGTATCACATTTGTTTAATTTTACATGTTAATAACTACACAAGATGTTAAATATTTTTTAATTGTTTCTTAGCAAGTTAGATTTTTATTTTATAAATTCATTTACTTATTTAAGCTATTAATTTATTATCCAATTTAAAATTGGGTGTGCCCATCATTTTTTCTTAATGATTTGTTGTAACTGTTTACATATGGATAGCCTGTCTGAAATATATGGTCTGTATTTAGTTTTTTTTTTTTTTTCCTTTTTCTTGTTAATAACCAATGAAATATGAAGTTCTGGGAAGTAGAAGGAATGTCCTTATGTACTATAAAAGAGAGTGATTATTTAACCTTCTGTGAATGAGAAAGGCCATACCACAAGATGCTTGATTTCATTAACTTCAATAGTTACTGAGTAGAGTCCAGAGAATAGTTTGTCCATTTAGTACCTGAACCCTAGTCAAAATATACCTGTGCTTATGGATTTGCTTCTATGACCTGATAGTAGTGAGCTATTTTGACCATCCAGACATAAGGATGTTGTGTATGGCACTAAGTGCAAGATATTTTTTTAACTGGTAGAAAACTGCTTTACAATATTGTGTTGGTTTCTGCTGTACAACATGCAAATCAGTCATAATTACATATATACCTCTATCCCTTCCTCTTCACCCTCCCTCCCCTCCCCTATTCTACCCCTCTAGGGTATCACACAGTGCCAGACTGGGCTCCCTGTGTTATACAGCTACTTCCCTGCTGACTATTTTGCACATGGTAGTGTATATATGTAAATGCTACTTTCTCAATTCGTCCCACCCTCACATTCCCTAGGTCCAAGATTTTTTGCTAAGCTTAATAAGAACATGAAAGTCCTTATGAAAAAAATTCTCAACATTATAATGTATCAGAATCAGTAAAGAGTTACTAGACAGATTGGAAGAAATGCAAAAGAGCAAATGATTCTAATAAGTTATTAAAGGGTCTAAAACTGAATTGACATGACAGAAAATCATGATATATAAAACTGAAAAAAAAAGGGAGAGCAGATCTGAGAGTGAGAAGTGACAAGGGACCCAGGATTTTCTCTCCTATGAAGCATCCCTGAATCTCAAATAAGAAGAATCTGTGGAGAATCAAAAGTTAAAAAGGCTGAAAAATTAGGAACTTACCACACAAACTAAAGAACTAAGGCTAAAAAATAATGATAGTTTGGTAGATCGATAGGTAGAGAGATCCTGTCTTAAAACCAGAAAGCAGTGTCCCCAGAGAGCTTTATGGTTGTGTGAATATCACCTCAAAAATGAGAAGCAAACATTCTGGGGTGGAGGTGCAGCAGTTGGTTGCCACATCCATATATTTTGCTCTGTATTTGAATAGGTTATCTCTTACAATATAAGGAATGCTGCGGATCTGGCTTACCTACTTGTCATCCCACAAATTGGATACCTACTACTAAATATATTTTCCATTATGCCAATGGGCTTTATTGTTCATCATTCCATCTCTAGTAAATAATACAGAAATCACTCTTCATTTTTGTTGGCTTTCTTGCAGCACTTTTTCTATATGAAAAAGAAATCCATGTTAAACACTCATGTATTATTCACTGATGTTTGGTATCTGATATACATTCATATTAGATTTAATAAAAGGTTGATAATAAGTCCAATCTAGAGAGATATGCATACAATTTCTTTAAAGACAACAACAAAAATATATGGATTGCATATGACTATTATAAAGTTCTGCAAAGTTTTGATATTTTAATTATTCTTTACAAAGAAATAAAGGATATCCTTTCTGTATGTAGCTAGAAAGGATGGATTTTTTTCAGCTGTGTATTCTTAAACCACATTTATTCACATAAACTTTGATTGTCCTACAGTCATATGAACCACACAAGGTAGTGAAGAAGGGTTAGTTCCTTGTATGGCATCTTTAAAAAATAACTTCCAGAAAATTCAGTTTCTTTACCTACAGTTGTATATAGGTTTCTAATACAATTACTAAACTTTCACCATACCTATTTCCTTAGTTTTACATAAGCCCTCTTTTTTTCTGCAAAAGTAGTACTACATAACAATAAAAACCACAGGCTCTGGAACTGAATATCTCATTTTAAAGCTGGACTTTCCTTTTTACTGCTATGTGAAAGTTTAAGTTTTACTGCTATGTGAAAGTTGGGAAGTTTAAGTTCTCAATATCTTGATATATCTGATAAAGCAAGATAGTAATAGGACCTATCTCACAAATTGCTTAGAGGGTAAAATGGACTATTCACTGTGAAAGGAGTACCTAGCATATGTTCAAATCTATGTAAGTCCTATCTACTTTTATTATTACAACCACTAAGACTGATATTATGATTCAGTTCAGTTCAGTTCAGTTCAGTTGCTCAGTCACTCAGTCGTGTCCAACTCTTTGTGACCCCATGAATTGCAGCACACCAGGCCTGCCTGTCCATCACCAACTCCTGGAGTTCACCCAAACTCATGTCCATCGAGTTGGTGATGCCATCCAGCCATATCATCCTCTGTCATCCTGTTATTTTCCTGCCCCCAATCCCTCCCAGCATCAGAGTCTTTTCCAATGAGTCAACTCTTCACATCATGTGGCCAAAGTATTGGAGTTTCAGCTTTAGCATCATTCCTTCCAAAGAACACTCAGGGCTGATCTCCCTTAGAATGGACTGGTTGGATCTCCTTGCAGTCCAAGGGACTCTCAAGAGTCTTCTCTAACACCACAGTTCAAAAGCATCAATTCTTCGGCACTCAGCTTTCTTCACAGTCCAACTTTCATATCATACATGACCACTGGAAAAACCATAGCATTGACTTCAGTTCAGTTCAGTCGCTCAGTTGTGTCTGACTCTTTGCGACCCCATGAATTACAGCACACCAGGCCTCCCTGTCCATTACCAACTCCTGGAGTTCACCCAAACTCATGTCCATTGAGTCGGTGATGCCATCCAGCCATCTCATCCTCTGTCGTCTCCTTCTCCTCCTGCCCTCAATCCCTCCCAGCATCAGAGTCTTTTCCAATGAGTCAACTCTTAGCATCATGTGGCCAAAGTATTGGAGTTTCAGCTAGCATCAGTCCTTCCAAAGAATACCCAGGACTGATCTCCTGTATAATGAACTGGTTGGATCTCCTTGAAATGCAAGGGACTCTCAAGAGTCTTCTCCAACACCACAGTTCAAAAGCATCAATTCTTCTGTGCTCAGCTCTTTTCACAGTCCAACTCTCACATCCATACATGACCATTGGAAAAACCATAGCCTTGACTAGACGGACGTTTGCTGGCAAAGTAATGTCTCTGCTTTTGAATATGCTGTCTAGGTTGGTCCTAACTTTCCTTCCAAGGAGTAAGTGTCTTTTAATTTCATGGCTGCAATCACCATCTGCAGTGATTTTGGAGCCCCAAAAAATAAAGTCTGACACTGTTTCCACTGTTTCTCCATCTATTTCCCATGGAACCAGATGCCATGGTCTTAGTTTTCTGAATGTTGAGCTTTAAGCCAACTTTTTCACTCTCCACTTTCACCTTCATCAAGAGGCTTTTTAGTTCCTCTTCACTTTCTGCCATAAGGGTGGTGTCATCTGCATATCTGAGGCTATTGATATTTCTCCCAGCAATCTTGATTCCAGCTTGTGCTTCTTCCAGCCCAGTGTTTCTTATGATGTACTCTGCATATAAGTTAAATAAGCAGGGTGACAATATACAGCCTTGATGTACTCCTTTTCCTATTTGGAACCAGTCTATTGTTCCATGTCCAGTTCTAACTGTTGCTTCCTGACCTGCATATAGGTTTCTCAAGAGGCAGGTCAGGTGGTCTGGTATTCCCATCTCTTTCAGAATTTTCCACAGTTTATTGTGATCCACACAGTCAAAGGGTTTGGCATAGTCAAAAAAGTAGAAATAGATGTTTTTCTGGAACACTCTTCCTTTTTCCATGATCCAGCAGATGTTTATCATACATATCATTATATTTCTTGATATTTCAAATATATTCTGCAAAACATCAGGTAGTAATATTCCTTAAAACATCTTACCTTACACCATTCAATGATGTGTCCTATGTGTCATTTGCTTGATTAATAAAAAGTGAAGATAGGGATACATAGTCAATTCTAAATTTCTGGTTGCATGGTTATAATTTATATATTCCCCAGCTCTGAATAGAAGCCATTGGTACTATAATAATCCTTGTACCATTTGATCAAGTGGAAAATGCTACTATTCTTATATGGATTCTTATAGGTTCTATCTATGTTGAATTTAAAATTATTAAAGTTGCAGTTTTTCTATTTGCTTTATTATTTTTAAAGGATAATTATTTATTAACTTTTGGACAGATCTCAGAAAAAGGAGAACAAATCAAATAAATACATAGAATCCAAAATGTCTTAAACTTTCTGCCTCTTCTCAATCACTCTTACCCACAAATTCTGAAAGAAAACATATACCTGAAATACTAACTTAACAAATGAGTACGTTACCACTGGCTATGGTCCCATGTCAAACTGTGAAGTCAAATGCATGAGTTTGGGTAGGCCACAATACAAGCTTCTATTGTCCAAACTAGGCAGAACGGTAGAATCAAATCAAGTAATACATTTTTTTTTTCTCCCTACATCTACTCCATACTCAAATAGAATTTCAGATTTTAACCAACGGAAGCAAAAGGCAGCCAAGGAAACCATAGTAACCCATAAGAAGAAGAGAGAACAGAAGCCTGAAAGACGGAACAAAAGAGCATTCATCTAGTAACTACAGCACAGCATGTTGGAGCAGAGAGCTGGGTGCTGTGGTACTGAGATTCAGAATATAGGCTCTGCAGTTGTACTCCTTAGACTTAAACAAAAGGATATATGACTTTGTTCAAGTTACAAAACCACTTTCAGACTTGGTCTCTTCACTTATAAAATAGGGATCACTCAAACAGTTACCTCATAGGGTTCATGTGAGGACATTTTAAGATAATGCAAGGAATGCACCTACACAGCTTCCCACCACCTAACAATTGC
Organism: Bos javanicus; assembly: GCF_032452875.1. Lineage (NCBI taxonomy): Eukaryota > Metazoa > Chordata > Mammalia > Artiodactyla > Bovidae > Bos > Bos javanicus. The sequence goes on along the minus strand of NC_083884.1, from coordinate 25,217,006 downwards.
TTAATAACTATTAGTCATTATTAATTTAGCCTCCAGCTGTCTCACGTTCTGTGGAAATAAGAGTGATAGAGAAACAGAGCTATGGCTTGTGTTCTTAGAGAACTTCCTTGTCCATTTTAAGGAAGTGAGAAGTCTGTAGAAGACTCGTGAAAGGAAGACATGAAAGAAGCAGGGAAGTTGGAGGGGTGTCGGTGTGTGAGAACACTCATGTGTTCATCAAGTGTTGTTGGCAGTCCACGCTATTTAGATGTTGGAATTCACTCAGGAAAACAGACAAAAATCCCTACCTTCTGGAGTTTAAATTACAGTGTAATGAAATAAAAAAGCAAGTAAGTGAAATATAAGGTTTGCCAGGGCTAAGAGAAAAAGCAAACTATAGAAAAGAGATATCAAGCAATATATATATATTCAACATACAGAGTGGCTGGAAAAGTTGTCACTGAAAGACAGCATCTGAAGACTTCAGGAAGGAAAGGAAAAAAAAAGGATATCATTAAGGACAAGCTTCCATTACTGAATTGTGGAACATGAGGGTAGAGCAGACTGGAAATAGGAGAGGCACTTGTGGGATGGGTAACACCTAGATGGATGAGGGTGAGAAATAGAGACATCAGAATCTTTAACCAAGAAGAAACACGCTTTGTTTACTTTCCCTCCCCAAGTCATGTTCAGTTCAGAATTGATGGCCAGGTTTTGGTTGAACCACAGAACTGAAATTTTAGCTTCAAAGCTTTGATGAAACTATATAAAAAGAAAATAGAACTTCATAAACTAAAAGTCTTAAGAGAGCAATCATGTCTCCAGCTCTATAGTTTCATCACTTAATTGCTCTTTAATCTCTCTAGTCATTAATTCAAGAAATAATTCTGGAGTGCTCTCTTTGTTCTAGGGAATGTGAAAAGGATTTACATGTAGAGATAAGCAAAACAACTATGGTTCTTACTCTTATTAGAGTTTACCCAACTCACTGGGGATATGTATGTTCATATAGGTGTGTGTGTTAATCATTAAATAATTCTAAGTCAAGGAACTTTGCCCTCTTATTTTGTTAAGATGCATCAATATGTCAGTTGGTTAAATGTTCAGAGCAGTCATTGTTATAAGTGATTAGCTCTGTGGACATGTACAATGGGAATCTTAAAAATAGACTTTGGAAGTGTAGTGAAAAATGATTTTTCAGAGTAAATGAGAAATATGTTATATTTACAAGCCTGTATTACAGCATTCATCATTAATCTCAAGATTTATGAAAACACTTCAAAGATCCAACCACCAAATAGTAGCTTAGGACCACTTAAGGATGAGCTAACATAAAGGATATTCCTAAGATAGCAATAAATTTTAAAAAATGTTTTATTAGAATTTAAATACAAAAATCCTCAGTTCAGAAAGCAGTGTTATTTTTCAGCTTTTTTTTCTTAACAGTTATATGTTCAATGTAGTTAGAATCATACTTACTAATTAAATAATTTTTAAATGAATAGCAGAAGTACCTGAAACAGTATTCATAACAAAACAATCTAGAAACAAAACGACTGATCTGTTTGTATTAATATATGTGCTGAAGCAGATAAAATTTTTTGCATATTTGCCTTCCGTACATCTTAATGAGACTCTCTATTTTAAACAGTAGTTTAATAATATTAATAGTATATTAAAATAATCTACATTTTCACAGATACACCTATAAGTTATAAAAAAAAAGGACATTAGTAGGTTTTAATTTAAACTTGATTTATATCAATAATCTGGACACATTCACAGATTATGGTTATATTAGGATATAAATTTTCTATATTGTCAGCTTTCTTCTCTAAAATCATTTTGGAAAAAATTAAAAAACTGTATATCACCATTTTAAATAGATTGTGCTATACTAATCCTATGTATTGCTCATATCTACCTCATAGACATACTTGAATTTTTATAAACCATTACCGGATTTATGCCCCTTTTGTTGTTCCATGCATTTATCACAAGAATAAATTTGTTTGTAGGATGAAAATTTTTTTCTGCCCTAAGGCTCCCACTTAACCCTAGAATTTTTAGTAAAATACCCACATTATGCTGTGAGTCATGGAGACTTGAGGGAGTTCTAAATTTTCCTGAAGCATTGAAAGGTAAAGATCAGATATCCACATTTTTAGCCTGTTTTTATGCTAGTACATGGGTATCTAACATTAAGCAGATGAATTTGAACCAACCTTTGAATAGAAAGGTAATAGTCTGTGATTACCTTTATAGAGTAAAGGGAAATATTGAAAGTAGGAGGAGAAGGGGATGACAGAAGAAGAAATGGTAGGATGGCATCAATGACTCAAAGGACATGAGTTTAAACAAGGTCCAAGAGGTGGTGAAGGACAGGGAAGCCTGATGTGCTGCAGTCCATGGGGTCGCAAAGAGTCAGACACAACTGAGAGACTAAACAGCAACAATAACTCTATGATCCCTTCAAATTTGCATCTAGAGATGTATATAATAGCATTTAAGTTTACAGGAGCCACTAGCATAGATAACAGCAATATACATGGAGCACTTCATGGTAGGTTTGCTTTTCATTTACCTGTGTGATAGATTTTCCAAATATAACCACAACATATTTGGTTATGTTTGAAAAATCCATCTCACAAGCCGTTCTATAATGTGACCTAAATATTCCATCACTACTGAAAGCTTCTGGCTTGACTGAAACCAGAAGAATGGAGTGAAAGGGATATTATGTGATTTCTGAGACCACATTATACACAGTAACTCCACTTCTGCTGATCCAAAGGGCTTCTGGCTTTTTTGAAGCCTATAGCCTCCATATGAGGAGGCCAATTCTTCTGAGGCCACAAAGCTCTGAGGAAGCCCACGTAGGCTCACATAGAAAAACACGTGGGGAAGTATCACAAGGTAATTTGAGGCAACATGAAGAGAAAGAGATGCCTGGCTAGCTGCCCTAGCTTATTACACTTCAAGATATGCCATCAGCTTAATGTAGCTGCCTGAAAGATTCCAAACCAGAACAGTTGAACTATGCCTGGATTTCTGACTTACAGAAATGGAGTGATAAATATATAACATAACCCACTATGTTTTGGGGGTATTTAATTATTCAGGAAAAGATAAACAGAAAGAGTATCAACTAAACAAAAAAGCTTCAAATATTGCTTAATTAGAAGTATAAATTAAGAATGAAACAAATTTTCTCCCCTAAAGCGCCATATCCCTCACTTACCATAACCTAATTTTGGATGGAATTATATGTGAGAAGTCCTTAGTCAGGGTTTCCTTAGGACTCCTATCTGATGTTTATGCTGCAAACCCTGAAATGGGTATGTTTCTAACCTTCTGTGAAACCTTCTGAGGTATTATTCCCAGTTAGATATTCCCTCTGTTTGACAAACCCCTGATGTTGAGCCTCAGACAACTGTCATGCAAGGGAAAACATTTTTGTTTTACTTGCTGGGATCACCTGCTTCTCTTTAGCTTCTCTTTACTTATCAGAGAATTATTTACTGTCTCCTTTGTGGCCTCCATCATTCTTTGACTCCTACTCTTTCTATGGCACACTAAGTATTATGAGCATGTTCTATTTAATAAACTTCATGTATAGTGTTTTGGTAAAGGAACACTAGATTTTTCTCATCTGTATTCTTTTCATTTGGGCTTCTCAGGTGGCATATTGCTAAACAATCTGCCCGTCAATGCCGGAGACACAAGAGACTTGGGTTCAATCCTTGGGTTGGGAAGATCCCCCTGGAGGAGGAAATGGCAACCTACTCCAGTATTCTTGCCTGGGAAATCTCATAGACAGAGGAGCTTGGCAGGCTACAGTCCATGAGGGTCACAAAGAGTTGGACATCACTGAGTGACTTTCACTTTTTTCCCCAGGATGGCAGGCCTATTTTCTGTTATGAAACCCCATATTGTGTTTGCTTGTCTTCAAGTGAGCTCTCTAAGGACCCACTAGCCTTTCTTATCTCCGATACTGTCTAGACAAAGCTGAAGCACATTTGCACCTTCATATTATCTTCTGTTATCTTTTTGCTACGAAATTGTGCTACCATCCATGTACTACTGTCCTGTAGAAGGGCTGTCTCTAGTTCTGGATGTGTTCTAGTAGTTTATGCAAGATAAAGAACATTTTATCATCTAGCTAACAATACACTTTTCCATTATTAAAAAAACTTTTTTGGATACCTTTGTTCTTTTCAATAGACTCGGATGTGTCAGAAACTGGTATTGAGTTTTAAATGTCTGACAACTTAGCTTGAGCTAATAGAGAAATCTATGGTAAAATATGTAGAGACTCTTTGTGGCAAATAGATTGCAATGTACGTGGGTAGACAGTAAGGAAGATGCAGGTGCAGAAAATGTGAAGCATTACAAGCTCAGGCTCCATGTGAGCCTGTGCAGTGGAACATAACAGTGCAGCTCTTCTCCCGTGCATGTCAAAGGGTGTTTGCTGCCACTAAGGCACAGAGGCCAGGGTATGTCAGGAAGCCCTGGGAGGCACAATCAAATGGGGAGCATGTGTATATCTGAAATTTAAAAAAAAAAAAAAAAAAAAACAATCAAATGAGTCCGTTCTGCCTTCTCAACTCTGCAGTTCTGCACTTACCAAGCAGATCTCTACAAAAGGCGACAATCATTTTCAGATCAAAACCATCTCCTGTGGAACCCATCACCCAGGGAAATAAGCCCCCGAGTACGTGGAGCTGGTAGCACTGGGAACCTCCTGAACAGCTAAATGTCATTTGAAACCCAGTGAGCAAAGAGTTCATTCTTCAGAAATTTATTACTAGTAGACTCCATTAAAATGCAAAAGATACAGCTGCTCATGTTGGTCCTAAACTTGGTATTAGTTTTGTTTGCTAAAAGATGAAGGTTACATCCAAATTTTTCAGATATTTTTTCTGTCTTCATGAAATCTCCTTTCAGTTAGGCTTTCTTCTTGCTTTACATAGGGTGTTTATATAAAATTTTATTATAAATTCATATTTTGTGAGCAGCATAGATATGATTTACAAATTTAACCCAATAACTGAGATTCCTAAGGACAAAATTAAAAGCTACAATCATTTGATTATCATATTAAACTGAAATATAGGATGTTGAAATATCATTATGGGAAGCACCAAATTATTCCCAAATGGTTTTTTTCTTTATATCCCTAACAGAAATGAAGGAGAAGTTTACCTTCAGTAAGACTTGAGTACAATGAAGTCTAGATGCTTTTGTGTTAGGAAAGTCTTGTTAAAATACACAGAGTTTTAATAGCACAAAAATGGAAAAGTAAGATTTCAGTTTTAGATTTATCAATATAGATAATAAGTTGTTACACATGGGTTTAAAGAGTAATTGACTTAAGTAATAATATATCTTGAAAAAGTAAACATGAAAAATGTTTTTATTGTTTGTATTACATTCATGACAAATGACATTGATAAGAGAACAACAAGAATGAGGTGAAAATTGGAAGAATATTTATGGCAATTTTAAGTGCCTTGAAAAGTTGATCTGAATTGCTTGCATCAAAGAGAAAATAGACTCTTTAATGATCACTTCCCTGACAACTAACAGTAACATCGTTTTTAGCTATGACGGCTAAAATTAGATACCTTCCTCTTGGAAATATGCATTCCCTGACAACAGTGCAGGATGACAGCCTTCACCTTGTGATAAGAGGGAGAAATAATTCATCTTTAAATGAGCAATTTCTGTGATAAAGGGAAAAAAAAACATTACTTAAGATGGATTTGATGGCAGAATAACAAAAAAGAGTGCCATGCTAATTACTTTAGCAATACTTAGTGAAATGTTTGCTTTGATTTTTAAAAGATGGAGTAATACAATTTTCAAGATACTTATTAGGATTATTTATACCAGGAAAAGAGATCTTTCTTGGTGACAAAAGGGCTTTTAACAACTTGTGAAAAATTATGCTTAGTTGAATAAAATACACAATAGAATCTACTTCTTAATAGTGCAAACAAATTATTTTTAAACTGCTTCCTTAAGGCTGTTAGCTGTTGATAACTAAACTGGCAGGCCCATGCCATGATCATTTCCAGGCAGAGCAAAGCTATACTATGAGACCTTGTCAGGCCATCCATCATAGCTTGTCACCTGAAGACATAAATAAAAATTCAGCATTTCCCCAGATCTATCAGAAGACTGGTGTGTCTATTTAGAGTCCCCATGGAAGAATTATGGCTTAAATTCAGCCTTTTAAAATGTATACATTAGTACCAGCACAGACATAGAGTCAACATTCATTTTGCACACTTAAAACAAAGTGTACCTAGAAAATTAGGTCCAAAGTGAGAGAAATAGCTATAAATATATTAAGTTAAAAGCCTCTAATTTTATAAATCATGGTAATTTGACAGATCAATGTGTTAATGGGAAGAAATTGCAACTATTATAGTTATATAGAATCACTGAAATGTCACAGGAAAAAGGCAGAAAATTTCCTTTCTGTTCTTTTGGAATATTTTGTTAAAACATACTCTAAGCAGAAGTATGAATTAGAGAATTACTCTGGAATAAGAGTCTATAATTTTTTTACTCTACAGGGTGACATAGTAAATATTTTAGGTTTTGGAGGCCATATATAATCCTGTCACACATTCTTCTTTGACTTTATTTAACAACTCTTAAATATATGAAAACTATTCCTAGTTAATCAAATGTACAATTAAAGTAGAGTCCACAGGCCAACTTTGAACCATGGGTCATAATTTGCAGACCCCTGTTCTAGAAAATAGACAAATGTTTATTTATTCTATAAAAAGGGACAATTTTATAATTTAAAAGACTTCATTTTTGCTGTGATTATTTTTCAAGCAACAAAGAATTCTATAAAAATACACCATCATTTATGGTATGACAAAAGTAATTATTATTAGATACCACTCCTGGAACGTGAGTGCATTTTAAAATGAATTGGCATTTTGGGCTATACTTATGCATTTTCAAAGGGAGATTTTAATACAAGTTATATGCTACTCCAGGTGAATATTGTCACTTAAAATGGTACAGATTGTAGTCTTAAGACAAACAATATTAAATTTAGCTCAATGCCAAAAGCAGTTGTTTGAAATAATCCTGGCGGCACTTCAGATGCGTGTATCTTAGTGTGGGACTCCAAGTCATCTCTTTTAACGTGTGTCAATTTTACTGACAACAGAAAATCAACAAGAAAATAAACTTTTAAACTTTGAATTTTTAATTCCTTTTAAATCTCTCTCTCTTGGTGTATGCATATATGTGTGTGTGTGTGTGTGTGTGTGTGTCTATGTATATGTATATATATATATGTATGTTTCTCATAGTTGCCTGAAAGATAAAGAATGATCAGTCTTGTTAGATATGTCAAGGGGTGAAAAGAGATCATTGGTAGGATAAAGATAAAGTTTTATGATATCTACAGGTAAAAAAGAATAGAACAATTATGAGATGCAGGGCAATTATTACTGTTTTTGACATTATCGGCAATTTGTTTCCCAATGTAGACTTTAAAGTTCAGTTTAAACCTTGTTTAAACCTTTCTTTTCCTCTAGATATATCTGTGAGGTGGGCTTAGAAGTTATGTTCAAAATGTCCTTACCTAATCTCTAATTGGATTAGGCATTCCCTTCCTCATCCACGTATGTTCTGTTTCATCGCCTCACTTTTTGGTTTATCATAAAAGTCTCCTTTTTCTACCCTGAGACAAAACTCCTACATGGACTTTCCTTTACAAAACCCCCTGGAAGAATGTTGCACTTACTTCTTTGGAGGAACTTTCTAATATTGTTGTAGCATGACAGCTGCTCTGGTCTCTGAACATGAAATTCATATAAGAGACTGCCTCAGTCATTAAAATCACTGAAGTACAGTAGAATATGGAATGGGACAGGTAGTGAAATACCACCTAAATAATATTATAGAAAAGAGGAATGAGAAAGGAAAGAAACAAAGAGACTGAGAGAGAAAGGAATTGAGAAGATTGAGAGGAAGGGTGAGAAACTGATTAAGGGAAAAACTGTCCAAGATTTTACAGATAAGTAAAATACACACAGAGAGACATAAAGGAGAGTGAGGTGACATACTGAGGGTGGATGATGCTGCTGAGTTAAAAAGGGAATCTTCAATGCTGCATAATTCATCTCAACTCACCCACACACCCTCACTGGGCAGATCTCCACCATAAGATGTTATTCTCAAAGGCTTTTCTTTCTTCATTCAATGTTGAAAAAATCACTTAGAAGATTAAATTTTGACACCCCAAGTAATTATTTCAATACATTAAGAGACTTCATGGGAATTAGCCCCATTACAGTTTCACCAGAATTTAAGGAGAGCAAACCACTTTCCTAGAGAGACCATAAATGCTATCATTTTATTTATTTTCCCTACAGATTGCCTAACAAATTGGGACCCTACTTGAGGCAGATCTAAATTATTTTTGTTAAATATTTTGATGCCCATTATGTAAAATACACTAAGCTTCTGTCAGATTCCAATTAATGAGACAAGCTACTTCTGGTCATAAAACATTGTTTCTCATCTCTAGTAATGAACCAGAATCATTTAATTGTTAATCTATTTATTTACTGCTTAATTTATTCGTTCAAAATAATTGTTGAACAATCTCGCAATGGTACGAATGGTTCTACCTTCTAGGGACAGAGTGACAAGCAAGACAGACTGTGTCCTCATGGAGCTAAAATTCTAACTGAAAATAAGCAATACAATTTCATGTGAAGATAAACTCTATGATGGACTAGGATGTGGGTTAGAAGCAGATGGCAAGGGATACCATTTTAAATAATTCCACCAGGAAAACTTCTCTGGAGAAGGGATATTTAAGGAAGCACAGGAAGATGGTAAGTAGATGAGATATGATCAGTAAAGGAGGTAAGCATCCTAGAGAGAAAGCCCAGGAAGAACAAAAATTTCTCAGAGGGTAAGAACTTGTCATGTTGGAAGGAAAACTAAAACGTGTGGCTAGAGCTGAGTGAGGAGAGAGTAGTGATTGAAGATGGGTTTAGTTAAGTATCCTCCAGGACTTGGGAATACCTGGGTTCTACTCTGTGATAAAAGTTATTGGAAAAATTGGAGCATGTGGAGGAGTGCCATGATAACATTTAAGTCTTAAATTAAAAAGTTGAACATTATGTTAACTTGCTTATGGGATAGTTATGCAGTCAAGCTCTGGGCAACAGTGTTGGCCCAGGGAAATGAAACAAGATATTACATTAAACCAAGTGAGAGAAAACAGTCATTGAACTGGGGAAGAGGGGGCTGTGTAAGGTGCTGAAGAGTGGCCAAATGGGAAACCTTGATAATAAATGTTATGGGTAACAGGAGGGAAAGAGAAGAGTCAATGATATGTATTTCCCTGGGCAAAGGAGAGGATGGAGTCAAAACTTTTGAGAAGGTAAACTTAGAGCATTGGTGAAGATCATTTTGGGAGGGGAATTGTGATTTTATTTTGGACATACTAATTTTGAGATTTTTATCCATTATGCAAGTATATTTGTTGAATAGGTATATTAGAATTAAGAACATAGTGACAATCTCTGGACTAGAGACTTCAGGGTTATCAATATAATATTCATAGGAATATTCAACACTACATAAGAGAAAAAGAGTGGATGTATTCAGAGAAAAACAGATGCCCTAGTATTGAGTTCTAGTTTATTCCAACTTCAAAAAATAAGAAAGACAAAAGAGAAGCTCAGAGAGGAAATGGATGAGGATCAACAAATGCAATAGGAAGAAAATCTAAGCAGATGGTTATCTCCAGCCAAGAGTATACATGTTAAAAGAAATAGGAGTTTTCTGTTTCCAGGAGATGGCACACTAGATGTACAGAGAAAATGCTCCCAGGGAAGATCCTTCTAAGTGATGGGCATAATACTTTAAACAAAGCTGTTTTCAAGGCAAAACAGAGCAATGGTAATGTTAGGGAAACAACCAGATGCCAGAAATGACAAAATAGCTGCATTCCACAAACATAACCTAACACTGGAGCTGGTATTTTCCTTCAAAATATCCTTCGGATCCCTGGTGGCCTGGAGCCTCTCTTGAAGAGCACAAGCAGAAGAGGCAAAATATAGATTAAGAGGAAAATGGAACCAGAGGCCCCATAGTGTCAGGGCCCAGTAGTTGAACTCAGGGGTCAATGACCCTCACATGAAGACTTTCCTATCTCACCCTTGTTTTGAGTAAAAGCATGGATAATAATAGAGCCTCTGTTGACAGGTCCTACCACACACCAGTGTTCAGTCTAAATTCCTTGTGTCTGGAAAAGTTAAGAATTGATGTTAATAAGTTTTCATGGTGGGGGGTTGTTATATCATCAGGCTCAAGGCAAGTGTCTGGCAGAAATAACACCCTGATCTTTTCTCAAAGAACACATTTTAGAAATACAGTTACAAGAAATTACACATAATAAACAGAGTTTCAATGAATGTGAACTGACAATCAAAACACATTAAAAATATCTGGAAACCTTGATGTCAAGGAATACTGAAAGGCTGGTCACAGAGATGTTGAATCCCTGGAGAGGAGTATTTTCTCTCTGATTGTGAAGAGGAAACCCTGACAGGAGTGAGTTCAGGGAGAATGGAGGTTGAATTTGTTTCTTATAGCTGCTGGAATAAATTACCACAAACTCAGGGGCTTGTTACAGTTCTGGAGTTCAGAAGTCCAAAGAGTGTTTCAAAAATGAAGGGATAAAAACCAAGCTGTTGACAGGAGGAGGATCTAGGGGAGATGTTTTCCCACCATTTCCAGTGTCTACAGGCTGCCTGCAATTCTCTTAGAGTCCCTCTTGCCATCTTGAGTGCCTCTGTTTCCACAGTTGGGTCTTTTCCTCTCCCCCTTCTCCTTCCTTCATCCAACTTTTAAGGACTCCACTGATTACATGCGTGATAGTGCTGTGGTAAAAGAATCTGCCTGCCAATGCAGGAGATGTAGGAGAGTTCTATCCTTGGGAAGGAAAGATGCCCTGGAGTAGGAAAAGGCAACCCACCCCAGTATTCTTGCCTGGAGAATCCCGCGGACAGAGAAGCCTGGTGGGCTACAGTCTATGGGGTCACAAAGGGTCAGACATGACTGAGTGCACACATACATGGATTACATTGGGACCACCCAGATAATGTAGGCTTATCTCCCTGTCTTAAACTACTTGATCTAATCACCTCTGTAATATTCCCTTTTTGCAAATAAGAAAGCATATCTACAGGTTCCAAGGATTAGGGCATGGACATTTGTGGGAGATGATTATTATGTCTTCTATAGATAGTGGAGGCAGAAGCTGAAAGATCAAAGAAATGTTTTTTGTATATATTTTTAAAAACAAGAGTTATATTTTAGTTCTTATTATATTTTAATTGGTATATTTAGGAATGATTATCTTTAAATCAGATCTATATCAGTTCAGTCACTCAGTCGGGTCTGACTCTGTGACTGCATGGACTACAGCATGTCAGGCTTCCCTGTCCATCACCAACTCTCAGAGCTTACTCAAACTTATGTCCATTGAATTGATGATGCCATCCAATCATCTCATCCTCTGTTGTCCCCTTCTCCTCCTGCCTTCAATTTTTCCCAGCATCAGGGCTTTTCCAATGAGTCAGTTCTTCACATCAGGTGGCCAACGTATTGGAGCTTCAGCTTCAGTCCTTCCAATGAATATTCAGGACTGATTTCCTTTAGGATGGACTAGTTGGATCTCCTTGCAGTCCAAGGGACTCTCAAGAGTCTTCAACACCACAGTTCAAAAGCAGCAATTCTTCAGTGGTCAGCATTCTTTACAGTCCAACCCTCACATCCACACATGACTACTGGAGAAACCACAGCTTTGACTATACAGACCTTTCTCAGAAAAAGTGATGTCTCTGCTTTTTAATATGCTGTCTAAATTAGTCATAGCTTTTCTTCCAAGGAGCAAATGTCTTTTGATTTCATGGCTGCAGTCACCATCTGCAGTGATTTTGGAGCCCCAGAAAATAAAATCTGATTTATATACTGATTATAATTATCAATTTGAGAGTTGAAAGGATGATGCAGGTGAGAGACATATCTGCAGGAATACAATCCTTAAGTACATAAGAGGAGGTGGGAGACAATGCAAGAGTCAGAGGATGGCATGAACTAGAATGGGACAATTCATAAAGTACAGCTATCAGAGGAAAGTTTGGTTATCATAGTCTATTTGGTGCTGATAAGATAAGGTACAGATATGACTTGATTGCTTTTATTGCTTCAGTAAAAAAAGAAGCAAGATTATTAGTAAAATTTGATATATCATTGAAGTTAGCTTAAAATGTAAAGAGATAACAGAATTGCTCAAAATAAAGTTATTGTCAGGAAACCAAGAACAAGAAAAAACTTAAGACCTTCCAAATTCCAAGTGTCTTTTCAAAGATGAAATGTAGAGCCAAGAGACAGGGATTTGGTGGTAATTATACTGAAGAATAGAGAGCATAGAAGCCAGTCAAGGAATTTTAGCATGACCAGTAGAATGTATTGCCTGAATTAAAAGTACAGGATAAAAAAGACAATAAGAAATAAAGATAAGTTTGTATGCACAAAAAATGTTCAATTTAAAAGGTGACTGGTTTTTGAAAGACTAGACTCTGCACCTTCATTTATCTCATTGCTGTCTTATATGCAGATCTGAAGTCCTACAAAATGAACCTTCTAAAATATTTTGATTCAACTTTTTGTGTCCTATCTCATTCTTATTGCAATATATTTTAGCAAGTAAAAATTGCATTTTTGCATTAAAATATTTGGAATTAATATCCTGGCTCTGTCTTTTACTAACGTTGATATTTGCACCTTAAGAATATGAGCCATAATAGTAATTATTACTATTATCATACTTATTATTAAAATAGTAGTAGTTGTCAATGATGTAATAGTCTTTGCAGTGGGAATAATTAAGACCTTTTCTTTTACTGTCTGCAATACAGCAATTTCCAACTGTTTCTCCAGAATCACTTTTCTGTGCTGAAAAATGGAGCCTGAACAATTTTTCTAACAGAAGCAGCAAGAATAGTAAAAGTACTAAACCATAAAATGTACTAAAAACTTTATATTAAATACATTTACCTAGATACTTTACATATAGTTATTCATTTAATCCCCTACAAAACACTAATAGTGTTGGGTTAGCACCATTAATACTCCTGTTTCCTTGTTGAGAAGTTTAGGCTTCAGGATATAAGTAACTCTCCAAGGTTATGCAGCTAGCTGAATGTGACACAACCATGACAGTAAGTCCCTATTCCTTTATAAAGTGGTTTAAGTGCTGTGCTTATTTGCGCAGTTGTGTCCGACTCTTTGTGACCCCATGGACTGTATCTGCCAGGCTCCTCTGTACATGAAGATTCTCCAGGCAAGAATACTGGAGTGGGTTGCCATGCCCTCCTCCAGGGGATCTTTCCAATACAGGGATTGAACCCAGGTCTCCCATCTTACAGGTGGATTCTTTATCATCTGAGCCACCAGGGAAGCCAAGCTAAAAGAAAAACCAAAGTTGAGAAATATGTGGTGCTTTTGCCTTGACTCTCAGAAAAGGATATACCTTATACTTTGCTTTTATTGACCTCAAGGATGAAAAAGACTACAACCATGAACCTGTAAGAACTTTCTGTTTTTGAGTTACAGGCAGAGAGAAAAAGCATTTTATCCCCTAAAACAGTATTGAAGAAATAGAGCAAAGATATTTCCTTTACAGACATTTTCTGACTTAAGCATGGTTTGACTTATGATTTTCAGATTTTATCAGAGTACTAAAGCAATATATAGTCAGTAGAAACTATACTTCAAATTTTGAATTTAGATCGTTTCCCAGGCTAGTGGTATGTGGTATAATTTTCTCTTGTGATGCTGGGCAGTGTTGGTGAGCACAGCTCCCAGTCAGCTTCATGATTACCATCAGGAGGGTAAACAACCCATACACCTACAGCCATTCTGTTTTTTTTTGGGGGGGGGGGGCGGGGCACGGATCTGTCATTCAGCATATGGGATTTTAGTTCCATGACCAGGAATCAAACCATGTCTTCTGCATTGGAAGTGTGGAGTCCTAATCACTGGACCACCGAGGAAATCCCCAGCCATTCCATTTTTCACTTTTAGAGTAGAATTTGATAACTTTTATGAGATATTCAACACTGTGTATTATAAAATAGGCTTTGTGTTAGATGATTTTGTCCAAATGTAGGCTAATTTAAGTGTATGCAATGTAAGTGAGGACATTTAATGCAGGAAAAGCTAAGATATTTTAAGTGCATTTTTTGACTTGATATTTTCAACTCACAATGGGTTTATTGGGAAGTAACATCATCAGAAGTCACAGAAGATCTGTATTTAGAGTGAGTAGAAAATTGAGTGACATCTTGATGTATGAATTGTATTCCAGATAATTAGCTTTGATGTTGGGGAGAAACATGGCATCACACAACTGTGAAGAATGGAGAAGTAAGATATTTCTATAAGATAATCATGGATTCCAAGTAAAATTATGAAATTCTGTGAAAGCAAAATATTTTTAGGTATTAATAAATTTACTGTAAAGAAAAATAGATGTCTGGTAAAATTACCTGCCTGTCTGCTGTTATTACCTCACTCAGATTTAAGTATGTGGCAAAAAGAGTATTATTTGGGCTGTATTTCATTAAAAGAGAAATTTCTTAAATATTTTCATAATGCTTGCAGTTTACAGATATCTATCATCATAGAATATATGATGATGATCATCATAGAATTATAGGCTCATTTATACAATAGAATACAAATTCTAAGTATTGGAAAAAGTTAAAAACCACCTTCTTTTTGGGCAGTAGTAAATTTAACTAGGGCTTCCCTGGTAGCTGAGCTGGTAAAGAATCTGACTTCAATGCAGGAGACCTCGGTTGATTCCCGGGTTGGGAAGATTCCCCTGGAGAAGGGATAGGCTATCCACTCTAGTATTCTTGGACTTCCCTGGTGGCTCAGATGGTAAAGAATCCACCTGCAATTGGGAAACATGGGTTTGATCTCTGGGTTGGGAAGACCCCCTGGAAGGGAATGGCAACCCACTCCAGTATTCTTGCCTGGAGAATCCTCATGGACAGAGGAGCCTGGTGGGCTGCAGTGCATGGGGTCGCAAAGAGTCAGACATGACTGAGTGACAAAGTACAGCAGAGCACATATTTTAACTAATAAGGATAAATTTGCAAAATTTGAGGTATGATAAAAGTATTCAACATCATTTCTTCAAAGCATGAGCTATTTATTCTTATGATCTTTTTTAGATTAAACTTAATGTGATTACTCTGAAGAAGGAATGGCAACCTGGAAAATCCCATGGATGGAGGAGCGTGGTAGGCTATGGTCCACGGGGTCACAAAGAGTCAGACATGACTAAGCGACTTCACTTTTAATGTGATTAACACAAAGTCTATAGGCCATGCTAAGAGGAGAAATAGGTCTTACTGATGTTGATAAATCAAGCAATGATTTAATGTTGTTAAACAAGATGAATAAAGATGAAAAAATACTGTGTAGAGCAAGGAAATAATCTTGTATATGGTTAAGTAAACTAATTTTCATAAAAGGAAATAGACAATGTACTCCCTATCATCTAGTCTACAAATTGATCAGTTAAGGATAATAACCATATCAAATTTGTTTTTAAATCAAATTTCAGATATTGATTATTTTGATCTATATCTTCCCCAGGGATATCACATCAACAATAGCTATAATATTTGGACTCTTCAAACAAATGTTCAAGGCTCACAATCCCTGTGAGTATACTCATTCCCTCTATCACCAAATTTAATACTGGCTTCAACTCCTACTACTTAAAAAGAATAATGACTTATCATTATGTTTCCAATTACTTTCACTTCACTAAATTTAATGGACATTTTAATTCCCATGTCATAATTATTTCAGACCTATTGGATGTTGTTGAGCTGCTTCTTGAAGCTCTGTTCATTTGCTTCTAAGTCACAAAATGTCCAGGTATCTCACACTTGTGTGGTAATCTCTTCTTTTTCATGAATGTTTATCCTGCTATATGCAACATTATATATTGTGATTTTTCTGTGGTTGGTTCTAGGGCCTCTTTTTCCTTATTTCTCCCTGAGGTGATTCCTTTCTATGCTCATAGCTGCAGTGATGTCCATATACAAAGATGAATCCCAGCTTCATGTCTGCGTCACAAACATCTTTGTTATGAGCTCTTAGAGCTGTACATTCAATTGCTTGCATGACATCTTTTCTCACTTTCACAGTTACCTCAAGTGTAGCATGCATGAATCAGAGGAGAGGATGGTCATCCTCCGGTCAATTTTACTTCTAATAATTTGTGTCTGTGGATGTTCCTGCCATCCTTAGAGTTATGCCAACTATAAACATAGTATTCATTCTTCTGGGCCAAAGGTTTCCTAATGTCTTTCTCATCTAACTGTTTATTTTCGTTTGCACCACCAACATTCTTACCCCAGATACAATCCTCTTTTGTTTGGATTATAATAATTCATTTTATCCAAGAACACGCTATATGTCTTTATTTATTTTAAGTCTTTATTTTGTTTAATAAACCATTATATACTTCCTATGTGTTGGACTATATTCCAAGTATTTAAAAAATATTTACTTAATCTTCAGAATGACTCTAAAAGATATTTGTTATCTGTACTTTGTAGACAAAAGGCAGTGAGGCACAGAGAGGGTCAGTAACTTGCCAAGGGCCACCAAGGTAGTTTGGATTAAGCAGTACATACAACCCGACAGTCTTAACCGATTTTAAATCATCTTATCCTCTTTACTAATGCAGAGAATTAGTTATATAATTTTAAACTTCATAATAAAAATGTTTTTAAGAGTTATTCAAATTTTCAAATAAGTAATCCCTACTTCATTCTAGATTACTTAAGATGTTTTATGTGCTCACATAAGAAATTCTAATTTTAAATTTTCAAGTCTTTAGAAAAGAGATCAGTGGTATAACAGAGTGTATTTATCTTTATTTTAGCCATTCCACTTAATGGATAACCAAACTGGTTTTCATTCATAGCTAGGACAAGTTTTTTTTTTTTTTTTAAGAATGTATAGGCTGTGTATTAATATCTGCAAAAGATTTTGATTTTGTTAGTAGCCTATTAAGCTGAAATAATTTCATAGATAACTGAATATAATTATAATTTTTTTCTTGGTTTCTTCCTTAAAAATAGCCAGCTAAAATAAGCTATATAACCACTTGAGTTATTAACCTGTTCATTTTTTATCTTTGGGAAAAAAGAAATTTTGCTTTCCATTAGGAATATTCCAAAGGAATAGGATTTTTGCTTTTGATTTTATCCCAACTTCTAAATAATTAATTTACCTGCACATTTCATTGTTCAGGACGCAATATTATGATTGAAATGTTGATCTTAGACATAAGAAACTCAGAGAATTGACCAAACCATTACAAAATTAAATCTACCTTTATTTTTTTAATTACTTTTTAAATTTAAATTTATTTATTT
Source organism: Bos javanicus (assembly GCF_032452875.1). Lineage (NCBI taxonomy): Eukaryota > Metazoa > Chordata > Mammalia > Artiodactyla > Bovidae > Bos > Bos javanicus. The sequence continues at coordinate 25,199,496 of NC_083884.1, read as the reverse complement.
TAATTGGAGGCTAATTGCTTTACAATATTGTATTGGTTTTGCCATACATCAACATGAATCCACCACGGGTGTACACGTGCTCCCCATCCTGAACCCTCCTCCCTCCTCCCTCCCCGTACCATCCCTCTGGGTTGTCCCAGTGCACCAGCCCCAAGCATCCTGTATCCTGCATCGAACCTGGACTGGTTCTTATATGATATTATACATGTTTCAATACCATTCTCCCAAGTCATCCCACCCTCGCCCTCTCCCACAGAGTCCAAAAGACTGTTCTATACATCAGTGTCTCTTTTGCTGTCTTGTATACAGGGTTATTGTTACCATCTTTCTAAATTCCATATATATGCGTTAGTATACTGTATTGGTGTTTTTGTTTCTGGCTTACTTCACTCTGTATAATAGGCTCCAGTTTCATCCACCTCATTAGAACTGATTCAAATGTATTCTTTTTAATGGCTGAGTAATACTCCATTGTGTATATGTACCACTGCTTTCTTTATCCATTCATCTGCTGATGGACATCTAGGTTGCTTCCATGTCCTGGCTATTATAAACAGTGCTGTGATGAACACTGGGGTACACGTGTCTCTTTCCCTTCTGGTTTCCTCAGTGTGTATGCCCAGCAGTGGGATTGCTGGATCATAAGGCAGTTCTATTTCCAGTTTTTTAAGGAATCTCCACACTGTTCTCCATAGTGGCTGTACTAGTTTGCATTCCCACCAACAGTGTAAGAGGGTTCCCTTTTCTCCACACCCTCTCAATCCAAAAGTCTACAAGCAATAAATCTACCTTTAAATGAAAAGGTTTCCCTAAGTAAGAAGACAGTGCCAGTATCTGTACCAATGTATTTAAAAGCAGATAAACATTTTCTTTGAGTCCATAATCTTGCAATACAATGTGCTTCAGGATTGCTATTGTAACTATTGTTTGGGATAATGAGTTGACACATACACAACTCACCACAGTGTAATCACAGATGAGCAGCTTTGACAGTATTATGACTTTGAAACATCCATGGGAAAAAAATAAAAACACTTGAAACAGGAATAGATTCAACAAGCTCTTCACAGTTAACCTTTAAAAATGCCATTTGAAGCTATTGAAAAGAACCAATACAGTAGTTTAAGAAAAAGGTGTTATTATGAAATGTTTCCTAAAAAAATAGTCCTGATTGAACTAGTTTCTCTATCGGTATACATACACATTCATATCTTGAACAAGATGAAAAATTATTACTCTTCTCAAAATGAAAAATATGAGAAAAAAAATTGTTGTCTATTCTAATGAAGAACAGAAATGACAGAGCAGCCATCACCTCTTCTGTCACTATTTCTTTATATGATTTTATTTGAAATATTTTTCTAAGTGTTGATGTTAGTTACTTGAAATACATTTTAAAAATTGCACATAATCCAAACTTCCAATAAGTAACATCATCAGACTGATCTGCTATCTTACCTGGTCTTTGATGACTTAGAGCTATTCATCCTGCTATTTTTGAAGTTATTTTTAAAAAACAGGAACCTAGAAAATAACAGAAAATATTTTTGTACCAAAGAATAAAAATAGGTTTCATGCACAAAGTCTGGGAATGACAGATATTTTCAACAGGAAGTTTGGCTAAAAACTTTAAAAAGTTTTAGTATTCTTTATCTTGAATATCATTTGCCTTGCAAAACTGAGAGATAAGAGAAAAAGATTAAATATAAAGAACAAGAGCATATGTATACATATATATGCATATATATTCTTGAAACTATAATATTTATTTGCTAAATATTTTATATCAAAAAAACACATACTGTTTTTTCTCTACTCACATTATACTTTATTATCTATATGAAGAACAAGAAACTTTGAAGGAGTGATTATCTATGCCTAGCCTTCCTGTCACTGTTTGATTCTACTTAAATCCCCCTGTACCCTCAGGTACAGCCTTATCAGCTAAAACAGTAATGCTATATGAAAAGTGAAAAGAACAGAGAGGTTTCCTAGCAACTCCTGGGATCCTTCTAAAGCAAGTCAGTTAAAACCATACAGAACGTGGAATGGGTGTAAATTAGTGTGTGAAGCTCAGTAGTAGGTTTTCAAATGCCCACTATAGAATATAGTAACCTATAATAGGAGCCAAATTCCTCAAGAAGGAAATCACATCAGAGCCTTGACAGATTAGACATCATTTAAATAATCCTGCTTAAATTCCACTGAAGAAATATAAATCCAAGTATGAGAACCAAAGAAACAGAGTACAAAATCAGAGTTAATAATGCTTGTGTTCTTATTCTGGGAGTGGACTTTGAGAAGTGTTTTATCTTTGCCCACTAAGATCCTCTGCGTCCACGCATGCACTCACACACACACACACACACACACGCACTCTCTCTCATTACCTCAGCTGAAAAAATACTAGCAGAATATATGCATGCTAATACTTAAACAAGTTGCTTTATGAAAACAAAACATAGTTAAAAGATAGTTTAAGGGAAGAGTTAAATTTCTGGAGAAACTTCTATTCCCTTAAATTCTTTAAAGTACAATAATTATGTGTTTTTATGACACGTGTTTGAAATAGACCTTTTTCTTATGTTTCATTTTATACTTACAAAACATCTCTGAAATAATTATTTCATAGCCCCATTTCACAGATGAAAGAATCAAGCTTAAGAGAGAGATTAAATGCTTCATTAAAGGCAACTTAATGAATAAGCTGTTGAACCAGAATTCCAGATAAGATGTTCTAATGACAAAGACATTCTGCTTGTCTTCACTTCAGTATCTCACCAATTTTCATAGAAAATTTCAAATAAGGCTTTGAAAAAGACTCATCCATCTTTCTGACTCATGATCACTGAGAAGTTGAAAGTTGCAAATCAAGGAATTCCCACTAAATAAAGTCTGTTTCAACAACACTGAGAAAAGTTTGCTCCCTAGGCACTAAAGAAAGATTCTTGAAAATTAATCATAAGTAAATATCCTTTTGTGCATTTATTAATATATACTCTACTTTAGAAAAAAGAGAAAATTTAAGGAATCTTATGAAAGATATTAAAATCAAAGTAGAGAGAGTAGGAAACAATTGGGTTAAGGACCACAGCTGAGAAAAAGTTCTAGCCTAACAGATTTTCTTAGCAACTCAGGCAAAGAGCAAAAAAAAGAAAAAAAAATCATAAATATCTAATTATTAGGATCAATGTCTACAATAATTCCCTTTTCTAATAAGGAAATATATGAATATAATAATCAGAAAAACTTGATACTTATTTGTGTAAACTTGGAGTATTAATATAGATACACTAATCTTTTCTTCCTCAATCAAGATCATCTATATACTAGACTTCTATGTAAGACTTTTTTGGTTGGTGAAAAGATAAAATACAGAGGTTACTCTATAAACAGTGGCCATTCAAAAATACTCTGATTAAAGAGACTGCTGTGGGAGTTTTAATATTGGAGAAAAAATAGTTAATTCTCATTAATACCTACAATATTTATCAAATATTACCTAAATTTCTTACATATTAACTCTTTTAAAAACTTTTAAAATGAGAAATAATTATAGCCATAAGAGAACCAAAATGAAATAAGGACATTAAATAGTTAGGTCGGGGGTATGTGTAATTTCCTTGGTTCTGTCACAGCAAAAACTTGAAGTGATGGATGGACCAGTGTTACAGCTGGGTGTTACAGCTCAGTTTTATTTGGCAAGCAAAGGAAAATATATCCTCCTTGAGGTGAGGCTTAAGTTTGGTTCGACCCAAAACACGCGAAGAGAAGAAGGGAAGCCCTGGCTCAATTTTGGCTCCTCTTTTTATATGTTTTTTTTCCTCCCTCTGAGCCTGTCCTATGTAAATTGGGCTAGTCAGGAGGGTTATTTGTTAAACCTGAGGTTCTCACTCTGGTCCTCAAATCTTCCTTTGTTCTACTTTTGTGGGCTTTTTCCTTTCTTTGTCTTTTAGCCACTGCTATTTTGAACTCCTTTTTCCTATTCTAACTACCTAACAGTTAATTCCTCCGTCTTTATGAAAGTTTTACACTTATGATCAAAGGTGTTGATTCTGGGTGATAGTGGGTAAGAGAACATATAGATAAAGCAAAAAGTGATGGAAAGTACTTACAGTAATTCATTTTTGGTTTGGACAATAAATGTTACAGATGACTGTGTTCTGCAATTCTTTCTATCTACCTATTAACCTATAATCTGTCTGTCTGTCTAGCCATCTCTTATTGATTTAATTCAAAATCAGCAATAACAAGTTTTTTATAGATCATATTTATTCTTAACTATGTCAGGTAAAAAGCATTCAGGATTCAGGTAAGGAAAGATGACGTCAAAGGACTTCTGCAAGAGAAGGAGAAGGACTAGGAGAGTAGGGGAGGAAGACTGGAGCAGTCAGGAGAACCCAGCATCTGTGAAGTCTGCAAATGCTTCAAAAGTTAGGTACAAAGCAGCTTTTCTTTCATAGGGAATAGTGAACAAGACAAGAACAAAGACAGCAAAAAAAAGCAAGAAAGAGAAGGGTGTGGAGGAATGGGATGAAGGAATGAATGGGGTGGAGGAGCCAGTGATAGGTTGAGAGAACAGAGGGTTGGCTGGTTTTGTTCAGTTGCTAAGTCATGTCCAACTCTTTGTGACCTCATGGACTGCAACATGCCAGCCTCCTCTGTCCTCCACTATCTCCCAGAATTTGCTCAAATTCATGTCCCAGTGATGCTATGCAAATATCTGATTCTCTGTCACCCCCTTCTGCCCTCAGTCTTTTCCAGCATCAGGGTCTTTTCCAATGAGTTGGCTCTTCGCATCAGGCATACACTGAAGCCAGTCAATTTTTAGAGGAGCTATTAATGAGGGGTTGTATACGGGCTCAGGCTGAGAGTGGGTCAAAGTTCACGGGCCTGAGGGAAGAGAGAAGTTTAAAGTTTGCTTAACAAGCATTGCATTTCCAGTGATAAGCCCCATAAAAGATTGAGCTAATCCTTTGTGAGGAGAAAATAATGAATTTCAAGGGCTGTGTCTGCACCTCCCAGAGGCAGCATCTCTTGGTCTCATCTAATTCATATGGGGAAGGTTTTCTTTGCAATAATTAGCTTCCTGGAACACAACAGAGTGAGACAATTTCTCTAACTATTGCTATTTTACAGGAAGATCATAAGAATCAGGTGAAGTTAAACATTGCCAAGTATTTTCTTTGAGCTTACCTAAAACTTGATTGTTTTTAAATTCACTGTTTATTTTTTAACAATAAATAAGCACTATGAATATTTAGCTTTGAAACACTCTTCTTTATTTTGATAGGACTTCAAAATAAAATAATTTTCAAGTAGCATGTCCTTGATTTTGGCTTATATCCTTTTTGCTGGAGGAAAGAAAAGCAAATGAAAACATTGAAAATATTGCAGCATAGTTCAATAACCTGGCTGTTTGCAGGTTCCATTCTGACCTTATCTGTGCTGCATGTATATAGCCCTAAACGCTCATTCAACTCTTTGCTGTGCATCTGTACTATTTTAATCTGAAATAACTCATTAAGGATTTGTTTGCTTCTGGATGATGGAGCCACTTTCATTAACTCCTGTGGCCTGTTGGTTCTCAGTAATGTGAAGAAACAGAAATTAGCTAAAAGCAAAACCTGATTTCCAGGTTATATATATAACTAAATATATGTAAAATTGTAAAGCCTACATTTTATGACAATTTATCTCTTTTCTTTAAGATGTTCAATTATAAAATTGGTTATCCATAAACTTTAATTAAGTGGAATTGAGGCATATTTTATACACTACTGTGAATTATACACTACTATGAATTACTTTGTGAAAATAAAATACAGTTTATTTCCTCTTATTTCTATCCTTGCAAAATGCATTAGGTATCAGTTTGATATAAAGAATGGAAAAGGAATTTGAGACATTACTACAAATCAAATAAAATAGCACAAATAGTCTGGAAATTTAAACGTGGTAATGATAATATTTTGGTATTAAAACCCAATTCATTAGGAACCCTTGTGCCTTTAAAAGTAGTCATTAGTATCTCTATTTTCAGTTACTTTTTCTCTCTCTAATGAGTTAAACTAAGATCATGAGTAACTAAGATGATAAGACCTTAAGATCATAAGAAACTAAGATTTAATGAGAAAACTAAGATATGGCATCTAGTCCCATCACTTTATGGAAAATAGATGGGGAAACAGTGGAAACAGTGACAGACTTTATTTTTAGTGGTGCCAAAATCACTGTAGATGGTGATTGCACCTATGAAATTAACAGATGCCTGCTCCTTGGAAGAAAAGCTATGACCAACTTAGATGGCATATTAAAAAGCAGAGACTTTGCCAACAAAGGTCCATCTAGCCAAAGCTATGGTGTTTCCAGTAGTCATGTATGGATGTGAGATTTGGGTTATAAAGAAAGCTAAGCACCAAAGAATTGATGCTTTTGCACTGTAGTGTTGGAGAAGACTCTTGAGAGTCCCTTGGACTACAAGGAGATCCAACCAGTCCATCTGAAGGAGATCAGTCTTGAGTGTTCATTGGAAGGACTGATGCTAAAGCTGAAGCTCCAATACTTTGGCCACCTTTTGCAAAGAACTGACTCATTGGAAAAGATCCTGATGCTGGGAAAGATTGAAGGAGGGAGGAGAAGGGGACTACAAAGGTTGAGATGATTGGATGGCATCACTGATTCAGTGGACATGAGTTGGAGTAAGCTCTGGGAGTTGGTGATGGACAGGGAGGCCTGGAGTGCTGCAGTCCACAGGATTGCAAAGAGCTGGACATGACTGAATGACTGAACTGAACTGAATGAGTTAAAACTAATGTGCCCCACTTACTTTCTGCATTTATTCACTACCTTCTGTGGTCTAGGACATCTCTTAGTTGTAATTTCTTCCTGCCTGCTAAGTACTTCAATAAGAAATAGAAGAACAAAAATCAAGCCTGTTATATTTAAAGTCAAGTGTTTTCATTTTTTTTTTTTCCTAAAGTGACAATCTAGGTCATAATATACTTCATGAGGACTTGTGTATGTAGATTAATAAATTGTCAATTCTGTTTTTCATATCACTGTGAACATGACATCATATTATTATCTGATTTTTTTTACATATGGAAAATGGTAGCCAATGATAGATTTGAGGTACCACTGACAGTAAATGGCAGAAACATGATTCGAATCTCTGTTTGTATGTTCTTATAGACTACCATCATAGCCACTACACTGTAAAATCACTTCCCTCCTAAAATGCTTCCTTTGACATCCAGTTTATTGTGCTAATCTGGATTGAAAAGTTGGAGGTTAATAAGACAGCAATGTGGCAGGTTTTAGTTAGGTAATGACAAAATGCAAGTGATGGCAAAATACATGGACACTCAAAGGAACAAAAAGAGCCAAGACTTTCTTGAAGAAGAATAAGGAGATTAAGGAAATCTACCAGTTATCAAAACTTATATCACTGTGGTAGTTTTGGCTCAAAGATAAACAGAAGAGTGGGACAAATTAAAGAGATGTCTAATCTTGATGGCAAAGGCTAAATGATATGATATATGCAAGTTTTGCACAACGTCTGGTTCGTAGGAAGTTTTGAGATAAGTTTTCTATATTGACAGAAAATTAAAACAGGATTAATTTTCTTTTATAACTAATGAAGTTGTTTTTTTTTTTGATAACAGAATAATATAATAAAAGTGACTCCTCATTTAACACGCAGGTCAGGAGTTTGATTTCTTCTCTTCTCTGTGCTTCTAAGTAGAGAAGGCAAAAAGAAGGTCAGAACACCATAGACCAGGACAAGCTTATTGGGAATCTAATGGGCAAATCTCAGGGATATTGCATCATCAGAGCTGGTCCTGACAGGATGTCCAGAATGCTTTTCTCCTATATTTTCTTTGTCTGCTCCCACAAATGTCCTGAACTCTACACAAATGTCACCTGATCAGAATGCTTTCCATATCTAAAACAGAATGCTTTCCATATCTAAAATAATGCACATCCATTATGTTTAATAGCTCTCTCCTAACATTAGAATGAAAAGAAAATTCCATTCCTTTATCAGTTCACTCTCATATCTCAATCATCTAGGAAAGTATCTAGAAACTATTCGGTGCCTACAATGATTGTTGAAGAAGTGGCATTTGCTACACAATACTAACCAGATTGCAAAGGAAAGGGCAGAAATCCAAGTTTTACTTTCCTTTTTAATCATTAGCTGCACTTTCTCATTTCATATATTCTCAACTTTTTACTTTCTCTCACCCATTGTCTATTTTCTTCTCCTTTTTTCCTCTTTTCCTATCTATTATATTTTGACTCTCTTTGTGATGCTGTGTCTCTCCCTCCCTTTTTGTGTTTCTCTCTTCTCTCTTGTTTCCTTTCTTTGGGTAAGTTTTAAAAAAGTTGTGAATTTCATAAATGTTTTAATACAAGGACATTTGTAGGTAAACTTGCCTTTGGAGGGTTAGTTCATGACATATAAATAGGATCAGTTTAACCCAACAAAAGGCAGAGAACATAGCAGTTAAGGGCAGAATACCTGACTTCATATTCTGGCCTGCAGAAGTGGTTTAGCCTTTAAACAATGGCTTTACTACACTGAGCATCAATTTCCTCAAATGTAGAGCAAATATCATGTTATGATCTTATAGAATTTTCTTGAAGACTGTGAGCTAATAAATTCAAGCTAATTTGCATGTCACTTTCTGGTACAATAGCAAGCTTTCATATGATGTTAGCTATTATTTTATTAAGCTCTATTGAGTAGACTCTGGGAGTTGGTGATGGACAGGGAAGCCTGGTGGGCTGCAGTCCATGGGGTCACAAAGAGTCAGACATGACAGTGACTGAACTGAACTGAATAGAGAAAACAGAGCAAGGAATTAACCAAATTCATAGTGTTGGTTGCTCAGTCATGTCTAATTCTTTGCGACCCCATGGACTGCAGCCCGCCAGGCTCCTCTGTCCATGAAATTCTCCAGGCAAGAATACTGGCATGGGCTGACATTTCCTTCCCCAAACCAAATTCATAGGCCCTAATAAACTTGATGATTGAAGGACCATCCTTTCAACAAACACTCTAAAGAATTATCATTTCTAGTAGTTTAGCTTAATTCATATAAATCATTGCATTGCCTTCTCCAATTGAAATTGTAACCTTTACTAAAATAATATTCTTTTAAAAAGTAAACATCTCATTTTTAATTTAGGATATTTTGATCTAGTGTTATTATAATTCACTTAATAACCAGCCACATGGTCAGCCTCAAAATATAGTTCATATTTGTGTTTTATTTTTTAGTATGGAGGATATAGAACTTGGTAAGCAAATTTTGGGGGGTAGGGAACATCTATCATATTATTATATAGTCTCAAAATCCTTGCAAACATATTTATACATTTTGAAATTTCCTTTTTTCTTTTTTTTTACCCATAGTAACATCTGTTGTACACTATCTGTTGTACACTATCTCTGTAGACAATGATTTAACTTATAATTAGTAGTTAAAGAATTCACTTTATATCCACAATGAAAATTTAAACAGCAAATGTAAGTCTTACAGTTTCAGATAGGCTTATGCATTTGGTAGGAAGCCACAGATAATATGAATAAGTTATACATAACTCACACTGATGATAGAATTCATTTACTCAATAAACACTTTTTCAGCCTCACTGGGCCAACATGCAAATTGCAGGAGATACAACTCTAAACAAGGAAAGGCACCAAAAGTTTAACCTGCTAGTATAGAAGTCACAAAATTAAATAGATCCAGAAGAAATGCAGGGTTTCTTAAAATTTTAGAGCAGAAATAAAAGAAAGGGAGAAGTGAAGACTGGAAAATGAGTGATTATACGCTCCATTTAATGACATTGAAATGCAGAGTATTTAGTATGAGTTAGGGACCGTGCAGGGGGATTCCCTGGTAGCTCAGTTGGTAAAGAATCTGCCTGCAAACCAGGAGACCTGGGTTCAATACCTTGGTCAGGAAGTTCCCCTGGAGGTGGAAATGACAACACATTTCAGTATTCTTGCCTGGAAAATCCCATGGACTGAGGAGCCTGGTGGGCTACTGCCTATGGGGTCACAAAGAGTTGGACATGACTGAAGTGACCAGAGTTGGACATGACTGAAGTGACACAGAAGCACAGGACCATACACTATAAGTATTTCCACTGCTTTCTATATGAGACACCAGAGTGCTTACAAAGAAGCATGTGCTACTCAAACCAGTAATCTCAATATGGGATGATAAATGCTATATTAAGAATACATATTGGGACAAATTCCAGAGAGTTAGAGAAGACTTTTCTGAAACAATGACATCCAAGTTGAAAGTTAAAAGGAGCAGTGGGGACTTGATAGAGTGACAAGGCAGAAGAACATGCCATTCAGAGAGAACAACAGGGTGTGAGATTACCTGGAAACGAGTTCAGTTTGCTGTATTGGATTTGGGAAGAACAGCTCTAAGAGTTGAAGCTGGGAAGGTAAATAGGGCTCCGCTCATACCATGAAAAGCCTAGTAAGCCACATAGAGTTTGATTCTGGGAACACTGGGGAGCCAATAATATAGTTTATCAGAGATGTGACATGATCAGATTTGTACTTTTAAAGGAACATTTTGGCTACAGTGTGGAAAATGGATTTGATTTGCAAACACGACTGGAGGCAGAGACACTACTTGGAGGCTATTAGAACAATTCGAGCCAGAGATGCTGGTGGCATGGACCGAAGTGTTTCAGTAGAAACAGAAAAGAGATGGACCAAAGTGAATCATATTTAGGAGAGAGACCTGACACAATCTGCTGATGGATTGGATGTGGGGGATAAGAAAAATGCAAAAGCAGAGGAAGTCTGATGATATATCATTTCCTGGCTTAAAGAGATGGGTAGAGAGCAGCGCCACTTTCCCTGAAGGAGTGAGAAGAGTCGAACATGCTAATCAAGGTTACAATTTAGCTCTTCGTTTCCCCCATTCAATTTCTTCCATGGCATAGTTCCACCACTCTAAATTCAGCTTGAGGATATAATATGAAAGTTGTGACTCCACATAATATGTTGCCAAAGTCTAAGTAGCACTTTTCTCACATTTCACTTCTCTGAAACCAGGATACTTTGTGATTGGTGCAAAATAAATTTGCCAGGCAGCTGGCAGAGGAGCCCCATGAGGAAACTGCCAGAGGGGTTATTCTGGCAGTGTCATACCTGTGTGCGTTTTGCACTTCCTTTCGCTTATTGAGAGTAGTTAATAAGGATGTGTGCATAAACAGAAAATCATCTTGGAGTTGCTACTGAAAGTGGAGGCCCGGCTGCTTGCCATGCTAAAGCCAAGAAGGAGGCAAGGTTGGTGGAAAGGAAAGTTTGCTTTCTTTTGGAGGCTGGCAATCTGGGGGACTTCCCAGGTGGTGTTATTTTTAAAGAACCTGCTTGAGAATGCAGGAGACATAAGACACAGGTTCGATCCCTGGGTTGGGAAGATTCCCTGAGAAGGGAATGGCAACCCACCCCAGTGTTCTTGACTGGAGAATCCCATGGACATAGAAGCCTGGTGGGCTACAGTCCACTAGGTCACAGAGAGTGGGACATGACTGAAGCGACTTAACACATAGCACAACCTGGGGGAAGGGCGGACTCCTGGCTAAAGGCCAGCTTCCCTCAACTAGTAATCAGTGGGCAAGAGCTTTTATAGGTGAAGGGAGGGGGCTACCTGTAGAAAGAACACAGTCAGTTCTGACAGTCATCTTGAAATCAGTCATCTGTAGTCTGACCAGCATCATCTTGATTAAGTACAGAAAATCTTCAGCTCCAGCATCAGTTTGTTTCCATTTCTTGAGGCCAGTTCTCAGAATTGTGACAGCTTATGTCATGGCTACAATTTGGTCATCATGTAGTTAACTTCTTTGACCTGGTGGGGGCTTCAATCTCTGTAAGACAGCTCAGAGGATATGGCTTAAAAATATGGTCTATGGCTCATGAAGAGGAACTAAAGGTCCTCGACTATGCTTAATAGCTAAACTATTGTTATTTAGTCTGATGGTTTTCATTTGTTTCTGCATTTTCACAATTCTCTGATTAAAATTATTCTTTGGCTATAGTTTTTCCACAGACAAAAGGCAGGCTGAGGACATAAGAGGCAGGATGATAGGGTTCTGCTCCATTTCAGAATCACTCAGAATGGTCTCCACTAGAGGAGGAAATGGCAGGAGTTCCTGAATAAAGGCTACCACAGGAGGACATATTCAATCCACAGAAACCACTGAATTTTTCCTCCTCCAAATGATGTTCTTAGGAGAAAGGGAGTAAATTATAGATTTCTTTTTTATTATTATTGAAGTATAGTTGATTAACAATGTTGTGTTAGTTTCTGGTTTATAATAAAGTGATTCAGATATATATATATATACACACACACACAAAGATATTTATTAGAACATATTGAATATAATTCAATATAGTCCCTGTGCTATAGAGTAGGGTCCTGGTCTTTATCTATTTTAAATATAGTCGTTTCTATGAAGTTATAGACTTATTAATCTGAGATTTAAAATGGACATCTTATATACAAAACAGAAATAGACCCACAGACATTGAAAATAAACTTGTGGTTACCAGAGGGGAAAGCAGGTAATAAATTACGAGTTTGGGATTAACATATACACACTACTATATAAAAAATAGATAAACAACAAGGACCTACTGTATAGCACAGATAACTGTATACAATATTTTTAATCACCTATAAGTGAAAAGAATCTGAAAAAGAGTATATATATGTGTGTGTGCATACATATATTATATATGCAATATATAATATGTATATATATATATATATATATATACACAACTGAATCACTTTGCTGTACACCTGAAATTAATACAACATTGCAAATAAACTATACTCCAATAAAAAAAATTAAGTAAATAAAATGGACAAACAGTTTGACTCCTTATGGAGAATGTTGTGGGTAAGTGTTTATAGGTTTCTCAGGTGGAAGTTGCTGGAACTAATCTTAATCGTGACCAGCCAGAAATGATAAACATATGTGAGTCCAAAGGCAAAACAGAATGACTGTTAGATTAAAGACCTAGTTCACACGTTAGCAAGGAGGAAATGGTTGTATACATCCTTAAAGAACAATGAGGCCTGATTAGGATCGAATCAGCAAGAAACCTTTGAATCAGAGGAACTAGATTACCAACGTCTGACAACTTTTCGGTAGAACATAATGTGGCATTAAGAAACAATAGAAAAAGCCAACCCATTTGACTCTAGTATTCTCTCTGTGTATGAAAGCTAAATTGGTATTTTTGAATGGGACAGGAATCCTGAGTTGTTGGAAAATTTACACAGAGATCCCAGAAGGTTGTGCATGATTCCTTGCTACTAAAGTATTATTGACATCCAGCACAGCAATGAAGAGCTGACACTGTATGTACACTCCAGATTTAAGGGGCAGTTCTGGATATGTAACAAGAGTAAGTTAGGATAGTGTTTTCTTTGTCCCAAAGTTAGCGGTATGAGAATGTCTCTTCACAGCTTTTCACTGCACTTGACTTACTTGCCTACATGACGCAACAAAACCGGAATCTAATTTAAATGTTTAGTCCTAATTCTTGATAACAAAAACATTCAAATGCCTTTTAAATGAACATATTTTTATAATCTTAAAGTGGAAATCTTACTCTAATTATAGTTCAAAGTCACATAAAGACAATACAATAATAAGGAAGGGAATTATTAAGTATCTTAGAACTTTTGAAGTTTTTCCCCCTCACAGAGGGGCTACTATTTTTAATTGTTAATCACTACCACTCTGGTACTTACATCCAAGGTGAAACTACCCTAATGGATTTACACAAAGATGCTTATCTTATAATGGTAAATAAACAGATGGTGAACACAGGAAAATATACTATGAGTTTAAATGAATAGCAATTAAGCAAATGAAGAGTGAATAATTGGTTGCTTGAGTCTAAAATCAAGTACAAAATCAAGTACAAGTATCAAATGTTAGTGTGTTTAACAAGCAGTGCTCAAAGAAATTAGGGAGAGTCTGTAGAACCCAATTGTGAAAGAAGTTTGAAGGCAAATATTTATCATGATATTCAAGACAAGTAGTATGAATAAATTCAAGATTTTTGCCAGTTATAAAGCTTCTGTATCTATGTATTCTGTATAATGTTAATATTTCTTCTAAGCTTTTTTAAAATGATGCTATATCTAGAAAAATAAATGGTATCTTAAAATGAAAAAAATATGATCATGTGTGTTATTTAAGAAGCAACTACTTGAGATTTCTTTGTGGCTAAAGTGGGTTTTATTTTCAACTTCATCAACAGAAGCTGAATAGATTAGGGTTCTCCATATATATATATATAAAGTTTTATTATAAGTTATTAGCTTAGCAACTAAAGAGTCTGAGAAATGCCATCCTCTGTAGTCTACAAAGGGAGAACCAGGATTCCCAAAGGTTTAAGTCCCAGTTTGAGGGCAAAATAAGAGTGGTATTCCAGCTCAAACATTCAGGTAGGGAGTCAAGGCAACCTTCCTCCACCTTTTGTTCTATTAAGGCCTGGATGAATTGGATGATTTCACTCACTTTCGGAAGTGGTTGTTGTTCAGTTGCTCAGTCATATCTGACTCTTTGTGATCCCATGGACTGCAGCACACCAGCTTCCCTGTCCTCCACTATCTCCTGGAGTTTGCTCAAGTTTATGTCCATTGAATCAGTGATGCTATCTAACCATCTCATTCTCTGCCACCCTCTTCTCCTTGGCCCTTTGCATCAGGTGGTCAAAATATTGGCACTTCAACTTTAGCATCAGTACTTTCAATGAATATTCCAGATTGATTTCCTTTAGGATTGACAGGTTTGATCTCCTTGTAGTCCAAGTGACTCTTAAGAATCTTCTTCAGCACCAGTTTGAAAGCATACCCCTTTGGGAGGAATCTTCTGCATAACTCATTTCACCAAGTCAAGTGATAATTGCTTCCAGAAACATCCTTGCAGATACACTGGAATAATGTTAACCAGATATCTGAGTATTCTGGGCTCCACTCAAGGTGATACATAAAATTAACCATAATACTGAATCTCCAAAGGAGTTCCTTATCTAAAAAACTTATAGTAGTTTGCATCTCTTAAGCAATCCAAGTGCTTACTGATCCAGCTAGACAAAGAAAAGTCTGGATTAAGTTATAAATTTTAAAAGATATGCAAAACAAAACAATTAAGGTATACCAAACCCTTATTTAAGTCTTCCCTGGTGGTTCAGGGGTAAAGAACCCACCTACTAATGCCAATGTGGGAGACATGAGTTCCATACCTGGGTTAGGAAAACGCTCAGGAGAAGGAAATGGCAACCCACTCCAGTATTCTGACCTGGAGAATCCCAGAGCCTGGCAGACTGCAGTCCATGGGGTTGCAAAAGAGGCGGACACAACTTAGTGACTAAACAACAAAAAAACCCTTAACTTGCTCAAATTCATTTCACTTTCCTTCAAAAAACTACACTATTTTCAGTCTGGAAATCCCAAAGAAGAAGTTTTGTAATAATGTTAGGAATTCATAGAGGCCACCCTCCTTCTTCACTCAAGCTTTCTGCTAAAATTATATATATATATATATATATATATATATAATTTTAAAACTATATTTTATATATATATTACACACATATTAATATACATATTATATATATAAGGGTTTCCCAGGTAGTGCTAGTGGTAAAGAATCTTCTGATGCAGGAGACATAAGAGACAGCTTTGATCTCTGGATCAGGAAGGTGCTCTTATGGAGGAAATGACAATCCACTCCAGTATTATTGCCTGGAAAATTCTATGGGCGGAGGAGCCTGGGGGCTACAGTCCATGGGATTGCAAGGATTGGACGTGACTGAGTGACTGAGCACACAGGAAGACACATATATAATATAAATGACTTCCCTGACCTCTCTAATTACAAACACATAACACACATAATGCCCTCAGTCAGACCCTCACATATTATTTAGCTTTATGATAATTTTTACTATTTAAAATTACTTAAAATTTATGTGTTTTATTTATTTTCTGCACATTCCATTAGGGTGTTCAGAGAGGAGGATATAGCCATGAATTAACAGTGCTGTTTCTAAAGTGGTGTTCAATGCAAATTTTGCATATGTGCTTCATTGGGGTGTCTATCAAATTTGTCATTGAAGCTAAGTAGAGATTATATTCCTGGAAGAAAGAATCATTATGAAGAAATAATCTTCTAGCTGTGGTATATATATATATAATGGAATATTACTCAGCCATAAAAAGGAACATATTTGAATCAGTCTTCATGAGGTGGATGAACCTAGAGCCTATTATACAAACAGAAGTAAGCCAAAAAGAGAAAAGCAATTATTGGGTACTAACACATATAAGCAGAGACATTACTTTGCCAACAAGGGTTCGTCTAGTCAAGGCTATGGTTTTTCCAGTGGTCATGTATGGATGTGAGAGTTGAACTATGAAGAAAGCTGAGCACCAAAGAATTGATGCTTTTGAACTGTGGTGTTGGAGAAGACTCTTGAAAGTCCCTTGGACTGCAAGGAGATCCAACCAGTCCATTCTAAAGGAGATCAATCCTGGGTGTTCACTGGAAGGACTGATGCTAAAGCTGAAACTCCAATACTTTGACCACCTGATGCGAAGAGTTGACTTATCGGAAAAGACCTTGATGCTGGGAGGGATTGGGGGCAGAAGGAGAAGGGGACGACAGAGGATGAGATGGCTGGATGGCATCACCGACTCGATGGACATGGGTTTGGGTGAACTCCGGGAGTTGGTGATGGAAAGGGAGGCCTGGCATGCTGTGATTCATGGGATTGCAAAGAGTCGGACACGACTGAGTGACTGAACTGAACTGAACTGAACTGAACACATATATATGAAATCTAGAAAAATGGTACTGATGAACCTATTTGAAGAGCAGCAGTGGAGACACAGACTTGAGAACAGACGTATGGACACAGCTGTGGTGGGAAAGGAGAGGGTAGGATGTATGGCGAGAGTAGCATGGGAACATACATTACTATATGTGAAATAGATACCCAATAGGAATTTGCTGTATGGCTGAGGGAACTCAATCCAGGGCTCAGTATCAACATAGATAGGTGGGATGTGGAGGGAAGTGGGAGGAATATTCAAGTGGGAGGGTATGTGGGTAAAACTATGGCTGATTCATACTGAGGTTTGATAGAAATCAATGCAATACTGTAAAGCAATTATCCTTATATTAAAAATAAATGTAATAAAAAGAAATATTCTTCTAGAAAAATACTTATATTTGGACAAGCATATATTGGAAAGAGTTGAACAATCTTAGAAATAATCAACTATAGTCATAGGAAGTCTACTAATCATAATTTTATTCTTCTGTTGCCTCATTTTCATTTGAGAAGGCATTTTAATAATTTAGTTTTTCTATTTTGCTTCTGATTTTAAACTTGCTTTTTCACTCCATTGATACTTTAAATTACTTTTCAGTATTTACATAATTTCTTAGCAGTAAACTAAAATTCTTCTTGATGTTTAAAATGTTAATTGAAAAGGTGGGCTTATATAAAATGCTATCACTTTCATTTACAAAGATCCTCTAGATTTAAAGACTTCTTTAACAAGCCACGTGCAATTTGCAAGACCTGGATTCGATCCTTGGGTTGAGAAAGGCTACCCACTGCAGTATCCTGGCCTGGAAAATTCCATGGACTGTACAGACCATGGGTCAAACTACTGCACAATTGCACTCATCTCACACGCTAGTAAAGTGATGCTTAAAATTCTCTAAGCCAGGCTTCAGCAATATGTGAACCATGAACTTCCTGATGTTCAAGCTGGTTTTAGGAAAGGCAGAGGAACCAGAGATCAAATTGCCAACATCTGCTGGATCATGGAAAAAGCAAGAGAGTTCCAGAAAAACATCGATTTCTGCTTTATTGACTATGCCAAAGCCTTTGACTGTGTGGATCACAATAAACTGTGGAAAATTCTGAAAGAGATGGGAATACCAGACCACCTGATTTGCCTCTTGAGAAATCTATATGCAGGTCAGGAAGCAACAGTTAGAACTGGACATGGAACAATAGACTGGTTCCAAATAGGAAAAGGAGTACATCAAGGCTGTATATTGTCACCCTGCTTATTTAACTTATATGCAGAGTACATCATGAGAAACGCTGGACTGGAAGAAGTACAAGCTGGAATCAAGATTGCTGGGAGATATTTCAATAACCTCAGATATGTAGATGACACCACCCTTATGGCAGAAAGTGAAGAGGAACTAAAAAGCCTCTTGATGAAAGTGAAAGTGGAGAGTGAAAAAGTTGGCTTAAAGCTCATCATTCAGAAAACGAAGATCATGGCATCTGGTCCCAACACTTCATGAGAAATGGATGGGGAAAGAGTGGAAACAATGTCAGACTTTATTTTTTGGGGCTCCAAAATCACTGCAGATGGTGACTGCAGCCATGAAATTAAAAGACTCTTACTCCTTGGAAGGAAAGTTATGACCAACCTAGATAGCATATTCAAAAGCAGAGATATTACTTTGCCAACAAAGGTCCGTCTAGTCAAGGCTATGGTTTTTCCTGTGGTCATGTATGGATGTGAGAGTTGGACTGTGAAGAAGGCTGAGCGCCGAAGAATTGAGGCTTTTGAACTGTGGTGTTGGAGAAGACTCTTGAGAGTCCCTTGGACTGCAAGGAGATCCAGCCAGTCCATTCTGAAGGAGATCAGCCCTGGGATTTCTTTGGAAGGAATGATGCTAAAGCTGAAACTCCAGTACTTCGGCCACCTCAAGCGAAGAGTTGACTCATTGGAAAAGACTCTGATGCTGGGAGGGATTGGGGCAGGAGGAGAAGGGGACGACAGAGGATGAGATGGCTGGATGGCATCACTGACTCGATGGACGTGAGTCTGAGTGAACTCTGGGAGTTGGTGATGGACAGGGAGGCCTGGCGTGCTGCGATTCATGGGGTCGCAAATAGTCGGACACGACTGAGTGACTGAACTGAACTGAGTGACTTTCACTTTCACTTAACTTTGGCTTCTTGAAAAGGTTCTTCCTTTCCTTAACTTTAAAAAGGAGTGATTTTTAAGGGTAAGAATTACAACATTCATATACAAGTAAACACTATAATTATATACTTAGAGAAAAACAATTGCTGAAAATATACAAAAATATGAGAATAGTGGGAAAAAGGAGACAAGGTTAAAATAATATCTGAGCTTATAAATTAGGCTGAGTTAGAATAGCTCCATTAAATGGTTTGTTGAAGATGGAAAACTAGGTATGAAGGAGATACTGAATAAAATGTTGTGTAATTGGATTTAACAGAAAAAAAGACATAAAATTTCATCAATTTGAAATAAGATTAAAAATAATTCTATTCTTTTTGACTTCTGCCACATGAATCCAAGATAAATATAAAACTAAAAATGGATGATGTTGTGCTTGGTGCTGTGGATAATTTTTAAAAGTGCTAAGATATGTATTCTGCTTTCAGTAATATTAGATTCATGAATATGATCAAAAGTAGTGTACAAAAGGGGAAACACTTAAATGTCAGGGGGGGGGGTGGGTTCAGAGACATGGGATCACTTCTGACTGGAAAATTAGGAGAGGTTTTTATCAAGAAAACAGCATTGATTCTTGTCTGAGAAGGATGAGTAAGATTTTGTCATTTGGCTGTGGGAATATAATAATAGGCCTCCCCTGGTGGCTCAGTTAGTAAAGAATTCGCCTGCAGTGCTGGAGATGTCGATTCACTAGCTGGGTTGGGAAGATCCCTTGGAGAAGGAAGTGGCTACTCACTTCAACATTCCTGTCTGGAAAATTCCATGAGCAGAGGAGCCTGGTGGCTACAGTTCATGGGGTCACAAGAGTCGGAAATGACATAGCGACTAAACCACCAATGGAATTTTCTGGATAAACAATGATACATAATTGGAAAACACAATGTATATATATATATAGACCTATGAACATTCTCCTTGTTGAAATTTGAGAATTGGTAAAGAGTACATAGGGAGGCAATGGCACCCCACTCCAGTACTCTTGCCTGGAAAATCCCACGGACGGAGGAGCCTGGTAGGCTGCAGTCCATGGGGTTGCTCAGAGTCGGGCACAACTGAATGACTTCATTTTCACACATTGGAGAAGGAAATGGCAACCCATTCCAGAGTTCTTGCCTGGAGAATCCCAGGGACAGAGGAGCCTAGAGGGCTGTCATCTGTGGGTCGAACAGAGTCAGACACGACTGAAGCAACTTAGCAGCAGCACATAAGGAGGTAATGCTAGAAATGCTGTATGCAACTAGTTCATATAAACCTTGAGGGGAAGTAGAATTTTATTTTGATGGTGATGGAAAACAGTGCATATTTTTTTTCCACAAGAGCCTGGTATGATCACTGTTGTGTTTTAGGGATACACATCTAATACCAGTGGGTACAAAAAATAGGAAAAGACATTTATGATTTTCAAGGTCCACACAAATAGAATCTTCTGGAGCAGAAACTTAGTTGCCTATGATAATAAGCCTGGAACTAAATTTAAAATGTCACAGGTATTTATGAAAGATGATGAAATGGCAAAGCAAAATTAAAGCAATTTATAAGTGATTATTATTATGACAATGCTTAAAACTTTAATAAAATTTTACATACATGGGTTATATATGTATACCTATACATCTTATAGATTTTCCTCAATTGGAAATTGTTTGATTACTTTTTTTTTGCATGATTAGAATAGGATTTTTTTTTTTTTTTAGGAGTGGGACCACAGATTGAATGTAATTTTCATTGCATCATATTAAGAAACCTGTAACGGACTGATTGTGTCTTCCTCAAAGAAGATATTAAAGTCCTAAACTTCAGTACCTCAAAATGAGATCTTATTTGGAAATAGGTTTTTGCAGATATAATTAGCTAAAAGGAAGCCATACATATATGTTATTTATATGTGTATATATATATATAAGTTCAGTTCAGTCTCTCAGTCGTGTCCAACTCTTTGCGACCCCACAAATCACAGCACGCCAGGCCTCCCTGTCCATCACCAACTCCTGGAGCTCACTCAAACTCATGTCCATCGAGTTGGTGATGCCATCCAGCCATCTCATCCTCTGTCGTCCCCTTCTCCTCTTGCCCCCAATCCCTCCAGGCATCAGAGTCTTTTCCAATGAGTCAGCTCCTCGCATGAGGTGGCCAAAGTACTGGAGTTTCAGCCACAGCATCATTCCTTCCAAAGAAATCCCAGGATTCATCTCCTTTAGGATGGACTGGTTGGATCTCCTTGCAGTCCAAGGGACTTTCAAGAGTCTTCTCCAACATCACAGTTCAAAAGCATCAATTCTTCGGCACTCAGCTTTCTTCACAGTCCAACTCTCACATCCATACATTACCACTGGAAAAACATAGCCTTGACTAAGCGGACCTTTGTTGGCAACGTAATATATCTGCTTTTCCATATGCTATCTAGGTTGGTCATAACTTTCCTTCCAAGGAGTAAGCGCCTTTTAATTTCATGGCTGCAATCACCGTCTGCAGTAATTTCGGAGCATGAAAAAATGAAGTCTGACACTGTTTCCACTGTTTCCCCATCTATTTCCCATAAAGTGATGGGACCAGATGCCATGATCTTTGTTTTCTGAAAGTTGAGCTTTAAGCCAACTTTTTCACTCTCCTCTTTCACTTTCATCAAGAGGCTTTTGAGTTCCTCTTCACTTTCTGCCATAAGGGTGGTGTCATCTGCATATCTGTGGTTATTGATATTTCTCCAGGCAATCTTGATTCCAGCTTGTGCTTCTTCCAGCAGAGCATTTCTCATGATATACTCTGCATATAAGTTAAATAAGCAGGGTGACAATATACAGCCTTGACATACTCCTTTTCCAATTTGAAACCAGTCTGTTGTTCCATGTCCAGTTCTAACTGTTGCTTCCTGACCTGCATAGAGGTTTCTCAAGAGGCAGGTCAGGTGGTCTGGTATTCCCATCTCTTTCAGAATTTTCCACAGTTTATTGTGATCCACACAGTCAAAAGCTTTGGCATAGTCAACAAAGCAGAAATAGATGTTTTTCTGGAAGTCTCTTGTTTTTTCCATGATCCAGCCGATGTTGGCAATTTGATCTCTGGTTCCTCTGCCTTTTCTAAAACCAGCTTGAACATCTGGAAGTTTACAGTTCATGTACTGCTGAAGCCTGGCTTGGAGAATTTTAAGCATTACTTTACTAGTGTGTGAGATGAGAGCAATTATGTGGTAGTTTGAGCATTCTTTGGCATTGCCTTTCTTTGGGATTGGAATGAAAATTGACCTTTTCCAGTCCTGTGGCCACTGCTGAGTTTTCCAAATTTGCTGGCATATTGAGTGCAGCATTTTTATAGCATCATCTTTCAGGATTTGGAATAACTCAACTGGAATTCCATCACCTCACTAGCTTTGTTTGTAGTGATGCTTTCTAAGGCCCACTTGACTTCACATTCCAGGATGTCTGGCTCTAGGTCACTGATCACAACATCATGATTATCTTGTTCGTGAAGATCTTTTTTGTACAGTTCTATGTATTCTTGCCATCTCTTCTTAATATCTTCTGCTTCTGTTAGGTCCATACCATTTCTGTCCTTTATCAAGCCCATCTTTGCATGAAATGTTCCATTGGTATCTCTAATTTTCTTGAAGAGATCTCTAGTCTTTCCCATTCTGTTGTTTTCCTCTATTTCTTTGTATTGATCGCTGAGGAAGGCTTTCTTATCTCTTTTTGCTATTCTTTGGAACTCTGCATTCAGATGCTTATATCTTTCCTTTTCTCCTTTGCTTTTCGCTTCTCTTCTTTCCACAGCTATTTATAAGGTCTCCCCAGACAGCCATTTTCTTTTTTGCATTTCTTTTCCATGGGGATGGTCTTGATCCCTGTCTCCTGTACAATGTCACGAACCTCCATACATAGTTCATCAGGAACTCTGTCTATCCGATCTAGTCCCTTAAATCTATTTCTCACTTCCACTGTATAATCACAAGGGATTTGATTTCAGTTCAGTTCAGTTCAGTTCAGTCGCTCAGTCGTGTCTGACTCTTTGCGACCCCACAAACCACAGCACACCAGGCCTCCCTGTCTATTACCAACTCCCGGAGTTCACTCAGACTCACGTCCATCGAGTCAGTGATGCCATCCAGCCATCTCATCCTCTGTCGTCCCCTTCTCCTCCTGCCCCCAATCCCTCCCAGCATCAGAGTCTTTTCCAATGAGTCAACTCTTTGCATGAGGTGGCCAAAGTACTGGAGTTTCAGCTTTAGCATCATTCCTTCCAAAGAAATCCCAGGGCTGATCTCCTTCAGAATGGACTGGTTGGATCTCATTACAGGCCAAAGGACTCTCAAGAATCTTCTCCAACACCACAGTTCAAAAGCATCAATTCTTCGGTGCTCAGCCTTCTTCACAGTCCAACTCTCACATCCGTACATGACCACAGGAAAAACCATAGCCTTGACTAGACGGACCTTGGGATTTGATTTAGGTCATACTTGAATGGTCTAGTGGTTTTCCCTACTTTCTTCAATTTGTCTGAATTTGGCCATAAGGAGTTCATGATCTGAGTCACAGTCAGCTCCCAGTCTTGTTTTTGCTGACTGTATAGAGCTTCTCCATCTTTGGCTGCAAAGAATATAATCAATCTGATTTCGATGTTGACCATCTGGTGATGTCCATGTGTAGAGTCTTCTCTTGTGTTGTTGGAAGAGGGTGTTATGCTATGACCAGTGCGTTCTCTTGGCAAACTCTGTTACCCTTTGCCCTGCTCATTTCGTACTCCAAGGCCAAATTTGCCTGTTACTCCAGGTGTTTCTTGACTTCCTACTTTTGTGTTCCAGTCCTCTACAATGAAAAGGACATCTTTTTTGGGTGTTAGTTCTAAAAGGTCTTGTAGGTCTTCATAGAACTGTTCAACTTCAGCTTCTTCAGCCTTAGTGGTTGGGGCATAGACTTGGATTACTGTGATATTGAATGGTTTGCCTTGGAAACGAACAGAGATCATTCTGTCGTTTTTGAGATTGCATCCAAGTACTGCATTTTGGACTCTTGTTGGCCATGATGGCTATTCCATGTCTTCTGAGGGATTCCTGCCCACATTACTAGATATAATGGTCACCTGAGTTAAATTCACCCATTCCAGTCCATTTCAGTTTGCTGATTCCTAGAATGTCGACATTCAGTCTTGCCATCTCTCGTTTGACCACTTCTAATTTGCCTTGATTCATGGACCTGACGTTGCAGGTTCCTATGCAATATTGCTCTTTACAGCATCAGACCTTGCTTCTATCACCAGTCACATCCACAACTGGGTATTGTTTTTGCTTTGGCTCCATCCCTTCATTCTTTCTGGAGTTATTTCTCCACCGATCTCCAGTAGCATATTGGGCACCTACTGACCTGGGGAGTTCCTCTTTCAGTATCCTAACATTTTGCCTTTTCATACAGTTCATGGGGTTCTCAAGGCAAGAATACTGAAGTGGTTTGCCATTCCCTTCTCCAGTGGACCACATTCTGTCAGACTCTCCACCATGACCCACCCATCTTGGGTGGCCCCACACAGTATGGCTTAGTTTCATTGAGTTGGACAATGCTGTGGTCAGTGTGATCAGATTGGCTAGTTTTCTGTGGTTATGGTTTCAGTGTGTCTGCCCTCTGATGCTCTCACAACACCTACCGTCTTACTTGGGTTTCTCTTACCGTGAATGTGGGATAGCTCTTCACAGTTTCTCCAGCAAACCGCAGATGCTGCTCCTTACCTTGTACAAGGGGTATCTCCTCACGGCCTCCCCTCCTGACCTTGAAGGTGGAGTAGCTCCTCTAGGCCCTCCTGCATCCCTGCAGCTTCTGCTCCTTGGATGTGCAGTAGCTCCTCTTGGCCGCCTCCGGCGACCTCCGGCATGGGGTAGCTCCTCTTGGCCACTGCCCCTGACCTCAGACAGGGGGTAGCTCCTCTCTGCCACTCCTGTGCTGATGCAGCCTGGCACTCTCCGTCGCCACCCCTGACTTGGGCGAGAAGTAGCTCCTCTCAGCTGTGCTTCTGCGCGGTCTGGTGGTCCGGGGTCCTATCCAACTAAAAGAGCTACTAATAGCCATACATTAACAATTTGAGTCACAGAATATTGTATTACTGAATTATAACCAAATAAAATAAATTTCACGAGTCCATAGTGATATAACTAAATACTTAAATGAATAAATAAATTAAATGGGGGAGATTTAACAAATCCCTCATGTAGAAGAATACCAAATAATTTATGTGTATACCCCACCTTCAAGGAGGTAAAACATAACTCCACATTCCTTTAGTGGGGGTTGTATATGCTGCTGCTGCTGCTGCTGCTGCTGCTGCTAAGTCACATCAGTCCTGTCCAACTCTGTGTGACCCCATAGATGGCAGCCCAGCAGGCTCCTCTGTCCCTGGGATTCTTCAGGCAAGAATACTGGAGTGGGTTGACATTTCCTTCTCCAGGGCATGAAAGTGAAAATTGAAAGTAAAGTCGCTCAGTCGGGTCCGACTCTTTGTGACCCGGTGGACTGTAACCCACCAGGTTTCTCCGTCCATGGGATTTCCCAGGCAAGTGTACTGGAGTGGGGTGCCATTGCCTTCTCTGAGGGTTGTGCATAGTGATTCCTAAGTGTACAGTATGGAAAAGGGAAAAAATTTATGGTTGAGAAACCTAACACTAACTGAGCCTGGCCTTCAACAGTGATAAATGAGGTGAATAGTATACACCTGTGGAGAAGGTGATGGCACCCCACTCCAGTACTCTTGCCTGGAAAATCCCATGGACAGAGGAGCCTGGTAGGCTGCAGTCCATGGGGTCGCTAAGAGTCGGACTCGACTGAGCGACTTCACTTTCACTTTTCACTTTCATGCATTGGAGAAGGAAATGGCAACCCACTCCAGTGTTCTTGCCTGGAGAATCCCAGGGACCGCGGAGCCTGGTGGGCTGCCATCTATGGGGTTGCACAGAGTTGGACACAACTGAAGCGACTTAGCAGCAGCAGCAGTATACACCTGTATTACTTTCCTAGGGCTGTTATAACAAAGAACAACAAACTGCAGGGTTTAAATAAAATAAATTAATGATGTCACAGTCAATCCAAAATCAAGGTATAACAGGACCATGCTCTCTCAAAAGTTCTAGGGCAGAATCTGTTCCATGGTTTTCTTTGGGTTTTAGGGTCCCCACCAATCTTTGACATTCCTTGGCTTGCAGCTGCTAAACTGCAGTCTTTGCTTTCACTAACACATGGTCTTCTCTTTGTGTCTTCATAGGTTCTATTCTTATAAGAACATCAGGAATATTGTATTAGGCATCCATCCTACTCTGGTAGGACTTTTTTCCCAAATAAGATCATATGTTAAGATACTGAGATTTAGAACCTTATATATCCTTTTTTATTTTTTTGGAGGAGGCATACAACCCATATGGTTTAGTTGCTAAGTCAGATCCAATTCTTGTGACCCTATAGCCTGTCAGGATCCTTTGTCCATGGGATTTATCAGTCAAGAATACTGGAGTAGGTTGTCACTTCCTTCTCCAAGAGATCTTCCCAACTCAGGGACTGAACCTGGTTGCCTGAACTGTAGGTAGATTCTTTACCAAGCTTTACTGAGCTACCAGGGAAGATATCATGGGATGAACATGGCACTTTACTTTTGTGGTTTCATCCTAAAAAAACGTAATTTCATTTTAACCATGAAAAATAATCAGACAAAGCCCAATTGAGGAATAATTTACGAAATACTTGCCCAATACTCCTCAAGATTATCAAGGTCACAAAAAAACAGGTTTCTGAGAAACTGTCAACCTAGAGTTGGACATGACTGAGCGACTTTACTTTCACTTTAACCTTCATACATTGGAGAAGGAAATGGCAACCTGCTCCAGTATTCTTGCCTGGAGAATCCCAGGGACTGGGGAGCCTGATGGGTTGCTTCTATGGGGTCGCACAGAGTCGGACACGACTGAAGTGACTTAGCAGCAGCAGCAGCAGCAGAGCTGTTTAAGTAGAGTTTACCATAAGTCAGTGTAATGTGATGTCCTAGATAGGACCCTGGGACAGAAAAGGAAAATCTGTAACAACCAAGGAAATATAGCTAAAATATGGACTTTAGTTAATTAATGTATCAATGTGAGAGTGTGCTCAGTCATGTGTGACTCTTTTGCAACCCCATAGACTGTAGCTGCCAGGCTTCTCCATCAGTGGGATTTCCCAGGCAAGAATACTGGAGAGGGGTGCCAGTTCCTTCTTTAGGGAATCTTCCCAAACCAGAGATCAAACCCAGATCTTCTGCATGTCCTGAATTACAGGCAGATTCTTTACTGCTGAGCCACTGGGGAAGCCACCAATGTATCAATATTACATCACTAATGTAATAAATGTACCAGAATTAATGTAAAATGTTATTAATAGGACAAATTGAATGCATGACATGTGGGAATTCTTTTTATTCTCTTTGGATTTTTTTCTTTAAATATAAAGCTGCTCTAATATTAAATGTTTATTAAAAAATACAGTTACTATCACAGTTAGAAAATGAGGTAACACATGTAAAAGCTTTGCATAATGTATTACATATAACAGATGTTATACAGTAGCTATTATTTATGTTTCATTATATTTGCAAATATTAACATAAATGTTGAATAATAACTATTAATAACAAGTGAAATAAATCCACATTTACAATGTCAACCTCTTTCTCCCTGTTTTTAATATAGCATGCTAAATGTGTATATCCTGCTGGGATCTGCAATGATTGAATATGGTTTAGCAAATTCATAATTTGTGTTAGTTTTCAGATTGCTATTGTCAAATTTAATATTTTAAGTAGAAATTCTGTCTTCAATATAATAAATGGAAATGAAGTGGAACTGTATTACATTCCATTGAATGTATAGCATTACATTAAATAATGTTTTAAATTTCTGGGTAGAGAGACAAACTCAATATCCATATGAAGATGGTTTTGAGACAGGCTGGCACTTGGGATTTGGTACCCTTTGCTGCAGTGCTTGAACCTGGACAAATGTCTCCTGGAGCAGCAGAATACAAATACATTATACATAACCTTGTGTATGTCCAGTTGCGGGAAACTGAGAACAATAAGATATAAAAAGACCAAAAACCCAACTGCCACTTCTGAGGCTTTGGGAGCAAAGCAGGGAACTGCAAATGATCCCTATACACAGTTCTATCCAGGAGGTGGGCAGACCACTCAAGCCATCCCTCTGACCCGATCTCTGGATGCACCTCTACCCTCATACCATTTTAAGGATCAGTTTACTCCATTCCCCTCTAGGGGGCCAGCAAGGGAACCTGTTACTTGTTCTTGTGCCCTCCTGCTGCAGCGCAAGTCCCAGTAAAACTTTGCATGAACTTCTTGTCTGTCCTCTTACCAATTTTTATTGATTAAGGAATCCAAGAACTTGGGTCAGTAATGGTTTGGGTCAAGAAATGTAAAGCTATTATAGACACTCACTTTCCTTGGGGATATTCATGTGGCTGTATAATCGTGGTTGCTTGGTTCATGTAGTTCAAAGAGACTTGAGTCTTCGTGAAGAATATTCTGCTCAAGTGAAAGAGACTTGAAGCCCATGTTTTGGAAATGCAGAGGGAGAGTTTGTGGCTTCTGGGTTCTGATAAGGTAAGAATCTAGGGTTCAGTCAGGACACTTTTTGTAGGATACCACAGAATCCCATGACTTCCCAAGTAACACTACTGGTAAAGAATCTGCCTGCCAATGATGGAGATGCCAAAGGCCTGGGTTTGATCCCTGAATCAGAGAGATCCTTTGGAGTAGGAAATGGTTACTCACTACTCTATCCTTGCCTGGGAAATCCCATGAACAGAGGACCCTGGCGGGCTACAGTCCATGGAGTCTCTAAAGACTCAGACAGAACTGAGCACACACACATGCACAGAATCCTGTCCCATGTATTACTGTTTGTTCAAAGTAGTCCTCACCTCCCTCACTGACTCTGCTCCAAAATCAGGAAACTTGTTTCCCATCAGATCACCTTCCTCCTCACCTCAGGGCTTTTGCACTCTATCTGTTGGAAACATTCCTCCCCATTGCTGGCTCTCCTCTTGGCCTTGCTCAAGGGTTACTCTCAGTGAAGGATTCATTTTCCCCCATATTTAAATTGCAGTACTATTTCCACCCAATTCCCATCCCCTTTCCTTATCTTTCCTTCTTCATAGCACTGGTCTCTCTCTGACATGTCATATAATTTTCAAAATCTGGTTTATAGAGTGTATCCTGTCTCTACATGGAAGACCAACTTTGGCCTGTTTCATTCTCTGTTGTCACCGAGAGCCTGGAACAGTGCCTGACACATGCAGGGCATTCAGCAAATATTTCCAGAATAAGAGAATAGCCAAAAAAATATTAATGAGTTCACTATTTAATGAAGTTCTATGGTGATATCCTTTAGGCTTACTTTCAAACATAATTTACTGTTTTGCTTACTTAGGAAATTTTATTTTTATACATTATCTATAAGCAAAATTAAAGTGCATATTATGTCATAGAATTTGTAAATCTTCATGGAATCATTATTAATTAAAAATATCATTATGGTTTTAGGCAATAATATAATCTGCTAAATCTCAAGAATATAGTCAAATACAAAGATCCTATAAGGACACATAATATCAGAATACTCTTGCTTTTTAAAACACCTTATTAGGGACTGAAATAAGATGGTTGAGTATCTGTGATCTAGTATTTTTTTTTTTTTTTTTTTTTTTTATTATTCCAATTTTATTTTATTTTTAAACTTTACATAATTGTATTAGTTTTGCCAAATATCAAAATGAATCCGCCACAGGTTACTTTAGGTTATAGCTTGCTATTTTCAGTTGAGGATTTTATATTCTTGAGTTATTAACATAATAGACTCTAAAGAGTTCACTGGCAACATGTTTATAGGAGATTACCCATTTATATAATAAAATAACATGCTGTAAGTTTTATTAATATGTCATGATTCCAGTAATACACTAAAACCCTCATAAAAACATTAATTTTGATGTATGGCATAGATGAGGATTAGATATTAAACATGGAAAAAAAACAGAGTAAATGATTATATCCATGGATGGCCTCTAAATTAGCCATCAAATAAGGAAAAAAAATGTATAAAGACATTAGTGTGATTAAATAGTGTGAAAGTCTGTTCAGTGAACTAAGCATATAAAAGTACTACATGCATTCATACCACGTGAAAAAGACAGTCTTACTCTACACTTTTATGAATGTGTGGTGTATACTTTCAATAATGTATTTTATTTTGGTCATGACACATTATCAATATAATTATATGAAAAAATAGGTAGAGATTTTAAAAGATGTTATTACCTTAGGTTTTGGAGGCAAAGTATTTGCCATATCCCAGTTCTTTAAATATATTTATTCTTTTCACTCCAGCTTTTGAACTAGTTAAAAGCCAATCATTTGATCATTTGTGCAATTTGCTTTCAGGCAGGAAAAAGACTATATTGACTTTCTTCCTATATTTCATGCTTTGTTAATGGTATTTATCTTCATAATTAACATTTATTGCATCTTTATGCTTATAAGGATGATATAAATTACTTTAAAAACTGTTTATAATAGAATAATTAAAATGATGAAACTCAGTCCTATATATATCCCCCAGACTTGGCTTTTATGGATATTTTACATTTTCTTCAAAAATATTTTAATAACTATATAGTATTCAATAATAGTAGACCACAATTTTTAACTACTCCTGCATTGTTTGAAGTGCTAGCTTTATTT
This sequence comes from Bos javanicus, assembly GCF_032452875.1. Classification (NCBI taxonomy): domain Eukaryota; kingdom Metazoa; phylum Chordata; class Mammalia; order Artiodactyla; family Bovidae; genus Bos; species Bos javanicus. The sequence goes on along the minus strand of NC_083884.1, from coordinate 25,168,651 downwards.
TTTCCATTGTAAATAAAGTTATGATTAAAATCCTTGGGTATTGTCCAACTTGGGTTTCTCATTAAACAGCCAAGAAGAAAGTCTGGGTGCAGTTTGCTTTTTATGGGACGTGAAGTCAGGGAGCAGGAGATTGGGAAGCAGGGAATTGAAAAGCAAGCACAGGGAAGCCATCCATACAACTGCCTTGAATAGCTTGGTTGTGTCCTAGGAGACGGCAGAGGAACTGTGTAGGATATATTCCAGAATTGTCTCTCTTAGGTCCAGAGAAGAATTTATTCATTTTGTGCCCCTGCCTGTCTCACTGTCCTAGGTACCCTGGATCTGAGCTAAGCCTGCTGGGTTGAGAGGTTTAGGAAGAGGTTGGGGCAGCAAAGCAGAGACCAACTGGAGCTGGGTGTGGTCAGGGTGCACAACAGGAGCTGCCGCTGAAATGACAGGTGGTGGCTCCAGGAGTAGCAGCAGGTAGAGACACCCCTCCAGTTGGGACAGAGAGCCTGCTGCAGTTAGCACTCCCAGAACCCTCCCGTCCATAGCCTCCACCATCCCCAGTAACAGTGGATCCTTCTCAGGGCCTGATGGTGGTAGCCCCTGAGCTACCTGGTACCCACCTGACCACCCCCACGGCAGTCCTGGCTCAGCCAGAACAAGAAGAGCCCTCTCCAGGACACCTCCAACCTTACAAAAGAATTTAACGAATATAGCTGGTTCCAGTATTCCCTTTTTACTCAGACTTTTCCTTTAACATGCAAACAAGGCATTATTTCTTCCATCTTGAAAAAAAAAGAAAAATCTCTCCTCTTTCCTTTCCATTATCACTGCATTTCTCGCCTTTCCTTTACAACTAAACTGAAAGCTTTCTTTCCTCTGACTCACTGTCTTATATTCCTATCCCATTTCTTATGAAAATATTTGTCAGGCTTTTGCTGCTAATCCACTGAAATCTTCATTGTCTAGTTCACAAATTACCTCCTGGTCGCTAAATCCAACCTCAGACCCCTTCTTATTTGATTTGTTATCAGCAGTATTTGACACAGCTGTGTCTCTTACCTTCCCTTGAAAAACTTCTTCCCTTGACTTATAGGATATTTTCCCCCTGTGAGTCATTGGATGTTGCATCTGAGGCTCCTAAAATGTTTTCTCCACATTTCCCTAGATGTTGCCCCAAATATTATAATTGGTGTAACCTGAGGCCTCAGTTCTTGGACCACATCTTTCCAATATTCTCTTTCTTAATCATCTCTTCCAGAGCCCTGGATTTAAATACTATCTGTATGCTGATCATTCCTAATTTTATATTTTTAGCTGCTCCACTGTGCTGTCCTCAAAAGCCATTGTTGTTCAGTCACCAAGTCATATCCAACTCTTCGTGATCCCATGGATTGCATCATGCCAGCCCTCCCTGTCTCTCACCATCTTCCAGTTTCCCTGAGTTCATGTCCATTGCATCAGTGATGCCATCCAACCATCTCATCCTCTATCACTCTCTTCTCCTTCTGCCCTCAATCTTTCCCAGCATCAGGGTCTTTTCTAATGAGTCAGCTGTTCACATCAGGTGGCCAAAATATTGGCCATATATCAAAAACCATAGGTTAAAGCGTCTGCCTACAATGCGGGAGACCTGGGTTCTATCCCTGGGTTGGGAAGATCCCCTGGAGAAGGAAATGACAACCCACTCCAGTATTTTTGCCTGGAGAATCCCATGGATGGAGAAGCCTGGTGGGCTACAGTCCACGGGGTTGCAAAGAGTCGGACATGACTGAGCGACTTCACTTTCACTCACTTGGATATCAATTAGGCATGTGAAACTCGTCAAAGCCAAACTCCTTATTTCCCTCTCTTACAACAAAATCTCCTCCTCCTACTGTTTCCAACAGCTCAAATGTTTTCTCTATTTCTCCAATTTTTAGGTCATTTCCTTCCCCTCTTTTCTTTTCCCGCAACTGTAAACCCTAATATCACTATCTCAACACATTATCTCTGGGCACCTTGCCATCTTCTTTAACCAAGAATGTTGAAAATTTCTGAAATTGTCTTTTTTCCTCTTTTCTTAATACCCGTTTGGTGCATTTAATACAAAGCTGTCAGTGATCCTGAAAGGACCTTCCTCAGGGTATGTCATTCTGCTCAGTGTCTTCTAATGGTCCCACATTGCTCTGAGTACATGCCCATTATCTGTCACAGGTACACATAGTCCAGTTTCCTTTCTAAGAACTCACAACCTATAACTGTCTTTCCATTTTCTTCACAGGACTCTAGCTCTTCCTTATCAAAGGCACACCAGGCTTCCCTGGTGGTCTGTGGTAAAGAATCTGCTTTCAGGGGACCCTGGTCTGATCCCTGGTCCAGGAAGTTTCCACATACCATAGGCAACTAAGCCCTAGTGTTAAAACTACTAAGCCTGCACTCTGGAGCCCATGAGCCACAACTACTAAGGTCTGTGCACCCAGAGCCTGTGCTCTGTTAACAAGAGAAGCCAGCACAATGAGAAGCTCATGCCCTGCAAAGAAGAGTAGCCCCTGCTCGCCACAGAGAAAGCCTATGTGTAGCAATGAATATCCAGCCTAACCAAAATAAGTAAATAGTTTTGTGTTTTTTTTTTAAAGCACACCAAGTACATCTATATTGAATGATGTTTGCCCTTATTGTATTCTCTGCCTAAAAAGCCCTCCCACAGTTTTATCTGCATGAGTCACTATCTTACTATCTATCCCTCAATTACTTTGACCTCTATTTAAATTTCCCAAATCACGTCTTTGCTGCCACTTTATACCCACTTCCCTTTATTACTAGTTTTCCCATAGTACCCATCACTATTTAATATTCTATGTATTATACCTATTCCTTTGTGGGATAGTTGGTCCTATCCACATGTCCATAAATCATTTGGTCTATCCCATGAGATCCTTGAAACTGGATCCTATCCAAAACATCCTTGTGCATATTTGATCCATGACAAATGATTTTGGACAGGACCAAACATCAAGGACTGTTTGGTGTGGACCAAATGTCTCCATGCAAATTGTACAATATAGATGCACTGGATCAGACATAAGCTAATCCACTATCATATTTTTGGTTTCCCAGTTTATTTCAGGTAACTTTCCTAAAAGAAATCATTGTTCACTTTAATAAATGCTATATTTCCAATGATAAGAATAATATCTGATTTGCATTTTTCTACTAATTAGTGATGTTGAGCATCTTTTCATGTGTCTTATGGCCATCTGTATATCTTCTTTGAAGAAATATCTATTTACATCTTCTGGCCATTTTTTTTTTTTGATTGGGTTGTTTGCTTGATTGAACTGTATGAGTTATATATTTGCATATTTTGGAAATTAATTCCTTGTCAATGATACAATGAAGTGTCATTCCACATGAGTCAGAATGGCCATCTTTAAAAAGTCTACAAATAATAAGTGCTAGAAAGAGTGTGAAAAAAAAAAAAAAAGAACCCTCCTATGCTGTTTTGGTTGGGGCTTCCCTGGTGGCTCAGAGGATAAAGCGTCTGCCTGCAATGCAGGAGACCCAGGTTCGATCCCTGGGTTGGGAAGATCCCCTGGAGAAGGAAATGGCAACCCACTCCAGTATTCTTGCCTGGAGAATCCCATGGACGGAGGAGCCTGGCGGGCTACAGTCCACAGGGTCACAAAGAGTCGGACACGACTGAGCGACTTCACTTTCACTTTCTTCTTTCCATGCTGTTTTAGTGGGAATGTAAATTGATCCAGCCACTATGGAGAACAGTGTGGAGCTATCATATGATCTTGCAATCCCACCTTTGGACATGTATTGGAAGACAATTATAATTCAAAAAGACACATGTATTCCGATGTTCATCATAGCACTATTTACAATAGCTAAGACATCGAAGCAACCTAAATGTCTATTGACACATAAATGGATAAAGAAGATGTGGTGCATACATACAACGGAATATTACTCAATAATAAAAAGGAATAAGATAATACCATTTGTAGCAACACAGATGGACCTAGAGGTTGCCATACTTAGTGAAGTTAAGTCAGACAAAGACAAATATCATATGATATCACATACGTGGAATTTAAAAACTGGTATAAAAGGACTTATCTACAAAGCAGAAAGAGATTCACAAGCATAGAAAGAACTTGTGGTTCCAAAGGGGAAAGGTAAGGGGATAAATTAGGAATTTGGGAGCAACACATACACACTATTATAAATCAAATATATAAGTACCATAACATATATATGTACATCAAATATATAACAAATATATAAGGAACTACTGTATAGTACAAGGAACTATACTCAATATTTTGTAATAACCTACATGAGAAAAGAATCTGAAAAAGACCACATATATTTACTTATATGTGTGTGTGTAGATATAATTGAGTCGCTTTGATGTATATTAGAAACAAACACAATATTATAAATCAACTATACTTCAATAAAAAATATTTTTTAAAAAGAATAATATCTGCATTACGTTAGGCAAAATTTAAAAAAAGCAAATTAACACTTGATTTTCTATGAATGTCTCTCTGCATGTCTTCTATGCCTCAACACCTTCTGTAGAGATATGGTGCCAGTGTTGGTGCATAGAACAAAATTTTTGTTTTATGAGAACAGAAACCCCTTTAACAATATATCTGCTATATTACCCCTTGTTGGGAAAAGAATGTGTGTGCGTGTTAGTCGCTCAGTCGTGTCTGACTCTTTGCGACCCCATGGACTGTAGCCCACCAGGCTCCTCTGTCCATGGGATTCTCCAGGCAAGAAAACTGGAGTGGGATGCCAGTCCCCTCTCCAAATAAGAATATGTAGAACCTAAATGAAGCAATGGAAACAATAGGATATTAAACTCAATTTTTAAATTAATATTTACCTTCAAGTTAAATATGAAACAAAGGAAAATCTGAGTCTATGTTCTTTCAAATTTCACTATAAAGTAATTATTGGGTATAAAAGACATTCATACCATGGTTTCATAATTTCCTTTTTGGTTCTTCTTTCTTTAAATATTGAATGATTGCATTGTGTTGGGTACTTATGAAAGCAAGTTTGTTAAGGAGTTTCCTGAGATTACTAATCAATTTCCCTGTAAGAGGCAACTATGGCAATCAGAAGATGAAGGAACTGGACTTTTATTCATCCAGTAAAGGGATGAAGACATAATGTTAATTAGGCAGGAGGGCATGCAAACATTGCCCTTATAAATTGATTTCCAAGCATAATTCTACTTTACTGCTTAATAATATGCTCATATCTTAATAAAATGTAAAAAGAATATTCTAGGTGCTCTGTATTTCCAAATATTTTCTTTGATGTTTGAGAGGAAGACAATTGGAACATGTAGGATAAATAAATAAAAACTTTAACCACAGTTTCATCGAATGCTAAATTGTCTCTAGAGCAACATAAAAGCTTATTCTCTCCAATAAGAATCTTCAATTGAAGAATGAACCATCTTGGAATTCTTATTGAATATTTAACTCTCTAAGCCAAATTCAGCAAGTTCATTGCCTAAATTTGTCTTAGAAGAACCTAGAAACTGATCAATAACAAGTAAGAATGAAAACATTCTAAACGATTTAGCATTTCCACTATGAGTAAAAATAACAGAAATCAAATTAGAGTTGTGATTTTCATTAAGCTGAAGATTCACTTATTTTCTAAAGGAAGAATTAACTAATGCTTTCCATATAAATCATCAAACTTTAAATAGTATTATAACGCAAAAATATAACCCAGAGCACATTGAGTTTTGAATTGCAATTTGAAGGAAATTATTTCAAGATATTTAGAAACTAATATGTTAAGATAATGAATAGCAGAATATTACCATTTACCAATCATATACTTAAATGAAAATCTTTGTCTAATGTCATGCATCTAGTTTGCATAAATGAATTATGCATAAAACTAGAAAGTATTGAATTTAGTTAAATTAATAATGTCCCTTTCAAAACATATGTCCTCTCTATAATTATTAATTTATTAAAGTTAATTATGCTAATTTCATCATATTCTAAAGTTTAAATTAAATTTTTGTTCTTGTCTACTTCAGCTTCAAATACAAGACCACTAAAAGACTACCCAACAATTTAGTGTATTTATTTTATTTTGCTAATTAATAAAATAACAAAATAATGTTTCAAATGATGAACTTCCTACACTTAGGTTATATAAAGTATATATATTTATATATATATTTATATATCTACATTATATCTATCTAAACAAGTTCTTAATTTAAAATGTGATTTGTTAGAATCCTTTAAATTCATTACTTATAATTTTTTCAACCTGAATTAATTCCATTAAAAGGATTCTAAAGTTTAAAACCTATACTCATATGTGGATTAAGAAGGAATTGCAGAAATATTGCAATCAGCAATGTTTTCCCTTTAAATTTCAGCCGTTTAAAAATAATCTCTAGCATCTTACTATTTGTCTTCTGAATCATAAGATAAATTGGTTAAAATAGTTATTCATTAAGTAGAATGCAAATAATTCTCATATACATCGTCCTATTTTCTCCTTTCACCTTATATCTAAGATAAGCAGAAAATTTTATTACCACTGTTTATGAGAGGAAGAACTAAATCAGATCAGATCAGATCAGTCGCTCAGTCGTGTCCCACTCTTTGCGATGCCATGAATCGCAGCACGCCAGGCCTTCCTGTCCACTGCCAACAACCAGAGTTCACTGAGACTCACTTCCATCGAGTCAGTGATGCCATCCAGCCATCTCATCCTCTGTCGTCTCCTTCTCCTCTTGCCCCCAATCCCTCCCAGCATCAAGGTCTTTTCCAATGAGTCAACTCTTCACATCAGGTGGCCAGAGTACTGGAGTCTCAGCTTTAGCATCATTCCTTCCAAAGAAATCCCAGGGCTGATCTCCTTCAGAATGGACTGGTTGGATCTCCTTGCAGTCCAAGGGACTCTCAAGAGTCTTCTCCAACACCACAGTTCAAAAGCATCAATTCTTCGGCACTCAGCCTTCTTCACAGTCCAACTCTCACATCCATACATGACCACAGGAAAAACCATAGCCTTGATTAGACGAACCTTTGTTGGCAAAGTGATGTCTCTGCTTTTGAATATGCTGTCTAGGTTGGTCATAACTTTCCTTCCAAGGAGTAAGCGTCTTTTAATTTCATGGCTGCAGTCACCATCTGCAGTGATTTTGGAGCCCCCCAAAATAAAGTCTGACACTGTTTCCACTGTTTCCCCATCTATTTCCCATGAAGTGATGGGACCGGATGCCATGATCTTCATTTTCTGAATGTTGAGCTTTAAGCCAACTTTTTCCACTCTCCTCTTTCACTTTCGTCAAGAGGCTTTTGAGTTCCTCTTCACTTTCTTCCATAAGGGTGGTGTCATCTGCATGTCTGAGGTTATTGATATTTCTCCCGGCAATCTTGAGTCCAGCTTGTGTTTCTTCCAGTCCAGCATTTCTTATAATGTACTCTGGGTATAAGTTAAATAAACAGGGTGACAATATACAGCCTTGACGTATTCCTTTTCCTATTTGGAACCAGTCTGTTGTTCCATGTCCAGTTCTAACTGTTGCTTCCTGACATGCATACAGATTTCTCAGAGGCAGATTAGGTGGTCTGGTATTCCCATCTCTTTCAGAATTTTCCACAGTTTCTTGTGATCCACACAGTCAAAGGCTTTGGCATAGTCAATAAAGCAGAAATAGATGTTTTTCTGGAACTCTCTTGCTTTTTCCATGATCCAGCGGATGTTGGCAATTTAATCTCTGGTTCCTCTGCCTTTTCTAAATCCAGCTTGAACATCTGGAAGTTCACGGTTCACATATTGCTGAAGCCTGGCTTGGAGAATTTTGAGCATTACTTTACTAGTGTGTGAGATGAGTGCAATTGTGCGGTAGTTTGAGCATTCTTTGGCATTGTCTTTCTTTGGGATTGGAATGAAAATGGACCTTTTCCAGTCCTGTGGCCACTGCTGAGTTTTCCAAATTTGCTGGCATATTGAGTGCAGCACTTTCACAGCATCATCTTTCAGGATTTGGAATAGCTCAACTGGAATGCCATCACCTCCACTAGCTTTGTTCGTAGTGATGCTTTCTAAGGCCCACTTGACTTCACATTCCAGGATGCTTGGCTCTAGGTCAGTGATCACACCATCATGATTATCTGGGTCATGAAGATATTTTTTGTACAGTTCTTCTGTGTATTCTTGCCACCTCTTCTTAATATCTTCTGTTTCTGTTAGGTCCATACCATTTCTGTCCTTTATCGAGCTCATCTTTGCATGAAATGTTCCTTTGGTATCTCTGATTTTCTTGAAGAGATCTCTAGTCTTTCCCATTCTGTTGTTTTCCTCTGTTTCTTTGCACTGATCGCTGAAGAAGGCTTTCTTATCTCTTCTTGCCATTCTTTGGAACTCTGCATTCAGATGCTTATATCTTTCCTTTTCTCCTTTGCTTTTCACTTCTCTTTTTTTCACAGCTATTTGTAAGGCCTCCCCAGACAGTCATTTTGCTTCTTTGCATTTCTTTTCCATGGGGATTGTCTTGATCCCTGTCTCCTGTACAATGTCACGAACCTCATTCCATAGTTTATCAGGCAATCTATCTATCAGATGTAGGCCCTTAAATCTATTTCTCACTTCCACTGTATAATCATAAGGGATTTGATTTAGGTCATACCTGAATGGTCTAGTGGTTTTCCCTACTTTCTTCAATTTAAGTCTGAATTTGGCAATAAGGAGTTCATGGTCTGAGCCACAGTCAGCTCCTGGTCTTGTTTTTGCTGACTGTATAGAGCTTCTCCATCTTTGGCTGCAAAGAATATAATCAATCTGAATTCGGTGTTGACCATCTGGTGATGTCCATGTATAAAGTCTTCTCTTGTGTTGTTGGAAGAGGGTGTTTGCTATGACCAGTGCATTTTCTTGGCAAAACTATATTAGTCTTTGCCCTGCTTCATTCCATATTCCAAGGCCAAATTTGCCTGTTACTCCAGGTGTTTCTTGACTTCCTACTTTTGCATTCGAGTCCCCTATAATGAAAAGGACATCTTTTTGGGTGTTAGTTCTAAAGAACTAACATGGTGAGATATAATTTGCCAGATTTAATATTCAAACCTATAGGTGACTAACACTAGTAACTAATTCCTTTCTTGTCTTTTAAGTGCTTAAAATACTATTAAAATAGTTGCTGATATTAATAATATTAATACTACTAATAAAGTTGCTCACAGTTAACACCTGTTCTTACATACCATTTCACTACCTACCAAAGTTTATCATAATATGATCTTTTTTGAAACTTTTCACAATAATATTGAATATCCACAAAGAAGTCTTGTCTTAAATGAAAGAAGGACAAATTTGAAATTACTGAGAATGAATAGTTTTTGTGAGCTTTTCTTTGTTGTTTATTTTATTTTATTATTTAATGAGACAGCTTTCCTAATTCAAAATATGTTGGATACCAAAAATGTAACAATGCCCACTTCTTACTGAGCATCTTTCAGTATCAGGCTCTATGGCATTTTTCAAAGTTTATCTTTTAAACATTTTTCTTCAAAATTTTGTTTTGTATGTTACTGTCCTCAGGATTTAAATAAGGAAAATGAGATTCAGGGTTTAAGTAGATTGCTAAGATCATATAGTCAGTGGTGGGACCAACTGAACCAGTGTTTGTTGATCGTAATTTTTCTTGCTAAGGACTATGGCTAACACTTACGCTTGATACTTATTTTCTTTGCTTTAAAACTTTGTCTATGAGCTTTTGTTTATTTGCATTTTGTAGTGGATCCATGATATATAAAAAAGTTACAAAATATACAATTTTGTGTAAAATGAAATTTACATATGGATTTAAAGCAGGATAGGCTTCCCTGATGGACTTCCCTGGTGGCTCAGATGGTAAAGCATCTGCCTACAATGCGGGAGACCCAGCTTCAGTCCCTGGGTTGGGAAGATCTCCTGGAGAAGGAAATGGAAACCCATTCTAGTATTCTTGCCTGGAAATTCCCATGGACAGAGGAGCCTGGTAGATTACAGTCCATGGGATCGCAAAGAGTCGGACACGACTGAGCAACTTATGACTATGAGGCTTCCCTGATGGCTCAGCTGATAAAGAATCTGGCCGCAATACAGGAGACCCGTTTTGATTCGTGGGTTGGGAAGATCCACTGGAGGAGGGCTACCTACTCCAGTATTTTTGGGCTTCGCTAGTTGCTCAGCTAGTAAAGAATCCACCAGCTATGTGGGAGACCTGGGTTCGATCCTTGGGTTGGGAAGATCCCCTGGAGAAAGGAACAGCTACCCACTCCAGTATTCTGGCCTGGAGAATTTCATGGACTGTATAGGCCATGGTGTCACAACGAATGGAACACTACTGAGCATCTTCCACTTTCACTTTTCAGACGATAATGCTGGTATGTCTTCTACCAGTTCCTTAGCTCTGTTATTCAGAGGCAAATATTATTCTCTTAGTCTTTTGCTGAGTACTTTCAGAGAACACTTTGGGAAACCAATCACAACTGGTAATACACAGTGCTCTGATAAAATGATCTTTATACCTTTCACTGAATAATATATTTTAGAAAGATGGAAGTACTTATTTCAGTTTCTTGAGTCAATGATGGAACGATAGGTCACAATGTTTCTAGGTTTTGTCAAATGCTGAACTTTCACTACAACCCAATGTCAGTAGACTGGATTTGCTGAGTGCTGGTGAGAGAACTTGTTTGATTCGATAATGTTTTTTCCTTTTCTGTTATTTATATAAATTAAAAAATTTGGTTTTGTTTGTTAAACGCTTTGATGGAGAATTCAGTCTCAGTGGGTCCCAATAAACCCTTCTCTCCTGCTAATACGGTAGGGACTCATTCTCCGGGGCCCACGGTCCAAAAAAAAAAAAAAGTGATTCTTCACGCTTGTTTGCATGTTTATCACAGAATTTTTTCACAAAGAATGTGATGGAAAATTCTAAGCCCCCATGTCTACTACAATGACTCTAGGGTGTGCCATTCAGTTGGCAGAACTTGCCAAAATTCTTCTCTACCAATCTTTTATTACTGGAATATAGTTTTCTGTAATTGGCTCCATACTTTGCTTAAAGCACACGGTGCCCTAAGGAGGCAAATATTATAGACTTTGGCATTTCAGCTGTTTGCAAAAAAAAAAAAAAATATGTCTGTCATTATGTTAAGACCTCATTGGATGCTTTCATAAGCTTTAGTTATGCACAAGTATCGGGTGTAGTGAGAGAAGAACAGGGCAGATAGTGCTTCTTGGCTGTAAATGGTATCTATCCATAGATCATTCCAAGGAGAGGTCCAACTTGCATTTTCTGGTTTTGTTAACAGCCATATGGTTAGGAAAATCTGTAGTATCTGGGTGACAAAAGGACTGCATCCTTTTCATTGAAAAATGCCAAAAAAAAAAAAAAAACCACAACCTTTTCTTAATTAATAAATTGGCCACCCAATTTGAAAAGAACCACTTGAGTATATTTCTAGGATCATTTCCTTCCTTAGGAAAACACAAAAATCAAATTGATGTTCTTTACATTCTCATTCCTCAGCACTTATTTAAATATCATTTTCTTAAACTTTGAGTGTTCTTATTGTACATTTAGGGAGATAAGATTTAGGTAAATAATGTAAGAGAATCTCCTCCTTTTTGACTACAAGGAATATTCAAGCTGCTGTTCATCAGTCCTACCCAATTACTGATAATCTAGAAGTTGCCTTTTCCGCTATAACCCTAAGAATCAGGACCCCCACATCCCACTTATTTGTAGTAGAAAGACCAGGTTCACGAGTGTCCTCATTTGAAGACTGTGTCCACAGAGAGCAGTAGGTATTGAACTGAGCAATGTCTTAAAGCAGGGATGGATAACTGTAATTGGAAGACCCACTACCAATGCCAATAAGAGGGCATGCCAATATCATTCCATTAGCTGGCTCCCACTTGTTTTTCTGCTGCAATTTGGGAGGCTGTGCAGGCAGCTGGGCAACTGCCTTGTGGTAATTTTTTTGTTTTTTTTCTATACAGTCTTTGCTGGTCAGGTTTCCTCATCCTGTGTTCCACATATGTCATCTCAAGTTCCAATGACTCAGCTTCATACACAGCCTTGGAAAATTGCTGCCTCTTTATTCTTGCTCTTTCCAATGTATTGCATAATTTAAAAGCTATACATTGCTTACTTCATTATTTAACACCTGGGTCTCAACATCCTTTTATTCTCTCAAAAACCTCTTGGGAAAAGATGTTTTGGTTTCCACTGTCTCCTCCTGCCACACTGAAACTACTCTTTGAGTTGCATACTTTTAATCAACCTAATTCCCTGGGGTACTTGATTTAATAAAGGGCAAATAAAGGGTATAATGAAAGAAAAACTTCCTTACACCCTTTAGGTTTTGTTACTGGGCCTGAGCATTAAAATGACGAAAGACAGATTAATAGAAGAAAATCATCCAGATTTTATTTGATAATTTCACATGCACACAGGAATCTTCAGAAGAAAAATAGACCTAAAGAAGCAGTGAGAACTGACAGTGTGTAAGCTTTTTAAACAGAGAAATGTATATTTTTGGAAAAAGTTACAAGACAAAAGAATTTAGGCTGGAATAATAAGTTGTGGGAAAGAGAGTAGAAAATGTAAGTGAGGAAGTAGTGGATGATCAGGGTTATTTTCGTGGGGTTATCCGTACAGATCCATTTCAGAATCAGCTTAGTCTCCAGTGATAAGAATGGCATTCTCTTCTTGGTACAAAAAGGACACTTTTCTCACAGAAAATTTGGTGATTTATGTTGAGATAGAAATGGGAAGCCAGGGACGTCAGAGAACCCTTTTGTACCTGCTGTTTCTCAAGTACCGTTAGCTCAAAATAACCAACATGTCAAAATTGCATATTTGGAGTCTGCATGCTCTGATACCCTTCATGGTACTAGATAAAAACTTTAGTGCTTATCTGTAAATTCTCTTCAATGGAAAGAAGGTGGGGTGGATTGATAGTGTGATAATTAGATTATTTCCTATATTCTTTATACTCATTTTACAAGACTATTCCTGCCTTTCTTTATCTCATAATTAGACATATTCTTTTGTACAACCTTAAGGAAACTAGCTAACTGGAAAAAATTCAAAACTCAAGTCTTATTCTAGAACATCTTTCCTTGGCATTAAAGAGAATGTACTTGCTCAAATAAAGTTTCTCTGTACAACAATAAGAATAGTAACAATCATTAATTCAATAATTGAACTCCTACCATATCTAATTCACAAAAGTAACATTAACACATTAAGAAAATAATATATATATATAATATATATATATACACCCTCATGTATGTCGGTATTAATGAGATTGGTATTATTAAATACAAAAACCAGGAGATGGTGAAGCACAGGGAAGCCTGAAGTGCTGCAGTCTGTGGGGTCGCCATGAGTCAAACATGACTTAGTGCCAGGATAACATAACTAACAAGTAGTATAATTAGCCTTTAAGCTCAGATCTTTTTTCAAACTCTTTACACTTTTTTTCCTATTATTCCTCATCTGCTCATAACAACTTAACTCATACTGTAAGCAACACAAAGTATGGAAAGGTTAACTATATTCAAAATTTGAGAAGAAAATATTCCATAACTGAACTCCATAACCATAACTGAATCTTGGAGTGAAATGGGGATTTTCTATTGAAAAACTCTTCTTTCAACATATTAAATGTATATATCTTTTCTTTCTCGTCTGTTCAATGAGAAAGTCTGTATTTTAAACATAGTTGCTACCCATAAGTCCAGATTACCCTCTTAATTTTCAGATCATGTTTTATAGGATTTTGAACAGGTTGGAATTAACTAGAATGTCTTAGTATTTGCCAAAATCTTTTCCAAAATTATTTTTCTGGAGAAGGCATAACACAAGAGTTACAGGCCAGTTCACAGACTCTTTTTATTTTTAAAATCATCTAATCTCCATATGGAGATATTGCAAAACATAAATTTACATGAGGTCTTTAGATAATTCAAGTAGTAGAATGCGAGAGTTGGCAGTGAGGTGAATAGTTTTTTTTTTTTTTTTGTAACACTTCTCAAGTAATAATTCTCCCCAAAACTAATTTTAATTTTAAATCAGATGAACTTGAATGATTATGTGAGCATATTGAGGTAAAGTCCAACATGGGCTTATTTTCTAAGATAGAAGCTCATTTCAAGTACCTTATTTCTAGGATAGCTATAAACTATTTGATTTTTATCCATAAAGAGTTTCCTTTGAAATTTAGTCTTAAATAATTGTGCACTGACTAAAAAAAGTCATGAAGACAACTCATTTTCTGATTCTTTATGGGCTACAACATAAGATGACAATTCTATTCCATTTTGCATTATTTCTTCTAACTCTGGAAGTCAAACATGAACCAAATAATAATGATACTACAGAGCTATTACTATGGTTACTAGTAACAATAATAATGAATTACCAATTAGTTTAATCCAAGTAAACATTGGATCAGAAATACAGTTAACCAAGATATATTATAAAGTTGAACTTTGGCTTTTGTAAAGATATATTTTGAGTACTGAAAAGTTTTTTAAAACTCCTAAAATTTTTTATAATTAAAAAATTAAATATTTAAAATATTAGAATATTTTTAAAATACTTAGAAATATTTAACATTGTATTAAACATACTTTCCACCTAATATCACTAAAATTCTACTGTTTCATGACATTTATCATGTCAGATATCAGCCTGCATTTCATACCCTTAATAGATAGATGATTTTTAGATGTAATTAGCATTTATTTATTTTTATATTGGAGAATAATTGCTTTACAATGTTGTGCTAGTTTGTTCTATACAACAACATGAATTAGCTATACGTATACCTATATCTCCTCCCTCTTGCTTATACCCACCCCTACGGCCCTCCTCTAGATTACCACAGAGCACCAAGCTGAGCTCCCTGTGTTATAGAGGAGCTTCCCACTAGCTTAGACAAAATTTTAACTCCTTTATTTAATAGGGTTAAAGATGTGAACTCCAAGGGTGAAGATTGTTTATATAGGGAATCAGTAACTTAAGTTGTCAACAATTCATCAAAGTAATACTATATGGAACAAGGTAGTAAAGCAATTAATGTGCAATTTGAATCTTCTAGGAAAAAGAAAAGCCACTTTAAGGAAGAAGAGTGTCTACCTAGAGACTTCTTCCATATGTCCAGATTTTAAAGACATCAGAAAAATAATTTTAAGTTCGGAAATAATTCAAGAAGACAGATGGAACGTCTTTTAAATGTTATATAGTGATGACTTTTCATCTAAGGATTGTTTGAGGAAATGTACTTAACTCACTATTTTTCATTGATTAAAGTATGCAGACCAATTAGTTATTAATAGGTGGCAACATACATTTTGTGTAGTAACGGTGCACATAATTTCTTTTCATTGGAACAGATAATCCCAAAATTCAAGACCCTATTAGATAGTCAAAACACAGCTAGCCTTGAAATTCCAATTTATAAAATACTCTGTTAATCAGTCATAAAATCTTACTGCTTTCTTCATTAAACCACATAACAACTATGAATTTACCCTTTTATATTATGCTTCAATAAGGGACATGCATATACAAAGGAATAGATGCAAAGCAAATTGTGATATAAGATCAGAGAGTATCAAAGCTCTAGGAATAATAGAATTATGTCTATAGGCCAACATGAGTGATGTTTTTGAAAAATACTTTGTAAAACAAAAAGATTTTTGGAAGAATAAAATGTATTTAGATAAAAGTGGTTAAGGAATGAATAAATCAGTGGTTTATTCAGTATAAATTATTGGCTCATGGGGTAAAGTAGCTTACTGAAAAAGAGGCTAACTCAACTCCTAATATTACTTGACTTTGTCCTGACTCTAAAAAGAATGGTATCTCAATTATATCAGATCCATTACTCCCTTTAAAACTTGGCAAAATACATTATTGATGGAAAGATTGAATAAAAAGTACAGACAGTTTCCATATCCCTCATACACACACACACGCACATACACAATTTCCCTTATTATTATTGGCTTTATGTGAGTGTGAGACAATGGTTATAAGTGATAAATTAATATTGACACATTAATATTAACTAAAGTCCATGGCTTGCATTAGAGTTCATGCTCTGTGTTATACAGTTCTACGGGTCTAGCCATATGCATAATGTTATGTATCCACATTATAGTATCATACGAAATAGTTTCACTGCCCTAAAAATCCTCTGTGCTCTAACGACTTATCTCTGAAAATTTGGCAACTACTGATCTTTTTACTATATAGTTTACCTTTTCCAGAATGTCATGTGGGTGGAATCATACAGCACATAGTCTTTTCAAATCTTCTCTCTTTTATTAATATACATTTAAGTTCCCTCCATGCATTTTTACAGCTGGATAGATCATCTTTTAAAATTATTGAATCATATTCCACTGTATGTTGTACCATGGTATGTTTACTTATTCATCCATTAAAGGACATCTTGGTTGCTTCCAATTTGGGGCAATTATTGATAAAGCTGTTATAAATATTTGTGTAAGGATTTTTATATGGACATATGTTTTCAACTCATTTTAGTAAACATCAAAGGGTGTGATTGCTGGATCATATGGTAAGATTAGGTTCAGCTTCATGGCTTGTAAAATAACAGTTTGTATTCCTACTAGCAATGAACGAGAGTTATCATTGCTGTAGATCCTTGCCATCATTCAGTGTTATTACATTCAGTTCAGTTCAGTTCAGTTGCTCAGTTGTGTCTGACTCTTTGCAACCCCATGTGGACTGTAGCACACCAGGCTTCCCTACTTTCTTTTTATAACAAATATTTCACAAGATTTCCATTAATATCCTAAAAAAAGTCATGAATTAAATAACTCAGAAAGCACATAATTTACAGCAAATAAAGTGTTCTTTCACATAAAAAATAAAAGTAATTCATTATACAGTAATTTATATTTTAATATAAAAGTTCCTGGACTTGAGTAAGCCTGATAGCATATTGTAATAATCAGAAACTTGGACAGACAGATACTATTGATAATTTCAGAGCTATAAACACAGACCAATCCCACAAGATTTTAGTGACTGACTCAAATATCACAAATGGTGATATTTGAATGATCAGGATGATGACTTTTTCTGAGATATGAACAAATATTGGTAAGATTCCAAAGAAACAAAGTCTTTTCTCCCTTTATAGAGTAAGTTTCTTCCTGAAACTGTTAAAGCATATTTAAAAATAAATATACAAATTTTATATATGTTAATATTTAAATATATTTAGTTTCAAGGCTTGAATAATTAATTATAAACAGGCCTTTAAGCTACAAATCTATTTCCTGGAATATTTGAATGCCACAATATGTGAGTCTCACCCATGCAGGATGCAGGAAGGCCAGCATCCTCACCCCATCCTATAAATTTCAATAACACATCCCGTTTCAGTATAGCAAATAAAATTTCCCCTCAAAGTGATGAAACATTCCATATTGGGCTTCAGTATTTCAATAAGAATCTATATTAAGATCTATATTATGTTTGGAAGGCCAAATATTTAGTTACAAAATAAAAATAAATTGACAACAATGTGTTCTAAATCTGATCATTGAGATTCCAGTGGAAATACAATTACATTTGGGTTCAATTATCTTCAAGTTCACAATTTTATGTACGTCCTAAAGAAGAATCTTTCATCATTTGACCAGGTTGAGGAGCTCAGATTTCCTTATTATATTTATTATCATTATCCTTCTTTCAATTTTTTTTTCCAATTTTTCACTCTGGATGTCTTCTCCATACTTTCATTAACAACACCCCAATCTCAGCCCTGGGATTTCTTTGGAGGGAATGATGCTGAAGCTGAAACTCCAGTACTTTGGCCACCTCACACGAAGAGTTGACTCATTGGAAAATACTCTGATGCTGGGAGGGATTGGGGGCAAGAGGAGAAGGGGACGACAGAGGATGAGATGGCTGGATGGCATCACTGACTCAATGGACGTGAGTCTGAGTGAACTCTGGGAGTTGGTGATGGACAGGGAGGCCTGGCATGCTGTGATTCATGCGGTCGCAAAGAATCGGACATGACTGAACGACTGAACTGAACTGAACTGAATCTCTACTAAATATTATTTTTGATATTTTAGAAGATAACCTTTTCTATGTATTTCTTGAAACCTTTTAAATTTTATATTTTGGTCTTCAGACAATGGCTCAGGGGTAAAGAATCTTGCCTGCAATGCAGGAGACCACCTGCAATGCAGGAGACTCATGTTTGATTCCTGAGTTGGGAAGATTCCTTGGAAGAAGGAAATGGCAACCCAATCCATTATTCTTGCCTGGAGAATCCCATGGACAGAGGAGCCTGGCAGGTAGCCCATGGGGTTGCAAAAAGAGTCAGACACAACTTAGCAACTAAACCACCTTAAAGCAATACTATTAGTAATAGAAAAAGTATCACATGGTTTTGAGAAAGAAAATAATATGACCCAAGCAAAATTTCAGGAACTTTTATCATTTTGAATTTTGTAGAATCAGTTAGAACATGTATATAGTACACCTTTAAAATAAATAGGGATGAAGCTATTAGAGATTCCTAGTTGGGAGTTTAAAAAAATTTCACTTAATACACACAGTCATAAAAGAAGAGGAAGAAATGGGAAAATGCAGCAAATAAGCTTTAGAAAGCTAGGAATTACAGAATTTATTTATAAGGCATGAGGGTACAGTAGATCACTAGTGATTATGATGTACCTTGACTGATTTTTGGAGAAATGACAGGAGTAAGAGGCATAGGGAAATCAAGAGTAGGAGCAAGTTTAGAGCATAACAAACTTAGTTATTTAATCTTTAGGTTGTCAATGAGACTGGGGGTTTACATTATCCAAGTAACATTCTGAGAATAAGAACTAATGAGATTATAGTGTCCACTCTAAATATCCTTCAATCCACTGGTTTGCATTTCCACATAACCACACCCTGCCATCACTTAGAATGCATGACTAGAGTTCTGAGGAGATATAAGAATTGTACTTATGAAACATTTATAATTGAACTCATGGAATGTGTAATGTTTCCAAAGGGGAGAAGAAAATAAAGAGAATTACATTTGAAACTTGGCAAAAGCCTCAATTCAAGACAGGAAGAGAATGAGAACTTATCTTTATCATTCATTGAGTCACTTTTAATTGAGCATAAATTTCACCAACACATCTTCCAGATGTAGGATGTTGTTGTTTATTGCTGAGTCATATCTGACTCTTTTGGACTCCATGGCCTGTAGCCCACCACAACCCTCTGTCCATGGATTTCCCAGGTTTAAGAATACTGGAGTGAGCTTCCATTTCCTTCTCCAAGGGATCTTTCAAACCCAGAGTTGGAACCGGTGTCTTCTGCGTGGGAAGGGGGATTCTTTACCACTGAGTCACGAGGGAAGCCCTCGATGCAGGATATTGTTGGGCAATTTGAGATGTAAACAGAGATCTGAAAAGGGCTCAAAGTCCAATTTGGGGTGGGATAGGTACAGAAGACAATATTCTAAGGTGTTAGATAGCCAAACAGAATCTTAAAATGGATGGTAGATGTTGAGTAGAGACAAAAGGAACAAAAAAGGCTGAGGTGAAGAAATACAACACATTCAAAAATGCTAATATCTTCATTTGAATGGACCATGTTTAAAAAAGAAAATTAGTGGATTGTCAGACTCAGGTATATTGCAAGTTTAAAGTGCTTATCTTGATTAAAGCACTGCCTGTGTATTTGCTTAGAATAGTAGCTAGAGTTGGTTGTTGGTTGTATACGTTTTTACGGAATAATATACCACAAGAAGTCAATGGCACAATAGCTCAGTTTTCCTAATTGCATCTGTATCTTATTTATATTACTCTTGAAAATAATGCAGTGGTTATGCAAAGAGTCGGACACGACTGAGTGACTGAACTGAACTGAACTGAAATGTTAATATTTGGAAATTTTCTTAAAGCATACATATGAAAACATTCCACGCATACATTTTAAAATGCTTTCTGATGTGACATTCTAAAGAGGAAAACATAGACATTTAAAACAAAGATCCATTACAAGCCTGCAGATATTCCAGTTGAAAACTAAAAAAGACAGGAGTGTAGTTATTGAACACAACAGGTTTTTGTTTTTTGCATGTTACAGTGCTTTTTGGTAAAATAGCATTAAAATCCTATGAACTAATTGCAATTTCCATGTAAATTGACTCCCATAAGTACAATCCTATTTAATCCTTGACACTAATGACACCAACCTACATAAAAATATCCCATGACTATCTAACTCCAGGTGACAATGACATTTTATGAACTAGTTCTAACATATTAACCTTAAAGAAAATGCATTTAGTTCAATAAATCTGTATAAATATTTCACTATTTTGTTGGTTAATTCATTTCTACAGCAGTATATCACTTTTAAGATTAAATAGAACTTAAAAGAAAAACTAAACTATCATTCTCGTTGAGACTCTTGTCATACACATATCGAGTAATTTATTTTCATGGCATATCCTTGAATGCAGGTTTAAAACAATTATTGACTCTCATCTCCTGGGAAGATGCATAGAGGGGTTTCTGTCTCCTGAGACAGGTGTCCTTGCCCTGTTTGAGAATCTTGGAGGCTGTACTGAGGATCCAGTGGTGACATATACTGTTTGTTTTCTTTTCTTTAGAATTATTACATTTTGCTTTGCATATGAGTTCTATTGAAATTGGCAAAATAATGTGAGTAAAAAATTACCTAAAATTTAAAAAATTGTTGAGAGATGTACATTCAACTACTAACATTTTTGCTTATGAAAAATGTTGACATACATTTGAATTCTTGATGGAAAAGTCAGAGTAGGTATTGAGAGGATAACAGGTAGGAAGGCCAGAGGTCCACCAGCAGGAGAAAATAAACTGCAAGTGGTAGATGTTTATTTCTTTCACTACACAAAATTAAAAGAGGCTACTTTTAGTTCTGTGTTGAGGACACCTTGTTCTGCCTTGAGCTAATCAATGTGTTTTCCTTATGGAAACGTTTTTCTTAAGCTAAGTTAATGAAACTATGTATTTGCTTTGGAATTTGCCTTTCTTCAAAATGGTTCTGCTTAAGATTAGCTTTTTTCTTTTCTCAAACTTGGGGTGATAATGACTCAACAAACCAGTATTCCTCTCATTTGTTATATGGCCTGGGGTGGTGGGGAGATGACACACCTGATGCCCTCCTATCTTAAAAATGCATATTGTGGGAGAGGGGCCTGGTGAAACTCCCTGAGCCTTGAGATGTCTCTCTTACCTAATTAGTAGATTTCTAACAGACATTAAAACATCTTGCTAAAAACTAGCAAGAGGGCACTCTTTCTGTCCCCTTCTGATGTCTATGCCATAACTTTCCCTATTTCTAATATACTTGAATAAAACTTTGCTATACACAAAGCCCCAAGTAGTCAAGCCTTGCCTCTGAACCCAGATCAAAACCCCTTCCTCGGGAGATCATGAATCCCAGCATAACACATGGCTCACAGCAGCAAACTTTCAGTATATAAGAGAGGAAAATTTTATTTTTCCTTTTGGGGGCCTGGAAATTAAGCTGATAAAAGACAGATTACCAAAAGAAAAACAAGCAAAAGCTTATTAATGTGTGCACTGAGCATAGAAATGGGGAAATCCAGTGATGAGAAACTCAAAGTGGTGGTTAGAACTTGGGTTTTAACAGCATTTTAATAACAACAACAATAACAACAAATACACTTTCTACAGAAGTCAGAGGACAGAAGAGAAGGACTTTCATAAGACAGCAAAAACAAGACCAGGAGCTGACTGTGGCTCAGACCATGAACTCCTTATTGCCAAATTCAGACTTAAATTGAAGAAAGTAGGGAAAACCACTAGACCATTCAGGTATGACCTAAATCAAATCCCTTATGATTATACAGTGGAAGTGAGAAATAGATTTAAGGGCCTACATCTGATAGATAGAGTGCCTGATGAACTATGGAATACAGTTCGTGACATTGTACAGGAGACAGGGATCAAGACCATCCCCATGGAAAAGAAATGCAAAAAAGCAAAATGGCTGTCTGGGGAGGCCTTCCAAATAGCTGTGAAAAGAAGAGAAATGAAAAGCAAAGGAGAAAAGGAAAGATATAAACATTTGAATGCAGAGTTCCAAGAATAACAAGAAGAGATAAGAAAGCCTTCTACAGCCATCAATGCAAAGAAATGGAGGAAGACAACAGAATGGGAAAGACTAGAGATCTCTTCAAGAAAATTAGAGATACCAAGGGAACATTTCATGCAAAGATAGCCTTGATAAAGGACAGAAATGGTATGGACCAAAGAGAAACAGAAGATATTAAGAAGAGGTGGCAAGAATACACAGAAAAACTGTACAAAAAAGATCTACATGACCCAGATAATTATGATGGTGTGATCACTCACCTAGAGCCAGACATCCTGGAAGGTGAAGTCAAGTGGGCCTTAGAAAGCATCACTAAAAACAAAGCTAGTGGAGGTGATGGAATTCCAGTTGTGCTATTTCAAATCCTGAAAGATGATGTTGTGAAAGTGCTGCACTCAATATGCCAGCAAATTTGGAAAACTCAACAGTGGCCACAGGACTGGAAAAGGTCAGTTTTCATTCCAATCCCAAAGAAAGGCAATGCCGAAGAATGCTCAAACTACCACACAATTGCACTCATCTCACATTCTAGTAAGGTCAGATCAGATCAGTCGCTCAGTCGTGTCCCACTCTTTGCGACCCCATGAATCACAGCACACCAGGCCTCCCTGTCCATCACCAACTCCCGGAGTTCACTCAGACTCACGTCCATCGAGTCAGTGATGCCATCCAGCCATCTCATCCTCTGTCGTCCCCTTCTCCTCCTGCCCCCAATCCCTCCCAGCATCAGAGTCTTTTCCAATGAGTCAACTCTCACATGAGGTGGCCAAAGTACTGAACTTTCAGCTTTAGCATCATTTCTTCCAAAGAAATCCCAGGGCTGATCTCCTTCAGAATGGACTGGTTGGATCTCCTTGCAGTCCAAGGGACTCTCAAGAGTCTTCTCCAACACCACAGTTCAAAAGCATCAATTCTTCAGTGCTCAGCCTTCTTCACAGTCCAATTCTCACATCCATACATGACCACAGGAAAAACAGCCTTGACTAGATGAACCTTTGTTGGCAAAGTGATGTCTCTGCTTTTGAATATGCTATCTAGGTTGGTCATAACTTTCCTTCCAAGGAGTAAGCGTCTTTTAATTTCATGGCTGCAGTCACCATCTGCAGTGATTTTGGAGCCCAGAAAAATAAAGTCTGACACTGTTTCCACTGTTTCCCTATCTATTTCCCATGAAGTGATGGGACCAGATGCCATGATCTTCGTTTTCTGAATGTTGGACTTTAAGCCAACTTTTTCACTCTCCACTTTCATTTTCATCAAGAGGCTTTTGAGTTCCTCTTCACTTTCTGCCATAAAGGTGGTGTCATCTGCATATCTGAGGTTATTGATATTTCTCCCAGCAATCTTGATTCCAGCTTGTGTTTCTTCCAGTCCAGCGTTTCACATGATGTACTCTGCATAGAAGTTAAATAAACAGGGTGACAATATACAGCCTTGACGAACTCCTTTTCCTATTTGGAACCAGTCTGTTGTTCCATGTCCAGTTCTAACTGTTGCTTCCTGACATGCTAGTAAAGTAATGCTCAAAATTTTTCAAACCAGGCTTCAGCAATATGTGAACCATGAACTTCCTGATGTTCAAGCTGGTTTCAGAAAAGGCAGAGGAAGCAGAGATCAAGTTGCCAACATATGCTGGATCATCGAAAAAGCAAGAGAGTTCCAGAAACACATCTATTTCTGCTTTATTGATTATGCCAAAGCCTTTGACTGTGTTGATCACAATCAACTGTGGAAAATTCTTCAAGAGATGGGAATACCAGACCACCTGACCTGCCTCTTGAGAAATTTGTATGCAGGTCAGGAAGCAACAGTTAGAACTGGATACGGAACAACAGACTGGTTCCAAATAGGAAAAGGAGTACCTCAAGGCTGTGTATTGTCACCCTGTTTATTTAACTTCTATGCAGAGTACATCATGAGAAATGTTGGACTGGAAGAAACACAAGCTGGAATCAAGATTGCCTGGAGAAATATCAATAACCTCAGATATGCAGATGACACCACCCTTATGGCAGAAAGTGAAGAGGAACTCAAAAGCCTCTTGATGAAAGTGAAAGTGGAGAGTGAAAAAGTTGGCTTAAAGCTCAACATTCAGAAAACGAAGATCATGGCATCTGGTCCCAACACTTAATGGGAAATAGATGGTAAACAGTTGAAACAGTTTCAGACTTTATTTTTCAAGGCTCCAAAATCACTACAGATGGGACTGCAGCCATGAAATTAAAAGACGCTTGCTCCTTGGAAGGAAAGTTATGACCAATATTTTGAATATAGCATATTCAAAAGCAGAGACATTATTTTGCCAACAAAGGTCCGTCTAGTCAAGGCTACAGTTTTTCCTGTGGTCATGTATGGATGTGAGAGTTGGACTGTGAAAAAGGCTGAGCGCCAAAGAATTGATGCTTTTGAACTGTGGTGTTGGAGAAGACTCTTGAGAGTCCTTTGGACTGCAAGGAGATCCAACCAGTCCATTCTGAAGGAGATAAGCCCTGGGTGTTCTTTGAAAGGAATGATGCTAAAGCTGAAACTCTAGTACTTTGGCCACCTCATGAGAAGAGTTGACTTATTGGAAAAGACTCTGATACTGTGAGGGATTGGGGGCAGGAGGAGAAGGGGACGACAGAGGGTGAGATGGCTGGGTGGCATCACTGACTCGATGGACGTGAGTCTGAGTGAACTCCGGGAGTTGGTGATGGACAGGGAGGCCTGGTGTGCTGCGATTCATGGGGTCGCAAAGAATCAGACATGACTGAGCAACTGAACTGAACTAAATACAATGGAAAATCTAGCGAAAGATAAAGGCTAGTTTGTAACATTTGCTAGGTAAATTTCCTCAGTTCCCCTCTCTGGGCTGATAGCGCTATCTCCAATAATAAAGTTCTGTCTTTACTAAAAAGAAATGGTTCATCTTTACAAAATTTTAACTTGATTATAGTTAGGTAAATAGAGGTAAAGTAAAGAGATTTTCTTGTATCTGCTTCTTCTCAATTGTATTTAGTTCAAGATAATATGTCAGAGAGGCATATTTGGGGGTGGTAGATTTTTATACCTCTCAGAAGTTTTTTTCAATGTCATTGGTAAGAAAAGTGATATCTTTATTTACAAAGATAGAGGAAATATTTTAAAGCTTTTAAGTGAAAAAAATGGTTTAAATTAGTTTTATGATTTTAGGTACTTTGGCTATAAGATATACATGGCTATGATGCAAGCTATTTGTGACATTACTAATACATGTTCCAAAGTATCCTGTTCAATAGTTCAAGGAGGTTCAAAAAATTAACTTTTTTTTTTCTTAAATAATATACAAGGAAATTTTTTTTCTGTACTATTTGTATTTTTTTCACAAGTTGTATACAAAATATAACAACATTTCACAATATGTATACAAACCTGAGGCCATCACCACCTTCAAGATACTGAAAGCAGAATAGCTATGCATTCCATCAATTAAGAAAAAAAAAATCACTGCTATAAAAATGTCCCAGAATAGAATTACTATAATGATTATTTATTTCAGGAATACATGCAAGCATATAACCTTACATATTCACAGTCTTAAATTCCTTTTCTACTGTTATTAACTATTTCTGATATCAACTTTATTAAAATATATTTTTTAATTTTAACTTTTTCCCATGATACAGAGACAATCTTAGAACCTCAATTTTCCTGTATACTTGATTAGTAAGATGAGACTGCTTTCACAATAAATGCTGGGCAAGTCTCTGCAAAAAAATAGCATTGTCAGCTACTTTAGTTATGGCAAAAGTAGTAATACTTTCAACCCTTTAAACATTTTGGAAAACTAATTTTGAAACATGAACGAAGTGGGCAGGGCACAACTTTTAAAAGAATGACAAGTGGGTGCAAGATGGCAGACAAGTCAACTTCGACTAGACCTTGATCCTCAGTATGCACTCACTGTAACACACCAGCATGCTAAGTGACACTCCCGGAGGCCACATGACAGTTCCAAGGTGGGTCATCAAAGACCAAAGTGAGCAATGGCCCAATTCCTGGAAATCTCGGCCCCTTCTCCAGAATACTTGGAATAATCCTCCTACTCATTAGCCTATGAAATTCAGTTCTGTTCAGCTCAGTCACTCAGTCGTGTCTGACTCTTCACGACCCATGGACTGCAGCATGCCAGGTTTCCCTGTTCATCACCAACTCCCAGAACTTGCTCAAACTCATCTCCATTGAGCCAGTGATGCCATCCAACCAACTCATCCTCTGTCATCCCTTCTCCTTCTGCCTTCAATCTTTCCCAGCATCAGGGTCTTTTCTAAGGAGTGAGTCAATTCTTCATATCAGGTGGCCAAAGTATTGGAACTTCAGCTTCAGCATCAGTCCTTCCAATGAATATTCAGGATTGATTTTGTTGCAGGAAGGGGGGCACCTTCCAGGGCCTGAACTGAAGTGGGCTCTTGTCTAACACTCAGATATGAATTGTCCGAGGAGATACATGTGCTGACAAAGCAAGAGATTTTGTCAGGGAAGGAAACCCAGGTGGAGAGCAGTAGGGTAAGGGAACCCAGGAGAATTGCTCTGACACGTGGCTTGCAATCTCGGGTTTTACGGTGATGGGATTAGTTTCCAGGTTGTCTTTGGCCAATCATTCTGACTCAGAGTCCTTGCTGGTGGTGCATGCATTGCTCAGCTAAGATGGTGCTAGCGAGAGGGATTCTCGTAGGTAGACAGACATGTGGTGTCTCCTTTTGATCTTTCCAAAACTATTCTGGTTGGTGGTGGCTTATTAGTTCCGTTTTTCTTACCTGGACCTCATGTCATAAAACAACTTAAGCAAATGGTTACTAGGGAGCCTGGCCAGGGTGGGCTGTTTCAGTCTGTGTGCTCCCCCTAACAACTCCTCCTGAGAGACTTCATACTCAAGATACTCTTTGGGAATTGGGGCAGAGGTCTCTTCCTTCTGTAACTTCTTCCTGCTGTGCATGGGCATAGTCCTGCCTAACAGAGCAGAAATCTCTCTCTACCTGATCTAATTCAAGGTATTCTTTGCCTGAAACCAGCATTCACCCTCGTAATAACAGCAATTTAGCTTGAAACTGTTGGCTCCTCTCAGAAATGAAATAGACAGGGGCCAAACAGGATGCCTAACATAATGGTCATCACTGCTCCCCAGAAACAGAAGACATTTGGGGTGAGGTCTGTAGGTTTGTGTGACTTTTTCTGATTGGTTGGTGGTGAGGCAACACAGCGGTGCTCCAGAAATCTTGTGCTCAGCCTGAAGTTACCATCCTCCACCTGGATGGGGGCCCCAGTTCTGTAGAACTCAAAGACATTATTATGTATATTGTTTTAAGTAGGAGCCAGGACCCTGTCTCAAGGCTATACCACCATCTGATTCTTCCTCCTCTGTTTCTGTATCCCTTCCTTTCCCTGATTAACAACTGCTTGAATCTGCTCTTCAGGACTCAGGGAAGGTCAAGGAGGCTGAATAAATGTTTTTATCCTATGAACAAGAAATAGAGAACACAGAAGGGATCTGTACTGCAGAGTCCCTCGGAATCCTGCTCAGCTTTAATTCAAGGAACTGGGCAACCATGACTCTGATAACTTCCTGTCAAAATGGGGCATAGGACTGCCTCAGTTTGGAGAATAGACACTGAACTGGAAGTATTCTTGCGTTCCAAGTCCTAGATCTGAGTCTTGTATAATTAAAATCTCAATACCTCGGTCTGCCATTTTAGTGTAACAGACTCAATTAGAAATAGTTGAAGTGACAAACAGAATTTTAATAGACAAATTAAAACACATTTTTTTCCCAGAAGAATGGTCCTGAAACCCAGTCTGGATGTGGCACTTCAGGGAGATTTGTAGCCAGGTAGCCAGTTGCCTACAAGTCTCCAGCTAGTTTTATAAAAAGTAAGGTTGCAGTTACTAGATGCCAGCAGACATTGTTTTGAGAATGTCTGGTGGCATCCAAGCCTGACATGACTCAGAGAACTCACGTGTTTGGCAATACAAGGTCTAGTCTGAAATTACACCTATAGTATCGCCTAGTTATTTCCCTGGATGTCTGAATCATAGCTACTCTATTTTGACTTTTAATTGTAAAAATATTTTTTAATAGCCAAAGCCAATGTCACCATTAACGATGTCAGTGTTTCTCTAGGTATGAGAAGATGAAAGAGTTGGGACTCATAAAATCTTCTCCTGAAAAGATTCAACTCTCTGAAGGCTTGTACTGGCAGTTTTTCCCAGAGCATAGAGTGCCTCATTCCTGATTTTCACCCTGAACTCCTTTCAGAGGAGTTGAAGGTCAGCAGCTGCAGTGGGTGTGCTTTAATCTTTGTAGACATAGATGACAAGTGTCAGGTTCCAGTTGGCAGAGCCCCTTCTTGGTCATAAACTTGACCATGATTTTGAGGCGATATTTCATGACCATTTCATCCCATGGTGCTGAGAATGTCTATTCTCAGGTTTGGGCAAATATTTTGTTGACAGGCCACTCAATGTGCTGTGCCATAAAACAGTATCCAAAATTCTCTGGACCACCTGTCTTACTACCCTGTTGGTCCAGGAAAACATTCCCTCTTGTTGCTTATTCCTATATCTAAGAGTTACACTGTTACCATCGATTTCATATGGAACTCTATTTTCAGAGGCCTCAGGCACACATTTGGCAGTGTAAGAAAGAGCAATTTTGTATAACAGGTGAAATACAAATAACATAGCCAGCAGTATTAGTAAAGTCATAAGTAAGCCTTAAGCTAACAGCTTCCATTAGATGTAGCCCAGTATGTCCCAGGTCATCTGACTTAGTATACTCTGTACGAATCTTTATTTTCCAGGGAAATTATATATTGGCACTCTCTATAAGGCACATAGCCCAGTTTTCTAGTGTTACGAGGCTGATTATCCTTAGTATGATTTAACTGTTTCCGACATAGAGCAGACCTTAAACCTAAATTACCATAGCCTACTGTTATCTATGTAAATCCATCCCATAATTGTGGGAGATTTTTTCCTTTGCTGAAACTTTGCTTGTTGCTCTGATTGAGCTTGAATAATAGAAGAAAACTGAAATTTATGGCCAAAGTCAGAGTCAGTTTAGTTCAGTTCAGCCTCTCAGTCATGTAAGACTCTTTGCAACCCCATGAATCGCAGCACGCCAGGCCTCCCTGTCCATCACCAACTCCCGGAGTTCACTCAAACTCATGTCAATCGAGTTGGTGATGCCATCCAGCCATCTCATCCTCTGTCCTCCCCTTCTCCTCCTGCCCTCAATCCGTCCCAGCATCAGAGTCTTTTCCAATGAGTCAACTCTTCGCATGAGGTGGCCGAAGTACTGGAGTTTCAGTTTTACCATCATTCCTTCCAATGAATACCCAGGACTGATCTCCTTTAGAATGGACTGGCTGGATCTCCTTGCAGTCCAAGGGACTTGCAAGAGTCTTCTCCAACACCACAGTTCAAAAGCATCAATTCTTTGGTGCTCAGCTTTCTTCACAGTTCAACTCTCACATCCATACATGACCACTGGAAAAACTATAGCCTTGACTAGACGGACCTTTGTTTGCAAAGTAATGTCTCTGCTTTTCAATATGCTATCTAGGTTGGTCATAACTTTCCTTCCAAGGAGTAAATGTCTTTTAATTGCATGGCTGCAATCACCATCTACAGTGATTTTTGAGCCCCCCAAAATAAAGTCTGACATTGTTTCCACTGTTTCCACATTTATTTCTCATGAAGTCATGGGACTGGATGCTATGATCTTAGTTTTCTGAATGTCGAGCTTTAAGCCAACTTTTTCACTCTTGTCTTTCACTTTCATCAAGAGGCTTTTTAGTTCCTCTTCACTTTCTGCCATAAAAGTGGTATCATCTGCATATCTGAGGTTATTGATATTTCTCCCAGCAATCTTGATTTCAGCTTGTGCTTTCCAGCCCAGTGTTTCTCATGATGTACTCTGCATATAAGTTAAATAAGCAGGGTGACAATATACAGCCTTTTCCTTTTTGGAACCAGTCTGTTGTTCCATGTCCAGTTCTAACTGTTATTTCCTGAACTGCATATAGGTTTCTCAAGAGGCAGGTCAGGTGGTCTGGTATTCCCATCTCTTTCAGAATTTTCCAGTTTATTGTGATCCACATTGTCAAAGGCTTTGACATAGTCAATAAAGCAGAAATAGAGTCAGAGTAGGTATTATTAATTGGCCAGGTGAGGGGGTTCCATCTAATAATATCAATAGTGACCTGAATATAACTATAATTTTTTTAAAGTAAATTTTCTCTGGGCCAACCAGTTAAATCCTGGAAGTAGAGAAATTCACTAAGGTAACCCAGAACTAGACACAGGTAATTGGCCACAAACCCAACAATTGGATTGATTTCTAAAACTAGCATAGGATCAGGCCTGTGATATGAAAGCACTTGATTTATATGCAAGGGTCTAAGAAGTCAAGAAAACATAAATGATCATACAAATCAGCTGTCTACCTCTGATGTCATCTTCTTGTCCTGGTGTAGTGTAGTTTCTCCTCTGTTTGAGTATCATTTTATGGTGAAATCAGGTTAGCTCTCCTCTCTATAGACCACTCCAGTATAGGGGCCTTTGGAAGTGGGAATAAATGTAAGAGTCAATTTCTCTTCAGTTTGTATATGAGTTAGTTAAAAGTAGCTGATAAAAAAGGTCCTGCCATCCAGGCTGGAGACAGTCCCTTAAATCATGCATTTTTCCAGACCTGGTTTCAGGTCATGAGACATTTGATCTTCTTCCAAAGACAGAGTACTGAGTTAAGCTTCAGAAACAAACTTAGGGTTTGTTTAAGAATTCAATTAAATTTTACATCAGTATCACATAAGAGCAAAGAACTATCCAGGAAATGAGCCTTACTAGATGCAGATGTCCATTAACAACCTGGGATTTAACATTTATTGAAACATCCTTTTCTCCCTAAAATTACCCTCATTTTTATCAAACATAACGAAATTAAGGCTAGTTTGTTTGCAAAATAGGTCTGCTCTCAGTAATTTTGGCTTGATAATTTATATAACCATAACTGGTCATAGACTTTTTGCTCTGCTGAAACATTTATAGAGTCTCAGACTAAACTTTTAAAATAAAACAGGGCTAGGAAACACACAACAAAGGCTTATTATAGATTTTGTCTAACAAATCTAAGTGAATTCTTCCCTTTTCAAGGTCTCAAAAATTCATTGAGATTTTTGTACCTGTTAGATAACCTTCCTAACTCATCTGATAAACTTACTGGAAACCTAAGAATTTCCAATCTCTGGAGGAGCCAGAGAGAAAATATAAATTTTTTGTTTCTAACATATAATTTTACCAGATTACTGTCATAATTCATTTGAAAGGAAGGTTTTCCCTACTCCCAGAAGACACAAGATTCAAACCCATAATTTTTTAGATAGAAACCATAAAAGTTAGAAGCATATTTGCTGGTTCATTCAGTACTTTTGTTAACATTTGTGACGTCATCAGGTTTTACATTAGCATACCAGGATATATCAGGTGTTTCCCTTATAACTCAGTTGGTAAAGAATCTGCCTACAATGCAGGAGACCCGGGTTTGATGCTAAGGTTGGGAGGATCCCCTGGAGAAGGAAATGGTAACCCACTCCAGTATTCTCGCTTTGAGAATCCCATGGATAGAGGAGTCTGACAGGTTATAGTCCATAGGGTCGCAAGAGTCAGACAGGACTTAGTGACTAAATCACCACCACCAGGACATATCAGAATGTTAAGAACTCCATATAATTTCTAGGATATCTATATTAGTAATATTTACCATACATTATAACATGAAAGGATTTATTACTCATTTGATAATATTTTTCATGTAATTTAACCAACCAAATAAACATTAGTTTAATCTCTCTCTGTGAGATGTTTCAGGGGCCCTCTGAAGCACCCCAAATTTATAGCTATAGGTCAAAGGAACTTCAAAAGGATTTGATTTAGGCAGTTTTGTCAAAAAAATTAATTAAAAGGGTTTAGAATATTTGGCGGAGAAGGCAATGGCAACCTACTCCAGTACTTTTGCCTGGAGAATCCCATGGACAGAGGAGCCTGGTAGGCTATAGTCCATGGGGTTGCTAAGAGTCGGACACGACCGAGCGACTTCACTTTCACTTTTCACTTTCATGCATTGGCAAAGGCAATGGCAACCCACTCCAGTGTTTTTGCCTGGAAAATCCCAGAGATGGAGGAGCCTCGTGGGCTGCCACACAGAGTCAGACACGACTGACACGACTTAGCAGCAGCAGTAGCAGCAGAACATTTGGTCAGATTTAGTCAATGCTGATGGGTGTATCATTTAGCTTGCTGGTATGTCACAATGGACCTATATACCAAGGCTCAAGGTCTAGTGAAAATCTTGGACCTAGTTGGCTCTAACCAGTTTTCCTATGGCTATGTCATTCCCAACAAAATCCACTTATTAAACTAACTATAATCCAATTTTAGAAAATCCTGATCATGCATAACTCTTTTTAGTATTTTTTATACCTTCTTTACTGAAAACACACTTTCTACTTTCCTTAAGCAACCAAGAACTGGCTTTTATATTAGCATTTTATAGATTGGTAAGCATAAATACCAGTAATAATTTCTAAAAGCTTTGCTTTCTTAGAACATTTTTGGATGGCGCCAAATATTATTCATTTATAGTCCCAAGTCTCTTCAGTTTCTCTGTAAAAGGAAATTAGTATTTAGTAGTAAATGTTTCAAAATCTTATTTTATTTGGAAATGACCTAGCTATTCAATAGACTTCCAACACTTAGTTTAGCACAACCCTTAGGAATTCAAGTTACCCCAATCTGGAGAGACTATTTTAGACAGACATTCCTAATGCATAATTATTCTTAATAGAGTTTATCTAAAAGCTTATATCTCTCATTTACATTTTTAATAAGTTTCTTCACTCAAGGTAATTTCCTTGTTGACAAACTTGTAACAGATATATTAATATTTAACATATTAAACCTAGGTACAATGAAAATATTCTATTCAATGTTAATTACTTTAAGACATGTCTATATTAGTTAGATCAACAAACAAACATTAGTATCAGGTACTGATATTAATACTGAATATTTAATACTTAATACTGATATTTCTCAGTTCATATGAACCTGGAATTATTGTTTAATTTAGAATTATTTGATTTGTAAGTGCTTACTTTTCCTTAAGCCAATTAAATAGAGCTCATTTACAAATTAATCTCAAAAATATTATCCAGAGACAAAGACATACTGAGACATATTCAGACAGACACAAAGCAAGATATAGCTTCATTTTATGAGCTTAGTCATGAATTAGATATTACAATATAAAATTCACTAGTTTATAAAAAACACTCGGAATAAATAAAATTTTTAAAGGCTTTTTCCCCCCATTTTCCCTTAGTCTCAGGAGTTAGAGATTGTCTAGATAAGTGTTCCTGAAAGCCGTGGTCTCAAGGCACAAGAAAAGAAAATCAAACTCTAACAAAATGGCAGCATGTCTAAACCAAATGGTGCCCAGACAAAGCAAAATGGCCATCACAAATCACAACACAGAACACAGACTATAAAACACACACATAGACCTGGCAGCCCTCATCAAACACTCCCTTAAATACAAGATTACAATCTTTCAAAAAACCTCCTATAGAGATACATAACTTCAGATCCAAGCACTAACAGAGTAAATGAAAATATCAGGTTTTCAAAGATTTCAAAGGGAGGAAAGGAAGCCAAGTTGAAAGAAGAGAGGGTAGGAGGCGGGAGAGGGGGAAAAATGGGTGGCCTTACCCATTGTCTCCTGCCACCTGCAGATACCCAGGCATTACAGGACTTTACCCTGGCCCTCCAGAGAAGGCAGGACTGGAACTCAGTCCCACCAGAAACCAGACCAGACCAGATCAGAACCAAAATTTGAGTTCACTGCCAAGAGGAAGTGATGAGTCTCCAATCCTCAGCTCAGGCTGAGGCCCTTTGACCAGATTCCTGTGTCCAGGACCAGGGGACTAGAAAAAAGGGGTAGGATAGGAAGGGTTAAGGAGAGGAAAGAGAAAAGGATGGGGAGAGAGGTCAATAAAGTCTCCTGTTCCTAACCTGGCTGGGGCACTCTGGCCAGTTTTCCATGTCAGAAGGAGACCAGGGATAAAAGGTCCCAGTTGCAGCCACTGGGTCTGGTCCATTGGTGGTTAAGCTGGTCCCCAAGTACCCCGAGTGGTCAGGATGTCAGTCACAGTGAAGAAGAGTATGTCAGAGTCTCCATTTGCTGCAGGAAGGGGGACACTTTCCAAGGCCCGAAACTAGGCTCTTGTTTAACACTCAGAAATGAATTGTCTGAGGAAATACACATGCTGACAAAACTAGAGATTTTATTGGGAAAGGGTGCTCGGATGGAGAGAAGTAGGATAAGTGAACCCAGGAGAACTGCTCTGACTTGTGGCTTGCAATCTCAAGTTTTATGGTGATGGGATTAGTTTCCAAGTTGTTTTTGGCCAAACATTCTTACTCAGAGTCCTTCCTAGTGGTGCATGCATCACTCAGCCAAGATGGATGCTAGAGAGAGGGATTCTGGTAGGTAGACGGACACATGATGTCTCCTTTTGACCTTTTCCGAACTCTTATGGTTGGTGGTGGCTTAATAGTTCCATTTTCCTTACCAGGACCTCCTGTCATAAAACAACTCATGCAAATGGTTACTAGGGAGCCTGGCCAGGGTGGGCGGTTTCAGTCTTGTGCTTCCCCTAATAATTTCATTTAGGATTGACTGGTTTGATCTCCTTGCAGTCCAAGGGACTCTCAAGAGTCTTCTCCAACACCGCAGTTCGAAAGCATCAATTCTTCAGTACTCAGTTTTCCTTATGGTCCAACTTTCATATCCATACATGACTACTGGAAAAACCATAGCTTTGACTAGATGGATCTTTGTAGGTAAAGTAATGTCTCTGCTTTTTCATATGCTATCTAGGTTGGTCATAACTTTTCTTCCAAGGAGCAAGCGTCTTTTAATTTCATAGCTGCAGTCACTATCTGCAGTGATTTTGGAGCCCAAGAAAATAAAGTCTGTCACTGTTTCTGTTGTTTCTCCAACTATTTGCAATGAACTGATGGGACCAGATGCCATGATCTTAATTTTCTGAATGTTGAGGTTTAAGCCAGTTTTTTCATTCTCCTCTTTCACTTTCATCAATAGACTCTTTAGTTCTTCTTCACTTTCTGCCAAAAGGGTGGTGTCATCTGCCTGTCTGAGATTATTGATATTTCTCCTGCAATTTCTCCTGCAATATTGTGCTTCATCCAGCCCAGCATTTTGCATGAGGTACTCTGCGTATAAGTTAAATATACTTTCCCAATTTGGAAAAAGTCCGTTGTTCCATGTGTGGTTTTAACTGTTGCTTCTTGGCCTGCGTACAGATTTCTCAGGAGGCAGGTAAGGTGCTCTGGTATCCCCATCTATTCAAGTATTTTCCACAGTTTGTTGTGATCCACACAGTCAAAGGCTTTAGTGTAGTCAATGAAGCAGAAGTAGATGCTTTTCTGAAACTCTCTTGCTTTTTAGATGATTCAACGGATGTTGGCAATTTGATTTCTGCTTCCGCTGCCTTTTCTAAACCTAGCTTGAACATCTGGAAGTTCTTGGTTCATGTACTGTTGAAGCCTAGCTTGGAGAATTTTCAGTATTACTTTGCTAGCCTATGAGACGAGTGCAATTGTGCGGTAGTTTGAACATTTATTTGGCATTGCTTTTCTTTAGGGGTTGGAATGAAAACTGACCTTTTCCAGTCCTGTGGTCACTGTTGAGTTTCCCAAATTTGTTGGCATGTTGAGTGCAGCACATTAAGGGTATCATCTTTTAGGAATTGAAATAGCTCTGCTGAAACTCCATCACCTCCACTAGCTTTGTTCTTAGTGATGCTTCCTAAGGCCCACTGGATTTCACATACCAGGATGTCTGGCTCTAGGTGAGTGATCACACCATAGTGGTTATCTGGGTCTTTAAGATCTTTCCTGTATAGTTTTTCTGTGTATTCTTGCCACCTCTTCTTAATATCTTCATACAGTTTCTGTTCTTTATTGTGCTCATCTTTGCATGAAATGTTCCCTTGTTATCTCTAGTTTTCTTGAAAAAATCTCTAGTCTTTCTTATTCTATTGTTTTCCTTTATTTATTGCATTGATCACCTACGAAGGCTTATCTCTCTTTGTTGTCTTTGGAACTCTGCATTCAGATGAATACATATTTCCTTTAATCCTTTGCCTTTCACTTCTCTTCTTTCTTCAGCTATTTGTAAGGCCTCCTCAAACAATCATTTTGCCTTTTTGCATTTCTATTTCTTGGGGATGATTTTGATCACCGCCTCCTGTACAATGTTACAAACTTCTGTCCATAGTCCTTCGGGTCCTCTATCAGATCTAGTCCCTTGAATATGTTTGCCACTTCCACTGTATAATCATAAGGGATTTGATTTAGTTCATGCTTGAGAGTCCCATGGACTGCAAGGAATCCAACCAGTTCATTCTAAAGGAGATCAGTCCTGAGTGTTCTTTGGAAGGAATGATGCTAAAGCTGAAACTCCAGTACTTTGGCCACCTCATGTGAAGAGTTGACTCACTGGAAAAGACTCTGATGCTGGGAGGGATTGGGGGCAGGAGGAGAAGGGGATGACAGAGGATGAGATGGCTGGATGGCATCACCGACTCAATGGACGTGAGTTTGAGTGAACTCTGGGAGTTGGTGATGGACAGGGAGGCCTGGCGTGCTGCAATTCATGGGGTCACAAAGTGTCGGACACAACTGAGTGACTGAACTGAATGGTTGTTTCCCAACTTTCTTTAAGTCTGAATTTTGCTATAATGAGTTCATGATCTGAGCCACAGTCATCTGGTCTTATTTTGGCTGACTGTATAGAACTTCTCCAACTTCAACTGCAAAGAATATAATCTGATTTTGGTATTAACCATCTGGTGATGTCCATGTGGAGACTCTGGAGAGTCATCTCTTGTGTTTTTGGAAGAGGGTTTTGCTATGACCAGTGCATTCTCTTGGCAAAACTCTGTTACCCTTCGCCCTGCTTCACTTTGTACTCCAAGGCCAAATTTGCCTGTTACTCAAGGTATCTACTGACTTCCTCCTTTTGTATTCCAGTCCCCTATTATGAAACAGACATTTATTTTTTGGTGTTAGTTCTAGAAGGTCTTGTATGTCTTCATAGAACCATTCAATTTCCACTTCCTTGGCATTAGTGACTGGAGCATAGACTTGGATTACTATATTATTGAATGGTTTGCCTTGGAAATGAACAGGGATCATCCTCTTGTTTTTGAGATTGCACCCAAGTACTGCATTTCAGACTCTTTTGTTGACTAGGAGTGTATGAAATTATCCAGCCCTAAGAGCTAATCACACCACATTTCAAGGTTGTACTCACTCTCTACAATGGCCTACACTCTGTCTGTGGAGTGTGTCTCTCTGAGTAAATTCACTTCTCACCACTTTGACTATCATTGAATTTTTTCTGTGATGAGACATCAAGAGCCTGAGCTTCATTAGGTCCTGAAACCAGGTGTGATCTCATTTGGAAGACCATGGGTTTTGGTGAGGTTTGATCTCCTGGAGTCAGTGACAGACAGGGAAGCCTGGCATGCTGTAGTCCATGGGGTCACAGAGTCGGACATTACTGAGCGACTGAACGGAACTGAGTCCTCGCCCTGTGGATTCCAGTCTGAAACTAGGTTTTGGCTGAGTTTAAGTACTAGAATATGGATTCAACTCCCAATCTGAGGTAAATGGTTTCAATTTTACTGTATCATTCAGTTTTAAAATACTCATAGCTAACATTTATAGCTACTATGTGCTGGGCTTTGAGGAAAGTACATACTAGGTTTTATATAATTTATTTTAAATATTATAATAATGTTATGAGGAAGCAATTACACTTCTTTAAATTTATTAGTTTTCTTTACTTTTGACTACTTAATTTTATTTATTTATATAGATTAGGCTCTTTTAAAATACTGGCTATATTTCCTGTGCTATAAAATATTTCCTTATAGCTTATTTATTTTATACATAGTAATTTGTACCTCTTAATCCTTGACCCTTATCTTGCCCTTCCCCACTTCCCTCTTCCCACTTGTAACCACTAGTTTGGTCTCTATATATGAGTCTGCTTGTGTTTTGTTTTATTCATTTATTTTACTTTTTAGATTTCACATATAGATGATAAATACAGTATTTGTCTTTATCTTTCTGACTTATTTCACTATTAAAGTTATTAATCTTATTGAGTGCACTTATTAATCAGATTGATTAATCAAGCTATCAAAATTAATGGATAGGTCTATAACCCACTTCCTCCATGCCTGTGAAACTAAATCTCTCCTCTTAATACACTAATGACACACCTCAGAATTCCTTGTAAATTTATTAGCTTTAAAATAGCAAAGTCCCATGTGTATATACCTATAAATCAAGCTGGGATTTATAGACTTATGGGGCAAGGCTGGCTGGAAAATGGTCTTAGTCACGTAAGCATTTTTCCTGTCTGAATACTTAGGGAGTAAAAACGGAGACATTAAACAGCTTAAAAAGCTCTTTGTGATCAATGTTTCCACACATATTACTCCACAAAACCAAGGGCAGTGTAATATGGAAAATAAGAGACATGTTTTGAGAGCAGTATTCCCTGAGTTTCTAGTGCCTCAAAGAAAATAAAGGCTTCTGTGGTATCATTTCAATCAATGGCAAAGTTTGGTGGTAGGTAAGATCACATGGGTCTGCAGCGAATATCAGCCTTATATATTCATGTTAACACAACGGAACACTACATTCTTTATAGTGCTCACGAATAAAGAGAAACATAACCAACTATATGCTTAAACATGGATCAGAAGGTGTTAACTTATATCAACAAGTTATATTCAATAATCATTTACTTGTATATACACTAATTTATTGGTAATCTCCACAAGAAGTAAGATGGTTAAATGCATGTGGGTTTATTTGCTGTTTATCAGAGAACTATGGATGGAGGTTCATGACATTGTACAGGAGGCAGGGATCAAGACCATCCTCCAAAAGAGAAATGCAAAAAGGCAAAATGGTTGTCTCAGGAGGCCTTACAAGTAGCTCTGAAAAGAAGAGAAGCAAAAGGCAAAGGAGAAAAGGAAATATATACCCATTTGAATGAAGAATCCCAAAGAATAACAAAGACATATAAGAAAGTCTTCCTCAGTGATCAATGCAAAGAAATAGATGAAAACAATAGAACAGGAAAGACTAGAGATCTCTTCAAGAAAGTTAGATATACCAAAAGAATATTTCATGCAAAAATGGGCTCAATAAAGGACAGAAATGGTATGGACATAACAGAAGCAGAAGATATTAAGAAGAGGTGGCAAGAATACACAGAAGAACTATACAAAAAAAGATCTTCATGACCCAGATAATCATGAAGGTGTGATCACTCACCTAGAGTCAGATATCCCAGAAAGTGAAGTCAAGTGGGCCGTAGGAAGCATCACTCTGAACAAAGCTAGTGGAAGTGATGGAATTCCAGTTGAGCTATTTCAAATCCTAAAAGATGATGCTGTGAAAGCGCTACACTCAATATGCCAGTAAATTTGGAAACTTCAGCAGTGGCCACAGGACTGGAAAAGGTCTGTTTTCATTCCAATCCCAAAGAAAGGCAATGCCAAAGAATGCTCAAACTACAGCAAATTGCACTCATGTCACATGCTAGCAAAGTAATGCTGAAAACCCTCCAAGCCAGGCTTCAACAGTTAACTTCCAGATATTTAAGCTGGATTTAGAAAAGGCAGAGGAACCAGAGATCAAATTGCCAACATCTGCTGGATCATAAAAAAGTGAGAGAGTTCCAAAAGATCATCTATTTCTGCTTTATTGACTATGCCAAAGCCTTTGACTGTGTGGATCACAACAACATTCTTGAAATTTCTTCAAGATATGAAAATTCTTGAAAATTCTTCAAGAGATGGGAATACCAGACCACCTGACCTGCCTCCTGAGAAATCTGTATGCAGGTCAAGAAGCAACAGTTAGAACTGAACATGGAACAACAGATTGGTTCCAAATCGGGAAAGGAGTCAATCAAGGCTATATCTTGTCACCCTGCTTATTTAACTTATATGCAGAGTACATCCTGAGAAATGCTGGACTGGATGAAGCACAAGCTGGAATCAAGATTGTGGAGAGAAGTATCAATAATCTCAAATAGGCAGGTGACACCACACTTATGGCAGAAAGTGAAGAAGAACTAAAGAGACTCTTGATGAAAGTGAAAGAGGAGAGTGAAAAAGTTGGCTTAAAACTCAACATTCAGAAAACTAAGATCATGGCATATGGTCCCATCACTTCATGGCAAATAGATGGGGAAACAATGGAAACAGTAACAGACTTTATTTTTTGGGCTCCAAAATCACTGCAGATGGTGACTGCAGCCATGAAACCAAAAGACATTTGCTCCTTGGAAGAAAAGCTATGACCAACCTAGACAGCATACTAAAAAGCAGAGACATTAATTTGCCAACAGATCCATCTAGTCAAAGCTATAGTTTTTGCAGTAGTCATGTATGGATGTGAGAGTTGGACTATAAAGAAAGCTGAGCACCAAAGAATTGATGCTTTTGAACTGTGGTTTTGGAGAAGACTCTTGAGAGTCCCTTGGGCTGCAAGTAGACCCAAATAGTCCATCCTAAAGGAAATCAGTCCTGAATAGTCATTGGAAGCACTGATGCTGAAGCTGAAGCTCCAATACTTTGGCCACCTCATGCGAAGATTTGACTCATTGGAAAAAACCCTGATGCTGGGAAAGACTGAAGGCAGGA
The DNA here is from genome assembly GCF_032452875.1 of Bos javanicus. NCBI lineage: Eukaryota > Metazoa > Chordata > Mammalia > Artiodactyla > Bovidae > Bos > Bos javanicus. The sequence continues at coordinate 25,127,617 of NC_083884.1, read as the reverse complement.
GGAGAAGGGGATGACAGAGGATGAGATGGTTGGATGGCATCACCGACTCAATGCACATGAATTTGAGTAAACTCCTGGAGTTTGTGATGGACAGAGAAGCCTGGCGTGCTGCAGTCCATAGAGTCACAAAGAGTCAGACACGACTGAGCGACTGAACTGAACTGAACTGAACTGATCAGAGAAGTCAAATTCATCAATTTCTATAGTTACCAAAAGGGCTGAATCTTGCCTCTTTTTTCACCTTTTTATCCCCAGAATTTAATACAGGTGTTTACTAAATCCACATTCAACAAATATTTATTAACTGAAGTACTGCAAATTTTAAAAATTATTTATATTTGAAATTAGACAATTTAATATAAAATCATGCTATGCATTGTTTACTTTTCAAAACTATTTCCAAAATAACAAGAATAAAGTTAATATCATACATATTACTTATGAAAGCAGCTCTTTTGCCCTTTTCTTGTTTGCTCTTTTCTGTTTCCAACTTACCTTGAAATAATCTGATTACAGAAATGAGATCTCTAGGCAGTTTAGCCTAATTCCTTACTTATGCTCTTCTGAATGCACACCTTGCCTTGCCTAACCCATTGGCTGTTTTCCCAGATAAAAAGAAATAAGAATTAAGTAGTTAAAGAATGACTAGTTCATTACCCCCAAAAGCCCATGTAGCAATCCTGCAGACAGAACACACGGGCAAGATAACATCTAAAGACAGAGTCAGCCAGTCTGCAGGCAGTGGAGAATGAGGCAAACCCCAACCTCCAGGCTTAATGATTCACTGAGATTCTTCCCCCAGCCCTTTTCCCTTTAAAAGTTGTCGTGATTGAGCAGAATCTTTGGAGTTGGTTTCAGGACATGAGTCCATCTTCTCCCCAGAGGTCCAGCATTTCTGATTACAGCGTCCTTCCTTTCTACTGACACTTGACTCTCAATTATTGGCTTCTGAGCAGTGGGCAGCCAAATGTGAGTTTGGTAACATTATGTCTAGGATACAATGATCCCTCCATATAAGGGCTTTAAAAAATTATAGAAAAATACATACTGAAGGGTGAATATTTGATTATAAATATTAACTTTATTAAATATATTAGAATAAAAAAATCCTAAAGCATCAAATTACAGACTTGTAGTTTAACATTAAGTATGTTAAAAATGGTAAAATTTTAGTGATCTGAGTAAGAAGATATTGCAACTGAAACTGCTTCTTAGAATGAATGAAACACAATGTTATTTTCTGGGAAAATATTAGCACTAGCAAAATTTTAATAATTAGGTAATGAATATTTATTAGAATTAATGATTAAGAAGAAAGAAAATAATAATTCACAATTTTCCATTTTAAATGTCACAATTCGTTTCTTGCATTTTTTCTCTTCTTAAATTCTCACTATGCATCTTATTTCAACTCTGTGAACTTTAGAGACCATCACTCCTCTGTGAGAAAAATGTTGTCTAACAATTATAACTATTTATCTTCTTTTGTATAAACCTTTAAATGTTAATTTTAAATTTTAATTAAAACTCATACATGGCCTCAATGGAAGAACAAAACATCTATCTAAAATCATTTAAGTGAAAGTTGTTCTTTTATTTGTATCTTACTTGTCTCTTTGCTGCCATTCTCTATTCATTACAGAATAGCTAATACTGGCCACATTCAAATACGTGAATAGTAGGAAGAAATTTTCTTTTCCTAAATTTGTTTTTGTCTTTCCTCTCTACGTTCCCAACAAATGAAGTGCCACAGATAAATATATAGTAGTTATGTTCTATCTGGCTAGGACATAATTTGTTGACATTTATTATTTTTCTCCTCACATGGGCAAGAATCTCTTCTAGATAGAGAGCAGTCATTAATTTTTCATGTTGCCTCTACTAATCTAGATCTATTCTGGGCAACAGTTTTCTAACGGGCAGATTCTTTCAAATGTAATAAGAGAGGTCACTGTTTTTTGCCACATCCAATCACCTTATTTACATTAGGAAACATTCATTCTTCCTTGAATCTGAAACTTGCTCTGTTCTTTTTTGTGCTACTCACATCAATCATTCAACCTAAATTCAGATGACTACTTCATGAAATGCATGTCTTTTAAACAGAATTGATATTAACTTTTGATATTATATATGTACCTGTGGGCTAAGTTGCTTCAGTCGTGTCTGACTCTTTGCAACACTATGGACTATAGCCCCCCAGGCTCCTCTGTCGATGGGATTCTCCAGGCAAGACTACTGGAGTGGGTTGCCGTGCCCTCCTCCAGGGGATTTTCCTGACCCAGGGATCCACCCATGTCTCTTATGTCTCTTGCATTGGGGTCTTACAGGCTTCCCAGATGGTGCTAGTGGTAAAGAACCTGCCTGCTAATGGAGGAGGACATGGCAATCCACTCCAGTATTCTTGTCTTGAGAATCACATGGATAGAGAAACCTAGCATCAATATATGTATGTATGTATGTGTAAAAAAAAAAATATATATATATATATATATATACACATGTATATGTGTGTGTGTGTATATATATATCAAAGTTCTTTGCTCTAAGTAAAATTTAAGATGTGTTCACTCTACTTATCTAATGTGGAACAAGGAGGGCCTGGAGACAACCAAATATATTTGACATGTGTAAATTACAACTGGGAAATAGCCACACAAAGAAGTATTTCTACTCTACTTTTGCTTCATTTTGTAACTGTGTGGGGGTCTTTAAAACAATGAAAGAGTGACATAGACTTCAAATAACAAAAAAGATTTATACTGTAAGGCAAGTACAACAAGAAAATGTGCTCCCCCCTCCCAGTATTGTTCACTCTGAGGGACCTGCAAGCATGCAAAGCCCTTCTCCCACAATGCATAGGGTCTAATGGCCAGCCCAGACTTTTGGAGAGGGAAGAGATTCTGGGGAGAGATCATAAGGGAAAAAAAGGAATTCTTGATGACCTTGTGAGGTGATATTATAACCAATGGTTGACGAAAAACTTGATGAAAAATAAAATAATTATTTATAACAATTGCTGGACTCAGTTTGTATATATATTTTGAAAGTGAATTATGAATTTTGATAATTAACTGTATCTTATATGGGAGCCCACTAATTCAGCAGTAAGAAATAGCTCCTAAACCTGGCTATCCATCAGGATTATCTAAAAAGCTTTTCAAAATGAAGATTAAAATTTGGCCCCAAATTATGTTGAATCAAAACCAGATAGGGTCCAAGAATATGAATTGTTAAACTGTTCCACAGATTATTCTCATACAATAGCTTAACTATAGTCCAAAGTTTAGTCCAAAAGGTTATTAAAAAACAATGTTAATGTTGTTGACATTCTTGAAAAGTAAATACCCAAAATATATTATAAAATATCAATATAAATAAAAGAATTGTTGTAAACACAAACACAACAACTAAAACACACCAACTGATATTAACACTATAAAGGAAGGAAATAAGAAGAGGTTAAATATAGTTTCTATTTGAACTAATAAGATGCTAGTGCTTAGTCACTTAGTCGTGTTCGAATCTTTCTGACCCGATGGACTATAGCCCGCCAAGGTCCTCTGCTCATGGAATTTTCCAGACAAGAATACTGGAGTGTGTGCCATTGCCAGCAGACATTCATTTTTAGTTCTTACAATAATTTGATAAATCCACATTTTAAAAAAGACATTTGATATGCTAATATAAACTTGCTGGTCTAGCATAAGACATGGGGCCAAACTGATTTGGGATCAGATTTTCTTTTTTTTTCTCACAAAAATTTTTTCAGTACAAATATTCCTTGAACACACTTAGAAAAGCTGTACCTTGGTCTGATATCCAATAACTATTGTAATATATGCTGTCAGACTTCTAACCAAGTGCCTTTTTCCTACCTACTCTGCTTTCTTTTAGTTTTAGTTGAAGAATAGAATATGTCACACCAAAATATGCCATGTTGGTATATTGATTATTTTGAAATATAAGCACCTGAAGAACAGCAAGAGCAGGATGAAGCTTTCTCTTGTTAAAGTGATTGAACAAGGAGACCATTAGTCTCTAATGACCTGGCAGCCTGCGGGAGCAAATGGAAACCTTAGCCAGAGTAAATTTCTGTAAATGCCTCAAGGTTAAGAATGGTCCTGTAGAAATGTCTTTTTTACACTGTTGGTGGGAATGCAAACTAGTACAGCCACTATGGAGAACAGTGTGGAGATTCCTTAAAAAACTGGAAATAGAACTGGCTTATGATCCAGCAACCCCACTGCTGGGCATACACACTGAGGAAACCAGAAGGGAAAGAGACACGTGTACCCCAATGTTCATCGCAGCACTGTTTATAATAGCCAAGACGTGGAAGCAACCTAGATGTCCATCAGCAGATGAATGGATAAGAAAGCTGTGGTACATATACACAATGGAGTATTACTCAGCCATTAAAAAGAATACATTTGAATCGGTTCTAATGAGGTGGATGAAACTGGAGCCTATTATACAGAGTGAAGTAAGCCAGAAGGAAAAACATAAATACATTATACTAACGCATATATGTGGAATTTAGAAAGATGGTAACAATAACCCGGTGTACGAGACAGCAAAAGAGACACTGATGTATAGAACAGTCTTATGGACTCTGTGGGAGAGGGAGAGGGTGGGAAGATGTGGGAGAATGGCAATGAAACATGTAAAATATCATGTAGGAAACGAGTTGCCAGTCCAGGTTCGATGCATGATGCTAGATGCTTGGGGCTGGTGCACTGGGACGGCCCAGAGGGATGGTATGGGGAGGGAGGAGGGAGGAGGGTTCGGGATGGGGAACACATGTATACCTGTGGCGGATTCATTTTGATATTTGGCAAAACTAATACAATTATGTAAAGTTTAAAAATAAAATAAAATTGGAAGAATAAAAAAAAAAAAAAAAAAAAAAAAAAAAAAAAAAAAAAAAAAAAAAAAGAATGGTCCTGTACACACTGTGTTTAAAATGGATCACCAACAAGGACCTATTGTGTAGCACGTGGAACTCCGCTCAGTGTTACGTGGCAGCCTGATGGGAGCAGTGTTGGGAGAGAATGGATACACGTATATGCATGGCTGTGTTCCTTCTCTGTATACCCGAAACTATCACAACACTGTTAATTGGTTATACCCTAATACAAAATAAATAAGTTCAAAAGAAAAAAAAAGTCATACCTAAAAACAATCAATCATAGAGACAGCTAGGCATCCCCAAATAAGGCAACCACTTAAGCTATAGCCAATCAAATAATCTTTGTGCTTTTCTTCCACATCTTCTCTATAAAAGCCTTTTTTGAGCCCCTTATAGCATTCAGTTTGGTGTTTCCCTAGAGTAGCAGATGTTTACCGAAATAAGGTCTTGGAAAATTTTACTGTGCCTCAGTTTATCCTTTAACATCAACCTCCCTTAATCTGCCTAAATACAGACAGCTCTTTCAAAAGGAACTCAGCTGTCAAAGACCTCCTCTCCAGCAGTTTCATCAACCAGGGAAGGATTGACTTATCACAGGAAGAGATGAGAACTGGACCCACATCCAGACAGACTGTCACAATAATGCCTTCTATTCTTTTAAGGATCCATTCATTTTTCCTAAAGATAATTTACTCTCCCCTAAGAGGACTGCATCCCCTCTCTCCTTTCACTATTAAGATAGTATTTGATCACCAAGCTACAAGTAACATTTCAGAGAGTTGCTCATTTTTCCCTGAGTATATCCCATGTATTCACGAGATATACATGCTAATCTTCTGTGTCTTTCTCTTGTTAATTTATCTTACAGGGGTCTCAGTTAAGAATTCAGAAAGGTAGAGGGGAATTTACTTTTCCTTCCCTGTATACCTATAGAGGATTTACAACGTGGTTTATAATGAGACTCCCCTGGTGGCTCAGAGGGTAAAGCATCTACCTGCAATGTGGGAGACCCAGGTTCAATTCCTAGGTTGAGAAGATCCCCTGTAGAAGGAAATGGCAATCCACTCCAGTACCCTTGCCTGGAGAATCCCAGGACAGAGGAGCCTGGTGGGCTACAGTCCACAGGGTCTCATAGAGTCGGACGTGACTGAGCGACTTCACTTTTTTATAATGAGACTTGCTCATATCACATTACAAGAATTTCATTTTTCTGATTCTTTTTGTTGCACATTGCTCAATGGCTCTAGTACCACCCCCACTTAATATTATACACATTTGAAGGCAGTTTTTAAGTGTTAGACTATTTGGACCTCCTTTATATTGGATAAGATGTATAACATTCCATTCTCTATTGAAATATTATCAACTGTTTTCTATCAAGCTTCAATCATTGTGTATCATTCACACATCTAAACAACTCATCTTTGTCTTATTTAATACAAAATATCTTATCAACAGAATCAGTAAATGAAGTACTTTTGGTTTAAGAAAAAATTCACAATATTCATTTATATGTTTGAGCAGGATATAAATTTAAACACATTTTTCTCCAGCTATCTAATATTTTATACATTTCAAGTTTTGAAATGAACTAGTTTAATTTCCAATGTAACTTTCATGTCATGGTTTTATCTGATATATTTTGGCCACAAAGGACTTACAAATCATTTTCAGAACATTTTTAGTGGTTCAATTGTTTCATTCCCCAAACTATTTATTTTCCTTATGGTGCATAATAATATTTTATTATGTTCTTTTGTGGCTTTTTATGACATATTCTGAAACAAAATCATTTTATTGTCATTCATTTTGTTGATATCAATATTGAACAATAAGAAGAATGTAATGACCTGTTTTAATAAGTCTATTATAAACATTCATGTATCATAATCTCTATTATGATTTGATATTTGTAAGTGGAACTAGATGGTTTATGAAGAGTAAATAACTGAGTAGTAGATATTTGAAACCTCAGAGATAAAATAAATGAATATGTATGAAACTAAGAAAGTGAACATGAAACACACGGGTGGTCGCAGCTTCTTAGTTGCTGAGAGATGACTGCAAGTCCATTAGATTCTTTAAGGCACTGGATTTCATGAGCGGTTAGTGCTAATGGCTTTGTGCTGTAAGAAATCTCTGGATACTTACAGTCATGGCAATAAAGTTTAGATAATAATAAGGCTACACTTGATAAATCTGACTGATGTCTGTGAAGAATATGGTGAAAGAATAATTGTAAGGTAATTATGGCTAATTCTATATAAGAAGTTATAATTCCTGGTATGAACCACCAAATGTGTTTAGAGTGAATGGGCAGATGACAAATATTAATGATCATTATATAGCTTTGAAAGAGGTGGTCAGAAGGAATTGAATGACACAGGCTACATAACATATGCATATGCAAGGCAGTCAAAATCAAGCTAAAAAATTCTTAAAGTGCCAAATGTATTATTTTAAACATATGATGTATCATCAGTAAGGATTCCTACTTGTAGTAAAGCTCAAAAATTAGTAATAGCCCCAGAAAGTAATTTTGTCCTCGTTTTGCATCCTTCTTTTTCAAATAGAAAATGACACTAAGGGAATGTATGATAGAACCAAAATGAAGTTTTACTATCAAGTAAGTGTTATAAGGGAGAAGGCAATGGCACCCCATTCCAGTACTCTTACCTAGAAAATCCTATGGACAGAGGAGCCTGGTAGGCTGCAGTCCATGGGGTCGCTAAGAGTTGGACACGACTGAGCGAAGTCACTTTCACTTTTCACTTTCATGTAATGGAGGAGGAAATGGCAACCCACTCCAGCGTTCTTGCCTGCAGAATCCCAGGGACGGCGGGGCCTGGTGGGCTGCCGTCTATGGGGTCGCACAGAGTCGGACACGACTGAAGCGACTCAGCAGCAGCAGCCAGTGTTAGAATGTATAATTGTATATCATCCTTCCAACAGAGAAGGAAATCTTATACAGCTACCTTCATGTGCAGAATATTTTGGTATTCTCTCTCTTCATTGGAACCTCATCTCTTTATGAGAGGATCACAAAGGTTCTGAACCTGAGTTACATTAACAGAACATAGAGAGTATTCAAACTCATAAAACTCCTTACAGCAATGTCTGTGTTGTATGTATAAAGATAGATGAATTTATTTATTTGTTTATTTTTGAAGAGGAGGCCAGCTTTTATTACTAAAGATTCTAAATCCAGGACCTAAAGGTGGACCTCAGAGGGTAACTGGGCCACAGAAATTCATTTGAAAGAGTGTGTGTGTGTGTGTATGTGTGTGTAGAGGAATTAATTTTTCTAAAGAAGAGACACATCTTTCATTAAAGCCCCAGAGTGGATTTATGACATGACCACACAAGTGGAGAAAAATTTAATTATTAAGTGAGCACTTCTAATTTTATTGTGTAGTCATGACCTCTATCTAACTCCTAAAACATTTCATCATCCTCAGTTAAAACTCTGTACCTATTAAACAGTAAGTCCCATTGTTCTCTCCTTACAGTCCACTGTAACCTCTACTACACTTTGTCTCTATAAATTTGGCTATCATAGGTACCTCATAAATGAAATCATGTAATGTTTATCCTTCTATAAATGAAATTCCATAGAACATATTTTTTAATACCAATCTACTATAGCATATGTCAAAATTTCATTTCTTTTTGTGACTGAATAACATTTCATTTTAGGTGCATACTCCATTATATCTCTAACTTCTGCTATTATGAATAATGCTCCTATGAACACTGGCTTACAAATGCCTATCTGAGTCCATGTTTTTAGCTATTTTGGCTATATATCTAGGAGCAGAATTTCTGCATCTTATGGTGATTCTTTTTAACTTTTTGAAAAACCATCAAACTGTTTACCACATCTGCTGCATTATATTAATTCCTACCAGCTGGAGAAGGCACTGGTACCCCACTCCAGTATTCTTGCCTGGGAAATCCCATGGACGGAGGAACCTGGTAGGCTGCAGACCATGGGGTGGAGAAGAGTTGGACACGACTGAGTGACTTCACTTTCACTTTTCCCTTTCATGCATTGGAGAAGGAAATGGCAACCCACTCCAGTGTTCTTGCCTGGAGAATCCCAGGGACGGGAGCCAGGTAGGCTGCCATCTATGGGGTCGCACAGAGTCAGACACGACTGAAGTGACTTAGCAGCAGCAGCAGCAATGCACTAGGGTTTCAGTGACTCTACATCTTCACCAACACTGTTATCTTCCTTTTTTCCCTTATTATATGAGGCTTATTATGAAGTAGGCAATGGCACCCCACTCCAGAACTCTTGCCTGGAAAATCCCATGGATGGAGGAGCCTGGTGGGCTGCAGTCCATGGGGTCGCTAAGAATCGGACACGACTGAGCGACTTCACTTTCACTTTTCATTTTCATGCATTGGAGAAGGAAATGGCAACCCACTCCAGTGTTCTTGCCTGGAGAATCCCAGGGACGGGGGAGCCTGGTGGGCTGCCGTCTGTGGGGTCACACAGAGTCGGACACAACTGAAGTGACTTAGCAGCAGCAGCAGCAGTATGAAGTAGTATCTCACTGCAGTTTTGATTTGCATTTCTCTAATGACAATATTTATTGACTATGCCAAAGCCTTTGACTGTGAGGATCACAATAAACTGTGGAAAATTTTGAAAAGATAGGAATACCAGACCACCTGACCTGCCTCTTGAGAAATCTGTATGCAGGTCAGGAAGCAACAGTTAAAACTGGACATGGAACAACAGACTGGTTCCAAATAGGAAAAGGAGTACATCAAGGCTGTATATTATCACCCTGCTTATTTAACTTATATGCAGAATACATCATGAGAAACGCTGGACTGGAAGAAACACAAGCTGGAATCCAGATTGCCGGGAGAAATATCAATAACCTCAGATATGCAGATGACACCACTCTTACGGCAGAAAGTGAAGAGGAATTAAAGAGCCTCTTGATGAAAGTGAAAGTGGAGAGTGAAAAAGTTGGGTTAAAGCTCAACATTCAGAAAACTAAGATCATGGCATCTGGTCCCATCTCTTCATGGGAAATAGATGGGGGGAAAGTGGAAACAGTGTCAGACTTTATTTTTTGGGCTCCAAAGTCACTGCAGATGGTGAGTGCAGCCATGAAATTAAAAGACACTTACTCCTTGGAAGGAAAGTTATGACCAACCTAGATAGCATATTCAAAAGCAGAGACATTACTTTGCCAACAAAGGTCCATCTAGTCAAGGCTATGGTTTTTCCTGTGGTCATGTATGGATACCAGAGTTGGACTGTGAAGAAGGCTGAGCACCGAAGAATTGATGCTTTTGAACTGTGGTGTTGGAGAAGACTCTTGAGAGTCCCTTGGACTGCAAGGAGATCCAACCAGTCCATTCTGAAGGAAATCAGCCCTGGGATTTTTTTGGAAGGAATGATGCTGAAGCTGAAACTCCAGTATTTTGGCCACCTCATGCAAAGAGTTGACTCATTGGAAAAGACCCTGATGCTGGGAAATATTGAAGGCAGGAAGAGAAGGGGATGACAGAGGATGAGATGGCTGGATGGCATCACTGACTCAGTGGATGTGAGTCTGGGTGAACTCCAGGAGTTAGTGATGGACAGGGAGGCCTGGCGTGCTGCGATTCATGGGGTCACAAAGAGTCGGACACGACTGAGTGACTGACCTGAACTGAACTGAATGACAATATTAAGCATCTCTTCATGTACTTGGTGGGCATTTGTATATCTTTTTGGTGAAATGTCTATTAGAGTTCTTCATCCATTTTTTTTCATTGTTAAGTTGTAGGAATCTTTATATATATATATATCTGTAGATATTAATCCATTATCAGTAATATGACTGAAAATATTTCCTCCTATTGAGTTATCTTTCATTTCCTTGATCATATACTTTGATGTCAAGACATTCTTAATTTTAATGAAATCTAACTTATTTATTGTTTTCTTTCAGTGACTATGCTTTTGGTGCCATGTTCATGAAATTATCACCAAATTCAGTGTCATGAGGATATTCCATAATGTTTTCTTCTAAGAGTATTAAAGTTTTAATTCTTAAATTTACACCTTTTTTTTGTATTTAAAGTTAATATTTACACATGATTTAAGGTGAAGATTTAAGGTGAAGATTTAATTTAATGTACGTGGATATCCAGTTATTGAAAGCAAGGTTTTGAAGTTTTCAACTATTATTGTAAAGCTCTTTCTCTCTTCCATTCTGTCAAACTTTCTACCATAAATTTTGAGGATCCATGACTAGAAGCATTAATATTCATGACTGTTTTGTCTTTTTGCAGTATAGAATACTTACTAATATATAATGTCTTTGTCTCATTACTTTCTAAAAATAAAAGTTAATTTTTTTTCAGATATTAGCATGGCTAACCTGGTCACTACCTATCTTTTTCCAATCTTTCACCATTAGTCTTTTTTTTTTTTAATGTTAGATTATTTTTTGTTCCTTGTAATATACCATTCACTTTTAAAATTCATATATTTTTCTGTTTACACACTATATGCATTGTATTTAAAATCACCACAGTTTCTAATTTGGAAGACTGGAATTAAGAATAATATCATTTCTTAACATAGAAACGTTTACATGTTTAGATTTAAAATTCAAGTGATTCCAATTATAAAATACATTATGTGAAATGTTTTATTCAAATTCAAGCTAGCTGTAGATGAATTATGAGACTCTTAGAAATAATTGTTAGAAGAGATTGAGAGTAACAATATAGTAACAGGTTGAAAGCACTGAAAAATAACAGGTATTAATATATGATTTTTTTCTGTGCTTACATTTTACATCTTGAAAACGATTAAATCATCTTGAAAATGATTATTTTAACATTTCAGGACTAAATACTGTAACTACCTAGTTTCTCCAAAGTTTTGTGTTAAGATAGCATTTTGTTATATTGTCTATTAAAACTAAAAAATGGAGACAATTTTCCTTTGAGTGTGTTACTCAAACTCTATTCTATTAGTGACTTTTGGTTTGGCCTTACTTGTCATCACTGAGGATGCCTGTGAAAACTAGTTTTATTCATTTTTCTTTTCATCAGTGGCCGATTTACATCCATTATTGACTCTGAATTACTGAGAAACATGAAAAAATGGGAATAAGCTAATGTGATTCAGATATTATGGTGAATATACCTCTTGTACTAGACGTTTCAAACATACATACATGGGAAATACTGAACTGTTATTACACTACAACAAGGTATCATAATTTTCTCATTAACATTTTCTTCCTTTTTTATCACACATATCACCAAATACATTATAGGAAATCTTCCTAAAGTTACATACACTGAAAAACAATCATAGGTCATTGGACTATTGCTCTTTCTGAAGGCTGTTAAAAAGGTCTTCCTTTAATGGCAAACAGCTTTTACTAACTTCCTGGGATTCCAGAAATGCTAATCAGCAGTTCTAGTCTGCAGCACATTTATTACACCCTGACATGCTGAAGACAGCCAGTTACAAATAGAACTGCCTCTTGAAAAATGCTGCTCCAGTGTTTTATAATAAAGTGCACCAATTACATGCATTCATTAGGACAAACTGCTTGTCTTTTCCCATATTAGAGCTTTTTAAAAAGCACAATGTATTTCATAGTTCACCCTGCTCTGTATTATTATTAATTGAACATAGCAGATTACAGAGCTTTAATCCAATAACTGTAAATACATAATGAATAATATTTCCTTGGAGACTGTCAGGTCTGCAAAAGCCTACTTGGTTTCATACCATAAGATAAATAAGACAGAAGTCTTATTATCTTCCAAATGTTGCCCAGATATTTGAGAGACAGCATTGCAATATATAACAACATTGCCTTACAATTTAAAGTTGTCACTTCATTAAAAAAATTTAGACACCTCTCCTAAAATAGACTCAAAATTATTAGGAATAAAGATTCATAATTTTACACATAATATTCTTAAAGTTATATTTATCTTATCTACTTTACTTCCACGTATAAGCTAATATTCTTTTCAATAAAGTTCTGAGGTTCTAAGTTTCCAAAATGGAAAACAGAATCAAATGTTGATTGTGGACAAGAAGTGCTCTCAGGGTGCAGAGGTTATAAGATTATCATACAACACAGTGAATAGAATAGAGCAAGATTGATTGGGCTGCTTTTTCTGCTGGCAAGAACATTATTTCTCAGTTTCCTACTTATACATAAACACATGCAGTAAATGGCAATACTCAACTCCCCTCTACAATGGATACAATTTGCATGAGGACCCTGACCTGTATTATAACCATTTAGACATCTCTTTGAATGCAAAAGCACTAGAGACGAAAATATTTTTGGCCACTCACTTTTATCTATTCATAATTTATACCATTTGTTTTCTTATTCATTACTGGAAAATGGAAACATTTAACTCCCATAACGTTTTTAGGTTTACTTCAAACTGAATGGAGAAAGAGTAGAGAAAGCACGATAGTTAATAGAAAGAATAATCTTACATAATTTTATATATTCTCCAGAACACACCATTTAGGTGTTCTGAGTGAAAGTCTGATTTTTTTAAGTACTATAATTATTTTAATTTATTTTGCAGAAAGATAACTTTCTGAGTTGCTATCATTGATTAAAGCAGTACTTTTCACAAATCCCAGTGGCACCATCCATTATTATAAAAATGTATTCACTGTCACAAGTCTGCTCTAACATTTTTATTATAAATAACAGTAAGAAATATATCTGGAATAAAAATGTAAAAATTATATAAATAATATCCCAGGTTGGTGTTAAAGACATTTTACCGTTGCCTATGTCATGGAAACCAGTATAAGAATGGATGCATTGATCAACTCATATCAATGCCAAAATTAACAATTTGTATGGGCACACTGGCTATGTTGACTAGATAGTAACAAATGCACATATAAAACAAGTAGCGATTTCACAAACTACAAAATGCAAAATATTAGTAGCTCAGTCACGTCCGACCCTTCGCTACCGCATTGACTACAGCCCGCCAGGCTCCTCTGTCCATGGAATTCTCCAGGCAAGAATACAGGAGTGGGTAGCCATTCCCTTCTTCAGGGAATCTTCTGGACCCAGGGATTGAATCTACGTCTCCTGCATTGCAGGCAGATTCTTTACCATCTGAGCCACCAGGGAAGCCCCTCATGAACTATACTTATGTTTAATATTGGAAATATACCATTCTTCATTCTATCCACTTTCTCCTGAGTTTAACTTGTTTCATGTTGAAAGGTTAGGCACAAACCACTACATTAATTTCACAATCCACTGAGTCTAGATCTTCAATACAGCAAACACTGCATTAGACAATACCATCAGTAACATTTAGAAAAACCGCTTTTCCAAGGACCAGTGTTCCTTTTGTTCTCTTATTTTCATCTACACACAAAATAGTTAAAAAAAAATAGTCCACTAGTATTTATTGGGTCTGATCTACATACTATGTAAGTGATTTGCTATTGTAGCTGTCTTTGTCAGTAAGATTAAAAATGTGTTTTTCTGCATCTTTTTTGCATTATGGTGTATACATTATTACAGTGTTTAGCTGTATGTATCAATGAAATATTCAAAATCATAATTTAGGCTCCAGAGTCATTTTTAAAAAGTGATTTGGCATTTTCTTAAGTGATTAAGCATATTTCTAAAAGGGAATTTTCAAGATCTTTTCACTCTTTAAATATATAAGATATTACATGTATTTTATATTTCTTTAGACAAGTCTACAAATGGAAAGATTGTTTTTGTTCTTGAGTCACTCACTCATGTCTGACTCTTTGCAATCCCATGGAAAGATAGAAGCAGAATTAACTGAGTAATGATTTTCTTAAAAATTGTTTTCTATCTATGCATAAATATCTATCTATGCTCAGTTGGTAAGCCATGTCTGACTCTTTGACAGGCTATGGACTGCCAGGTTCCCCTGTCAATGGAATTTTCCAGGCAAGGATGACTTTCTTAATAATTGTTTTCTTACTACAGAATAAAATTTAATGTGATATCCTAAATTTAAAAGGCTAGAGATTTTATTTTTAACATCTCTGCTGAAGTTTACAGCATAAAATTATGATGATTTTTAAAACTTTATTGATTTGGAAGATAAATATTTCCTTTTATTTATGGCGTCTAGTAGAATTAGCATATGCACCTAATTATGATGAAAAAATAATATAATAGTGACTGATGAGGCATTGCATATCTTTATATTTGAACATATTGGAGAGAAACATTGAAAGTAAAACTAAGACATAATTGCTGTCATTTTGAATAATGGTGTCCCAAACAGAGAGCCAAGCAGCATCTCAGTGTCCTTTTATTTTCCGTTATCCTTAACTTTGCTGTTCAGTTCAATTTTATGTCGTTCTTCCATGGTTTCTTGACAGAATTTGTTACCACTATTCATTAAACTTGCTTTGTCATTACACTTCAGATGTATGGTTTATTTACCATTGATGTGCAAATATCCTACGAAAGACTGTACATGAAATGCTAAAAATGTAAAGCCACTAGAGGTACTGTAGATCAGGATAATTATTTTAGTCTTTAAGAGGTTTACAATGTATTTCATGTGTTGAAGTAAAAAGGGAATCATTTTCACCCAATACCCAGACAGAAGCCAGAAGATATATTAACTAGCCCCCATTTACCTAAAGGAAGCCTTCATCTTGACCGCATCTAACAGAATGGCAGCCCAACAATAGCCGTAAACAGAATCAACTCCCATGAAGTAGGGAGGGTGGAGGGAGTTCTAAGTGAAAGCAGTTCTTAAATAAGAAGAAAACACATGACAGAAAATAAGAGAGCAAAACCTTCTGATAAAGATCAGACTCTTACACATTTTGCAAGGACAGAAGCAGAACTTGAATATTTCCTATTAACATCAAAGAAGGTTTTAATACTGGGAAGTGACAGTGCAGAACAGAGAAACCAGGAAATTCATTATAGCCTGAACAGGCTATGGATAAATAAAGAAAAGAAATATGGAATGGTTAGAATAGAAACAATTCACTTAGCTGTAGTGATGCTGTAATGAAGAAAAATTGGAAATTTATATCATAAGAATTGTGTATCATGAATAATTTATCTTATACAAATTTGCTTAACTTGACTGACAGTAAATTGGAAATAATCCTCATGCGTTGGTGAGGGTTCAGTAACATGCTGCAAATCCTGTTGACATCTTAATACTGTGAGGCCTCCTTAGTTAAAGCCTCCTTTTGCCACTGCAAACAGATGAATCTCAGAGCTGTTCTATCCTGTTTCACAGCTACGATTTCATTGCAGATTCTGAACCCAGAAAAAGCAGACTAGGTACAAGGCACTGCTGTCTGTAGAATTGTTACAGTCATATAAAAGATCTACATAGGTTAGGGGCAAATAAAAATAATACATATTAGTCATTTAAACCAATGATGCAGCTGCCTCAGTGACTGACATAAAGGCAAGTTGGTTTGAAAGAGTCTTTATTATTATAATTTTGAAAGTATACCTTTCTTGAGCTTGTTTTTGTCTACATTTGGTGTGGGTTAATGCAGTACTCAAAAAATACAAAGTAAGGATAATGATGACTAGAGAAATAGCTTTAATATTTGTTAAAAATGCCTTCTGTTCATATGAAGTTCTAAGTTTAGTGAAAATCCTTAGGATGGTTCACCTTGTTTATTAATAATAATATCCTTGTACATATAATGTCTTTGCTAATAATGTTCTTCACTATTAATATTTCTCAAAAATACAAATTAAAACAAAGTCAATTATGGTTTCATTCTTGCAATCACTATATGCACATTGCCCTGTGACTCCCTAGAGATTGAACTCGTATCAGTGTCTTGATGAATCGTCTCAGCTATTTTAGAATCTCATCTGTAAGAATGGCCACATCCTGCTTTTGGCCACCCTTCACTGGAAAATATTTTCTAAATATCCCACTTTCTTCATTCATGCCTACATGCCTTAGCATGCATGTTGAATTTTCCTGAGTCCATTTTCCTCCTTTTCTTCTTAAGTGCTATCCTTCCTTTCATCAAAATTCTATATGAAACTGTCATTTATTATTGTATATATAATTATGCTGCTGCTGCTGCTAAGTCACTTCAGTCGTGTCCAACTCTGTGCAACCCCATAGACGGCAGCCCACCAGGCTCCCCCGTCCCTGGGATTCTCCAGGCAAGAACACTGGAGTGGGTTGCCATTTCCTTCTCCAATGCATGAAAGTGAAAAGTTAAAGGGAAGCTGCTCAGTCGTGCGGATTCTTAGCGACCCCATGGACTGCAGCCCACTAGACTCCTCCGTCCATGGGATTTTCCAGGCAACAGTATTGGAGTGGGTTGCCATTGCCTTCTCCACATATAATTATAAATAATTATAATTCATATATAACTATAATTGATAATATCAATTAGCAGTAACATTTGTTTTCAACCATTAAATTATTCAAGAATGTGTTTAATTCATTTTTATGTTCTTATGCATACCAAAACATTCAGTAGCATTTGGTTCATTCTAAATTATGGATTGACTAAATTCTCATCACCTGCTTTTCTGAAAATCTTTAACATTTTAATTGTTCAGATGTGCAAGATGTGTTCACGCCAGCAATGTTAATCCTGAACCTTCAAGCAAACCAATAACCAACCAACCAACCATCCAAACAAACAAAACAAACAAAGACCTCTGAATGGTCTACACATTAAGGGTACAATTTGTTTTCCTGTGTTATTTGGAACTTTTCTTTCTTACCTTTCTTAGTTTGAAAATATATGCAGCTCCAAATACTTATTTCAAAGTCGTCTGGAAATAATGATAGCTCTGCATTTGAAAACACATTAATTTGCTTATCTCATCGGCAACTCAGCAGCTATATAAAGTTGATGCTGTTAGTATCCACTATATCAAATTTGAGTTAATTCTTTTAATTGATCATTTACTCAATTGCAAGGTAACCTCAGGTCTTAAAATTTTACTCAGATTCATTAAAGTTATTTAGTTCATTAAAAAGAGGCATATTGCTTCCTCAGTTCATTTCAGTTCAGTTCACTCAGTCGTGTCCGACTCTTTGCGACCCCATGAATCGCAGCACACCAGGCCTCCTTGTCCATCACCAACTCCTGGAGTTCACTCAAACTCACGTCCATTGAGTCGGTGATGCCATCCAGCCATCTCATCCTCTGTTATCCCCTTCTCTTCCTGCCCCCAATCCCTCCCAGCATCAGAGTCTTTTCCAACGAGTCAACTCTTTGCATGAGGTGGCCAAGGTATTGGAGTTTCAGCTTTAGCATCAGTCCTTCCAATGAACACCCAGGACTGATCTCCTTTAGCATGGACTGATTGGATCTCCTTGCAGTCCAAGGGACTCTCAAGAGTCTTCTCCAACACCACAGTTCAAAAGCATCAATTCTTCAGCACTCAGCTTTCTTCACAGTCCAACTCTCACATCCATACATGACCACTGGAAAAACCATAGCCTTGACTTGACGGACCTTTGTTGGCAAAGTAACGTCTCTGCTTTTCAGTATGCTATCCAGGTTGGTCATAACTTTCCATCCAAGAAGTAAGCGTCTTTTAATTTCATGGCTGCAATCACCATCTGCCGCTATTGTTCCTTAAATTCAGTCAAATCCTTTCAGCATGCATACCAATCAATTTGTTAATGCAGCACATTTTCAATAGGTAATTATGAGACTAGTCTCCTAACAATAGGAGAATAATAGGCCATCTAGAAGGATGGAGAACACATGTATACCTGTGGCGGATTCGTTTTGATATTTGGCAAAACTAATACAATTTGTAAAGTTTAAAAATAAAATAAAATTAAAAAAAAAGAATAAAACCACAAAAAAATAAAATAAAATGAAAAATAATCAGTTCTGAAGAAAGATATGCTTCTACTCCACAAGCATAATGTTTTCGACACTTTTAAAATTTGTTTTTTAATTGCAGAATAATTGCTTTACAATGTTGTGTTGGTTTCTGCTGTACAGTACATATACGGGATCTAGAAAAAGTTACTGATGAACCTATTTTCAGGGAAGGAATGGAGATGAAGATGCAGAGAATGGACTTGTGGACATGAGCATATTTTTTTGCACAAACATGTTAAGCTTATATATACATATTATAAGATAGAGTTATAAGGTATATTTGTTTCACATATGGCACATTCAGACTTGGACATTTTTATAACCTAATACATTTATCGTCTGTTATAAAAGTGAACTATCACTTACTTATTTTGCTTTTTATTAACTTTCCCTTTCTGATATTTCTATATCCTACAATATTAAAAAATAGCAACCAAATAAAATTTATTTTAAAATTACATATACTACAGCATTTATAAATATCATAAAAATTAAAGCAGAATGAATACACATATTTTAAGACTACATATGCAAATAATTCAACACAGAGAATTTAATTCTACATATAGAATCAAGAATGCCTTGAGCATTTAATTTATGAATTATTTATTGGTAAATTACTTACTCATGTTAAAAGCGTTAGTCACTCAGTCGTGTCTGACTCTTTGCGACCCCATCAACTGTAGCCTGCCAGGCTCCACTATCCCTGGGATTTTCCAGGCAGGAATACTTGCCTGGAGTGTGTTGCCAGTTCCTTCTCCAGAGAATCTTCCCGACTCAGGGATCTTCCTGACCAAGGGATTGAACCTGGGTCTCCGGCATTACAGGCAGATGCTTTACCATCTGAGTTACCAAGGAAGGGCCTTTCTTGTTCGTGTTGAAGTGTCCATCTTTATAAATAGCCTCATATTTTGTCCTAGCATTTCTCAAATTTGATAATTAATTTCTCTTTAAGACAAAAAAAATCATCCTTTCAACCCCAAATTCATCACAGTATACTTATATAACATGTAATATACATATATATTATATATCCAAGACACACTTTATCTATTAGTCATTTAATGGATGGTAGTGACTTTCATTTAGAGTGAAAATATAAGAGGAAGAGCAGGATAGGCCCAGCTGTAAAAATTATTAACTTTTTCTGTTTTATAAATACAGATTTTAACCTGCCTAAGGTACACATTGGAGAAGGAAATGGCAACCCACTCCAGTATTCTTGCCTGGAAAATTCCATGGACGGAGAAGCCTGGTAGGCTACAGTCCGTGGGGTTGCAAGAGTCGGACACGACTGAGTGACTTCACTTTTAAGGTATGCATAAATGAATAATTCTCAAAAAAAATTTTTATATATGTGTCAACATCTTTGTTGCTCAAGAATTTGGTTTGGGGTTAGATTAGAGCACATTTAAAAGCTTCAGAGAATGAACCACTAAACAGCCTGAGACTGAAGATATGGGGAAGACAAGAAATAAATGACCAAAGTGAGATTCTTGAAAAGGAAGCAAAGACAGAAATCAGAAGCTGGTTAGAAGAAATCAACCTGAGAAGCAAGAGAAGAATACTATACATTGTACTAAAGAATAGAGGAATGAATGTGTTGGTGTAAGTAAATTTCTTGGTTCAGAAGTATAGTTTGAGGTGATTACTATGTTGTTGCTTATCGTTTCTTTTTGGAATGAAAAATGAAATTATTTTCTTAGAGTTTCAGGTAAATATAGATGATGTTTGAAATACTAACGAAAGGCAGGAAGGAAGGAGAGGAGGGAGAGAGAGTGTGGAAGGAAAGGAAATAAGGGAGGACAGAGGGAAAGGAGGAGGGAGTATTCTTGCTTGGGATTTTCCCAAATCCCATGGACAGAGGAGCCCGGCAGGCTACAGTCCACAGGGTCACAAAGAGTTGGTCAAGACTGAAATGACTGAGCATGGCATATGGCATGTTTCCATCAATGAATGTTTTATTATGTTTAATGTTTACTTCAATTGAAAGTTTCAGTTTTTAAGCATCAATGTCTCATAACTTCACTATAATTTTGTTAACAAAATATCCAATAGCAGTAAACTTTAACTTTCCACCTGGTATCATTTCTCAAACTTGAGAAATTTCCAGGCATGACATTTGTCCAGAGAGTGTCCAGACATGGTAATAGTGTCCCTGAGTACAGTCATTGAGAGTACTTGGCTCCTCTGTGTGTGTGTGTTTGTGTATTTAAAGTTTTCCTATCAATTATTTAATATAGGCTGCTGTTACTGTGAGGACATTAGGAGAGAAATAATTTCAAAGTTGGTATTTGGAAATTTTGTGAAATATGGTTGTCTAAAGTCATTTTTACTTCATCTAGCTCCCTTAAAACCCACAAAAAAATGAGAGAAAAAAACCCCCAATATTTAAAAGAAAACTGTTCCGTGAAACAAAGAAACAACTAAAGAAACTAAAGCTATAGAGTATTCTTGTCAAATTCTGTGGTCGGTTCACTAAAGTAGCAAAAGATATGTCAAAAAACCCCAAAATTGAGTGTAATACAGAACAAAATGCACATTTTTCTAGAAATCAGTATTAGTCTTGAAAACCCCATCTAAAATTCCATTGATTAGAATAGAATGTCTTAGAAGTCTGATTAAATCATGAAATGAGACATTTCTCTAGAAGAGAGAATGGTGCAAGGGAAAATACTATGCTTAAATGAAATTTCTGTTTTCAGTTCAGCAGTCTAGCCAGGTGTGTATAAAAGTGGAAGGCAAGCAGAGATACGGAGGAAACACAAGTGTCCTGTGATTTTAATGGCTTTACTTTCTGCAGCGCCAATCTTTGAAACACCAATCAGGAAACACTAAGAAAAGTACAGATTTCATGGGAAAGAAAATAGATTTCTCTGCTTTATTTCTCTGCAATAAAACTTTTCAGTAAATTGATGACTATAGTTAAAAGTAAGTAATAGCCTCCAAGATCCAATTATAAAAATTTAAAGATTTATAGCACAGGATTATTCAAAGACATATTTCCAATTAATAACAATAAAATTAAGGACATATGGTATTACTAAACAAATCAAAATTGAAAACACACTGAACAGCTCAATGATGAGGCAATTTCAAAAAATTTAAAAACAAGTTGATAAAACATAAAAATGAAGAAGAAAAAAACTATGGAGATTGCTATAACATTAAAAGTCAAAAACAATACAAGCAGGAACAGTTGAAATACCTATTGAAAGCCACACCAAATGTTGGGGAAAAGTCAAAAGATATAAATATAAATAAATATTCAATTGCAGAACTGGAAGACAAACAAGTTCCAATGTGCACAAAATAGGGGTCTCAAATAAGAGAACAGAATATAATGCAAAAAATAAAAGAAAAAAAGAAGAAAATATGAGAAACTATCTTAAAAATAATATGAACATTTCAATACAAAGGCCAGTCTTTTACCTAAGTTAATATGAGAAAAACAATATTAAAATAAACTCATTAATTACTCAAGTTTCATATAGGAGATAAAAAAATCAGATTACCAACAAAGAAGAAGAAGTGTTATTAATCTGATCTCATATTTTTCCATTGTAGAAGTAAATAGTTCCATATTGAGAAGAGCAACATTTATAATGTTACGAAGGAAATGAATAAGGCCCCAAGACTTATCTGAGTTCAAATTTTGCTTCAATATAAAGAGCATGTAAAATTAAAAGGTTTCAATAATAAAATACTTATCTAGGGTTTCTGCATGTATCCATATTTGATATTGTCTCCAAATTGCCTTTAATTTTGAGAAATACATTTGAAAATAAAGTGTATGTTCTTAGAATATATTCAGAAATCACACATTGCTTTCTCAGTATTTAGAAATATGTATATAACCTAAATCTCAAGAATTCTATTTCTGGGTATAAATCATAGAGAAACTCTTATGAAAGTGAATAATTATACCTGTTGAAGAATATTTATTGTATAATTTCTGAAAGAGGATAATATTCAAATGCCTAAGTAATCAGTCATGTTTAAAAGATAAAACTATCTATAATGCATGTAAATTTCCAAAGCATATGAATGGGAAAAAAGTTGTAGCATAATAAAAATATTATAAAAATGTTAGCAAAATAAAAGCCAAATTAAAAAGTGAGATAATTTTTAACAATTCAGAGAAGATATCAAATTGCATTATTTTGCATAATCATATAATCTTGCATATTCAGTACTTTAATATTATTTAAACCTCATTTTATCATGAAAAATGCATATACCACTTCAAGTCCTTCCATATATATGTGTGTATATATATACATAAAGTAAATATACAGAACGCTCAATATCTAAGCTTAAAAATAAATGGCCTATGGTATATTACAGCTGTATTTCTCCAGATTATTGTTGCTATTTAAATAATCACTACTTTAGAAATTTATAATTTTTAATTTAGTTGTGTTGCTTCAGAATAAATCTATCTGTAACAATTAAGATAATCTATTAGGAAAACAGTATGAAAGTAAAAGTGAAGTCGCTCAGTCGTGTTCAACTCTTATGACCCCATGGGCTGTAGACTACCAGGCTCCTCCATCCATGAAATTTTCTAGGGAAGAGTACTGGAGTGGGTTGCCATTTCCTTCGCCAGGGGATCTTCCCAACTCAGGGATTGAACCCGGGTCTCCTGCATTGCAGGCAGACGCTTTATGGTCTGAGCCACCAGGAAATCCCTGGAAAATAGTATATATAGTAACTGAATATACAATGATATATAAAAGGAGATATTTAAAGAAATTCTATTCATTAGACATTAATAGAAAAAGGGTTTTACTCACAATTGGCATTTGATGTTAATATAACAATATTCAAACATAAAAATTAATGTCCCCTGAATTTTATTAACCATAGCAAATCACAAGAATTATGTAATTTCTTTTAAGTAAAAGATTAGGTCTATACTTTCTTTTATAACTGCTCTCTTTTGTACTGGTTCTTTCTTGTTAGTTGATTGGAATCAGTATCAGTACCATTGGTATTCACATATAAATACAACAAAACACTAACATGTTTAAATACTAAGTAGTTTTTAAAGACCAGTACAGTTCAGTCACTCAGTCATATCTAACTCTTTGTGACCCCATGGACTGCAGCATGTCAGGCTTACCTGTCCATCACCAACTGCTGGAGCTTGCTCAAACTCATGTCCATTGAGTTGGTGATGCCATCCAACCATCTCATCCACTGTTGTCCCCTTCCCCTCCTGCCCTCAATCTTTCCCAGCATCAGGGTCTTTTCCAATGAGTCAGTTATTCCCACCATGTGGCCAAAGTATTGGAGTTTCAGCTTCAGCATCAGTCCTTCCAATGAATATTCAGGACTGATTTCCTTTAGGATTGACTAATTTGATATTCTTGAAATCAAAGAACTCTCAAGAGTCTTCTCCAACACTAAAATTCAAAAGCATCAATTCTTCGGTGTTCAGGTTTCTTTATAGACCAACTCTCACATCCATACATGACTACTGGAAAAACCACAGCTTTGACTAGACGACATTTGTCAGCAAAGTAATGGTTCCACTTTTTAATATGCTGTCTAGGTTGGTCATAACTATTCTTCCAAGGAACAAATGTCTTTTGATTTCATAGCTGCAGTCACCATCTGCAGTGATTTTGGAGCCCCAAAAATAAAATTTGTCACTGTTTCCATTGTTTCCCCATCTATTTAAAATGGAGGGATGGAACTGGATGCCATGATCATAGTTTTCTGAACGTTGAGCTTTAAGCCAGCTTTTGCACTCTCCTCTTTCACTTTCATCACGAGGTTCTTTAGTTCTTCTTCACTTTCTGCCATAAGGATGGTGTCATCTGCATTTCTGAGGTTATTGGTATTTCTCCTGGCAATCTTGATTCCAGCTTGTGCTTCATCCAGCCCAGCATTTCTCATGAAATACTCAGTATATAAGTTAAATAAGCAGGATGACAATATACAGCCTTGACATAGTCCTTTCCCAATTTGGAACCAGTCCATTGTTTCATGTCCAGTTCTAACTGTTGCTTCCTGACCTGCATACAGATTTCTCAGCAGGCAGATCAGGTGGTCTGGTATTCCCATCTCTTTAAGAATTTTGCAGTTTGTTGTGATCAACACAGTCAAAGGCTTTGGCATAATCAATAAAGCAGAAGTAGGTTTTTTTTTTTTTTTGGAACTCTCTTGCTTTTTTGATGACCCAACAGATGTTGGCAATTTGATCTCTGCTTCCTTTGCTTTTCTAAATCCATCTTGAATATCTGGAAGATCATGGTTCATGCACTGTTGAAGACCTGCTTGGAGAATTTTGAGCACTACTTTGCTGTGTATAAGATGAGAGCAATCGTGCGATAGTTTGAACAATCTTTGACATTGTCCTTCTTTGGGATTGGAATGAAAACTGACCTTTTCCAGACCTGTGGCCACTGCTGAGTTTCAAATTTATGGGCATATTGAATGCAACACTTTAACAGCATCATCTTTAGGGATTTGAAATAGCTCAACTGGAATTCCATCCCCTCCACTAGCTTTGTTTGTAGTTATGCTTCCTAAAGCCCACTGGACTTCACATTCCAGGATGTCTGGCCTCTAAGTGAGTGATCACATCATCATGGTTATCTAGGTCATGAAGATCTTTTGTGTATAGTTCCTCTGTGTATCGCCACCTCTTCTTAATTATCTTCTGCTTCTGTTAGGTCCATACCATTTCTGTCTTTTATTGTGCCCATCTTTGCTCATTTTTAAAGATGGTTTTGAATAAAGAAGCAATACATAACAATTAAAAGCTGATTTAATGACATTTAAGCCTGCATTATAAAAGCCAGGTCATATATTACTGTGTTCTAGTGACATAAATATAATATTGCCACAATTTTGGAAACTAAAATTTATTTTATGGTTAATAGAAGGAAACTCATCATTGATGATAAAAGTTCAACAAAACAAAATTTTTTACTTGTCACTCTTCAGGAAAATTACTAATTGTTTTTACCTTACATATGGTCTGATTTGCTCAAATCTATAAACATATTCTATAACACAAATACAAATGCATATGTAAGAAATATCAACTTAATTTTAAAAGAGTTGATTGTGAATATGTTAATTAAATGTCTTTATTAATAGATAAATATATTGCTGTGTAATAAAACACTAATGTGTAGGCTATGAAGTGTGGACACCAAAGTTAATCCTAACATTAGATAATTGAAATTTGCTTCTCAAATTATCAGAATTATCCAAATTTTTTTATTTCAGACTCACTAAAAAAAATCTATTATTAGAAAAACCAAAGTCTTATTGCTGTTTTACTCTATTTTTCTATGACTAATGGAACATTTTTTCATGAGATAAGCAGTTGAGTTTTATATTTGTGTTCACATAATCTACTTATCATAATTTTTGTAATAAATGTTGGTTTGAAACAAATAAAATATCATTATTACTGTGGAAATCTAGACTAGAATCTGTAACTAAATAAATATTGGGATATTTGTTTTACTATGGGATAAAGAGAATTCTACTTTCAGAAACTCTAAAGTACCAACTAAAAGTAATGGGGATAATGAATAATTCTGTCAGGATATGAAAATAGGCCACATTGACATATAAG
The DNA here is from genome assembly GCF_032452875.1 of Bos javanicus. Taxonomy (NCBI): domain Eukaryota; kingdom Metazoa; phylum Chordata; class Mammalia; order Artiodactyla; family Bovidae; genus Bos; species Bos javanicus. Next base: position 25,101,229 of record NC_083884.1, on the reverse strand, counting down.
CAATGTATTTGAAATTTACTGTGATGGGCTGTCAAATCAAGCTTTTCAGCCAGACATACAGCCTTTTCCTTGTCTCACTTTCTCCCTATCTTCTCATCTATCAAACACAGTCCTTGGTTTCATTTTCTACCTAAAGACTTTGACAACTTTGAATTCCATTCCTCTTCTCTTCTCAGTTCATTATTTTATTTCTCAAATTTTTGGTACATAGTCACATGCAAGAGATAAACATTTACTAAATTTCCTTAGAAATAAATAATAATAAAGACAAGATAAGAGACTTTAAGCTACAAATACACTAAAAAAAATGGTTTTAAAATAAGTAGATTGCATTAACTCACAGAAAAAGAAGGCAGGGTAATTTGGAGGCTCTTTAGCTCAAAGATATTATCAAGGATCCAAGTGTGTTTGTTATTTTTTCTACCTTTGTTGGCCTCTTGGCTGGAACTTCTCATTTATTCTAGACAGCTGCAAGAATTCAGGTGTCTTAAAACTTTTAAAGTCTTTTTTTCACAGTAAAATTTGTTTTCCCCTAGCACCTATAACCTGGAGGAAAACTATTGGTTCAGAGTAATCAGTAGTCATTTCTGGATATTTGGAAAACATCAACTAAAATGATTCTGAGGTAAAAACTAGATAAAATACATTGGCAAATAAATTGTGTTGCTGACTTTTTTCCTTTGTTTTGCTTCCCATTCCAAAGTTGAGAGAAAAATTTCTAACAGGAAGAAGCAAATTTGAAAAATAAATACCTATTAACTGCTGAAGTATATTGGACCCACCTCATTCAAGAAGACTGATTTGTTTGCAATCTGAGATTTCTTTTCTGTGCTCTTTTATTTATTTACTTTATTTTTAATTGGAGGATAATTGGTTTACAATATTGTGTCAGTTTCTGCCATACATCAACATGATTCAGCTATAGGTATGCACACATATATTCCTCCTCCCTCTTGAACCTCCCTCCCACCTCCCACCCAATCCCACCCCTCTAGGTTGTCACAGAGCACCATGTTTGAGCTCCTTATGTCATACAGCAAATTCCCATTGACTATCTATTTTATAGGCTTCCCTGGTGGCTCAGATGGTGAAGAATCTGCCTGCAATGCAGGAGACCTGGGTTCATTCTCTGGGTTGGGAAGATCCCCTGGAGAAGGGAATGGCTACCCACTCTAGTATTCTTGCCTGGAGAATTCCATGGACAGAGGAGCCTGTCAGGCTACAAGTCCATGGGGTTGCAAAAAGTTGGACAAGACTGAGCGACTAAAATTTTATCTATTTTACATATAGTTATGTATGTGTTTCAGTGTTACTCTTTCAATTCATCCCACCCTCTGCTTCCCCTACTGTGTCCACAAATCTGTTCTCTATGTCTGCATCTCCATTGCAGGAGATGCAATTTGAGATTTAAAGCTTCCAAGCTTCCTAATATCTAACCATTAACATCAATAACTAAATTGTCATTTGTTAATAACATGTTGATTACTACCAGGGTAAGCAGTCTAGAGTTGCCAGTCTTTCATTTGTCAAAACAAGGTACCTTAATCCTTCCTCACTTTACTTTTAAATCCAATGGACACCAGCACTCATACGAAGACTTTTGGGAATACCAGTTACTAGCATTGCCCACATTTTCCCCAGATCTCTATCCATGGTTCGTATTAAACTTTCATTTCTTGATGATTGTTGATCTTCATTAATGATTAAACTGAATGATTAAACTCAATTCCATAAGCAATCTGATTGATCAATAGATAAGATTTCTGATTGGTCATTAATATTTTTAATTTATATTAAATACAATCAATTTTTAATCAGTGAAATTGAAAGGATAGATATTTGTAAGAATGGTTCTGTTCAGTGCTTACCGATTACCCTTTAAGGAACTAGATCAAGATTATTTTAGCTCTGTTTTTTGTATGTTTTTGCTTTAGACCCAGATTTCTTAGATTCTAGAATGCTAGAAGAAGACAAAAAACTAAATTTTGATAAAATTTAGGTAAAATTCACCCTCATATTTGTTTTTTAAAATTGGTGCATATAATATCCCAGGAATCATAGTTTAATGCAAAGAAAAAGAATAGAGAATGAGACCAGCAGCTGTTAAGTTTTGATTTTTATCATTGACATTAAACATGGAAATGATAGTACCCATCTTCTAGATAGATGGAACAGAAGATAACTGTCAGGGAGAACATGACAACATTCATAGGTCCCATGTTTATGGTTAGATGTCTGATTTACTCCTTGACATCTCACTAACAAGGTGTTTATTGCCCCTTTCTTACTATTAGCTCATAGTCAATGATGCATCTTTACACAGAAATTTCATACCTCATTTTCTTTTTGGCTTATGCTTCTGACAAACAGTAGAGTGTTAATCAAAGGGAAAAAATTGTAATTCATCTTAGTTTTAGAATTAATTTTTAAACATTACGTGCTTTACTCTCAGGCACTTAAGATTTACTTCCTTATTTACAGGTTTGAGTGTAGTGAAATTCCTTGATAACAAGAGCCAGGAATACAATTCACTCCAATTTCACTCCCATCCTCTCTATGAGTTACCATGAGCTTTGAGTACTCCGCCAATAAATAAAATACAAGAAATTGTAAATGACTTCTATTCCAGTTCTTTAGCTATTATTATATTAAAATCAATGCTGTACACAATGAGACACACTAAAAGAGTATATTATCCCCTGAAGTATATTTAGGGTATTATTTTGCATTTAATTATTTCATGTCATTCTTTGCTACTTCACTGAAGAATTCTGAACTCTTTGATGTCAGGCATCAGAGGATTTCAAAATTTTGGTATTTGCTTTAGCAGGATGCCCTCTAACACAAAATAGGCACTAATTTAATCTCATGAAACTCTCTTTTAAATAATGAAAATAATTATAAGAAGTATTTTTGATGGCAAGAGATAATAATCATGACAATTTCCATTTAATTAAAATCATGTAATTCACACACAATTTGCAATATGTTTATAAAAGACCATCCTTACAAGAGGAAGAAATATCACCCAGTTCTTTAAGTGGCTATAAGTTATTACTTCCAATATGACTCTTCAATCTATACCTATCTGTTAAAATTTTAGGATAAATGGTTAGAAGATGTTAAATATCAATATATTCTTAAAGAATATTGTATATTTTGTAAAAGTGACTGTAAAATAGATTAATCAGCTCTGGTTTGCAACTGAGACTTTGGATAATAAACCCTTGAATGATTTATAGGAATTATTCATGCAAAGTCTTCTTTTCAGCAAAGACTCAGTTGATTGGCCCAAACTAGCATTATTCTGAAAGAATTTTCAAATGAAATAAGATTGTCTATTCAGATACTGGCTGAACAGGTTTTTGTCCAAGCAGTCATTCAGCTTGGAAACTTGACAAAATTAATTGGATCAGTCTTCACATTGTGTAAATTTCTCTGAACACAAAAAGCAGACATTCACTACATTAGAATTAAGCAAAAAAAAAAAAAGAGCAACTCCTGACATTGAGGCAATGGCTTGGCACTCACATCTAGGCTATGTTATTTTCCCACTAGACATAAACAATCTCACAGAGTGCCAGCCTCAGACAATGTTTTTCTGAGACCATAATGCTGCTGCTAAGTCGCTTCAGTCGTGTCCGACTCTGTGCGACCCCATAGACGGCAGCTCACCAGGCTCCCCGTCCCTGAGATTCTCCAGGCAAAATGAGACAAATAGAGGCTACTTCATAATTTTGTCTATGCACAGACAAAATCAATATTCTTGTAAAACCTCCAAAATATGAAGCACCTCCCCCACTTTCTGGGCAAAATAAATGAATACTCCTTAATTAATTACAGTGTAATTCTTATATTAGTCTCCACTTTCTGTAGGTAAATTTTATTGAGATAGACAATCACAGAAATGCCTCTACTTTCTGAAAGCATTCAGTCTAGAGAGAACACTTGCTTCCTGACATCCTGCCTTAAATTACCCAGCCAAAGCCCCCAATTTTATAATTTATATAATTTTATAATTAGGTCCTTTTCTAACACCTTCTTAAGGCGACACCCCATTGTTCACCATTGTCTGTTTTCCCCCTTGTGACATGAGTGAAAGGTTGAATATGTTTAACTATAGATGTGTTTCTGGAGATCTTTGGCTTAAGTATATTACATGAAGGTGATAGTATTTATCGTAATTTGACAAAGAGAAAACAGCTATGGTCATCAGATATCTAAGTTATGCTTGCTTCCTATTTTGAATTCTCTTATGACTGAAAACAAACAAATGCACACATGCACAAAATCCTCTTTAACATTCAAACCCAGAGGAAAACAGCAGAAAATGATATCGATTTACCATTATTATTAGAAATAATACCTTTAGCAAGGACTAATGAGAGGAATCGTGAATAGAGATATGTTTTTAAATTTTAACATTAAAATTAATTAATGGTGTTTTTTAGGTTTTTTTCTGCAAAGAACTTGGTGTGTGGGTGTGATAGGCTGAACAATGGTCCCCCAGTATGTCCAGTTTCTAATCCCTGAAATCTGTGAATGTGTTACATATACTTTGCAAAGGATTTTGCAGACATAATTAAGGTTATGGATCTTAAAACAAGGAGATTATCCTGGATTATCTGAGTGATCTGAATTTAATCACATGAGCCTTTCAAAACAGAGTATTTTCTCTGGCTGGAGGCCAGGGGTATATTAGAAAGAGAAGGAGGAGTTACTGGAAGTAGAGAGAGACCTAGCCCCCAGTTTCTGGACAGAGGCTATTGGAAAGCATGAGAAGGAATGTGGCAACCTCTAGGAGCCAAGACTATACTTAAACTGACAACTGAATCATAGTGGGGACTTCATTCTTACAACTACAGGAGGAATTAAACCACTTGAATGATTTTAGAAGTGGATCCAGAGACTCATGAAAGAAATGCAACCTTGCTGACACCTTGATTTCAACTCTAACCAGAGGACATGGTAGTGTGAAGCTATATCCGGACTCTGACCTACAGAACTGTGAGATAAGAAATGGGTGTTGCATCCAACTGCTATATTTGTAGTCATTTGTTATGCAGCAATAGAAAACTAAAAATTCCTTTTGAAGCTAAGGTTAACCAAAAGAGTTTGCTCTGCAACCTTTTGGGAATAATTCTTTTACTCAGGGTGATTCTCTAGATCAACATCGATTTCTGCTGTATATGTCAATTTCTTTTTCTCTGGAACAGGGGTCCACAAACTCCCAGATCTAATTCTGAGCCGGAACTGATGTAACAATAGAGTACACAACAAATGCAATGTGTTTGAATCATCCAAAAACTATCCCTCTCCCCCAGTTTGTGGAAAAGCTGTCTTCCACAAAACCAGTTCCCGGTGCCAGAAAGGTTGGGGACTGCTGCTCTAGAATCTATGATTCACTTTTATAACTGAAAAAAAAATACAGTATATTTTTATTTAAAGAAGAGGAGATAAGGAAGGCAGATATTACCCTGAGGAAGTATCTAGGAAATATGAAAGTATAGTAAAGGAATAGAGCATGAAAGAAATTTATCCAAGTATAAATTAATCTGAGGTATGAATACAGATACAAATTTTGTTACACTGAAGCAGTTGGGTATAAAAGACAAAAGTCTCTGAATTATTGGAATAAGTTGATGAATTGAAATCTAGAAAGCTTTCAGGCATTTGAACATGATGAAAGCAAGAAAGTAGGAATAAAATACTGAATTTGGTATATGTGGTTAGAAGGTTATCAAATCGTTAAAGGAAGGAATTAATTTTGAAACTGGTAAGTCAAGGTTCATGTAATTAAGTGTATTAGCAAACATGTTTACATTTATATACATGCATTTTATACAAGCATGTATATAAAATATACAAAAATCTGCATAATTTTCTATGGATTTATTTTTTATATTCATTTATTTTTATTTACTTATTTATTTGGTTGCACAAGATCTTAGTTGCGGCATGTGGGATCTAGTTCCCTGACCAGGGCTCAAGTCTAGGCCCCGTGCATTAGAAGCTTGGAGTCTCAGCCACTGGACTACCAGGGAAGTCTTGGAGTTATGTTGATATTGTTAACTAGTTCACATTTTTCTAAATTACCAAGTCAGAAAAATATGTTTTATATACCGGAAATATTTGAATCTATGGAAACGTAAGAAAGCATTAGGAAAAGACAACAGTTGTGTCCAATAAGCCACAGCTTCCTACTTATTAGGGAATCATACAATTACTCCATAAACAAAATGTTTCTAATTGGATTTGGCAAGATTTACCTCTGATCCTTTCCTTAAGAATGGCTTTTGGATTCAATGTGTTTTCTTGTACTTTACATATGACAAAATTTTTATAAAACTTTTTCATTAATTATATTAAAATTTGTTAGATTTCTAATAAAATCTATAGGATCATATTCCTTGAGTCTATCTTCAAGTTATTTGAAAATTTCCGAAAGTGAGTTAATTTGGCTTATAGCATTTTGAAATTTAATTTATCTGCAGGTGTATGCAACACCTGACTAGAATGGTCTAATCAACAATAGATTTTATTTTTCACCTACAGTGTCTGAAAGTAGATGCCCCAAATCTAGTGTAATGACTCCACAATTTCTTAAATGTCTCTGTCACATACTATTATTTAGTTATGGTTCCTTTAGCAGCTGCTCACATGATTCTGATATGCTCACAAACACACCTCAACATTTTCATCTTCTTTTTTCCCTGTGTGCTACACAAGAAGATGAGGAAGTGACAAATTAGACATATTATAAAAGCAAAACTTTCCTAACCAGCTCCAGAAACCTTGTGCTTTTGTCTAGTTAGTTGGCATTTACTCACTTTGTTGTTGTTCAGTTGATCAGGCATGGCTGACCTGCTTTGTGACCCCAAGAACTACAGCATGCCAGGCTTCCCTGTCCTTCATGGTCTCCTAGATTTTGTTCAAATTCATGCCCACTGAGTTGGTGATGGCATCCAACCATCTCATATTCTGCCATCTCTGTCTCATTTTGCCTTCAATCTTTCCCAGCATCAGGCTCTTTTCTAATTAAGCAGTTCTTCATATCAGGTGGCCAAAGCCCTGGAGCTTCAGCATCAGTATTTCCAGTGAATATTCAGGACTGATTTCCTTTAGGATTGACTGGTTTGCTCTCCCTGCGGTCTAAGGGACTCGCAAGTATTCTCCAACATCACAGTACAAAAGCATATATTATTTGGTGCTCAGCCTTCTTTATGGTCCAACTCTCACATTGGTACATGACTACTGGAAAAACTATAGCTTTGACTCTATGGACCTTTGCCAGCAAAGCAATGTCTCTGCTTTTTAGTATGCTGTCTAGGTTTGTCATAGCTTTTCTTCCAAAGAGCAAGAGTCTTTTAACTTCATGGACGTAGTCATTATCCAAAGTGATTTTGGAGCCCAAGAAAATAAAATCTGTCCCTGTTTCTAATTTGTCCCCTTCTATTTGCCATGAAGTGTTGGGACCTGATGCCATGATCTTAGTTTTTTGAATGTTGAGTTTTAAGCCAGCTTTTTCACTTTCCTCTTTCACCTTCATCAAGAGGCTCTTTAGTTTCTCTTCACTTGGATAGCTCTTATTGCAAGAAAGTTAAGGAAATGCAACTGATAATCTGAGCATGCTTGCATGTATGCTAAATCACTTCAGTTGTGTACAACTCTTTGTGACTGTATTAACTGTATCCCATCAGGCCCCTCTGTCCATAGGATTCTCCAGGCAAGAATACTAATATGGGTTTGCATGCCCTCCTCCAGGGGATCTTCCTGACCCCAGGATCGAACCCGCATCTCTTATATTTCCTGCTTTGTCAGTCGGGTTCTTTACCACTAGAGCCATCTGGGAAGATAGCCTAAGGCCAAGTCCCTGGGGGCAACTCTGGCTCCTTTTGAGCTGCGGTCTGGCTCTGAGCCATCAAAAGCATTTGTTTGTTCTAGCCAATACCTGAGGAAAGACCCCTGTCCTCCTTTTCTCAAAATATTTACTAAAAGAAAAAACAAAAGAAACTTAAATCATTAAATGTTCCTCTGTCCTTTAGAGATGCATGTGTATCTCTTCCAATTCAGGAGTATCTTTCTCAGTGATCCGAAAACAAGTTTTTGAAACATAATCATCAGGAAGTATAGGATCTTCAGTCTCCCAGGTTCTTTGGGAGGATAGAATCCTAATCTGATAATTGTCAACTAGCAGACACAGCTGGTGTAATGACATTTACACTAACCAGTTTGTATTTTTCTCTTCTCCAACTACCCAACTTGCTCTCCTCCCTGCTCTTTTATTCTCTTCAGTGCTCTCTTGATCTTCTTTTAAAATGCCCTGTCCTCTTTACACAAATCAGAATGGAGCTCAGATTTTTCTGTAGTGTCTTAAGCATTGAGTAAAATCTGTGAAAACAGATATCCAGCTTTGTTTATCACTGACAGGATAAACTTAAAAGTGCATTGAGTTTAGAGTGCTATTAGGTGCTTTTTGTAATCAAGCCATGACAATCGAACAGCTTTAAGCAGTCTTCCTATTTGTTTTCAGAAGGCATTATTTTCAAATTTAAATACAAATCATTCTCATACTTATTCTCCATAGTTCAACACATTAAAATTATTTACATAGAAGAGTAATGAAGAGTTGGAAAGGTGTGCATTACTACTTTCTTAAACTGTGTAAATAGATTACTAGAGAATTTAACAGTAGAAACTTGAGGAGTTTTTATTCAAGATGGCAGAAAGTACAAAAGGACTAATTTAGTTCATGCAACTCTTTTAAACTTATGGTGAAAGAAGGGAAGTAGGGTAGCTGAAATCATGGCCTAAATTACTAGTAAAGAGGGTGACTTCATTAGAGGAAGGTTAAATACTCAAGAGATCCTGGGAGGATTGGACAGGATGGTGTGATATGGGCTGATTATAGGAAGAGGAGAAACAGAATCTCCCATCTCAACTCCTGTTTTACTCAGTGCCAAAATACTGGAATTTAGTTACCTAAACCCAGGATAAAAACAAACAAACAAGCTTACAAATAAATGAGTATTTATGATAAAATAATAAAAATAAAATCATAAAAGACAGGTTATTTTTTAATAATGTAAAACAATGGGGGAACCGAGGACTCTAATATTAGCTTTGGCACGTTCTCCTGGTTGTTTTTAGTGTATTCTCAACTTAAAAGTACATTTCTTTCTCATGTATTCTAATAAAGACATTTGTTTCACAATTCTGCACATGTACATAGATCTCCTACTCATATTTTAAAAGTTATTTTCTGTTCTTCTATATAGATGACAATATAAGAATTATACAATCTGCATAAAACATAAAGCACAGAGACTCTGAAAAAATATAGAAAAATAAACCCTGGAGGAGAGATAGTCAATGATGATAACAGAATGAAATAAAACATACAAAAATAGAAGTAAAAAATGATATCCAATAACATAATAAAAAGAATACACAGAATGCAAACAAAGTGGTTAGACAATAAAATAAGACATAAAAGGAACTTTTTAAAAATCAGTATAAGTTCATGTTGAGGTTTGACAGAAAACAGCAAAATTCTGCAAAGCAATTATCCTCAATAAAAAACAAATTAAAAAAATAAGTATAAGTTGAGGAGCGGATATCTGAACTAGAAAATTTGTCAATAGAATTCTTGAATACTGAAAAAAAGAACAAAGACAAACAACAACAACAAAAATCCCAGAGTATCCAAGACCTGTGAGACAGCTATAAGAGAGGAAATATATATGTAATGGGAATAGCAAAAACGAAAGAGAGAAGTACAAAGGAATAATAATGGCTAAGATTTCCTCAGATTAATTTCAGCCACCGAACCACAGATCCAGGAAGTTCAAAGAACATGAAACAGGATAAGGGTGCCCCCAAAACTACTCCTAGGCATATCATTTTTAAACTATAGAAAATCAAAAATAAACTCCTGAAACAAACCAGGGGAAATTAAAAAACCTTACCTGGAACAAATGAATAGGATTAGCATTCAGTTTCTCCTCAGAAGCCAAGCAAGAAAGAAGAGAGTGAACGAAATATTTTAAGTTTGTTGAAAGAAAAATAACAACCAACCTAGAATTCTGTATTGATGAAATTATCTTTCAAAAGTGAAGGAAAAATAAAGCTGTTAAGGAATTTGTTGATAGTAAACTTGAAAGAAACCTTTAAAAAGTTCTTTAAAGAATGGAAATAATATAGGTCAGAAACAGATCTCTATGAAAGAAGGAGGAACATTAAAGAAATATTAAGTAAAGGTAAAATAAAAATTTTCTTTTTATTATTAATCTAACAGTAACTTATTCAAAATAATAATACAATATATTAGATTATGAATGCTAATATATCATACATATACTGTCTGGTTCCAACTATATGACATTCTGAAAAAAATTAAAGCTGCAGAAATAGTAAAAAGAATAGTAATTTCCAGGAGTTGTGGAATGGGGAGGGATAAGTAGGCAAAACAGGATTTTTGCATGCTCAGTCAGTCATGTCTGACTCTTTGTGACCCTATGGACTGTAGCCCTCCAGGCTCCTCTATCCACGGGATTTTTCAGGGAAGAATACTGCAGTGTGTGTTTTCTTCTGGAGGGTATCTCTCCAACCCAGGGATAGAACCCACATCTCCTCTGTCACCTGCATTTGTATGTGGATTCTTCACCACTGAGCTACCAGGAAAGACCTAGAGGATTTTTAGGACAATGAAGATTCTCTGTATGAAATCTGAAAAATGGATACATGTCATTAAACATTTGTTCCAACCTATAGAATGTGCAATGCCAAGAATAACAGCAGTGTAACCTATGGACTTAGCATGATTGTAATATGTCAATGTAGGTTTATCACTTGTGACAAATGTAGCATCTGATAAGGATGTTGTTGATGGTGGAGTCTATGCATGTATAGGAGCAGAGGGCATATGGGGAATCTCTCATGTTCCCTCAATTTTCTTGTGAATCTAAAACTGTGACCCCAAAAGTCTTACTTGAAATAAAATAAGAAAAGAAGCATAGATTGGAAAAATAAATTATCTTAAGATCAAATATATAAAACTACATTTTTCATAATATTTTATTCACTATTTTGAGGATAGGTACCTATCACTTTTCTTTTATAAACCGTACTGTGGCATTCCTTTCACAATTTCCATTTTCAGTTTCTTTAAGGTGAGGTGAGAATTTAAAGACACTTGCAAAGACATCTAAATGCAGTCTTAATATTTTTTTTTATTTCTGATCTTTTACAGTTGTCTCACCCACACCTTTCAGCAGGAAATATTTTTAGTGCCTCTGCTTTGTCAAATCTTTTAAAAACACTCTTACTTTTCATAAATGTAACACTCTCTCCATTCACATTCAGTATGTTTTAAAAATAAAAGGGACAACAAACAGTCAAAAAATGCTATCTAATATTATCTAATGTTTAAACTTGTTTGTATTATTAGAGTTTTATCTATGTGCATGTTTTAGTAAAATTTAAAATGAATAGAATATATTTTTTTAAATAGAAGAAAATGCCTTATGTTGTGCCTTTATCTTATGTTACCCGGGAAACATTCACCTCGCTTCTATTTACTCACTGTGATGGTGACTTTGTTCTGGTTCTTTATTTCCTTGGTATTATTTATCTGATATTTCTTAGTACTTCATTCAATTTCTGAAGGACAGAGATTACCTACACAGCTTATATTTTAAGATAATTGTTTAACACAGTTCAGCAAGCAGTGAAGATTTTCAAAAGCCTAAACAAAAATGTATTCTATAATGAAAAATACAATCTTAGATTAAGCTCCAGTGAATTCCATTTCACTTAATTTGAAATTTAGGAGATTTAGTATGTTTCACACAGATCTATTACTTACTAGGGGAATTATATTCATTTTTAAAATGACTTTTTTGTCCACTAAGAAATTAGCCCTGTAAAATCAATGCTTAATTGTTTTGCACTGAGTTTAATCCTGATGCCTCCCACAGGAGCAGCCCCCCACATTCCCTCTCTTTCTTCCTCTTCCAGCCGCAGCAAGTTTTCACCAACACCCTAATGGCAGCAAAGCTTGTAGTCATTTCTTCACAGACTGAGACGGTGGTGCTTTAGGATCAGAGCAGGTGTGAGATTTCTGAGATTTACCTCCTACTCTTCTGATATTTCCTTCTGTGTCTGAGCCACAAGGCACAGCTTTTAGTGTTCTTTCTAAACTTCTCTTCGAACACTTAGTGCGGTTTGTGGGGGAGAATCTGCAAGAAAATGCAGACACTACAGTTTCTGCAGCCCCTGTGGGTCTCACATGTTCTACCAGCCTGCAATTGGTCTTCTCCAAAGTGTCGACTCATTCAGTCGCTCAGTTGTGTCTGACTCTTCATGACCCCATAGACTGTAGCACTGTAGGCTTCCCTGTCCTTCACTATGAGAGAATCAACTCCTAGGTAGGTTGATAAGTAGTCTGAGGTCCCCGAGGAAGAGAGAGGATTCTGGGGCTCTTGAGGAGGAGATAGGAGTCTGGAGTTCTCAAGGAGGAGAAAAGGACAAATGATTTTTTTTTTTTCTGCATTGCTTTGTCTTAGCAAAATAACAATGTAGATTGCTCAAGGACATGTTTCTCCTTAACAAGAACTTTCTGACTAATCTTGCTATCTTAAGACATATATTGTGGGTTTGGGTCTGGTGAAGTGAAAGTGAAGTCGCTCAGTCGTGTCTGACTCTTTGGGACCCCATGGACTTGTAGCCCAGCAGGCTCCTCCATTCATGGGATTCTCCAGGCAAGAATACTGGAGTGGGTTGCCATTTCCTTCTCCAGGGGATCTTCCAGACCCAAGGATCAAACCCAGGTCTCCCACATTGCAGGCAGACGCTTTAACCTCTGAGCCACCAGGGAAGACCTTTCTACTGTTAGTTCTAATCCTGATAATTTGTGATGTATTCTGGTAAAGGTATATAAGGCCTTGATAAGACTAGCCACTGGGGGCACTCTCTGTCCCCCTTCTGATGTCTGTGTCAGAAGGTTTCATTGTCCCTTTTTATACTTTAATAAAACTCTGCTACACAAAATCTCTTGAGTGATCAAAGTTGATCCCCGATCCCAAAGCTAAATCTTCTTCAGAGATCAAGAAGCTGATTCCCTTCACTGTAAGCTATCAACTATCTTTGAGAGTTTTCTCAGACTCCTGTCCATTGAGTTGGTGATGCCATCCAACCATTGCATCCTCTGTTTCCCCCTTCTCCTCCTGCCCTCAATCTTTCCAAGCATCAGGGTCTTTTCCAATGAGTCAGTTCTTTGCATCAGTTGACCAAGGTATTGGAGCTTCAGCATCAGTTCTTCCAATGAATATTCAGGGTTGATTTCCTTTAGGACTAGCTAGTTTGATCTCCTTGCTGTCCAAGAGACTCTCAAGAGTCTTCTCTAGCACCACAGTTGAAAAACAAATTTTCTTATTTTATCTTGTTGCATCTTTTCTAGGTAAGAATATGTTCTGTTATTCTTTCTCATGAAGGCCCAAATTTCCTCTTATTTTTAACCTCCGCTCTCTGATGGGTTTGAATAAAGCAGTGAATCTGAAGTTAGCCCAGATTGTTTCCGCTGTGAGTTTGGGAAGGGAGCTAATTCCATTTTTATATCTTAGAGCAAAACCAAAAGTGGAAAAGCATAACTTAAAACATTATTTCTAGTGATTAAACACATACACATTATTGCTAAAGATTTTAGAAGTGATGAACATTTTTTTTTTTTACAGTATTAACCTACTTTGTCTATCTCTACATTTTTAACTTGAAGCTGTAAAAAGTAACATATAGTCCTGTTTGCCTCCTAAAGAACTAGGAAGCTAACATACAGGAAGTTAACTGCTACTTGTTTATGTGGGAATATTTACAAGAAGTATACATTTTAAAAATGTTTCCACATTTGCTTTTATATTTTAAGTATAAAAGCAATTGAAGCATAAACAACCATAAGATACTTTAGGTTGAAATAAAGACTTTTTATTTTATTCTAAGTAAAATATAAATCCATTTTTATATACATATAGCAGAGGAATGGTAATGTGATTCATATGTGGAAACTTCAGAGAATATAATCCAGAGAGGTAAGAACCAAGGTTTGAAGATCATTATGAAAGAGCTTTTAGTAGTCCAACTGAGAAAAAAAAAATTCAAAAGTAGTTTAAATAGTGCACAAAATGAAAATGTGCAGCATTTAGGGTATATTTTGAAATTAAAATTGATAGGTTTGCTAATGGGTTGGATATAGGTTGTGAAAAAAAGTGAGGAGTCAAAGACTGATAGATTATTGGCCCGAAAGTTACATAAAGTGTCATTTACAAAAATTTATTAAAAAATGAAGATTAAGTGAAAATAGAATTTAGTCTCAAATTTAGCAGCTGTCACTTTAGGAGGAGTCTTGGTAGCCTACCTATATGCCTTTGTGTAATCTTGCATGTTAGAGAGAACTGTATTAGGTGGCAGTGTTGGGTATAGACACCTGGGCCCTGAGATGGGTTAACATTGTGACAAGAATATAGTATGATGTAGATATTCACATTCTACCCCAAAGACTCACACCTATATTTTATAGAGAGGGACTCTGGATAGAAAACAAAGAAATGCTTGCATTTGGTGAAATATCTTGTTATAAATAAAATTTGTCACAAAAGGTAAAAGATGGGGAAAGATGTGTTTAGAATTTCAGTTGTATTAAGTTACACTATGTTTTGTTTTGCTGTAGTAAGCGAACCAATTCTGTGAAATGTAGACCAGCTATAAAAGTTTTAAGAAAAAAGTTCATGAGTGAGTTTCATACAGCTATAATTACAGCTTAAAATTATAGAGACATGATCTTAAAGACTAAGTAAAACTGAGTGCAAGGCTGCAAGCATTTGAAGTTTCTTTTCAAATAGGGTATCAACTAACTCCAGAAGAGATGAAATTGCAAGAGATATGCTAAGAAAATATTTCAGCAGCCACAAAGGGCTACTAGGTAAATCAGAGTCCAATTATGTCTCATAGTTTTGCATCAGGGCCCAAAAAGTACAACAGAAGTGGAAAAAAGCTGGTCTTCCCAAGGACTGAAATTCAACTTTCACAATATCCACGAACCAGGGCTGATCAGATCAGATCAGATCAGATCAGTCTCTCAGTTGTGTCTGACTCTTTGCAACCCCATGAATCGCAGCATGCCAGGCCTCCCTGTCCATCACCAACTCCCGGAGTTCACTCAGACTCATGTCCATCGAGTCAGTGATGCCATCCAGCCATCTCATCCTCTGTTGTCCCCTTCTCCTCCTGCCCCCAATCCCTCCCAGCATCAGAGTCTTTTCCAATGAGTCAACTCTTCGCATGAGGTGGCCAAAGTACTGGAGTTTCAGCTTTAGCATCAGGGCTGATAGTCCTCCAGAAACACTAAAAGAAAATAATATCATCTTAGATCTCACAGTGTTACCACAATTTTTTAATACAATTTTTGGTACATACTAAAAACAACATCGGAGAAGGCAATGGCACCCCACTCCAGTACTCTTGCCTGGAAAATCTCATGGACAGAGGAGCCTGGTGGGCTGCAGTCCATGGGGTCGCCTAAGAGTCGGACATGACTGAGCGACTTCACTCTCACTTTTCACTTTCATGCATTGGAGAAGGAAATGGCAACCCACTCCAGTGTTCTTGCCCAGAGAAACCCAGGGACAGGGGAGCCTGGTGGGCTACCATCAATGGGATCGCACAGAGTCGGACACGACTGAAGCTACTTAGCAGCAGCAGCAAAAACAACATGTTCATAAGGAGGCAGGAAAATGTAATTGAAAACTAAGAGAAACAATAGAAATAGAAGACTCATAGATGTGACAGATACTGGAGTTTTCAAGGACAAATTTAAAATAAACATTCCTAATATGACTTAAATGATAAAAGATTAAAATATTGAAAAAAAAATACTAGAAATCATAGAAAAATTCAGAAGGAAAATTTAGAACCAGTATTACAACAATAAAATCAACTCAAAAGTTGTTAGTGATGAAACTCATAGCAATCCAGGAATGGAAAAAGTCTCTTTATATTATAAAGATTATCTTTAAAAAATTTTACCTACAGCAGGCTCCATACTTACAAATTTCCTCTAACTACAAAATTGTAAAAAAGAAGCCTGCTACTAATAATTCTAATCAACATTATACAAGAATTGTTATAATGCAATAAATGTAACACAGGAAATAAAAAGAATTAAATAAAATGGAAAATAAAAAATAAAAGTGTACTTGCTAATTAATATGATAGTATATATAAAATTTGAAAATATCCATTATAATTTTTATAACGTAAAATTCAGTTTGCTGCTGCTGCTAAGTCACTTCAGTTGTGTCCGACTCTGTGTGATCCCATAGACGGCAGCCCACCAGGCTCCCCCGTCCCTGGGATTCTCCAGGCAAGAACTCTGGAGTGGGTTGCCATTTCCTTCTCCAAAGCATGAAAGTGAAAAATGAAAGTGAAGTTGCTCAGTCGTGTCCGACTCTTAGCGACCCCATGGACTGCAGCCTACCAGGCTCCTCTGTCCATGGGGTTTTCCAGGCAAGAGTACTGGAGTGGGGTGCCATTGCCTTCTCCAAAAATTCAGTTTAGATGTTGGTTAATCAATATATAAAAATCTAAGTTCAAATTACAAAAATTGATAAATCATCCTTAACTTTGTAACTCAGAAATGAAGATAAAGAAAAATATATATTAATTATATAATTGAAAATATCAAATTCTTAAGAATAAATGTAACAAGAGTTATGTTAGATATGAAAAATACTATATTGAAAAATAAACTAAAGCCTATAGAAATAGGAAGCTCAATATTGTGAAGATCTCAGTTCTCCTCGTATTGCTTTGTAGGCTCATTGCAATCCCAATTAAAATGCAAATAAAAATCTAGGGAAATGCTTGTATTCTGAAAATCACATCTTTAAATTTCTATAAAATTGAAAATAGCCAAGAATAGCAAAATCAATTTTGAAAGAAAAAGTGGGAGCATTTTTCTACATTTATCAAGATTTTTTAGACTGCTGAAATCAGTTAAGAAATGTGGATTTTCATATTTGAAATAAAATGGTTGAAACAATGTTGTATGTCAATTACACATCAATGAAATTAAATAAATAAAAAGGTGATTAGATCTATGACTTCAAGCCTCAAATGGGTCTCTAGGTTTTTGAGAATACTCTGGACATCGATGAAAGTAGCTATCACAGCATTCTACAAGTACTGACATAGATGTTTGTCTTTTCAATATAATAACATTTTCTTTACCTTCCTGGATAGCATACTGTATATTTTTATTCATTTGCATTCAACTTAAAATTTGTTAAATAAACAGCCAATCAAAAATTCTACATTTGACCTCATATTTCACCTTGGATCTTGCTGATTCTTTCTCTACGTACTTGCAGAGCAATTTAAATTTAATGGCTCTCCTTTTAACCATTAATTAGACTCTTTTGGGAAAAATATGTTCAAGTTGTGGCATGCTGTAGTGAAATATAGAAAGTGTAAAATCAGCATTTTTCTTTAGCTTAAGCATCTTTAGACAGGAAGTAAATTAACTACACACAACACTATATTAATTCAAAAAGTACAAGAGGCTGCTCTATTTTGAAGCATTTCACCTTGATGGTTATCTATGCACATACAGCTCAGGCCAAACAGATCACTAATGTCAGCATCACAGTCATATGCTGGTAAATGGTCAATAATCAACTGGGTGGGATGGGGAGAAACCCTGATCTGTAGCATTTACTGATTTATGTACTGTAAATACTTCCTAAATAGCTTATTTGAAGCTATAACTGTGATGTCATGAAACATAGACTTGGAATAATATTGGCAAAATTACTCTTCCAAGGCAATCCTCGCCCAAATTGCCTATCGTTAAAACATCAATTATAGGCAGTGTAATTGACTAAATAAAGCTCTCTTAAATTATTCTACTTTAGATTTCACATTAAATGACAGTCAGAAATTTGTTGTCCTTTAAAAAAATTTGTGTGTGTGTGAAACTAACATTTAAAGTTCACTTCAGAAGGATTATCATACTAAATCATTTTAATTCCACCAACAATTTCAAGTATATTTGAAAAGGGACAGATGGCCTAAAGTGAAGAAAGGACCTCCATATTACATAAGGACACATGCAAAGAGATAGAAAAATGACCTTAGAAAAGCCATGCATCATTAGTTTAGTCTTGCCTTTAACTACTCTTTTCATAGCTGTAACTTTGTTTCAGATATCATTCATGAGTGCCCTAGGTTAAGAATTGTAATAGAATTTAAATGACAAAAATTCTGTTTTAGTATGAACTGCGCCTAGGTTTAAATTCTTAACACATATATTTTAAAATATGTTTTTGGCCAAATGTGCTCAGTCACTTAGTTGTGTCTAACTCTTTGCAGCCCCGTGGACTGTAGCCCACTGGGCTCCTCTGTACGTGGAGTTTCCCAGGCAAGATACTATAGCAGATTGCCATTTCCCACTCTGGGGGATCTTCCTGACCTAGGGGTTGAACACATGTCTCCTGTGTCTCCTGCATCAGCAGGTGGATTCCTAACTACTAGTACCACCTGGAAAGCCATCTTTAGAGATATTTTGACATTTTAAAGTTTTGTATTTTAACTGAGAGCGTTATCTGTGGTCAAATAAAATATAGTTTATTACTAACAAATAGGAAATTTCCAATCTTGCTCCAATTACATAGTTTAGCAAATTCTCCAATTAATATGTATTCTCCAATGGGAAGACCCAATTTATTGTTGCCTTACTGTGTGCCTTCCAGGCTTTGGTCTATGTGCAATTTATTTGCACTGGAAAAACATGCATTATGAGGATGATAATCTAAGGTTAGCTGCAAACAGTAAGTTTAATTCTTAAATATTTAAAAACTCCCAAGCACTAATCAGATGACATGATCCCAAGTATTGAACACAAAATATTTCATTAGTTTGCACAAAAAGAGAGCATTTGGTAGATACTATTAAAAGAATTATTCTGATATAATTGTGTAGACATTTCTTACTTCTGGTGATCTACATACACTATTTCAATGGATCTTCAAATTACTTAACAAAAATAGTTTTGGGGATTTAGTTTGTGCTACTATTGGGTTCAGTTCTAGGAACAGGTCCTTACAACAACAAGGGTTGGTGATTTCAGGTGATCAAAATAATTTCTTTTTCAAATGAGGCATGAAACAGCATGATGTGCCAAAAAAGAATTAGCACAGAAGTACACACTTCAATCTACCAACATTTAGAAAATTCCATCTCTATCATATTCATCACATGTTCTGAGGAAAATTGCACACAGGAGAATTAAATGATTATCTAAAGACAACAGGCCAAATTAATAATTGAGGTGCATAATTTGTGTAATAAAGTAAATTTATTTAAGCGACTTGATTACTCATATTCATTATCTGCACGGTGTGAAGTGCTCTACTTTCAATTCTGCTTTAACTAATGAGAACATCTTTTTACCATAATTGACTGTGAAACAATCCTTATAGATTTTATTATTTTTTGTGAGTTGTTACATAATTTTTTTCCTAAGGCAAGCATTTTTAAACTTCCTAAATTTGAAAATGTATGATTTTATGATATTTTGAGACATTAACCTTAGAGTAGATTCATACTAATATTTCTATCTTCTCTATTATTTTCCCTGAATCTTCTCTTTCTCTGTTCATTTTCAAGTATCTGCTGCTGCTGCTGCTAAGTGGCTTCAGTCGTGTCTGACTCTGTGCGACCCCATAGACGGCAGCCCACCAGGTTCCCCCGTCCCTGGGATTCTCCAGGCAAGAACATGGGAGTGGGTTGCCATTTCCTTCTCCAATGCATGAAAGTGAAAAGTGAAAGTGAAGTCGCTCAGTCGTGTCCGACTCTAGGGACCCCATGGACTGCAGCCTACCAGGCTCCTCCATCCATGGGGTTTTCTAGGCAAAAGTACTGGAGTGGGGTGCCATTGCCTTCTCCGATTTTCAAGTAGAGGATATGATAAAAAAAAAAAAATCACACATTGTAAATTTTTATGTTTGATTTCTAAACCCTAAATTCTAAGGAGTGTTGAAGTAGTTAGTTTGAAAAGAGGGTGGGGACTTCCCTGGCAGTCTGGTTAACATTTTAGCTGCCAGTGCAGGGGGAGCGGATTTGATCCCTGGTTAGGGAGTTAAGATCCCACATGCCTCTCAGGCAAAAAAACAGAACATAAGAAACACAACAATACTGTAAGAAATTCAATAAAGAATTAAAAAAAAAATAACAAATGTAAAAAGGTAGACTTCAGATCGTAGATCATGCACAAAGCCAATAAGGGAGAATGATTAAGTTTGGGGTGAGGATTCCTTTAAGAATTTGTGAGAGCTGGTGAAAACATTATTGGTGGTTTCCAGCCCAGAGATTTGGTAGCAGAGTAAAGCTTCATCCCCAGCTGCCCTCTCAGTTTCCAGAATCTGTGACTGCAACTATGTTATCTATCAAAAGGCATTTTGCAGATATGGTTTTTCTAGTAATCACACACAAATGTAGGAGTTGGACCATAGAGAAGACTGAGCACCGAAGAATTAATGTTTTGGAATTGTGATGCTGGAGAAAACTCTTGAGAGTCCCTTGGACTGCAAGGAGATCAAACCAGTCAGTCATAAAAGAAATCAACTCTGAATATTCCTTAGAAGGACTGATGATAAAACTGAAGCTCCAATACTTTGGCCAACTGATGTAAGGACCTGACTCATTGGAAAAGACTCTGATGCTGGGGAAGACTGAAGGCAAAAGGAGAAGTGGGTAGTAGAGGATGAGGCGGTTAGATAGCATCACCAACTCAATGGACATAAATTTGAGCAAACTCCAGGAGATAACTGAGGACAGAGGAGCCTGTCCTACTATAGTACATGGGGTCACAGAGAGTAAGACACGACTCAGTGACTGTGCACAGTTCATGACCTTATGTGTGATTTTGATATTATACTCATTTGAGAACTAATCAGATTCTTTAACTCATTTTATTAATAGGCAAGAATTTATAAACATTATTTGTTTGTAAATTCCTAGTTTTTTATTGGTAAATCTCAAAACACTGATTGATACTCCTTGATAATAAGCAATACCAAAATAAATGTGTCTATATTGCACTTAATTTTATTGCAACTCTATTTTAGATAGGAAACCAAATACAGTATTTTTTTTAATTTTTCCTATCTCATTCCATTTTGTTTTTCCTTTTTTTTGTCTTGTTTCCTATTTCATTAGGGTCTAAGTAAATTACTGACTACTTCTTTCAACATATCCATATGTTGAATTAGGATAATTCACAATATCATAGTGTTAGAGCTACTTAGAAACTCATTAAAAACAAAATACACTTAGTAAATGGAATGTGTTTGAAAGTAAACACTTAAAACATCAGAGTACTTACTGGAGGAGAATTTTACCAATTTTTAAAAAATTCTTTAGTTAATCACTAAGCTAAGACTTGGAGAAGGCAATGGCAACCCACTCCAGTACTCTTGCCTGGAAAATCCCATGGACGGAGGAGCCTGGTAGCCTGCAGTCCACTGGGTCGCTAGGAGTCAGAGACAACTGAGCGACTTCACTTTCACTTTTCACTTTCATGTATTGGAGAAGGAAATGGCAACCCACTCCAGTATTCTTGCCTGGAGAATCCCAGGGATGGGGGAGCCTGGTGGGCTGCCATCTCTGGGGTCGCACAGAGTCGGACACAACTGAAGCGACTTAGCAGCAGCAGCAGCAGCAAGCTAAGACTAATGTACATAACTATATGGGAAATAAGACTGAACTTTAAAAATATATCAGCTTAACTGGATTCATTTTTCTCTTAAATATATTCTATTTCAGGTTCTGGAATTTTTTTAAACAAAAAAATAGATAAAACAAGGTCTTTGGCATTCAATTTGCTAAATCCTTAAAATTGGCAATTATATTAGAAGCATTAAAAATGTTTCATATGTACATACCAAGAGCTCTCTATTTAAATAGTTAAACTTTTAAAATTATTTTAGTTGTATAACTTTGCCCGTACCCTTCTTTTTAATTTTAATGAATTCTTAAATTGATTCAGCATTTATTTAGTGAGGATTTTAATATTAAAAGAAGAATCAATTCTGCTAATGTCAAAAGAATAACAAGATTTTTAAGATTATTTATAAGGGTTATGTGTGGACGGTGCAATTTGCTTCTACTATGCCATTTAGGATAACCCAAAATATTCTTTTCATTATAATTGCATTTTAGAATTCAGGCAATATTACCAATTTAATATAGTGGTAACATTTTCAAGCAAGAACACTGGAGTAAGTTGCCGTTCCCTTCTCCAGGGGACCTTCCTAACCCAGGGATCAAACTCCAATCTCCTCCATTGCAGGCAGATTCTTTACCATCTGAGGTACTAGAGAAGTCCTCTTAATTGGTAGGCATATAGTATTTTCAATTATCTCCACTAGAGAGAAAATGGAAAAAAGACTCAAAACATCATTTAGTGTATATTTATATTTATTATATAGTTATGTCAGCTAACTTTCAAATTATGTTGGTTATTGAAGAGATTCAGATCTTATTTTTTCATATCATAAAATATGAAGGAAATATTTTCACAGTAGGAATAAAGTTAATTTATGGAAAAAATAATAATTTTATATTGATAGGGTATTAGTGATCATCAGATCTAAATTTTCTTTTTTAATAGGAAAGGAAATTGAGAGTGAAAAGTTTATTGACTTGCTCAAGGTTTTTAACTACCTAGGAGCATTCAAAAGTATGAAATTTTACTCTCACTTTGGTTTTGTTTATTTTCTTTAGGTTATTGCAGTAAATACACTGATTTTTACATAAAATGCTATATGAATTTTATTGCACACAGTTTTGAATACTGTAATATATGTCATAACTGAGAAGTATGTGTTTTATTACAGTTGGTTAATACATTTTCCAGTCTGTCACCTTACACTTTGACTTTTTGAAGATTTTTGCTATAGATTACCAAAAAAAAAATACACCAAATATCTCTATCCTTTCCCCAGTCTCTCCTCCCACACTTAACACTGAAGAAGATAAATAGATGCAGAAGAAATAGAATGAGTGGGAAAGAAGAGCGAGTAGAAAGACATGCTCTGCTTCATCACTTGGGCTGCTGAATTTTAAGGATCAAGTGTGAACTGAGGAGGTGGATGATAATTCAATTAAATTTAACATTAAAGTTTTAAATGAATTAATGTAGGATAAGGGATGTATCCAGGAGAGAAAGCAAGAAATAACCTTGGAACTGCATTAAAGACACTAGTTTTAATGGCCCTGCAGGGAAAAGAATATGAGACCTTACACTCACTCATATGGCAGTGTTTGAACTGAAATGACTGTATAAAGCCACGTTTCTCAAAAGCCAGGTGGTTAAGCGAAATGATGAAACGAGAAAAAAATTTTTTTTAAATTGAGATAAAGGGTGATCAGAACGGGATTACTCTTATGTTGATTTCTATTAGAACTGGCTAAAATTTGAAAAAGAAAGGAAGGAAGGGAAAAATTTCTATCTTAATGTGAATCCATAGTGTTGCTGTCATGGAAGTTTGAGGTTCAAAAGTATACACATGTATGATACAGGAATCCTAAAGATTAGAGAATAAAATAAAGCAAATTCAAACTGGCAGTACTCAAGTGCATCCAAAGATGTAAATACAAATTCTTTCTAGAGGAACTAACCCACATGATGTTTAAACATTTAGATCAATTGACTATCAGCTTGCAATCAATAAACAGAAGAAAAATATGAAAGAAAACCTATAATAAGGCATGATTGGAGACATTAGGAACTATTAGCAGAATTAAACTTTGATGTTTTCAAATACGATATTCTAAGATACAAGAACTGTAAAAAATAAACTATTTCAGGAAGAGATAAACTAAAATTAAGTTTCAGGTCACCAGAAAAAAAAAAATACACTATATTCACCTTAAAAACACATCTCATTTGTTTATTTTTAATGACAAGAAAACATGTTCACTTTCTTAGTGGAGAAGTTAGATTTTATGTTCTCTAGTTTTATCTTCCAGTTGCAAAATTCTATTAAATGTATATGATTTTCTTGATGACAACTATACATGTATGACAAATACATGTTCATATCCAGTCTAAAGTTACTTGAGAGCTTCCAATACTGGGAAGGACCTTGGAAGTAAATGGACATTGCTTCTTCATCCACTCTGGTAAAGAATTGATTCACCTTGGTAGCCACATTCTCCCTATCAGCTGTTCATGGAGTAATAGCAACAAAGCCAGATCTGCTATTGTCACAATGTTTTTCAGCTGCAAGAAACCACATTTCAGAAAATTAAAAAAAAAAAAGATGGAAATTTAAAAATACATTATTTCATGTATCAGAAAGTACAGAGGTATCATGACCTCTAGGTACAGAGCACTTGGATCTATGGCTCCATTTCTACGTGGTTCTCTTGACTCTGCCTCCTGCATGTGACTTCAGCCGTGGGATGGCTACTCACTGAGGCAAGAAAGGTATTTGTCCACATCCACAGGGAGAGAGGGAACGATATATGCCTAACAACGAAGTGCAGTTTTCCCTTGAATTTTAGCAGACTATTGCAGATTATCTTCTGACACCTAACCCACAAATCCAGGGATTCGATGCCAGACACTAACAAGATCACGCTTACGTTCCTGAACCAAACACAGATTCCAGGAGTTCTGATCATCAGGACTGACTCTAATCAGGATTCAGAACAGCTTGGGTTGCCTTCAGTTTCGCTGAGTCATCTGGAAAACATGAATTGAGTGGATACAAGAAGAAATTTGTGGTTCACTAAGCAAAATTGACCGGAGAAGGCAATGGCACCCCATTCCAGTTCTTGCCTGGAAAATCCCATGGACGGAGGAGCCTGGTAGGCTGCAGTCCATGGGGTCGCTAAGAGTCGGACACGACTGAGTGACTTCCCTTTCACTTTTCACTTTCATGCATTGGAGAAGGAAATGGCAACCCACTCCAGTGTTCTTGCCTGGAGAATCCCAGGGACAGGGGAGCCTGGTGGGCTTCTGTCTATGGGGTCACACAGAGTCGGACACGACTGAAGTGACTTAGCAGCAGCAGCAAGCAAAATTGACAGGAGGGATTGATAACCAAGTATATGTACACCTTATGGGTCAATGTGTGGTATAGAAAAGTATTTTCTCTCTGATGAACCTAATGAAGAATCTTAAAATTAAATCTGTAGCTTTGAAAGATAGGAAATTCAACAGTACAAATGTATACGCCATGTTTACACTATTTTACAAATACTAGGCTGTTTAATAGCTTCCCAAGTGGCACTAGTGGTATAGAACCTGCTTACCAATGCAGGAGGCAGAAGAGATGCAAGCTCGATCCCTGTGTTGGGAAGATCCCCTGGAGGAGGACATGGCAGCATACTCCAGGATTCTTGCCTGGAAAATCCCTATGGACAGAGGAGCTTCACGGGGAGGAGGCGGGATGCGGGGGTTACAGTCCACAGGGTCACGCAGAGTCAGACACAACTGAAGTGACTTAGCATGCACGCAGGTTGTTTAATGTAATTCAAACTGCAACTGCTGTTTTATCTTCAATGGAACAGAGATAATTCACCTTTTTAACAATTAAACCAGGGGCTGTCCTTATCTTTAATAGTTTGAATACTTTGAAATTTGGTTTTATCATGGTATGACTTCAGCAAATATGAACATATTCTCTCCACTGGAAGATCTATAGAATGAGCATTGTATTAAGTCTGGGTTCTCTCAAGAAACAAAACTATTAGGATATATGCATGTATATATCTTTATCTCTCTCTATATATATATATCTATAAAGAAAGAGAGAAAAGAAAGGACGAAAAAAGAAAGAAAGTTTTACTGTAAGAAATTGGTTTATGTAATTATGGAGGCTGATAAATCCAAACTGGAGTCCAAAGGCCTGAGAACCAGGATAACTGATGATGCAAGTTCCAGCCCAAGGCCATACCCAGAAACAGAGAAGGCTAATGTTCAGCTCAGACACGACCAGGCGGAAAAATGTCCCTTCCTCTGTCTTGTGTTTTATTCAAGCCTTCAATTCAAATGTTAATCTTGGGAGTTCCCTGGTGGTCCAGTGGTTCAGAATCTGCGTTCCAGTGTAAATGTTAATCATGTCTGAAAACAAACTCACGTAGAGACAGTTTGTCTGAAAATCTGGGCCCCTCATGGCCCAGTCCAGCTGACACTTAAAATTAACCATAACAAGACTTACACAGTCAAAGGAACAATGAGATAATGTTTTCAGAAAGGTGGCTTTTGAGAAGTATCTATTATCCATTCGATTGACTGTGGAAGTTTCTGTAGGTTTTCCTTTCATGTTTCTAAAGAAATTTGTGATCATTGCTAGCACTGCATATCAGTATTTTCATATGAACTTGAAATCTGTGTTGGTGACCTTCACAATTGCCTTAATTAGCCTAGTCTTACTAAGTGAAGGCAGTTACATTGGTTTACTACATTACTTAAATACATTCATAGCTTAACATCATTTCCTTCAAAAGAAAACTGCAAATATGCCCTTAGTTTGACCCATTGTATTAATTTAAATGTCTGGAAATCAAGCAAAATATTTAAATCAGGCTTTTGTATAATACTGGGGTTTAACTAAGAACACATTTAGGTAGCAATGCAATGAAGCAGTGAAACTCTGAGTTTTATGTTTGCTTTCATGAATCTGATATAAAAACTTCTGCCTGTGCATATCCCTGTATGATACACTGTATTTAAATATATACAAAATATTTATATAGTTAATTACTTGAACTTACATAAATTATGGGTTTTATCTTTAATAGTTTACTTAATCCTCTCTCATTAGGGAGAGGGAGTAAATTGTGATCACTCTAATTTATTTAGAAAAATACTTGTCTAATATTTCTACCTTCTCTAACAGGATGTTAGGAATGACATTTTGAACAACAGGCTTATTGTCATGCACCCCAGGAAAAAATATATGTTCATGAAGAGCCCTAAAAAAATTACCAAGGTCAGTTTTAAAGCACTTAAAGTTTCTATCCATCCTATCAGGATATTTTAAATTGAAAGTAAAAGTTGCTCAGTCATGTCTGACTCTGTGACTCCATGGACTATACAGTCCAGATCAGAATACTGGAATGGGTAGCCTTTCCCTTCTCCAGGGGATCTTCCCAACAGAGGAATTAAAAATTTCTCTCAATACGTTCAGGGAAACTTTTGTTCATAAACCTAATGTGTATATATACTGTATATACTGCATATATTTAATGGATATTAGAGAAAAGATTACATATATATGGATATATATAATATGTACATAATATATGCATACTATATAGAGAGTATAGATGTAATATAGCATAGAATTATAGAACAGTATTCCTTTGCATAACATTCATTATGTTTCCACTCCTTAGGCCAGATACACTATTCTTCAAGTTCCTAGCATAATTATGAACTCCTAAAAATCATAATATACTCAGTAAATTTTTGACAGTAAATGAACAAATGTGTGAATGAATGCAGAAATATCAGGACTTGTAATTTTTGACAGTCTAACCCAAACCCAAATATTTCCTGAAATATAATAATCACATATCATGGATTAGATTTATTTTCTTTTTAACTTATACAAACAAGAAAAATATGATATTCACAAACAAATAAAAATAATAAAATATAAAATAAAACTATAAAACCCCAAAGTTTCCAAAGTTAATATTGAGTGAGAGGAAAAAAATCAATCTAAAACTTTCCCATATGTTCAGTAGTAAGGGGGGGGAAAAAAAAAACCCTTAAATATGCCTTTGAAAACATGAAGAGAAGAGGAGGTCCTGAGAGCCCAAGATAGAGTGTTTCAAATGGCAGGGGGATAATATGAAAATGTGAAATGTGAAAATGAGTGAGGAACACAGTCCTTCACTCCATCAACACCCTCTGAGATGCTGTAAAAGGGACATATGGGAGCTCAGGCTTAACTAAGAAGTGGGAATTTCCTTGCCGTGATCATAATGATTTTATAACATTTCTTATACTTCTGAGGAGACAGCGTGTTTTAAGATAACAAAAAATGTCATATTTATTATAAGCTGTTTAAAATGTTTTCTTTTAAACATAACGTCATGTCCATAATATATATACATGAATATGAACATATACTTCCTATCATAATTAGTGCAGAGTAAACAATGCCACCTATCTCATTTAATGATGCCAAAAGAGAAAATAAATCACAATTCTTCATTAAAAAATCTGTTATGAGTCCATGTATTTTACATTTAAAAAATGCAGATGTTATCAGCATCTAGGGCCATCTTACATAAAAGACACTGTTGCATATTTAACTGTTAATGAGAAGTGAACAGAATTTTAACTATATTAAATAAACTTGGAAGCACATTGCTGACACATATATCTACAGGGAATGTGGCAGTAAAAGTTGAAATATTAGTATAGTAGATGATATAAACAGTTGATGCTAGAGAAGAAGGTGATGTGTATACACAGATTCCTACCACATCTGTTTTGAAAGGTGAATTTTGGACATATGAGATGTATTTGAAGTGGTTCTACACAGGAAAATATGGAATATACCATCTTAGTGATTTTACTCATGTCATTAATGTAAAAAAAAGGAGTGGCAAGTTTAAAAATTGTATGTATATAACCAAGTGGCACAGTGGTAAAGAATTTGCCAGCTAATGCAGGGGATGCAAGAGATGTGAATTTGATCCCTGGGTCAGGAAGATACCCTGAAGTGGAAATAGCAGCCTGTTCCAGTATTCTTGCCTGGAAAATCCTATGGACAGAGGAGCCTGGTGGGCTACAGTCCATGGGGTCTCAAAGAGTTCTGAGTGCATACACACAGGGTATATGCATGTACATCATTGTATACATATATAGAGATTTGTATTTATATTCTTTTGTCATCTCAAATGTATTTTGAAGAGATTACTAATTGGATAGTCTGAACTAGACTGAACACACCTGTACTTCTTATGGTTTCACGTTCTAACTATACAAAATGTTTTAGTTACTAAAAAGGTCACAGTTTTAAAAATCCAGGTTGTATCAAAACAAATTTTGTAAAACAAATCTATTTTCATAGTTCAGTTGGTGGATTCATTCATTCGAGATTATAGGGGACATATTCTTTTACACAGGTGAACATGGAAGTGAGGAAGAAACCTTTGAAATATTAAGTTGTTCTCTTTTATTGCATTTTTTTTTACTTGAATTCCCAAGGCTGTGTCTTCCACCCAACTGCAGACAGCTAGACCTAAGACACTGACTTCCTCAAGGGAACTGTTGTTTCTGTGGAACCAGCAAAGATGTAAGATGAAATGCTTTATATTTTATGCAGTTAGAAAAAATTCACTGTGAACTACACAGTGAATACCAAACTCTGTCTGGAAAAAAGATCCCCTTGTCTGGGGACATGTATCAGTTTCTGGAATCATTTTTGGCTGCCATAACTGAGGTTGGAGGGGCACCCTTGGCCTCTAGTGGGTACAGGCTATATCTGCTGTGAATCCTAAAACACACATGATGGCTTCCACCACACAGAAAAACCCAATTCAAATGTCGATAGTGCCAGGTTGACAAACCCTGGGTTAGAGGACATGAGGAAAGAGGAACTTCATTAACATGGGAGGGGAGGTAAAAGCAAGAGATCATCAAGTTCTTTGCATCCTTCACCAGAATTAGGGAGGCCTGTAGAAACTCAGTCTGTTGGCAGAAAGTATGAACCTCCATTCCTGTGAGTGCTAAACATCCTCTATGCTAACAAAATAATTTAGCTGCCCTCTCTTTGCAAGCTAACAAGGATTTTCCTATTGACAAGCAACAAGTATACTACCCACTAATCAAGGAGTTCTAATGCCTACTTTTGACCCCATGATTTGTTACCTTATCAAGCAGACTTCCTATAGACCACCCTTGTTTCCATGACTGAGGTCATCAGGCACTCTAAAGGGAGATGCTGTAAAGGGAAAAGCTCTATATCTGGCCCCGGGAGGATCAGAGAACATCATCTGAAGACTGACCCTTGAGCAGTGTGGTGATTGAACACCCTCCACATTATCATGTACACATCTTCCTCTTAAAAAGTAAAGTTTTTGCATGAGGCTTCCCTTTTAGCTCAGCTGGTAAAGAATCTGCCTGCAATTCGGGAGATACTGGTTCAATTCCTGGGTCGGGAAGATCCTCTGGAGAAGGGATAGGCTACCCAATCCAGTATGCTCCAGCTTCCCTGGTGGCTCAGCTGGAAAAGAATCCACCCACAAAGAGGGAGACCTGGGTTCGATCCCTGGGTAGGGAAGATCCCCTGGAGAAGAGAAAGGCTACCCACTCCAATATTCTGGCCTGGAGAATTCCACGGACAAAAAGTTGGACACGACTGAACTGCTTTCACTTTTCACCCTTAAAAGATAATTTGAAAGTCTCTATCTTAGAAAACAACTAAAAAGAGATTGGAAAATTGTATTGAAAGGAATAATATTTACTTATATTGTTGTTTGCCTTACATGCATATTTCCCTTGTAAGTCCATAGTAATTTTCAGGAGAAGTCATCGTGATGTAATTACTTTCATGAGATTGACAGCAACCGCCCATCTATTATAGATTTTTATGACATGCTAATTTCCCATCTGTCTGGGGCACTTCTTTTCATGTGCCAACATTTTAGAGAAAAGTTATAAGAATTGAACGCATGCTCCTTTTCTAATTGCAGCTTGACAATTACTAATGCAATATACTTGCTAAAGGAGAAGGCACACCTCTTCATTTTTTAAAAAGGTCATTTTTATTAAAAAAGAATGTTCATTATAAGGTCCAAATTGAAAATAATTTTCTCGTCATATAAGTAGGCTCTGTCCTTTTTTCACACTTATCCCTAATCCTAATTCACACGTTTATTCTTCCCAATATTCTCTGTGAAATTTCTTTTGCATTAAGAACCTCTGGAAGAAGTCCTCCTTGAAACATACCATGTAGAAGATTATAAAATTAGCATTAACTCTTTCATGAAAACATTGTGGATGCTGTAAGTGAATCAACCAGTGACAGGTTGAATGAATTTTTTTCTCGGTTATGAGAGAAAGCAAAAGAATATGCTAGAAGGCTTAAGAAATCTTAGAAGTATACATTTAAGCTATATCAGAAAACATTATGAAAGCTTGTTTTTACATCTTACTCGGTGTCATGTGCTCCAAGTAGATGATGTTTATGCCAACATATTACTTGCTTTGTCATTCTGAGTGGCTTCAGGGGCCTGGGCTCACAAGAGCTCTGGACAGATTGCTTCACATCGCAAAAAATTTCATACTCTTACTTGTGCATGGGACAGAAGTTATTTGAGTGAAGAGAGGCATTATTTCATATTCCAATGTTTGTATATGTCATTTTATTAGTGATTAGTTAAATAAACACGAGATTGATGGCATTGCAAGGGAAGAGAACATACACGGAAAACTAGTTAGGGAGACCAGAGTGACATAGACAAAATAATACTGTAGAAATTGTTTTGATTATAGACTATAGAATGTTGTTTTAAACTAGTAAAGTTTTTTAAAATATTGTGTAAAATATAGATTTTAAACAAGATTCCTGGATAAAGAAGAAAGAAAAGAACTAATATTCATTAGTGCTTCGGAGGGATAGGACTTGACCTGAGAAGCATGTACTTTAAAATGACACCACCATAGTTTCTCCCACTTAATAAAGCCCTCAACAAATAAGGACATTATTGTCTCCCTTCTCAACTGATGCAGGGGGAAATACTCAGTTGGACTATGATGCCACTAAAATGGAGTGAAAAAAAGCAATATAAGTGGGAAAGGTAAATTTAGCAGGGCTGATTAGATAAATACTCAGCTGATGTGACAATTATTGAAACCAGCATTTGCAAGTTGCGTTAGATCTGCACTTTTTTTCATTTATTTGAATGCTCTGAATACAGATTAACTCTCTTAGCCTAATATTTCTTGGTTCATTAGCATTAAAATGAGAACTGCAAGTTCCTTGGAATAACCTTTAAATTGTTTCCTCTAACTTCAGCAGAACTTCTGACAGTATCTCTAAATCTCCTTGAACTATTATTTTGTCATGTTCAACTTTTCCTAAGTTGTTTTTAATTTTGTTTTTCTTTACCAAGGGCTACAGTTTTAAAATTGACTTTTAAAAGCAATCCACAAATTTTGTCTTGGAGACAGGGGGCACAAAGCAAAGAACTTCCAAGTCTTTATTTAGGTACACTAGCAAAACTTCAGGCCATATGGTGGTTTTGAGAATAAGTCCCTAAAATATAGCAAGGGGCATAGTGAGGGTGGTCAGACAAAATGTTTTATGCATGATGTTTTCCCCACATTTTCAGTAGCAGAAAAGAAAGTGTAAACAATAAAGTTCTTGTTACCATCTCCACTGCTTTTTTCTAAAGACTCGGGGAGGAAATTCGCTGAAGGCACTGCACGATATAGGTTATACCAGATATAGTGCACAGAAACCAAATCGTTTCATAGAAAAGCATTTTGAAAATGGAGTGAAAAATAAAAGGAATAAAAGGAAAGAAGGAAAGAAAAGCCCTAATGAAAAGACTGAAGAAAGATCTGCAGGCAAGGCTGGACAGAAAACAGTCTCAAGATTTTTAAGTTGATACGTAGCTTAAAAATGTCAATATTGAGTAAATCAACTGTACTTCAATAAAAGGAAAAAAAAGTATCATGGACCATTCTCATTTAAATGAAATGACAGTAATAATAGGATCATATATGTAATATATGTATAATACATATATAAATATGAATAAGTGTGGTAGTAAGGATATTGAGAAAAAAATCTGGCACATTTAATTCAAATATTAAAGTGCATTTCAAACAGGAGAGCAAGTCAGATTTTCTAGGTCAAAACAATCTCCAGAAAATAAAAATGAATTAAGTTTATGAATGCTTCAAGGTGAAATGGACCAATCTTAAACTCTATGATTTATAATTCTCTCTGAGAGTTTTTGAAGGCACTTCAGGAAGTTACAATTTTATGCTTCTTTTTCAAATGTTCTATATAAAACAATAATTTAAAATATATCAGAAAATCAAACATTTTGACTTATCAATAAAATTGAGAGGTAGTTATATAACTGATTTAAAATTATTATATTTTACTATTCTTATTATGTGTCTAGTACTTTAACAATATTAATTATGTCACCTAAAGAATATCTATAGTTTCCTTAGGTTTTCCTATTCCTATCTGCAATAGTTTCTGGATTTTATAGCAAAAGAAACAGAATTTTATATTTCTGTTTTTTTCTTTTGTTAATGATAATCATCCTGATACGTATGATTGATCCACTCCAAATTAACCACAATAAATAAAATTAAAGACTAACTTTTATACCAAATTAAGTTTTTATGTAAGTGAATACTTCAGTCTGTGTGACAATAATCATCAGTGTACACGTGTTTGTTTTGGTCACATATTCTTTTTAGAGTTTTATTGCTTAGTAAGAAAGCCCAGTGAAATGAATGATTTTGTATTGTCACTTCTGGTTTCCCATTATGACTTTCACAGGGGTGTATTCTAGCCTAGCCTAGTGCTAAGTGCTCAGAAAAGTTAGACCACAGAGGACTATATCAACTGAGAAAGCACTTTTAAATAAATTTCAATTTCTACAGAAGGAAGCATTAATGAATGTGCATTTTTTACTGATATCATTTTGAGGTAGAATTAACAATTTTTTATCTTGTAGGAAAGAAGTATTTTTTCCATGCACTATACCATATATTCTACATTTCTGTGCATTACATTTCCATTTAGGAAAATAACTTCAAATTGATTTAAAACACAACAGCTTGACAAAAAATAAAGAAACTATGATTTTGTCTGTCCAGAGGCAATAAAATATTGCCTAAATTTTAACTTTTTTTTTTTTTTGGTTGACGTTACTCAGTCATTTAGTTGTCACATGTATTTGAAATCGTGCAACAGAATCAAACATATTTTAAATATTTCTAGATAATTATACTAATCATAGGACAACTTCTGTTTACTGAGTAACAAAATCTACTTCTTCTTAACAAACAGCAGCATGGTGCAAGGGTTTTAAGATCTGTGATTAGCAGCCCTTGTTCTACTTCTGGATATATCAACTTTTTCTCGTTGCAAGATCTTCAAACTCTTAGAAGCTGCGTATGTTTACCATAAAATTACATCTGCTGTACTTGTTAAGCAAAGGAGATGTTTATGAATTTTCAAATCCCTGTCGTCTTTTAAAGTAAGTGGGCTTTATTTTTTTTTTTTAGTAAAATCATCCTGGTTTCTTCATTCACGGCAGACTTGATGATGGATTCAAATGCCCTAGCTGAAAGCCACAAGTTTTAATTTTGGTTTATTTTTCTTTGTAAAGCATAACCTTTGATGATTATTATAGTGGTGTTCTGCAAGTGATAAACTCTTTTTCATATTAATAATTCAGCTATATTTTATTTTATCTTTAAAGGATGGTTCATTTAGATGTAAGATTCAAAACTGAGGGTTTTTTTTTTTTTCAGTAGTCTGAAGCTATTACTGCTTGCGTATATAGATATACGCATCTATATTTGCTAATGAGAAACAGTATCTTGAAATCATACATTTGTAGGTAGTTTGTCTCTTCTTTCTGGCTCAAAAAATTTGTTGAGATTACACTTTCACGTCAATGAGTCTATTTTTATATTTGTTTTTTAGTTTTTTTTTTTTTTTAGTAATACAAAGCTTAAAATGGTACTGCATAAATTCTTCCAGGATAGATATAGCCCACACCCAGATAAATTACTTTGGGGGGTTATCTAAGTGCTAGCTTAAAAAAAAAAAAAAAGGCATGGTTATGAGGATGGAGATTGTTGTCCTGGACGATATGAAACTCATTTTCTAGCTTTCTAGAAAGCCCAGTGCTAGGTTCCCCAAAAGACTGGACTCTTGATGCTGGTAGCTAATTCACAATGATAGTTTAGGTGGATATATTTATTCAGATAAAAGATTATCTGTACATTTATTTTGTTTAAGAAACAAATAGATCTGCACATTTTTTAATCTAGTGCACAGAATCAATATAAAAGAGAAGTGGAAATATAATTTGTAATTTTCACTCACAATTCTATTTGGAGTGTTTTATTCTGATTTTTCTATCAAGTCCTTTATATATAATTTGGTTTTTCCCAAGAACTAGATGTTAGAATTTAACAAGCAAAATGTTTATTTCTATATTTTAGTCATTTTCAGTTTCTCTATCAATTCTGGACTCTGTCTCAATTAATTATTTTTCTATTTATTAATCATTGTTTGTTTCTATAGTTTGAAAATAATGAGCACAACCAATAGCCTGTCTATAGGCATAGAATTCTCTTCAACTCTCATGGACATGGACTATTTTCACTCTTATGTGATCTCGACATCTCTCTCTGCACCTCCTCTCTTCTTTTCTCTTTATCAGTCTTATCATTTTCCTTGCTCATAGGGCTGACTGTCAAGGCTTCTCTGACTTCTTGTGTATAATATCCATTTAGATTTGCCAATTTGTCAACCCTAAAAGTGGACTCAATCATTTAGAATTTCTTAGATAAAATTCCCAAAAGAGCCATTCTGGTTCATCCATTTTTTTTTCATGTCAGGCCATAGACAGTATTTTGGCCACATTGGGCTCAGCAATCTGGATTAGTCACCTGCAACCTAGGTGACTGGAGTGGTACAGTTGTCAAATGGCAATACCTTAAAGTAAGTTCAGGGAGGACAGAAGCACGTATGAGAAGGGGGTAAAAAAGGGGTTGATCTTAATTTTTTTTACAGATAAAATCCTTGAAATGAGGAGCCCAAGATCCTTGTGACCCTTGTAATCTCAAGTGGGAGGTGTCAGAAAAGGATAACTGGAATGTGGGGCCAAGTGTTCAAAGCAATTCTGCTTTTTAATCCTTAGATATTGTTCTTCACTGTGAAACAGACCTCATCCAGTGTTGGACTGTTCACTCACTAATTAAGAATGTGAGGTGGGATCAGGGCATTGTGAGATAAGACAGTTTTCTCCAACTGATGATGTGTTTTTAACACAGTAATCCTGCACAGCACAAGTGGAACTGCAGGTTCAAGTATGTGAATAGCACAGATGGCCAGTACTAAATATAAATAAAATTCAAAGTTAAAATAATTATATTCAAAACAAATTAATGAAATAATCAAATGTCATATTTCTTAAAAAATGTATCTAACATATGTGTATGCATATACACATGTCTAAATGGGTATGTCTACAGTAGAACATAGATGAAACAAGGGTGAGTGTGCAAAACTAATCCAGAGGGAAATATCAGTAGATCTTAAATGAGCAATATGTAAAGTTAAGATTGAAACAATTAACTAAAATAGAATAATTTTAATAAGTTGATGGCAAAAACTTTATATGTATGTGCACACAATATGTATTAAGACTACATAGAAATTACATTTAGAATGCAACATGACATCTTTTTTTACCGTATGAGCTCTACTCAGTCTAACTCATACATATTAAAGGTTTTTATTATGTGCAAGTTACTTTGCTGCCTCCTGGGGATAAAATTGTAAATGTAATAAATATTCTTCAAAAAACACATACACTTAGAAAGGAGTACAAACAAGTATATAGACAGAGATACAGAGTATTACAAGCTATTTTGACAAAAAGAATAGAAATTTTTAAATGGAAAAGTCTCATTAAATGAAGTAGCATACCAACAAGACATAAAATACAAGTAAAAGATCTTCAGACGAAAAGCAGGTGTAAGGAAGAGTATTCAAGGAGAGGATGTGATTTGTGTCAATCTCTCAGAACAAGAAATATCATGAAATTATAAGCCACAAAATAATTTATCTACCCCAAATAAAAATCATGAAGGCTAGAAAGTAGATGGCAGTAGAGTGATAAGATATGAAGCTAGAGAGGCAACAGATGGCTAGTTCATGTGGACTCCACATAGGTCATGTATGGTTGTCTATATGTAAATGTATAATAATCTAAGGCCAATGGCAAGTCAAAACTTGGAAAGTAGTAGGGGGTGGAAGAAATGCATGACCATGTTTGCATGTTGAAAGCCTTTATTTCACCATGATGGATTGATAAGAAAGCATCTGGGAAAGGCATTGACGCTAAGGGGGAGGTAATTGTAGCTTTCTACATGAGCAATGAACCAGGAGCTTCTGTGTTTTCTATGAACCATAAGCCAAAAAGCAATCTGCCATGTATATTAAGAAAAGGAAAGTAAGCAATTTAAAATCATGCTTTATAAGAGAAAAACCTTAAAAATTTATTCAAATATGACTATTTCAGGCCACAAATATTAGTTATTAAGCTGAATGAGCCTACCATGTTTTTATGTCTAAATTCAGAGCTGTTCATGTTCTTAGTATTAATAGATACATTGCATTAGTGCTGAACACCATTTAAAATACAATTGAAAAACTTTGTTTATTCTACTGACATCTAATCTAACAAAAATTTCATCTAAACAGTATTCAGGACTCTTAAGTCTATATGGGATATGTCTGCCCTTAGCATTGCCAGAGGCAAAATGTACTTTTGTTGATAGGATGAACATTATGCTTTCCTCTGAAATTCTCTGGTGATGGCTTGATCAGTAAGTCTTCAGTTTGTTCAAAGGACTCTTCTTATGTTTTGGACTTTTTGTGGTCTTTTTTGAATACTGGTGAGAGTCTGTATGATTTTGTTTTCTGGGAATGAAGTTGATAAAGTAGTCTTTTCAGAAATGAATTACATGAAATATAAATAGACCCATCTTTTCTCAGTGACGAAGTAAACAATTACATGGAAACAATTTATGGGTAGAATTGTATTATACAATAAAAAATGTGTGTGTTCTATGACCTTAGAAAAATCGAAACTGTTGATTCATGAAATGACATTTATCTTACTTTAAACACAGTAATTAGACTAAATAGGTCTTGGTGGCCCTTCTTTCTTTCCCTCAAATCTTTTCCCTCCTTTTGTGTCATCTTTCATTATTATTCTGGAAATATTTTTAAATTATATAAGTGTAAATTTTGCCAAAGTACCAGCATATTAAGTACTTTTATATATTAAGAATATTAAGTAGTAACTGCTTAAATGTGCAGTGATTTTCAAGTTTACTAGCCTTCTGCTGCCATAATTTAGGATCTCCCTAAGAAAGTGAGGATATAGTTTAAGGTTATGCGGTAATTCAGTAATAAGATTTCAGGTTTATATTTGCTGTATGTGAAATAGGAAAACTACGTGTTTTCCCTTTAAAAAGAATGGTCAATAAATTTAAAATGATTAAAAATATGGAAAGTATGTTTCAGATCACATTAAATGCAAGTGAAATTAATAACAAGAGGAGATCACAGGAAATACCAATTATTTAGAAATTTAGCCTCACGCATGTATATATAATTGTTGGGTCACATGAGAAAATTAGAAAAAATTCAAATCTTATGATAATGAAAAAAGTCATATGAAATTGATAACATACAGCTATAGTAGGGTTTAGAGAATATCTTATAGCTTTTATTTGCTAACACTGGAGAAGAAAAAGAATTTCTACAGTATTAAAAATCAATCATCCCATATTTCACCTTAAAATACATAAAAAAGAAAAGTAAATTACAGTCCAACCACAGAAATAGAAGACTGAACACAAATAGAAAAATTACAAAATCACATGTTGATTCTTCGAGCAGATTTTTAAAAAATGGACCAATGGAAATAAAACAAAAATCCTTATAAGCACCTACTCAGACTGACCAAGAAAAAGGAAAAAGAGATCCCACAAATTAGAAAGAATAAGAGAGGAGTTATTGCTATAGAGCTTATAGATACTAAAAGGGTAAAAGATATTATTTTGTACTGCTGCTGCTGCTAAGTCGCTTCAGTCGTGTCTGACTCTGTGCGACCCCATAGATGGCAGCCCACCAGGCTCCCCCATCACTGGGATTCTCCACACAAGAACACTGGAGTGGCTTGCCATTTCCTTCTCCAATGCATGAAAGTGAAAAGTGAAAGTGAAGTCATTCAGTTGTGTCCGACTCCTAGTGACCCCAAGGACTGCAGCCCACCAGGCTCCTCTGCCCATGGGACTTTTCAGGCAAGAGTCGGGTGCCATTGCCTTCTCTGTATTTTTTTTGTACTACTTAACACCAACTATTTGGAAAACTGTTGAAATGGACACATTCCTTGGAAAATGCAAATAAGCAGAACTCACATTCCATGAAACAGGAAATTGTTATAGCCCTGTGTCTACTAAAGAAACAGAATTCATACTCAAAAGCTTTGCTACAAAGAAAATTTCACGCTCAGATATTTCACTGTTGAATTTTATCAAATACTTAAGAAAAAATGCTAATCTTATATGAACTCACCCAAGAAACAAAAGAAGAGGTGTCTCTTCCTACTTGCTTTATGAGGCTAGAAAAACCATAATCCCCCCACCTTCACAAAGACAATAAAAGTAATTTATGGACCAATATTGTTCCTGAATATAGATGCAAAAATGCTTTAAAATAGTGGTAATTGACTCCAACAACATATTAAAAGAATAATACATTACGACAGAGTATACACGACTGAGCGACTGATCTGATCTGATCTGATCTGAAATGTCATCTATATAATGCAAAGTACTTTAAACAAACCATTTCAACAGATGTTTGAAAAAATCAACTTTAATTTCTGTTAAAAATTATCAATAAACTAAGACTAGAGGAGAAATTCCTCAGTTTGATAAAAGACAAGTATGATAAGTCTGTAGCCATTATCATAACTAATGGTGAAATACTGAACACAGGATATCCATTCTTAACAATTCACATTCTAAGGAGAGTCAAAAAAAAACTATGGGAAATAATAACTGCATTTAGTACACTTGCAGATTACAATTTTATTTTCAAACACTCAGTTCAGTTCAGTTCAGTCGCTCAGTTGTGTCCAACTCTTTGAGACCCCATGAATCGCAGCATGCCAGGCCTCCCTGTCCATCACCAACTCCTGGAATTCACTCAAACTCACATCCATCAAGTTGGTGATGCCATCCAGCCATCTCATCCTCTGTCATCCCCTTCTCCTCCTGCCCCCAATCCCTCCCAGGATCAGAGTCTTTTCCAATGAGTCAACTCTTCGCATGACGTGGCCAAAGTACTGGAGTTTCAGCTTTAGCATCATTCCTTCCAAAGAACACCCAGGACCGATCTCCTTAAGAATGGACTGGTTGGATCTCCTTGCAGTCCAAGGGACTCTCAAGAGTCTTCTCCAACACCACAGTTCAAAAGCATCAATTCTTCGGCGCTCAGCTTTCTTCACAGTCCAACTCTCACATCCATACATGACCACTGGAAAAACCATAGCTTTGACTAGACAGACCTTTGTTGGCAAAGTAATGTCTATGCTTGCAATCAATAAGAAAATAAAATTTAAAACAGTATATTTTTGATAGCGTTGAAATTCATATGAGTAAACCAAATATTTAGCAAAAGGTGAACAAAAACTGTATGCCCAAAAAAACAAATTATAGATTTGAGAAAGTAAAGAAAACCTAAAGGAATGATGAGTTGTTTTATATTTGTGGTTTGGAAATCCAATATTGTTAAGAAATCAAGTGTCCTCAAAATGGTAATAATCATAAAGTATTTCTTAGATTTACATGGAAATACAAAAGACCTACTGTCCAGATCTTGAAAGATATGAGAGGAAAAAGTCAAGAATTTATACCTGATTTCAAAATGTGTATAAATTTATATTAATCAAGAGAGAGTGGCATTTGAGTGACAAAAGACATACAGATCAATGGAACAAGGCAAGAAAGCCGAAGTGAAAAATAAAACAACAAAACATGTTTTTATTTTTTCAATTTTGCTATATAAAGTTCTTTATATTTTTACAATGTGAAATTTACCATGAGGAATATCAAATACTTCCGTTGGTTTTATCTTTCCTTATTTTTTATCTCTTTTCCTTTTTTCTAAGTGTTTTGAGTTTTTAATCTATAAACATCAATTATGAGATTTTTTAATGAGTCATTATGTTGAGACCATATTCTAATTTTATTTCTCCTCTATTTCTCCTTTCACAGAACCTCCTGTTTAAATGGTGTCAGTCTAGGTATATATAACTTTGTCTTTTATAATCTTTTAGTTAATCACAAATGAGAAAACTAAAAGGGCAAAAATTTTATAAAAACATCATTAAGAAAGATCAGTTATTGTCAGAACTCATATCCAACAGCAAACAATGACAACTCTGAGGCAATATAAAATGGTGAAGTAATTTCTCCCCAACAAACCACTTTAAAGGAAAAAAGAAGAAGAACTTTCCATTTGAAATACAGTATTATTATTTCTTATCTTGTTTTGTAAAATGAACTTTAGAAAATTTAGGGGACACAACAGCTTTTATTAAAAAAAAAAAAGATTAACCTGCTTTTTATTAGCATTTATTTCAAATTTGGACATAGTTATTTTTATAATAAATGCAAGGTTACCAAAGAGATGGCTGAGTTTTACTTTCCTTCAGGGCAGAGTTGAATCAGGTGAGATGTCATAGAAGCATTTTACATTAAGATTCTAGATGGTATTCATACTTGGATTCATCACCCCTCTTCTTTACTTATATAACTCCCATTTTATTCAGGTAAAATGTTCCCTGATAAAGGGGATGGGTTGCAGTCTGCTTGAACCCATGAGTCTCAAACCCAGGTGCACATAGAATGTGGAACTTCTAAGAAATTCTGATGCTCTGGAGATTTTGGACCAATTGGATAGAGATACCAACCAGGAACAATACTTGTAAAGACCTCTAAATATTTTAACTCTTTAATATTAAGATAATAGTGACATCTTTTAGGCTAGAGATTGAACTGTCAATACCTAGACTTGAAGGGATTTTTTTTTTTTTAATTTCTGATGAAATATAAACATGAGAACAGGAGAAAGTCTTTATGTTTCTATAGGTGCCTGTCCCCAACCTTCCCACATTCTTTATTTCCTTATTTTTAGAATGCTAAAGCTTGGCAATCTCATGTTGGAGAATGTGGCAGCCCCTTTGTAATCTTGAAGGGTGATAATGCCACAACACTAAAAGCTGTAAAATTAAAGGAGTGAGGAAGCTGGAATTTTTATGATATTAAATTGCAGAATCAACCCTAAAGATTTATTGACATTAAGCAGTGAATAGTCTCTGCAATGGCAAGCCACTGCAGTACCCTTGCCTGGAAAATCCCATGGACAGAGGAGCTTGGTAGGCTGCATCCATGGAGTCGCGAAGAGTCGGACACGACTGAGCGACTTCCCTTTCACTTTTCACTTTCATGCATTGGAGAAGGAAATGGCAACCCACTCCAGTGTTCTTGCCTGGAGAATCCCAGGGACTGGGGAGCCTGGTGGGTTGCCGTCTATGGGGTCGCACAGAGTCGGATACGACTGAAGCGACCTAGCAGCAGCAGCAGCAGCAGTCTCTGCAAATAGGTTTTATGCTACTTACCACCAAACATATCCCAACTGATTTAATTATTGAACCATACAATAAGGTAAGGTGAAATCGTTCAGTTGTGTCCGACTCTTTGCGACTCCACAGACTGTAGCCTACCAGGCTCTTCTATTCATGGGATTTTCCAGGCAAGAGTACTGGAGTGGGTTGCCATTTCCTTCTCCAGATGATCTTCCCGATCCAGGGGTCGAACCCAGGTTTCCCGCATTGAATAACTCAACAACTAGAAC
Organism: Bos javanicus; assembly: GCF_032452875.1. Taxonomy (NCBI): domain Eukaryota; kingdom Metazoa; phylum Chordata; class Mammalia; order Artiodactyla; family Bovidae; genus Bos; species Bos javanicus. Next base: position 25,058,441 of record NC_083884.1, on the reverse strand, counting down.
TTAATTCAGGAAAGTTAAAATAAATGAAGTTTTTTAGACTAGGTTTACACCATTACAATCTTTCATTTTCTTCCAAGGAGGCATTCCCCAAAATTCTTGTCCTCTGAACTAGCTTAGACTGCTGCTACTGCTGCTGCTGCTGCTCCTGCTGCTAAGTCACTTCAGTCGTGTCCGACTCTGTGTGACCCCACAGACGGCAGCCCACCAGGCTCCCCCTCCCTGGGATTCTCCAGGCAAGAACACTGGAGTGGGTTACCATTTCCTTCTCCAATGCATGAAAGTGAAAAGTGAAAAGTGAAGTCGCTCAGTCGTATCCGACTCTTAGCGACCCCGTGGATCGCAGCCTACCGGGCTCCTCCATCCATGGGATTTTCCAGGCAAGAGTACTGGAGTGGGGTGCCATTGCCTTCTCCGAGCTTAGGCTAGCATTGTGCATTTTGATAAAGTCATTGCTTTAGTCTTCATAGTGTTTTCCAATAACACAGTTGCAGTTACATTTGATCCAGCCTGCCTCATGTACAACTAATACCTAGTTTAACAATTTAGACACACTGAGGTCAGAACCATATTGTGGCATTTTGTGTTCAGAATTCAGGTATTCAAATGCATTTATTGAGAACCATTAATATCTGTCTGTTTAACTTAGTGTATAAATATACAAGATTTGGAACAAAACGTGTTCAAATTCAATCCTTCACATAAATGGTTATTTAAAGCACTCTGACAAGGGAAAGAACCTGTGGCCTTTCTAAGGACAGTGGAAAGGGTTACAGAAGTGGAATAAAGAGAAAAATATGTGAAGTACCTAGAACGAGGTAGTATAAGCTGTTGTTTTCCAGCGATCTGTAACTCAAGACCCACAAGGGGAAGTCATTCAAAAGACTGAGAAGTATTTTGTTAAAAAAACATTGTTTTCACATTTTTTCATATCAAGGCAAGAAGAAATCAGATAATTCCCCAAAATAAATTGTATATAAACTAATGCAGTCAGGAGTGGAATCCTCCTTGAATTGTAATATTACATCATACTTTAAAAATTAATGCTGAAATATTATATCATTTTCTGATATATAGTAAAGCTGGATTAACGAATATTAAATATTAATGGGAATAAACAGAAGATAAATAATAATTAATGAAACCAAAGCAATAATCAATGAAGCAAAGCTATGAGAAAGTTGAAACCAAGACTGTTCAGTTCACTTCAGATGCCAGAACTCAGAACTGAAAAGCCACCAGGACTCATTCTGTTTCTCTCTTCATTCTAATAGACAGTCTTTCTTCCTAAGTTAGGAGCCAGGGTCACTCCTTGTGTTACAGGAGGAAAAGGACTTTGTATTCTCATATCCAGTATATAAAATAAAAATCCTTATAACTCCTGGTTGTCCTAAATAAGGTCACACATTCATTACTGTGACCAGAGAGGATCAGTTCCATGAGAACCACTATATCAGAGTTGTAGTTTGGGAGTTATATCAAAAAGTGTTCTAAAATAAAGAGGGTAGATGTGGCAATCTATTCCAAAAGAGAAAGTGCACTTGGAAGACACCATGTAAATTCTCTTATATTTTGTAAGGATTTCATATCTTACTCTAATGACAGTAGACACTACTCGATGATTTAACCAGGAGTTTTGTAAGCACATTTCTGTTTTAATAGATTTTTTGTCTGCCCTGTGAAGATTGAGTTAGGGAGACATGTACATAAAGTATGCTAAATGGAAGAATATAGATTTTCAAATGAATTTTCTCAAAATTTAAAGGAAAATGTACTACTAGGATGGGAATAATATATCAATATGTACAAAATTAAATCTTTTATACATTAAGTAGTAAACAAACTGAACATACCTCTAATTCCAGATGAAGCACTACTGACCCACCTGACTGCAGTCTGTATGGACTGGACCTGATATCACTGAGGCCTCTCAGTGATCAAGGGTAGAGAATCCCCAGCAAGATGGTAGGCACTGGAGCAGCGGCTGTGAAGCACTGGAGCATCTTTGAAAAGATATACCACATCCAAAGGCAAAGAGAAGCCCCAGAAAGATGGTAGGAGGGGTAAATTCATGTTTAGAATCAAATCCCATTTCCACCAGAGAGGCTCAGAGGGCTCAAACAAAACTTGTGCACACCAGGACCCAGAGACCCCACAGAGACTGAGACAGAACTGTGTTTGAGTGTCTCCTGTGGAGGTCAGCGGTGGATTGACACAGGAACAGGGGCTCTGGGTGCAGCAGACGTGGGTATGGCATAAGCCCTCTTGGAGGAGGTAGCCGTTAACCCTACCACAGAGCTGCTAGACTTAACAGGCGTGGGAAGTAGACTCTTGGAGGGCACAAACAGAACCTTGCGTTCACCAGGACCCGGAAGAAGCAGCAGTGACCCCACAAGAGACTGAACCAGATTAATTGCCCAGGAGTGTCCAGGAGTCTCCAATGGAGGCGTGGGTCAGCAGGGGCTTGCTGCAGGGTTGGGGGCACTGAGTGTAACAGTTCCTACATGGAACCTTTTGAAGGAGGTTGCCACTATTTTCATTACCTCCACCTTAGTTTGACCTCCAACCCCATGGACTGCAGCCTACCAGGCTCCTCCTTTCATCGAATTTTTCTGACAAGAGTACTGGAGTGGGTTGCCATTGCCTTCTCCTAGGTCAAATAACAGGGAGGGAAAAAAGCCCCGCCCTACAACAAAAAATTGGATTTAAGGTGTACTGAGCCTGTCCCTCTAGTCAAGGCTATGGTTTTTCCACTGGTCATGTACAGATGTGAGAGTTGGACTGTGAAGAAAGCTGAGTGCTGAAGAATTGATGCTTTTGAACTGTGGTGTTGGAGAAGATTCTTGAGAGTCCCTTGGACTGTAAGGAGATCCAATCAGTTCATTCTGAAGGAGATCAGCCTGGGATTTCTTTGGAAGGAATGATGCTAAAGCTGAAACTCCAGTACTTTGGCCACCTCATGGGAAGAGTTGACTCACTGGAAAAGACTCTGATGCTGGAAGGGATTGGGGGCAGGAGGAGAAGGGAATGACAGAGGATGAGATGGCTAGATGGCATCACCGACTTGATGGGCGTGAGTCTGAGTGAACTCTGGGAGTTGGTGATAGACAGGGAGGCCTGGTGTGCTGCGATTCATGGGGTTGCAAACTCGGACACGAATGAGTGACTGAACTGAACTGAACTAAGCCTGGCCCACGTCCAAGGAGTGGTGGCTGTGTGGGCACAGGAGGGCCGAGAGGAGCTACTCCACGTTCAAGGTCAGGAGGGGCGGCAGTGAGTAGATACCCCTCATCCAAGGTAAGGAACAGTGATGCGCTTTGCTGGAGCAGCCATGAAGAGATACCCCACATCCAAGGTAAGAGAAACCCAAGTAAGATTGTAGGTGTTGTGAGAGGCATCAGAGGGCAGACACACAAACCATAATCACAGAAAACTAGCCAATCTAATCACACGGACCACAGCCTTGTAAACTCAATGTAACTAAGCCATGCTGTGTGGGGCCACACAAGACGGGCGGGTCATGGTGGAGAGGTCTGACAGAATGTGGTCCACTGGAGAAGGGAATGGCAAAAAACGTCAGTATTCTTGCCTTGAGAACCCCATGAACAGTATGAAAAGGCAAAATGATAGGATACTGAAAGAGGAACTCCCTGGGTCAGTAGGTGCCCAATATGCTACTGGATATCAGTGGAGAAATAACTCCAGAATGAATGAAGGGATGGAGCCAAAGCAAAAACAATACCCAGTTGTGGATGTGACTGGTGATAGAAGCAAGGTCCGATGCTGTAAGGGCAATATTGTATAGGAACCTGGAATGTTAGGTCCATGAATCAAGGCATATTAGAAGTGGTCAAACAGGAGATGGCAAGAGTCAACGTCAACATTCTAGTAACCAGAGAACTAAAATGGACTGGAATGGGTGAATTTAACTCAGATGACCATTATATCTACTACTGTGGGCAGGAATCCCTTAGAAGAAATGGAGTAGCCATCATGATCAACAAAATAGTCAAAAATGCAGTACTTGGATGCAATCTCAAAAAAGACAGAATGATCTCTATTCATTTCCAAGGCAAACCATTCAATATCACAGTAATCCCACTCTGTGTCCCAAACAGTAACACTGAAGAAGCTGAAGTTGAACAGTTCTATGAAAACCTACAAGACCTTTTAGAACTAACACCCAAAAAAGATGTCCTTTTCATTATAGGGGACTGGAATGCAAAAGTAAGAAGTCAAGAAACACCTGGGGTAACAGGCAAATTTGGTCTTGGAATACAGAATGAAGCAGGGCAAAGGCTAATAGAGTTTTGCCAGCAGAACACACTGGTCATAGCAAACACCCTATTCCAACAACACAAGAGAAGACTCTACACATGGACATCACCAGAGAGTCAACACTGAAATCAGATTGATTATATTCTTTGCAGCCAAAGATGGAGAAGCTCTATATAGTCAGCAGAAACAAGACCAGGAGCTGACTGTGGCTCAGATCAGGAACTCCTTATTGCCAAATTCAGACTGAAATTGAAGAAAGTAGGGAAAACCACTAGACCATTCAGGTATGACCTAAATCAAATTTCTTATGATTATACAGTAGAAGTGAGAAATAGATTTAAGGGAGTAGATCTGATAGATAGAGTGCCTGATAAACTATGGACGGAGGTTCGTGACATTGTACAGGAGACAGGGATCAAGACCATCCCCATGGAAAAGAAATGCAACAAAGTAAAATGGCTGTCTGGGGAGGCCTTACAAATAGCTGTGAAAAGAAGAGAAGTGGAAAGCAAAGGAGAAAAGGAAATGTATAAGCATCTGAATGCAGAGTTCCAAAGAATAGCAAGGAGAGATAAGAAAGCCTTCCTTAGCAATCAATACAAAGAAATGATGAAGAACACAGAATGGGAAAGACTAGAGATCTCTTCAAGAATATCAGAGATACCAAGGGAACATTTCATGCAAAGATGAGCTCGATAAAGGTCAGAAATGGTATGGACCTAACAGAAGCAGAAGATATTAAGAATAGGTGGCAAGAATACACAGAAGAACTGTACAAAAAAGATCTTCACAACCAAGATAATCACGATGGTGTGATCACTCACCTAGAGCCAGACATCCTGGAATGTGAAGTCAGTGGGTCTTAGAAAGCTACGAACAAAGCTAGTGGAGGTGATGGAATTCCAGTGAGCTATTTCAAATCCTGGAATGCTGTGAAAGTGCTGCACTCAATGTGCCAGCAAATATGGAAAACTCAGCAGTGGCCACAGGACTGGAAAAGGTCAGTTTTCATTCCAGTCCCAAAGAAAGGCAATGCCAAAGAATGCTCAAACTACCACACAATTGCACTCATCTCACACGCTAGTAAAGTAATGCTCAAAATTCTCTAAGCCCCGCTTCAGCAATACATGAACCATGAAATTCCTGATGTTCAAGCTGGTTTTAGAAAAGGCAGAGGAACCAGAGATCAAATTGCCAACATCCGCTGGATCATGGAAAACACAAGAGAGTTCGAGAAAAACACCTATTTCTGCTTTATTGACTATGTCAAAGCCTTTGACTGTGTGGATCACAATAAACTGTGGAAAATTCTGAAAGAGATGGGAATACCAGACCACATGACCTGCCTCTTGAGAAACCTATATGCATGTCAGGAAGCAACAGTTAGAACTGGACATGGAACAACAGACTGGTTCTAAATAGGAAAAGGAGTACGTCAAGGCTGTATATTGTCACCCAGCTTATTTAACTTCTATGCAGAGTACATCATGAGAATCGCTAGGCTGAAAGAAGCATAAGCTGGAATCAAGATTGCCGGGAGAAATATCAATAACCTCAGATATGCAGATGACACTACCCTTATGGCAGAAAGTGAAGAGGAACTAAAAAACCTCTTGATGAAAGTGAAAGAGGAGAGTGAAAATTTGGCTTAAAGCTCAACTTTCAGAAAACTAAGATCATGGCATCTGGTCCCAACACTTCATGGGAAATAGATGGGGAAACAGTGGAAACGGTGTCAGACTTTATTTTTCTGGGCTCCAAAATCACTGCAGATGGTGATTGCAGCCATGATTTAGAAGACGCTTACTCCTTGGAAGGAAAGTTATGACCAACCTAGACACATATTGAAAAGCAGAGACATTACTTTGCCAACAAAGGTTCATCTAGTTAAGTCTATGGTTTTTCCTGTAGTCATGTATGGATGTGAGAGTTGGACTGTGAAGAAAGCTGAGCGCCAAAGAATTGATGCTTTTGAACTGTGGTGTTGGAAAAGACTCTTGAGAGTCCCTTGGACTGCAAGGAGATCCAACCAATTCATTCTAAAGGAGATCAGTCCTGGGTGTTCATTTGAAGGACTGAGGCTAAAGCTGAAACTTCAGTACTTTGGCCCCCTCATGCAAAGAGTTGACTCATTGGAAAAAACTCTGATGCTGGGAGTTATTGGGGGCAGAAGAAGGGGTCAACAGAGGATGAGATGCCTGGATGGCTTCACAGACTCGATGCACCTGAGTTTGGGTGAACTCTGGGAGTTGGTGATGGACAGGGAGGCTTGGCGTGCTGTAATTCATGGGGTCGCAAAGCATCGGACATGACTGAGCTACTGAACTGAAGTGAGATTGGCCCAGCCCATCAGAACAAGACCTGGCTTCTCCCTCAGTCTGTCTCTTCCATCAGGAAGCTTCCATAAGCCTCTTATCCTTATCCATCAGAGGGAGGACCGACTGAAAAGCCACAATCACAGAAAACTAAACAATCTGATTACATGAACCACAGCCTTGTTTAACTCAAAGAAACTAGGAGCCATGCAGTATAGGGCCACCCAAGACAGAGGGGTAATGGTGGAGAGTTCTGTCAAAATGTGGTCCACTGGAGAACGGAATGGCAAATCACTTCAGTATTCTTGCATTGAGAACCCCATGAACAGTATGAAAAGTTAAGACACTGAAAGATGAACTCCCCAGGTCGGTAGGTGCCCAATATGCTATGGAGATCAGTGGAGAAATAACTCCAGAAAGACCAAAGAGATGGAGCCAAAGCAAAAACAATACCCAGTTGTGGGTGTGACTAGTGATGAAAGCAAAGTCCAATGCTGTAAAGAGCAATATTGTATAGGAACCTGGAATGTTAGGTCCATGAATCAAGGCAAATTGGAAGTGGTCAAACAGGAGATGGCAAGAGTGAACGTCAACATTTTAGGAATCAGTGAATTAAAATGGACTGGAATGGGTGAATTTAACTCAGATGACCATTATGTGTACTACTGTGGGCAAGAATCCCTTAGAAGATATGGAGTAGCCATCATAGTCAATGAAAGAGTCTAAAATGCAGTACTTGGATGCAATGTCAGAAACGACAGAAAGATGTCTCTTCGTTTCCAAGGCAAACCATTCAATATCACAGTAATTGGAGTCTATGCCCTGATCAGTAATGGTGAAGAAGCTGAAGTTGGATGGTTCTATGAAGACCTACAACCTTCTAGAACTAACACCCAAAAAAGATGTCCTTTTCATTACAGGAGACTTGATACAAAAGTAGGAAGTCAAAAAACACCTGAAGTAACAGGTAAATTTGACCTTGGAGTACAGAATGAAGCTGGTCAAAGACTAATAGAGTTTTGCCAACAGAACACACTCTTCATAGCAAATAGCCTCTTCCAACAACACAAGAGAAGACTCTATACATGGACATCACCAGATGGTCAACACCAAATCAGATTGATTATATTTTTTGCAGCCAAAGATGGAGAAGCTTTATATAGTCAGCAAAAACAAGACCGGGAGCTGACTGTGGCTCAGGTAATGAACTCCTTATGGTCAAACTCAGACTTAAATTGAAGAAGGTAGGGAAAACAATTTGACCATTCAGTTATGACCTAAATCAAATCCCTTACGATTATACATAATCATGGAAATGACAAAGAGACTCAAGGGACTAGATGATAGACAGAGTGCCTGAAGAACTTTGGACGGAGGTTTGTGACACCGTAAAACAGATAGGAATCAAGACCATTCCCAAGAAAAAGAAATGCAAAAAAGCAAAATGGCTGTCTGAGGAGGCCTTACAGATATCTATGAAAAGAAGAGAAGTGAAAAGCAAAGGAGAAAAGGAAAGATGTACCCATTTGAATGCAGAGTCCAAAGAATAGCAAGGAGATATAAGAAAGCCTTCCTCAATGATCAGTGTGCAAAGAAATAGAGGAAAACAATAGAATGGGAAAGATGAGAGATCTCTTCCATAAAACTAGAGATACCAAGGGAACATTTCATGCAAAGATAGGCAGAATAAAGAACAGAAATGGTGTGATCTAACAGAAGCAGAAGATATTAAGAAGAGGTGGCAAGAATACACAGAAAAACTATAAGATTTTCATGACCCAGATAATCATGATGGTATGATCACTCACCTAGAGCCAGATATCCTGGAATGCGAAGTCAAGTGGGCCTTAGGAAGCATCACTACGAACAAAGCTAGTGGAGGTGATGGAATTCCAGTTGAGCTACTTCAAATCCTAAAAGATGATGCTGTGAAAGTGCTACAATCAATATGTCAGCAAATTTGGAACACTCAGCAGTGGACACAGGACAGGAAAATGTCAGTTTTCATTCCAATTTCATTGCCAAAGAAAGGCAATGCCAGAGACATATTCAAACTCCTGCACAATTGCACTTATCTCACATGCTAGTAAAGTAATGCTCAAAATTCTCCAAGCCAGGCTTCAACACTGTGTACTTTGAACTTCCAGATGTTCAAGTTGGATTTAGAAAGGGCAGAGGAACCAGAGATCAAATTGCCAACATCTGTTGGATCATCAAAAAAGCAAGAGAGTTCCAGAAAAACATCTATTTCTGCTTTATTGACTATGTCAAAGCCTTTGACTGTGTGGATCACAATAAACTGTGGAAAATTCTGAAAGAGATGGGAATACCAGACCACCTGACCTGCCTCTTGAGAAATCTGTATGCAGGTTAGGAAGCAACAGTTAGAACTGGACATGGAACAGACTGGTTCCAAATAGGGAAAAGAGCACAGCAAGGCTATACATTGTCACTCTGGTTATTTAACTTACATGCATAGTACATCATGAGAAATGCTAGGCTGGATGAAGCATAAGCTGGAATCAAGAGTACCAGGAGAAATTGCAGTAACCTCAGAAATGCAGATAATACCACCCTTATGGCAGAAAGCAAAGAAGGACTAGACAGACTCTTGATGAAAGTGAAAGAGGAGAGTAAAAAAGTTGGCTTAAAACTCAATATTCAGAAAACTAAGATTATGGCATCTGTTGTCATCATTTCATAGCAAATAGATGAGGAAGCAGTGGAAACAGTGACAGACTTATTTTGAGGGATTCCAAAGTCACTGCAGACAGTGACTACAGTGATAAAATTAAAAGACGCTTATTCCTTGGAAGAAAAGTTGTGACCAACCTAGACAGCATATTAAAAAGCAGAGACATTACTATGTCAATAAAGGTCCGTTTAATCAAAGCTATGGTTTTTCCAGTAGTCATGGGTGGATGTGAGATTTGCACTATAAAGAAAGCTGAGCGCCAAAGAATTAATGCTTTTGAACTGTGGTGTTGGAGATGAGTCTTGAGATTCACTTGGACTGTAGGGAGATCCAACTGATCTACTCTAAAGGTAATCAGTCGTGAATATTCATTGGAAGGACTGATGCTGAAGCTGAAACTCCAATACTTTGGTCACTTGATGTGAAGAGTTGATTCATTGAAAAGGCCTTAATGCTTGCAAAGACTGAAGGCAGGAGGAGAAGGGGAAAACAGAGGATTAGATGGTTGGATGGCATCACCAACTCACTGGACATGAGTTTGAGTAAACTCTGGGAGTTTTGATGGACCGGGAAGTCTGGTGTGCCATAGTCCATGGGGCTGCAAAGAGTCGGGCTGCAAAGAGTCGGGCAAGACTGAGTGGCTAACTGAACTAACATGATTTTTCTCATATCTGTAAAAGAAAAGGAAGTTAACCAAAGTTAATAATTTGAGTAGCATCAAATATTTTAATAAAAAAAGTTTCAGTTAATATAGTCAGCATGTGCTCAGTTGCTCAGTCATGTCTGACTCTTTGCCATCCCATGACTTGTAGCCTTCCAGGCTCCTCTACCCATGGAATTTTCCAGGCAAGAGTACTGGAGTGGGTTACCATTTCCTACTCCAGGGTTTCTTCCCAATCCAGGGTTTGAATCTGCATTTCTTGTGTGTCCTGCCTTGGCAGGCAGATTCTTTAGCACTGAGTCACCTGGGAATCTCAGAGTCAGCATAATTCCATTTTTCTATTCAATCATGTTTTAATGGTGGTAAGTAGTTTACTAATTTACATAGCTATTACTTTTTATATTCATCTTTTAATTTACTTGTTATTTATATTTTTCATATGACATCTTCTAATCTATTATATAGTCCATGTTCCAAAATGATTCAAGGTGGGTTATGCTATACAACATTGATCTAAATAAGAATTGAATGCTTAAAAACTGCAAAAGTATATTTGCTCTAGACACTGAAACTGCATCTGTTTCTATATCTAGAGCAGAGAATAGGCAAACTTGTGATTAAAATGCTGTTCCCTTTCTAGAGTGTTTCATTACTGTCTCAATGTTCTCTTTGGAAAATTTCTCACTCTAGGCCCTGTTTTCCTTGTCAGGGCTAGGCTGGAGCTTTGAGTGAGTGAGCATTTCAGGCCTCTGGGCAGTGGCTGTGTCTGCAAGGTACTTGGCTAGATGATAAATCTAATCCAACATAAAAATAACAGAAAATGACTAGGATATATCAATGTCCAAATATCATGCCAGCATGCCTCCCTACATTCACACTACTTTTTAAACTCAGAAGAGGTGAAATTTCTATGATAGTAAAGGTTAAGACGGAGAAGGCAATGACAACCCATTCCAGTACTCTTGCCTGGAAAATCCCATGGATGAAGGAGCCTGGTAGGCTGCAGTCCATGGGGTCGCTAAGAGTCGGACACGACTGAGTGACTTCACTTTCACTTTTCACTTTCATGCACTGGAGAAGGAAATGGCAACCCACTCCAGTGTTCTTGCCTGGAGAATCCCAGGGACGGCGGAGCCTGGTGGACTGCTGTCTATAGGGTCACACAGAGTCGGACACAACTGAAGCAGCAGCAGCAAAGGTTAAGACAAAGGAGAGGCAGAAACAATGGTGTCCTCTCTTCACAGGAAGAGACTTTTAGGAAGTATTAGAGCCAAATGCTCTTGTTTAAAAATATCAAAAATTAGTTATTGCCTACTTAGTACTTGACAAAACTCAAGAGGTAGATACATTGTGGTGAGTGTAATAATAGACACAAGATTTTAAAATTGTGTATATGACAATAGGAAACATAAGAATTGAAAATCTAATACACAGTTTTTCACTAATCCTTCTACATAATTGAATGGTAATTTAAAGATAGCTCATGAATGAGTTAAAACATTTTATTTCCTTGTAGAATAAAATTTATAAATCTTGTTATACCTTTTTGTAACATAACATTTTAAGTGGTCATGGATGTTTCAAGGAGAGAAAATAGTTTCTGTTACTTATGAATCTCTCAGAGATGTCATAAGGGAAAGTAGTCACCATGGTAATTATTTTGAAAGTAAGAAAACACTGAGCCAATAAAGACTAAGCAATTTCCCCAAAGAAGACTAGATGAGACCAAGATTTAAGCTCCACTAAACCTGTTTCTGAATTTTGTTTCTTTGTATTCTAGGTTTTCTTAAGGTAAATAAAGCCAAGAGACAGAAATAGAGATGACATTATTATAGATCTACATATGCCAGTAGATTTGTAAATGGTAAAATTCTGTAATATTTCTCATGCTAGCCTAACAGATGGTACTGCCTCCATAAAATGCTAGCACCAACACAGAAATTAATAGATTTAATTAGCATTAATTTATCTGAATTAAAGAACTAGGATATTTTTATACCAAGATTGATTTAAATTTTATATAAAACACAGAGATGGAAAAACTTTCATGTATTTATTCTACAGTGCATGTTTATGCATATCTATCTATCTATATATATATATATATATATACCTATTTATAATTTTAACACAAAAAGTAGCTTTATAGCCTGGTGAATCCATGAATGTTCTGTTATAAGGAATTATTATCTTGGCAGACAAGTGTACCAGGTCTTATAATAGGAATCTCCTTCACTAGCTCTAACAAGCAAATTCCCTGTTTCCCAAGAGACTCTTGAATGTGTATCTGCCTTGAAAGGATAGCCTATCTACACTGTGTTTTTTCTCTTTTTATCTTCAGTATTTGGAATTCAGCTCAGGTCAGAGCCAAAGAAGCAATTCTACCTCACAAGGGCTGCAGCTGGTTTCCTCCAGCGCCCCTCCATTCATAGCAAGGGAAGGAGTGGCAGACTCATACAAGATCAGTTTAAAAGGAAAAGCAATTCTGCTTCCTCGTCCTCATGAAGTCTTGAGCTACACTGGCCAGGATTCAAAGAACAAAGGCTCAAGTGAAAAAAAAAATGTGGCTGTTGGTGAAAACAATACTTGGAGACATACACCAGGTTATTTGGACTTTTGCCAATGAATACATCACTAGAAGATGAAGATGGCATGGCTTCCCTCCACCATCTGGCTTAATCGAGTTGGGAAACAATAAGCCAAAGGTTTCTTTCCCTTAGCCATGTGTTATTATTGTTTAGTTATGAGTTGGTTTTCAAATATTAAAAAGTTTCTTAAATATATGTATAAATATAACACACAAAACAAATAAGTAATTCTTATTATACTAATATTACAAACTAATGGTGAATTCTATCAAAATCACATTGATGTGAAATTTTGGATTATCTCAATATGTTTTCCCTTTTTCCTTGTTTATAGACACAAATAGAAGAAATTTTAATCAAAATACAAATCCAGAAATTATTTTAATTTCATGGAAATGTATTATTTCTTTATGTTTTACTTAGGCATTCTAAATTTAAAAGTTCCAGTGCCAAATGGAATAAAAAGAAATGTAAAATTATATATATATATATATATATATTTGTATACATGTACATATGCATGTGCATGTGTCATCATTTCCTAAGCACTGGTAAAAGAAATAATACATGATCCCTGCTTGGAAGTGGGGATACACACTTAACTGGGAAAACTATAAAAGTTAATAGATTTTCCCAAATTTACAAAGTTAATGTCAGTAACTAACTTTAAATTAAAGAAAACATGCATTTCCCCTTCCAGCATTCTAATTCCTTCCCCTTTCACATATTTATTTCCTCTCATAATGAATGAGTTCATCTGACCTTAGTCATCTCCTTAAAGGCCCCATCTCCAAGTACAGTCACATTCTGAGTTGCTGGGGGGTTAGAATTTCAACATACAAATTTTGGAGGGAGGCAATTCAGCACATAAGAGAAGACAGACTACCTTTGAAAGTTAAAAATGATACATCTTGCTGCTGCTGTCAATTCAGTCGTGTCCGACTCTGTATGACCCCATAGACGGCAGCCCACCAGGCTCCCCTGTCCCTGGGATTCTCCATACAAGAACACTGGAGTGGGTTGCCATTTCCTTCTCCAGTGCATGAAAGTGAAAAGTGAAAGTGAAGTCGCTCAGTCGTGTCCCGATCTTCAGCGACCCCAAGGACTGCAGCCTTCCAGGCTCCTCGGTCCATGGGATTTTCAAGGCAAGAGTACTGGAGTGGGGTGCCATTGCCTTCTCCATGATACATCTTAGTATGAATAAAATATAAATTTTAATAAATTAATATAAAATTTAAAGGAGACTAAAGATTGTTGAATGTTTATGCTAATTTTTATATACACTTAACCATGATCACATTGGACTCTACATAATGAAATAATAGCTAACCTTTATGCAGTTTTATTTTTTAGACATTTTTCTATTTTCCATGTGTCAATGATTTCATTGTTCAAATTGTGTAAGATTGATTCTGTTATCAACCAGAATTTTTTGGCAGAGAAAATAAGCCTATAGATTTGTAGTGACTTTCACAGGGAAATGTAAATACTAAGGAATTCAGCAAAGCTATATTGCCCATTCTAACCTCAAGCCCAAACATTTATTTATATAGAATGTGACTTTTTGAAAATTTATTATAACATATCTTGGTTGTATTTGAATTAGAGTTTTAAGAAGAAAAGTATAATATAACATATTTTATACTGCTGTGTGTTAGTCTCTCAGTCGTGTCTGACTCTTTGTGACCCCATGGACTGTTGCCCACCAGGCCCCTCCATCTCCAGGCAAGAGTACTGGAGTGGGTTGCCATGCCCTTCTTCAGAGGATCTTCCTGACCCAGGGACCAAACCCAAGTCTCTGGCATTGCAGGCAGATTCTTTACCATTTGAACTATTCGGAAAGCCCCTTTATACTGCTAGTTTACTAAAATATTATAAGGATACTAATAAAATTAAGTACTTCACTTTGTTCCATCACAGAAATGTTTGTTTACACGAGTAATTGTACAGCATGATAGCAATGGTGAATTCACAAAGCTGTATTCTGGATAAACCACTGTAATATTTTGCTCTCCTGGAATCTGCTTGGTTACACAAATATTTAGCCTAATAAAAAGAAAGCTATGGAATAAAAGCTATGACCAACCTAGACAGCATATTAAAAAGCAGAGACATTACTTTGTCAACAAAGGTCCATCTAGTCAAAACTATGGGTTTTGCAGTAATTGTGTATGGATGGGAGAGTTGGACTATAAAGAAAGCTGAGTGCCAAAGAATTGATGCTTTTGAACTGTGGTGTTGGAGAAGACTCTTGAGAATCCCTTGGACTGCAAGGAGATCCAACCAGTCCATCCTAAAATAAATTAGTCCTGAATATTCATTGGAAGAACTGATGCTGAAGCTGAAGCTCCAATACTTTGGCTACCTGATGCATAGAACTGACTCATTGGAAAAGACCCTGATGCTGGAAAAGATTGAAGGCTGGAGGAGAAGGGGATGACAGAGGATGAGATGGTAGGATGGCATCACTGACTCAATGGATGAGAGTTTGAGTAAGCTCTGGGAGTTGGTGATGGACAGGAAAGCCTGGCATGCTGCAGTCCATGGGGTCACACAGAGTCAGACACGACTGAGTGACTGAACTGAAAGATAAACTTCACACACGTTTCACACAATTCTCTTCCAATTATACAAATAAACAAACACAAATTTACAAGGTTGGGAAATTCTTTCAGTATCATATCATTTTTGTAGAGTAATAGGGTCGATCATACCACAAAAGCTACAATATTAATTCTTAGGACCATAGATGTGTGCTTTTCTTTCAGTGTTTAGCTGGAATTAAAAAGCAAGACTTCAATGTCAAATTTATTTTTCTAATGTATGGGGATACACCATTGGGAAAGTGTAGCAAAGGATATTCCCTTGTTGTCCAAGATTATATTTTTAAATATAGAAACGCATAAGTTGGTGTTAACTTTTTGTTTTTCCACTTTTATCTTGACAATATTTTTGAAAAAATGTCAAACACAGATAATTGCCTTGTAAAGTAGAAAACAATTTCAATCTTTCACCCTCAAGGGTACTTTATAAAAAGTAAATAGTGTTGTATAATATAGGAAATTTTAAATAAATCATAATTCTTTGAATTTAGAAAGATGAAGAGCAACTGTAGTAACAAAATTAGATGTCACACTATGCTAAATATGCAAAAAAAAACTCTTTATGCAGATGGTGGAAATCAAATCCCTTCTCAACTTCACAAGCCATGTCTATATGATGAAAAATATCATTTTAACAAATGATCCATCTGCCATATTCAACCATCTTAAAAGCAAAAATGAAATGTAAATATCTCATGGATAATTGTACAGAAATATTGTGCCTTTTAAAAAATTATAAATAATATGTGTAACTCCATTCAACTGTTCTTTGATAAGCCAATTTTATATTCATTCTTAAGTATATCATTAAGGTATTTTTTTAGTTGATATTTTTAAAGTGAAGCTATTAGTTAAAACAAACAAAAAAAACTTAGTCCAATGGAACACATAGATATAGATACAGATATCTATTTATGTTCGTATCTATGTATTGGTAGATATAGACATCAATAAATCTATTTCAAATATATATATATGTGCACTATATTGATCTACATATATTTGAACCTATATATACCCCATTTCATCTTTTTTGAAATAATTTTAGAATATAAAAATCAAATAAACCTATCTAATGTTAGCTTATGAAATATGTTGGTGTTACTTTTTTATAGCTTATACAGTGATTATAATGGTGTTTGTGGTATAAATTCTTTAACTAGAGTAGGTGAAATTATTTCTCAATAAAAGTTGAGAAAATTAGACTCTAAAATGTTTTTGTTATATATAATTCCATAGACAGTATAGTCGTAAGAGTTGGACATGGCTGAGTGACCTTCACTTGCTCTTTTCAAATCAGGCTTCCCTGGTAGCACAGTTGGTAAAGAATTCGCCTGCAATGTGGGAAACCTGGGTTCGATCCCTGGGTCGGGAAGATCCCCTTGAGAAGGGAAAGGTCACCCACTCCAGTATTCTGGCCTAGAGAATTCCATGGACTGTATAATCCATGGGGTCCCAAAGATTTGGACTCAACTGAGCAACTTTCACTTTCATATATATACAAGTAAATACAAAAATATATATAAAATATTGTCCTTTATGTTTTGCATTACAAGCTTTTAAAATGTTTTTACATAGACAGATTTTATTTTTCTTGACAGAATGTTTTTTATGTCTTTTGAGCTAAAAAGTGCTCATTTGAGTCAAAGACTATATTACAATGTGATTATCACCTCTCACTGATCAATTTTCTCTTTGCTTTATTTCTAAATCAAGGAATAGATCTTTGAGTTTTCCCTATATTTCACTGATTACACTATATGCCATATCAACTGTTTTGACTGTTTCTAAACTTTTTGAAAATTTTATACAAACTTTTATCTCTGTTGCCATCCCAACCTGCTCTCTTTTCATTAGATAGCCTAGCTTTTTAGAAAACAAGTATTGGGTTATGCCTCTATGAAAGTACAAATATTTTCTTACTGTAGAATTGTAAGGGATTATATTGGTGTTCTTCCCAGATTCCCGCTGATCCCTTTTATGTTTTTGTGCACAACTACTCTGGCATCTGTGTGTTTGCTTCACATGCATCTTGTATATGATTCCCTCTGGATGACTATGCCAGGTTACTTAGCTTGCTTTTCAGAGAAAAGCGCCTAGGAATTTTCATTGTGAAAGTGAAGGGGAAGAACAAGGATTTAGCCAATAACTGACTAGTTGGGGTGATCAAAACTCAACTCCATTTTCTAGTCATGATTTACACTCAGGAGTTTCCCCAGAGTGGAAAGGGAAAGTTGGAAGCTAACATATCTAACATATCTAATGCTCAACATTATTCTTCCACCAAAATTCCTGGTAATTTCTCATTTTATAATCTGACTCTGTAGAACCAGTCTTGGAGAAGGCAATGGCACCCCACTCCAGTACTCTTGCCTGGAAAATCCCATGGATGTAGGAGCCTGGTAAGCTGCAGTTCATGGGGTCGCAAAGAGTCGGACACGACTGAGCGACTTCACTTTGACTTTTCACTTTCCTGCATTGGAAAAGGAAATGTCAACCTACTCCAGTGTTCTTGCCTGGAGAATCCCAGGGATGGGGGAGCCTGGTGGGCTGCCGTCTATGGGGTCGCATAGAGTCGGACACGACTGAAGTGATTTAGTAGCAGCAGCAGCAGAACCAATCTTATGACCCGAAATTTTCCCTGAGATGCCACAGAAATGAACATCATGTTAAACTAAATAAAATAATATATATATATTATTATTATGTAACATATATGATATATATTATGTACAGACAGTCTCCAGCTTATAATGGTTCAATTTAACATTTTTTTTACTTCATTATGGATGGTGCGAAAGTGATAACACATTCAGTAGAAACTGAACTTCAAATTTTGAATTTGATCTTTTCTTGGGCTGCTGCTGCTGCTAAGTCGCTTTGGTCGTGTCCGACTCTGGGCGACCCCATAGACAGCAGCCCACCAGGCTCCCCCGTCCCTGGGATTCTCCAGGCAAGAACACTGGAGTGGGTTGTCATTTCTTTCTTGGGCTAGTGATCCATATGAGATGGATGCTCTTTCATGACGCTGGGCAGGGGCAGTGAGCTGCAGCACCTGATCAGCCATAGGAATCACAAGAGGGAACAACCAATACACTTATAACCATTCTGCTCCCTTACAACCATTCTGTTATTCACTTACTGTATGATATTCATCAAATCACATGAGATATAAATATTTAATTATAAAATTAAAGTGTTAGATGAGTTTGCCCAACCATAGGCTAATGTAAGTGATAAGAGCACATTCAAGGTAGATAAGGCTAGGGCTATAATGTGTTTTTGACTTATTATATTTTTAACTTATAACAGATTACCTGGGCCTACATACCTGGGTTTGTACCCAAACATGTACAGTAAATTAATATTTGACTTGAGACCCAAGAATAGTCAATGGAGATAAGACAGTCTTTTCAATAAATGGTGCTGGGATAATAGGATAATTCACATGTAAGAAAATGAACTGGACTCATAACTTATACCACTCAAAAATTAACTCCAAATGGATTAAAGATTTAAATATAAGATTTGAAATTATAAAAGTTCTGTAAGAAAACAGCAATAAGACTCTTTGACATGATTTTTTGATTTTTTGGATATGACACCTAAAGTATAAGCAACAAAATAAAAAATAAGCAAGCAGAATTATATTTAACCAGAAAACTTCTGTACAATAAAAGAAACCATCAGAAAGTGAAAATACAATCTATGAACCAGCAAAAATATTTATAAGCCATATATATCTGTTAACAGGTTAATATTCAAAACATACTAAAAATTCATATAACTCAATAATAAACAAACAAACCAAATAAATCCACTTGAAAATGGGCAAAGGACATAAATAGACATTTTTCCAAAGAAAATATACAAAGGAACAACAGGCACATGACAAGATGCTCAACATCACTAGTCATTAAAGAAATGCAAATTAAAACTATAATGAGGTATCATCTCATGCCTGTCAGGATTGCTTTCATCAAAAAGACAAAAGATTAAAAAAAAAAAACCAAAAGATAACAAATGCTGGCATGGGTGTAGAGAAAAGAGGACCACTCTGCACTGCTGGTATAAATTGGTATGGCCACTGTGGAAAACAGTATGGAGGTTTCTCCCAAAATTAAAAATAGGACTACTATGTGCCTGAGCAATTCCCCTTCTGGAAATATATACAAATGAAATGAAAACACCAACTTGAAAAATATCTGCACACTTGTGTTCAGAGTAGCATTATTTATAATAGTGAAGACATGGAAACAACTGTCCATAGACAGATAAATGTGTAAAGAAGATACAAGTATATGTGCATGTATAAATACACACACACACACACACATATGTTGTTAAAAGAGTAAATGCTATGAGTTCTTATTACAGAAAAAACTTTTTTTCCCTTTTTTTCTCTTTCTAAAATTGTATTTGTATGAGAAGATGGATGTCAGGTGGACCTATTGTGGCAATAATTTTATGTGTAATTCAAACTACCATACTGTATGCCTTAAACTTACACAGTGATACATGTCAGCTATTTCACAATACAAGCGGGGAAAAATCCCATGTTTTTAACGCCTTTTCTTTATAGTCTTGAGAAAAGAAAATTATAGAACTGGGGCATTTCACTTTTACATAGTTTTAGCTTGGGAGTCAGTAATCTTTTTCTTGATGGCCAGACACACTTTAGACTTTCCAGGCAACATATGATCTCTGCTGCAGCTATTTTGCTATTACAGTGAGAAAGAAGCCAAGGATAGCATTGAACAAATGGGTATAGCTGTGTTTCAGTAACATTTACTTACAAAACAGAAAGCTGGCTAGTAGGCCATAGTGTTCTAACTTCTAAATAAGATTACAAGATTAAGTGCCTTCCACACAAGGAGTTGCATATTATTTACAAAATATAGAAATAATTGTTAGAGTTTTTAGTTAGCATTATCAAAGTTTTGGTAGCTTCTATATAACTCATTTACTTGAATAATGAATTGTAAAGTCATTATTTTTGAATCATCCTCTATCATCACTTGATATTTGGGTAAGAATTCTATTCTTTTGGGTACAAATCAATCAATCTAACAATAAAAATATAAAATTTCTATTATGCAGGTGGAGAATTATCATTCTACAGGTGTACATGCAGGTGAGTACACTTCATTAGTTTTAAGTCTGCTATGATTAGTATATGTATTCTTGAATGTTTCACATTCTGTAAAATTACACTCAACATACAGCAATGAATGTGGTAAAAAAAATAGTTTATCACCTAAATTAAGGCACTTTCAAGAATGAAGTAAGACACTATTCATAATCACACCAAAACAAAGACAAAACCCAGGACCATCAGGGGCAACCCCGAAATTCAGATCACCCTGTTTATGGGAAAACAACTTGGAGGAAAGACACCTCAGAACACACGCAAGTCTGTATCAAAGCTGTAAGATAAACACAACTGATCCTTGTGGTAGATGATCTGGACCACTTAGGCAATTCATTCTGGTTAGAGGCTGCCCCTGCAATGCCTATTTAGGTGTGACAGTAACAATCTAGAAGTCCTGACAGCAGTTTACTTAGAGTTCAATCTACCCAGTGCTTGTGACGACAGTGAAAAGTGGAGTCCTGTATTAATGGAACTGCCATTCAGGGTAGCACCCCGTGGGTGTGTGCACCTGTGGGTAGTCAAGAGTTGCTCAAGGTTGAGAGTACACCCCTCTGTGGAAGAAACCCCACAGGCATTTTTAATTTTGTTGAAATATAGCCCAAAGATGCATGCCTTCAGCAAAGCACACTTACTTGCCTTTTCCTGTTGGAAATTTTAACCACACCTCTATGATTTTAACTCTTCTCCCTTAGCAAAGATTGTGAATGAAACAATGAGACTCCTACGTTTTCCTGATGTTTCCCTATTTGGCACCATGCATAAAAAATCATGTTACCAAAAAGGGCTGTTTATAACTAACTCTAGGTAAAACAATACATTGAAAAAACATTATTTAAAGAGATAACTCTAGATTCACATGAAAGAGAGCTCCCTTGTACACTTCAGTCTGTCTTTCAAGGCTTCCCTGGTGGCTCAGACAGTAAAGAGCCACCTGCAATGCAGGAGACCCAGGTTTGATTCCTGGGTAGAGAAGATCTCCTGGAGGAGGAAATGGCAACCCACTCCAGGATTCTTGCCTGGAGAATGCCATGGACAGAAGAGCCTGGCAGGCTATGATACATGGGGTTGCAAAGAGACATGACTGAGCAACTAACACTTAAACCTACAGGAATATTTTGTAAAACCTTTGTATAATATCATAACCAGGATATTGACATCAATATCATCCACCAATCTCGATCAGGCTTGCCTAGTTTTACCTATATTTATTTGTGTGTGTTCATTAAGTTCTACACAAATTTATCATATGTACAGTTTTCTGTGTCTACCATCACAGTCAAAATCTTGAACAGCTCCAACACAACAAGAATCACCACTTTTGCTGTCCTTAAAATCACCCTACCTCCCACTTCTTTGGCTCTTCACCTCTATCATCTACCAATCGTTAGTCTGTCTTTTAATTCCAAAATTTTCTTATTCCAAAAATATTATATAAATGATATTATACAGTGTGTAAACTTTTGGGATTAGTTTTTTTTTTTCTCCCCATAAATTCCTTGAGATCTATCCAAATTTTTGCATGTATCAATAGCTTGTTTGTTTTGTTGTTGATTAGCATTTCATTACATGGATATAGCATATATGTACACATAGCAAGGTGTTCTTAACCATTCACCAGTTGAAGAAATTCTAGGCTTATTCCAGTTTTTGTCTGTTAGACACAAAACTAGAATAAATTTCTTCTGCTGGATTTTTTGAACATAGGTTTTTATTTTTCTATTGAACATTGCCCCAAATTACAATTGTTGAGTTGTATGGTAATTATACAGGGCTTCCATAGTGGCTCAGTGGGAAAGAATCCTCCTGCAATGCAGGAGACACAGAAGGCTGGGGTTCGATACCTCGGTCAGGAACATCTCCTGGAGGAGGAAATGGCAATTCACTCCAGTATTCTTGCTTGGAGAAACCCATGGACAGAGGAGCCTGGCAGGCTGCAGGCCTTGCAAAGAGTCAGACACAACTGAAGCAATTGAGCATGCATACGTGGTAATTATACACATAGTTTTTACAAGAAACTGTCAAACGGTTTTCCCATGTGGTTGTACCACTTTTAGATTCCCACTACCCTGCATGAGAGATTTAGTTCCTCTGAAAACTTTACACTATTTGGTATTTAAAATAATTTTAGCGATTTTGGTAGGTGTGTAAAGATACCACATGGTGTTTTTAATTTTCATTTCTCTAATGGCTAGTGATGCTAAACATTTTCATGTATTTATGTGCTGCTTGTACATCCTCCCTGATTAAGTGTCTATTCATTTAATTCATCCATCTTTCAATTTTTTCTGTTGTTTTGAGAGTTCTTTATATTCTAGATATTAGTCAATTGTTGTATATGCAGCCTGGAAATATTTTTACCCAGTCCATAGCTTATTTTTTCATTCTCTTCACATGAGATTTCAAGAACAAAATTTTTTAGTTTTAATTAGGGATTGGGGCTAGTTTAACAGTTTTTTTTTTTTTTCTTGTATATGACTTTTTTTTTTTTTTTTGGTTGAGAATTATAACTTTTTAGTTAGCCATTATCCCATGATTTTCTCTTTTTTTCCTTACAAATGTTTATAGTTATATATTTTAAGTCCATTATCCTTTTGCATAAGATTGAAGATTTGGGTTAAGATTCATTTTGCCTATGGATGTTTAATTGATGTAGTACAATTTGTTGAAAAGACTATGCCTCCTCCCTTGAAATAGTTGAAAAAGAAAGAGAAAGTGAAGTCACTCAGTCATGTTCGACTCTTTGCAACTCCATGGACTGCAGCATGCCAGGCTTCCCTGTCCATCACCAACTCCTGGAGCTTACTCAGATTCATGTCTATCGAGTCGGTGATGCCATCCAACCGTCTCATCCTCTGTCTTCCCCTTCTCTTCCCGCCTTCAATCTTTTCCAGCATCAGGATATATTCCAAGGAGTCAGCTCTTCACATCAGGTGACCAAAGTATTGGAGTTTCAGCTTCAAAATCAGTACTTCCAATGAACACCCAGAACTGACCCCTTTAGGATGGACTGGTTGGATCTCCTTGCAGTCCAAGGAACTCTCAAGAGTCTTCTCCAACATCACAGTTCAAAAGCATCAATTCTCCAGTGCTCAGTTCTCTTCATGGTCCAACTCTGATGTCTATACATGACTACTGGTAAAACAATAGCTTTGATTAGACGGACCTTTGTCAGCAAAGTAATGTCTCTGCTTTTGAATATAATGTCTAGATTGGTCATAGCTTTTCTTCCAAGGAGTAAGTGTCTTTTAATTTCATGGCTATAGTCATGAAATTTAATCTCATCTGCAGTGATTTGGGAGCCCAAGAAAATAAAGCCTCTCACTGTCATCATTGTTTTCCCATCTATTTGCCATGAAGTGATGGGACCAGATGCCATAATCTTAGTTTTCTGAATGTTGAGTTTTAAGCCAGCATTTTCACTCTCTTCTTTCACCTTCATCAAGACGCTCTTTAGTTCATCTTCGCTTTCTGTCATAAGGGTGGTGTCATCTGCATATCTGAGGTTATTGATATTTCTCCTGGAAATCTTGATTTCAGCTTGTGCTTCATCCAGCCTGGCATTTCATATGATGTACTCTGCCTATAAGTTAAATAAGCAGGTGACAATGTATAGCCTTGATGGAACCAGTCTGTTGTTTCATGTCTGGTTCTGACTGTTGCTTCTTGACCTCCATACAGATTTCTCAAGAGGCAGATCAGGTGGCCTGGTATCTCTTTAAGAAATTTCCACAGTTTGCTGTGATCCACACAATCAAAGGCTTTTGAGTAGTCAATAAAGAAGTAGATGTTTTTCTGGAACTTTCTTGCTTTTTCAATGATCCAACAGATGTTGGCAATTTGATCTCTTGTTCCTCTGACTTTTATAAGTCCAGCTTGAACATGAAAGTTCTCAGTTCACATACTGTTGAAGCCTAGCATGGAGAATTTTGAGTATTATTTTTGCTAGTGTTTGAGATGAGTGCAATTGTGTGGTAGTTTGAACATTCTTTGGCATTGCCTTTCTTTGGCATTGGAATGAAAACTGACCTTTTGTAGTTCTGTGGCCACTGCTGAATTTTCCAAATTTGCTGGCATATTGAGTGCAGCACTTTCATAGCATCATCTTTCAGGATTTGAAATAGCTCAACTGGAATTCCATCACCTCCACTAGATTTGTTCATAGTGATGCTTCCTAAGGCCCAGTTGACTTCACATTCCAGGATGTCTGGCTCTAGGTGAATGATCACACCATCATCATTACCTGGGTTGTGAAGATCTTGTTTGTACAGTTCTTCTATGTATTCTTGCCACATCTTCTTAATATCTTCTGCTTCTTTTAGGTCCATACTGTTTCTTACCCTTATTGTGCCCATCTTTGCATGAAATGTTCCCTTGGTATCTCTAATTTTCTTGAAGAGATCTCTAGTCTTTCCCACTCTGTTTTCTTCCTCTGTTTCTTTCCATTGATTACTGAGGAAGGCTTTCTTATCTCTCCTTGCTATTCTTTGGAACTCTTCATTCAGATGGGTATAATCAGGAGTTAAGTTTTAAAATGGGTAATCAGGAGTTAAGTTTTAAAATTTTAACATTTAAATAATTTCCTAATATCCAATATTATTTTATAATTTTATTTTGAATGTGTATACTTCCCTAAAATTTGACCTGATCTCTAAATTATCTACAGGTATAAAATAAAGTTTATTTTTATATTAAATCTTACTTTTAAGTTTCAATCTCACAATACCTACTGGCTTAACTACATATCTCGTCCTCTTCTAATTTTACTACACCTGAAATCAGAAAATGAAAACAGAAAAAATACATCAGATAC
This sequence comes from Bos javanicus, assembly GCF_032452875.1. NCBI lineage: Eukaryota > Metazoa > Chordata > Mammalia > Artiodactyla > Bovidae > Bos > Bos javanicus. Next base: position 25,033,342 of record NC_083884.1, on the reverse strand, counting down.
TTTAAGATTTCTCCTAGACTCACCAAGGTATTCCAGAACTACTTCAAGAATATAAATATCTTCTAATATTTTTAAAACTTAATTTTGAGCTAATGACCTGAATTTACTGAGTATGTTGTAGCCACGTGTTCTGGGAAACAAACTCACTCAGAAGGACAATGCAGATGGTGGAGTGCAGTTTATTACACCGGCAGGCCCAAGGCAGAGTCTCCTCTTAGCTAAGGACCCTGACCAGTTTTTCTGAAAACCTTATATACCCTAAGTGTATGTGCCCAAACCCACCTCCCCAAATTCCCTGAAACTAATCTGAACAAAGGAAAAGAAAGATACAATCAGTCAACCCGTGATTCATATGCCTTAAGCCTAGGTAGTTAACAGTGGACAATTATCAATAGGCCTGTGGTTATACCCCAATAAGCATAATAGAATTTACGATTCTATTCAGTTACACAGATAATTAGGGTATTCTTTTAGGCAACAGAGAGTCTAGGTATGAGCCCTGGGGCTCTTCCATCTGGGGGGCCTGGTTTTCCAGTTGGTATGTCGTTTGCATAGATACTGGGCATATAGCTCAAAGTCTACAGTCCGGCCCAAGATGGAGCCCTGCTTTCAAGATGGAGCCTGTTCTGTCTGTTTCTTCCTTCAAGTATACTCACAAATAGTTGAAGAGAAGCTATAAAAGGTGAAATCGAACAGTGACTTTCTATTTCCGTCTTGTGTAAGTCTTTTAGATAATAGAAAAAAGTCTATGCAATGTATTATGTTAGAATATGGTAACTTCATATTCTTCAATTTCATGTTTCTGCAATATTCATGCATATTTCAAAGTCAAGCAAAAACATGGCAGCCTTATTTAAAATTTTTGATTATTTAAACCTCTAATTTACATCAAAATCACAGTTACATGTATTATTTTCATGCTTATACTCTGTATCCCCCCTGCAAAAAAAAGTAAAATTTGGTCTATAAGATGGTTTTGTTTATATACCTTCTAAATTTTCATCACATTGTTGGATTACTTAGTATTTTTCTAAAAATTACTAGCATTTAATCCTTGTAATCAAGTTGAGGAATATGTCATTACTTCTTTTTTCTTTAGAAAAGTCCTTGAAATAATTCTAGAAAAACTTCCATGCTGTTAACCAGTGTAAGAGCATTTAGAAGGATAGATGTGTTTGTTTTGTTATCAGTACACAAGCTTTTATGATCCCATTTTCAAATTTAATATAAGTACTTAAAAACTAAATAATAGAAGACAAGACGTTCTGAAACTTTTTATGTGATATATGGATGTGTTTGAAGTATTTCAAAGTATGTTTAGAACTTAATTTTTAAAGAGGAAATATAAGCTATAGTGAGGAACTAAATGAAGTTTTTAATAAAAAGCAAAAGAAGGAACATCAATTTGTAATTAATATATGGGTTTGCAGGTATATCTAGTAGAGATTTACCTATTGAAGTGTAGCAGCTTTGGCTTATATTTTCACTGCCAAGGTACTAGCTCATCCTAAAAATAGGGTTTGTCCTCTGGATATTATTATTTTTTTTCATAAATAAATGTCCTGAATTTTAGATGAGAATTTTGCATAATGAATGTACTGTGCAGAACATTGTGTCAAGGATTATAATAAATCCTTCTTCAAATTTGAATTTAATGTATCATACAACAATAAGGGATGGTATCACATACATTAAGGAAAAAGGAAATATCCATTATGTGGTACTTTAACAAATCTTTATTAACCTCTAAAGATATAGGTTTCCTATCTTCAATCACATTATGTACACAATTATTGTTCTTACTACTTTATATTAGAACATATATATATATTTAAAGTGATTTTTCTTTAAAATTGTTAGGATAATGCCTTTAGAATATGATAAATTTGTTCTTTTTCATTGAAGTTACAGATCATATACAATATTTTTGTCCAATGTCAAAATCTCAATAACTTAAAAACATAACATAGAAATGTATGAAAACTATATGTTCATTAAAATAAAATTATGAAAATACCTGTATTACACAGTTTGGAAGCTTGAAATTCAAATTCTAATTATTTATGCCAAAGTAAAATAATATACATACAAAAGTTTTTGAAATGTGTTTAAATCTATTTTATGTTTAAAATCACATAAATTGACACTATTTTGAATTTGTACAACATATAATTAGACAATATTTCATGTTTTAATATCCCTTCCTTTACTATATACTATTTTGTTAACTGTTCATGGGTATTAAATGGAATCATCCACTGTAAATTCCAAATTTGCAATACATTTGCTAAAACAGGAGAAAACACCTACATGAGAGTGTTAATAGCCCCAGTAGGGAAGCCAGAGGTCCCCAGTTGGCAGGAGGAAACAAAACTTCAAGTGGCAGATTTTTTTTTTTCTTTTCTCTTCTAATCCTGTGTTGTCATGGTGAAACCTGGTTCTGCCTAACTTAACTTTATCTCAAAGCTTGAGCTAACCAATGTGTTTTTCTCATGGAAATACATTCCTCAAGCTATGTTGATGAACTATGTATTTGCTTGGAAATCTGCCTTTCTGCAAGATTCATGTCAATTGTTTTATGGCCAGGGATGACTCAACTTGTGCCAATGCTATCTCAAAATGCATGTTGTCGGGGAGGGGCCTGGTGCAACTCTCTCAGTTTTGACGCATTTCCTTTCTCTAATTAGAAGCTTGCCAATAGGTATATAACTCCTCACTAAAAACTAGCAAGGGGGCACTCTTTCCATCTGTTCCCTTCTGATGTCTATGTCAGAAGCTGTCTCTATCTCTTTTGTACTTTAATAAAACTTTATTACGCAAAATACTCTGATCAATCAAGCCTCGTCACTGGTCCTGGATCAAATTCCTCTCCTCTAGAGGCCATGAATCCCGATCTTGTTCATGGCTCATAGCAGCAACCTTTCATACATAAAAAGAGATGTGGACCATAAATTAAAACTCAACTTCTATTTGTAATTTTTTAACAATAATTCAAAAAAATCTGTGGAAATGATACAAAGTGATGAATTTAGTCTACCAATGTGATACATTTATCTACAATGTGATCAAAATGTGGTTAAAAAATCTAATTTCATTGCTAATTGTTTTCTAAAATGACATAATGCTCAAAATCTATTATTTTAAAATAATTGGTGAACTTTTTTCTCTTTTGTAATCCTAAACAAGCTACTATAGATTTAAAAATTTTAAAACAGTGAAATGCAACATAAGCATTATACAATAATAGGAAATTATGTTCTTTCCTTTTGTTCAGAGTGTTTTCTGTAAAAGAAATGATCGGTTAAATTTTTACTAGCAATGATGAGAGATTTGTGACCTCCTGTTAATTTCATATGACTTCCTAAAAATTTTCAGGAGATTGAAACAAGGAACTAAAAACAAAGTAAAACAAAACAAAACATATAAAAATAAATTTATTCTGCTAAGATAAAGCATCTTAAAATATTAAATATACCTAATAATATGTTGAAAATGTTTAAAAATTTTTTAAATGAATAGCTATAATTTATTGAATTCCTATCAGATTTCAAGAACCAATAAACTATCCTTGGATGAAATATCTCTGAGGCTCATAAGTCCAATAATTTTGGGGGTACTTAATTTCAATTGAAAACTCTTCTCTGTTTCTTTTTCTCTGTCTGACTTTCTCTGTGTCTGTATCATTGCCTTTCTGTCTCTCCTTCTGTACATCAGTTCAGTTCAGTTCAGTCTCTCAGTCGTGTCCGACTCTTTGTGACCCCGTGAATCACAGCACGCCAGGCCTCCCTGTCCATCACCAACTCCGGAGTTCACCGAAACTCATGTCCATTGAGTCAGTGATGCCATCCAGCCATCTCATCCTCTGTCTTCCCCTTCTCCTCCTGCCCCCAATCCCTCCCAGCATCAGGGTCTTTTATACATAATGTTGTTCAGTTCAGTTCAGTTCAGTAGCTCAGTCTTGTCCGACTCTTTGCAACCCGATGAATCGCAGCATGCCAGGCCTCCCTGTCCATCACCATCTCCCGGAGTTCACTCAGACTCATGTCCATCGAGTCAGTGATGCCATCCAGCCATCTCATCCTCTGGCGTCCCCTTCTTCTCCTGTCCCCAATCCCTCCCAGCATCAGGGTCTTTTCCAATGAGTCAACTCTTCGCATGAGGTGGCCAGTGTACTGGAGTTTCAGCTTTAGCATCATTCCTTCCAAAGAAATCCCATGGCTGATCTCCTTCAGAATGACTGGTTGGATCTCCTTGCAAGGGATCTCTTGGATCAAGGGATCCAAGGGACTCTCAAGAGTCTTCTCCAACACCACAGTCCAAAAGCATCAATTCTTCGGCGCTCAACCTTCTTCACAGTCCAACTCTCACATCCATATATGACCACTGGAAAAACCATAGCCTTGACTAGACGGACCTTTGTTGGCAAAGTAATGTCTCTGCTTTTGAATATGCTATCTAGGTTGGTCATAACTTTCCTTCCAAGGAGTAAGCGTCTTTTAATTTCATGGCTGCAGTCACCATCTGCAATGATTTTGGAGCCCAAAAAAATAAAGTCTGACACTGTTTCCACTGTTTCCCCATATATTTCTCATGAAGTGATGGGACCAGATGCCAGATAACAAAAATGTTGTTAAAAGATAAACTGTGGCACATTAAAAAATTGAGTCTATTTAAGCAAAATGTGCTTGAAATAGGCTAACATCCAATCTACCCTACAGAAAGAAGCTCCGAGGAGCAGTACAAAATGAAAGACTTGTATAGACAGAAGGGAGCAAGAACGAGAAAAAAGAAAGAAAGGTTCCTAATTGCAAGATTTTTTTCTTTTATAGAATGACAGGCATCTATCAGGCAAAGTCTTGGTTTGGTGAATGGGGCTTGGCATAAATGACTCTATTTGAAGCCTATTGTCTTGTTTTAACAATACATGCATATATATATATATATATATATAACAGCTGTTTGATTTCAAACCCATGTTTTTAACTTCTGCAAGATAGTTCCTCTTCTCATATTTTATCTATGTTGTTTCAGCAATCCTGTGGCTTTCTATGTTATATACTCATACTCATTTCAGTTTAACAAAAAGCACAAATAGATAGCCTCTTAAGAGATCTTACTGCTTTCCAGGTGATCTTCATTCAGATTATCCTCTTTGTTATCATGAGTGTTATTTTTTAAAATGTAAATTTGAGCATGTTTCTGTGCTCGGTTCATCTTCTCAGTGATACTTCAACCTGTCCCCAGCTTTGTTATCCCAACCTTGCATTTTATAACATAGCAATGTTAAAATGTTTGAAATACCAGTATCCTTTCTCCCTTAACCTTTTTCTTCCATCGTCATCCTTGCCACTAAATAAACACAGGCACCTGTGTGCACATGCTTACCACTCACAGCTCTCACTCTGGCTGGCTTATCTCCCATGTTACCTTTTGTTGTACAGTATGTTGTTATTCTTTTAAACTCCAACATGCATTTCTCCACTAGAATATCATGTTTGATATACTAAATATGGCTAAATGCCTATCTTTCCTTTCAAGATATTTCTTTTTCTTTGATTTTCCATAGTGTGAAAATAATACACTTACATGTATCTTTTTGACATTTATCCATCTGAGCTTCCCAGGTCTGTATTTTGCTGTCTGACATTATCTGGGGGAAATTCTCAGTCTTTGCTTCAGATAGTTCTTATGTTTCTCCTTTTCTTCTCCTTCTGGTCTTCCCATTACCCATATGTCACACCTTTTGCAGTCATTCCACAGTTCTTGAATATTCTGTTTTGTTTTGTTTTTTTCAATCTTTTTTCTGTTGCTTTTCAGTTTTGTAAGTTTTTCTTGACATGTCCTCAAGTTCAGAGGTTCTTTCTTCAGTCATGTCAGTCTGCAAATAAGCCGATTAAAGCCAACCTTCACTTCTATTATAGTGTTTTTGATCTCTAGCATTTCACTTTGGTTCTTAAAATTTTCATCTCTCTGCTTATGTTACCCATCTGTTATTGCATGTTGTCTACTCTTTTCCACTAAAAAACTTAACGTATTTATCATAGTTATTTTAAATTGCCAGTCTGATAATTCCAACATGTCTGCTATATCTGACTCTGGTTTTGATATTTGCTCAGTTTCTCTGAACTGTTTTTTAATCTTTTAGTATGCCTTGTAACTTTTTGTTAAAACCAGACATCATACAATAGGGTAAAAGGAACCCAGTATTGATTCCATGGAGGTTTTGTGCTTGTGTGTCTCTGCTCTGGTAAACTGTGATTCTCTGCATCGTCCTGTGTGTCTTCCAATTCCTCAATCCTTTCATAGATATTATAAGAGATGCTAATTTTCCATTTAGGCTTTTATTTGTTTTTAGGACAGAGAGATGTCTTTGAAATTCCTAACATTCTGCACCAGAAACTGGAAGTAAGAGCTTTTTTGGTGCTTTCTGCACCCCGCCCCCCAGCTCAATAAATATGCATTTATGTTATCTTGTTTCTAGAAGCTGTGGGTTGTGGGTGGGTTAGTTGCTTAGTCGTGTCCGACTCTTTGTGACCCCACAAACTGTAGCCTGTCAGGTTCCTTTATCTGTGGGATTCTCCAGGCAAGAATACTGGAGTTGATTGCCATTCTAGAAGCTGTATTAATCCACAAATTGTCCATATCAATTTTTAATAAAACTGTGTTTATTGTATTTTCCTGTTCTATAGTATATAAGTATTTTGAGGATATTTATTACAGCTTTATTCATTATTCTAACACTGGAAATTAACTCAATATTTGATGGTGGTAAATTATTTTGGAACTGAGTTAAACATAAGTGATAGTTATATTAAAAGTGATTATTTTGTTATAAGTTTACTAAACTTAATTAGGGCCTAGATGTTTATTAATTTATTTTGTGTTTTAAATACAAATAGGTATTTATGGAATTTAGAAAGATGGTAACAATAACCCTGTGTACGAGACAGCAAAAGAGACACTGATGTATAGATTAGTCTTATGGACTCTGTGGGAGAGGGAGAGGGTGTGGAGATTTGGGAGAATGGCACTGAAACATGTATAATATTATGTATGAAACGAGTCACCAGTCCAGGTTCGATGCACGATACTGGATGCTTGGGGCTGGTGCACTGGGATGACCCAGAGGGAGGGTATGGGGAGGAAGGAGGGAGGAGGGTTCAGGATGGGGAACACAGGTATACCTGTGGCGGATTCATTTCGATATTTGGCAAAACTAATACAATATTGTAAAGTTTAAAAATAAAATAAAATAAAAAAAATACAAATAGGTCTTCAGTCAAGATTTATATTACATAATTAAACAATCTCCCAGTCCCAATATCTTCCACTAGTTAAGGTTTATTTCTTGTTCACATTCACAGATGATTGTCTGAAGGCTCTGATAAACTTGACTTTTATTGAGACTCATAGGGTGACAGAATTAAACATCTGGGATATTTCAGGTAAATAAAACTTTTGCCCAAAATTGACACACTTGAGAACAATTCATCTTTCTGTGGTCAAAAGTGTCACATGACCATATTGAACTATAAAAAGGAGTATATGTCAACTTACTATATGCTGAGTAGAAAAAAATACACTTTCAGTTTTTCTAAACAATTATGTATTACATTATGTATTTTTAAACTGTCTCTACATGACAACTTGTCCCTAGGCTTTGCTCTTAAATGTGAACATTGGGACATTTAAATTTTTTTTTCAAGCATTTCCAATTACTATTTTTATTATTTAAAAATTTATTTTTTGCATTTCCATTCTTATTGTATAATAGTAGGGAATATTAAAGATCTTAAATTACCATTTGAGTATGTACCATATTTTAACCTAAATCTGATGAAATAACAGCTGTCTTCATGAATCTGATAAAAAGTAATTTCAAATAATTGATTAAGATCTAGAGATAATATACTATAATGAAAAAGAACATTGTAAAAGAAGTCAGCAATGGAAATGAAGCAATACATCTAATAATGAAGGGCCCTTGGGCACATTATTTAACCTTTCTGGATGTCATAGGATGATATTTATAAAAAGACAGTTGGATTAAATGATACCTATGGTTCCTTAGCGGAGAAATTCTGATTTACAACAGTTGGTAACGAAGGCATAGTATATACTTGTAACTTACTTTTACTTGCTCTGTTTATAAACTGCTGGACACTGAATTCTCAGTATTCCCAAGCCTGTTATCTAAGTTTTAACTTTTCCTATATTAATTAGAAGAAATTAAAGTGGATTAGCAAAATAATGATTTTCATAGTCTACAGTTGCCAGGAGATAAAATATCTAGAAATTCTAACTCTTCACATATTATTTTTTAAAAATTTTACTGATTAGGGGACTAACCATTGGATAGTTATTTTAAATATAATTCAACAAATAAGTTTTCAGTCATTCCCAATAATTTTAGGTAGCTTTAAGCCTTTGCTTTTACTAAGAATTAATTAAACTAAATGTGTGACAGACATTCATGAGCTACATATTTATATAAATTGATTTTTTATTAAATTTATATAAATGATAAATTAAGGGAATTTAGACTCAGCAGTAAAGAATCTGCCTGCAATGCAGGAGACACAGGAGATGCAGGTTTGATCCCTGGGTCTGGAAGATCCCCTGGAGGAGGGAATGGCAACCCACTCCAGAACTCATGCCGAGAGAATCCCATGGACAAAGGAGCTTGGTGGGCTATGGTCCATAGGGTCGCAAATAGTCAGACACAATTGAAGCAACTGAGCACGATACTATTTCAGCATTGAGTTGGGAGAAGTCATTGAAAAAATTGATGCTTTACATTTTCCTAATTGATAAATTTAAGCAGAAGGAAATTGGGTTATATTATTATAATTTATAAAAGAAGTTTGAAAAGCACATATCAATATTTTAAGATATTCTTCACAATTTGCACATTAATGACATATATTTTTAAACATTTTTGTTTTAGAATCAATTCACAAGTCAATGTTCCACGTTATCTTGCCATAAATTGTTGTGTATCTCCACATTAAATAAAGCCTTATTTTAGAAGTCTTAATATTCAGTGTAATCAATGTTTATAAGTTTATGTATTTGATAATTCTACATTTTTTCCTTGACAATTTCCTTCTCACATTTACTACATTAAAATTATTATTATTTTTTTTTTGTCAGAAATTGAAAGACTTGAAGTGAAGTGAAGTGAAGTGAAAGTCACTCAGTCATGTCCAACTATTTACAACCCCATGCACTATAGCCTCCCAGGCTCCTCGTTCCATGGAATTCTCCAGGCAAGAAAATTGGAGTGGGTAGCTGTTCCCTTCTCCAAGGGATCATCCCAACCCAGGGATGGAACCCAGGTTTCCCGCATTGCAGGCAGATTCTTTACCATATGAACCACCACGGAAGCCATATTTTCAAATAAATATTTTTTTCCAAAGAAGAATAACTACATTAGGTGAAATGATTTTTTTTTCCCTAATGAATAACTCTGATCATTATTTTAGAAATGTGAAAGCAAGAGACCTTCAGTTTCACTTGTGAACTACTTTGCTTTATTATACTTGCAGTGGTCATAGGCATAATGGAAAAAAGTTATGATTTTTGTATGATAAACTTAAAATCTCATCTAATGCAAGAGAGGCCTAGAGAGTTAGTTCAACTTCTAATATGTGCTAATAATTATACTTTATTGTATATCCCTCCCTGAAATATATAATACTTTTGTATTTAATCAACATAATCTATATTAACAGAATTTTTTTTTTTTTTTAATTCTAGAAGTAGTTGGGCTTCCCTGGTGGCTCAGATGGTAAAGCGTCTGCCTTTAATGTGGGAAAGCCGGGTTCGATTCCTGGGTTGGGAAGATCCCCTGGAGAAGGAAATGGCAATCCACTCCAGCACTCTTGCCTGGAAAATCCCATGGACGGAGGAGCCTGACAGGCTACAGTCCATGGGGTTGCAAAGAGTTGGACACGACTGAGCTACTTCAATTCACTTCACTTCACCTCACTTCAGAAGTAGTTAAACCAACAACAATAAAATATAGAATTTCTAACATTTACAAATAAACTAAGAATTTTAATTTTGGTTTAGTCCTATTTTATATTTGACTCTTGAAGTTTTGTTAGTATATCGTTGCTATCACTCTCCTGCTGGTCTGAGATATACTCCCTTTTTAATTTTTTTTAATTGGAGGATAATTACAATATTGTGCTGGTTTCTGCCATACATCAACATGAATTAGCCATAAGTATTCATATGTGAAGTTCCTCCCTCTTGAACCTCCCTTCCATCCCATCCCACCCATTTAGGTTGTCACTGGATTTGACACTGGATTTGAGTTTCCTGTGTCATATGGCAAATTCCTACTGGCTATCCATTTTACATATGATAATGTATATGTTTCAATGCTACTCTAGCCATCCCACCTTCTCCTTCCTGCATTGTCCTTTTATAATATATTCCCCTAAACCTAATACTTATTCCCTGTTTGCATTTTAGCAGACCTATAGAAAAATTGGAGTTCTTGAACAAAACTTTACCAGAAAAAAAAGAAAAAGTAGCACCTAAGTGGAAACAAAGAAAGTAACATATATTTTCTGGTCTATTAGCTATTCCTTGTTTTGCTTTCATTAGCTAACTGTGATAGCAATAATTCCCATTGCTGTATCTGGTTTCTTAGATCAAGTTTGCCAAATAGGGTAAATCTCTTTTTTAGGTGATTGATAGACAACTACTAGGAGATATCCAGCTCTAGGAGCAATCATGTGCCTATGTGTCAGATAGGCCTAAGTATGAGAGGATATTTAATTATTATCAATGAGGCTAACGAGGATACTATACACAATGCAATAATAAACATTATCAGAGGTTATTCCATTGTAGGACTAAAGGTATCTGATGATTTTAGTTCAGCATTTGTGGCTGAATTAGAGCATTTATTTCCTTTATTTTATATTTTCCATGAGGCACTGATAGCTTTTTATCCACAAAAATCAACACAATATGGTTTTCCAAAAGATAGTTTTAATGAGTCTTTTTTAGATAAATCACCCTTTGAACATTTTATTTGTAGTGGTCAACATGAATCTGTTGGTATACTGTGGAAAATTAGCTCAAATTATTTTCAATGATAAAAGGCTTATGGCCCCAATTAGTCACAAAACCATTTTAGTTTATTTCCATAGTTATTGAAACTTAATGAGAGCTTACAATATCCCAGGTTTTATGCTAGGTACTTACCACACATTATTAAATTGTTTCATCTTTATTTTGTAAGGATGAGTATTATGGGTGAGTATTATGCTCAGTTTCGCCTGAAGAAGTTATTGAGTTTAAAAGAGCAAAGCAAGCTGTCTAAGTTTATGCATCTGGTAAAAGAGTAGGGTGGCTATGTCTGTGCAACTGGAATCAACAGTTTTCCAATATTTGTTCTTAGACTGAGAACACTTCCCTTTGTCTAGAGAAAATAACCTTATTAAAATTTAGCACTGTGTGCTGACCATGAAGTATGCAAAAAATTTTATATTTTTCAACTAAACTATGTTTTGCCAATACAAAATTGATACTTAATTTTTAATCTTTGAAAATATTTTATTTAAAACATTATTAAAGTCAAATAATTTGCTTGAAAAAATAAGATTCTTATGGTAATAGTCATTTTCCTCTTTAATTTAATTTAAAAGGAATTAAAGGCAAATCTGATTCTGGAGGGAAAATGATTTAACAACATGTATTACTGAAAATACTAGATACATAGCTAACTGTTATCTAAGATTTTTATAGTCAAAGTCTAAATGCTTTTAGCCATTTTGTAAGGAAAAAGAACATACCATATCGAAGGGATCCTTGAAACTATTTCTGATTATCAATCAAAAATTATAGAACAATTATCATATTCCTTTAGTTTAGTAAACAGTATATGTATGAACACACAATTTGCTATTTAATTATTTTAAGGCAAGTATTTTAAGTCAGCAGTCATAAATTTTATCACTGTATTAATAAGAGCTATGTAGAAATAGGCTTCATGAAGAATGTTCAGTATACATCAGTGGTACTGACATTTCATCCTTTTATTCACTTATCAAACCATTGATTGGCTATTTTTTCACTCACCCATTCCTTCCATTAAGCTAGCAGTAACTATATTTTAGGGTTAGAGGAGTTAATGACAAAAATTCTTCAAAAAACATCTTTCTAGTTATACTTTCACAGCCATATAAAGAAATCAATTATTTGAAGATTCTAAATATCTATTGATAAACTATTAACAGGTGAGTTAGACCAAAGAGGTTTTCAAATATAGACATTGTTGATAGAAGCAGTAGAACACAATCTGGGACTCACTCAAGCTGAATTTGTATTAAATTTTATATTCATATACACATATTTATTCAGCAATAGACTTCAGCACTTCACATACTTGAAATGATTAAGAGCATAGGTCTATCCTTAAAGAACAATGTACTTGTCACACCTACCTATAGGAGTAGCTGTTGAACCTCTTGACTTCTACAATAACAGGAGGATTTCTTTGTCAAGCTGTGTGTTGTTCAATTTACAAATGGCATCACATTGGTGTACTCAGTGATTGATATCTTTGTGCTTCTTAACATAGTTAAAACACAGATCCAACATCATAAGTTTGAGGGTTACCTGTAATAAATGTTAGAGGAACAATAACACATTCATTATGGTGTGCTAGTTTACAAGCAGGAATCAGCAGATGACTCTTTGTTGAACTTAAGTAAATAGCCACTTGACTCTACAGAAATACTTCTTAAACTGAAAATCTCAATGCAATGAAATACTTTTTTTTCAAGTAATCAGAGAAGTAACTTAGGAATGGCTGTTTAAAATACAGAAAAGCATGACAATCATTTAGTATTCTAAAGTACACTTCAGATTCTAGATGCAGATTTAGGGGAGGGAATAACAAATCAGATGTAACTTATTTTGCATAGAGTAGGGTAAGCAGTTAGACAGTGTATTAAAAAGCAGATACATCACTTTGCCCACAAAGATCTGTCTAGCCAAAGCTATGGTTTTTCCAGTAGTCATGTATGGATGTGAGTGAGACCATCAAGAAGGCAGAGCACCAAAGAACTGATGCTTTCAAATTGTGGTGCTGGAGAAGATTTTTGAGAGTCCTTTGGACTGCAAGAAGATCAAACCAGTCAATCCTAAAGGAAATCCATCCTGAATATTCATTGGATGGACTAATGCTGAAAGCTAAAGCTCCAATACTTTTACTACCTGCTGTGAAGAGCTGACTCACTGGAAAAGATCCTGATGCTGGGAAAGATTGAGAGCAAGAGGAGAAGGGGCCAACAGAGGATCAGATGGTTGGATGATATTACTGACTCAATGGACATGAGTTTGAGCAAACTCTGGGAGATAATGAAGGACAGGGAAGCCTGGTGTGCTGAAGTTCTTGGGGATCAAAGAGTCAGACATGACTTACTGACTGAACAATGACAGCAAGGGTAAGCAGTATGCAGACAGGGGCCAATGAATCTGGGACTGGAAATTATCTTTCATTTGTATCTGAGTATGGGTAATCCTAGATTTGTGCTCATTTCCTGCTTCATCCCATGTTCAAACCACTGTTAGTATATAATACCATAATTTGCATTTATATATTAATGCCTACATAAAAGCGCTAGAAGAAAAATTCAAGAGCAACCAGAATTCTAAAGTGAAGACATAATCTAAATTTCTTTATGTAAATAATTACTTTCAAGCCATCAAAGATTGGTGTTACATTAAGTAAAGTAATATAATAAAATGAGTAGTTATAAATAATGTAAATACTAACAAAAGTCCTGGTTTTGGTGTATAACAAGCTTGGCTTTGAATCATGATTCTCTCATTTCTTATGTGCAAGTAACTCCATGTGACTCATATGCTTATGTGGAAAATAGAAAAAACTAGTAACTATATTTAACATTAACAGTTATTCTATGTAAACTACTTCATAGGCAACCAAAATTGTTGACACTTAAAAATATCTTTCCAAATGTGAACATGTGTGCTCAGTTGTGTCTGACTCTGTGATTCCACGGACTGTAGCCTGCCAGGCTCCTCTGTCCATGGAATTTTCCAGGCAAGAATACTGGAGTGGATTGCCATTTCGTACTCCAGGGGATCTTCCTGACCCAGGGATTGAACCAGCGTCTCTTGTGTGCCCTGCATTGGCAGGCAGATTCTTTACCACTGTGCCACCTAGGAAGACCCACCCCTTTATTAAATATACTTCCTTTCTTTTCAACAATGAATGAAGAAGAACTGTCCAGAATTTGGTGAGGATGAAGTCCGTCAACATCAGTGACTACTTTATTACTGTTTTTTATGTTTAATCTCCATGATATTACAAGGATTGTTAACCAGGTTTATTTCCTAAAAGACAACATAGGCATTTTTTTTTAATATTGACTTATATTGTTTTACACAATGAGTAATGATTTGTAACTAGAAGGCTTGAGTTTAGACGTCATCTCTACAACTTTCAGTCATGTGAAAATGGGCAAATCACTTATTACTCTGTCTTTCAGACCCTTCATATGAAATTCTGTGGGGGTAATAGAAAATTTATTTAAATGAATACTCAGTGTTAAACAACATTTTGAATGAAAATTCTTTTTGCATTTGATCTGGCTTTTTAGTCTTAAAAATTATCAAGATCATTTGATGGACGCTAATATAAAATGTATTGGCTAGTTCTGGTCTTCATACTACTAATTCTATAACAATTTATTTCAGTTCAGTTCAGTTGCTCAGTCGTGTCTGACTCTTTGACACTCCATGGACTGCAGCATGCCAGGCTTCCCTGTCCAACACTAACTCCCGGAGCTTGCTCAAATTCATGTCCATTGAGTCCGTGATGCCATCCAACCATCTCATCCTCAGTCGTCAACGTATCCTCCTGCCTTCAATCTTTCCCAGCATCAGAGTCTTTTCCAATGAGTCAGTTCTTTGCATCAGGTGGCCAAAGTATTGGAGCTTCAGCTCCATCATCAGTCCTTCAAGTCTAAAACATGTTTCTTGTTACAATGAAGTGTTCTTATGAAATATCTACCTTTACATCCTTACCTACAAATTAACAGTGTTTCTTCCTAAAATCTATTTTGCTATTAGTAATTTGAGCTAATGTAAAGAAATTTCTGGGTATAAATAATCTATTACACTAATAATGGAAGTCATATTACACTGATATTTTTATTAGTAGTTATTTATACTAGTAGTTTAGACTAGTAGTTATTCTTTTGAGCCTTGACAAGTAAATGATTTATACTCATGCCATATTTTAGTCCACAATAAATGTAAAATTTAATTCCCTCAAGATTAATCATAAAAAGTTATTGTAAACTACCACATCATATAAGATAATATATATCTTATGACATGAAGCAATCTTATTACATAAATATGTATCTTATTATAAAAAACACAGCATCCTGTTTGTTTGTGGTCTGCCACATTTTTCAAATGTTTCTGGTTACTAATAAATTATCTACAAAATTCCATAAAGAAATAAATCTCATCATTATATAAGACAAGCAGTGATGTGTTCATCACATTATGCATTCTGGTTCTAAATTAACAATGCCTGATGCTTTCCTTTAGAAATGTATATATATATATATATATATATATATATATATAAATCCACAAAATATAATAGTTGTGAGACAGAAATAGATTATTTTTAGATCTGGTAGACTATCAAAAGCCAGAACATCTTTTTTGAGTGCACTCTATTTCCATATGATAAATTTGAATTCTCTTCCTAGATTTTCAATTAAAAGACATAGGGGATGTTGTTTTTTGGCGTTGCAACATAAAGACACTTAAAGTGCACCAAAGATTCTCATCTTGCTGCCCTTTGTTACATAGATCTTTAGTTTCAAAAATCCTTTTCTATTTACCAGTAAAGTTTGCTTTTCATTTAAGCTACTTTGAGACTATTTCTTTTTCATATAAACCAACTCAGTTCTGACAGCTTTATTTGTAAATCTGAAGTGGAAAAGTGCTTTAAATAAAAAAAAAATTGTAATTCATTTGGCAGCAAAATTATGGCAAAAATCTCTGTCAAGCCAAACTATCATAGGCTACTTATAAACTTCATTACTCCCTATTTATAACATCCATATATTTTACAGAGAAATAGTAGCATGGAGCTGTCCAGACTCTGGTAGAGATATTATATAACAAGCAAAGTGCAAAATTGTGACATACATGAATTTGGAAGATGTTTTTACTGTTTTATGGGCTTCCCTGGTGGATCAGATGATGAAAAATCTGCCTGCAATGCATGAGACACAGGTTTGATTCCTGGGTTGGGAAGATTCCCTGGAGAAGGGAATGGCTACTCACGCCAGTATTCTTGCCTGGAGAATTCCATGGACAGAGGAGCCTGGCGGGTTACACTCCACAGAGTTGCAGAGTTAGGACTGAGAGAGTAACAGTTTCACTTTCATGCTTAATTCAGTAGTTTGGGGACTTACTGTATTAATAGTTCTTGACTTTTTATATTTATTGTTAATACAGTTTGATTTGATCATCTCTTTCCATTGTAATATAATTAGATATTTTAAAAAGTTTTTTAGACAACACAAAAACAAATATCTATGACCATATGTTCTTGACTATCATTGAATAAATGATCTGGACTGCCATTTTAAACTATGACTTATTCTTAATTAATTTCAGTACAACACAAATATTAAAACTTCTACTAGAGTTTGTGCAATGTTTGAAACAGTTACATATACTGAAAAAATATTTTCTAAGTGCCTAGTTATAAATTGTATACTTACTAAATCAATCAGGAAACAATTCATGAATATTATATGGTGCATTGCTGAATTGTATACAACAAAGTGTTAAAAATCTATTGGGCAAAGAATATGAATTATGCAATACATTTTGATATCCCTAGTAAACATATAATAAAATGTAACAGATTTACCCTTCTGGCATTGAAAGAGTTTTATGAGATATCATCCAGGTAGTATCTTGTGACACAGTCTAAATTCATGAACTATTTCCTGCATTGCATCCAAATTGATATCAGAAGAATATGACAATACAACACATGGGATATAAAATTCTTCATAAAACATTATAATGCAATAAAGATGGTTTCAGGATGTTTACTGACTCTGCTTACAGTAATTAGAATACTTAGATTTTATTTGAAACCACAAGTTCTCTTAATGCATATATATTCAAGTGTTTCTTTTTCTTCTAAAAACTGTACTTTGTTTGTATCTCAAATTACAAGTGTGCAGACAAGACTTTATAAGTAAAGCTTAAAAAAATTCACCCAAAGAAGTTGTGCATTGTAGGTGAATTATATGAATATTGAAAGTTAGTAAAGATTTAAGGATATGGCTATTTTTTCTTGACTAGCACTTAAAGGATTTTTTTTAAGAAGTTAAAACAAACCAAGTTATCTATATGTGATTTAATTTTAAAGCAAATACATAAATATACATTATTGGCATTGCTTGGAAAACCCAAAAGCAAAGTAAAACAAAGCAAAATATAACTTAACTTTGAAAAAGATTCGTGTTTTCTGATTCCACTTAAATCACCTATTTCTGAATATAAGTATTACATGTCATGAATGGGAAAACATGTAGTAAAGTTGCTAGACAAATAGAATTTTATGTTATTTATTTTATAAATAAATTTTTGGATAATAATAAATGAATAAAGAGTTGAAACTGACAAATGGAAAGTTCTAAAGCAAAGGGTGGCTACAGTGTTTTGCTCCCTGATATGAAACTGAATAACTACTACTACCATTTCACTTGCATCTTTAGGCTCCTTCATTCCTGTTTCTCTAGTAATGGTTGGCTGATGCATTACTACCCACTGGGGCAATTCCACTAATGCTGTTGCGGCAATTGCTGCTGCAATGACATCAGAAGACTTCTTCAGGCTCTTAGGCCAGGTTAAAAATTGAGACACAAGTTCAGTCTGGACCCCTGAAGAGCCACTCTCCAAGGTCTTATCAGCTGTAATCTCTCTGAAAGCTCCTGGTCATCAGGTCTAGCCTAGAGCAAACAGAAAATCCCAATAGGTAGTCTGTTCAAGAGAATAGAAAAATCAGTGGAATTAGATGATTTTATGGCAATTCAATCAATGAATGAAGCAATTTTCCCATTTTTGTCTATTTTTTAAACATAGCTTCTGAAAATCATTGGAAAATTCAGGCCTTATATGCTTTGCACTTAATTTTCTATACTATACCTCTAAGTTGCTATCTTTGAACAGCACAGGACTTCTGAATGCATGGAAAATAAATTTCAACAAATGATATTAATTCTGTAATGCACAGTCAGTGCAAATAAATATAAATTCCATTTGTTTCCAAATATCCTATACTAAAAAATTCTCACCTTGTTAGTACTTATAAAATCTGTTGCCTGGTGTTTTGATATATCCTTATATTAGCCTAAAAATGTTAGATTCTCTAATATTTATATAATATTAATCTAATAATACTATGAGAATCTAAAGTTTTTGATTCTTCTATAAACAGTAGTTTTAAAAGAATGAGAAAATATTTATGATTAGATTAACTTTTATTTAGAATAATTTAACTGTACTTTTTATAATCATTAAATAGTTCTATCATTTTTCCCAAAGGTGCCAGAATGATCTTTTATTAAATATTAGAATAGAATTATATTGAAAAGCAGAGACATTATTTTGCCAAAAAGGTCCATCTAGTCAAGGCTATGGTTTTTCCAGTGGTCATGTATGGATACGAGAGTTTGACTGTGAAGAAAGCTGAGCACCGAAGAATTGATGCTTTTGAACTGTGGTGTTGGAGAAGACTCTTGAGAGTCCCTTGGACTGCAAGGAGATCCAACCAGTCCATTCTAAAGGAGATCAGCCCTGGGTGTTCTTTGGAAGGAATGATGCTAAAGCTGAAACTCTAGTAGTTTGGCCACCTCATGTGAAGAGTTGACTCATTGGAAAAGACTCTGATGCTGGGAGGGATTGGGAGCAGGAGGAGGAGGGGACGACAGAGGATGAGATGGCTGGATGGCATCACCGACTCAATGGACGTGAGTTTGAGTGAACTCCAGGAGATGGTGATGGACAGGGAGGCCTGGCCTGCTGCGATTCATGGGGTCGCAAAGTGTTGGACACAACTGAGCGACTGAACTGAACTGAACGAAGTCTTTGATTTAAAAATAAAGGTAAATCATTTGATGTCATTTTGTACTTTTTCAGTATGATAAGCTTCAGTTCCAAACTGAGTAACAAGATATTGTCAAACAATTACTTTATGCTCATTTAAATTATATGCAAATATTAGAAAATCTAAAACTCATAAAATTTCTGTTTTTTTCCTTCTTTAGTAATAAAATAGTCTGTGATCATGTGTACATGGCGTGCATGCTAAGTCACTTCAGTCGTGTCTGACTCTTTGCAACCCTATGGACTGTAACCTGCCAGGCTCCTCTGTCCTAGGAATTCTCCAGGCAAGAATACTGGAGTGAGTTGCCAAGCCTTCCTCCAGGGGATCTTCCCAACCCAAGGATCAAACCCAAGTCTCTTATGTCTCCTGCACTGGCAGGCAAGTTTTTTAACACTAGCGCCACCTGGGAAGCCCATCTGTGATCATACCCACACTTATTATTGGTATCAGTAAGAAATAGGAAATAGTTTTTAAATAATATAAAACAAACTGGCTTTGATGTTTCTGTTACTAAAATTTGAAAACAGCAACAAATATAAAATTATCTCTTTATGCTTATGTATTATTGATTAGACATCAATATATTTAACTTGAAATATGTGTCAATATTTTAAAATATTAGTACTTAGGTAAATTTTATACGGTTCATATTCAGGACTTGAATTTTGTGATTGTATATATGTAAAACATGATTTCAACAAAGCTAAGAAAATTTTGTTTAAATATAAAAGCTAAAGTTTTAGTGATTGATCTGATAATGAAGAAGGTACTTAGAATTGTTTTTAAGTATTCATTCCCAGAAACATAAACTTTTTCCAATATGACTATGTCATTTACCAAATAGAAGTAAAATATGGTCTAAAGACATGCTTTGTTTGTTTCTTCTGTGCTGTTACTCGTATTGTCTCAGCCAAACTTGTCATAGTTTTGATTTATATAGCAGACAAGATATCTGAAATAACCATACTGAAAGAAATAATTTCTTAAATACTACATCAAAAAATCCAACCAAAAGTATAGATAATTTAGATATCATTAATTTTCTTTTTTTTTAATTTTATTTTATTTTTAAACTTTACATAATTGTATTAGTTTTGCCAAATATCAAAATGAATCCATCACAGGTATACATGTGCTCCATGTTTTGAGGGAGGGACAGAAAGAGAAAGAGAGACTAGCTAATGTATTAAAATGACATGTTTTATATGATTTCTTATTTTTATTTTAGGGCAGCAGTTCCTCTCCTGGGTTCTATGAATCTGGGTGGGAAAAATTCATCCTTGTTCTCCTAATGTATCTCTAACTGAAATTTACCAGTTCTTTTCATTATGAAATAGACATAAAGATACTACAGCATGACGGCATTGTCTCTGACACTATTGCCAATTTAAACCACAGATATTTTTGTATCATGCTAAAACTGTTGCAGACAATAAGATTCTGCTGATGTCTTCTGCTTCAAAATTGGTCATGATACCTGCAGGACCATTTTAGTTAATATATCAGTAAAGAAGCACGTATGACAATTAAAATATGTTTATAATAAAAAAACTTTAAATATTTAACCTGTTTTAAGTTCACCATTGACCTGGTATGGGCGTGGTGGGTGGGGGATGGAAGAAAAATCTTAGAGACTAAAGACAACAAGGAAACTGAAAGTGACTAAGACAAAAGGAAAAGTGTGTCCAGAGGATGGCAATGACCTGCAGCCTCTGTCAATAAGCTAGATACTGGTTTTACTGCTCATAAGTCAGAAAAAGAATCCTACATAAAGCTTTGACTACAGAAAATGTCATCCTCAATATGTGATTAGGAAGAACAAAACAAATCAAAACCAAACTTTAGAGGGAAATTATGTAAATAATTTTAATTTTCTTGTCTTTTGTTCTGTTTGCTGGTCAGAAGGAAAGAAGCCTGACTTGGGAATGTATAAGAGAAAAATAATTTCATCTTCAACTTGGTTTGAAGATGGAATTTGTACATCTTGTGTTGAAGGAGTGTTGGGAAGGTGACAGAGGAGAGCATAAACTTCAAGAATTTATTCTTGAAGAATAAATTTTTATTTAAGGTCTTTTAAGGTTGTTGGTGCCCACAGAAAACTGGCAGCAGCAAGAATAAAGTAATATCTTAAAGAAGAAACCATCATAAAAGACGCTGAAGAATTCCAAGACCTGGTATACCAGAAAGCATGAATTCATACTATGATAAAATAAAATAACAAAATTCCACACAAAGCAACAACAAAACTGTTGGAAATATGTCTTAAGTGGGTAAAGAATGGCCTTTTTAATAGTCAATTGAATTTCCATAAGGAAAAAATAAACTTTGACCCATTCCTTTCATTTTGCATAAAATTAATTTCAAATTTATTGAGACCTAAATGCAAATGGTTAAAGAATAAATCTTCTAGAACTTACTATAGAAAAATATTTTCTGTATATCAGATTGGGGAAGTAATTTCTTAAATGTGACACAAGAGTCTAACCATCAAAAAAAGTATAGGCAATTTGGACATCATTGATCTTTTAAAATCTTCTGTTTGGTAGAAAGGAGAGGAAAAAGTGTATACATAGGAGTGTGAAAGGACTATATAAAGAATTCCAACAAATCAATAAGTAAAAAATAGATAACCCAATCATTTAAAAATTAGGCAGAACTTTGAACAATCGCTTCAGAATAGAGGATATCCAAATAGTCAATAATTACCTGGAATGTAGCCCAATTATTTAGCAACATGGAGAAATGTTAATATATGGAGAATGGAGAAATAAGAAAATGAAAATATAAAACCACACTGAGACAAAACTACGGATCCAACAAAAAGAGATAATTAAATCTAGGAATTGAAAATTATCAGAACACCTGGAAGTCTCATATATAACTAGAGGATTACAAATTTCTATCAACGTGGTAAAAAATCAATTTGGCAGAATCTACTAAAACTAGAATTCACATACCCAGTGGCTCACTAAATAGTATATTATTTACTATAAGTCCAAGAGAGGTGGACCATAATGAAGACTGAGCACAGAAGAATTGATACTTTCAAACTGTGGTGCTGGAGAAGACTCTTGAGAGTCTCTTGGATTATAAGATCAAACCAGTCAATCCTAAGGAAAATCAACCCTGAATATTCATTGGAAGGACAGATGCTGAAGCTGAAACTCCAATTCTTTGGCCACCTGATGGGATGAGCTGACTCACTGGAAAAGACCCTGATGCTGGGAATGATTGAGGGCAGAAGGAGAAGGGGGTGACAGGATGAAGCGGTTGCATGGCATCACTGACTCAATAGACATGAGTTTGAACAAACTCTGGGAGGTAGTGAAACACAGGGAAGCCTGGTGTGTTGCAATGCATGGGGTCAAAAAGAGTCAGACACTGCTAAGTGACTGAAGAGGAACAACAGGAGAAATTAGTGTCTGCACAACATATGGGTTGATAATGTTTATACTAACTTGATTTTCTTTTTTTTAAATTTGATTTGAAATGACATGAAAGTCACTCAGTGTCTAACTCTGCAAAACTGTGGACCATACAGTCCATGGAATTCTCCAGGTCAGAATACTGGAGTGGGTAGCTGTTCCCTTCTCCAGGGTGTCTTTTCAACCCAGGGATCAATCCCAGATCTTCCACACTGCTGGTGATTCTTTAACAGCTGAACCACTAACAAAGCCCAAGAATACTAGAGTGGGTAGCCTGTCCCTTCTCCAGCGAATCTTCCTGACCCAGGAATCAAATTGGGATCTCCTGAATAGAAGGTAGATTCTTTACCAGCTGAGCTACCAGGGGAGATAAAAAGCTGTAAGTATTTCAGTTATCCATCAATGATACAAGGGATAAATAATCTGAGATATATTTCTAAAACATAATCCCATGTTCTAGTATAATAATGAATTAGTGTAGTAGATTATAACATGATGATCATAATAGACAAAATGTTAAACAAAGAAGTTTGACATCAAAAAATATATTCTATAGTTTTCCATTTAAATGAAGGTCAAAAACAGGTAATCCTAACATTTGTTGACAGAAGTCAGAATGGTGATAACCTTTGACAGTATATTCAAAGTAAGGAGGAAGCTTCTAAAACTCTACTAGTGCTTCATACTTAGATCTATGTGATGGTTATACAAGTATATACATTTGTACATTAAATTGTACACTTAATAATCATGCATGTTACTCTCTATAGGTTACCTCCAATAAAAGTTAATTTAAAAATGGAAAACAACCATTTCCAGGTATAAGTAATAGATCAGTCCCCACCAGAACCAATATAAGGAGACTATAACATTGGAAATATAAACATTTTTTTCATGTAAGTTAGGAAAAATATGAGTAAATGGCAAAGTAACAGGTTATGCAGTGAGATCCAGTGAGTCCACATTCAAGCACATACCCTAGAGAACAATTGCATGTTTGTCTCTGGAGATATAAATAATAATATAAATAGTAATAGTATGATAATAAACAAGGCTTCTCTGGGGGCCTTGAGGTGGTAAAGAATTCACCTGCAATGTAGAAGATCCCTGGGTCTAGAAGATCTCCTGGAGAAAAGAATGGCTACCCACTCCAGTATTCTTCCCTGGAGAATTTCATGGATGGAGGAACTGGGTGGGCTACAACATGTGGGGTTGCAAAGAGTCAGGCATGACTTGGTGACTAAACAACAACAAAATAATAGGTAAACTTGAAAAAACCAAATGCCTATCATTTCACTTCAGTCACTCAGTCATGTCTAACTCTTTGCAACCCCCATGGACTACACCACTCCAGGCCTCCCTGTCCATCATCAACTCCTGGAGTTCACCCAACTCATGTCCATCGAGTTGGTGATGCCATCCAACCATCTCATCCTCTGTTGTCCTCTTCTCCTCCTGCCCTCAATCT
Source organism: Bos javanicus (assembly GCF_032452875.1). NCBI lineage: Eukaryota > Metazoa > Chordata > Mammalia > Artiodactyla > Bovidae > Bos > Bos javanicus. The sequence continues at coordinate 25,009,245 of NC_083884.1, read as the reverse complement.
TTTCCAGAATCTGGGTCTTTTCAAATGAGTCATCTCTTCGCATCAGGTGGCCAAAGTACTGAGTTTCAGCTTCAACATCAGTCCTTCCAATGAACACCCAGGACTGATCTCCTTTAGAATGGACTGGTTGGATCTCCTTGCAGTCCAAGGGACTCTCAAGAGTCTTCTCCAACACCACAGTTCAAAAGCATCAATTCTTCGGCACTCAGCTTTCTTTATAGTCCAACTCTCACATCCATACATGACTACTGGAAAAACCATAGCCTTGACTAGACGGACCTTTGTTGGTAAAGTAATGTCTCTGCTTTTGAATATGCACTCTAGGTTGGTCATAACTTTCCTTCCAAGGAGTATGCTTCTTTTAATTTCATGGCCACAGTCACCATCTGCAGTGATTTTGGAGCCCCCAAAATAAAGTCAGCCACTGTTAATACTGTTTCCCCATCTATTTGCCATGAAGTGATGGGACTGGATGCCATGATCTTAGTTATCTGAATGTTGAGTTTAAGTCAACTTTTTCATTCTCCTCTAGACATGTATATTTGTATTGTTTATCCAGTGTATATTATGAATAATTAATATAACTAAAATACAAGTATAGATATTAATGAGGATAAATCTAATCAACATAATAATGAAAAAACAGTTTCAGATGAGCATATATCATATAGTTAAATTTATAGTAAGTTAAAAATTCAAAACTAAAAAGTATACTATTTAGGATAGAAATATATATATATACACACACACAGGAAAACTGTAAAATAAATAAATTAAAACACAAAATTCTGTATTATAAGAATCTGGGAGGGGTACAATGTGCACTTCAAAATTTTGATAGCAGAATTATTTCCTTTAAGCTTTGTTGTGAGTGCTCATATCTTCATTTTATCATTATTATTCACATTTTTCATATAGCTTAAGAATATCTCTCAAAGTTTATTAAAATTTATTTAGACTTGCATTTAATTCAGGGGAATGATAATCTTACAATTTAGAATAATATTTACTTGATAGGAGGAACTGGGAGAAGAAGGTAATATGAATGAAATAATTGCCCATTGGAGGTTTTTAATGGTTTGATAATCTCATTCTTAACTAAGTGGACAGACAAAGGTGCTTTAAAATATATATTTTTCATATATCTTTGTATATTCATTTATATAATATTTGATTTAAGATATAGTGTACTTATATATGTGATAAATATTTTTGCATACATACTTTGGAACAAAAACTGGAACAAAATTAAGTTTTTCCCAACACTTAAAAATCAGAAAAATTAATGAATATCCATAGTTTGTGTTCTCTAGAAGAATAAGAGATCTGTGTGAAACATGTACAAATTATGGCCATTGTTGGCTGAAATGAGCCTATGGTATCTACTTAAAGATTAGTTCATTTTCCTTTAACACCCAACTATTTTTCCATAGTTGGGTATTAAAGATAATAATAAATACAGATAAATAAAGATAATAATAAATTAAAGATAATAATAAAAACATATAATTCACTTCTGTTTATATTGAAATTTTTAATGCTGATTAACATATTTTATTTTAAAATGTCTTAATCATCTGAATGAACAAATATATACTATAACATCAAAATGTAAAGAAATGCAGCTTTAAGATTAAGTTTAAAATAAGCATCTAAGATAAAATTGTATTAATTGTAGAAAAGTATTTTACTAATACTCCTCTAATCACATATGTTTCTTTAAAATAAGAGAATTAAGTAATTTTTCTGATAGGTAGTACCCCAAGAATAGAAAGCATGAATATTCCCAGCAAAAAAAAAAAAAATGCTAACAGTATTTGTAACAACTCATATATGTTTTTGAGATAAGCTACAATTGCACTAAATGTATGATATTATAATTATCTATATTAGAATCTGTATAATTATCCATAAAATCTTACATACTTTACTATACTGTATGTGAGCTTGTAGTGTTGGTATAAAGAACCATATGAGTAATTATGTACATTGAAGGGTAAATGTCCTCCTTAATGTTTGAGAAATACAAATGTGGTCAACACATAAAGAAAAGAATCCAAGAAAGTTGAAGTGATACCATGTTTATTTTCCATCAAATGATTAATACTTATCAAATATAATTAAATAGTTGAATAATCATATTGAAATGATGAAATGTGTATTTGGAGAGGAAAATTCAGAAACAGAACAATAAAATAAGAAAGTATGTAATTAATAGATTTCTTTTAACAACAATAAATAATTGTAGCCCAGGAATATTGTAGCCATGGTGACAGAGGACACTGCAGATGGTTGCAATGGTGAGATACAGCAGTTTTCCTGTATATATATATGTATATGTGTGTGTGTATATATATATATGGCTCTAAATAAAAAGTAATGTGTGTGTAATATTCCTGACTCCTTAAATTATCCATTGTCTCCCAGTGTATCTCAATCCTGTGTTCAATCGTGCCCACTTTTCTCTTTAAATATCCATTTATCTTCCTTGCGATTGCTGTTTCACAATTTTGGCTCAACTTTTGAACTGGGTATACTTCCCACTAAGCTATAATTTAAGGTATTCATCCTACTCATTCATTCTACACACATTTTTAAATGAGGAAAAGGTAAATGTGCAACATTTTGAGCTAAACTAATGAATAAAACTACCCAGGCAAAACTATGGCAAGCAATGCCTGGTCTGCTGAATAACTGAAGGACGGCAGAGTGACTTAGATGCAGTCATCAGGGTGGAGAAGAGCATGGATGCAGAAGGAGAAGCAGATAGGGGCAAACTTGCAGGACCTTCCTAGCCACTCTAATGTTATTGTTCTTCAGTAAAGAGACATGGTATCATTTTGAAGTGAATTTTATCAGAAGAGAATGCAGTGCTAGTGTATTATATTTTGATAAAATCATATTTGCTGCAGTATGGTTATGACTTGGAAGAAAGCTAGAGGAGATGAAAGAAATTAAGTTAGGAGTCTGTTTCAGTGTCAAAAGCATAAGGTTAATTAGAAAAAGATAGTGCAATGAAGATTCAGGGTAAAGGGCAAATTAAGTGACAGAGTTAAAATCAACAGGGCTGGTGCTCAACATAAAATGATGGGAGTGTGAGACATTAAAGCTTAGTCTTAGATAGCTGACTGATACAATAGAATAGAAAGTGAAGTCATTTAATGAGAGGTAGAATAATGAAAGATAGCTGAGTCTGAAAAAACATCATGAGGGCTTAGCTTTGAAGATACTGAATTGGAGGTGCCTTTGGACTAGCAACATGGGAGTTCATATAGAGTTTGGATTCTTCAGTATGAAAATAAGATAGTAACTGAAAGATGCTCATTTTAGTTAGAATGGAGATTTTAGCTGATTTTAACAAGTTGTTTCAGATAAATGTTGGCACAAAACCCAGATTATATTGTTCTGAGGAGTGAAAGAAAAAGAATGAGAAAATGGAAAAAATATATATATAAGCAAACCTTTAGTGGGGGTATATTACTGAAATTACTGTTTGGATGCAGATTAAATCGCTATAACACGGAGATGGGGTTTCAATATCTTAAAACAGAGATGAGTATTGATTAGAGAGTGTTTCTCTTTTTGTTGTTTAAACTTTTTATTTTGTTTCGGGGTATGCTGCTGCTGCTAAATCGCTTCAGTTGTGCCCGACTCTGTGCGACCCCAGAGACGGCAGCGCAGCAGGCTCCCCCATTCCTGGGATTCTCCAGGCAAGAACACTGGAGTGGGTTGCCATTTCCTTCTCCAATGCAGGAAAGTGAAAAGTGAAAGTGAAGTCGCTCAGTCGTGTCCGACTCCTAGCGACCCCATGGACTGCAGCCTACCAGGCTCCTCTGTCCATGGGATTTTCCAGGCAAGAGTACTGGAGTGAGGTGCTATTGCCTTCTCCGCCAATTAATAATTTTGTGATAGTTTCAGGTGAACACCAAAGGGACTCAACCAAATATATACATTTATCCATTCTCCTCCAACTCCCCTCCCATATAGGTTGCCACATGACGTGGAAAAAGTGTTTCCTATGACTGAACTAGGAATTGAAATTCAAAATTCAAGGGATGTTTTAGCCACACAATGTATAGGGAGGAATTTATACTGTAAGAAGAGCAATGAGGAGAGAGTGCTTTATATCTGGTTTGCATCTGGTAAAACACTGAGCAAAGGTTCCTGTTAGAGTGGTGTGATGCTTGGTTCCTCTGGGATACTGACACGTTTCTGGCAAGTTGGGTGAGCAGTTGATAGCAGATAAATGGACTTGGGAAGCAGATGTGTCTGTGTGCTCAGTCACTCAGTCATGTCCAGCTCTTTGTGACTCCATGAAGAGTAGCCAGGATCCTCTGTTCATACAACTTCCCAGTCAAGAATACCGGAGTGGGTTGCCATTTCCTCCTCCAGTGGGTCTTCCCTACCCAGGGAAGTTAAAATCCCATGTCTCTTGTGCCTCCTGCATTAGCAGGCAGATTCTTTACCCACTGTGCCACCTGGGAAGCCCTTGTAGGTAGAATACCTCACTGTTGTACACATCTTCAGCCTCCTTCTCTGTCACTGAGGCTACAATATTCCTGGGCCCTCTGGGCAGTTCTGGGATGCACACTGACAAAGTCTGGCTTGTAAGTGGAATCATTTTGTCTGTTTGGTGGTTTATGCCTTTTCCATGCAGATGCTTTATCATGGGAACTAACACGAGACACAGAAATCTTCATACTCTATGCCCCATTCGTGCACAAGCCCTCTCATGCACTCAGACCTCCTTGTCTACCATCTTCCAGTCTTTTTCTTTTCCATGGTCAGTGGGTTAGGCCATCTGCCACCTAAATGCAATCTTCTAAGCACTTTAAAATATATTAAGTATTTATGCCCAATAAAACAGCATAATATAGGTATTAGCATTATCCTTCCACCTTTAAGGAGTTTCCCTGGTGGCTCAGATGGTCAAGAATCTGCCTGCAAAGCAGGAGACTCAGGTTCCATCTCTGGGTCAGGATGATCCCCTGGAAAAGAGAACAGCTACCCATTCCAATATCCCTGCCTGGAGAATCCTATGAACAGAGTAGCCTGGCTGGGTACAATTCATGGGGTTGCAAAGAGTTGGACACAACTGAGTGACTAAGCACACACATACATCCTACTTTTAATGATGAGAAAAGTCTTTATTTGCCAAAGTCATACTGTGAGTAAGTGGCAGAGCTGGAATTTGACTCTAGGCATTATGGCTCCTGGGTCCTTGATGCTTGTGGTCTTTCTTTAGATTAGCTCTACCCAGTTAAGGAACCTGACAAATTTATGTTATACACTTGTCAGATAACTCATTCCCACCACTGTGGAGCAAGAATTTGATGGGGTTTAGGGATAACAAAGTATGGAGAAAAGTCCTCTACATCAAATTTGGATCTACTGTTTCTATTTGAGTTTAACTGTTCTACAATTAGTTAACAGACTATCCTTATTAAATGTGACTCAAGATTATTAGATACATTTGACAGAGCCAACCTATATGATCTCAAAAATAACATGGATAAAAGTAATATTTTTACCCTAGCTATCATGATACAGAATTTACAGTGACAAATTGAGATATTAAATTTCTTTAGTCCAATTCTGTCACAAATTATGATGGAATTACATTTTAAAGTAAAAAGAATATAACATGTAATTATTACTCATTCTTACTCATGACCAACTTGACCCAACATGATTAATTTGTAAATAGATAATGTATAATTTAAATGGATATACAGTTTTTTTAATTGTTGAGGGTATTTGCCTATAAATAAAATAGAGGTTTTTATTCCAGAGTGTTTATTTTCATTTCTTCTCCAGCAAATCTATGCATTAAAAATTGTGACCTTAATAATTCTTAATCTTTGTGCAGTATTAGAGTGACTTAGAAGGCAGGCTCCAACTATCTTCCAGCTCAAAGAACATAGAAGTTCAGATTCTTATCCATATTCATAGAAATTGTTCAGACCTTGTGTATTATACTATCACAGTCTAAGAAACTGGGAACATTTGATCAAGCTACCTGTTTCTTTGACTTTTATAGTCTTATTTTCCTAATGAGTATAGAAAACATGAATGGAGAAATAAACCCAAGGAAAAATTTAAAAGAAGTAGAAATATTTTTTTTGAAATATTATTAATTTGGGATATTTTTCATTAGTCACCATCAGGAATCATGCTTCAGTTTGAGTGTTTCTGAACAAATTTTGGGGTAATAAGGAAATTTGCTGCATAAAATAAAAGCTTAGAGTTAACATAAATCCTGATCCAGCTCAGATTCTCTGTGGATTATACGTTCATTGAGTGACATTTTTATCTAATTTAACAAACAGTGGCATGACTGGTACCAGTGGGGGCTGGAATTAGAAAAAGATACAGCCTTGGTCCTCTGCAAGGACAGATAATACAAAGTACAAAGTGATAGTCTCAGAATGGGATTTTGATGTGCCATCGGCACTTAAAAAAGGAGAAAAGTTCATTGAATGGGAAAGATCTCAGTAAGTTTCATGGAGAACATAACATTTTATTTAACCTGTACTTTGTAAAAGCTTCAAAATGCATGCTGAGGCCTTCAAGTTAAGAAAATAGGCCAAAGGGTCACAGGTGTGTGACAGTGGGGAAAACACGGAGAACAGAGAAGTTGATTAAAGGAAAGTATACAAAAGGGAGATGTCTTCATTTTGTATCATGTTTCTTACATCGAATTTGTTTCTATGACTCTCATCAAAGTCCCCTGATAATATAGTACTAATCAGTGATCAATTCTAAGCCCACGCGTTAGACAAATATTAACAAACTTTGACTCAATCACTTTCTTCTTTTTAAGTGTTTTTTTCACTTGGCTTCTGTGCTAACATAATCTCCTGCACCCACCTATCCCACTGGCATTTCTGTTATCAGTCCTCTAGTATATAAATTGTTCTTAAGTTCAGTTCAGTCACTCAGTGGTGTCCGACTCTTTGCGACCCCATGAATCGCAGCACGCCAGGCCTCCCTGTCCATCACCAACTCCCGGAGTCCACTCAGACTCACATCCATCGACTCAGTGATGCTATCCACCCATCTCATCCTCTGTCGTCCCCTTCTCCTTCTGTCCCCAATCCCTCCCAGCATCAGAGTCTTTTCCAATGAGTCAACTCTTCGCATGAGGTGGCCAAAGTACTGGAGTTTCAGCTTTAGCATCATTCCTTCCAAAGAAATGCCAGGGCTCATCTCCTTTGGATGGACTGGTTGGATCTCCTTGCAGTCCAAGGGACTCTCAAGAGTCTTCTCCAATACCACAGTTCAAAAGCATCAATTCTTCAGCACTCAGCCTTCTTCACAGTCCAACTCTCACATCCATACATGACCACAGGAAAAACCATAGCCTTGACTAGACAGACCCTTGTTGGCAAAGTAATGTCTCTGCTTTTCAATATGCTATCTAGGTTGGTCATAACTTTCCTTCCAAGGAGTAAGCGTCTTTTAATTTCATGGCTGCAGTCACCATCTGCAGTGATGCCAGCTTACCTGCAGTGATTGCAGGTAAGCCAGCATGAATTGTTCTTACCCAACCCTAAATGTGACCATGGCTGGTGTTTGTCCACAGGCATTCTCTAACTATACACTTTGCTCGCTAAGTGATATCATCTGACACCATGGTTTTAAATACTATCTGTTACATCAATGACTCCAAATTTATATCTTTAATTCGGTCATCTTGGTTAAATTACACAATTGAACGATCACTTAAATACCACATGGTTCTTAGCTGAACAGTTGTGTTTCCCTGATGGCTCAGAGGTTAAAGCGTCTGCCCACAATGCAGGAGACACGGGTTTGATCGCTGGGTTGGGAAGATATCAGGGAGGAGGAAATGGCAACCCACTCCAGTATTCTTGCCTGGAGAATCCCATGGAGGGAGGAGCCTGGTAGGCTACAATCCGCGGGGTTCCAAAGAGTCAGACACCACTGAACAACTTCACTTTCACTTTCTTTCTTTGTGACACCATGGGCTGTAGCCCTCCAGGCAAGAATACTGGAGTGTGTTGCCATGCTCTCCCTCAGGGGATCTTCCCAATCCAGGGATCGAACCTATGTCTCTTGTGTCTCCTGCATTGGCAGTCAGGGTCTTTACCACTTGCACTACCTGGGAAGCCCCTAAATGCTACATCAGATCAGATGAGATCAGATCAGTCGCTCAGTCGTGTCCGACTCTTGGTGACCCCATGAATCGCAGAACGCCAGGCCTCCCTGTCCATCACTAACTCCCGGAGTTCACTCAGACTCACATCCATCGACTCAGTGATGCCATCCAGCCATCTTATCCTCTGTCGTCCCCTTCTCCTCTTGCCCCCAATCCCTCCCAGCATCAGAGTCTTTTCCAATGAGTCAACTCTTCGCATGAGGTGGCCAAAGTACTGGAGTTTCAGCTTTAGCATCATTCCTTCCAAAGAAATCCCAGGGCTGATCTCCTTCAGAATGGAGTGGTTGGATCTCCTTGCCGTCCAAGGGACTCTCAAAAGTCTTCTCCAACACCACAGTTCAAAAGCATCAATTCTTCAGCGCTCAGCCTTCATCATAGTCCAACTCTCACATCCATACATGACCACTGGAAAAACCATAGCCTTGACTAGATGAACCTTTGTTGGCAAAGTAATGTCTCTGCTTTTCAATGTGCTATCTAGGTTGGTCATAACTTTCCTTCCAAGGAGTAAGCGTCTTTTAATTTCATGGCTGCAGTCACCATCTGTAGTGATTTTGGAACCCAAAAAAATAAAGTCTGACACTGTTTCCACTGTTTCCCCATCTATTTCCCATCAAGTGATGGGACCGAATGCCATGATCTTCGTTTTCTGCATGTTGAGCTTTAAGCCAACTTTTTCACTCTCCTCTTTCACTTTCATCAAGAGGGTTTTTAGTTTCTCTTCACTTTCTGTCATAAGGGTGATGTCATCTGCATATCTGAGGTTATTGATATCTCTCCCGGCAATCTTGATTCCAGCTTGCGTTTCTTCCAGTCTAGCGTTTCTCATGATGTACTCTGCATATAAGTTAAATAAACAGGGTGACAATATACAGCCTTGACGTACTCCTTTTCCTATTTGGAACCAGTCTGTTGTTCCATGTCCACTTCTAACTGTTGCTTCCTGACCTGCATACAGATTTCTCAAGAGGCAGGTCAGGTGGTCTGGTATTCCCATCTCTTTCAGAATTTTCCACAGTTTATTGTGATCCATACAGTCAAAGGCTTTTGCATAGTCAATAAACAGAAATAGATGTTTTTCTGGAACTCTCTTGCTTTTTCCATGATCCAGGCAGTGCAAAATTGATATATCCAAAGTCAAACCTGAATCCCAATGGGCTTTTTAGATTCTCCTATAACATTTAATAACAAATCTATATGTTTATTTTCTCAAATTAATTCTTGATTAGGTTCTTTTATTTTTTCACATCAAGAATCAAACTGGTCAGCAAATTTTCTCAACTTTACCTTACAAATACAATTGACCCTTGAAAAACAGATTTGAACTGTGCAAGCCTATTAAATGTGGAGTTTTAAACTGAATATATTAGAATATTTTTTTGAGATTTGAAACAACTTGGAAAAAACCTGCAAACTAAGTAGCCTATAAATATTGATAAAATTAAGAAAAAGCTAGGTATGTCATGACTGAATAAAATATATGAATAAAATCTATTTTATCATTTGCTATGAAAAAATATACACAAATCTATTATAAAAAGTTAAAATTTTTCAAAACAGGTACACAAACACAGACTGTACCTAGAGTCATATATAAAGGGCTCAGGAGAGTGGACAAAATAAGCAGACTTTAGAGGGGAGATGACACAGAGAGAAAGCAAACAGCACGGGTGAGTTTGTGATTTTGGTGACTCTGCCCAATCCACAGACTTTCCAGATTCTGGTTTATAGTATCAGGTGTAGGAGTCAAGGCAACCAAGGCTTCTAGACATGCTTAGGGTAAGATTTCCTGGAAAGGAGAGAGCCAGAGAAAGGTAACTCCAAAATGTATATGTAAACTCTACCCAGATCTCAGGATAACATATGAACCATGAATTTAAAGAGTGAAGTGAGATTATACTGAACTGACATTTGAGCTACCATCCAGAGTAGGCAAGATACAGTCTGCAACTTGAGTCTAATAAAGTGAATTGCCTGGTTAAACAAATATTTCAATAGTCTGCAAAGGAATATAGCATACAAAAGGCATGAAAATGTTCTCAGAGGAAAAGATGACCAATAGAGTTCACCCTGTAATGGCCCCACACACATATTTTATATTTTATTGAAAATATAAAATAAGAACTTGAAGGGAACTATCTTAACTAAGGGCAATAAGGTAAAGGAATTTACATTTGACATAGATAAAATGACAGGAGAAGAAGAAGAAATGACAGAGAAGAAAATATTGGAAAGAACCAAACAGATATTATAAAACTGTAAAATCAATATATTAAATTAAAAAAAAAAAATCCCCGAGTAGATTAAGTGACAGAAAGGAGTTGAAAGAGAAAACGGCCAGTGGATTTTAAAATAGATCAAAGAAAATTATACAATAAGAGAAAAAATAGACAAATAATGAACAGAATTCCATGGATCTGGAGGGGAATGCAGAAGGTCTCATATGTGGGTAACTCAAATCCCAGAAAGAAAAATGAGAGAAAGTGAGGCAGAAAAACATTTGAAAAGTTAATAGTTTAAAATTATCTTTAAACACTGGAGGATATAAATTAATAAATTCAAGAACCTCAGCAAAACTCAAACAGGTTAAATTTGAAGAAAACTACTCTTATTCACAACTTAGTTAAACTCCTAAGAACCAAAAATCAAGAGAAAATCTTACAAGCATTTTTTGCCTCCCTAACAGTAGGTACCATACAGGCATCACAATGTAATAGTTAAGCGCCTCGTTGCTTGTTGAAGTCAGACTACACATGTTTAAATATTGTCCCATTTGAGGAGGCTAGCTCTTGGCCAAAAATGCATTTGTGACTTTTCAGGCCAGACTATGAACAACTACAATGTATTCATCTGGCAGGACACGTGGGAGAAAGCTGCCCTACCCACACTTCACCTGATGCACAACATTCAGTTTCTGGATGGGCTGCAGGCAGGGATTCGGGGCTCTCTGGCCACCATATTCATGTAGTTTGCATTACTGCCTCAAGGACCTACATTCCTAGATTATTTATCTAAGGTTGTCAGCCAAGATCTTCTTTAGGCATCTCAGCTCAAGCCTCCTTATGGGCCAAGGGGTTGGGGTGGTATTTTGAAGACATGTTTTCCCCACTCTCAGTCCCTAGAAGTATTCTATTCTTAGCTGTCTCTTTTTTTTTCTTTCCCCTGAATGCTGCATCCATAAAACTTCAGAAGCCTTTTGTTCTGACTCCTTTGGAGGTAAGAGATGGCTTTGAGGTCTGTGCTGAGTCACCTGCCTTTTTTTAATCTTTTTTTTAAAAACTGAAATATACAGTTTCAATTTTTGTAAAAATTGATTTACAAAAGGTATCTGGTGGCACAGTCAGTGAAGAATCTGCCTGCATTGAAGGAGATCCAGGTTCAATCCTTAGGTTGGGAAGACCCCCTGGAGAAGGACATGGCAACCCATTCCAGTATGGTTTAAATATATATATTGTTCTCAGATTTTTTTTTTCATTACAAGTTATTATAGGATATTGAATACAGTTTCCTGCAGTATATGTAGGTCCTTGTTGTTTAGGTATTTTATATATAGTCTTGACCAGTACATATTCTATATAAGAAAATGGAACTGGGGAAGTTGATGCTTTCCCTAGTTGAGTCTCTTGCTTACATTATGTGCGTATGTGCTAAGTCTTGTTTGACTCTTCGTGACTCTATGGACTGCAGCCCTCCAGGCTCCTCTGTTCATGGGATTCTTCAGGCAAGAATATTGGTATGGGTTGTCATGCTCTCTTCCAGGGGATCTTGCCCACCCAGGGATGGAACCTGTATCTCCTATGGCTCCTACATTTCAGGCAGAGTCTTTACCTCTGAGCCACTGGGGAAGCCCTGCTTACACCATAACATAATTAAAGTCTTGATTCTTCTCTTTTGACTTGTTGCTTTAATCCAGTATTCTGACATTTGGCAGCTTATCTCTTTCTGGCTCAAATGAGCTCTTGACAAATTGGCACAATCAGTAGGGTAGTTTATTAAGCATAATGCCATTATGAAGAACAAAAGGCCTGAATATCTTGCAGAGCATCTCTCTGTGTACGGGTTACATTCCACATGGGTATGTGTGGATTATTTGCAAGTTTGATGGTTCCACAAGGATTTCACCAACAGGTCTTAGAAACTGCTAGGCTCGCCCATGGGGCAATTCACCTGACGTGGCCAGTGGTCTTGGGGAATGCTAACAGAAGCAGTGCAGCCTCCTTGGGGGATGCTAGTGCATTGTTGATATACTTTTTCTTTTTCTTTTTTTGTTTCCATTGAGGATTTTTGATCCTTCTTTTGACTCTGACTCCTGGCTAAATTCACTTAGAACTTAGAGATCTAACAGAAGAGGTAGGGGAAATTTTTCCTAGACACTATTTGTGGCTTTCAAATAATAGGACCAGAGATGGTTGAGGATTTCCTGGGAGCTAAGTAACTCTAAGCAGGTCCCTGATGCTGATAAAATAAGCTAAGCAGTGCAGCAAGTTCCTAAAATTTAGGGGGGTGGTGGGGAAACAAGTGTACAGGGCTGTATAGGATTGATTTGTCTAGTGCCTTAGAGATCTAGTTAGATCTTCTCTGGAGGTATCTTGCCCAAGCTAAGAAGGGAGAGTGGCCATGTGTGGGACAGTTACTACAAACTCCCTCCTCAGAGCACCCCAAGAGCAGGTGTTGCCATGAAACAACATAAGCTGCAGCAGCAACTCTGGCCTGCCCTGCATAGCACCCTGGAGACAGGCCACTCAACAGATAGCTACTCTAGCTCACTGCCCCACCCAGCTCTCCACCTTTCTCTCCCAGCCCAGAGAACCTGTAGCTAAATTCTTCTGGGCAGCCCTGTGACTGACAGGGGCTCTGTTCCCTCCATCTATGATGAACAGGATATTTGATACTCTTCCCCAGTCCTGGGGCACAGCCATTGGTGGTGTTCACTCTAGGTGGATGGGGTTGTATAGGTAATGACTCAAAGTGCTTTTCCATGAACTACCACTGTCACCAACAGAGCCTTAAATCACTCTCCCACCAGGCCTTCTCCCTTCGTGGGCTTCCCCTCCAGACTAATCACTAGGGTTTAGCCCCTCAGCAGCTCGAAAATCTTTCAAAACTTTTTTGTTTTTACTTGTTGACCTACTTTATTACTAGGGAAAGCCATCTTTTTCTTCCTTCATTTCCCTTAAACACTCTTCTTTTCTTCTACCCCTTTACCAATCTCAATCCAGTGTTACTGTCCTTTCTCTTTAATATCTATTAAATTCAGAACTAAAATCATTAGTCATGATAAATTTTTGTTGCACTTTCTTCAAAAACAAGGAAAGATTAATTTGAAAACATCCCCAGGAGGTTAGGAAAAAATATGGGAATGTTGTTCTTTTCATATTAAAAATATATAAAAGGTGAGATTTAACATTTAAAAAAGTTGAATTCTTTATTATGCCATGCAAACATGGTTTAATTCACATTAATTTCTTGCATTGTATATCAGTTCAGTTCAGTTCAGTCTCTCAGTCGTGTCCGACTCTTTGCAACCCCATGTATTGCAGCACGCCAGGCCTCCCTGTCCATCACCAGCTCACGGAGTTCACTCAAACTCACGTCCATCGAGTCAGTGATGCCATCCAGCCATCTCATCCTCTGTAGTCCACTTCTCCTCTTGCCCCCAATCCCTCCCAGCATCAGAGTCTTTTCCAATGAGTCAACTCTTCGCATGAGGTGGCCAAAGTACTGGAGTTTCAGCTTTAGCATCATTCCTTCCAAAGAATACCCAGGGCTGATCGCCTTCAGAATGGACTGATTGGATCTCCTTGCAGTCCAAGGGACTCTCAAAAGTCTTCTCCAACACCACAGTTCAAAAGCATCAATTCTTAGGCGCTCAGCTTTCTTCACAGTCCAACTCTCACATCCATACATGACCACTGGAAAAACCATAGCCTTGACTAGATGGATCTTTGTTGGCAGAGTAATGTGTCTGCTTTTGAATATGCGTCTAGGTTGGTCATAACTTTTCTTCCAAGGAGTAAGCGTCTTTTGATTTCATGGCTGCAGTCACCATCTGCAGTGATTTTGGAGCCCAAAAAGATAAAGTCTGACACTGTTTCCCCATCTATTTCCCATGAACTGATGGGACAAGATACCATGATCTTAGTTTTCTGAATGTTGAGCTAAAGCTTAAAGGCCAACTTGTTCACTCTCCTCTTTCACTTTCAAGAGGCTTCTTAGTACCTCTTCACTTTCTGCCATAAGGGTCGTGTCATCTGCATATCTGAGGTTATTGATATTTCTCCTGGCAATCTTGATTCCAGCTTGTGCTTCTTCCAGCCCAGTGTTTTTAATGATGTACTCTGCATATAAGTTAAATAAGCAGGTGACAATATACAGCCTTAACATACTCCTTTTCCTATTTGGAACAAGTCTGTTGTTTCATGTCCAGTTCTAACTGTTGCTTCCTGACCTGCATACAGGTTTCTCAAGAGGCAGGTCAGGTGGTCTGGTATTCCCATCTCTTGAAGAATTTTCCACAGTTGATTGTGATCCACACGGTCAATGGCTTTGGTATAGTCAATAAAGCAGAAATCGATGTTTTTCTGGAACTCTCTTGCTTTTTCCATGATCCCGCAGATGTTGGCAATTTGATCTCTGGTTCCTCTGCCTTTTCTAAAGCCAGCTTGAACATCAGGAAGTTCACGGTTCACGTAGTGCTGAAGCCTGGCTTGGAGAATTTTGAGCATTACTTTAGTAGCATGTGAGATGAGTGCAATTGTGATAGTTTGAGCATTCTTTGGCATTGCCTTTCTTTGGGATTGGAATGCAAACTGACCTTTTCCAGTCCTGTGGCCACTGCTGAGTTTTCCAAATTTGCTGGCATATTGAGTGCAGCACTTTCACAGCATCATCTTTCAGGATTTGAAATAGCTCAACTGGAATTCCATCACCTCCAAGAGCTTTGTTCATAGTGATGCTTTCTAAGGCCCACTTGACTTCACATTGTATATAATATGAAGCAATTATATTGAATAAAACATTTTTCATGACAACACGAGTCACATTGTGTTGTATAAAATTCAAGGATCTAGAGTTGACTCATTGGAAAAGACTCTGATGCTGGGAGGGGTTAGGGGCAGGACGTAGAGGGGACGACAGAGGATGAGATGGCTGGATGGCATCACCGACTCGATGGACGTGAGATTGAGTGAACTCCAGGAGATGGTGATGGACAGGGAGGCCTGGCGTGCTGTGATTCATGGGGTTGCAAAGAGTCAGACACGACTGAGCGACTGAACTGAATTGAATCTGCCAGTACCCAGTAAACATTTCTGCTGGCAACTTATTTCCAGGCAGGTGAGTCCTGGAAATACAAAATACAAATATGAAATACACATACAAAAATGGGCCTTCATTTTAGTTAATTATATAGAACCTACAAACACACAGAGAGTAAAACAATTTCCACTGAAATATACAGAAGTTTTAATCTGAATTGTCATGGAAAACTGAAAAGGGGAAATATTTATTTGATTTACTACTAAGAACACTTCAATAAACCTCAGACCTGTCTATATGGCCTATCTTACCTGATTAAACAGTTTTAAAAGTTTGGGAATATTTCATAACATGATTTGACTATATATTTTCATGAACATACTACTATAAAATATTATGAAAAAGTAAATATTTCTGATAATCTTTGGAAATAAATATTTGTTTGGACTTACTAAGATTAAATTTCTCAAATTCCAAGTCAATGATTTATTAAGAACTAGATAGTCACTTTCTGAATATGCACCTACAGTGAAATGTACCTACACTAAAACTATAAATTTGCATTCATGACAATATGTATTAAATCTTTATTTAAAGAATTACTCTTATTTTGTCTCTTTATATACATATATCTTTATTAAAATATCAACATGTATTCACTTGTTTAATTTTTTGTTAGCCATAGCTAATATGATTAAATGTTTGCATAATAGAACTGTGATATGTAGTCTCCTTTTTAGGGGAGAATATATATTTATATACCTATGGCTTTACTGAACTCCTTTATCTTAAGGGAAAAAATTATCATAAGGTAAGCAGTAAGGCTTTGCACCCAATTTCTAAGGAGCTAAATAATAGGTTTTTAGTTCCCTTGAAACTTTCCACTGGAAATTTATTTAAATAACTTAATAAATGATTTTAAAAATTTAGAAAATAATTATATAATCCTTAAACTACTTGTATTTGCTGATATTTTAATTTCAGTATATTAAAAGCATTCTCCCCAATAACAAAGTTATATCACTATCATTTCCATCATGGTAAGCAAAAATGCTTATTTAAATCTGTGTTCAGAAAAAATAAGAAATAAGATATTTTTCAACCAAGAATAGATTTCATAAAATTGTAAGAAAAAGAGTGAGAAAGGTACAGATAAAAAGCAGAACTGCTAACGGCACTGTGCTTCAAGTAGACAGAGCAGCCGTCTCGATGGCGGCTATCCATGAATTTTAAAGGAAGTGAACAAGAAAACCAGTGAACCTTTAACTGACATTTTTTAAAGTTCACTAGACTTGGGAGAGATTCTAGAGGATTTGAAAGCAGCAAACATGACTATGTTATTTCAAAGGGGTCAAGATAGAAGCAAAAATATATATATTATGAGAGCAGCAAGTTAAGAAAAGTCTTACTAACTCAAGCTGCATACTGAGAGAATAGTAGAAAAATTATTTTAATTTAAAATAATCAGCACAAATATACTCACTGGATAATGTGCTAAATTAAAATAAACACCACACACCAGAAAACGTACATTGGAAGTCAAAGTTGATATTGATGTAATCCTTCAATAGCTGCAAACTCAGAAGGAAAGGAAAATAAAATGTTATTGCATTTGAAATGTTTTGAGAGGGTAATGAAGAGAAGATAAAGAATGCACCTTAAATTTAGGAAACATTGATTTGATATAGCATTTAACCTAGGGATAACTAAGTTGCAAAGGGTAAGATCCCCTGAAGCGGGTTTACATAAAGGAGGATATATGATAATCCATCAGAACACCCCATGGGACCTAATTTTAGCAAAATCTTCACACAGCAGGTCTAAATGACTCTCCTAGGTTTATTTTCTCTGTTGAATCTACCTATCCCTTCTCCTTTCCCTGCTTCCCTTCAATCCCTTTACCAGTCTTTGTTCTTTAAAGGCTATTGGTTCTTATTCTTTCACAATGGCAAAGTGGTTTTGGTTATTACTAGCCGAGTTCAGTCTTAACACGAACTTCCTAAATCCAGTGGCTGTCACTACAGGCCTAACCTTCTGTTTCTTCATTCAAATTTTAGAGAAATTAGTTGGTTTAGGTTGGATAAAATGCCCACCTTGAAGCAATTTCAAAAAAAATTTTTTTGATCATCTGGCCTCTTAGCTCTATGCTTTAATCTGAGGTTGCAGCAGCACACTTCCAACAAAGTGGTGGTGTGGGTTACGAGGGCTTCTCTGGTAACTCAGCTGATAAGGAATCTACCTGCAATGCAGGAGACCCTAGTTCAAGTCCTGAGTTGGGAAGATCTCCTGGAGAAGGGATAGGCTATTCACTCCAGTATTCTTGGGCGTCCCTGGTGGCTCAGACGATAAATAATCCACCTGCCATGAGAGAGACCTGGGTTTGATCCCTGGGTTGGGAAGATCCCCTGGAGGAGGGCATGGCAACCCACCCTAGTATTCTTTCCGGGAGAATCCCCATGGACAGAGGAGCCTGGAGGGGTACAGTCCATGTGGTCACAAAGAGTTGGACACGATTAAGTGACTAAGCACAGCACAGTACATGGGTTGCAAGGAGCCGAACATGACTTAGTAAATGGGCATAGCACAGAACAGCACATAGGTAATTTAAATCTGTGCTCAGTATAGAAGATCTGGCTTGGAGACTTTGTTCAACACATAATCATGATTATGATAAGGATATTAGTCATATACATCGTATTTTATTGACAGAATAAATGTACTTCAATGTACTACACTATAGGTAACAAAATAGGGCTATGGATATTACTAGTTCTTAATCTGGTTTTGATTTTGATCCAATAAGCAATGAGTTGTTATTGTTCAGTCGGTATGTTGTGTTCAACTCTTTTGTGGCCTCTTGGACTGTAGCCCACCAGGCTCCTCTGTTTATGGGATTTCCAAGCAAGAATACTGGAGTGGGTTGCTATTTCCTTCTCCAGGGTATCTTTCTGATCCAGGGATCGAACCTGTGCCTTCTGCATTGCAGGCAGATTCCTTAGTGCTGAGCCACCAGGGAAACCCAAGCAATTGGTGGCCGATGACAAATCTATAAAAGGTGATGACTAGTAAAATAATTAGATTGGTATTTTAGAAGTATTTCTCTGTCACTAATGTTAATATTTTCCCAGAATTAATATAATAGATGTTTTGGATAAAGGAAACAAATAAAGTATAGTAGTTATAAGTTTTACAGCATCCTAGTTGATTACTAGTATTACTAGGGTTTTCAGTAAGAAATGACTAATTAGGCTGGCAAGGAAGTATTGGGCATAAAATACATGTAAGACCTATAGAATTAATAGTATAGAGAAAAAAGGCAAAGATTGCACTCAAATTTCTAACTTTTGGTTGAAAGTACAAATCATGACAGTAATAAATACTGAAGATGTGAAATGCTCAGTGTGTGGCTAGCCTGAAAGGGAAGTTGGGGGACAGTGTTCATCAGAAATTTTTTTCAGACAATAGAAACTACTGTTTTTAAACAGAAAAATGAAATTATTGGAATCTTGTTGACTGGGTTACAAAATCAATGACATCTACGGAACTAGTCTCACAAAATTGGCAGAGCTCTTTGAATGTGTGGCAGTGAAAGTTTACACAACACTGTGCCATGCATGCCTGCTGGTGGCCTCTAGGTGCTATCACAGCCTCCTGCATCACTGAAACTGACATTTTTTTTTTAAAATGAATTTTCTTGCTATTCACTATGGAGTCAAATTTCAGATGAAAGCTAAGTAACCATCCAATCTATATAACACGTCATAGTTTAGTATCGAGGAGAGATATTCAGCTTCATTCCTAGTAGACAAAATCCTGCCCTGCCACCCAAGAAAGCATCTAGTGTGTTCTGCTCAAATAAAAAGTGCTTTCAGATGTTAGTTGGCTGAAGAACAAAATTTTTAAAAATGACTAGTGTCTTTTATGGAGAGTAAATGAGTGAGAAACCTCTGTGAAGGATTATGACTACATGGGGGCATATATGATTTTGGAGCCTCAAATAAAGACTGAGGGTTTTCACTCTTTAACATACAGGTATTTGCTAAAGCTGTAGTAGTAGCTTTGATCACTCAGAGAGTAAATCTAGATTACAAAGAGGAAAGGTTGGAGAATATTAATGATCGATGGTATTTGAACATAGTAAAAGACATGGTAGCCTATAAAGCAGAATGAAATGAAATAGTTACCAAAGCAGAAGAACTGAGAATAAGTAGTGTTCAAAAATTTAAAATAAAAATCAAGTTTCAGAGCAGAGATTAGACAACCATGCTAAAAGCTACTGAGGTGGAGTAACATGCCACCTGGGAACTGAACTTAATAGTAGGAGGTCTTTGATGACCATTAATTCAGTGAAAGCTTGAAATAGAAGCCAATAATTACTGAATTTTAAAATAGTGGAAAGTGATGAATTGAAAGCAGTAATCATAAATATATGTTTAATTTTTTTTCTTTTTTTGCTATTAGAGAAATAAGAGAAGGATAGAGGATAGGAAGACAAGGTTCTGTTGTGTTCTTATTCCTGTGACTGTTTGAGAGTAACATTAGTGCATTAATGAGATAATTAGGAAGGAAGTTGTAGGTCTGAGGGTTGAAGTGATGGATGAGAGAAAATTTCAGAAGAACTCTAGATCGACATTTTCTCAGGAAAGATTGTAATCAACAAAAGTCATGTTATCCCTTTTTTGTTTCTCCCTTCAACTTGAAATATTTCCAGAAAGAATGAAAGGAAGGAAGAGATTAAGGAAAATGTGAAAAACATAGAAAATTAAAAAAATAAATCACGGCACAGGCGCACAGACAGAAGGCAAAATGTATTCTGCACAGCTACTTTTCTTTTTGGAAAAGACAAGCACTTCTCTTCATACAAGCTAAATATTTTGTAATAATACCTTTAGATAAGGAATCCACTGATGTCTTCTCAGGCAGAAAGTTCTATATAAAGCAGGGGTAATTAGGGCCTCAGGTTATGTATGAGCATCTAATGGCCCAATTAGTCCTTCAGGGAAGCTAGTTTTACTGTTCTATTGTTTCCTCTGCAGTGTTTCCAGTTTTAATGTAGGTTCCCAATTTAGAAAACTTGCTTTGTACTTTGACTCCACTTAAAAATTAAGGCACTTTTAACTTTTGAATTACATATACATACATATATGTGGCAAGCTTGCTCTCTCTTCCTTTCCCTCTCTTCATATTCACAGACAGGATAGCTCACACAAGGTCATTATAGATGCAGATGACCTCTCACAAAGACGCTCTCCCATGATTAAACTTTAGTCAGGCTCTTCTGATGCTCTTCTCCACTAGGTATCATCCTTGCCAGGCTGTACAAGTCTGAGACAGCCCAGTTTTAGCAAGAGTCTCACTAAGTTAGAGGTGAATCTCCCCCAGTCGATATCTGATCACTAGCCTAATCACATCTCTCATCCTCCATGACCACCCAGGTGATATTTGATCTCTCTAGCCTGCCTTCAGCAAGAATCTTGTTTGGTCAGTCTAGGAGAATCCCCTCAAACTTTGGTATCTCATTTTAGTAATTTTACATTCTCTGACCACCCCCAATCCTGTTCCTTGGCTATAAATCCCTACTTCCCTTTGTCATATTCAAAACGGAGCCCAGTTCTCTACTGAATTCTCTTTTCCCTCATTGCAATAGTTTCTGAATAAAATCTCATTTTATTTCTTTAACTTTTGTCCAGTGGTGACTTTTTTAAACATATCTTTCAGTTTGTCATAAGCTAAAGTAAGGCTTATCCACATGCCATATAATATTTATTTATGCTTTTGTATTACCAATAAAATAATTTTAAATACAATTTAACATTTTCTAACTCTCATTTAATAATTACTGTACTATTCAAATAATTTTCATACAGGTATGTTACAAATTTGCTTCCAAAATATATATCCCTTGCTCTTTAATTTTGTAACAGCACATATCATTTTAATTGATAATATTCCATGATTTGACCTTAGATAGTTCTAGCTTTGGTAAGATTTGAAAATTTTAAAAATTCCTGCTGGTATTTCATAAAATGATAGTCATTAAGGGCTACCCTTTCTTATCAGATTAAGAGAAAACTCTTTTATAATATGTGTGTTTTCTATTAATAAATGAAGTAATAATCATTTAAGAATACTTACATTATCATGATAATTATAGGGGTATTATTGTTCTTAATACATTTTATATATTATCATCTTTCTCATTTACATTCCACAGTTCAAAATGACCTCAAATACATTCACACATAATTGAAATAGAATGCAAGGAAACCATGGGGATTTTTACCTTCTTCTTGAGTATGCTCTATTATCAAGTGTTATCCAGACATCTGACATGATAACTAAAATTTTAAATAATCTTCAGTACTTATCCTTAATGTTAAAACTTTCCTTCTCCAATGTAATCTGATAGAGTTTAAAGACATAATAAATTATAATGAATCTATTACCTTGGGAAGTTACTTTATAACAAATATGTTGCTACAGAATATAAAAAATTCACATATTCATTGGGCTATCTTACTTGTTTTATATTCTAGAAAAATACCCACAATGATCTTTGATCTTCTATTCCCAGTGATTTTTGTTTGTTTCTTATGGCAGTATCTTATGGCAGAGTCAAAGGCAGTCTATTCTATTTAGACTAATACTGCTGCCCTCTTTAAGATCTGGTTCATTTCATCCAAATAACTACTGCAGTTAAAAAGGAATGGCCAATTAAGTAATCTCCTACTCTGCCCACTCCCTGCCAGTATCCCTCAGGTCAGCCTTTGATTGGATGAGAAATTTATGCATTTTTGCACAAGTCTAATCAGAATGCATACAGAAAAAAACTCCACTGCACAATGGAGATGACTGTGACAGTCGCAGAGTTTATGTAAATAAGGGGGTGTTTGAGGCAGCCAATCTAGGACTCAAAAAGCTTGATTTGAGTGTGCCCAAGAATAGCTATAGAAAAGCATCCCGAGTTTGCATTTTAGCAGATAAGCTCTCCTTGTCGACTTTTGCATCAAAGTAATTTAGTTTGGCTCTTCAAAGAAATACAAAAGCATTATAGAAAGTGCTTTCTTTTTTTTTTTGAAAGGTACAATCAAGGACTGCCAGATAATTAAATTAATTCACATTTTTAAAGAGTTATCATTACATACAGAAAATGAATGTAAGTGCTTTTTCCCAAGAATCAATTCAAACATTATTAAACATCACTGAAAAAACCACCTCTTACTTACCCTTGCCATTGACATATACTAGCCAGTCAATTGTATTAGATGTTAATATATGCAATCTCACATTTATTTATTTTGCAATATTTCTGCATAAAATATTAAGAAAAGTAAAAATAGTTGTTTTCTGCCTTCTTACTTTGCCAAGTAAATATGTTCACATTCTAAAGGGAGCTTTTGGAAGTTGTTAAAAAATCTCCATAATATTCTAAGTTATTTAGTACTTTGAAAACAGTTAATGTTAATTTCACTATAGCATAAAAAAGTTGTCAGTGTTCTCCAAAACCTCTTTTTACTACTTCAAAGATTGGGCATATGTGAGGACATATATTTCATCATAACTGAAGCTGTGTAAAAAGATCACCGTTTAGACGTTGTTTTCCTTTCACTTTCCTGACAACAATAGTAAACAGCCTGGGATAAATCGAAAAATGCCACACATTCCTGAAAGATAATTCTATGTCCTAGTCCCTGAAACTTGTAAATGTGGCCTCATTTAGAAAAATAAAATCTTTGCAAATATGATTACATTAAGGATATAGAGATGAGGAGATCACTCTAGATTATCAGGGTGGACATAAAGGCCATCTAAAGGGTCCTTATAAGAATAGACAGAAGAGATTAGATACAAATACCAACCAGAAGGTGATGTGAAGATAGAGGTACTGATTGGGGTGATGAGGCCAATAGTCAAAGGATGCCTGCAGCCACAAGAATCTAGAAGAGACAAGGATGGATTCTCCCGTAGAGCCTCTAGTGACAGCCTGGCCTTTAACATCTTAGTTTTGGAATCCTGGCACCTAGAACTATGAAAGAATAAATTTAGATGTTTGAAGACACCAAGGTTTTAGTCATTTGATACAGTAGCCCCAGAAAATTCAGTCTCATCCCCTGTCTGTTTTCCTCCAGTGAAAGCCTGGAAATGTTCCTTCTCTTTTACATTCTTTTGAATGTCAAGCATCCAGTTAGGTAAGGTATTTGACAAATTAAAATTATTTCAATCTTTACTTTCTCTACCTTGAAGAAGTCTAAGATGAAAATCTGAGATGTAAGTTTTTCTGTTGGAATAGGGAGTGGAGCAGTCAAAATAAAGTTCTTGGTTTGAAGTTATTCAGATGATGATTTTAGGACAATAGTGATTTCCTATGAGAGAATTCTTAAACTGTTAGTCTCTCAGTCATTGTCTGACTCTTTGCAACCCCATACACTATAGCCCACCAGGCTCTTCTTTATGGAATTTTCCAAACAAGAACACTAGAGTGGGTTGCCATTCTTTTTTTTCAGGGGATCTTCCTGATCCAGGGATCAAACCTGGGTCTCCTGCATTGCAGGAGCCTTACCGTCTGACAGAATTCTTAGTTGTCATATTTATCTGACTTAGAGTTTGGGGCAAATGCATCATCTAATAGTACATTTATCATTTTATTTACTATTTATTTAAATCAAGTGTTTATTCTGTATATATTAATTAGTTCTATGCAGTATTTAGATATGTCCTATCTTCTGCCAATTATTAATTTGGCTTCCCTGGTAGCTCAGATGCTAAAGAATCTGCAATGCAGGAGACCCGGATTTAATCCCTGGGTCAGGAAGATCCTTTGAAGAAAGGAAAGGCAACCCACTCCAGCATTCTTGCCTGGGAAATCCCATGGACAGAGGAGCCTGATGGGTTATAGTCCATGACACTGCAAAAAGTCAGACACGACTGAGCAACTAACACTTCATTTATCTTCTGCCCAATTATTAAATAAAAATTTTAATTATAAATAAAATCTGTCCCTACCTTAATGTAAAATTTTGAAATTGTATATTTTAAAAAGGTATTATTATGATTCATGTTGGTACTATTACTCTATACAGCAAAGCTAGCTTTTATTAAAAATTCTGTGAGTAATATAGCTTGTCAGTTTAAGCTGGGAAAAATGAATGACCAAATAGACAAAATCAGACAAACAATAAAGCTCTCTGTTCAAAAGACACTTTCAGGTATGTGATGAAGCATTATTTTATGTGCCACTGAAACTGTATATTATAAAGATAAAGCAAACTCTTAAAGAACCAGTGCCCAGAGCCAAGAGAGGAAAGGAGAGACAGAAAGAGAGATCTCATACCTACAGCAAGTCAGCATGTTGATATATCTGAGGGCTCTGAAGTAGTTAGTACTTGATTCAAGGCAGAAGTGGAGTTTCTCCACTCTTTATCTTCAAGTAAAGACGAATGGGCTTTCATAATGGACCTTGCTCTGACAATGGGAATAAATGACTGTGATATTCGAACACTTTCAAGGAGACCCAGAGATTCAATATGCAAAGTCTTTCATTTTATCATTGAAAGTGCAGCCTTGGATTATTACTGACAGCCAAGATGCAGTTAAAGTAAAGGTCATGCAGACTATTGACAATAATAAATTTTAAGATTTGGTATCTTTTTGCTGAGGCCTTCTCCAAGTCATTTATCAAAAAAAAAAAAAAAAAGATAAAGAAAAGGAAAAAAAGAAAAGAAAAGAAGTATTACTTTGCCCTGGTACAGTTTAAAACATATGTATTTTCCAGATTATTTCTGAATAAACACTAAAAAAATTATAGTTTATAAAATGTGTTAATAAAACCATTGCTTAAATTCCTGAGTAAGGTTATTAAATTTTATAAAAGCTGGTATAACAATGTAACTGAACTTCATAAATTTATGGATTTTGATAAAGATTGACTGCATATAGTAGTATAAAGCTTATTTTTTAATTGTATATGCTTGGGGTTAACTGGTCCTCCATTTTTTACTATTTAATTATTTATTAAATATTTCTTCTAAGAACAACAAAATATAGAATTTAAATTCAGTCCTAAAATTATCATTGAAGTGTTCATAGTTATAGTGTATGAAGACATAGAAAATGATATATTATTTTCATCTTAATCAAAACTTGTCTTCTTAGGGTAGTGATATATTTCTATTAACAAACCTATTTTCTAAAATTATACTTGAATAAACTTTAAGAATTAACTTTTATGATTATCAATTTTCTTCCTCATTTGCACTGCCCTTTACTTCAGTTGTAATTTTTCAGTTCCCTCCATTCTCCATTCTTACAATGCATATATTTTTTGATTTATTGCAATATAGGAAAAACTAGTTTGGTTTAAGATTTATTTATTTATTTGAAAGAATATCTTAGAGAATCTAATCTTTATGATTATATAGGCTTCTGTATTTGCTTTAGTTCCCCCAATGCACAATTTTTGGCACTACCAGAGAGAAAATTGTCAGAACTGTTGTTTATGCATAGGATATGATTTGTGGCCATGAAAATTATGTGACAGGACAAGCAGCTGGGGGACTTCAGCCATCTGATTATTTAATTTATCATATTCCTTTAGCACTGTCACAATTGAAGAAAATAAAGGAAAGCTTTCTAAGTAGAAGCCGACTTCTAGCAGGAACACAGATTAATAATAATATCCTCTGCTCCCAAACTAGCAAAACCCTAGGAAAAAGAAATCAAAGCAAAAATAAACAAATGGGTCCTAGTTAACCTTAAAAATTTTGCACAGCAAAGGAAATAGGCAAATGATACATAAAACTCAATATCAAAATAACAAACAATCCAAGTGAAACTGGATAGAAGACCTGGATAGACATTTTTTCAAAGATATACATATGGCCAACAGGCACATGAAAAAATGCTCAGCACTGCAGCCACTGTAGAAAATAGTATGGAGCGTCCTCAAAAAACTGAAAGTAGACATAGCCCATGATCTATCAATATCACTGTTGGGTATATACCCCTAAAAACTCCCGCACTAATTTGAAAAAAATGCATGTACCCTAATGTTCATAAAGTATAATTTACAATAGTTAAGATATGGAAGAAACCTAAGTGTCCATCAACAATGAAAGGATAAAGAAGAAATGTGTGTGTGTGTGCATGTGTAATGAAGTATTAGCCATTAAAAAGAATGAAATTTTGCCATTTGCAACAACATGGATGGACCCAGAGAGTTTTATATTTAGTGAAATATGTTAAAGGAAGACAACTATTCTATGTTATCACTAATATGTGGAATCTAAAAAATAAATGTATATAACAAAACAGAAATGGATTTATATATAAATAACAAATTAGTGCTGCCCAGTGGGAAGAGGGTTGATGGGAGAGGTAAGCTATCAGTATGTGATTAATTGACATGAACTATTATGCATAAAATAGATAAGAAACAAGGATATATTGTACAACATAAGAATCACTATGGAGTACAATTAAAACTAATATAATATTGTAAATCAATTATACTTCATAAAAAAAGTAAAAAGGAAAATCAACACTTTGACTTGTATAAATATATAATAAATGAATAAAGATAAATAAAGGCACAGAGGTAAACTTGGCCAAATTTACAGAGATATGAGGGGCAGGGCCAGAATTCATAGTCTGGAAACTTGAAATATTTGGAGCTTAGATACTTAGCTCTTCAGTTCTATGTTGCTTCATCAATTAAGGCATGGTATTTTAGTTGATAAATTGACATTTCAAAATGACTGATGAGAATGTTGATGACACTGTTGAATGCGTGCATACAGAATGGCATCAAAGCCAAGACAGTGCTTGAAGCCGGATTTTAAGGTGTTTTTTTTGCCTCTGTACTTTATGTGATATTGGTTAAATTAGCTCCTGTGAAATCAGTTTCCTTATTAATACACTGAGGGTGTTTTTAGCTCCTCATAATCTTGTTAGGATTGAACTATAGACAATGTCTGATTACTAACCTATTTGTAAACACAGTAGCTATTTTTATTAAAATTTAAAATTATAGATTAATGTTGAATATTTATTGAAACTATGTGAACATATTTTCTAAAATACAAATCCTAGAGCTGCAAACCTTAGCATTTTAGCATTAGAATTCATGTTTTATTTTATGATAAAACTTCTTTGCATTATTGTACCTTTTCATTTAAAGAAGTTTTGTCCCTACTGAGGGCTGAAGCCTTCTTTATATTATATACATGACACAAGCAAGGGTCATACTTTTTAGCTATAATGTCTAGATGTATCAAGTTCTGATGAATCAATGGGAACCACTCTTTTCTGACCATAATACTTCTTGAACAATTAACTAGAAGAAAAAATAACACACACACATTCAAGTCTATTTTATTTTACAATGGTCTGACATCAAAATGTTCTAATTGAAGATTTCTAATTTTTAAAAAAGAAATGTGTAAATGAGGTTATTCATTTTATATGTCCATATCAAGTGGTCAGAAAAACCTTATTTGATTTATTCATTTATCACTTACTGAATACTGAGATTTGATACACTTGGTTCTTCACCATAGAGTGTTCACTCTTCATCATTAAATACATGTGGTTATTAACAAGGATAATGATGAAATAATGATGTACTATTTATTATTTGCTATATGTTAAGAATGTTGATTAATTCTAACAAAATTCTTGTGAGTTAAGTACCATTACAGCATTTTTACCGGTGGGGAAACCGAGACTTAAAGCAGTTTAATGTGTAATGTCCTATCCAAAGCTGGGATCCATATGACCATTGTCATCAAATCTGCTAATTAACTTGAAAGATACTGGCTAACCAGAATGTTTAGCTGTTCTTTTGTCATATTATTATTATTTTCCACTCTTCATCAGTAAGAGAAAATAATGATTTGGAGTTTACCTAAAAATTACAAGTTATTTATTCAGCATCACCATTCCAATCTTACACTATATTTACTAAAAATGTGTTTTTGCCCCATATCCCTCCATGTCAAATGTAATTCACACGCATGATTTAAACTGATGCTATATGTTGTACCTAGGAGTTGAGGGTTCCCTTCTAATTGCACGGCTGTGTTGGGCAGCTATGACTTCACATGTTTTTATCTAATATTTGCATACTTAATAAGAGTGTTAGCACATATATACGATGGAATAATATTCACCATAGAATGGAATGAAATAGTGCCATTTGCAGAGATGTAGACAGATCTAGAGACTGTCTACTGAGTGGAGTAAGTGAGAAAGAGAAAAACAAATATCATATAATATTGCTTAAATGTGTAATCTAGAAAAATGGTTCATATGAACATTTTTGCAAAGCAGAAATAGAGACACAGATACAGAGAACAGACTTGCAGATACCAAAGTGGGGAATGCAGGATGGGATGAATTAGGAAAAAAGATTGACATATACACATTACTGTGCATAAAATAGATAAAACTAATGAGAACCTACTATATAGCACAGAGAACTCTACTCAATGCTCTTTGGTGACTTAAATGGGAAGGAAATCTGAAAAAGAGGAATGTATGTATACATATAGCAGATTCACTTTGCTGTACAGCAGAAACTAACAAAACATTGTAAACTAACTATATGCCAATACATTAAAAAAAAAGTTTTAAGTGCGAGGAAATACTTTTCAAGTTCTTTAGAAACGCAGAAGGCAGTTATGTTGCTTTATGCACTACTGTATTTCTAAAAATGAAACAAACATTTGTTCATTAATTCTTCCAGCACCTGTGTCTTTTTTTTTCAGTAATTCTTCTAGCACTGTTTTCCCAAACAAATCAGTAGTTTAATCACTTTGAACAAGTTATGGAAGAGTGATTTTTATTTTCAGATGTTACTAAACTTGGAAATAAATGTATTCTAAATTACTGATTGAAAGATGTGATGCAAGGCATATATCATCTAAATCTCAAAGAAATTGACCAGTAAAGGAACGGCTCTGGCAATTAGGTCTAGCCTTCACTTCTGATTGCACACCCATACTGAGAGCACATGATACTTCATGTTGTATCATGGCACATCCATTCTTGAGATGTTAATGCTGGGTGCCTTCACCAATAGGAATAAATCTTATTTATTAGCACTCAGTTGTAGGTTTATTAGCTTGTTTTCCTGTGTTATTTTGTTGTTTCTGGTGTTGTTGTCTAGGGTATTTTCCATATTCATGACTGTGATTCATCCTTTGAATAATCTTTTCAATATTTGGAGAAATTCCTATATATTCAATCTGACATGCTCCTAACATAGAAAAGTCAGAGCTAAGTACCCATTCCCCTTTACAGTGAAATCATGCATATGTGACAATTTCCCATGAGAACACCACATAAAGAATTTAATTCAGAAGTGACCAATGTGAAGAAATAGGCTTTTCTAGGACAAGTTTGCTGGCAAGATGAGGAGCAGATTATCAGCACTTAGTGGTGTCAGAGTTATCTGTAGAGAGGACAAATTCTCAGTATTAGCAAACCTAGTTCCACATCAATGGTAGCAGCAGTAGTGAGTGCAGTAAAACATTGATTCCTTCAAACTTCCAAGAAGTTCTGAACACTGCTTAATATAATTTAATAAATCAGTTTACTGATTAAACTATCCATATTTAATTTGTATATTTAAAAAAATTTTTTTAATTGAAGGATAATTGCTTTACAGAATTTTGTGGTTTTCTGTCATACATCAACAAGAATCAGCCATAGGTACACTCATGTCCCCTCCTCCCTCCCAAACATCCCTCCCATCTCCCTCCCCATCCCACCCTTCAGCCTGTCACAGAGCCCCTGTTTGAGTTCCCTGAGTCATACAGCAAATTCCTATTGGCTATCTATTTTACATATAGTATTGTAAATTTCCGGAGAAGGCAATGGCACCCCACTCCAGTACTCTTGCTTGGAAAATCCCATGAACAGAGCAGCCTGGTAGGCTGCAGTCCATGGGGTCGCTAGGAGTCAGACACGACTGAAGCGACTTAGCAGCAGCAGCAGCAGCAGCAGCAGCAAGTCGCTTCAGTCGTGTCCGACTCTGTGCGACCCCATAGACGGCAGTCCACAAGGCTCCCCCATCCCTGGGATTCTCCAGGCAAGAACACTGGAGTGGGTTGCCATTTCCTTCTCCGATGCATGAAAGTGAAAAGTGAAAGTGAAGTCACTCAGTCGTGTCCAACTCCTAGCGACCCCATGGACTCCAGCCTTCCCAGCTCCTCCATCCACGGGATTTTCCAGGCAAGAGTATTGGAGTGGGGTGCCATTGCCTGCTCCCTATACATCGCCCCTTCTCCATCCTCCCCTTCCCCCACATCCATTGGTCTGTTCTCTATGTCTGTTTCTCCACTGTGGGCCCTGAAAATAAATTCATCAGTGCCATCTTATTAGATTCCATATATATGTGTCAATATACGATATTTATATTTCTCTTTCTAACTTAACTTCACTCTATAGGCTCTAGGTTCATCCACCTCATTAGAACTAACTCAGATGTGTTCCTTTTTATGGCTGAGTAGTATTCCATTGTATATATGCACCACAGTTTCTTCATCCATTCATCTGTCAATGGATATCCAAGTTGCTTTCATGTTCTAGCTACTGTAAATAGAGCTGCAATGAACAATGGGGTACATGTGCCTTTTTCTATTTTGGTTTCCTCAGGGTAAATGACTAGGAGTGGGATTGATGGGTCATATGGTGGTTTTATTCCTAGTTTTGTAAGGAATCTCCAACTGTCTTCCATAGTGGCTGTATCAATTTACATTCCCACCAGCAATGCAAGAGTGTTCCCTTCTCTCCACACCCTCTCCAGCATTTGCTTGTAGACTTTTTGATGATGGCCATTCTGACTCGTGTGAGGTGGTATCTCATTGTAGTTTTTCTTTGCATTTCTCTAATAATGAGTGATGTTGAGCATCTTTTCATGTGTTTTTTAGCCATCTGTATGTCTTCTTTGGAGAAATGTCTCTTCAGGTTTCTTTCTCACTTTTTGATTGGATTGTTTGCTTTTCTGGTATTGAGTTGTATGAGCTGCTTGTATATTTTGGAAATTAATTCTTTGTCAGTTGTTTCCCTTGCTATTATTTTCTGCCATTCTGAGGGTTGTCTTTTCACCCTGTTTATAGTTTCCTTTGCTGTGCAAAAGCTTTTAAGTTTAATTAGATCCCACTTGTTTATCTTTGTTTTTATTTTCATTACCCTAGGAACTGGGTCATAGAGGATTTTGCTTTGATTTATGTCATTAAATGTTGTACCTATGTTTTCCCTAAGAAGAAATGGAGTAGCCATCATGGTCAACAAAAGAGTCCGAAATGCAGTAATTGGATGCAATCTCAAAAATGACAGAATGATCTCTGTTCGTTTCCAAGGCAAATCATTCAATATCACAGTAATTCAAGTCTATGCCCCAACCAGTAATGCTGAAGAAGCTGAAGTTGAATGGTTCTATGAAGACCTACAAGACCTTTTAGAACTAACACCCAAAAAAGATATCCTTTTAATTATAGGGGACTGGAATGCAAAAGTAGGAAGTCAAGAAACACCTGGAGTAACAGGCAAATTTGGCCTTGGAATACGGAATGAAGCAGGGCAAAGACTAATAGAGTTTTGCCAAGAAAATGCACTGGTCATAACAAACACCCTCTTCCAACAACACAAGAGAAGACTCTATACATGGACATCACCAGATGGTCAACACCGAAATCAGACTGATTATATTCTTTGCAGCCAAAGATGGAGAAGCTTTATACAGTCAGCAAAAACAAGACCAGGAGCCAACTGTGGCTCAGACCATGAACTCCTTATTGCCAAATTCAGACTTAAATTGAATAAAGTAGGGAAAACCACTAGACCATTCAGGTATGACCTAAATCAAATCCTTTATGATTATACAGTGGAAGTGAGAAATAGATTTAAGGGCCTACATCTGATAGATAGAGTGCCTGATGAACTCTGGAATGAGGTTTGTGACATTGTACAGGAGACAGGGATCAAGACCATCCCCATGGAAAAGAAATGCAAAAAAGCAAAATGGCTGTCTGGGTAGGCCTTACAAATAGCTGTGAAAAGAAGAGAAGGGAAAAGCAAAGGAGAAAAGGAAATGTATAAACATCTGAATGCAGAGTTCCAAAGAATAGCAAAAAGAGATAAGAAAGCCTTCTTCAGCGATCAATGCAAAGAAATAAAGGAAAACAACAGAATGGGAAAGACTAGAGATCTCTTCAAGAATATCAGAGATACCAAGGGAACATTTCATGCAAAGATGGGCTCGGTAGAGGACAGAAATTGTATGGACCTAACAGAAGCAGAAGATATTAAGAAGAGATGGCAAGAATACACAGAAGAACTGTACAAAAAAGATCTTCACCACCCAGATAATCACGATGGTGTGATCACTCACCTAGAGCCAAACATCCTGGAATGTGAAGTCAAGTGGGCCTTAGAAAGCATCACTATGAACAAAGCTAGTGGAGGTGATGGAATTCCAGTTGAGCTATTTCAAATCCTGAAATATGATGCTGTGAAAGTGCTGCACTCAATATGCCAGCAAATTTGGAAAACTCAGCAGTGGCCACAGGACTGGAAAAGGTCAGTTTTCATTCCAATCCCAAAGAAAGGCAATGCCAAAGAATGCTCAAACTACCGCACAATTGCACTCATCTCACACGCTAGTAAAGTAATGCTCAAAATTCTCCAAGCCAGACTTCAGCAATATGTGAACCATGAACTTCCTGATGTTCAAGCTGGTTTTAGAAAAGGCAGAGGAACCAGAGATCAAATTGCCAACATCTGTGGAATCATGGAAAAAGCAAGAGAGTTCCAGAAAAACCTCTATTTCTATTGACTATACCAAAGCCTTTGACTGTGTGGATCACAATAAACTGTGGAAAATTCTGAAAGAGATGGGAATACCAGACCACCTGATCTGCCTCTTGAGAAATTTGTATGCAGGTCAGGAAGCAACAGTTAGAACTGGACATGGAACAACAGACTGGTTCCAAATAGGAGTAGGAAAAGGAATAGGAAAAGGAGTTCGTCAAGGCTGTATATTGTCACCCTGTTTATTTAACTTATATGCAGAGTACATCATGAGAAACGCTGGACTGGAAGAAACACAAGCTCGAATCAAGATTGCTTGGAGAAATATCAATAGCCTCAGATATGCAGATGACAACACCCTTATGGCAGAAAGTGAAGAGGAACTAAAAAGCCTCTTGATGAAAGTGAAAGTGGAGAGTAAAAAAGTTGGCTTAAAGCTCAACATTCAGAAAACGAAGATCATGGCATCTGGTCCCATCACTTCATAGGAAATAGATGGGGAAACAGTGGAAACAGTATCAGACTTTATTTTTCTGGGCTCCAAAATCAGTGCAGATGGTGACTGCAAGCCACGAAATTAAAAGACACTTACTTCTTGGAGGGAAAGTTATGACCAACCTAGATAGCATATTCAAAAGCAGAGACATTACTTTGCCAACAAAGTTTCATCTAGTCAAGGCTATGGTTTTTCCTGTGTTCATGTATGGATGTGAGAGTTGGACTGTGAAGAAGGCTGAGTGCCGAAGAATGATGCTTTTGAACTTTGGTGTTGGATAAGACTCTTGAGAGTCCCTTGGACTGCAAGGAGATCCAACCAGTCCATTCTGAAGGAGATTAGCCCTGGGATTTCTTTGGAAGGAATGATGCTAAAGCTAAGACTCCAGTAGTTTGGCCACCTCAAGTGAAGAGTTGGCTCATTGCAAAAGACTCTGATGCTGGGAGGGATTGGGGGCAAGAGGAAAAGGGGATGAAGAGGATGAGATGGTTGGATGGCATCACTGACTCAATGGTCGTGAGTCTCAGTGAATTCCAGGAGTTGGTGATGGACAGGGAGGCCTGGCGTTCTCCGATTCATTCGGTCGCAAAGAGTCGGACACGACTGAGCGACTGATCTAATCTGATCTGATTTGATGTTTTCCTCTAAGAGTTTTATAGTTTCTGTTCTTACATTTAGGTTTTTAATCACTTTGATTTTATCTTTTTGTATTAGGTAGTGTTCTAATTTCATTCTTTTGCATGTAGCTGTCTAGTTTCATCACTTATTGAAGAGGCTATCTTTGCCCCACAGTATATTTTTGCCTCCTTTGTCAAAAATAAGATATCCAGAGGTGCATGGGTTTATCTCTGGGTTCTCTATCTTGTTCCATGGGTCTATATTTCTGTTTTTCTGCCAGTACCATACTGTCTTGATGACTGTAGCTTTGTAGTATAGCCTGAAATCAGGAAGGTTGATGCCTCCAGCTCCATTGTTTTTTCTCAAGACTGCTTTGGCTATTTGGGATCCTTTGTGTTTCCATATGAATTGTGAAATTTTTTGTTCTAGATCTGTGAAAAATGCCATTAGTGATTTGATAGGGATTGCATTGAATCTTCAGATTGCATTTGGTAAGATAGTCATTTTCACAATTTTGATTCTTCCTACCCAGGAACATGGATTATCTCTTCATCTGTTTATGTCATCTTTGATTTCTTTCCTCAGTGTCTTATAATTTTCCACATACAGGTCTTTTGGCTCCTTATGTAGGTTTATTCCTAAATATTTTATTTTATTTTTTGTTGCAAAGGCAAATGGGATTAATTCCTTAATTTCTTTGATTTTCCATTGTTAGTATATTGGAATGCAAGTGATTTCTGTGTATTGACTTTGTATCCTGCAACTTTGCTGAATTCACTGATTAACTCTAGTAATATTCTGATAGTTAATTTTGGGTTTTCTATGTATAGTATCACGTCATCTGCAAACAGTGAGAATTTTACTTCTTTTCTTATCTGGATTACTTTCATTTCTTTTTCTTCTCTCATTGCCATAGCTAGGACTTCCAAAACTATGCTGAATGATAGTGATGAGAGCAGACACCCTTATCTTATTTGTGACCTTAGAGGGAATGCTTTTAGTTTTTCACCATTTAAAATAATGTTTGTTGTGGGCTTTTCATGTATGGCCTTTACTATGTTGAAGTAGGTTCCATCTACGCCAATTTTTTGAAATGTTTTTATCATAAATGGATGCTGAATTTTGTAAAAGGCTTTTTCTGCATCTGAGATGATCATGATCATAAGGTTTTTATCTTTCAATTTGTTAATATGGTGTATCACATTGATTGATTTGCATATATTGAAGAATCCTTGCATCCCTGGAATAAACACAACTTGATCATGGTGTATGAGCTATTTAATGTGTTGTTGAATTCTGTTTGCTAGAATTTTGTTGAGGATTTTTGCATCTATGTTCATCAGTGATATTGGCCTGTAGTTTTCTTTTTTCATGTTGTCTCTGCATGGTTTTGCTTTCAGGGTGATTGTGTCCTCACAGAATGAGTTTGGAAGTGTTCCTTCCTCTGCAATTTTTTGGAAGTTTCAGAAAAGTGGTCATTAAGTCTTCTCTAAATGTTTCATAGAACTCCCCTGTGAAGAGATCTGGCCCTGGGCTTTTGATTTTTAGGGAGATTTTTTATCACTGTTTTAATTTCAGTGTTTGTAATTCGGTTGTTCATAATTTCTATTTCTTCCTGGTTCAGTCTTGGGAGGTTGACATTTTCTAAGATTCTGACCATTTACTTTAGGCTGTCTGTTTTATTAGCATATAGTTGCTGATAATATTCTCTTATGATCCTTTGTATTTCTGTGTTGTCTGTTGTAACCTCTCCCTTTTCATTTCTAATTTTGTTGATTTTATTTTTCTCCCTTTTTTTCTTGGTGAGTCTGGCTACAGGTTTGTCAATCTTGTTTATCTTCTCAAAGAAACAGCTTTTAGTTTTATTAATCTTTGCTATTGTTTCCTTCATTTCTTTTTCACTTATTTCTGCTCTGATCTTTATGATTTCTTTCCTTCTGCTGATTTGGGGGGGGGGTTGTTCTTCTTTTCCTAGCTGCTTTAGATGTAGAGTTAGCTTGTCTATTCAATACTTTTCTTGTTTCTTGAGGTATGATTGTATCACTATAAACTCCCTCTTAGAACTGCTTTTGATGAATCCCACGGTTTTGGGTCACCGTGCTTTCATTGTCATTTGTTTCTAGGGATCTTTTGATTTCCTATCTTATTTCTTCAGTAGTATCTTTGTTATTTAGTAACACATTGTTTAATATCCATGCATTTGTGTTTTTTGCATTTTTCCTGTAGTTGATATCTAGTCTCATAGTGTTGTGGTCAGAAAAGATACTTGACAAAATTTCAATTTTCTTAAATTTACTGAAGCTTGACTTGTGATCCAAGATGTGGTCTATCCTAAAGAATGTTCCATGAGCACTTAGAAGATATTGTATTCTTCTGCATGTTGATGGAAAGTCTTGAAGATATCAATTAGGTCCATTTGGTCTAATGTCTCATTTAAGGTTTGTGTTTTCTTACTGAATCTCTGTTTTGGTGATCTGTCCAGTGACGTAAGTGGTGTGTTAAAAGCCCCTGCTATTATCAACTTCCCCTCTTAGGCCTCTTAATGTTTGCTTTATGTTTTGAGGTGCTTGTAGGTTAGGTGCATAGGTATTTACAACTGTTGTGTCTTCTTCTTGAATTGATCCCTTGATCATTATGTAATGTCCTTCTTGGTCTCTTATATTCTTTATTTTAAATTCTATTTTGCCTGAAATAATGATTGCTACTCTGGATTTCTTTTGGTTTTCATTCGCATGGAAAATCTTTTTCTATCCTTTTACTTTCAGTCTGTATGTGTTTTTAGGTCTGAAGAGGGTCTACTGTAGCAGCATATATGGGGTCTTGTTCTTGTATCCATTCAATCAGTCTGTATCTTTTGGTTGGTGCATTTAATTCATTTACATTTAAGGTAATTATTGATGCATATGATCCTATTGGCATTTTCTTGATTGTTTTTTTTTTTTTTTAGGTTTTTCTTTTCTCTGGTGTTTACTGGCTATATAAGTCCCTTTAGTATTTGTTGCAAGGCTGGTGTGGTGGAGATGGATTCTCTTAACTTCTTGTCTGTAAAGCTTTTGATTTCTCCATCAATTTTGAACGAGATCTTTGCTGAGGTAGTAATCTTGTTTGTAGAATTTTCTCTTTTGATTCTTTAAATGTATCCTGCCATTCCCTTCAGGCCTGCAAAGTTTCTGCTGCAAGATCTGCTATTAATCATATAGGTTTTTCCTTGTATGTTACTTGTTGCATGTCCCTTGCTGCTTTTAATATTCTTTCTTTGTGCTTAATCTCTGTTAGTGAGAAGGCAATGACAACCCACTCCAGTACTCTTGCCTGGAAAATTCCATGGACGGAGAAGCTTGGTAGGCTACAGTCCATGGGGTTGCGAAGAGTCGGACACGACTGAGCGGCTTCACTTTCACTTTTCACTTTCATGCCTTGGAGAAGGAAATGGCAACCCAGTCCAATGTTCTTGCCTGTAGAATCCCAGGGATGGGGGAGCGTGGTGGGCTGCCGTCCATGGGGTCGCACAGAGTCGGACATGACTGAAGCAACAGCAGCAGCAGCAATGTCTATTAGCTTGATTAATATACGTCTTGATGTGTTTCTACTTGGGTTAATCTTGTTAGGGACTCTCTGCACTTCTTGGACTTGACTATTTCCTTAACTTCCCATGTTGGGGAAGTTTTCAACTATAATTTCTTCAAAAATTTTCTCAGTGCCTTTCTTTTTTCTTCTTCCTCTGGGACCCCTTTAACTCAAATGTTGATGTGTTTAATATTGTCTCAAAGTCTCTGAGACTATCCTCAATTTTTTTCATTCTTTTCCCTTTAGTCTGCTCTTCAGAAGTCATTTCCATCATTCTATCCTCCTGCTCACTTATCTGTTCCTCTTCCTCAGTTATTTTCCTATTGTTTCCTTCCAGAGTATTTTTAATTTCAGTAATTGTGTTACTCATTGCTGTTTGCTTATTCTTTATTTCTTCTATCCTTGGTGATTGTATTAACTGTGTTAAAAGTTTCTTGCATTTTCTCCATTCTATTTTCAA
Organism: Bos javanicus; assembly: GCF_032452875.1. Taxonomy (NCBI): domain Eukaryota; kingdom Metazoa; phylum Chordata; class Mammalia; order Artiodactyla; family Bovidae; genus Bos; species Bos javanicus. The sequence goes on along the minus strand of NC_083884.1, from coordinate 24,970,854 downwards.
GTATTTCAAGCATCTTTACTATCATTATTCTGAATTCTCTTTCAGGGATATTGTTTATTTCCTCTTTATTTATTTGGTCTTATGAGTTTCTACCTTGCATTTTTCATTTGTGCTGTATTTCTTTGTATTTTCATCATTTTTTTTTCTAACTTGCTCCACTTGAGGTCTACTTTTCCCAGGCTCTGGGGTTGTATTACTTCTTCCTTCTGGTTTTTGCCCTTAGAGGGAAATGTTGGCTGGGTGGTTTGTGTTGATTTCCTGTTAGGGGTGAATTGTGCCTGTGTTCTGATTACAGGGAGTTTAGCCTGCCCCTCTGGAGGCCTGGGGTCTTCTGCTGTCACCTAGATGTTGCTTTGTAGGAGTTGTTCCATATCTTGATGAGTTTTTGATGTATTTGTGGGGAAGCTAGTGTTCTCACCTTCTTACTTCTCCACCATCTTCTTCCATCTCCCTAATTTGTAGATTTTTCAAAACATTTTTTTTCTAAGAACCTTATGTAGTTTTGTTTGTATGTATGTACACTTGCTTTTAGGGGCTTTGCTAGTGGCTCCTTTGGCAAAGACTCTGCTTGCAATCCAGGAGACCCAAGTTCCACCTCTAGATTGGGAAGATCCCCTGGAGAAGGAAATGGCAACCCATTCTACTATTTTTGCCTGGGAAATCCCATGGACAGAGTAGCCTGGTGGGCTACAGTCCATAGGGTCACAAACAGTTGAACACAGCTTAGTAACTACTCAACCACTGTGCTTTCTTATAAGTTGAGTAGAATAGGTTCTGAGTTGTATGTGGGACTGATAATATACATGAAAAGAAAACTTACAGGATATAAAATTTGGGGAACATGATTGTCTTCTGTCAAACTTTTGTAAGCATTGATTACATTCTTTCAAGCATTTTTGCTGCCTCCACATTTTGAAGACAATAAAACTGTGACCAGGAAGTGTCTCTTAACATCCAGATTCTTTCATTAATTTTCCTGTTGAATGCAGGACGATTTTCAACTTGAATGCTACTCTATTATTTTTAAACTGGCAAATTCATAGTTGTGTTTTATATAATAACCTTCCAAAAATTTGTCAAGTTTCTCTGTTATGAACACTCTTAATTCTTATATTGGGGCTCTATTTGCTTTCCTCAATTATAATTGCTCTTTCCATTATTTTTTCTTCCTCTCATATCTTTTTTCTTCATTCTAGCAAAGAAGGAAAGTTGATTATCAACAACATTAATTTTTTTCTTCATCATATCTTATTTTAAATATCTCCATAAGAATTTTATTCTGGTAATCAAAACAGGGTATCATTTTCAATAGTTATATACCCTATGACAGATATAAGTTCTATCTTCTACTGAAATCTTTATATTAATTCATATAAGAAGCTCTTTTAGCTGAAAGTATATAACATTATGTACAAATATGACACAAAAATGCTATAGTATATTTCATCTATGACAAGAATAATAAAAACACCCAGTATATAGGTTTTAGTGCCCCAAAAAAAGCATTAAATAATTTGCTAGTTTTCTAATGACTCTGAAGATCTTCTTTCTCTGGACAAAAAAAAAAAATCAGGGTCCAACAAGAGGCCCTGACCTATATACATTCTGAAGAATCATGTGAAGCATCATAATCACCACTTCTGCCTCAGAGAAATGGAATTTATAAGATACCTTCAGAAATACATTTGTATGAATTAGCTTCTAGTTAGAATCACGGTTTGAGGAAGAAGTTGCTTGTATCGTTTTCTTAAAATATTTTGATAGTCTTTAGGAATAGCTACCTATTTTAAAGTCTGTATGGCATTGCTTACAGGTAGGAAACACATTAGAAATTCCAGTATATGTTGACAGGCATAAGTTTACTTCATAATCTAAGCCTTTGTTAGTCACTCAGTTGTGTTCAACAACTGTAGCCTGCCAGGCTCCTCTGTCCATGAGGATTCTCTAGGCAAGAATACTGGAGTGGGTTGCCACGCCCTCCTCCAGGGTATCTTGTTGACCCAGGGATTAAATCCAGGTCTGCATTGTAGGCAGATTTTTTTTTTTTTTCTTTTTTACTATCTGACCCACCAAGGAAGCTCCCATTCTAAGGCTTAGCAGAAGGTAATTACCTATCTATGTGTTTTTGATATCTTTCAATCTTTTCCCCCTCAATCTCCATTTTAACTTTGCTTTTGCCTTTTTAATCAGGTGAACAAAACAGAGAAGGATTTTACACTCATTGAGCATATAATCTAGTCAGTGAAAGCACTATCAGAAAAATAAATAAATAAGTCATAGTTCAGAGGTTTTAGTATTATAAAGAAAACATTGCAGGATATTAGGAAATTGAGTAGCTCAATGTGTGTGTGTGTGTGTGTGTGTGTAGCACAGTGGCATCTCAGATAGATGCAATTATTAATACTGTTATTCAGGTTTACCTATCACTGAAAAGAGAAGTGGATATCCAAATCCTATCAATTTAGCCAAATAACTGCATAAAGTTACAGATCATAGAATACATAATTCCAGTCCAATTTCCAATATATATTTATTTACTGAGTATTTTCATCTCTTGATGTGGGTCTTCTCCCATCTACATTAAATGTGTCTAATACTCTTAACAGATCAAGAGTAAATACAGAAAAGATCCTATTAGAATTTATCATGTTTCCGTTTCCCCTCCTCAATTAGCACTCAAGTCACAGGAAATTAGTCTCAGCTTTCAAGTCATTTCCAACAATTCTTTTCCTTCTCTTGTTCAAAAACTTTTTTAAAATTATAATATCTGAAGAGATAAAGAATGAGACATAGTATTAGAGGTCAGGGCAGGGGGCATGGGAAATTGAAACATTGCCTAGAATTTAGCATGCAGTCAACAGAAGGATGGCTATTCAGTTTTCTGCTTGGTTGAGATTTTGTTTCTGATCCAGGGATTAGAGAAAGAGGGAAGAAATAAAGGTCTTTCTATCTATTTTCTGGCAGGCAGGCACACTAGCAGAATCATACTGATTGTATGTTTAATCCACTCGCCTTGGCCTTGTAGTTAATGGAAATTCCTCTCATATTCTGACAATAAGTCGACAGTGAGTCCCAGTTCACAGTATTGCACAATTTCATCTTTTAAAGTCTCTTCCTAACTACTTTAGTGAAAGGTGGAGGAGGCTTTTTCAAGGACTACTGGCCAGATGACATTTCAAACTGGAAATAGAAGTACAGTTTTTGAGTTTCCAATATATCTGTGAATTCTGTATAAGAAATAATTTGTTGTACAACAAAACAGATGTGCTACACTCGGACCTCATAGAAAAAACTGAAGAATTAATCTAAATAAATAGGACGTGTATTTGCTGTTTCCATTGCCTCTCTATTACTTTCTCTTTGTTTAACCTGTGTATCATTTATAATCTCTTTCTAATGCACTCTCCAAGTAAGTTATTATGTTAGTAATAGTAGTTTAGTCGCTAAGTCGTGTGTGACTCTTGCGACCCCATGGAGTGTAGCCTGTCAGGCTCCTCTGTCCATGGGATTCTCCAGGCAAGAATACTGGAGTGGGTTGCCATTTCCTTCTCCAAGGCATCTTTCCGACCCAGGAATCGAACCTGGGTCTCCTGCATTGCAGGCAGATTCTTTACTGACTAAGCTATGAGGAAGCCCAAGTTACTATGTTAAAGACATATCAAAGCTACTGAATAAAAGAGAATTTACTTGATGTTTTTAACAGGGTGACATTTTTCTAGGAAATTATTATGTGGAAGAAGTGAATCCTTTTCAAAATTAAAAAAATGCAAAAAATCATACATAAACCAATTGTGCTGTTTGCTATGCAAACAAAGACCTTTTCTTGAAATTAAAAAAAAAATTAAGATATTCATGGAGAATAAACTTTTTTCTGTGCTGTTGCAGGCACTATAATGGGAGTATATAAAACATAACTACTGCCTACAAGGAGCTTTGATTTTCCATTTTGTGTGTCTTTGTTATTTTCATGCATTCTTCAACTTCAAAAGTCACATGTGACTTTTCATGACCTGTCTATTAGCTCTCAGTTTTCCAAGGCAATCCATTCAATATTAAAGTAATCCAAGACTTGCCCAACCACTAAAGCTGAAGAAGCTGAAGTTCTCTGGTTCTAGGAAGACCTACAAGTCTTTCTACATCTAACCCCCCAAAAGATGTCCCATTCATCACAGGGGACTGCCATACAAAAATTAGGAAGTCAAAAGATCCCATGAGGAGCAGGCTGTTTGGCCTTGGATTGCAAAATGAAGCAGGGGAAAAGCTCAAGTGTTTTGCCAAGAGAACACACTGGTCATAGCAAACACCCTCTTCCAACAACACAAGAGACACCTCTACACATGGACATGACCAGATGGTCAATACCAAAATCAGATTGATCATACTCTTTGAAAAGAGTATACTGATTATACTCTTCTCCAAAGATGGAGAAGCTCTATACAGTCAACAAAAACAAGCCTGGGAGCTGACTGTGGCTCAGATCATGAAATCCTTGCTGCAAACTTCAGATTTAAACTGAAGAAAGTAGGGAAAACCGCTAGGCCATTCATGTATGAACTAAATCAAATCCCTTACAATTATACAGTGAAAGTGACAAACAGATTCAAGGGATTAGATCTGATGGAGTGCCTGAAGAACTATGGACGGGGTTCGTGACATTGTATGGGAGGCAGTGATCATGACTATCCACAAGAAAAAGAAATGCAAAAAGGAAAAATGATTGTCTGAGGAGGCCTTACAAATAGCTGTGAAAACAAGAGAAGTGAAAGGCAAAGAAGAAAAGGAAAGATATAAGCATCTGAATGCAGAGTTCAAAAAATAGCGAGGGGAGATAAGAAAGCTTTCCTCAGTGACCAATGCAAAAAAATAGAGGAAAACAATAGAAAAGGAAAAACTAGAGACCTTCTCAAGAAAATTTGAGATACCAAGGGAATATTTCATGCAAAAATGTATACAATAAGGGACACAAATGGTATGGACCTAACAGAAGCAGAAGATATTAAGAAGAGGTGGCAAGAAGGCATAGAAGAACTATACCAAAAGATCTTAATGACCCAGATAACCACGATGGTGTGATCACTCACCTAGATTCAAGTCCTAAAATATGATGCTGTTAAAGTGCAGCACTCAATATGCCAGCAAATTTGGAAACCTCAGCAGTGGCCATAGGACTGGAAAAGATTAATTTTCATTTCAATCCCAAAGAATGGCAATGCCAGAGAATGTTTGAACTACCTCACAATTGCACTCATCTCAGATGCTACCAAAGTAATGCCCAAAAATCTCCAAGAGACTCTTCAACAGTATGTAAACCAAGAACTTCCAGACATTCAAGCTGGATTTAGAAAAGGGAGAGGAAGCAGAGATCAAATTGCCAAACATCCGCTGGATCATACATAAAGCAAGAGAGTTCCAGAAAAACATCTACTTCTGCTTTATTGAGCGTCCCAAAGCCTTTGACTCTGAGGATCAGAACGAACTGTGCTGCTGCTGCTGTTAAGTCACTTCAGTCGTGTCTGACTCTGTGCGACCCCATAGATGACAGCCCACCAGGCTCCCCATCCCTGAGATTCTCCAGGCAAGAACACTGGAGTGGGTTGCCATTTCCTTCTCCAATGCATGAAAGTGAAAATGAAGTCGCTCAGTTGTGTCTGACTCTTCACGACCCCATGGACTACAGCCTACCAGGCTCCTCTGCCCATGGGATTTTCAGGCAAGAGTACTAGAGTGGGTTGCCATTGCCTTCTCCGAGAATGAACTGTGCAAAATACTTAAAGAGATGAGGCTACCAGATCACCTTACCTGCCTCCTGAGAAATTTGTATGCAGGTCAAGAAGCAACAGTTAGAACTTGACATGGAATAACAGACTGGTTCCAAATTGGGAAAGGAGTACGTCAAGGCTGTATATTGTCACTCTGCTTATTTAATTTATATGCAGAGTACATCATGTGAAATACCAGGATGGATGAAACACAAGCTGGAATCAAGATTGTCAGGAGAAATATAAAAAACCTCAGATATGCAGATAACACCACCCTCTTGGCAGAAAGCAGAGAGGACCTAAAAAGCCTCTTGATGAAAGTGAAAGAAGAGAGTGAAAAAGCTGGCTTAAAACTCAACATTCAAAAAACAAAGATCATGGCATCTATTCCCATCGCTTCATGGAAAATAGATGGGGAAACAATGGAAACAGTGAGAGACTTTATTTTGGGGGGTCCAAAATCACTACAGATGGTGACTGCAGCCATGAAATTAAAAACTGCTTGCTCTTGGAAGAAAAGCTATGACCAACCTAGACAGCATAGATAACAAAGATCAGTCTAGTCCAGAGCTATGGTTTTTCCAGTAGTCATGTGGATGTGAGAGTTGGACTATAAAGAAAGCCGTGCGCTGAAGAATTGATGCTTTTGAACTGTGGTGTTGGAGGAGACTCTTGAGAGTCCCTTGGACCACAAGGAGATCAAACCAGTTACTCCTAAAGGAAATCAGTCCTGAATATTCATTGGAAGAACTGAAACTGAAGCTGAAACTCCAGTACTTTGGTAACCTGATGCAACAAACTGACTCATTGGGAAAGACCCTGATGTTGGGAATTTTGAAGGCAGGAGGAGAAGGGGATGACAGAGGATGAAATGGCTGTATGGCAACTGACTAGAGGGATGTGAGTTTAAGTAAGCTCCGGGAGTTGATGATGGAGAGGGAAGTCTGGTGTCTTACAATCAATGCGGTTGCAAAGAGTTGAACACGACTGAGAAATTGAACTGAACTATTAGATCTTAATAGTAAGCTCTTTGAAGATTAAAAACATTTACACCCTTAAGTTCTCGATGTAGGTCCTTAATATGTGCTCTTTGAATGGAATCAAATTTATTTACACTGGTATACCTTCAAAAGAGAATGGCATTATTGAGTGTCCATATATTTGCTCATTTAAGAGGAGTGTTTCTTCCTATGATATATATTTGATATAAATAATTGCATTTATTAAAGTGTAAATATCTGTCTCAAGTTATTTATTATTACTGGAGTTTAGATTTTTCATAAATGTGGTTAAGACATTACAGAATTTTGTTGAGTATATTAGGAAGTCAGCTCATGAATTCTAATTAATCTTAGACATATCTGAATAATTCATAAGTACAATACACACACACACATCATCATCATCAGATTACCTGATGATAACAGCAATGTGCAAAACAAAGGTTAGCTTTATAGAACTTACAAATTATTGGAACTCAGTACTATATTACTATAAAAAGTGAGAGAGGTGCTAATAGAAAAAATCAACAGCATTACATGACTTTTGGAACTTAATTCACATTTTGTAAATTAAATCACAAAAGAAGCCAGTATTCATAATTGGGTGTACATTTTCATAATGACTCAATTTCAAAGTGTGAGAATTGAGCCTTTTCTTCTTAGTAACTGAATTGTTTTCTAAAATGAATAACTTCTGTTTTTAGTTCTGTTAATAAACTGAGGCACAGACGTTTGGTCAAACTTTACAGTGTAAACAACTCAAGGTAAATTATTATATCAGGTTTGCTCCTCTAACTTAATAATTTTATTTTTCTTTATCTTGTCTAATAGTGTTCACTGTTGTATTTTATGCACTTTCAAAGTGTTTTCTATATATTTTGAAAGAAATCAAGGTGTCAGTCATTAAACACCTTGAAATTAAACATTAAGCAGTGGAAAATTTAAAATATAAAATTTAGGTAATCTTTTTAATGAAAAGATATTTTGTGAAACACATTATATGTTAAGAGTAGGATTCATAATAGAAAAATAGAAAAACATCTATTTCTGCTTTATTGACTATGCCAAAGCCTTTGACAGTGTGGATTACAATAAATTGTGGAAAATTCTGAAAGATATGGGAATACCAGACCACCTGACCTGTCTCTTGAGAAACCTGCACGCAGGTCAGGAAGCAACAGTTAGAACTGGACATGGAACAAAAGACTGGTTCCAAATAGGAAAAGGAGTACGTCAAGACTGTATATTGTCACCCTGCTTATTTAAATTATATACAGAGTACATCATGAGAAATGCTGGGCTGGATGAAGCACAAGCTACAGTTAATATTGCCAGGAGAAATATCAGTAACCTCAGGTATGCAGACAACACCACCCTTATGGCAGAAAGTGAAGAAGCACTAAAGAGCCTCTTTATGAAAGTGAAAGAGTGAAAAAGTTGGCTTATAGCTCAACATTTAGAAAACAAAGATCATGGCATCTGGTCCCATTACTTCATGGCAAATAGATGGGGAAACAATGGAAACAGTGGCTGACTATTTTGGGGGGGCTCCAAAATCACTGCAGATGGTGACTACAGCCATGAAATTAAAAGACAATTACTTCTGGGAAGGAAAGTTATGTCCAACCTAGACAGCATATTAAAAAGCAGACATTACTTTGCCAACAAAGGTCCATCTAGTCAAGGCTATGGTTTTTCCTGTGTTCATGTATGGATGTGAGAGTTGGACTATAAAGAAGGCTGAACGCCCAAGAATTGATGCTTTTGAATTGTGGTTTTGGAGAAGACTCTTGAGAGTCCTTGAACAGCAAAGAGATCTAACCAGTCCATCCTAGAGGAGACTGTTCTGGGTGTTCATTGGAAGGACTGACGTTGAATCTGAAACTTCAACACTGTGGCCACCTGATGCGAATAACTGACTCATTTGAAAAGACCCTGATGCTGGGAAAGATTGAAGGCAGGAGGAGAAGGGGACAACAGAGGATGAGATGGTTGGATGGCATCACTGACTCAATGGACATAAATTTGAGTAAACTCTTTGTTGTTGATGGACAGTGAGGCCTGGCCTGTTGCAGTCCATGAGGTTCCAAAGAGTTGGACACGACTGAGGTACTGAACTGAACTGAACTGAAGTGATGTAAATGTTAATCCCACCTAAATCACCCTTATAAGAAACACCCAAAATAATATTTGGCCATATATCTGGGCACCATGCCCCATTCAGGTTGACATATAATATTAAACATCATACCGGCCAGTCTTAGACAGAATGAACAGTTTACTACAAGAAACTTTAAACCCTATTTCTTACATTTCTTTTTTCAGCAGGACAGTAAATGATCTGAAGTGAGAGACCAAAAAGGGATTGATCCACAAGAGCTAAAGTTCTAGTGACTCAGCCAGTGACAGCAAAGTCCAAATTTAATGAGTCTGACTGGTAAGCTGGTGCATTTGTCATTGTTGTTTTTACTATACACCTAGGCTGATGTTATTTACCCATTACATGAGAACAGTTATCATATTGACAAGTATATATTGTGAATAAAATCATTTCACTTATTGGCTTGGATCTGCCTTTCTTTGAGTTTCAGTTATGACCCAAACTGGAAACATGGCCTAAAATCCTTCTGGGAACAGGGCCTTTTCATTTCTCAAATCCATCTCTTGCCATTTCTCCCATTGATCTCTGTTTCAGCTAATTTATAGAAGACAACAATTATTTTCTAACTTAAAAATTTTGAACAATTTACTCTTTTTGCCAGGATACATATAAGCATTCATTACTGGCAAGCATCTTATTTGCCCAATCCAGTCTCAAGACATTGTTCTTGAGAGGACTATACCAGTTCAAAGCCTCACTTAAGTTTTTCTCTCTCTCACAGCCCCTCTTATAGCCATGGTTTTTGTCATAATTTTAAATATATATTTTATCTGTTTAATTGTTTTATACTTTTCTGCTAGCCTGTTTTATTCACTGCTTTATTTTCCAAGCTTGGTACAATTTCTTGTGAGTAATTCTGCAATCACCTTTAACTAATTTATAGTGTATTTTTAAACAACTAACATACCAGGATGTTTTATATATGAAAACTGAGTAGTTATATATATATATATATATATATATATATATATATATATATGCTGAATAGTTTGCCTAATTTTTAGTGATAGAAATAATATTAAAGACCAGCTATTCCTGTTAAATTTTCTTCAGTCCACTAATAAAATGTGAATAATTTTGAATTTTGTCATCCGTGCATTTAATATCCATCATAAAAATATGCCAATTTCAAACTTAATAAACAAGTCTTTTATGCAATTTTCTCCACCCACTTGAATATGTAAATCAGGGGACTTCCAGTTGAAATAATTTGATGAATTTGTTTGTTGAACTCCCTCTCTGTCTCAAATAAGTAGCAATTAAAAAAAATAAAAGAGAGACAACAAGTTAAGAAAACATTGTCAATCTAAGTAGTATAAAATAAACAATTTTGTGAAACAACATAATTAATTATGTAAGTGGTCCAGAAGGTTCAAGCCTGCAAGCACAAAATTGATTGAGAATAAGCAGGTGGATCAAAGGAAAATAAAGAGAATAAATATATTTCATGCAGAACAAAAGACTAATAACAGGCTCAATGATTAAACAAGAACCACAATAAACAAAGGCTTAATATGGCTAAAACTTTTCTGAATTAAAGAAATACATACTCAGTTTGATAGGAATAAAACCACCATATGACCCAGCAATCCCACTCAGGCGTATATCCTGAGGAAACCAAAACTGAAAAAGACACATATGTCCCATTGTTCATTGCAGCACTATTTTCAATAGCTAGGACATGGAAGCAACCTAGATGTCCCTCAATAGATGAATGGATAAAGAAGTTGTGGTACATATACCTGATGGAATATTACTCAGCCATAAAATGGAACATCTTTGAGTCAATTCTAATGAGGTGGATGAACCTAGAATCTATTATATAGAGTGAAATAAGTCAGAAAGGAAGATATATATCATATTCTAATAGGTATATATGGAATCTAGAAAAATGGTGCTGAAGAATTTACTTGCAGGACAGCAATGGAGAAACAGACATAGAGAATAGACTTATGGACATGGTGAAAGGGGAGGAAAGGGTGAGATGTATGCAAAGTGTAGCATGGAAACTTACATTACCATATGTAAAATAGAAAGCCAGTGGGAATGTGCTGTATGGCTAAGGAAACTGAAACAGGGGCTCTGTATCAACCTAGAGGGATGGGATGGGGAGGGAGTTGGGAGGGAGGTTCAAAAGGGAGGGGATATATGTATACCTATGGCTGATTCATGTTGAGGTTTGACAGAAAACAACAAAATTCTGTAAAGCAATTATCCTTCAATAATAAATAAATAAATTTAAAAAATACATATCAGTTTGAAAGTTTATTTTTAGTTCTAAAGGAGACAAATAAAAACACATTCATAACTAGGTACTTGATAATGAAACTATAAAACACCAAAAACACAAAGAAAACTCTTAAAAGTTACCAGACAAAAAACACTTTTTTTCTGCAAAATCACAATGATTATATAACAGCAGGATTTTTTTTTTAATTCATAACAAGAGATCAGAATGGAACATTTCATTCTATATGTTAAGGAATACATACTACAATTCAGAATTAACTTCCCAGCTAAGTTGTTGTACAAAAGTTTGGGCAAATTTTGTATGCTTGTTTGTTTCTAGGAGTAAAGCATAAGAAAGAATCTAAAAAAAATTTTTTTTCTGAAAATTCTTTTTTTTTCTGTTTATTTATTTTACTTTACAATATTGTATCAGTTTTGCCATACATTGATTTGAGTCTGCCATGGGTATACATGTGTTCCCCATCCTGAACCCACCTCGCTCCCCATCCCATCCGTCTGGGTCATCCCACTGCACAAGCCCCAAGCACCCTGTATCATGCATTGAACCTGGACTGGTGATTCATTTCACATATGATAATTTACATGTTTCAATGCCATTCTCCCATATCATCCCACCCTTGCTCTCTCCCACAGAGTCCAAAAGACTGTTTTATACATGTGTCTCTTTTGCTGTCTCACATACAGGGTTATCATTACCATCTTTCTAAATTCCATATATATGCATTAGTATACTGTATTAGTATTTTTCTTTCTGGCTTACTTCACTCTGTATAAAAATTCTTAAAAGTACTGAATGGAAATTATCAAATATAAGTTTAAAAAATAGCTGAAATTTCATTAAAAAAAAAAAAAAAGGATCCCAAATAAACAAGAAGTTAAAAGGAGACAGGAGCCACAGAAATGATGGGGAGGTCTGTGTTTAGTCTGATAAAGAAGAGTCTGGCCTTTGCACAGTGGGCCTGGGACAGGAGAAAAAGGTCTTGAGCTAGAACAGATCAGGAAAATGGTACTGATACTCATCACATCAAGTGTGATTCTTAAAGCTAATGAAAAGACAAATAAATAAAATATCTGGCCAGCCACAGGAAATGAATGCTCAAAGGATACTTTAAAAACAGACTTAAACAATGTTGAGAATTTCAAAGATTATTGGGATAATTATTGCAAACTTAAAAGGTTTATAAATGGACAAAATTAAAAAGGTTAAATATCAAATCAAAAAGAACAGAAACTATGCTATATTTGAAATTATCCTTCATGTTAAAAATGCTTTTAATTGGAGGATAATTGCTTCAGTGTAAATCAGTTCTAAGTATACATATGTTCCCTCCCTCTTGAACCTCCCTCCCACCTTCCCCACCATATCCCAACCCTCTAGATTGTCACAGAGCACCAGGTTGAGCTCCACATATTATACAGCAACTTCCCACTAGTTATCTATTTTATACATGGTAGTGTGTATGTTTCAATGCTCCTCTCTCCAATTAAAAAGAAAAGAAAATAAAAAATTATTTTAACAAAATTATAAGAAAAGCAATGAGATAAATATTCCATGCAAGAAACTAGAATAAAGTAGAGTAAACTTAAGGAAAGTAGAAAAGATGAAATAATAAAGGGAAGAAATGTGTAACAATTTATGATGATTCAACATAGATATTAAGAAAGATAAACACTTGCTCTAAAAGGTTTAAAGAACCTTGGGAAAGAAAACAGTATGCCAATAAATTCTGAAATGTAAGAAGAAATGAAACACTTGTCTAAACCGAAACCAGGGAATTGATAGTAAAAAAATCTACATCTAAAGATACCAAGTCAAGATAGTTTTAGAAACATGTTTTACCAAATCTTCATGAAACACAAAATCCTCATTCTATTTCAGTTTGTTAAAAGACAGAAAATTAGGAAGCATATACATAGTTCTTTTTTATGAGACAAGGATTGTACTGGCATAAAAATTAGTACCAAAAATATGCATTTATGGATTCAAAACAAATAAGCAAACATATAGCAGTCTTATCTACAAAAGCATACACTAATGTCTCCTAAGCAAACTATATGTAAACAAATGTAGAGATTTTTAACAGACATAAAGTGAGTTTGTTATTCAAAAACATGCAATATATCAGATTATTTAAAAGCTATAATCAGATGAATTCAGACTAATATATAAAGACACTTATTCATGATATAAAACCTTTGTAAACTGGGAAGAAAAGCTTAGTCAACTAAAAGAGACTGCTTTATCTTCATGGAGTGTAGAATGTACATCATTCTTAAAGTAAAACTCTAGAAATGCATTAAAGTTAGGAACAAGAAAAAGATGCCTAGTATCACCCCCATTATTGAATATATTACTGAACCCAGATAATATAAGAAAGCAATAAAAAGAAATGCAATATAACAAACATAAAGTTAGTCATTTAAACATAATATGATTGTGAACATATATAATCTAATGAAATCTGGAAGCAATAAGAATTAATCAGAAATTTCAGCAAGGCTGTCAGATATAAGATCAAGATCCAGAAATCAATACCATTTCTATATAACAGCAACAACCAATTTAAAATATAATAATAAAATCTTGTTCTGCAATAACAGCAAAAATTGTAAGTTACCTAGTAATAAATTTAATACAAGGTATTCAAGATATTTATAGAGAAAATTACAAAATGTTACTGAAGGGGAAAAAAAGATCTAAACAAATAGAGAAATATATCCCTTCCCTGTTTGGAAATCCTCTGTATTTTAGAAACGTTATTCTCTGGTTGTAGGTCTACAAATTTGGACAAATTTCAATTAAAACTCCAATTTTTAAGTGGAAATTACAAGTAGATGTAAAATTAAATGGCTAAGAATTGTCAAAAAATGAAGAATAATAAAATGTAAGTAAAATTTAAATTTATTTATTTAAATTTCTTTATTGGGAGATAAAAACAGATACAAAGAATTATGAAGTCAAGAAACTTGGATGCTTTGCTACTGGTAGGGTTATATAGATAATATTCTGAAAGAATGTACCCAGAACCCAGAATAGAGGATGTATATATTGAAACAGTATGTAACAGCATACATTAAAAAAATCAGTACTTGCAAGAATTATGGTGAGACAACTGGCTATATCCTAAAAAGTAAAATATAATTATATACTATATTGTAACAACATACATAAAATTTAAGTTTAAGATATACTAAAAATCTAAACTGAAAACAAATTCTTTAAACTTACATCAGAAACATAGAGAAAGAATCTTTGAATTTTGTTATTATTGTTTAATCAGTAAATCCTGTCTGACTCTTTGCGACTCTGTGGACTGCAGCATGCCTGGCTCCTCTCTCCTCCACTATCTACCAGAGTTTGCTCAAATTCATATCCACTGAGTTACTGATGCTATCTAACCATCTCCTGCCACCCCTTACTCCTTTTACCTTCAATCTTTCCCAACATCAAGGTTTTTGTTTTTCCTAATAAGTCGGCTGTTCCCATCAGTTGGCCAAGTATTGAGTTCCAGCTTCAGCATCAGTCTTTCCAATGAATATTCAAGGTTGATTTCCTTTAGGATTGACTGGTTTGATCTCCTTGCTATTCAACAGACTCTCAAGAATCTTCTCCAGCACCACAATTCGAAAGCATCAATTCTTCGGCACTCGGCCAACTCTCACATCCATACGTGACTACTGGAGAAACCACAATTTTGACTATACGGATCTTTGTTGGCAAAATGATGTCTCTGCTTTTTAATATGATTTGTCATAGCTTTCGTTCCAAAGAGCAAGCATTAACTTCATGATGAAAGTCGCCGTCTGCAGTGATTTTGGAGCCCAAGAAAATAAAATCTGTCACTGTTTCTACTTTTTCCCTTCTATTTGCCATGAAGTGATGGGATCAGATTCCATGATCTTAGTTTTTTTTGAATTCTGAGTTTCAAGTCAACTTTCTCACTTTCTTCTTTCACCCTCATTAAGAGGTTCTAAGTTCCTCTTCACTTTCTTGATCTGCATACAGGTTTCTCAGGAGGCGGGTAAGGTGGTCTGGTATTTCCATCTCTTTAAGAATTTTTTACAGTTTGTTCTGATTTACACAGCCAAAGGCATTAGCATAGTCAATGAAGCAGAAGTAGGTGTTTTTCCTGGAAATCACTTGGTTTCTTCATGATCAAATGAATGTTTCCTTTTCTAAATCCAGTTTGTTCATCTGGAAGTTCCTGGTTCACATACTGCTGAAGCTTACCATGAAGGATTTTGAACATAACCTTGCTAGCATGTGAAATGAAGACAATTGCAAGATAGTCTGAACACTCATTGGCATAGCCTTTTTTGGGACTGGAGTGAAAACTGATCTTCAACCAGTCCTGTAGCCACTGTTGAGTTTTCCAAATTTGCTGGCAGATTGAGTGCAGCACTTTCACAGCATCATCTTTTAGGATTTTAAAAAGCTTAGCTGGAATTCCATCATTTCCAGTAGCTTTATTTGCAGTAATGCTTCCTAAGGTCCACTTGACTTCACACTCCAGTATGTCTCATTCTAGATGAGTGACTACATCATTGTGGTTATCCGGGTCATTAAGTACTTCCTTGTATAATTCTTCTCTGTATTCTTGCCACGTCTTCTTAATCTCTTCTGCTTCTGTTAGGTCCTTACTGGTTCTGTCCTCTATCATGCACATCCTTGCATGAAATGTTCACTTGATATCTCCAATTTTCTTGAAGAGATCTTTAGTCTTACTCATTCTATGCTTTCCTCTATTTCTTTACAGTATTCATTTAAGAAGGCCTTCTTATCCCTCCTTGCTATTTTCTGGAACTCTGCATTCAGTTGGGTATATTTTCCCATTTCTCACTTGCCTTTTGCTTCTCTTCTTTCCTCAGCTATTTGTAAGGCCTCCTCAGACAACCATTTTGCCTTTCACTTGGGGATGATTTTGATCATCACTTCCTATACAATGTTACAAAACTCTGTCCATAGTTCTTCAGGCACTCTATTAGATCTAATCCCTTGAATCTATTCATTACTTTATCTATATAATCATAAGGGATTTGATTTAAGTAATACCTGAATGACCTATAGTGGTTTTCTCTACTTCCTTCAATTTAATCCTGAATTTTGCCGTAAGGAGTTCATGATTTCAGACACAGTCAGCTCCAGGTCTTGCTTTTACTGGCTGTATAAAGCATCTCCATTTTTGGCTGCAATAACATAATCAATCTGATTTGGGCATTGACCATGTGATGATGTCCATGTGTAGAGTCATTTCTTGGCTCGTTGGAAATAGGTGTTTGTTATAATAGCGTGTTCTCTTGACAAAACTCTGTTACACTTTGCCCTGCTTCATTTTGTACTCCACAGTCAATCTTGCCTGTTACTCCAAGTATCTTGATCTCCTACTTTTGCATTCTAATCCTCTATGATGAAAAGAACATAATTTTTTTGGTGTTAGTTCTAGAAGGTCTTGAAGGTCTTCATAGAACTATTCAGCTTCTTCAGTATTAGGGGTATAGACTTGGATTATTGTGATGCTGAATGGTTTGCCTTGGAAACAAACCCAGATCATTCTGTTGTTTCTGAGATTGCACCCAAGAATTGCCGGACTCTTTTGTTGACTATGAGGGCTATTCCATTTCTTCTACAGGACTCTTGTCCACAGTTGTATATAAAATGGTCATCTGAATTAAATTTGCCCATTCCCATCCATTTTAGGTCACTAATTCTTAAGACATAGATGCTCACTCTTGCCATCTCCTGATTTACTACATATAATTTACCTTGATTCATGGACCTAACATTCCAGGTTCCTATAAAATATTGTTCCTTATAGCATCAAGACTTTACTTTTACCACCAGACACATCCACAACTGAGCATCATTTCTGCTTTGGCCCAACCACTTCATTCTTACTGGTGTTATTAGTAAATGTCCTCTACTCTTCCCAGGTAGCATATTGCACACCTTCCAACCTGGGGGGCTCATCCTCTGGTATCATATCTTTTTGCTTTTTCATACTGTCCATGGAGTTTTAAGGCTAGAATACTGAAGTGGGCTTCCATTTCCTTCTCCAGTGGACCATATTTTATCCACTGACTGAACTCTCTACTATGACCAATATGTCTTGACTGGCCCTGCATGCATCGCTCATAGCTTCATGGAGTTACATAAGCCCCTTCACCATGACAAGACTGTGATTCATGAATGGGTTTATAACCTTAGGTAAGGATTTCTTAAGCAGAATGTAACAGAAGGGAAATAAAGGGAAAATTGTATGAATTTGACTACCATGAAATGAATATTTCTATTTCTCAAAAGAAACTCAAAATAAAAAATACAATATACAGACAGAGATAATTATTGCAAGGCATTGCAGAATCAAAAATTTGTAGTTAGATTATAAAAACAATTCTAAAATAATAGAAGAATAAAAACTTCAATAAAAAAGAAACTCTTGAAAAAGCCTACCAATTTTGCTTAAAATTAGTATTATTTTTCTCCAAATATAGTATGAATTCTTCATAATTTATTTTCCAGTATATAGTTCCCCTTAGAGACCTGTGACTAGTTTTCTCAAGGGTCTGTACGCTAAAGTGGGTTGTTGGGTCACAGAGTATATATATATTTTTTTTTCTGTTTTCTTTTTGAAGACTGGCTTCATTGCCTCCTGCTTCATCCTGATCATATATAACTGACTGTTTGATTCGGTAATATATTCATACAGGGCAACATTTAAGAGTTTAAGTCTGCATTGTGGTTAGTCCTTCAGCCTCACATTTCTTTCCCCCAGAAGAAAGCAATACAATTAGTTTCTTTTGTGTCATACAAAAATAATATTTCATTACACAAGCAAATATAGATTCTATTTTCACTCAGATAGTAGCAGATGGTGATTGCAGCCATGAAATTAAAAGACGCTTACTCCTTGGAAGGAAAGTTATGACCAACCTAGACAGCATATTAAAAAGCAGAGACATTAGTTTGTCAACAAAGGTCCATCTAGTCAAGGCTATTGTTTTTCCAGTAGTCATGTATGGATGTGAGAGTTGGACTATAAAGAAAGCTGAGCATTGAAGAATTGATGCTTTTGAACTGTGGTGTTGTTGAAGACTCTTGAGAGTCCCTTGATCTGTGAGGAGATCCAACCAGTCCATCCTAAAGGTGATCAGTCCTGGGTGTTCACTGGAAGGACTGATGTTGAAGCTGAAACTCCAATAATTTGGCCACCTGATGAGAAGAGTCGACTCATTGGAAAAGACCCTGATGTTGGGAAAGATTGAAGGCAGGAGGAGAAGGGGACAACAGAGGATGAGATGTTTGGATGGCATAACCGACTCAATGGACATGGGTTTGGGTGGACTCTGGGAGTTGGTGATGGACAGGGAGGCCTGGCACGCTGCAGTTCATGGGGTTGCAAAGAGTCAGATAACGACTGAGTGACTGAACTAAACTGAACTGAGCAGCACATTAAACACATTGTTCCACATTGCACTATTTCGTATTTTTTAACTTTGTTATTTATAGTGAAGAAATTTCTACTTTAGAATATGAACACCTATGCTTCTATAAAGGTACATAGTATATCACTGTCGGATTTTGCATCATAACTTATCCCTTTATGGATGGATTAGATCAATTCTCATTTTTTGAACTTTCAAATAATCCTTAAAAGAATAATTTTAAAGTTGAAATCATTTTACATTTATGCAAGTTTACCAATAAAATATATGCTTACAAATATATTTCTGGGTTGAATAGTGTGTGTGCATGCTAAGTTGCTTCAGCCACGTCCGACTCTTTGTAACTCTATGGACTGTAGCCCGACAGGCTGTTCCGTCCGTGGGATTCTCCAGGCAAGAATACTGGAGTGGGTTGCCATGGAACCCAGGGAATCTCCCTGACCCAGTAATCACACCCACATCTCTTATGTCTCATGTATTGGCTAAATGTTTATAATTTAAAAACAGATTAATATTTAATGGATGCTGCTGCTGCTGCTAAGTCACTTCAGTTGTGTCCAACTCTGTGAGACCCAATAGACAGCAGCCCATTAGGCTCCTCTGTCCCTGGGATTCTCCAGGCAAGAATACTGGAGTGGGTTGCCATTTCCTTGGCACAGTTGACTGTGCCTCCAATGCATGAAAGTGAAAAGTGAAAGTGAAGTCACTCAGTCATGCCCGACTCTTAACGACTCCATGGACTGCAGCCTACCACGCTCCTCCATCCATGGGATTTTCCAGGCAAGAGTACTGGAGTGGGGTGCCATTGCCTTCTCCGATTTAAATGGATAACTCCCTACAATATTGTATCAAATTACAGATGCATATTAAAAGATCAATGCTTGACTTTACTAATTCCTCATTACCTTCCCTTGACAAAGCATGAATTCAATCATTTGAATTTGTTTGTTTCCTTAATGTGTGCATGCAAACATTGAAATATATATATATTTATTATTGGAAGGTTGATACACATATTCAAAATTTAGGAAGTACAGAAGGTAAAAGGGGAAAATCAGATTTAGCTCACATCACATACTCATTCATAAAGCAATTTCTCCTCTGACATTCATAGTTGTCAGCTACATATGCATCAAAGTTTGAGTACATAGAATAATTCCTCTTATTTGGACATATTTGTACTTCTTTTCTATTGCAAGAACTGAAGTGAACTCTTGCCAAGATGCTATTTTAAAAAAGAGGCAGTAGATTCCTGGGTAACCGTTTATTTTCCTGTATTATCTCAGCAGTCAGTCTCAGGCGAACAACATGGTATATGTGGATCTTATCAAAGTGATATACTTTTAGTCACTTTCCACCTACTCTGGAAGACTGTGAGCAAGGAGTTCTATACTACCACTCGTCCTGATGTTGGAGCCTGTTCAGATTCAGAGAGCGTGTTGCACAGCAGTCATTCTGGGATCAGCCCCTTCAGTCCACCCACCATCTCTATTCAAGCAATGGGAAGGGAGATGAGACGGGCTCACAGGATGTCTTTAGTGTCTTGTCTCCAACTTTCTGAACATAACCTTTATTTGCTTTCTACTGTAGAAAATGTATTTACGTGGTCACAACTAATTTCTAAATTTCTTATTTCAAAACACAATTTAGTTTTGAATATGTGTTTCTTTATTATGTGCCCACATGTGAACCGTATTTTTGTCTTTTACTGCTTTATTGTTGTTGTTAAACTGTTTACTATGAAAAGTAAGAACAGATTGAAGAGCAGGACTTATCTTTGTCACGTTTTAGAGTTTCAGCTTTCACATTTATATCTATAATCCACATAGAATGTACATCTAGCTGTGGTATGAGGAGATATCTGTCTTTTATTTTCTTTATACAGAATTAATTTTCTCGGTTTAATGCTACTGTTCCTGACCAACCTATTTCCATATATATGTGGAACAATTCCTTCGGTTTTCTAATATGCTCCTTTGTTTTCTTTATCCTTGTGCTAATATACTATATAAATATCCTTTTACATATTTCTTAAAGCAATTTTCTCAATATAATTCCTCTTTTAATTTTTGTCAATTTAAAAACTTACATAAAAGATTTACAAGTTTCACACCCTCAAGTTTTAGAAGCTCCTTAAGTAAATGAATTATAAAGTGTAAATAACCATGATATAGATATGTCCTTTTAATAAATGTGGGTGCATTTATCCATTTATACATGGCTATTTTTAAATAAAACATTAAAAATGCTTTCCTGTAACTTTTACATATGCTCTATTAGTAGTCTGACATTTTATCATTTTACAATACGTATATGTAGTATCTTTGTTTCTACTATTTATTCTAATAAGTATTTGCTATTGTAAAGGAAAAATAACAATAGAGTCTACTATCTATGACTGTCATCATGTTAAGTACTATGTTCAGGATCTTAAATACTAATTTTAGGAAATTATGTTACCTTTGGGGGAGAGGAGAAGTATGTTAGGGAAGTTTGGAAAATAATTTCCAACCATATGTAAAATGTCTCATTTTTTTAATGAATCTAAACAGTTTTATCAAATCACTATATTCATTAAATTATCATCTTTACGTTACCATGTGTTTAATATATGTTTAGTAATGTGTTCTTAAAAGTGGAGGAGTAATATTTTAGTTTACATGAGGATTTAAAAGTATCATAATATGTACATATGAATATGTATCATTCCCAATAATAATTTAAAATAAATTATTATATCCCTTTCTGAATGTTTATATATGTTTTCTATTATGTAGATTCCTCATTGACAGATATAAATAAGGCTCCTTTATGTGTTTGCAGTGTCATGAATGTGATAACTATAGTTGAATGAAATTTAACTTCAGAGATAAAAATACCACGATACAGTTTTGACTCTTCTGTTGTTTCCATGTAACCATGCCCAATTTCTTTAACTCTAAGTGGCTAGACTCAGTAAGTTAGAAATAACAATATAATAATATGTGTAATTCATTTCAATGAATTTATCTAACAATAATATGGTACAACATTTAATTTCTATTATTTAATATGATATACAAAGTAAAATTAATGTCATATTGGTAGTTTGAACCATTCAGTCCATTATACAGTTATTGAGTGTATGTTATGTCCCAGATATGGAATCTGGGATAACAACATCAGTAACAACAAAATCACAAAAGGTATAAGTAGATGTTTTGACTTAGAGGGCTTACATTCTTTAAATCCTTTTAAAAGTTTTGGTGTGAGTGTTCCACTGAGTATACCTATTCATGGTTTCTGAAAGAAGTGAAGTAAAAGTGAAAGTTGCTCAGTTGTGTCAGACTCTTTGTGACCCCATGGACTGTAGCCTGCCAGGCTCCTCTGTCCATAGAATTCTCCAGGCAAGAATATTGGAGTGGGTAGCTGTTCTCTTCTCCAGGGGATCTTTGCAACCCACAGATGGAACCCAGGTCTCCTGCACTGCAGATTCCTTACCATCTGAGCCACTAGGGTTTCTAGGGCCTTAATATTACAATCCTTCTCAATGTTGACAAATGATTTTGTGAGTCTATTAGCATGAAAAGTTCTTATTAAAATTAAAAACACCAGATTTGTATATTACTATTTTAGGGCTTCCCTGGTGGCTTAGATGGTAAAGAATTTGCCTGAAATCTGGGAGATCTGGGTTCGATCCCTGGGTTGGGAAGATCCCCTGGAGAAGGAAATGGCTACGCACTCCAGTATTCTTGCTTGGAGAATCCCATGGACAGAGGAGACTGACAGGATACAGTAGTCCATGGGGTCACAAAGAGTCCAATGTGACTGAATGACTTTCACTTTTCATTTTAGGAAAAGACATTATTTCTAAAATTGAAATAAAACATTCAGGTGATTAACTCACTAATTATCTGAAACAAATTTTATCTGATGGTGGAAAAAATTTAAAATATTAGTCACTTAACCTGTGGCCTACATCATTCTTTCCCCCTCCTTGGTGGAGTGCTCTTTCTCTAGACAGTGTCTGCACAACAGCATACAGCTAGAGAACTGGATAGTAAAGATCAGACTATCTTTGCATAGTCACTAAATTTAGCTTCATGATCATTATAACTTTTCATAAGTTATAGTTCTGAATCTTTGGTTTTGATTGACAAGATATTTTATATAGTAATAACTCTAACGCCTCTTAATGAGAGTTGACTGTGCCTCAAATTCCACAAATCATTACTAACTGAAAACCAGACGCAACCACATATGTTCCATAAGAATCTCAGTATGTACATGTCCAAAGCCTAAACTCATTTTACTTTTCCTTAAAAAGTATTTCATGTCTAGTGTTCTTTACCATCACCCTACAGGCACTTTAGTTAGAACCTTGATAGTTATGGATGCCTTCTTTCTCTTGACTCCTAAACATAACTTGAAATCCTGTGGGTACTTGATTCTAAATCTCTTCTTCAAGCATTTCTATTTATTTCTCCCTCACTACCCCTGGCCTACTCACAACCCCTGTCAAATTTCACCTAAAATATCATTAATTATCTTAACAGGTTCTCTGTCATCTGCCTGCACCACATCATTTAGTCTTTAGAATTGCTGTTAAAATGAGCTCAATGTGTATTTTCTCAATGTGTATTTCCATTTGCTCTTGTATGAACCTACTGTGATCTTTCAGACTTCCCAGGAGATATAAAAACTCTTCATAGTTAAATCCAGCAAAGCTGTCCAGAGCCATCTTACTGTATATACATCTTACTGTATATTCAAACTATGTCAGAGTCTGAATAAGCTGCTTGTAATAGCCTGTACACACGACTGTCTAATAACTCCAGGTACTGTTGCTTCTACCTGAATTGCACTTGCCTTTTCTTCCATGAACTTCTCCAAAACCTTTGCCATTGCTTATGTGAAGAGATTCTCTCCTCTCTACCTCAATGATGTTTTGCTTACATACCCCAAAAGAGAACCAACAGGATTCCATTTGATTTGTTGTTTTTGTTTGGAATTCTAGATAATGTCTCTTTGCAGGGATTCTTTCTTCTTTAGCCCCTTGCACAGTGCTTTGAGCATATTATGTACATATTTGCTAACTGTGCACGTTAATGAATGTGTATTGTGTTTTCCATTGTCTGCTATGATTTTAAAAATTTATGTAAATAATTTCTCTTTCTCTCCATCTATAGGTGTGGCTATATATTTACATAAGTAATGAATAGTTTATTATACCACAACATAGACATAAAACAGGATTACTATAATGCAAATCTCATTTAGATCCCATTCTAGAAAAGCCTTTGTAAAAAAAAAGACATAACACATATCCAAACAGGAGTTTCTGAATTTCTCAATATACACTGTGGGTTCTACATATGTGGCAAGTAAACCACATATTCAGAGCATGTGGCCTCATCTCATATCACATACACTTGTTATAATGTGTGTAAACAGAAAGAGTAACAGTGAGTGTAACACACTTATTTTTCTGTGCATTCTTTGTGAACAAATGCAAGTCTGGCTCATGTTTAGACTTCAGTGATTTTTGAAAGAAGATTAATGACATGAATATTTGCAAAGAAAATGCCTATGTGACCAATTTCAGTGCAGCTCTTGAATATCAGTGTCACGGTGCTTTGCAACGGCTGCCTTTTTGCTACACAGCCCTATTCTATGGAGGTGACAAGCTGTCACATGTAAGGTTTATTTCTATTACTTCTTTTGCTGCTTTAATTCACAGTCTATTTTCAGTGTCTTTTCCTTTCCTTTTCATATGTTAATTGTGATTTGAACCAATTAACATATCTAACAAATCCTAGAATTAATTTTTCAATTCAGACTGAGGCATGTATTTCTGCTGAAATGTATTAGCCTTTTTTAATAGCTCAGTTTCCATCATTTACCTACGGAACAAAGTTATGCCTATAGTTACTCACTTTGTTGATGACCCTGGCTTCAATCAATGGCCAATTTTAAGAACCCAGACTAATGACTACAACTGCAAAACATTCTTGTGAAGCTCTGTCTCTTAAGGCAATCTCTAATATTTCAGGTAAAGTCAGATTTTTGTACAAACACCACTGTGAGTTCAAATAAGATAGTCTTCTGTTAGGTCACAGGGGTGGGGCTAGAGCTTTGAGAAAAAGTATGAAAAGGATTTGCGGCAGAAACATATGGTTACATTTTTTAATTTCTGAGATGTCAGGACTGGCATGAATAAATAACTACATCTATGCTTCACATAATACAAATACTATTTTATAAAATAGAGATGAACAACTGTGCATATGCCAAAAATCATTTATCATCATAGAAAGCCTTTTATGTTCATTTGGAATTATCAAAGATTTTATATTTACCTTTCAGAGATGTTTTATTTTATTCAGAATTGAGATACAGCTTAAAGACAAAAAATAAGTCAAAATATGAAGATTATGGAATTGAATTTCCCCTGCAGCAGACACCTTTTAGATTAACATTTGCCTACTTACTATGTACCCTACACCATCGTGATTTCATTCAGACATGAATAAAAGATAATGTTTGTTTATTGAAAATTTAATTATCTCTCAAACAATTTAAAGATTCACAAATATACAGTCTAAAATATATGAAAGCATAACAGGCAATACTCTGTTTACTATCCAGGTCTTCATTACATCAGGTAAGATATGATCAACTGCAAGCACCAGAAAATCCAACTCACTGACAAATGATAGAGGAGATTTAGGCACTTGCCTCATATTCACACAAAGAACAGGGTTGATGGGAGAGTATTTTCCAATTCTCAAATCACTAAAGTCTCAGGTTATTTAGACCAAGTGACCACTCAGTGTCATTGAAATGATCTCATCTCTGAACTCTTCTAGGAGCCACTTTCATCCACAGGCTGGCTTATATGGCAGTAGTAAAGTTGATGCTGCAACTTAAGATCTAACATTCCTTTTCTACACTGCCCAGAAGACAAAACTTTATTTTTTCCAACTATTACCCAATGTTCTGGGTTTGATTCCATCTAGAATAATTTAGAATCAGATTTTGAATTAACAGCTTTGCAAGAAGATATACCCATCATGACCCTTCTTGGAGATGGGAGATGGAATCAAATTCACTCATACTACAAGGCTGAAAAACAGTAATTAGTGGTAGATGAATGAAGCAAACAACAGTGTCCACTGTCTTCCTAAGATATAGAGACATTATATTTAAAGATAAGTCATTGTAAAAGTCTGAAGTAATGGTCACTTAATGTGTGTGTGTGCTAAGGTACTTCAGTTGTGTCTGATTCTTTGCATTCTGTGGACTGTAGCCCACCAGCCTTCTCTGTCCATGGGGATTCTCCAGGCAAGAATACTGGAGTGGGTTGCCATGCCCTCCTCCAGGGGATTTTTCTGACCTAGGGATCAAATCTGCATCTCCCGCATTGAAGGTGGTTTCTTTACCACTGAGCCACGGGGGAAATCTGGTCAATTAATACCACTGTCTAAATATTTTATCATCAATTATTTCTTAACTTTAAAAGCAATAAATGACCCTTGCAACAAAACAAACCACATGAATGCAGACAACTAATCTCCATATTTCCTCCAATGTAAACCTTTATCCTATCAAGGCAAACAATATTTCAAAAGCAGATTTCCACACCAGTCAGAGAGGTGACTAAAAATTATATTCAGCTGAGTATATAATACACATCTATTTTTGTAGGAAAAAGTACCCTCTCATTTCTTTTTCTAAATTTAGTCTATTATTTTTGACTGTTTTATTGAGAAGTAAAATCTATGTAGACAAAACTGGAAAATGTAACAGTCCAGTGCAGTATTGTTGTTGTTGTTTAATCACTGACTTGTGTCCAACTCTTTTTTGACCCCGTGGACCGTAGCCCACCAGGCTCCTCTGTCCATGATATTTCCCTGCAAGAATACTGGAGTGGATAGCCATTTTCTCCTACAGGGGATTTTCCCAACCAATTCTTTACCAATTGAGCCACCAGGAAAGCCCCTAGTGTTCTGTGGATTACTTAAAAACTTATTATTTCTCCAAAAAGTAAAGCATCCTCCCATACCATTATCACATGAGGTAAGAAACAGAGCCCCAGAATCACTCTACTTTCTCCCACCAAACATAAATCTGTCACTTTAACTTAAAGGAAATCACTAAGCTTAAATAAATCACATCTTTCTTTACAAGATTACATCTGAATATACATTAGAGTTTTATTTTGCCTATTTCTAACCTTATTAAAAATGAAAATATACATTAAATATGATTTTGCCTGTTTATTATTTAACTCATATTTATTAGATTGGTGCATAGAAGACATACATTACTATAGTTTTTTTTTTTTTTTCAGTTTCTATGCTGCACAGCATTCTATTTCAAGAATCTACTGTATTTCTAGATACTACCAGCAGTATTTGAGAAAGTAGAAATTCCACCACTGACTGACTTCCCATGCTAATTTGTACCATGCATGATTTGCACTCATCTTTAGATCAGCCCTGGGATTTCTTCGGAAGGAATGATGCTAAAGCTGAAACTCCAGTACTTTGGCCACCTCATGCGAAGACTTGACTCATTGGAAAAGACTCTGATGCTGGGAGGGATTGGGGGCAGGAGGAGAAGGGGACGACAGAGGGTGAGATGGCTGGATGGCATCACTGACTCGATGGACATGAGTCTCAGTGAACTCCGGGGGTTGGTGATGGATAGGGAGGCCTGGCGGGCTGCGATTCATGGGGTTGCAAAGAGTCGGACACGACTGAGCAACTGATCTGATCTGATCTTGCGAGCCCAAAACACACCTGAGGAGAATATGACAAATTCAGAACATGACAAATTCAGAGCTCCGTGATTAGTGATGTGGCATTGTTGTGGTTCCCTAATATTAGTGTACTTTACTAATTATGAATAAAGCTCAGATTGAATAAGGGTTGTGTATCATATGAGTCTGCAAAATCAGTCCTTTGTAATGGTGTTAAAATAAAAACAATATAGTGGTTTTATATGAATTAACTCAGTAATCACAACAACATTAGAGTTCAGGACTACTATAATCCTGTTTCTAAATAAGGGAATGAAGAGCTTATGTAACTTGGCCAATGTATCACAGCAATTATGAAGCTGGAGAGTAAAACCAAGATACCTGGCTTTGGAGTCCTTCTAGCAATGTATCGTAGTTATATTTGAATGCCTCATATTTTGTGTTGTTCAGTATAAGAGAGAATAACCTGTGGGAATATAATTTGTGGAGGAACTTGCACTATTGACCCTGCATTTCTTTTTCATTTCACATGGGTCCTGAAATGGAGTAGGTTGGGTGGGAAGAGTTGTCATGATTAGAATTATGACATAGACTGAAGTTATTTTAATTCATAGGATTAAGTGAATATACATATACCAATGCATAATTTATATTTATGCTATATCTGGAATCAAAACTAATTTTTATATACTCTAGCAGTTCACAAAATACATCACTAGGCAAATTAATATTTTTCATTATGACTCTGACTTTCCAAATCAGGAAAGGAGTATGTCAAGGCTGTTTATTGTTACCCTGCTTATTTAACTAATATGCAGAGTACATCATGAGAAATGCTGGGCTGGATGAAGCACAAGCTGGAATCAAGACTGTCAGGAGAAATATCAATAACCTCAGATATGACACCACCCTTATGGCAGAAAGTGAAGAAAAAAGAGCCTCTTGATGAAAGTGAAAGAGGAGAGTGAAAAAGTTAGCTTCAGTTCAGTTCAGTTCAGTCTCTCAGTTGTGTCCGACTCTTTGCGACCCCATGAATCGCAGCACGCCAGGCCTCCCTGTTCATCACCAACGCCCAGAGTTCGCTGAGATTCACGTCCATCGAGTCAGTGATGCCATCCAGCCATCTCATCCTCTGTCTTCCCCTTCTCCTCCTACCCCCAATCCCTCCCAGCATCAGAGTCTTTTCCAATGAGTCAAGTCTTCACATGAGGTGGCCAAAGAACTGGAGTTTCAGCTTCAGCATCATTCCTTCCAAAGAAATCCCAGGGCTGATCTCCTTTAGAATGGACTGGTTGGATCTCCTTGCAGTCCAAGGGACTCTCAAGAATCTTCTCCAACACCACAGTTCAAAAGCATCAATTCTTCAGTGCTCAGCCGTCTTCACAGTCCAACTCTCACATCCATATATGACCACTGGAAAAACCATAGCCTTGACTAGACAGACCTTTGTTGGCAAAGTAATGTCTCTGCTTTTGAATATGTTATCTAGGTTGGTCATAACTTTCCTTCCAAGGAGTAAACGTCTTTTAATTTCATGGCTGCAGTCACCATCTGCAGTGATTTTGGAGCCCCCAAAAATATAGTCTGACACTGTTTCCACTGTTTCCCCATCTATTTCCCATGAAGTGATGGGACCAGGTGCCATGATCTTTGTTTTCTTAAGACTTAACATTTAGAAAACTAAGATCGTGTCATCTGTTCCCATCATTTCATGGCAATAGATGGGGAAACAATGGAAACAGTGACAGACTTTATTTTGGGGGGCTGCAAAATTGCTACAGATGGTGACTACAGCCATGAAATTAAAAGACACTTGTTCCTGGGAAGAAATGCTATGACCAACCTAGACAGCATATTAAAAAGCAGAGACATTACTTTGCCAACAAAAGTCCTTCTGGTCAAAGCTATTGTTTTTCCAGTAGTCATGTACAGAGAGTTGGACTATAAGAAAGCTGAGCACTGAAGAATTGATGCTTTTGAACTGTGGTGTTGGAGAAGATTCTTGAGAGTCCCTTGAACTGTACGGTGATCCAACCAGTCCATCATAAAGGAAATTAGTCCTGAATAATCATTGGAAGGACTGATGCTGAAGCTGAAACTCCAATACATTGGCCACCTGATGCAAAGAACTGACTGACTTGAAAAGACCCTGATTCTGGGAATGATTGAAGGTGGGAGGAAAAGGGGACGATAGAGGATGAGAGGTTGGATGGCATCACCAACTCAATGGACTTGAGTTTGAGTAAACTCTGGGAGTTGGTGATGGACAGGGAGGCCTGACCTGCTGCAGTCCATGGGGTCACAAAGAGTCAGACAGGACTGAGTGACTGAACTGACTGACTGACTGAAATTTGAAAAAGTGTGTGAATGAATAAAGTGACAGTCCTTCTCAGTGTGTACATTTTTGTGAAGAATGCTGTCTGGTTAAAGTTTGAGCCAGTGTAGATAAGCTGTTTTGAATATCTGTTTACCTTATAGAATATTTTTACTGTAAGAAACATTATGATTAAAGAGATGGACAATTTCCAAACAGCACAAAGCTAGCATATACATAGTGTAACCTATTTCTAATAGTTATTGAACATTTTCATAACATGGTAGGAGATCCTAAGGCATTGTTTCACTTTGTCGTTCAGTCACTCAGTCAAGTCCTACTCTTTGCAACCCCGTGGACTGCAGAATGGCAGACTTCCCTGTCCTTCATTATCTCCCAGAGTTTACTCAAACTCACGTCCATTGAGTTGGTGATGCTATCCAGCCATCTCATCCTCTGTCACCCCCTTCTCCTTCTGCCCTCAATCTTTCCCAGCATCAGGGTCTTTTCCAATGAGTTAACTGTTTGCATCAGGTGGCCAAATATTGAAGCTTCAGCTTCAGCATCAGTCCTTCCTAGTCAGGGTTGATTTCTTTTAGGATTAACTAGTTTGATCTCCTTGCTGTCCAAGGGACTCTCAAGAGTCTTCTCTAGTACCACAGTTCAAAAGTATCAATTCTTCAGTGCTCAGCCTCCTGCTGCTGCTGCTACTGCTGCTAAGTCACGTCAGTCGCATCCGACTCTGTGCGACCCCATAGACGGCAGCCCACCAGGCTCTGCTGTCCCTGGGATTCTCCAGGCAAGAACACTGGAGTGGGTTGCCATTTCCTTCTCATGAAAGTGAAAAGTGAAAATGAAGTCGCTCAATCGTGTCCAACTCCTAGCAACCCCATGGACTGCAGCCTACCAGCCTCCTCCGTCCATAGGGTTTGCCAGGCAAGAGTACTGGAGTGGGGTGCCATCGCCTTCTCTACACCAACGCAAGTTGCAGTGCTGAGACTTGTAGATAATTCTGTTACTCTATGGGGAGGTGTTTCTGTAGATACCCCTTTTCTTGAGTGGGAAAAGAATCTTCAGGACTCTCATCTGTTGATGTCAGTTTGCCCCAACTGGTGAATGTTATTTGCATCTGACATTATCTTTGTGAGAAACTGATGCTACTCAAGGATTACGGTTTAGTTGTGCTTTTTAGTAGTCATTGTATGCATATTATATTACTATTTCAGTACTGTGACGATAAGTATCAGAATGTTGTTTATCTTATGATTTCTCAGAAATTGTTGCCTTTTACTGAACTTTAATATCAATATAGTTTTGCAAGAAGTTTTTTTCATTTTGAAATTGTTTAATATCATTCTCCCCCAAATCTACATTATCATTATCACTATGGATGTTAATAATTACTTGACAATGAGCACTTATTATATGCTAAAGGACTATATTAACTGCTATGCATATTTTTGATATTTATGATACTACAGTTCAGTCCAATATGGTAGCCAATAACCAACATGTGGCTATTTAAGTTTAAATTTAAAATTAAAGTGAAACAAAGTGTCAGTCTGACTACTGACTTCTCAAGTGCTTGATACTAGTAAATAGAACAGATTTAGAACATTCCATCATCACAGAAGATTTTATTTGGCTATTTAATGAGATAGAATCAGTAAGTAACCTGAAACTTTAACCACAACTCTCTGACTCACAAACTACAATCATAAATTTCATATTATAATGTACATTTTATGAAATAGAAACCATCTCCGTTATGTTTGCAGATTTGTTTGCTTTTAAATCAGAAAGTCTATGCCTGGTAAATCATTCATGATTAATGGTTGAAGAAATGACTGGGTGAATTCTAAAAAAATCAAGATATATTACATAAAACTAATTATATACCTAGAATTTCTATGAAAGAAAATTATGAAATATCTGATTGAGCATATGACTTTGTATAGATTATCATGTCCTCTATCTCTTCAATACAGATACTATATAATTCCATACCTGTTTTGTGTTTCTCTCATAATTTGAGTTTTGTTATAGTACTCTATATCCCCAAATTAACTTCCTCATTGAATATGTTTTTGCTGTACATTTTGTACATTGGTTAACTCTGTGTGATTTAATCCATCAAAATAGCAATCAATTTAGACTGAACCGAACTTACCTTTTGAGTATGACTAAAATGAAATTGAGCAAATGTTTCATTACTATTCCCATTAGATTTTACTTATGCATTTCCCATGCCCATTTATTGTTATGACATTGTTTTTATCAGTTTACAAGTATGTAGACTTCTTACTATGCTCCCCTGACCATTCATTGTATCATCCAAATTTGAATTATGCAAACTTTTCTTTCTACTGTGTTTCTGTAATATACTGAAAATGGCATAAATCTTTTATTTATATTCAATTTCTCTAGAGTCTCAGCAATTTCACAGGTACTTTTATTCATTGAATGGTGTTCAGGGAACAGTTGCGGATATTGGGAACTTCTCCTCCTTCAGTGCTTGTACGGCATTTGTTTTGATAACTAATGTGCATCTGGGATTATTTTTTCAGTTTGTGTATATTCTTTTCCTTGATAGGCAGTTCAACAGCTGTCAGAGAGCAGCTTTCTGCTCTCAGGAATGCTCTTGTGGGTTTGGAAAGATCAACTAAGAACAATAAAACATTATTTATGAATGATTTTAATTTGTGGAAATATACTCCCTCTATAGGAACAAAATGTAAATAAAATTCTATGTAATATTTCTAGCTTGTGGTCACTGAAAATTCTAACCAATGCTAGGAAGCAAAAACCTGCTAATCTCTGCATGAAAAGAATACTAAAACAAATAAACTCAGTTTATATATCTGGATTTGTGTCATGTTTAAGACATAAAACTAAAGTCAATAATGCATGCTGCCTTGATTTGAGTTGGTAAGACTGGGATGGCCTCAAATGACCCAGGTGAAAGTAAGTGTCCCCACCCTGCTCCCATGGGTAAGGTTCCCCAGATTAACACCCTTCCTCATTTAAGGAATCAGACACAATTCCTGCTTATACACCAGTAATGAGTGTCAATTCTCTGCAAGTTTCTGGAATTATTCAGATAAGCTAATCATATTTTTCCATGGGGAAAAGGGACACTCCATCCCCTTGACGGTACAAATAGTGTCAGATACCTCCCACAGGCCCTGGTTTACTCTCTTCTTGAGTACCACCCCTGCCTAGTATATGATGCACCCTTCCTCTGATCTGTGAGTATATGTGACTATTCATCTACAGTCAGTCTCATCTGTCCTATGTAGTGTGTCATCTAGCCATGCTCATACGCCTAGGGTGGAAATTCCTCCTTAACAATGGATGAGTGGAAGGTAATTAAAATTATTTCATGTTTTGTTGAGTGGCATATGAAATAGTATATGCATGTCAGAAACAGAAGCACTATACCAAATATACTGAATCTCTTTTTACAACTAATGCCTTTAACATTAGATTTATCACTAGGTCACTAAAATTATAAACATCTAAGGACAATGACTTGGAGAAGGCAGTGGCACCCCACTCTAGTACTCTTGCCTGGAAAATCCCATGGATGGAGGAGCCTGGTAGGCTGCAGTCCATGGGGTCGCTAAGAGTCGGACACGACTGAGCAACTTCACTTTCACTTTTCACTTTTATGCATTGGAGAAGGAAATGGCAACCCACTCCAGTGTTCTTGCCTGGAGAATCCCAGGGACGGGGCAGCCTGGTGGGCTGCCGTCTATGGGGTCGCACAGAGTCGGACACGACTGAAGCGACTTAGCAGCAGCAAGGACAATGACTCTAACTTGAACCAGCATAGAGTCTAATGAAGACACAAGGACAGGAACAAGAAAATTAACAAAATGGTAAGTACTGTTATATAATCACATTTTAAAGCTGTTGTTCTCAGCATGCTGTGAGAAAGTAGAAAAGATACTTGACACATAATATGTATTCAGTGTGGTTTTCAGAATATGGTTTTCAAAAATAAACGAAGAAAAACCAGCATGCTAGCCCATGCAGAAGGAGTAATGAGGAAAGGCTTCTCTATGGAGCTCTTGGCAACTAAGAGAGGATTCAAAAACACAGGCTTCAGAATAGCAATTATGAGTTGACAACATGACAGCTCAAAAGACAAGCATTATGAATGGAGATTTGGATTTTAGCACATTCATGTTTCTAAGATACGTGACCATGATCATCTACTGAGTGAAGAACTAGGTTAAGCTGAAGATCTTGTCAATAAACATGAAAAGTAACTTGGTTTAATTGATAATCGGCTAAGTATAAATTAGCACCCTATTGAGACAGCAGGCCTCATCCACCATATTTATATAATTCAAAATGTCTGAGAATGCTAACTATTGTTAGGGATATAAGGAAAGGGAAGTTATCCTATGTTACTCACTTCTCTAACCTATGGTGATCAAGAGTGTATATGAAGTAAAATAGCTTGAGAAAGAAGATGTTCTATAGAGTACGAGGGGAAAAGGGTCGTGTTTTTTTTTCTCATGGTGAATAGCATGAATTAGAAATTCATATGTGTCTAGTAAAATACATTTAAATTACACTATCTAGGGTTAGCTAAGTTGAGACTTATTAATAAATAATGGCCTAAAATCTTTTTTTCCAAAAATTTTGAATATACTACTAATGACATAAGATCAAAGCACAATGTAAAAATGATTGGAAACAATAATTGTCTAATCTAATTTGCTCCAACATGATGCCAGCCTAAAAGTAAATTATCAAGATTATTCTACATATGGATACATCCCTGTGATCATTACTGTTGGACAAGACCTAAAGCATATATTTTGACTTGCCCAACTGGAAAATAGAAAATCATCAAAAATAGAAGTATTTTAGTAGTTCTTTCCTTCTCTATTTTATAATGTCTTATTTTATATTTATGTCAATATTTTATATGCATATTATATTAATAGGGAAGAAGAGAAGAAATGCTTGGGTGTACTGACAAAATTCATTGAAATAATGAATTTTGCTATCTAAATACAATAGGGAGTTGGAAGAAAAAAAAAAAAAGCTCAATAGATCAGTGGACAAATGGGGAGAAAAAGTGAAATGACAATGATTCAGAGCAGTCTCTGATCTAGTTCACTTGACTCAGGTGTAACAGAGGGAATAGCAGGAGCATTAAAGAATCTGGGATTTAGAACTTGTTTAAGTTCTTGTTTCTGATGTATTATTTTTCAAGTGATTATTTCTTTTTGAATGTCTGCTGTGATAAGCTCTGTCTGCAACCTACAGGGTGATGAGTGTGATAAATACTGGCACAATGTGTGCATTATGCATGGCCACTAGAGATGCAAATAGAAAAGTTACTATTATATGTTTTCCTGAAGTATAGAACCAAACTCAGAATTATCTAGACAATATTATTTCAGTCCAGTGAACTCATCCAAAAGAATGATAGAAACTTGAAAATACGGAGGCAGGAAAGTGAGGAAAGGAAGGAATGAAATAGAGACAGTAGTAAAAAGAGAGATTGAAAAAGAGGAAAAAGAAATTTGTTGGAAATGTTTTGTGCCAAACAGGGCCATAATACTTACTATAGATTTATGGAAATATCCCTTTTAAATGACTGACTACACGGCCAACTCATACTACATTCTCCATAAGCTTTTCCTTTACTACACGTAGTTCACGCTACTGACTTTTCCAAGTGGTGGGACAGTATGATGTCAATTCAAATCTTAAACAAAACTCTTAAGAGTAGAACTCTGTCTTACTTCCCTTAATCTAACACTCTAACATGATTAAATTTTCATGGAAAATAAGAATGTTATAGGAAATAAAGAGAAAAGAAACAGACAAAACCACATGATTGGGGAGGAGGGAAGTTAAAGAAAAAAATAGAATTCTCATCTTTATCTGAATCAATATTTAATCAAATAGTGCTCACCTAATCAGTTTATGAAACATCAAGCCCATAATGACAACTTAAAAAGAAAAAAAAACTATCTGGTTTCAATGTTAGGAAAAAGAATAAAACACAATAAGAAATTTGATAATAGAAAAAATAAAATTTCCATTAAGAGAAAGTGAAAGATCTGATATAATTTTGATGGTACCATTTTATTTTCTAAATGTGTCCTAATCCTGTGTAACTACTTTTACGGTCTTCAATATATAGCTGCCCAAGGTACCTCCATGAGTTTCCAGAAAAGTTACATAGTTTACATGACTATTTTTCTCATCACCATTACAGGCCCCTGATGGAACTACATGTATTATCTTCTCAGAGGTATTTATTTTGTCTGAAGAATACTCTTTGGCAGTGGTTAAACCTAGTTCTTATCTTCAATAATGAAAAACAAAAAATCTCACTAGCTACGTTTTCCTTTTTAGTTGGGTTATTATTTTGAGATAGTTGTAGATTGACACACAATTGTAGGAAATCACACAGAGAGGTCCTGTGCACTCTTAACCAGGTTTTCTCCAATTGTAACATCTTAGGAAACTCTAGTACAGTATCACAACCAAGATAATTATATGAGTATAGTGAAGGTAAAGAATAATTCCATCACCACAGAATCCTTTGTGGTATCCTTTTATAGACACAACCACTTCCTCTCCTGTCACTACTACCTCCTTGCTGCTACTGCTGCTAAGTAGCTTCAGTCGTGTCCGACTCTGTGCGACCCCATGGACTGCAGCCTACCAGGCTCCTCCATTCATGGGATTTTCCAGGCACGAGTACTGGAGTGGGTTGCCATTGCCTTTGCAACCACTATTCTGTTCCCTATTTCAAGGATTTTGTTATTTCAAGAATGATATATAAATACAGCCAAGTGGTATGTTCTCTTTCATGATTGGCTTTCTCTCTCAGCATAATTCACTGGAGGTTGAGTCAGGTGGTGTGTGTATCCTTTGTATTGCTGAATAGTAACCAATGATGGGGATGTAACTCAGTTCTCTTTTAATCAACCATTCATCATTTAAAGGGCATCTTTCCAAGTTTTGGCTACTTCAAATAAACTACTGTTAACATCTATGGAAGGTCTTTTGAGTGGACATAAATTTTCATTTCTGTGTGTGCAAATGTTCATGAGTAAATTTCTTGTATTATGTGGTAGTTGTACAGTAAGTTTTTTTAAGGAAATAGCAAACTGTGTTGCAAAGTGTCTGTATCATTTTATAATCCAAGAATAAATGACTCAGTTTCTTTGCCTCCTCAGCAGCATTTGACATGTTTTTCATTTCTTTCAAAATCGGTATATCCATTAGTTCCTTTGTCTTTCTGTATAAATTTTAAAATAAGTTCATGCAATATATATGGTAGTTTCATTTTTAGTTTTTTAAGGAACCCCCATAGTGTTCTCCATAGTGAGTGTACCAATTTACATTTTCACCAACAGTGCAGGAGGGTTCCCTTTTCTCCACACTTTTTCAGCATTTATTGTTCATAGACTTTCATATGAGTCATTCTGACCAGCTTGAGGTGAAACCTCATTGTAGTTTCAATTTGTGTTTCTCTAATAACTAGTAACATTGAGTATCTTTTCATGTGCCTGTTGGTCATTTGTATGTCTTCTTTAGAGAAATGTCTATTTAAGTCTTCTGTCCATTTTTTGATAGGGTTGCTTTATTTATTTATTCTTTTGATATTGAGTAGTATGAGCTGTTTGTATATTTTCAGATAGATATTTCCTCTATACGTTTAGAACCACATAAGTGTTAAAATCTTGCTCCCACAAACAAGCATAATTTAAAACATTCAGTAAGAGGAAATCTGCTGTATTTCCTGCAGTTTTTGCTTATCATGTTCTTTCTTTATGTTCCAAACTTCATTATTTTCTCATCTCTTTTTTGTTAGGAAAACTTCCTTTAGCCATTCTTTTAGGATAGGTCTACAGTGATAAATTCTTTAATTTTCTTTGATCATAGAGTGTCTTGATTTCTCTTGTATTCCTGAAGGTTATTTTCACTGAATTTGGATTCTTGATCTATAGTTCTTTAAAATGTTGCACCACTTCATTTTGGTCTTTAGGGTTTCTGATGAGAAATCTACTGTCAATCCAATTGTTTTCCCCTAAAGCTATGGTCATTTTTCTTCTGCTGCTTTCAAGATTTTCCTTTGACTTTAGTTGTCAGAAGTGTCATCATGCTGTGTCTTGAAGGGGATTTCTTTGAGTTTATCCTGTTTGAGTTTCACTCAGTTTCTTTAATCTTTAGGTTTGGGTGTTTTGCCAAATTTTTAGTCATTATTTCTCTGAGCTCTTTTTCAGTCTTACCCTTTACCTCTTGTCCTTCTGGAAGTATTATGACACAAAGGTTAAGTCTTTTGTTACTGTCCTACAGAGTCTCTTAGGCTGTCCATGTTCTTTCTTTTTATTTTTCAGTCTATTTCCACCTTGCTGTTCACATTGAGTAATTTCTATTATACCACCTACCATTTTATTGATTTTTTTCCCCCTCTATCCTTATTCTGCTCTGAGCCTGTAGATGGAGATTTGGTTTTTTCTTTGTTTAGGTGTTTTGTTTTTTTTTTTTGCTTATTGTACTTTCCAGTTCATAACACAGGGAGTCCAGAGTGGTGCTCTGTGATGAGATGACCTAGAGGGATGGAATGGAGGTGATGGATGGGAGGGAGGCTCAAAAAGGAGCCTGCTACACTGTGTGTGTGTGTGTGTGTGTGTGCTGTGTTGTGCTTAGTCGCTCAATCTTGCCAAACTCTTTGTGACCCAATGGACTATAGCCTGCCAGTCTCCTCTGTCCATGGGGATTCTCCAGGCGAGAATACCAGAAGGGGTTGCCATGCCCTCCTCCAGGGAATCTTCGCAACCCAGAGATCAAACCCAGGTCTCCAGCACTGCAGGCAGATTCTTTACCAGCTGAGCTATGTGGGAAGCCCATATATATATATATATATATATATATATATATATATATATATATATATAGTTATGACTGATTTGCATTGATATACAGCAGAAACCAGCACAACATTTTAATACAATTATCATCCATATAAAAAACTAAGTTAAAAAATAAAATTTGTATTTGTCTTTTATTTAATTGCTGAAACTTCTTTTACTTCACTTTGATTTTCTATTATTCATTACAAACATATTTGTAATTGCTCACTGTAGCAATGGCACCCCACTCCAGTACTCTTGCCTGGAAAATCCCATGGACAGAGGAACCCAGTGGGCTGCAGTCCATGGGGTTGCTAGAGTCGGACAGGACTGAGCGACTTCACTTTCCCTTTTCATTTTCATGTTGGAGAAGGAAATGGCAACCCAGGCCAGTGTTCTTGCCTGGAGAATCCCAGGGATGGGGGAGCCTGGTGGGCTGCCGTCCATGGGGTCACACAGATTTGGACACGACTGAAGTCACGTCCAAGGTAAGAGAAACCCAAGTAAGATGGTAGGTGTTGCAAGACAGCATCAGAGGGAAGACACACTGAAACCATAACCACAGAAAACTAGTCAATATAATCACACTAGGACCACAGCCTTGTCTAACTCAATGAAACTAAGCCATGCCCAGTAGGGCCAACCAAGACGGGTGGGTCATGGTGGAGAGGTCTGACAGAATGTGATCCACTGGAGAAGGGAATGAAAACCACTTCAATATTCTTGCCTTGAGAACCCATGAACAGTACGAAAAGGCAAAATGGTAGAATACTGAAAGAGGAACTCTCCAGGTCAGTAGGTCCCCAATATGCTACAGGAGATCAGTGGAGAAATAACTCCAGAAAGAATGAAGGGATGGAGCCAAAGCAAAAACAATACCCAGCTGTGGATGTGACTGGTGATAGAAGCATGGTCCGATGCTGTAAAGAGGAATATTGCATAGAAACCGGGAATGTTATGTCCATGAATCAAGGCAAATTGGAAGTGGTCAAACAGGAGATGGCAAGAGTGAACGTCGACATTCTAGGAATCAGTGAACTAAAATGGACTGGAATGGGTGAATTTAACTCAGATGACCGTTATATCTACTACTGTGGGCAGGAATCCCTCAGAAGAAATGGAGTAGCCATCATGGTCAACAAAAGAGTCTGAAATGCAGTACTTGGATGCAATCTCAAAAACGACAGAATGATCTTTGTTCATTTCCAAGGCAAACCATTCAATATCACAGTAATCCAAGTCTATGCCCCAACCAGTAATGCTGAAGAAGCTGCAGTTGAACAGTTCTATGAAGACCTACAAGACCTTTTAGAACTAACACCCAAAAAAGATGTCCTTTTCATTATAGGGGACTGGAATGCAAAAGTAGGAAGTCAAGAAACACCTGGAGTAACAGGCAAATTTGGCCTTGGAATACATAATGAAGCAGGGCAAAAGCTAACAGAGTTTTGGCAAAAGCTAACAGAGTTTTGCCAAGAGAACGCACTGGTCATAGTAAACACCCTCTTCCAACAACACAAGAGAAGACTCTACACATGGACATCACCAGATAGTCAACACCAAAACCAGACTGATTATATTCTTTGCAGCCAAAGATGGAGAAGCTCTATACAGTCAGCAAAAACAAGACCAGGAGCTGACTGTGGCTCAGATCATGAGCTCCTTATTGCCAAATTCAGACTGAAACTGAAGAAAGTAGGGAAAACCATAGACCATTCAGGTATGATCTAAATCAAATCCCTTATGATTATACAGTGGAAGTAAGAAATAGATTTAAGGGACTAGATCTGATAGATAGAGTGCCTGATGAACTATGGACTAAGGATGGTGACATTGTACAGGAGACAGGGATCAAGACCATGCCCATGGAAAAGAAATGTAAAAAAGCAAAATGGCTGTCTGGGGAGGCCTTACAAATAGCTGTGAAAAGAAGAGAAGCGAAAAGCAAAGGAGAAAAGGGAAGATATAAGCATCTGAATGCAGAGTTCCAAAGAACAGCAAGAAGAGGTAAGAAAGCCTTCTTCAGTGATCAGTGCAAAGAAATAGAGGAAAACAACAGAATGGGAAAGACTAGAGATCTCTTCAAGAAAATTAGAGATACCAAGGGAACATTTCATGCAAAGATGAGCTCGATAAAGGACAGAAATAGTATGGACCTAACAGAAGCAGAAGATATTCAGAAGAGGTGGCAAGAAGACACAGAAGAACTGTACAAAAAAGAGCTTCACAACTCAGATAATCACGATGGTGTGATCACTCACCTAGAGCCAGACATCCTGGAATGTGAAGTAAAGTGGGCCTTAGAAAGGATCACTATGAACAAAGCTAGTGGAGGCGATGGCATTCCAGTTGAACTGTTTCAAATCCTGAAAGATGATGCTGTGAAAGTGCTGCACTCAATATGCCAGCAAATTTGGAAAATTCAGCAGTGGCCACAGGACTAGAAAAGGTCAGTTTTCATTCCAATCCCAAAGAAAGGCAATGCCAAAGAATGCTCAAACTACTGCACAATTGCACTTATCTCATGCTAGTAAAATAATGCTCAAAATTCTCCAAGCCAAGCTTCAGCAATATGTGAACCGTGAACTTCCTGATGTTCAAGCTGGTTTTAGAAAAGGCAGAGGAACCAGAGATCAAATTGCCAACATCTGGTGGATCATCGAAAAAGCAAGAGAGTTCCAGAAAAACATCTATTTCTGCTTTATTGACTATGCCAAAGCCTTTGACTGTGTGGATCACAATAAACTGTGGAAAATTCTGAAAGAGATGGGAATACCAGAACACCTGACCTGCCTCTTGAGAAACTTATATGTAGGAAGCAAGTAGAAACTGGACATGGAACAACATACTGGTTCCAAATAGGAAAAGAAGTACGTCAAGGCTGTATACTGTCACCAAGCTTATTTAACTTATATGCAGAGTACATCATGAGAAAAGCTGGGCTGGAAGAAGCACAAGTTGGAATCAAGATTGCCGGGAGAAATATCTATAACCTCAGATACGCAGATGACACCACCCTTATGGCAGAAAGTGAAGAGGAATTAAAAAGTCTCTTGATGAAAGTGGAAGAGGAGAGTGAAAAAGTTGGCTTAAAGCTCAACATTCAGAAAACAAAGATCATGGCATCTGGTCCCATTACTTCATGGGAAATAGATGGGGAAACAGTGACAGACTTTTTTGGGGGGCTCCAAAATCACTGCAAATGGTGACTGCAGCCATGAAATTAAAAGACGCTTACTCCTTGGAAGGAAAGTTATGACCAACCTAGATAGCATATTGAAAAGCAGAGACATTACTTTGCCAAAAAAGGTCCATCTAGTCAAGGCTATGTTTTTTCCAGTGGTCATGTATGGATGTGAGAGTTGGACTGTGAAGACGGCTGAGCGCTGAATAATTGATGCTTTTGAATTGTGGTGTTGGAGAAGACTCTTGAGAGTCCCTTGGACTGCAAGGAGATCCAACCAGTCCATTCTAAAGGAGATCAGTCCTGGGTGTTCTTTGGAAGGAATGATGCTAAAGCTGAAACTCCAGTACTTTGGCCACCTCATGTGAAGAGTTGACTCATTGGAAAAGACTCTGATGCTGGGAGGGATTGGGGATAGGAGGAGAAGGGGACGACAGAGGATGAGATGGCTGGATGGCATCACTGACTCAATGGACATGAGTTTGAGTAAACTCCGGGAGTTGGTGATGGACAGGGAGGCCTTGTGTGCTGCAATTCATGGGGTCTCAAAGAGTCGGACATGATTGAGTGACTGAACAGAACTGAAGTGAAGCGACTTAGTAGCAGCAGCATATTTATAATAACTACTTCAAATATTTGTTAGATAATTCTGTAATGTCTATCCTGTTAATGTTTACATCTATTGATTGGCTTTCAGTTTGAGATTATCCCATTTCTTGTATGATTCGTAACTTTTTTATTGAGACACAATTGACATATATTAGTTTCAAGTGTACTGTGTTATGATTTGTTGTATATATTGCAAAATGTTCACCACGATAAGGTAGTTAATATCTGTCATCATACACAGTTACAGATTGTTTTCTCTTGTAATAAGAACATTTAAGATGTTCTTTCTTAGCAACTTTCAAATATGGAATACTATATTATTAACTATCCATTCTGTACATTACATCCTCATGACTCATAGCTGGAAGTTTGTATCTTTTGACTCTCTTCAGTCATTCTGTTCAACCCGCATCCCTGCCTCTGGCAACAACCAATCTGTTCTCTGCTTTTAAGTGATTTTTAAATTGAAATTTGGATATTAAGGATATTGTTATGAGACTCCGGATATTTAATCCTTCTGTTTTAGCTGGTATGGTACAAACTACTCTTGTACTAGAAGTCCAAATTCCTCACTTTGCCCCCTGGACTTTCAGTGACTAAGAATCCTCATTACTGCTGCATTAGGAGTGACTGTTCTGACTCCCAGCTGGAACTTCAGTGTATTTCCCTGACTGGAAGGGGCAGGAAAGGCTTGTTATTGTTCTCCATGTGGCTTCACAGTGATACCCCAGGCTATGGTGTAAATTCTTACTATTCAACTCTGACCTATCTAACACTCTCAGAGGAGGGCTCAGGAGGCCTTCCTGCTGCACAGCAAGATGGATGAAGTAGAGCTCTGTTTATTTTTTGAATGGATCTGATTTTGAGCCTTCATATTATTAACTTACTTTATGTTGAATTAATCCTTCCAGCTCCTCATTTGCAGTTCAGGGATGATCTGAATACTTCAAACCCAATGGTTCTAGACTATATTTTATCAATGTTACTATATCATTCACTGTCAAACTTGTTTAGTCATTAAGTTGTATAGGACTCTTTTCTGACTCCATGGACTGTAGCCTGCCAGGCTTCTCTTTCCATGGGATTTCCCAGGCAAGCAAGCGTACTGGAGTGGGTTGCCATTTCCTCCTCCAGGGAATCTTCCCAGCCCAGGGGTCAAACCCACGTCTCCTGAATCTCATGCAGGAGATTCAGGCCATTTGTTACCATCTCAAGTGATTCTTTACTGTTGAGTGATCAGGGAAGCCCAGATTATAGGGTAATTGTAGCTAAAACAAAATGGAAGTGAGGTATATATCAACTAAATGCTACACCATGATTCCAGTAACACTATAATTGGGAGAGTGGGATTCTCTTAGCATAAAGGAAAATATGTAATTTGCC
The DNA here is from genome assembly GCF_032452875.1 of Bos javanicus. Taxonomy (NCBI): domain Eukaryota; kingdom Metazoa; phylum Chordata; class Mammalia; order Artiodactyla; family Bovidae; genus Bos; species Bos javanicus. The sequence continues at coordinate 24,927,110 of NC_083884.1, read as the reverse complement.
TTTTTACCTTTACAAGTTTTCAATTTTTTATGCTCAATATGGGGTACTTTAACAATAAGCAAGCAAAAAAAAAAAAAAAAGAGCAGCAATGTAGAGTATCAGGTATACTCAAATGGCCCAAGTATCCCATCATTAAAACTGTGATTCCAAAGAACACTTAATAATACACTGCAAGGCTACAATTTTAATGCTGAATAAACTTATGAAATAAAACCACCTGAAAAACTACATACTGGTTTTACTTATAGTTACTAAATTTTACTAATATTTACTATTTACTGAAACACGTTACTATATGTCCTCCCTTCTTAACAAATGTCCTGATTTCTTCCCCCACAATTTTCTATGCCTTACTTTCATATGGGCAATATCTTCTAATCATATATTAGGAAATGTTGAATTTTAAATATAGCTGAGTATACACAGACTATCAAGTTTATATTATCCATATTTACAATGAATTCAGATAAAGTCTGAAGTCTTTTGAAAACCATAGATGTATCCAGCCCAGTCTTTGGACATGTTTGGGGTTCTTGTAGCCCTGGCTCACCAGAGGACTCACAGTGAAGCCAGTGTGGGCTAGATTCAGTCATGTAAACACTCTTTAAAAGATTTTGAATTTTGAACAAATGAAGTGGGGTAGAATAAAATATTAGAATTTTTAAATACTAATGCTGGTAAACTAACAATTGATTATTTTTGTTCCTGGTTTTTCTTTATTTTTCTTTTACTCTAATTCTAACTGATTCTATAATCATCCTGGTAGATTTTTTAAAAATCTACATTTTTTTTCATTCTTAATCAGATTTGGTTGCTGTTATTTACTACCAATAATAAATAAATACAACAAAAACCCAAATGATATTTGTAGAAACTTAAGTAAAATTTTAAGTTAGAAAAATACTTAAATATACTAGGATTTAGCTGTGGTTTAGGTTAGTGATATTAGGAGTAATTAAAATTTTTTTCTTATTTATTTTTCTCTAACATTAAAAAATAAGCCAACATTGAATTTTATCTTTATATTCAGTAAAATCTTTTTCAGAGTAAATGATGCAGAATATAGAGCAATAGGAATTTGAGAACTAAGGCAAGGTCAGAGAGAGAACTTGCTCCTAGCCATGACAGCTCCTTACACATATGTCCCACTGGGAGTAACAAAGTAGATGTGGAAACATTACATCAAGGTTGTATACCACATGCTCTATGCAAAGAGTTTATCTTTGCTGAGAGAAAGATTTTTGTTAATTTCTCAATTCAAAGAGTCATTATTTTACTAAAAAGAAAAATAAGATAAGGAAAACTGCATATACACATGCTATGCAATTCCTGTTCTGTTATTTCTTTTATCCCTCTTTCTTTTCCCCTCTAATAACAAAATAATTAAATTGGTTTTAATAGTCAATGTATTACTATTAAAACGATCCCTAATCTTTGTGCCACCAGAGTTTTCCTTTGAAAATCATGATATTTCTGCCTTTGCAGTTGTGTGATTTTAACTGGTGCTGATGTGATCAAGAACATGACACCATGTCTAGAGTCCAAATTTATCTGGGCCATTTTTATATGAAAAAAAAAAAAACAACAGCATGTATGAGAGTAAGACTAAAAGACATGTTGAGCCTCAAGTACCATTTTGGTATTTTGGTATTTGAATCAAGAAGAATGCATCTTGGAAGTAATGTCTTCTTCTGATGTTTAACTAATTGGATAATGGATTTGAGGATGTTTCAATATGTTTTGTACATAATTATTTTTATAAAAACTGTAGTAATTAAATGAGCTATTCACAAGGTAGGCCACATCTTTCGTATTATACATTAGAGTTGACTTGAATCTGAAGTATAGATTCAAATATGCAAATATTTAATTTTCTATTATACATTATCTCAGTGAACTCTGACAAAAATTTAAAAGTCACTACCATCTATAGCTGAACAATTATTATTTTTAACTCACATTTCTTCTGATGTAAATAGGTCATCAAACTAAAATATCTGAGGAGCAAAAAGAGTAAAAATTTGTGTATTTGTGTTCTTTTCTATACATTTTGTACCAGAATGACCACTTTTCCATACTTTTTTTTGAAATAAAGAATTTAAACTATTTTGTGAATTTAAATGAATTTTAAGCTCAAGATTTTAATGCAAAAAATAAATTAATAAACTATATATTTTTTAAAAATTGCTTCTTTATATAATATATTTTATATGATACTATTTCAATGCTAACCATATGTTCATATGGCAGAAACTACAAAATAAATAGACAAAGAATATTATTTTCTTGACAGGTAAAGTACTATGCAGATAAATACTGCACTAGTCTTATAGTAATTGTGTATTCTCCTAAAAGTTCAGTGATCATTTAGATAGTGATATTTTTAAATAAAGCAACTGATTAATTGCAATTGAATTATTTATTGTTACTACTATCTGTTGTCAAAACATGAGTCTGAATTTAAAGGAAACATTTGCAAATTTCATATTTCACATTTAATATCAAGAATAGTAAACTCAGGTATTAATAAGCAAATAAAGTAAATTATATTAAGAAGAGTATATAGTAAAAACATTCTTTAATTTGGCTAATCACTTTAAAAAGCTATATTTATTTGAACTCTAATTAGTGAACCCACAAACAGTACTAAAATGTGCAACATCCTACTTTTTCTCTTAGAATAGTACTAAATCAGTAGGGAAATTACTTCAAAATGCATTCTCTTCTATTAAAATAATTTCAGCATCTGATTAAAGCAGCTATCTTTTGTGATACATGCTCTCTTTCACTATTATATATCTAATCATTTTAACTCTTAACTATCCTAGAGAATTATAAATAGCACACAGTGTGTTAATTTTGCACATTATCCTTCTGTGGCTATGGAGGAAATTGGTGCAAATAAATATCATCTTTAAGAAAGATTATGATATTTTAGAGTGATGTACAGGTGAATGGGCTCAGGGCACTTCTTGAAAGTTACTTAAATTAGTTATAGTTCTGTTTGCTCATATAGAAAGTGAGTATTAGGATATGGCATATCTACTTCTCAAGATTATTCAGAAGGGAAGATACTAAATATACTTTATGAAATATAAATATGGTTTTTTCTGTGGTCATGTATGGATGTGAGAGTTGGACTGTGAAGAAAGCTAAGCGCCAAAGGATTGATGCTTTTGAACTGTGGTGTTGGAGAGACTCTTGAGAGTCCCTTGGACTGCAAGGAGATCCAACCAGTCCATTCTGAAGGAGATCAGCCCTGGGTGTTCTTTGGAAGGAATGATGCTGAAGCTGAAACTCCAGTACTTTGGCCACCTCAAGTGAAGAGTTGACTCATTGGAAAAGACCCTGATGCTGGGAGGGATTGGGGGCAGGAGGAGAAGGGGATGACAGAGGATGAGATGACTGGATGGCATCACTGACTCGATGGATGTGAGTCTGAATGAACTCCAGGAGTTGGTGATGGACAGGGAGGCCTGGCATGCTGCGATTCATGGGGTCGCAGAGTCGGACACGACTGAGCGACTGAACTGAACTGATAAGAGAAAAAGTGACTATATACACATCTAAAGAGAATATATATACACAGGATCTACATGTGTGTCTGTATTAATATATATTTACAGACATAACTCAAATATTAGAAGTATAGAGACATACGCTTCTGTTTTGCACACAGAGTAACTGTGGCTATGTGACAAATCTATGTCATATTTCTTTTAAACTCATACTATTTTCTGTATTATACATGTAAGCTAATTAGACACAGCAACTTAACAATCATCTATTTCAATCATAGTCTGTGTCATTTGTTTTAAAAATTTTCCCAACAAAAGTTCTGAAGCTCTCATATCAACTTTGATCTAACGGAAACATAAAGGAAAGAGTGAAGTGCTTTTGGCAAATTTTAGTTATGATGTCTATCGTCTTTGTCATTAAAAATATTACTTCTTGTTTCATTTAAAAATAAATAGCTGGATGCTTGGGGCTGGTACACTGGGACGGCCCAGAGGGATGGTATGGGGAGGGAGGAGGGAGGAGGGTTTGGGATGGGGAACACATGTATACCTGTGGCGGATTCATTTTGATATTTGGCAAAACTAATACAATTATGTAAAGTTTAAAAATAAAATAAAATTAGAAAAAAAAATAATTCTAACAATAAAAAAAATAAAAAATAAAAGCAATGTCTTACTAAAAAAAAAATTAAAAATAAAAAAAAAATAAATAAATACATTTTAAAAAGGGGAAATGAAAAGTGAACATGGTCATTACACAGTTAAACTCACCATGAAAGAAAACAAACAAACAAACAAACAAACAAAACATACTTTTCAGCCCAGGTTTAACATTATATTGGTTTTAAATCTATGAAGCATAATTGGTCAACAGTACCCTGAATTTTATTTGTTGTTTTTTTTAATGAAGGCAAAATTCCAAAGCTGCTGTTTGAGAGGGTGCCTGAGCTCAGATGGGAGAAAGCAATGGAAAATCCTGAGCTTACCCAGCACTCAAACTACAGTGGAAAGATAATTGGATGTCATTTGTGTTAAATAAAGAATTATGATCTTGATAAAAGAGGTTTTGACAGTTTCTGCCCAAATGCACAATTCTGTCAAAGATTTCCCTTAAAGAATAAAGGAATATTGTCACATCTATTTGTCAGGTAAAGAAAAAAGATAACCATGGTAAACCACAGGATAAACACCAAACAGGTGAACATCCCAAAAGTGTGAGTTAGAAAGAAAAGGCCATGAGAGCACACCCTCCAGAGAGAATCCCTGGCTGACAAAATGTCAAACCAATAAAAGAAATGATATCACAGTGTTTCTGAAGTCAAATCACTCTTGAAATCTGTGCTTAATCCCTCATTGATAGAATGTAAACCTTGGACAATGAGAAGTCACATCACAATTAAACCTCCTTTTCAAAATAAAGTGTCTGATTTGACTGTAATTTTTTCCAGAGTTAGCAATATTCCTTTTCATTATAGCATGTCTTTTCACTAGGAAAAAAGGTAAAAATTTCTTCTGGGTGGCTTAATCATCTGCATCAAAATAAATATTTCTTAGTTCCTAAAACATGGCTTTCATCTCAAAGAAGATTTGTGAATACTGTAACAAAATGTTGGAATCTGAGTATGTGATAAATCTTCAAAGGCTGTGTACATTTTGTTTCTAGTAAACTTTAAAAACTTATGTTAGAGGTAACAACTGATATATCTGCATAGCTAAACCCCTGTCTTAGGCACACGTGAATCATATTTTCAAGATTTGTATTTTATTTAAAAGAGTATTGCATGGACAGAGGATATACATTTGGAGATTTTATTTGTGCTGGTGTCTATATTTCTCTAGCACTGAAGATGACTTTACATAATTGAATTTCTATACTTTATTGGTTTGAATAGACATAAAGTGTTTTATCTTTGTATAGGACAAAATCTAATTATGTAGAGTAAATTAAATGGACAGGTATTAATACCAAGGTTTTGGCTATATAATCTCTGTATTGAAGGAACTTAATTTCACTGCTAATCCATTTCTAAATTTTAAAATACTGGCCATACACACACTAAGGCATGCATGTTTTCTCTAAAAATGTTGAGTAGAGGGGCAGATGTTTAGCTAAAACAGTTAAGGACAAGACAATTGCTTCAATTTTCCAAGACCTTGGCTCTGCAGATACTGCCTATGGGTTTAAAATGAGGAGTGCTTTAAAAATCTTATTAGGGAATTTATTCCCTGCCTTTCAAAAGTCACTTTGAACTTTTACATTTGAGGAAAATGGGAGGAGTTGCTTTTTTTCATTCTTACTCCATTCATGTCTAGTCTTCATTCTCCAACTATTTTACTTTTATCCTATCATCTCTTTTTCCAGTAGCCTTGAAGCTACATTTGCTGCCCTGTGTGAAAGTCTAGGAAGATCACTCACCCTTTATGATACTTCTACTACTGTGCTGAACTTGGGGGTGGGGTAATGTGAGAAAAGATCTGATTCCCTTGAATGTAGCTTCACTTAATTTCGAGTCCCATCTTGAATACATGAAATGGTTTTATACATATATAAAGATGTTCACACTCATTAGTAACCTCAGGAATGCACATTAAAATGATAATGAGATATAATTTCACAATTATTAGAAAGAAAAAAGATGTCAGTGTTGATGTCAACAGTGAGTTCTGGGAACTCGCATTTTCTGTGTTGGAAGTGTAAATGAACACAACCACATTGGAGACAGAGTAGGGAGTTGCCTTGTGGTTAAATAGGAAAAGCCTATGTTAAGTGTATCTGCTAGAGAAATTGAAATATGTGCATTCACAGTAATGTTTAAAAATATTCATAACAATTTTTTAAAAATTGTAATAATAGAGTTGTCTTAACAAAGAGAATTTAAACATTAAAAAGTGTTAAGTAGGTATAACTTTTTGATAGGTACCAGAAAAGGCAGAAAGAAAACAGGAAGCTTTTACAAAGATACAAACTGCAGAGAGTAGCTAACAACTCTAGGGTTAAGGTGAACAATTAAAGAAATTCAAAGTATTGAAACTTAAAAGGTAGGGAGAAAGTCCTAGAGTGCTGAAAGATAGCCAAGGCCTCTGAGCAGGAAGTGGTGGGCTGGCTCTAGAAATCTGAGTAAGAGACACCAGTTACCTGGGACTCAGGTCTCTCTCAGGGAACTCCAGGAAGTTTTATGAGTTTTGGCAAAACCACAGGGCATATCTAGATATTGCTGTAGGAAGAAACTGTTATGGCTAAGATTTTTTGCTAGGATGGTTCTCAAGGAAGCAGACTGAAGCAACTGGAAGCAAATGGAAAGATATAAGACCATGCTTCTTTCTCTAGTTTTGTGGTCTCCCTAGATCACCCCACATTAATGGAACCTAACCAGAGTCAGCTGATAATGTGGAAAAGTTACTTTCAGAGATCCAGCCCCCAGACCACATAGTGAGGTGTAGAGTTACAGGTTTGGAGTTGAGGATCAACAACCTAATAACTGCCTATACTGGAAAGAATGTAAACATCCATCACTGCATTAATGATATGCAATAATGTTAACATTATTAACATTGTATGTTAACAAGAATATACTATACTTCTGAATCCCTTAATTTGTACAACCACTTTCTACAAAACAACATTGGAACAAAACAAACCAAAAAAAAGCCTTTGCTTCTTAGATGGGCTAGGAGTTGGCTGACCTAGGTTGGGTTTGACTGGGGTGGGTGGTTCTTTCTCAAGGTCCAAGTATAGTAATTTCTGGTCTGTTTTGGAGCCCTGACTGCAGGAACAATAGCAATATTAGTGATGACAGAATATAGGAGGACAAGCTGAAAAGGGACAAACTCTTTTAAGACTTGGACTCAGAACTGGCACTTTCACTTCTGCCACATCTAATTTGCTCAAGCAAATCATATAACTAAGCCCAAAGGCAAGGGGACAGGAAACACACCCCACCAACCCCTCCATCCTGAGGCAGTACAATGCTTACAAGTGTGAGAGGAGTGTGGCCAATAGTTCAATGTACCATAGTCTTTCCTCTTGGCTACAATTATTCATAACCATCTCACATGCAAAATGCAGTCACCCGCGTTTTGCTGCTGCTGCTGCTGCTAAGTTGCTTCAGTCGTGTCTGACTCTGTGCGACCCCATAGACGTCAGCCTACCAGGCTCCCCCGTCCCTGGCATTCTCCAGGCAAGAACACTGGAGGGGGTTGCCATTTCATTCTCCAATGCATGAAAGTGAAAAGTGAAAGAGAAGCTGCTCAGCTCAGTCTTGCCAACTCTTAGTGACCCCATGGACTGCAGCCTACCAGGCTCCTCTGTCCATGGGATTTTCCAGGCAAGAGTACTGGAGTGGGGTGCCATTGCCTTCTCTGTCACCCTCGTTTTAGGACCTTGTAAACTGCATCTAATCCTGACACCAAGATCTCATTAAACACATTAGGCCCTCGGGTCTGAGTGAAGTTGTTCTTAATTCAAAGACCTGTGACCTAAAATGTTGTTATCTTCTCTGCACACCACCAACCTTCAATCATCAAACAGTGACTTTTTGTCAGGAAAACAACAATAAACACTTTGATTTTAAAAAGACAGAAGAAGCATATGACAGAAAAACATGTAAAAATCTTTAGTCCATGGAAATTCTGAATTTCCACTGGAAAATGCGGCTAAATATCCTTACTTAGAAAGGAAAAATACTTTTCTAAGAATTTGTCCATTTCTTCCTCGTTGTCCATTTTATTGTCATATAATTGTTGATAATAGTCTCTTATGATCCTTTGTATTTCTGTGTTGTCTGTTGTGATCTCTCCATTTTCGTTTCTAATTTTATTGATTTGATTTTTCTCCCTTTGTTTCTTGATGAGTCTGGCTAATGGTTTATCAATTTTATTTATCCTTTCAAAGAACCAGCTTTTGGCTTTGTTGATTTTTGCTATGGTCTCCTTTGTTTCTTTTGCATTTATTTCTGCTCTAATTTTTAAGATTTCTTTCCTTCTACTAACCCTGGGGTTCTTCATTTCTTCCTTTTCTAGTTGCTTTAGGTGTAGAGTTAGGTTATTTATTTGACTTTTTTCTTGTTTCTTGAGGTGTGCCTGTATTGCTATGAACTTTCCCCTTAGGACTGCTTTTACTGTGTCCCACAGGTTTTGGGTTGTTGTGTTTTCATTTTCATTCGTTTCTATGCAAATTTTGATTTCTTTTTTGATTTCTTCTGTGATTTGTTGGTTATTCAGCAGGGTGTTGTTCATCCTCCATATGTTGGAATTTTTAATAGTTTTTCTCCTGTAATTGAGATCTAATCTTACTGCATTGTTGTCAGAAAAGATGCTTGGAATGATTTCTATTTTTTTGAATTTACCAAGGCTAGCTTTATGGCCCAGGATGTGATCTATCCTGGAGAAGGTTCCATGTGCGCTTGAGAAAAAGGTGAAATTCATTGTTTTGGGATGAAATGTCCTATAGATATCAATTAGGTCTAACTGGTCTATTGTATCGTTTAAAGTTTGTGTTTCCTTATTAATTTTCTGTTTAGTTGATCTATCCATAGGTGTGAGTGGGGTATTAAAGTCTCCCACTATTATTGTGTTATTGTTAATTTCTCCTTTCATACTTGTTAGCATTTGTCTTACATACTGCGGTGCTCCCGTGTTGGGTGCATATATATTTATAATTGTTTTATCTTCTTCTTGGATTGATCCTTTGATCATTATGTAGTGACCTTCTTTGTCTCTTTTCACAGCCTTTGTTTTAAAGTCTATTTTATCTGATATGAGTATTGCTACTCCTGCTTTCTTTTGGTCCCTATTTGCATGGAAAATCTTTTTCCAGCCCTTCACTTTCAGTCTGTATGTGTCCCCTGTTTTGAGGTGGGTCTCCTGTAGACAACATATGTAGGGGTCTTGTTTTTGTATCCATTCAGCCAGTCTTTGTCTTTTGGTTGGAGCATTCAACCCATTTATGTTTAAGGTAATTACTAATAAGTATGATCCCATTGCCATTTACTTTATTGTTTGAGGTTCGAATTTATACACCATTTTTGTGTTTCCTGTCTAGAGAATATCCTTTAGTATCTTTCCAAAACTCGACCAGGAAGAAATAGAAAACCTTAACAGACCCATCACAAGCATGGAAATTGAAACTGTAATCAAAAATCTTCCAGCAAACAAAAGCCCAGGTCCAGACGGCTTCACAGCTAAATTCTACCAAAAATTTAGAGAAGAGCTATCCTGCTCAAACTCTTCCAGAAAATTGCAGAGGAAGGTAAACTTCCAAACTCATTCTATGAGGCCACCATCACCCTAATACCAAAACCTGACAAAGATCCCACAAAAAAAGAAAACTACAGGCCAATATCACTGATGAATATAGATGCAAAAATCCTAAACAAAATTCTAGCAATCAGAATCCAACAACACATTAAAAAGATCATACACCATGACCAAGTGGGCTTTATCCCAGGGATGCAAGGATTCTTCAATATCCGCAAATCAATCAATGTAATACACCACATTAACAAATTGAAAAACAAAAACCATATGATTATCTCAATAGATGCAGAGAAAGCCTTTGACAAAATTCAACACCCATTTATGATAAAAACCCTCCAGAAAGCAGGAATAGAAGGAACATACCTCAACATAATAAAAGCTATATATGACAAACCCACAGCAAACATTATCCTCAATGGTGAAAAATTGAAAGCATTTCCTCTAAAGTCAGGAACAAGACAAGGGTGCCCACTTTCACCATTACTATTCAACATAGTTTTGGAAGTTTTGGCCACAGCAATCAGAGCAGAAAAAGAAATAAAAGGAATCCAAATTGGAAAAGAAGAAGTAAAACTCTCACTATTTGCAGATGACATGATCCTCTACATAGAAAACCCTAAAGACTCCACCAGAAAATTACTAGAACTAATCAATGATTATAGTAAAGTTGCAGGATATAAAATCAACACACAGAAATCCCTTGCATTCCTATACACTAATAATGAGAAAACAGAAAGAGAAATTAAGGAAACAATTCCATTCACCATTGCAACGAAAAGAATAAAATACTTAGGAATATATCTACCTAAAGAAACTAAAGACCTATATATAGAAAACTATAAAACACTGGTGAAAGAAATCAAAGAGGACACTAATAGATGGAGAAATATACCATGTTCATGGATTGGAAGAATCAATATAGTGAAAATGAGTATACTACCCAAAGCAATTTATAGATTCAATGCAATCCCTATCAAGCTACCAACAGTATTCTTCACAGAGCTAGAACAAATAATTTCACAATTTGTATGGAAATACAAAAAACCTCGAATAGCCAAAGCGATCTTGAGAAAGAAAAATGGAACTGGAGGAATCAACCTACCTGACTTCAGGCTCTACTACAAAGCCACAGTTATCAAGACAGTATGGTACTGGCACAAAGACAGAAATATAGATCAATGGAATAAAATAGAAAGCCCAGAGATAAATCCATGCACATATGGACACCTTATCTTTGACAAAGGAGGCAAGAATATACAATGGATTAAAGACAATCTCTTTAACAAGTGGTGCTGGGAAATCTGGTCAACCACTTGTAAAAGAATGAAACTAGAACACTTTCTAACACCATATACAAAAATAAACTCAAAATGGATTAAAGATCTCAATTTAAGACCAGAAACTATAAAACTCCTAGAGGAGAACACAGGCAAAACACTCTCTGACATACATCACAGCAGGATCCTCTATGACCCACCTCCCAGAATATTGGAAATAAAAGCAAAAATAAACAAATGGGACCTAATTAAACTTAAAAACTTCTGCACATCAAAGGAAACTATTAGCAAGGTGAAAAGACAGCCTTCAGAATGGGAGAAAATAATAGCAAATGAAGCAACCGACAAACAACTAATCTCAAAAATATACAAGCAACTCCTACAGCTCAACTCCAGAAAATAAATGACCCAATCAAAAAATGGGCCAAAGATCTAAATAGACATTTCTCCAAAGAAGACATACAGATGGCTAACAAACACATGAAAAGATGCTCAACATCACTCATTATCAGAGAAATGCAAATCAAAACCACTATGAGATACCATTTCACACCAGTCAGAATGGCTGCGATCCAAAAGTCTACAAATAATAAATGCTGGAGAGGGTGTGGAGAAAAGGGAACCCTCTTACACTGTTGGTGGGAATGCAAACTAGTACAGCCACTATGGAGAACAGTGTGGAGATTCCTTAAAAAACTGGAAATAGAACTGCCTTATGATCCAGCAATCCCACTGCTGGGCATACACACTGAGGAAACCAGAAGGGAAAGAGACACGTGTACCCCAATGTTCATCGCAGCACTGTTTATAATAGCCAGGACATGGAAGCAACCTAGATGTCCATCAGCAGATGAATGGATAAGAAAGCAGTGGTACATATACACAATGGAGTATTACTCAGCCATTAAAAAGAATACATTTGAATCAGTTCTAATGAGGTGGATGAAACTGGAACCTATTATACAGAGTGAAGTAAGCCAGAAGGAAAAACACCAATACAGTATACTAACGCATATATATGGAATTTAGAAAGATGGTAACGATAACCCTGTATACGAGACAGCAAAAGAGACACTGATGTATAGAACAGGCTTATGGACTCTGTGGGAGAGGGAGAGGGTGGGAAGATTTGGGAGAATGGCATTGAAACATGTGAAATGTCATGTATGAAACGAGATGCCAGTCCAGGTTCAATGCACGATGCTGGATGCTTGGGGCTGGTGCACTGGGATGACCCAGAGGGATGGTATGGGGAGGGAGGAGGGAGGAGGGTTCAGGATGGGGAACACATGAGAAATAAAGGAATAAAAAATTAAAAAAAAAAAAAAGAAAGGAAAAATACCTTGTCCATTCCCCATTCTACAACCTGGGAGTGTCTTCCTCAACTATTTTTCTCCTCTGCTCCTGGCTCTACTAAAGGAAGTTAGGCTTCCTTTTTTCCTATTATCCTCCTTTTCCATTTCTAAGCAAGACTTTGAAACATGTGCTTTTTGCATACCTTGATCCTTGCTTATAGAAAGTTGGAGGCTAAGATGTATTCTCGTATCACTTAGTATCTCATTCCCTTTTAGTTCAGGCTGCCAATTCTTTTGCCAATTCTTTTTACATATATATATATTTTTTCAGACATTTGGTTCTATCAAGTTGGTGTGCCTAGAGTCATAATCAGAATTCTTAAGATGTGCTTCTCTTTCTAGAGTCAAGTAGGAATACTTGGAATATATTAGACTTCTGTAAGTCTATTCTCTTGATCTTTCTTGGAGTTTTTTGTTTGTTTGTTTTTAAGTTGAAATGATAATTTATCACTATAATTCTTTCAAAAGTTCTTAACAAAAAATTGTGATCCTTTTGGCCTTTACTAGTTCTACAAGTCCAATGTGCCACATATTTTAAGACTTTGTTCAGTTCAAGGACAAAATATGTCAACACACCACAGTCAAGCCCGCATTCAATGTACAAGGAAGTATGATGAGGCCTTAGTAAGGGTGTGGATGCAGGGAGTGGCAAAGCATTGGGACAGTTAAAGAAAATAGCAAATCAGCCAGGGCTGCATACATGGATATAGTTGCATTACAACATTTTAGTGGTAAATGAAAGAAGTGAATCATAGAAGTGTATACACCATAAATTTACTTTTAAATAAAATTAAAAACATGGAAAATTAAGCAATGCATATTTTGAGGAAACACACACAGATGACTGCAACTATTTAAAAAGAATATCAAGTTCACCAACTTTAGGACAGCTTTTAACTCAAGGTGGTAAAGATGGAATAAGACAAGAAAAAAAGCAGAGGGGATTCTAGGATAACAGAATTTTATAGGGTTTTGTTTTTTGGGGGGGTGGGGAGAGTTGATTAGTATAAAGATTCTATTTATTATTATTGTTCTTTTATCTGTTTCTCTAAATTATATAAACATATTTTTGTGTATTTACTACATATATATTTTATGACACATCTTTATATTATAGAAAGTAAATTTCAATCTACTTAACTTTGAGAATGGGAAAACCAAGGAAGTGCATAGTGAGCTAGGTATTTAATCTTGTTGCTCTCCAGAGGAGAGAGGGGGAAATGTGAACAGAGAAGGACAGAATAGAAAAAAAAAAAAAAGACCAAAAATGGCGTCAAAATGTGTCAGACTCAAATTTTCCCTGTCCATTCTTTTTCTATGCCCAACAATGCAAACTGACATAATTATTGTATTATTGACAAGCATAAACATTAAAAAGATTAGAACCAGTGTAATTAAGTGATATCAACATGGAAACAAAAGAATAATTGATTGGCCAGGTCAGTGAAGGAAAAAAGAAAGATAATCACGCTTATGAAACATCATGAAAAATTAAATATACACATTCAAAAATTTCTTTCTGTCTACTCATGATATATTGCCCAAAGCTAAGTAGTGATTTAATAATACTTTGGAACAATTGACAGAGAGATTTAAGAGACAGGCTTTCAAAAGACATTTTTTTAACATTGCTGCATAACGAATAGAAAAAATCACATTAACTGCAGGTATTATGCTAACCTGATGCTCATCATAATTCATAATAATTCAAAAATGCATTGGTGTTAAATTTTAAAGAATTAATCAAATAGGTAATTCATCAGTTTGGATGGTAAGTATTTGAGATTAAATCCCTTAGACTCTAAAACTTTATTGCAATTACTAATAGAGATTTCTGTTACATGTGTTATGGGCACCCAAAGCCAGTCCTCTGGCACAACCCAAAGGGATAGGTTGAGAGGGAACTGGGAGGGGGTTCAGGACGGGGGTACACATGTATACCTGTGGCCAATTCATGTTGACATATGGCAAAAACCATCACAATATTAAAAAATATTTATCCTTCAATTAAAATAAATAAATATAAAAATGAAACCATAAGCCTTAAAAAGTTACAAATATATGCATATTTTACATGCATTTATTTTTATACAGATATAATACACACTTTTATAAGAATTTAATTTATGAAATTAAATCATAATTTCATGCAACATGACAGGGAACAGTTATCTTTTGTAAAAGGTAATTGAATTCAACACTATCAAGAGGGTGACTTGCCTTGTAGAAACACCAGCAATAGATCATCAAAAGAATTGCTGTCAGTTTTTCGGAGGCATCTTTGATGAACAATGCCTTAGAACTAGTATTATGACTGTATTTCTAGAACACAAAGGTTTAATTATTAAAACTATTCAGAATGACTATATTAAGATAAATGTGATAATTTACTCTCTCTTTTTATTTTCAAGAATCTTTCACAAAACAAAACAAAACAAATGACCTGCTGTCTCTGTGTTTCCCTTTCACCCTTAGTTTTTGGATTTATCTTGCAATCAACTAAAAAGCTCCTAATCAGCCCTTTAGTGGTTTATCCATTAAATTAATTTGCATCTTTACCCACTTATCTTTGAAGTCCTGTTGAATCAAATGGCCTTATTTTTTTAAAAAAATCATGTGGGATTTTACTGTTCAAATCACAAGGGTCTTTCTCATTAAGTTAACAGAAAGCTTGAAAAACAAAGTTAAATTAATATTGTCAAGAAACTCTTTGATCCTATTATTAGAAATAAAAACATATTTACAAATACTGTCTGGAATCAAATTTTCATAACTGAAGGAAACTATTTTCAGTATGGAATCATAATAAATATAGTTCATATATTAATTTATTTTCTCTTAAAAGAGTTATGCTTTGAAGGGATAAGTATGGAAGTATTATAAAAGAGAAAGCACAGGGGCCACTGAGACAAGAAAGAAAAGGGAGAGAGGTCAAAATCCACCAGTGTTTCTCCTCCTCATTTGATGTTGCTTTTTGCTTCTTTTTTCCTATCCTTCTGCCTCCCTTCTCTTCCATCCTAGGAAAAGTCAAGTTATTAATTGGCTTAATTTCAACGTTGTAGTTTCTCAGGGAAAAGGAAGTCCTAAAGAGAGGGAGAAAGAGGAGAATGGCCAGTCACTGGAGCAGTCAGAACAAATTCTTATATGGACATGGGTTGTGGAGCCCTCAACAATTACATCAGTGACATCAGAGATCACTAACCAGAGATCACCATAATACACAGAACAATAATGAAAATGTCTGAAGTTTTGCAAGAATTATCAAAATGTGACAGAAATGAGTGAAAAAATGCTATTGGAAAAATGGCTCCAATAGACTTGCTTGACAGGGTTGCCACGAACATTCATTTTGTAAAACATGCAATATTTGCAAACCACAATAAAATGCAAAAATAAGGTACACAAAAAAAATGAGGTATGCCTGTACTATGCATTGTGGAATATCCAACTAATGATGTTTAAGAGGTGTATATGCACAAAAATAATCATTTAACTAGCTAAGCAACTGAAATTAGCAAGCCATTTGACTACTAGATATAATCATTTGGAGAGCTGTCAGAATAATTCTTTTTCATTTAAGCACTTTAAATATTTTCATGAAAGTTAATTAGGTTTCATTTCTGAATACATTTGCTAATTCATTTAACAAATATTTTTGAGTCTACTTTATGCTAAACACTGTACTATACTAGCATATATAGTAATCAGCAAGGCAGACTCAATCCCAAGTTTTTAGAGTTTACAAGCTAACAGGTGAAGAATAAACATACGTCATTAGATATTGGGGTAATAACACTGAATGAAGAGGCTCCCATGCAGAACACTATGGAGTGTCTTTTTTTAGATGGATGCTATGTGAATGCCCCTCTGAGAAGCTGGCATGCAGATGAGATCTGAGAATAAGAAGGCGGCAGAAATGCAAATATTTGAGGGAAATATTTCCAGAGAGTGAACTATGTTTATTAAAGACTTGACTCGGGAAAGAACTCACTTATTTGGGGAATTAAAAGAAGAACAATCTGTTTGGAGTAGTGTATAATGAGACTGTTTCAAAGTGAAGTGGGATAGACGTGATAAGATTATGCAGTACCTTCTTTACCATATTTAAAAGTAACACTCTAGAGGGGTGGGATGGGGAGGGAGATAGGAGGGAGGTTCAACAGGGAGGGGACAAACATATACCTACGGCTGATTCATGGTGATGTTTGGCAGAAACCAACACAATTCTGTAAAGTAATTATCTTTCAGTTAAAAAATAGATAAATTAAAGAAAAAAAGTTTTAGAGCGGCTTTCCAGGTGTTGCTAGTGGTTAAGAATCTGTCAGCCAGTGCAGGAGATGCAAGAAATGCAGATTTGATCCCTGGGTCAGGAAGATCCACTGGAGGAGGGCACGGCAACCCACTCCAGTATTCTTGACTAGAAAACTCGGTGGGCAGGGGAGCCTGGTGGGCTACAGTCCATGGGGCCACAAAGAATCAGACATGATTGAGCACACAAAACTTTTAGATACTACCATAAGTGCAATGAGAAGCTATTGAAACAATTTCACCAATGTAGTAGAAATGCAGACCAGCTTGAATGTTATTTCAATGGTCTGGTGAGAGTAAATAACCTTTGTTCCTAAAGTAGTGGCAGTAACAGTGAAAATAAGTGAATGATCAGAAGAAATTACAAGAGACAATTATGGAATTTAAAGACAGATCTAATTAAGATATGAAGGAAAAGGCAGGGCTGAGAATGACTACAAAACTTCCCCTTACAGTGAGTGGTGATAATCTTGGAGTAGGTAAGGAAAGCAGACAGAAATTAATTTGAATGGTAAGGAAATCAAGAGACTTCCCTGATGAATCTGTTTTCCCACTGTGGAGGGTACAGGTTCAATCCCTGGCCAGGGAACGAAGACTCCACATGACACGTGGTATGCAAAAAAAATTAAAGGAAATCAAGAGTTCTGTTTTAGATGTAAGATTAATATTCTTGAAAGATAGTACGTGGGAAAAGTGAACATACAACTATGGAACTCAAAGAAGTGGTCAGCTCTGGGACACACATTCAGTTCACTATTATAAAAAAAATTAAATAATCAACAAAGAGAATGCTTAGATAAGGGCAGAAAGCTCAGAACAGAGAATTAAGGAATGCTATGGCACAAAGTGAAGAGGAACTAAAAAGCCTCTTGATGAAAGGGAAAGTGGAGAGTGAAAAAGTTGGCTTAAAGCTCAACATTCAGAAAATGAAGATCATGGCATCTGGTTCCATCACTTCATGGGAAATAGATGGGGAAACAGTGGAAACAGTGTCAGACTTTATTTTTGGGGACTCCAAAATCACTGCAGATGGTGATTGCAGCCATGAACTTAAAAGACGCTTACTCCTTGGAAGAAAAGTTATGACCAACCTAGATAGCATATTAAAAAACATAGACATTACTTGCCAACAAAAGTCCATCTAGTCAAGGCTATGGTCTTTCCAGTGGTCATGTATGGATGTAAGAGTTGGACTGTGAAGAAGGCTGAGCGCCGAAGAATTGATGCTTTTGAACTGTGATGTTGGAGAAGACTCTCGAGAGTCCCTTGGACTGCAAGATCCAACCAGTCCCTTCTGAAGGAGATCAGCCCTGGGATTTCTTTGGAAGGAATGATGCTAAAGCTGAAACTCCAGTACTTTGGCCACCTCATGCAAAGAGTTGACTCATTGGAAAAGACTCTGATGCTGGGAGGGATTGGGGATAGGAAGAGAAGGGGACGACAGAGGATGAGATGGCTAGATGGCATCACTGACTCAATGGACGTGAGTTTGAGTGAACTCCAGAAGTTGGTGATGGACTGGGAGGCCTGGTGTGCTGCGATTCATGGGGTCGCAAAGAGTCGGACATGACTGAGCAACTGAACTGAACTGAACTGAACTACTTAGATGTTGATGGAAGAAGAAGACCTAGACAAGGATTCAGAGCAAGAGTTGCTAGAATGTCAGGAAATGTTAAGTCACATATCTCAAGAGAAGAGTATAAAGAAGCAGCAATATTTCAAGGAAAAGTTAATAATTAACTGATGAAAATTCTTACAATTGGACAGAAGCTATGATCAAAAGATGTAGGCAGAAGTACAGGGAACTAGGATATGTGAAAGTATTGAAGAGTTCCTAAATATTAATACAACACTAGGACTCAGGCAAGGTGTAGGATTATGGTGCAAAAGAACTCGATGCAGGAATACAGGCTTCAAAGTCAAGGATTATGACTTAGAGAATATGATGAGAACCTGTTTAGAATTTGAGCGGTCACAATATAGTACCCTTTCCTCTATTTCTATTCAGTGTAAATTGACACAATAGATACAAAAGAATAAAGAATATTTCTTTATTACTGATAGAGTCTAGATTGGCTGTTGGGCTTTCAAAAAGTTAGAAACTCAGACTAGAATTAGTTTCTTTTCCATTTAACCACAGGAGAAATCATAGGCTTTCTGTAGAGGGGATGGATCCATAAATGACTTATAGCATTTTGGAGTAGAGCAGAGAAAGTGCTTTCACTGGGCTTCAGGCTTCCAAACTTACTATCTCAAAAGTTACTCTAACTGCTCTTGTGAAATAGAGCATGCAGCAATGGAGCTAGAGACTAGTAGTGTTCAGAAAAATCTCACATCATGGAAGCCAGACAAGAGCCTGGGAAAAAACATCCTCCCTACACCTGGAAAGCATACTTATAGTGTGTGTGTGTGTGTGTGTGTGTATTAGTAGCTCAGTTGTGTCTGACTCTTTGCGACCCCATGGACTGTAGTTTGCCAGGCTCCTCTGTCCATGGGATTCTTCAGGCAAGAATACTAGAGTGGGTTGCCATTCCCTTCTCCAAGGGTGTCTTCCCAACCCAGAAATCAAACCCAGGTATCCTGCATTGCAGGCAGTTTCTTTACCAGGGAGCCACCAGGGAAGACCTTATTGGTATCATGATAGATACCAAGTCCCTGGCTGAGAAATAAAGAAAGAAGGAAGTTAAAAGTGTTGGAGTAGAGGTCAGAGAGAATCCATGATTTGGGACATCTTGAGGTTGAATATTATTCAGCAAAAGTTCATCACCAGTAGTGAGGGCCATGATGTAACCTGGAGATTAAGGAATATTTGATTTACAGGGGGCTTGGCATGACTCCAGCTATGAATAGGAACAATATTGGCCATGAACTTAAATAGACTGTGGCCATGGTGAGCGACTGAGTGCATGCATGTACATGCACACACACACACGGATAGGAAGGCACTATGGCAATCAGATAACTAACAGGAGATTTTCCTTCTAACAAGAGAATAAAAGAGGAAAACTATATTCTCCATAGCATAAAATAAAACTTAGGATACTAAAGAAATGAGGAATTCTATTTCTAGGCGTAAGATAAGACATATGTGATTTTGACTTTTAGCCTATATAGTTTTATCACAAGCTGTTTATTTAGGAAATGATTTCCATGGAACGGTCAAGGAGGATACGGTAATTTTTTTAAATTACAAAATAAGCAGTATATTAGAGTGTTTTAGTTGAAAATGACAAAGTCCGAACTCAGCTTAGCTGTCTAATACAATAAAATTTTTAAAGGAAACTAATTATTGCATCTGGGAAATTCAGGTGCCGTGTGGGTCTCATAGCTGAAAGGGACACACCGTGTCAGTTCAGATCTCTCTGTAATCTTTTCTTGTACTGTATTCTCACTCATACTTCCTTCTCACTCTGTATAGACCTGCTACAAATCTTTACGCAGCTTCTCTATGCTCTAAGTCCCAGGAAATGGCCAGAGAGAGCCAGGGTTCAGGTCACCACAGACCAGCCTATTTGGAACTTCTGTGTGAAATTGAAAATGTATCCTTGTGGGTAAACCAATTATCAAAATACACTTCAAAATAAGGCCAGATCTATGAGATAAAGAGTGACAGGTCATAGAAAAGCATGCCTCTTTCTCTGGGGAAAGAAGGCCCATGTCACAGCACATGGCTTGGCAAGCAGCATTTGGGTTGCATTTGCTCTTCCAGTCACCCATCTGTTTGTGCACAAGTGCAGTTAGCCAGAGTCCCTGGGGCCAGGCTTACATTACCCCACCAAACAACCCAAAGAAACAGAAAACTCCCTCTCATTACACACACATAAAAATTTTTTTAAAAAGATTCTAATTGCCAGAATCAATGTGGTCATGAATGAGGATGCTTGGATTAGTCAGGCACCATTGGAAACAGAGGACAAAGAGGGTGGGCATTCTGCCAAAAGCCCAGGTTGTTCTTACCACAAAAAGGAAAAAGGCCTGCTGAGTAAACCAAGACACCAAATGTTCCCTGATTCCCACCTCTAATCTATCACACAGACACACGGACATATACACCTACACACAAAAGGCATTTCTAGAATGCATACACCATTCCGAGAAAATCCTTTCATTATATTCTAAACAAGTTCACAATTCTCTTAACTTACACACACAGGAACTCCTCCCTTGACTGAATATTATCCTCCAGCAGTTTAACCACTGCTTCTTCGCATCCCTCTTTCACATGCAGATTTCTGAAAAAAGGCTCCAAAAATTGCTGCCTCCACTTTTTCTTTCCTGTCTTCTCTAGCTCAGATCATTCTACTGAAACAGTTCTTTTTAAGGCTACATATAACTTTCTTGTTGCTAAATCAAAGAAATGCTTTATTGTTTTCACCTAACATGACATTTCAGCAGAATTTGACATCTTGAAGAAGCTTCTTGCCTTGAAAAAATGACTCTATATACTACCTTGAATTTCCTAGCATCTCTAATTCATGGTCAGTGCTCCTTGCAGGTTCATCTTCCTTATTCCAGCTCTCAAATACGGAAGTACTGCAACTTTTGGCCGTTGGCCCACTTCTCTTTTCTCCCTTTATA
This sequence comes from Bos javanicus, assembly GCF_032452875.1. Taxonomy (NCBI): domain Eukaryota; kingdom Metazoa; phylum Chordata; class Mammalia; order Artiodactyla; family Bovidae; genus Bos; species Bos javanicus. The sequence continues at coordinate 24,905,819 of NC_083884.1, read as the reverse complement.
TTCCCTCCATAAGTAATCCCACTCATGGTTATGTCTTAAAATATAGGTGGTACAGAGATGGCTAAAACTCTGAATGTCCAACTGAGGAACTCCTTCTGAGCTACAGATCTTATACCAAACTGATATGTTAAAATTTTTCTTGAAGGTCTTTGGAGGACCTTTAATTAAACATGCCCTAATTAAAAACATGTTGCCTTCCTCTTTGGGCTTCCCAGATGGCACTAGGGGTAAAGAACCTGCCTGTCAATGGAGAAGACATAAGATACATGGGTTCAATCCCTGGATTGGGAAGATCTCCTGGAGGAGGAAATGGCAACCCACTCTGGTATTCATGCCTGGGGAATCCCATGGACAGAGAAACCCGGCAGGGTACAGTCCATAGGACTGCAAAGAATAAGACATGACTGAGTGACTCAGCATGCATGCATTCCCCTTCCTCCACAAGCAGGCACACACGCACTGACGCAGTCTTCTAGGGGCACCATCTCAACATGCGACAGCTACCGACACCATGCCTGCTGCCTCCTCTCCCTTGCTCCTCATATTTAGTGTATTTCTACCTTCTGCAAACTTAACCCTTAAGTGTTTCTTGAAGATCTTTGCATCTTAATGATCATTATAAAAGCCAGCTCTACTGGAATCTACATGCACCAGTTAATAGGTTCCATACTATTTTCGCCTCTGTCTTCTAATCTCTTCTTTCCCAATATAACCAATGACATTTTGTAAAATTGAAGTAATATTATTCACCAACCAAAATCTAACACACTGTCTAAAGCAGAAAGTGCACTTTCACTTAATAGCATTCAAGCAATTTCTTTACCATCATAATCCCACGTTCAAATAAAACACGCTCATCCCCTTGCAAGGTAGACCTCACTAGCTCTCTACCAATTACTGTATCTAATTGTAGCATTATGACTGTAGGTAGTTTAACCTCATTGCATAGACACAGATGCAGTTCCTTATAATCCAGCAATAATGGCCTGAATGGTAGACTACCTATTTTGATACCTATTGCATTCAGTATCACCGGTGGCATAATAATTCCATTAAACAAAAAAAGTCAGTTGCTGGTTCAGAACTGAAAACTATATACTGCTTATTAGTATAAACCAAAACTTACTCTTCTCAATGGAATTAATTCCTTAGTCTGATGTAGCAGATGTGGCATGTGGATCTACCTGGTCCATACCCCAAGACTGAAGCACTTGTTTTTACACATAGGTGTGTAGGCAGTATTGTCTCTCAAGAGCTCTCAGATCAATCCACGCCTGGGGTTTGTTTTGGATGAATAAAGCCACTTCCACTTCACCCAAGGTCTCACATTCCCCTCCCTTAAATAGAGCACCTCATATCAAGAGACTGGTTGATGCAAAGATACAAATTATTAGCCCCAGTGTCTCAATTTGGGACAATTCTTTTAAAAATATCTGTATTTACTTACCAGAGCTGCTGTTAACAAAGTACTGCAAACTGGGTGCTTAAACAGTAGAAGTTCATGGTCTCATAGTTGTGTAAGCTAGAAGTCTGAGATCAAGGTGGCTTACTTTTGAGGGTTGTGAAACACTTGTCCCAGGCCTCTCTCCTATCTTCCAGTTACTGACTGGAAACCTTTCTTCTTAGCTTTTGCTGCATCATGCTAATCTCTGCCTTCATCCTCCCACTACATTCTATCCTCTCCCTGTGTGTGTCTGTGTCCAAATTTCCATTTTTTATAAGGACACAAGTCATATTGGATTAGGGGCCCACCTTATTCCACTCTGACCTCATCTTAACTAAGTATATCTGAAACAAACCTACTTCCCAATAAGATCACATTCTGAGGTACTGTACCTTAGGGTGGCAGTATGGATTTGGGGAGGGACACAGCTCAATCCACATGACTATCCCAGCTTCAGAGCGCCCATAGGAACAGCTGAAATATCTGTTGCCATGGTTCACAGGTCAAATTTTATTTTTTCTAGAATCTTTTTCCTTTGGTCTCCTTCAGAGGCTAGTTTCCCAAGCTCTACTCAGTATCTTTCATGAACTCAAAGATAAAGCTAAATTTCTACTTTTGGAGAATCTGACTTGAAATATTTTGCACAAGTGGCCTGAACAGCAGACCATAAAATAGAATTTGGAGCTAGAACAGTTGCTAACTTACTGGCTTGAGGCACCACATAATAGGTGATGGGTAATAGTTGAAGATGGGTAACTTTGACATATGCTAGTATCACAATTGTGAAATTTTCAGCAGGGGTGAACTGGGTTGGCACACAAATGGGTGGACGTGTGAGTCCAACATATTAGAAATTTATAAAATATGGGGCAATAATAAGTATAACCCAACATTCAGAAAATTAAGATCATGGCCTCTGGGCCATCACTCCATGGCAAATAGACGGGGAAACAGTGGAAACAGTGACAGACTTTATTTTGGGGGGCTCCCAAATCGCTGCAGATGGTGACTGCAGCCATGAAATTAAGACACTCGTTCCTTGGAAGAAAAGTTATGAACAACCTTGACAGCATATTAAAAAGCAGAGACATTACTCTGCCAACAAAGGTCCATCTAGTCAAGGCTATGGTTTTTCCAGTAGCCATGTATGGATGTGAGAGTTGGACTATAAAGAAAGCTGAGTTCAGAAGAATTGATGCTTTTGAACTGTGATGTTGGAGAAGACTCTTAAGAGTCCCTTGGACTGCAAGGAGATTCAGTCAGTCCATCCTAAGGGAAATCAGTCCTGAATATTCATTGGAAGGACTGATGCTGAAGCTGAAACTCCAGTACTTTGGCCACTTGATGCCAAGAACTGACTCATTTGAAAAGAGCCTGATGCTGGGAAAGATTGAAGGTGGGAGGAGAAGGGGATGACAAAGGATGAGATGGTTGGATGGCATCACCGACGCAATTGACATGAGTTTGAGTAAACTCTGGGAGTTGGTGATGGACAGGGAGGCCTGGTGTGCTGCAGTCCATGGGGTCGCAAAGAGTTGGATATGACTAAGCAACTGAACTGAACTGAATAAATATAAAGACTGTGAAGTGTAATGGTTGACAGAGCATTTGATGTTTTGGAAAATGACAAAAAGCACTGAGGGAGGTTAATCACTAATAAAATATTAAGTGTGAGAGCTAAAGGATCTCTTTGGAATCATACAGATAGATTTGCATCAGCTGAATCTGAAGGGCAAATAAATATGACAACCAGGCCCAGGACTTAATTATAAGAGTAGCAGAGCTTCAGACAAGGGTGAACTATAGATCTCACCTGTAATTGTCAAGGTTGGCACCCTCATTGCAAAGAAGTAACTTTGTGAGAATTGGGATAGAAACATTTGGACTATATATTAAAAAATATTGAATCCCCAGATTCTCCTAAAGCCTGTAGACATTCAGAGTTATCCCATTATTCCCTATTACAGCCACCTATTATCTAACTATCTTACAAAGGTCTTTGCCTTGCAAGACTACACACACTCACCTGATTAAGATACCCTCACCTCCCTCCTGGTTACTATACCAATAACAAGCTATGTGAAAAGATAATCACTCCAGAGAAACACTGGGATTTTAATGGCAAAAAAGAACTACATCTCAGAGTAACATATACTGATAGTTGCCAGAAAGATATGTATGTGGCAAGTCACACAGGGAGTAGATTAAGGCAGATAGAAATACAAATTTGAACAAGACAAAAGTAAGCAATCTGGGAATATGATCTCATATTCTTTGTAATATAATTAAAAACATCAAATTTTATTAAATAAATAAAGAGATGTACCATATTCCTGATTAGGAAAAATTAATATCATAAAGATACATCCATTGATCTAAGAGCTGTTTATTAAATGCCAACTAAGTGTCAGGTACTCTTCTGAGGAACTGGGATATTTCAGTGAGCAATACAGATCAAAATCTGTAATTCCAGCTTTCCCCCATCACTTGATAAACTTAATAAATTCTAACATAAATTATAGCAGGAATGGTCTCCTGAGAAGCTTAATAAGCTAATATAAATTTCAAATGGAAGCATCAAAGACCAAGCATAGTCAATAAATTGAAACAAAAAAGAGTAGAAGGAAACATTGAGGAAGAAGAGTGGAAGAAAGAACAAGGACACATCACATAAACAAAATCACTATAACGCTCTCAATTAAAACACTCCAGTCCTGGAATAGAGACATTTCAACAGATATAGAAACCAGACCGGCTATCCTGTAAGATTGCATCCCATGGCCTGAGCTTTTCCTGCTAGTTTCAGGGGATATAGTTCTAGGTCCCTGATGTTTTATGGAAATTAGTCATTGAGTTCACAAAGGAATTCTCTCAACTTTACCCAGATAAAAATAATGCTATTGAAAATATTGCTTTTGTAGTGAGATCCATTGTTTAGAAAAGATGAAATCAAATATGACTAGCTAAAATACATAGCTTATTTTGATAAAAAATGAAGTTTTAAAATAATTTTGGTTATTAAATATGGAAGTTAATGTGATGTGTACAGCTCACTTAAACTTGAAATACTATAGTCTTTTTTTTCTGAAAAATAAGATGTTTACACTAACTGATCACTAGTCTATCACAGATGACCATGATTACCACTGTTCTTCAGTGTTATTTGTATCTCCATTTTAATTTGGCTTAGAAACAGGAATTTTTTCTACATTAATAATTATCTGTGGCTTCCATGATGGCTCAGTGGTAAAGAATCTGCCTGTCAATGTGGGAGAAGAAGTTTCAGTTTCTGGGTTGGGAACATCCCCCAGAGAAGGAGATGACAATCCACTCCAGTATTCTTGCCTGGGAAATCCTATGAACAGAGGAGCTTGGTGGGCTACAATCCACGGGGTTGCAAAAGATTCAGACACAATATAGCAACTAAACAATAAACAACAACAACAATTATATCTCCTAGGTACATAAATTACTGTTGTTTTTTTCATCATCCCATACCCCTGAGATTTCGGTGGTAGTTTAGTTACTAAGTTGTGTCCAACTCTTGCGACCCCAAGGTCCATAGGCCAACAGGCTCCTCTGTCCTGGGATTTCCCAGGCAAGAATACTGGAGTGGGTTGCCATTTCCTTTTCCAGGGGATCTTCCTGACCCAGGGAGCGAAACCGTGTCCTCTGCATTGCAAGCAGCCTTTTTCAGTGCAGGTGGATTTTTTACTGCTATGTCACCAGGGACACCCTCTGAGAATTGGGAGCTACTTTGCAAATATTTATCTTTTATAATTTGTCTCTCCATTCTTAGGCTCCACCCATCAAAGTATCTTAGTAGGAAAACTGTTTTCTTTAATAATTGATCAATTATTCTATAGAAACTGGAATCCTGAATTTTTAAATATCAATCCCAGATCCTAAACTTTAAGACAGATTGACAAATATCCACTTATTATTAGTTTTAAAAACAGGAGACTTTATATACAGAGCTAGTTGGCTTCTACTTGTATAACAAAATTATACTTAAAAAGGATGATTTTCTTTGCATCAAACCACTGGTTGAAATTAAAAACTATTGCAGGAAAAATATTGGAGTGGGTTTATTATCTTTTATTTATTTATGTTTAGCATAGGCTACAGTCCTTTAAGTTGTCCTCTTTGACCTGAAATGGCAATGTATAACCAAATTTCCAGTTACCTTCAAAACCTAAGGCAGGATGATTATGTGATTTAGGAGCTATGATTCAGTCTCTTTGGTAATTTTATTAACAAATTTTAATTTTATTTTCCAGAGATTTTTCTGGAATCTTCCTTCTTTCTCTAGTGATAAAGAAAATGAACATGTCTGCTAAACTTGGAAAATACAATAGATATCAATACGCCAAGAGCTGAATCAGGCATAGGAAATATATCTACAGAAAGACTCCAACCAGTTAATTGCAGCTTCTGGCTTGCCTAATAGCTATATTGACAATATTTTGGTTACCCCAGTTTTTCTGACAAATTGAAATACCCTGAGAGAATCATGAAAATAGGATATTCCTTCCTTTCTTATTAATCAAATCACAAGTACTTCATAGCAAAATTGGAGGGTTTGTCATGAAATTGTCTAGTTTTATGAGGTGTCCTATTAATTTTAAAAGATATAATTATCTTAGAAATGTAGCTAACCTCCAAATATATTTTGACATACTTCCTTAATCTGTACATAGCCCTTCTGCTGCCCTGACCTCATTAAAAATCACCAAGAATAGTAATCAGTGTTATCAGGGTCCACCATGTTGTGCTCTAAAGGTAACATGTGTTGGCAGGCTTATTAATGAAATACTCTTAAGCAGAACTCAATTAAACCTTATGTGAATTAGTACTGAGCTTTGTAAAATCTATCTTTGGATAATAAGGAAGAAAATATGTTCAAAAACACAGTACAAATACACCTGATATTGACTGACAATATGTCTAGTTTCAGTCTTGTCTAAGCCATATAATAATAATTAGATTGAAAATAATTCTATTGAAAAAATGAAAGTACTAAGTGAAAATTACATTGCTAATGAAATTCAGCATCAGATTTTAATTCTAAGTAGTTACTTAGCAGCATCAGCAGTTTAGCCTAACAAGAAAAAAACATAGTTTTTTAATTATGATAGCTTGGTCTGTTGAACATATGACTCATTGTTTCTTTTAAATTACAATGGCTCTCAATCAATTATTTTTAGCATAATTTGAGGCTGGAAAATAATTATAGAGGCAAAAGAAATAATATGCATATTGATATTTAAGAATTATAAAAGAACACTAATCTGATGTGATTGAGAAGATGAAATTCAAATGCATATCTTTCAAACTGATGCATTTCATCAATGTCACATGACTACTTATGAGTTTCATTTTACTGAAACATTAATAACACTAGCTTTTTGGGTATTACAAAGAAGGTAAATAAGAAATATTATTTCTATTATGCAATTATTATCTTTAACTAATATGGAAAATATAAATAATAATTCAAATAAATATACATTGTATTATGTACATATTTATATGTATTAAATATAAGACTGAAAAGAGACATGAAATTCATAAACAGCAATTTAATGCTTACTCAAAAACATAGGTACTAATATTATTGAGAAAATTAATTTTGCCTTGCAATCAAAAAATTCATGATAAAATAGAAAGTCATTCATTTCTGAACTATCTCCAAGAAAAATATAATAGAAAGGCAAAAATAAAATTTCTGTTTCAATATAAGCTATTTTTACAACAAATTGAGGAGATAAATAGAAGTTAATTGTCCTAGTTCCTTTGCACAGTATAGCATACGTTTGACTATCTTACTTATGTCATATGTATTACAGGTTAAGGCAAAAATCTCTATTTCTGATGTATGTAGCCATTAGTATAAAGCAGGTGACAAATACCATCAAATAAACTTTCTAATAATTCTGCCATAGTCTAGGACAAAATTTTTGTACCAAGGAAAACAAGAAATAATCACTTACTCAAAAACTAATTAAACCCCTAATGCATTTAAGCTGTAATTGCTGTTCAGTTCAGTTCAGTCACTCAGTTATGTCTGACTCTTTGCGACCCCATGGACTGCAGAACAACAGGCTTCCCTGTCCATCACCAGCTCCCAGAGCTTGCTCAAACTCATGTCCATCAAGTCAGTGATGCCATCCAATCATCTTATCCTCTGTCGTCCCCTTCTCCTCCTGCCTTCAATCTTTCCCAGCATCAGGGTCTTCTCCAATGAGTCAGTTATTGCATCAGGTGGCCATAAGTATTGCATTTTCAGCTTCAGCATCAGTCTTTTCAATGAATATTCAGGACTAATTTCCTTTAGAATTGAATGGTTTGATCTCCTTGCAGTCCAAGGGACTTTCAAGAGTCTTCTCCAACACCACAGTTCAAAAGCATCAATTCTTCAGCACTCAGCTTTGCTTCTGGCCCAACTCTCACATCCATACATGACCACTGGAAAAACCATAGCCTTGACTAGATGGACCTTTGTTGGCAAAGTAATGCGTCTGCTTTTTAATATGTTGTCTAGGTTGGTCATAACTTTCCTTCCAAGGAGTGAACGTCTTTTAATTTCATGGCTGCAGTCACCATCTGCAGTGATTTTGGAGCCCCCGCAAAAATAGTCAGCCTCTGTTTCTGTTTCCATTGTTTCCCCATCTATTTCCCAAGAAGTGATGAGATCAGATGCCATGATCTTTGTTTTTTGAATGTTGAGTTTTAAGCCAACTTTTTCACTCTCCTCTTTCACTTTCATCAAGAGGCTCTTTAGTTCTTCTTCACTTTCTGCCATAAGAGTGGTATCATCTGCATATCTGAGGTTATTGATATTTTTCCCGAAATCTTGATTCCAGCTTGTGCTTCATCCAGCCTGGCATTTTGCATGATGTACTCTGCATACGTTTAACAAGCAGGATGACAATTCACAGCCTTGAAGTACTCCTTTCTCAATTTGGAACCAGTCTGTTGTTCCATGTCCAGTTCTAACTGTTACCTCTTGATCTGCATACAGATTTCTCAGGAGACAGATCAGGTGGTCTGGTATTCCCTTCTCTCTAAGAATTTTCCACAGTTTGTTGTGATCCATACATTCAAAGTCTTCGGCATAGTCAATAAAGCTGAAGTAGATGCTTCTCTAGAACTCTCTTGCTTTTTTGATGATCCAGAAGATGTTGGCAATTTGGTCTCTGGTTCCTCTGCCTTTTCTAAATCCAGCTTGAACATCTGGAAGTTCACAGTTCACATCCTGTTGAAGCCTGGTGTGGAGAATATTGAGTATCACTTTGCTAGCATGTGAGATGAGTGCAATTGTGCCGTAGTTTGAACAGTTTTTGGCATTGGAATGAAAACTGACTTTTTCCAGTCCTGTGGCCACTGCTGAGTTTTCCAAATTTTCTGGCATATTGAGTACAACACTTTAACAGCATCATCTTTTAGGATTTGAAATAGCTCAACTGGAATTCCATCACCTCCACTAGCTTTGTTTGTAGTGATGCTTCCTATGTCCCTAAGGATGTCTGGCTCTAGGTGAGTGGTCACATAACTGTGGTTATCTGGGTCATGAAGACCTTTTGTGTATAGTTTTATATATTTTTCGTATAGTTCTTCTGTGTATTTTTGCCACCTCTTCTGTTTTGGTGAATTACTATTCACCAATGGCTAAATATGCATAATTATTCAACTCTTTATAATGTTCATATGAGAGAAAGTGTTTGTCTCAGTCAGTTTGGGAAGCTATAACAAAGTCCCAAAGACTGGGTGGCTTAAACAATGAAAATTTATTTCTCAGAATTCTGAAGGTTGGGAAGCCCCAGATCAAGGCAGTGACAGATTCAGTGTCGGTGTGGACCCTCTTCTTGCTATATCTTCACATGTCAGGAAGAAAGAGAAGAACCTCTCCTATGTCTTATAAAGGCATTAATTTCATTCACTATACCTCCACTCTCAAAACCTAATTATCTCTCAAATGTCCCTCCATCTACTGCCATCATATTTGGGGTTAAGATTTCAATATATGCATTTTGAGGAGGCGAAAACATTCAAGTCCATAGCAATGTTTAATATAAAACAATAAGATATTTCAAATATTTATTTGGCTGGTGATGAACATTTTGGAGAACAAAACATAATTCATAAGCTCCCATCCACTTTAGTTTATTTCCCCCCCCAATAATCCACAGGATTGCAAAATAATCACTGTTTTATGTAATAAGTGTTTAAGTGTTAGTCACTGAGTCATGTCTAACTCTGCAACCCCACAGACTGCAACCCATCAGTCTCCTCTGCCCATGGGATTCTCCAGGCAAAAATATTGGACTGCATAGCCATTCCCTTCTCCAGGAGATCTTCCTACCTAGGGATTGAACCGTGGTCTCCTACATTGCAGCAGATCTTTAGTGTCTGAGCCACCAGGAAAACCTGTTATATAAGTGTCTGGGCAAAAACATTTGTGACTAGATGTAGAAAAGCACTTCTAGAATACATAGAACTTGGGACAAGACGGTGAATCTATTGGCTTAGGGAGCATCACAAAAAATCTTTTACATGTCAGATTGAGTGGGTTATAGTTTAAAATGTCCACTTCCATAACTCTAGGATGAACCTGTGTCAATGTGTACGAGTATTTTGTACTTTGAAAAAAGTGTTGCTTGCATGTGAATTAAGTTTTTGAACAAAGTATAGTGCTCTTGTGAAGTTCTGAAAGCTAAAGATTATTTTATTGCAATTATTTTTATATGTACCTAGAATTACATAAGAAATGATGTTACTGCAGGAAGCAACAATGAACTAATAGTTCATTGTAATGAACTATTGTATGAACTATTGTAATGAATAGTTCATTGAACTAATAGTTCAATAGTAAATATAACTATTACTAATATATAGTAGTAGTATATAGTATTATTATGGGCTTCCCTGGTGGCTCAGATGGTAAAGATCCGCCTGTGATGCAAGAGACCTGGGTTCGATCCTTGGCTTGGGAAGATTCCCTGGAGAAGGAAATGGAAACCTACTCCAGTTTTTTTGGTTGGAGAATCCCCATGGGCAGAGGAGCCTGGCAGGCTATAGTCCATGGAGTCACAAAGAGTTGGACACGACTGAGCGACTAAGCACAGCACAGTATTATAATTTTTATTGCATAGTATCATTATTAGTATTATACAGTATTATTGGTATTGAAGTGAAGTGAAAGTTGCTCAGTCATGTCCAACTCTTTGCAACCCCTTGGACTATAGTCTTCCAGGCTCTTTGTCCATGGAATTCTTTAGGCAAGAATACTGGAGTGGGTAGCCGTTCCCTTCTCCAGGCAATCATCCCAACCCAGGGATCCAACCCAGGTGCCACATTGCAGGTGGGTATTATATAGTATTAAATACATTCTGTAAATTTTGCTTGGTTTATTGAAATTGATTGTTGTTCTCCCTCAAAAGGGCTTTTCTGGTGACTCAGCAGTAAAAAAAAAAAAAAAAAAAAAATCTACCTTCAATGCTGGAAACACTGGTTCAGTCCTTGACTCTGGAAGATCCCCTGGAGGAGGAAATGGCAACCTACTCCAGTATTCTTGTCTGAGAAATGCCATGGAAAGAAGACCTTGGTGGGCTACAGTTCATGGGGTTCCAGAGTCAGACATTACTTGCCCTCTAAACAACAACAAAATCTCCCTCAAAAAGTACAATTCCTGAAGCATTGACAAATGATTATATTAATAATGATGCGTTTTATGAATTCTCCCCAAAATTAACATATTTGTAATTTTTGAAGAATTTAGGAATCTTTTGACATATAAATATTTCTGAAATACTAATGATTGATATGAACCATTCTATGAAACTCTAACCTGCTGAAAGTGAAATATTAAGTAGAGATATCACATGGTATTGCTTTAAAAATGTGGCTCAACACACCACATTATTAATTATACCAATATACTTATAATCTCTCTCTCTATATATATATACAACAAATAATTTGTATATTTGTAAGCAACCTAGGAAAAATAAATACTAACTTTAAAAATAATACATAAAGATTTGTTTAATAAAATAAGCTCAGGGTAAGTATCTAATGGGGTGGGTAAAAGCATTATCTTTGATCTTAATGGAAGAGAGAGAGTATTGGGATTGGGATAAGATGCTTATTCTTTTTTTAAATGCAGCCTGAAATTTAATTGTCTACTCTTCATGAAATAAAATCTTGTTAGAGGTGATGATTTAGAGAAGTGATGCAAATTAATTTTTAAAAAAGCATTTTGCACTTCTAGTACAAATAAATGCTCATTAATACCTAGGCATTATTTATGATCTAATGTAATTGTGTATTATTACTTATATAGGTAGAATAGATTGTAATTAGAGCATAGATAGATTTATATTCTCTCTGCAATTTATGAATGCCAAAATATTAATGATTCATTGGAATAGTATTTTCAGAGGAGCTTCTCAGAGGGCCTAGAAGGCATGATTTGAGATTTCCTTTCATTTCTATGAGGTGAATAGGATCATGCCAATGATCTATTCTTGTGCATGGCTTTAGAATTTTAACATTTTACATAGATCTTCTTTTTAATACCTCTGTGGAAATTAAAAAGTTTGTAAAAAAAAAAAAAAACAGAAAGATTAGAGACACACACTTGAATTCCTCCTTCTTCCAACAGCAATTGCAAGCATTCATAATTGAAAAATGGAGTTCAAGGAGTCAAATTGTTTAAAAGGATTAGTAGAATTAACCAAGGAATAGAGGACTTAATAGGGCAGAATATGCTGCTCTGACAAGTAAAGAAGGGCAAAGGGAAGAAAATAATGGTCACTTTTACTACCTTCAGAAGAGGAAATGTTTATTGCTACAGTTATGAATTTAAAAACCCAAACAAGTGAACAAACCAACAAAAGTTTAAATATACTGACTCGAATCCTAATGGACATGGCATATCCGAAGATGAAGTTTTTCATTCATATCTGAGAGAAGTCCGGAAATGGCTGAGAGAAACGCTTTGCAGAGATCACCAATGGTTATCCCTTCCACAGGCACCTCAAGGGTAGAGAAACAGCAAGTTTGTAACAGAGCACTCAGATCACAGGGTAAGAGATCAGGCAGGCTTCTTTAGGAAGTGCCTATTTGATTAGCAAGCTTGCTTCACACGGTCAGAGGTTTAGTTTGGGAGTAATAAGGAGGCTGGACTACAAATGGGTAGAAATATGATTTCAGTGAAAGAAATTTCTCCAGTTACAACTCCAAACATACCTGTGCTTAGGAAATTTTGAAGATTAAAATATAGACATATATCCCATATTTATAAAAGAATTATTTTTTAAAGAAAGAACATTTTATTCAAGACTGCAAGGAGATCCAACCAGTCCATTCCGAAGGAGATCAGCCCTGGGATTTCTTTGGAAGGAATGATGCTGAAGCTGAAACTCCAGTACTTTGGCCACCTCATGCGAAGAGTTGACTCATTGGAAAAGACTCTGATGCTGGGAGGGATTGGAGGCAGGAGGAGAAGGGGACGACAGAGGGTGAGATGGCTGGATGGCATCACCGACTCGATGGACGTGAGTCTGAGTGAACTCCGGGAGTTGGTGATGGACAGGGAGGCCTGGCGTGCTGCGATTCATGGGGTCGCAAAGAGTCGGACACGACTGAGCGACTGAACTGAACTGAACTGAAAGGAAAAGCAGAGGAAATTGCTGCAGGAGCTCCAGTTTTTGTGGTTTTAAGGTTTTCTTGATAATGGGAGTTATAGTTGCCATAATGATTTTAATAAAAGAAACAGAAGATTGACTAGTCAAGTTAGTGAAACTGCCAAAGGCAGAAGTCTTTAGAGTTGTTTTGTTTGGTCACATTTGCCTTTCTCTGTTCTAATAAATTATTTTTAAACCATAAAACATTGAATGTATAATACTCATATTTCAACATAATACATCAAAATAATTCTCATCATGAGTGAACTATATTATATTACTTTTGCTTCAAATTCCCTAACTCCTAATTAAGTTTTCCAAAGCAATAACAATGCAAGTGGCCTGATTCTAGATGAATAATGTCAATCTCAGTAAGAATTATTAAACTCTGGTATCTGTAGAACAATCTGGCACCTGTTTTATATTGTACACATGAAGAGAACACTCAAAGGAAAATAAAGTCTAATACAGTCATTATTAAATGTTTATTAGTCACAGCTCAAAATCTCATTTATTGTATTGCAGCAAAGAAACACCTATTTCCCAGCACAAACATCTTTAAGTTTTGATAATTAAAACTTTGGATGTCAATATTTTTCCAGCTCAAGGTAGCAGGCATTATAGTGCTTATCTAGTAATGAAAGCTTATTTCTCAGCATTCAGTTTTCCTACTTAAAACCTAAGCCACATTATTTTATATCTTTCCTTTCAAATTAACTAACTGAATGCTTTTAAAATGTTGCTTTGTCATTGACATAGCAAAATATAAAGAATATTTTAACATATATATAAAGTAGAATAAAACCCATTGATGGCTTAACATTACAATTTATGAAAGAAAGCTATTTTAACATTCAAAATAGAAATAATATGTTTGGGTGTTTTCCTTCTTAGCCACGATAAATGCTCAATGAGAATGAGAGAAAAATAACTAGGGGAAACCAAAAGCATAATGAAATTCTCAAGACTGCTCATTTGATATTCCTTCATAATTTTTTCTCAGCTTTACTGAAGCATAACTGAAAAAATAAAAATTTTAGATATTTAAAGTGTACATCATGATGATTTGATACACACATACATTGTGAAAGAACTCCTTCATCTATAAAGTTATTTAACACATCCAATACCTTGCATATTTACCTTTTTAGTTATTTTTTTTTTTAATGAGAACGTTTAAATTCTACTCTGTCTGCAAATTTACTTATACAATACAGTGTTGTCAACTATAGTCACCATATTATACTTTAGTTCCTTAGACCTTATTTATCTTATAGCTAAAAATCTTTACACTCTTACCAACCTTATTCCCTACAGCCCTCAGGCCCTGGCAATCACTTTTCTATTCTGTTTATATGAGTTTAACTGCTTCAGTTTCACATAGAAGTGATACCATGTGGTCTTATTTATCTTTCTCTGTCTTATTTCACTTAGTATAATATCCTTAGGGTCCAGCCATGTTGTCACAGACATTGGCATTTCCTTCTTTTTGTGGCTGAATAGTATTCTATGACATTATACATACCATTTTTTTATCCATTCATCCAGTGATAGACCCTTAGGTTGTTTGCAAATCTTGGCTATTGTGAATAACGCTGCCATAAAAATGGAAGTGCAAGATAACTCATTGTTATCCTTTGAACAGGTATCATTTTAACAGGTGTGAGGTGATATCTCACTGTGGTTTCGGTTTGACGGTTCCTACATTGAGCATCTTTTCAGGTACCTTTGGCCATCTGTAAAAATGTCTTTTTAAATCCTCTGCCCATTTTTAATTGAACTGTTTTCTTTTCTTACTTTCTTTCTTTCTTTTCTGCTATTGAGTTCTATGAGTTCTTTATATATCAGGTATGTGATTTGCAAATCTTTTCTCTCATTTCATAAATTACCTTATCATTTGTTGATGATTTCTTTGCCATGGAGAAACTTTTTAGTTTGATATAGTCTCACTTCTTTTCTTTTGTGGGGGTGGGGGGCATTGCTCCTTTTAGTGTCAAACTCAAAAAACATTACCAAAACTGAGGAAAAGGAGCTTACATATGCATAGTACAGGCATACATTCTGTAAAGCTATTTGCTTTACTGAGATTTGCAGATATTTCAGTTTCTTACAGACTGAAGGTTTGTGGTAAGACTGGTTCGAGCAAATCTATTAAGACCATTTTCCGAACAGCATTTGCTCACTTTGTGTCTCTCTGTTACATTTTGGTAATTCTTGAAATATTTCAAAAATGTTCTTCTTTTCTTTATTCTATTTGTTATGGTGATATGTACTCTATGATGTTAATATACTAGCTTTTTTTCGGTGGGGGATGACACAAACCATGAATACAACATGGCAACCATATCAATACTTGTTTATGTTCTGACTGCTTCAGCAACTGGCAGTTTCCCTCTCTCTCTCCTCTCCCTCTCCTCAGGTCTGCCTATTCCCTGAGACACAAGAACATTAAAATTGGGCTGATTAATACCACAATAGGCTCTAAGTGTTCAATTATTTGGAAGAGTTGCAAGTCAAAAGCTAGAAATGGTTAATCAGTAAGGAAGGCACTCCCAAAGTCTACAGTCAAAAAGTTAGGCCTCTTGCACCAATTAGACAATGTAAAATTGCAAAGGACAAGTTCTTCAAGGAAATTAAAAGTGCTGCTCCAGTGGACACATAAATAATAAGAAGATGAAACATGCTTGTTGCTGATATGGAGAAAGTTTCAGTGGTCTGAAGAGATCAAAACAGTCACGTTACCTTAAGCCAAAGCCTAATCTAGAGCAAGGCTCTAACTCTCTTCAGTTCTATGAAGGCTAAGAGAGGTGAAGAAACCATAGAAGAAGAGTTTGAAGCTTGCAGAGGTTTTTGCATGACGTTTAAGGAAAGAAATCATCTTCACAACACGAAGGTGCAAGGTAAGCAGCCAGTGCTGATATAGAAGCAGCAGAGAGTTATCCAGAAGATCCAGCTAAGATAATAAATGAAGGTGGCTACACTAAATAACCGACTTTCAATGCATATGAAACAGCCTTCTATTCAAAGAAGATGCTATCTAGGAGGTCTAGCTAGATAGAAGTTCATGTGGGCTTCAAAGCTTCAAAGAATAGGCTGAATTTTGTTAAGGGCTAGTGCAGCTGATGACTATTTTGAAGCCAATGCTTAGTTGCTGTTGTTTAGTTGCTAAGTCATGCCCCACTCTTTGTGACCCCATGGAACTTCCAGGCGCCTCTGCCCATGGGATTTCCTTGGTAAAAATACTGGAATGGGTTACCATTTCCTTCTCCAAAGGATCTTCCCAACCCAGGGATTGAACCCATGTCTTCTACATTGGTAGGCAAATTCTTTACTGCTGAGCCACAAAGGAAGCCTGATGCTTATTACCATCTTGAAAATTCTAGGACTCTTTAGAACTATACTAAATCTACTCTACTTGTGCTCCATTAGTGAAACAAGGCCCAAATGAGAGACGATCAGACAGGATACCTGTATATGGCCTGGTTTATTGAATATTTTAGGTCAACTGGCCTAGTGTTGTGTCCTAATTCTCAGAACAAGAAACAAAAAAGGTTTCATTCAAAATATTATTTTTTATTGACAATTATTATTGAAATTTTTAACCACACAGTTCAGTTCAGTTAGTTCAGTTCAGCCGCTCAGTCGTGTCTGACTCTTTGCGATCCCATGAATCGCAGCACGCCAGGCCTCCCTGTCTATCACCAACACCCGGAGTTCACTCAAACTCACGTCCATTGAGTCAGTGATGCCATCCAGCCATCGCCATCTCATCCTCTGTCGTCCCCTTCCCCTCCTGCCCCCAATCCCTCCTAGCATCAGAGACTTTTCCAATGAGTCAACTCTTCGCATGAGGTGGCCAAAGTACTGGAGTTTCAGCTTTAGCATCCTTCCTTCCAAAGAAATCCCAGGGCTGATCTCCTTCAGAATGGACTGGTTGGATCTCCTTGCAGTCCAAGGGACTCTCAAGAGTCTTCTCCAACACCACAGTTCAAAAGCATCAATTCTTCGGCACTCAGCTTTCTTCACAGTCCAACTTTCACATCCATACATGACCACAGGAAAAACCATACCCTTGACTAGACGGACCTTTGTTGGCAAGATAATGCTTTTCAATATGCTATCTAGGTTGGTGATAACTTTTCTTCCAGGGAGTAAGCATCTTTTACTTTCATGGCTGCAATCACCATCTGCAGTGATTTTGGAGCCCCCAAAAATAAAGTCTGACTCTGTTTCCACTGCTTCCCCGTTTATTTCCCATGAAGTGATGGGATCAGATGCCATGATCTTCGTTTTCTGAATGTTGAGAATTAAGCCAATTTTTTTACTCTCCTCTTTCATTTTCATCAAGAGGTTTATCAGTTCCTCTTCACTTTCTGCCATAAGGGTGGTGTCATCTGCATATCTGAGGTTATTGATATTTCTCCCGGCAATCTTGATTCCAGCTTGTGCATCTTCCAGCCCAGCGTTTCTCATGATGTACTCTTGTAACCACACAGGTACTATAATTTTGAACATCATACCCACATAATCTTTTACCTATAGTTCAAATGTTCAGGGAAGACAATTATAGTTATATTTTTCTATGTAATGTTCATATACAGTTGGACATTTTAGTTTTTAGATCACTGTTTCCATAACTAGATTTTCTTTTTTAGCTCACTCTATAACTGAGCATGAGATGCATGTGACATTCTAGGTTTAGTTAGATGCTTCAAGTTCTGTTCTCCCCAAAATTGTTTGCATAAACATTCCCCTCTGATTTCCCTCCATCAATCCTTTTTATTTTTATAGTTACTATGTCTCTGTTGATGTTGTCTAAATATTAATTAATTACTAGCAAACTGTGTTTATAACATTCTTATGTTAAGCCACACCCATGGGGCAATCCAAGACGGGTGGGTCATGGTGGAGAGATCTGACAGAATGTGGTCCACTGGAGAAGGGAATGGCAAACCACTTCAGTATTCTTGCCTTGAGAACCCCATGAACAGTATGAAAAGGCAAAATGATAGGATACTGAAAGAGGAACTCTCCAGGTTAGTAGGTACCCAATATGCTACTGGAGATCAGTGGAGAAATAACTCCAGAAAGAATGAAGGGATGGAGCCAAAGCAAAAAGAATACTCAGCTGTGGATGTGACTGGTAATAGAAGCAAGGTCCGATGCTGTAAAGAGCAATATTGCATAGGAACCTGGAATGTCAGGTCCATGAATCAAGGCAAATTGGAAGTGGTCAAACAAGAGATGGCAAGAGTGAATGTCGACGTGCTAGGAATCAGTGAACTAAAATGGACTGGAATGGGTGAATTTAACTCAGATGACCGTTGTGTCTACTACTGTGGGCAGGAATTCCTCAGAAGAAATGGAGTAGCCATCATGGTCAACAAAAGAGTCTGAAATGCAGTACTTGGATGCAATCTCAAAAACGACAGAATGATCTCTGTTTGTTTCCAGGGCAAACCATTCAATATCACAGTAATCCAATTCTATGGCCCAACCAGTAATGCAGAAGAAGCTGAAGTTGAACGGTTCTATGAAGGCCTACAAGACCTTTTAGAACTAACAGTTTTGCCAACAGAACGCACTGGTCATAACAAACACTCTCTTCCAACAACACAAGAGAAGACTCTACACATGGACATCACCAGATGGTCAACACCGAAATCAGATTGATTATATTCTTTGCAGCCAAAGATGGAGAAGGCCTATACAGTCAACAAAAACAAGACCAGGAGCTGACTGTGACCCAGATCATGACTCTTTATTACCAAATTCAGACTTAAATCGAAGAAAGTAGGGAAAACCACTAGACCATTGAGGTATGACCTAAATCAAATCCTTTATGATTATACAGTGGAAGTGAGAAATAGATTTAAGGGCCTAGATCTGATAGGTAGAGTGCTTGCTGAACTATGGAATGAGGTTCATGACATTGTACAGGAGACAGGGATCAAGACCATCCCCATGGAAAAGAAATGCAAAAAAGCAAAATGGCTGTCTGGGGAGGCCTTACAAATAGCTGTGAAAAGAAGAGAAACAAAAAGCAAAGGAGAAAAGGGAAGATATAAGCATCTGAATGCAGAGTTCTAAAGAATAGCAAGAGATAAAAAAGCCTTCCTCAGTGATCAATGCAAAGAAATAGAGGAAAGCAACAGAATCAGAAAGACTAGAGATCGCTTAAAGAAAATTAGAGATACCAAGGGAACATGTCATGCAAAGATGGACTCCATAAAGGACAGAAAGGGTATGGACCTAAGAAAAGAAGATATTAAGAAGAGGTGGCAGGAATACACAGAAGAACTGTACAAAAAAGATCTTCACGACCAAGATATCCATGATGGTGTGATCACTCACCTAGAGCCAGACATCCTGGAATATGAAGTCAAGTGGGCCTTAGAAAGCATCACTATGAACAAAGCTAGTGGAGGTGATGGAATTCCAGTTGAGCTATTTCAACTCCTGAAAGATGATGCTGTGAAAGTGCTGCACTCAATATGCCAGCAAATTTGGAAACTCAGCAGTGGCCACAGGACTGGAAAAGGTCAGTTTTCATTCCAATCCCAAAAAAGGCAATGCCAAAAATGCTCAAACTACTGCACAATTGCACTCATCTCACATGCTAGTAAAGTAATGCTCAAAATTCTCCAAGCCAGGCTTCAGCAATACGTGAACTGTGAACTTCCCGATGTTCAAGCTGGTTTTAAAAAAGGCAGAGGAACCAGAGATCAAATTGCCAACATCAGCTGGATTATGGAAAAAGCAAGAGAGTTCCAGAAAAACGTCTATTTCTGCTCTATTGACTATGCCAAAGCCTTTGACTGTGTGGATCACAATCAACTGTGGAAAATTCTGAAAGAGATGGGAATACCAGACCACCTGATCTGCCTCTTGAGATATCTGTATGCAGGTCAGAAAGCATCAGTTAGAATTGGACATGGAACAACAGACTGGTTCCAAATAGGAAAAGGAGTACATCAAGGCTGTATATTGTCACCCTGCTTATTTAACTTATATGCAGAGTACATCATGAGAAACGCTGGGCTGGAAGAAGCACAGGCTGGAATCAAGATTGCCGGGAAAAATCTCAATAACCTCAGATATGCAGATGACACCACCTTTATGGCAGAAAGTGAAGAGGAACTAAAAAGCCTCTTGATGAAGGTGAAAGAAGAGAGTGAAAAAGTTGGCTTAAAGCTCAACGTTCAGAAAACTATGATCATGGCATCCGATCCCATCACTTCATGGGAAATAGATGGGGAAACAGTGGAAACGTGTCAGACTTTATTTTTGGGGGCTCCAAAATCACTGTAGATGGTGACTGCAGCCATGAAATTAAAGGACGCTTACTCCTTGGAAAGAAAGTTATGACCAACCTAGATAACACATTCAAAAGCAGAGACATTACTTTGCCAACAAAGGTCCGTCTAGTCAAGGCTATGGTTTTTCCTGTGGTCATGTATGGATGTGAGAGTTGGACTGTGAAGAAGGCTGAGCGCCGAATAATTGATGCTTTTGAACTGTGGTGTTGGAGAAGACTCTTGAGAGTCCCTTGGACTGCAAGGAGGTCCAACCAGTCCATTCTGAAGGAGATCAGCCCTGGGATTTCTTTGGAAGGAATGATGCTAAAGTTGAAACTCCAGTACTTTGGCCACCTCATGCAAAGTGTTGACTCATTGGAAAAGACTCTGATACTGGGAGGGATTGGGGGCAAGAGGAGAAGGGGACGACAGAGGATGAGATGGCTGGATGGCATCACTGACTCGATGGACATGAGTCTGAGTGAACTCCGGGAGTTGGTGATGGACAGGGAGGCCTGGCATGCTGCGATTCATGGGTCACAAAGGGTTAGACACGGCTGAGCGACTGAACTGAACTGAACTGAACATTCTTGTATACTAATGCCAATCACAAGGTTATCTCAGGATTAGTATTCATAAATTTCATTTTTGGGGCTTGAGAAACATTCACATTTTCTAGTTTTTTCATATGTGTAATAATCTTAATTTCATTTGGGGCTGGTGGATGTTATATATAGACAATCTAGACTGTTATATTCCTCCAGAGAATACTGGATTTTTATTACATCATTCATTTTATTATATGAGGCAATTAATTTGATTGTCTTAGACTGTAGTCTCTATATTTAGAGCAACAAGTCAACTCTGAGTTAATTATTTAATTTCTAGCTGTATTACTTGGAATCTAATCTGTATATATATAATTTGGTGGTCAGTAAGAGATTTGCTTAGAGCTTATTCTCAGAATATGGGATTTCACTTCTATGATTCTTACTTCTGTGCCCCCCACACTATTGAATAACTTTGGATATTAAACACACAATCTGAGTGTGGTTCTTTAGGTCACAAAGATAGCAGGTTATCAGATATCTCCCCAGTCCCATGATGATGATCACAGCTAGCAACTATGAGAATTTACTCGAAGGTATTTCCTTTGTATAAGTACCTGCTTTGGGCTGCTTTCTAATATCTTCAGAGATTTGGATTTTATTGTTTTCAATTGTTTGCCCTGAATTTATAGTTGCTATCAATAGGAAAATCTATCCAATAGGAACTTACATAGCCATGCCAGAAACAAACTCTACTGTCATCAAGCTTAATGCTAGTATTTGTATTGACTATAATTCAGCCCTTACTTTAGATTTAATCACTTTCATTGCTGTTTTTGTTTGTTTGCATTTTGGCCTTGTTGGTTTTCTAGATTTTGCAAACTCATCAATAACATAATATAGATACTTTATAATATTTTCTGTATAGAGATAAATTTGTCAGTTGATTTCACAAATGCCTCGTCTATTATTATACTAAGGAAGAGAAGGCACCTTTTAAAATCCATGTTAACATGGCTATGCTTTTTCCCCCAATATAGCTAATTTACTTATAGCCCTTATTTTCTATCAGCATGTTTTTAATGCAAATACCCTACAGCAAAAAATAAATAAATAAATAAATAAATAGGAATACAGGAAACAAAGGTTACTTCTCATTGTGTTTCATCAAAATTATAAGTATACTTGGTTGTTTGAGGAAAGAAAATTCAATTTTCAGTTTCTTTGTTGAGAAAAATTACATTTTTCAGTTACAGATATGCTCGGAGATGAAGCAAATATATTATATGGATAAAAAAGCAAAAAAAGTTTGGATGAATTTCAAAAAAAACTGGTTTTAATGTTTCCCTTAATATAAGGTAATATATATACATGGACTTTGAAGTTTGAATGCAATGAAAAACCTAGATTGGTTTAAAAGTTATCTGAAAGAAGCACGGATCAATGATGCATCTAATATTTTTGCTTGTCTCCATGAAGATTCATGTGTCTTTACATGGAAATATTTGCAGGCAATATAAAAGTTTTAAAATAGGAACCTCAAGGAGAGCCAAAGTTATTTGATAAAAGCACAGATCAATGATGAAGCTGAAAATTGTTCTCACTTCCCTGAGGAATTAATGAAATTTACATGAAAATATTTGAGGGCACCTTAAAAATAATAAAATAAGTCATAAGAAGAGTCAGTGTCAAACTCACAACTTTGAACTCGGAGTTGAATACCCCAGTTCTTTGGTTTTTTCAACTTTATTTAGAGGAGTCAACATTTAAGGCAGTATTCATCGTGAAAAGTATGAAATCATCGAGGTTGAAATTATAAAAAGGGGTATCTAAATTATTTGAATTTAGTTTATAATAGAGCTCAAATGGAATAGTGGGCGATTGGTAGAAAAGCCTTTAATGAAGAAAAAAAATGCATAAGCTCTGGGCTTACAGTTATCTTACCCATTTAAAAAAATTAAATGTGCCATTTAACCTCTCTAAATCATCATTTTATTTTATAAATTAGGACTAACAATATCTGTTTTGACAAACACACAGTGTTTATGAGACTCTAATGAGGAAAGGTCATTCTAGTCAAAGCTATGGTTTTTCCAGTAGTCATGTACGGATGTGAGAGTTGGACTATAAAGAAGGCTGAGTGCCGAAGAATTGATGATTTTGAACTGTGGTGTTGGAGAGGACTCTTGCAAGGAGATCTAACCAGTCCATCCTACAGGAAATTAGTCCTGAATATTCATCGGAAAGACTGATGCTGAAGGTGAAACTTCAATAGTTTGGCCACCTGATGCGAAGAAATAACTCACTGGAAAAGACCCTGATGCTGGGAATGATTGCAGGTGGGAGGAGAAGGGGATGACAGAGGATGAGATGGTTGGATGGCATCACTTACTCAATGGACATGAGTTTGAGTAAGCTCTGGGAGCTGGTGATAAACAGGTAAGCCTGGCATACTGCAGTCCATAGGGTCGCAAAGAGTCAGACACAACTGAGCGACTGAACTGAATTGAACTGAATGAGGAAATGTATGTAAATTACCTAAGTTATAAAGAATTAAATGAATAAAGATACAAATTTGAAATATGTTTTGAGAACAGATAGCAGTTAAAATTAAGTTTCTTTGTAGTTTCAGATAATGCAGTGTTTAGTATACATTACAGTTAATTATTCATTAATTGAGCAAAGAAAGTGTATATTGAACTTAACTAAATTATTCACTTAACATGAATTCTTTAAACAATCATATGTATATATATATTCATTTTAAGTTTATCTACAACTATTGTATTTGTTATTGTAAGAAAATTCTGTACTAAACTCAGTGAAAATGGAAATGAATTACTTAATTCCCTCAATGAGTTCACAGATTAGTGAAAATAAACATGTAAGACTTTGACCCATCCTATTAAATGTCATAAGTACACACCATAAGTGCTATGGAAAAATAGATGAGAAAGTAATAATTTTTTGCAAAGTGTTATAAAGTGATAAATAGAAAAGACACTATTTGAACTGGTACTTAAATGAAAAGCTAAGGGGAGGAAAGGTGACAAGAGCCAGATTTTCAAATTTATAGCAAACTGTAACATGGCACCATGACAACATTTTAGAAGTATTGCATTTGTGGAGTGGCTTAATTCTCACAAAACAGGAAATCAGATATAATTTTACCTAAAAAGTTAGTTTTAATTTTGGCCTTTTAACACTGGAGTAAACTAAGCCCTTGAGAGGTCAGGTGACTTTCTAACAGCACATGCCAGATAAATAGCAGAGCAGGGATTCAAGCTCAAACAGTCTCTGACCGCCGTCTAAGTGCTTAACCTTTGGTATATATTGTCACCTTTGAGCATGTCAACAGCTTCACAATTTGAAAAATGGGAGGAAGGATTCCACCCAATGAGAACAGCATGAGCAAAGGCACCAGCCAATTAGAGCACAGGGAGGGACACCTATTTCAGTAACTCTAGTGAACTGAGCACTGGGTGGAAGGGCAGTCATGTAGTTAATACATTCCCACCATGTTTACACAAAGGAAGAGCTAATAAACTGATATAACCACTTTATTTTGCTGTGATCAGTCAGATAGTACTCATCTCAACCTCAGTTGCTTTGAGAAACATTTTCTTATCATCAGTCTTGATCAGCACTTCAATAGATAGGTAGTTTCTTAAGTTAAGTATTCATTAATTAAGCAAATAAAATAAAGTTTATGTTGAACTTCAAATTAGTCACTTAACATGAATTCTTTTTAAGTTTATCTGCAAATATTATATTTATTACTGTAAAAATCTCTGTACTAGAAATAGCCTGAAATAACTGAAATAACATTCTCTGGAAAAGTATATACTTCACCTTCCTCTCTGGTGAGAATGGGAGGAGTTAGGATTGATACTCTTGTGATTAGGATAAGTTTAGGTCAGTATGAACCTCCTATTAACAAAGGAAAAGAAAATCCCTGGCAGAAAGTGCAAACAATGGCATACTTGTCATAAGTGAAGAAAAGTATAATAACATATAAAGTATACATATATACTTTTTAAACAAATTGTGCCACTTAATTCTTACATTTAAATAAGAAAGCGAAAGATGACAAATCATATGTATAGTAACCAGTGTGCTTTCACAATCTATGCTTAACAGAGTTCTATATAAACAGATCAAAAAGAAGGGATTATAGAAACTCAGTAGTTTCCATGGTTTTAGAGTCAAGCTAATGATTTCAGGATCAAGTGAATAGGTATGAAATTTCACAGATTCTTGAAAAATACAATGGCAATGAGATATTGATTAAGTATATGCACTGGGCTGGAAACTGAATTTCAGATTCAAGATAATAAACTATTGGTATTCCAGTAAATCTTCAAAGAATAGCTCTATTCTCTAAAGTGCAACTTCTAGGGATTATAATGATATTTTAAAAAATATGTATTGCCTAATCATTGGAAAGCTCCAAGGAATAACTTGAATCTTATAAAACTGAAACACACTCAAAGACGACAAACTGATGTATTCTTTCACTGTTTTCTGGGGAAATAGTCAAGGTATTTGTAAATTAAATTTAATACAAAATGTTAATTAATTAATTCTATTCTTTTTAGAATATGAATGTGAAACTGTTTAAAGGTAGAGAAACGAGATTGTTTTTATTGTCAAATATGTCAGTATAATGAAACTATTAGGTGTATATTTGGAACGTAAAAATGAATGCTAATACAAGATCAAAAGGATTGGGTACCTATACATAGAATTCAAGTTATTAATCCTAACAACACAAATAAGCTAAATCTTCAGAGGAAAAAAATTTACATGTATAGGTATGATTTAAGAACTAGAAATTTTCTATTACTTACCTGCCATAAATATAGTTCAGTTATGTGCCTTTAAAGGATTTAATAAGAATGATGTGTCACTTTACATTTATTTATTACTTTAAAATTGGTTAATGAGTTTAAAACACATAACTTTTGTAGATACAATAGCTGCATGCAGGCAGGCACAAATCCTTACTGTAATTAAACAGAAGGAGAAATCATGGCTCAGAGAGTTTGAGACATGCAAGAAGTTGAGCAGAAATGCCGGGATGGATTCTCCAGTTCTTAGTCTAATACCTTTTTCTCCAGATATTGTATTTTCTTTCAGGAACAGCTTGACTAATCACATCGTCTGTGGAAAATGAGAGAAGTCTATTGTTTTTCATGCATCCCTATCAAATACGTAGAATCATATAAAAACCAGAAAAGGATATTATGGAAGTTTAGCAAAGTTATCTTAAATAACTATTACTCCTGCCTGAGCTATTTGTTGCTTGAAGGCTCAGACACCCTTCCCTGGTGTTTCACTGTTTATGGTAAAGTCCTCAAGGTTAAAGTCAAAGGGAAACTATAAAGCCTCATTAATACTGGAAAGATTATGCCACATAGTTTCTAATGAGTCTCAGCAAAGCCCCCAGTGTCCTCAGTGAATGAAAAAAAGAACTATTTTCCTCAAGGACCAGACTATATGCACATAACACCTCCCAGTTATGTCTGTTCTTATTCCTGTTAGAAATCACTGTGCCTTTTTTCAACTCATGGAAAATGCAATCCAACACTTGTTGCCTTCTCTTCCTTTTATTTTTTTATTCAGCACTTATCTTCTAACATACTGTACATTTCATTGCTTATTATCCCTATACAAATATAAGCTCTCTAAGAGCTAAGTTTTTCATCTATTGTTTTTTTTCCTTGTTGCATAGAACAGTGCCTGATACATAGTATTTCTAAATATTTATTTATGATGCTATTATATTACTTCTAACTATTATTTTATGGTTAATATTATAAATATTTATTCACAAACATTTGTTCTTATTTATTAAGTAAATGATTAATCATTTAATCAATTAACATTTTAAAGTCTCACCCAATAGCATGGATATTTATTTTTGTTTAATAACTTATTAACATCAAAAATATGTATTGATCACCTAGTATGTGCCTGCTGGGTGTAATGAGCCATGACCTGTCTTCAAGGAGCTTATAATCTTATAGGAAAATAATTAATTACTGTATTTTTAACATATCAATGTCCATATAATGAAATAGCACATTTTATTTTGTCTGGAGGCTTCCAGAAGGCTTCATGGATGAAGTAAAACTTAAGCTAAGACTTCAAGGATTGTAAATGTTAAAAGGATTGTTAATGTTAAAGGTTGAAGTTGTGGTTCACACAGGCATGACCTGTGCAAAGGTCCTAAAGCAGAAATAAGCTAGGTGTGATCAGGAATATAATAAGTTTTGTGTGATTCTAGCCTACTGACATGGAAACAAGTACAGAGACATATGTCTTGAACTGAGGACCAGTCTGTCCTATAGAACCTTGAATGTCATGATAGGTATATTTGTTAAAATGGAATTGTAATGAAATAGATATTAGCTTTATATTAAGCACAATGGAAAACAATGGGGGAATATTAAGGAAGAAATGCATTATGATCAGACTTACACTTTATAAGATTTTTCTTTGTAGTGAAATGGAAATGAAAAATGCAGTAGTACCAAAACAAGTAGATGCAAAGAAAGTTTTAGGCTATTTTAGCAGCCCCAGTATTCAGAGGGCTTGGCTATATTGTTGGTTATCAGCATAGGACTGAGCACATTAATTCATTCATTCAAAAAGTTGACTTTTGAGCACTTGCTTTCTTTCCATTCACTCTAAGCACTGAGCAGAGGTAAACAACACCCACATGGGTCTTATAGTTTATTAGGGAAAACACTGGTTGTTAAGAGACTACAAACAGAAGGACCTGCTTTCATGAGTTCTGTGAGTGTTGGCTTCTCAGAAGGTGACATTTTATTGGCACCCTGAAAAAAATCAGGTGACTCTATCCAAGCAAATAACAAGGAACAAAAAGTACCAGGTAGTGATGTGTGCATAAAGAAAAATAAAATAACTCTGAATGTAAAACATGAAAATAAATGATTATTTTAATCTATACAAATACACATATATTTTTACCTAGAAAAATCCAGAAGCAAATCAACTTAAAAACTCAGACAAATTTTTTTATAAGTTACTGACATTCTTTGGTTGGTCATAGTGCATATCTGAAATCTTTTATAACACATACACATTGTTCTTATAATTTACTTGTTCGTACACTATACATACCAGATCATAAATATGTTTAGCACAGTGACAGCATAGCCTCCACCATCTACGTGCTCACACTATATTCTCAGCAATTGTTACATTGAAAAATATAATTGACACATGTATGCCTGTGGCGGATTCATTTTGATATTTGGCAAAACTAATACAATTATGTAAAGTTTAAAAATAAAATAAAATTAAAAAAAAAAAGAAAAATATAATTGAATATATTGGCTACTAATTCTGAATGAATATCAACAGCTATTTGATCAGCACTTACTTAGTGTTCTGTAAGTTCTAGTCTTTCACCTTGGCAGCTCACGAAAGAAATTGCCACTCGGTTTAATTACTTTATTCCCATCATGCAGAACATTTTCTTCAGGCATATCAACCATAAAACACTCATAATCTTTCTGAGGAAAGGCATTGAACTGGTAGAGTTTGAGATGCCATAATAGCATGTTTTATCCTTATCTGGAGGTGAAGTTGAATTCTGTAAAGAATCCCTATGCTTTGCAATTCTTTTGCCCAGTAGAGGGAACTGGATTGGGTGGGGGAAGAGAGGCAACACTGAACATATATGCATATTAATTGTTCTATGCTAATGTCAAAGAGGACAGTTCCACACTGAAAGGAATATTTGAGCAGAGTTTGATCTTAATTCTTTTTATAGATTCTCATTGATCTGGTTCTGAAGTAATTACTTGACAAGGTCATAGAAAATCATAAAGGAGTAGCTCAGCTAATGACAGTATAAAGACACTTCTGATAAGTGGTCAGAAATATGATCAAGGGAGATTTGGGTTGCTTTAATCATGCTGCATGGGTCTCTGAATTACATTAATGATGGTCCCGTTTGTGTGTTATTAAGCCTCATTTTATACAGGCAAGTGGGTGCCAAGAAAGCAATGGCATATAAGTCAAAATATTAAAAGCATAATTGTTAAATTTTATACTTCTATTTTATATTATATGTAATTGGCAACCAGTTTTAAAACTCCCTAAAATTTATATTCTTATTGCTTTTAGAAACTTCCTTAATAATTTGCAATCTAAGAAACAAAACATATAAGTACCTCTTTTATTATAAGTTGATCAATAAAAGTAGAATAAATATAATATTATTATTAAACCCTGAGCACTGTTATTTATGAACATTCGTAACCAGAAAAATCTCACTATATGGTTGCATATTATCGTAGTCAGGATAACAATTCCTACTTTATCTTAAAAACAGCCACAAAATCTAAGTTAATTAATATGGTAAAAGTATATCTTATTTATGTCTTTGTTCAATTCATTTAAGATGTGTCTACAGTTCTGTTTTTCTTCAAGAAGGATCCAGAGATCCAGGCTACCTGCACCAGGATGCTCCATCATCCTCTATGTCTGTCTCAGAATTTTCCACTGGATCCTCTGTGTACAGCTGTCCAGTGAGTAATGGCAGCCTATGATAGAAACTAAAGCATGTATGATGGCCAAGTAAATGTGGTAAACACTTCTATCCACAGTTGTTTTACCAAGCCTCATCAGTTCAGTTCAGTTCAGTCACTCAGTCGTGTCTGACTCCTTGCGACCCCATGAACTGCAGCATGCCAGGCCTTCCTGTCCATCACCAACTCCCAGAGCCCACTCAAACCCATGTTCATTGAGTCAGTGATGGCATCCAACCATCTCATCCTCTGTCATCCCCTTCTCCTCCTGTCCTCAACCCTACCCAGCATCAGGGTCTTTTCAAATGTCAGCTCTTCGCATCAGGTGGCCAAAGTATTGGACTTTCAGCTTCAACATCCATCCTGCGAATGAACACCCAGGACTGATCTCCTTTAGGATGGACTGGTTGGATCTCCTTGCAGTCCAAGGGACTCTCAAGAGTCTTCTCCAACACCACAGTTCAAAAGCATCAATTCTTCTGTGCTCAGCTTTCTTTATGGTTCAACTCTCACATCCATACATGACTACTGGAAAAACCATAGCCTTGACTAGACGGACCTTTGTTGACAAAGTAATGTCTCTGCTTTTTAAATGTTCTGTCTCGGTTGGTCATAACTTTCCTTCCAAGGAGTAAGCATTTTTTAATTTCATGGCTGCAATCACCATCTGTAGTGATTTTGGAGCCCCAAAAAATAAAGTCATGCACCGTTTCCACTGTTTCCCCATCTAGTTGCCATGAAGTAATGGGACTGGATGCCATGATCTTCGTTTTCTGAATGTTGAGCTTTAAGCCAACTTTTTCACTCTCCTCTTTCCCTTTCATCAAGAGGCTCTTTAGTTCTTCTTCACTTTCTCCCATAAGGATGGTGTCATCTGCATATCTGAGGTTATTGAGATTTTTCCCAGAAATTTTGATTCCAGCTTGTGCTTCCTCCAGCCCAGCATTTCTCATGGTGTACTCTGCATATAAACTAAATAAGCAGGGTGACAATATACAGCCTTGATGTACTCCTTTTCCTATTTGGAACCAGTCTGTTGTTCCATGTCCAGTTCTAACTGTTGCTTCTTGACCTGCATATGGGTTTCTCAAGAGGCAGGTCAGGTGGTCTGGTATTCCCATCTCTTTCAGAATTTTCCACAGTTTATTGTGATCCACACAGTCAAAGGCTTTGGCATAGTCAATAAAGCAGAAATAGACGTTTTTCTGGAACTCTCTTGCTTTTTTGATGATCTAGTGGATGTTGGCAATTTGATCTCTGGTTCCTCTGCATTTTCTAAAACCGGCTTGAACATCTGGAAGTTCACAGTTCACATATTGCTGAAGCCTGGCTTGGAGAATTTTGAGCATTACTTTACTAGCGTGTGAGATGAGTGCAATTGTGCGGTAGTTTGAGCATTCTTTGGCATTGCCTTTCTTTGAGATTGGAATGAAAATTGACCTTTTCCAGTCCTGTGGCCACTGCTGAGGTTTCCAAATTTGCTGGCATATTGAAGCAAGAAAGAAACCACAGGAGGACTGCAACTATGGTCAGTATTGTCTCTCACATACTCAAAATGAAGAAAGTAATTAGTGAGAAATTGCTTATTCTCCATTACACATAACTGTTTAGGTCACCTGGGGCTTCCCTGGCAGCTCAGATAGTAAAGAACCTGCTTACAATGTGGGAGACCCAGGTTCAATTTCTGGATTGGGAAGATGCCCTGGAGAAGAGAATGGATACCCACTCCAGTATTATTTCCTGGAAAATTCCATGGACAGAGACACCTGGGGGGCTACAGTCCATGGAGTTGAAAGAGTCAGACACCACTGAGTGACTAACACTTTCACTTTCTTTTAATTTCTTCACCTTTTAACCAGAAAAACTAGATTCAAGCTTATTCATTCACTCAAAGAATCTCATAAATATGGCAAGAAAACACAATCTAAGCAGTATATGCTAGGTACTAAGGAGACGCAACTGAATAATGTCAGAAAGGTCTCTTGTTGCCCTCATGGCACTTATATTTTAGTGGAGTTCTTGTGCTTAGGTGCTCAGTGTGTCTGAACCTTTGTGACCCCATGGACTGTAGCCCACCAGGCTCCTCTGTCCATGGGAAATCTCCTGGCAAGTATAGTGAAGTGGGCTTCCATGCCCTTCTCCAGGGGATCTTCCCAACCCAGCGATCAAACCCAGATTTCCTGTACTGCACGTGGACTCTTTATTGTCTGAGCCACCAGGGAAGCCCCCAAATTTTAGTGGAGAGAGACAGCAAATATGGAACAAATTAAAAGTTATGTAACTACAATCACTTTAGTGCTCTGAAGGTAATGAGTAGTGTAGGGTAATATTTTCAAGATTCTTTAGGGGGTAATTTATTATTTTTGTTTGTTTGTTTGTTTTAATTTTTTTTTATTTTTAAATTTTATTTTATTTTAAAACTTTACATAATTGTATTATTTTTGCCAAATATCAAAATGAATCCGCCACAGGTATACATGTGTTCCCCATCCTGAACCCTCCTCCCTCCTCCCTCCCCATACCATCCCTCTGGGTCGTCTCATGGAGGAATCTCCAACAGAATATTTTCAACAGAAACACAAAGTACAAACTGATGCTTTTGAAAGGAAACCAGGGATAAGCATACCAAGCAGAGAGAACCATAAGCACAGAAACCTCTAAACAGGAAGATCTTGATGTGGGGAAGTTACTGAAAACAGGCCAATGTGGCAGAAACATCAGGAGCAAGGATAAGGGAATCGAGAGATCTGGATGAGAAATCAGGGAAAAAATAGACCACTTAAGAGTCTTGCAGACCATAGAGAAGGGATTTCAGGGTCTTTGACCATACTGTAGTTGTATAATGTTAGCTAGTCTTTGCTTTGGATATCAAAGGAAAATAAATGATCTTTCTACCTGACATAGATTTTTTTTTAATTTCTTTTGCTCTGATAATATTTTTAAAGAATACTTGTTTATCATACTATGCGTGTGTGCTCAGTCATGTCCAACTCTTTGTAACCCGATGGACTGTAGCCCTCCAGGCTCCTCTGTCCATTGGATTTTCCAGGCCATTTCCTCTTCCAGGGGATCTTCCTGACCCAGGGATTGAACCCACGTCTCCTATGTTGGCAGGCAGATTCTTTACCACTAGAAGCACCTGGGAAGCACTTATCATAATACAGATAATTTTTAAATTGACATTAATTTTTTGGAAATGGAATGGCCTCATTAAAATTTTTTTTAAATAATACAATAAATAACACTATACAGCTATCAAGGAGGGGGCCATATTAAACTTTTAAACTATGTAATCCCATGGTGCACATGTGAAAAGCCAATTTTTTATCTCTTAGTTGAGGAGGAATATCCTATCAGCCTCTTCCCAAAATTTAGGCTACATAATTACATATAAAATAAATATGTATATACTTTTATGGTATTAGAGGCCTTTCTAACTCTAAGATTTTAAAATTTCACAGTATATGTGGATTTTTCCCATTTCGTTAATATAACTGACATACAACAGTGCATGAAGTTTAAGGTGTACAATACATGGATTTAAAACACTTTATACTTCAAAGTGGTTATTAACAGTGTTAGCTAACACTTGCATCATCTCACCTAATTACTATTTCATTTTGTTGTGACAACATTTAAGATGTACTTTCATAGGAACTTTGAAGTATAGAACACAATATTATGGACTATAAGAACTTGTTCATAATTCCAAGTTTATACCCTTTGATGAAGGAGAAGGCAATGGCAACCCACTCCAGTATTCTTGCCTGGAAAATCCCATGGACAGAGGAGCCTGGTAGGCTGCAGTCCATGGGGTCGCGAAGAGTAAAACACGACTGAGCAACTTCACTTTCACTTTTCACTTTCATGCATTGGAGAAGGAAATGGCAACCCACTCCAGTGTTCTTGCCTGGAGAATCTCAGGGACGGGGGAGCCTGGTGGGCTGCCGTCTATGGGGTCGCACAGAGTCGGACAAGACTGACGCAACTTAGCAGCAGCAGCAGCAGTATACCTTTTGATAAAACGTCCCTGGTGGCTCAGAGAGTAAAGAATCTGCATGCAATGAGGGATACCTGGGTTCGATCCCTGGGTTGGGAAGATCCCCTGGAGAAGGGCATGGCAACCCACTCCAGTGTTCTTGCCTGGAGAATTCCATGGAGAAAGAAGCCTGGTGGGCTACAATCCATGGGGTCGCAAAGAGTCATACACGACTGAGAGACTTACACACACACACACCCTTTAATCATCACTTGCCCTTTTCCCCAATCCCCCAGCCACTGGCACCACCATTTTCCTCTCCATTTCTGTGGGTTTGGCTTTTTTAGATTCCACACATAAATGATATCATACAGCATTTATATCTCTCTGTCTGACTTCACTTAGCACAATGCATCGAGGTCCATTCATGCGATTGAAAAATGGCAGGATGTTAGTAATAACCTCTAACACTATGATCCCACCCCCAGATTAGCCAGTAATCCTGTAGGAAGGTACTGTATGATCAAATGTTTAATTATATAAATAGAATGTCATTGTATCACCGAGCACTGTGTTCTAGTGTACCCAGACTCTTTTATGTCACATTTACCTCACTGTGCTGTTGTTATGATGTGCTTAACAGGGCAAGTGGTTAGTAAAAGGAAGATAAACCTGGATGTTTCGACACAACTTAGTTTAACACATGTTTGAAGAAGTCAGATTTTACCCGCCTTCCTTGGAATTGGGATTTTTTTCCTATGTATACATAATGCTTGCAAGAGACCTTTCTCCACACTAGATGCAAACAGAGTAACTAAACAAGCCCCTCAGTCCTGGAATGTGCATGCAGGTTTATGACATTGATCGTGTTTACATTTTATGGTGCCTAGTACTGACAAATGTCATATCCCTGTATTAAACAGATGAATCCAAAAAAGAGAAAAATGGCAGGATGCCCTTCTTTATTATGGCCGTGTATGAATTTGTGTGTTTATGTGACATTTTCTTTATCCATTCATTCATTAACAGACACTTAAGTTGTTCCATACCTTGGCTACTGTGAGTAAAGCTGCCATGAACATAGGAGTGTAGATATCTGATTTTTTTCTCATTTCCTTTGCATATTTATTCAGAAATGGAATTGTTGAATCATAAATTAGTTCCATTTTTTATTTTTTTGAGGAAACTCCTATGTTCCACAGTGGCTACACCAATTTACATTTTCACCAACAGTGTGTGAGGCTGCCCTTTTCTCCACATCATCACCAAGAACTATTCTCTCTTGCATTTTTGATGATAGCCAGCCTAACAGTTGTGAGCTGATATCTCATTATGGGTTTTATTTGTATTTTCCTGATGATTAGTGATGATGAGCACCTTCTCCTGTACCTGTTGGCCATTTGTATGTCTTCTTTGGAAAGATGTTTATTCAGTTCCACTGCCCAGTTTTTAGTTGAATTGTTTTCTTGGCTATTGAGTTATATGAGTTCTTTATATACTTCAGATATTAACCCCTTATCAGATATGTGATTTGCAGCCCTATACTAGTAGTCATGAGGAAATTAAAACATATCCATCATGTGGTTTTAAACTTGAAAAATAATGTTTCTTATTGTATAAACCAATTAAACTTCTATTTTTCTATTCATTGGAACTTAAAATTGTAACAAAAATCTATTCTTTCAGATACAAAATAATGTATTCCTTTGAATAGTTTTCAAACTTTAAATTTTAATGAGCTTTCTATATTTTGTTCTAATGTGTTATTTACCCTTGATTTAAATTTCAACTCACTTTATGTCTCTAATGAGATGCATATAAAAGACACCAACAATTCATACTGGAAATTCCCCAAATCCTTTGCACTGATTCCCAAAATAAGTAGCATCAACCTCCCAGAGACATAATGCTAATTGTTATTGATGGATACTATCAGGAAATTAGAAAACAATGCATTCTAATTTTCATTTTGAAAATCATAGAAAGTAAAATAATGAGCATGCTGGTGTTATATTGTTATATTATGCAGAAAAATTCCAGGAATACATTACTGGAACATTTTGTACATACCAATCATTTTCAAGCTAAATGCAGGAAAAGAATAACACATCATTTGTAGAGAAAAATGACCTTAATATTTTATCTTCCTAAGTTGCATGTTTATTTAATATATGGGTAACAATCAGAATATGTGATAGTTTCTAAATATAGAGGTAATA
Organism: Bos javanicus; assembly: GCF_032452875.1. NCBI lineage: Eukaryota > Metazoa > Chordata > Mammalia > Artiodactyla > Bovidae > Bos > Bos javanicus. The sequence goes on along the minus strand of NC_083884.1, from coordinate 24,870,077 downwards.
TTTAACATATTTTCCATTATTATTACTACAAATATTTTACTATCCTTCTTCTTTTAAATATTTTTATACATTGATAAATACTTGTACATATAGATACATTTAAGTTTTTTTCACTTTTGCTAGGTAATTCTATTAGATTTATTCAAAACAAATTTATCATTTCAAAATTTTATTTTAAAACACTTTATCATTGGTGATTTTATAATTTTCAATTTCCAGAAAATATTTCCACATATTTTAAAATATATTTACCTACCAATTGATTTTTATGAATACAAAGTGGAAAGCTGTGAATGAAATAACAGATGACTTTAAATTTATTCTTAAAGTACCTCTGGTTTTGTTTCTTAGTGCATTTTGATGAAATGACTAAATGAAGGGCATAATCTTTCTTTCAATATTTTATAAAATATTTGAATTAATCCTGACATCTTTTTGTGCTATTTCTCTTCCAAGTGTGATTTGTTGCTGGTCTTTGTAAAGAAATATAATCACTGAAAATGATTTGATTTGAATAGTAGCCATAAATGATTTAAATGCAAGTATCCTTTCATTGAAACAACATTTAAATAAAAATTAGAGAAATATGACTTGTGGGATAATTATTGCCATATGAATGAAACTGAATAAAGAACAAGAGAAGGAATCTCTTTGTCAGCCTAACTCATAATTTTAATACTGGGCATTAGCATTCCCTGGACTTGAGTTGCTGAATAATCAGAGATGAATTGAAAGGATTTACATTTTGGAAAACAATAACAGTAAAGTGGCAACACACAATAAAAACATGAAATGAATAACTAAATTGCAGAAAATATTTTGGTGCCTCTTTAGGGGTTCATTCAGATGTTAGAAAATGTGAGAATGCCTCTCCATGACTACCTTCTTGTTTGTTTGAATAGAGCAGTGAACTGATTTCCCATAAATAAGAAATGAGGTATTTAGTACCTATTTAATTGCATAACTGAATTAGCAACAATATAGCAGAACACTATAGGGATAAAAAAAAAAGGTCACTAAAAATCATTTAAAGGACATCAGGTATTTATAAGTCAAAACAGATAAAACAGAAAATAAACCTGATTTTTATAGTTTTAATTATAAGAATCTACTAATAATTACTGACCATATGAAAGCATACAAACTGAATTTATCAGAAAAAAACTGAGAGTTTATCAGAACAATTGCATCAGTGTATCAGTCTTGGTTATCCTATGGTAATAGCACCAGTATCTTCATAATTATAAACAGCAAGTAATTTCTCAACTAGTCTACATATCTATCACAGATTTTTTAGATTGTAAGGTAGTTTCTGGTTAGCATAATCACTCAGAACTCAAGGCTGATGAAAGAGGCACTGTGGTTGTCAATTACTAAACTGGGGAAGCATAGCTGAAAGTTCTCACACTTGCAAATATTTGACTCACATGTTAATAAATGACTGGAACTAATTTCGTGTCCTCCTCCTATCCTATCAATCTAAAAAGTAGCCAGAATGTATAAATCTACCATGTCCTTGAGCTTAAAAGCTGAAATATTTTTTGAATCAGTATTAGCTTCCATCACAACATACTCTAAACTAGGTAGTGTATAACATGAACCCACTCCTATATTATAATGTGATACAAAAGTAGACATGTAATTCAGCATCCCAAAATTATCTATGAGGTCAAATAACTATATTGAGTGGGAATCTAGTTGTAGAATATAAAGGCAGACCAAAGAAAAGGGCTTGGATAAATGTACACATTAGTAAATATAGGTATACATATTTGAGAACTACTTAGAATATCAGTTTTACCAGTCCTTTTTAAACAGTTTATTTCAATACACAAGAATCTACATTTTCTAAAAAAAAGTCATAAGCTTGTTCTTCCTGGTGAGTTGAACTGGGAAAGCAGCAATTGTGGCAGTCTATGACTTATTTGTGGAGAACGGAATGGCAATCTACTCCAGTATTCTTGCCTGGAGAATCCCATGGACACGGGAGCCCGGTGGACTACAGCCCATGAGGTCACAAAGAGTCAGACATGGCTGAGCAACTAATCCAACAACAACCACATGGCATATATGTCCCATTTTAGAATCTGTTACAGAATTAACTTCTGAGGAATGAGTCAAGGGGAAATTAACCCAATAATCCTCCCATCCTCCATTGGTCAACAGTTGCCCTAGATGTGTTACCACCATACACTTTCAAGTTTACCCTCCCATGGGTGTCGAAACAGGTTCCCAAAACTGTCTATCAGAGAAATCCTGGTCAGAAGGTCAAACATAAAGCAATATTTTTGAAGTTATCTTCAGTCAAATTATACATGTTCCAAGCTGGCATTTTCAAAAGTGATTTGTGTAGAAGGTGATCTGAAATGATCTGAGGCAGGATGTGTGATGTTTACAGTTAAGGACCATTATTAGTGTTAGCTCCTGTATGCCAGATATTCAGCTCTTTCACTGATACTTCAATTTCTCAAACATGAATTTCCTCTGTGCATGAGTGCTAAGTCGCTTCAATTCTGTCTGACTCTTGGCGACCCTATGGACTGTAGTGCACCAGGCTCCTCTGTCCATGGGGACTTTCCAAGCAAAAATACTGGAGGAGGTTGTCATGCCCTCCTCCAGGGGATCTTCCCATCTCACGGATCAAACATGTATCTCTATGTCTCCTGTATTGGCAGGCAGGTTCTTTACCAGTAGCACCATCTGGGAAGCCCAATCTATGTTTAAAATGTGGCGCCATATCACATTTATTTTGAATCGTCCATTTAGATGCTGCTTCTCTTTTTTATAGTGCCCTTTTCTAGACATTATTTTTTAAGGTTTTGCTTTAATTAATGCTCTTCTTGGAATTCATGGACACCACCTCCCCTTTAGATGCTATTCTTTCAGTGCAATTGAGAAGGTTGAAGTAGAACAAGCTGGACTTTCCTTACCTCTGTCTTTATTCTGCACAATACTAAGAGAAAATTGCATCAAATTTATCTGAGAGATTGAGGATAATTAAAACAAACAGACAAGGAAAAACAGTAGCTACATAGGAGTAGAAATACTACATCTGTGTGCTAAGTGTAGTAAAGTAAAGGCAGTGAAGTGGCTCAGTCGTGTCCGACTCTTTATGACCCCATGTACTGTAGCCTACCAAGCTCTTCTGTCCATGAAATTTTCCAGGCAAGAGTACTGGAGTGGGTTGCCATTTTCTTCTCCAGAGGATCTTCCTAACCCAGGATTTGAACCCTGGTCTCCTGCATTGCAGGCAGAAGCTTTACCATCTGAGCTACCAGGGAAGCCTTGTGCTAAGTATACCGCTTTCCAAATCTAGGGGAAAAAAGCTCCACATACTTTAACAGGTCCAACTATCCAGGTGGCTTCATGGTAAAATACTTGCCTTCCAAGCAGGAAACCTGGGTTTGATCCCTGGGTCAGGAAGATCCCCTGGAGAAGGACATGGCAACTCACTCCAGTATTCTTGCCCAGGAAATCCTAAGGACAGAGGAGCCTGGTGGGCTACAGTCCATAGGGTCTCAAAAGAGTCCAACATGACTTAGTGACTAAACAACATTGCCAGCTTACCAAGGGTGCTAATCAGGCTTCCTTAACCTAAGACTCTTTTTCCAAATTCTACTCATTCTAATCACTGTTTCTAAAATTTCCACCTACCCCAGGAGATACTGATATTGCCCCACGGTCCAATTTCTTAACACATACAATTTTCATATGCTCAGTGCACAAATATACTTAGCATTATTTCCCTAAATTTTACTCATTCACCTTGAATAATATCCCAAAGACCTTCACTGACAGACACTGACACATAAAATATATTTAGAAAGCATGAATCTCCAAGTTTGAGGTCCTTGAAGATTCCTTAACTAGGAGAAGCATGCACACGCACGCATACACTCAAAAAAGGAGCATTGAGGTTTGCGTAGGAACATATAATCAAAATTCATAGAAGATAAATATTTTCCTCCTGCCTCATAATTTACAGGGTTCTTCTTTTATTGATGAGTCCTTTTTTCAATTATTAATTTTGCTTATTCTTTCCTTCATTGCCTGTTTTCAAATTATATACCTGTTGGTCTGCTCCAAAGGATCTAAAAGATCATCATTGTAGGTAATATATAATAACCTCTTCTCAGCTCTACAAAGATAAATCTTATTTCCAGGAAGCATTTCAGCAAATTCTTTTTTTTTTTTTTAATTTAAATTTATTTATTTTAATTGGAGGCTAATTACTTTACAATATTGTATTGATTTTGCCATACATCAACATGAATCTGCAAATGTTCCCCATCCTGAACCCCCCTCCCACCTCCCTCCCCATACCAGCCCTCTGGGTCATCCCAGTGCACCAGCCCCAAGCATCCTGTATCTTGCATTGAACCTGAACTGGCGATTCATTTCTTATATGATATTTTACATGTTTCAATGCCATTATCCCAAATCATCCCCCGCCCTCCCTCTCCCACAGAGTCCAAAAGACTGTTCTATACATCTGTGTCTCTTTTGCTGTCTCGCATACAGGGTTATTGTTACCATCTTTCTAGATTCCATATATATGTGTTAGTATACTGTATTGGTGTTTTTCTTTCTGGCTTACTTCACTCTGTATAATAGGCTCCAGTTTCATCCACCTCATTAGAACTGATTCAAATGTATTCTTTTTAACGGCTGAGTAATACTCCATTGTGTATATGTACCACTGCTTTCTTATCCATTCATCTGCTGATGGACATCTAGGTTGCTTCCATGTTCTGGCTATTATAAACAGTGCTGTGATGAACATTGGGGTACATGTGTCTCTTTCAAATCTGGTTTGAAATTCCAGTGGGATTGCTGGGTCATAAGGCAGTTCTATTTCCAGTTTTTTAAGGAATCTCCACACTGTTCTCCATAGTGGCTGTACTAGTTTGCATTCCCACCAACAGTATGAGAGGGTTCCCTTTTCTCCACACCCTCTCCAGCATTTATTGCTTGTAGAGTTTTGGATCGCAGCCATTCTGACTGGCATGAAATGGTACCGCATTGTGGTTTTGATTTGCAATTCTCTCATAATGAGTGATGTTGAGCATCTTTTCATGTGTTTGTTAGCCATCTGTATGTCTTCTTTGGAGAAATGTCTATTTAGTTCTTTGGCCCATTTTTTTATTGGGGTGTTTACTTTTCTGGAATTGAGCTGTAGGAGTTGCTTGTATATTTTTGAGATTAGTCGTTTGTCAGTTGCTTCATTTGCTATTATTTTCTCCCATTCTGAAGGCTGTCTTTCACCTTGCTTATAGTTTCCTTTGTTGTGCAGAAGCTTTTCAGTTTAATTAGGTCACATTTGTTTATTTTTGCCTTTATTTTCAATATTCTGGGAGGTGGGTCATAGAGGATCCTGCTGTGATTTATGTCGGAGAGTGTTTTGCCTATGTTCTCCTCTAGGAGTTATATATTTTCTGGTCTTACGTTTAGATCTTTAATCCAGTTTGAGCTTATTTTTATGTATGGTGTTAGAAAGTGTTCTAGTTTCATTCTTTTACAAGTGGTTGACCAGATTTCCCAGCACCACTTGTTAAAGAGATTGTCTTTTCTCCATTGTATATTCTTGCCTCCTTTGTCAAAGATAAGGTGTCCATAGGTGCGTGGATTTATCTCTGGGCTTTCTATTTGGTTCCATTGATCTATATTTCTGTCTTTGTGCCAGTACCATACTGTCTTGATGACTGTGGTTTTGTAGTAGAGCCTGAAGTCAGGCAGGTTGACTCCTCCAGTTCCATTCTTCTTTCTCAAGATTGCTTTGGCTATTTGAGGTTTTTTTGTATTTCCATATAAATTGTGAAATTAATTGTTCTAGATCTGTGAAAAATACCATTGGTAGCTTGATACGGATTGCATTGAATCTATAGATTGCTTTGGGTAGTATATTCATTTTTACTATATTGATTCTTCTGATATTCTTACTGAGGGTCGTTAGTCTGCAAAAATTAGTAAAGGAAATAAGTTTTTTTCTAGTTGTATCATAGTTTTCAGTCAAATACTTTAATAACTATTAACAAATATATTATTGTTCATTGTTAATAATATATTACTACATTTAGAATCCATAAAAACTCAACACAGGAACTAAAATGCCCTCCATTGGAATGCTTGGTCACATTTCCAACATCATCTGGTTCTGGCTCTCCTAACTCAGCACTCATCCAATTCAGTGAACTTTCTGAGTCTTCAGCTCTGGCTTATGTCACCTCAGGGTATTTGAAATTGCTTGCTCTCCTGCCTTCAAAGTATTTGCTCTAGATATTTGTATGTCTTCTCCCTCGAAGAGTGTTCATTATCTCAAATGTTAGTCTTCAGGGAGCCCTGCCCTTGACACTAAGCTAAAACTGTTCTTCTGTATTCCCCTTCCTCAATAGCATTATTTTCTCTTATTTTCTTCATGCCACTTATTACTAATATATTGTTACTATTATCATTCAACGGCTTGACTTAAAACATCTATTTTCTACCACTACAGTGTAATTTCCCTTAGCACAAGGGTTTTCTTCTTTCTGTCTGGCACTTGTAAGCACTGAATGAATATTTATTTAGTAATAAGTATTTTCACTACTATAATTATTGGTACACTACATAAAAATAGTAAAGTTTGGAATTTTAGTACTCAAAAAAATCTTCTACTTAACTGAAATAGTAATATATAGAGTTGGATGAATTTGAACACATAATTTTAAACATGTTAGTCACTCAGTTGTGTCCAACTCTTTGTGACCCCGTGGACTGTAGCCCACCAGGCTTCTCTGCCCATGGGTTTTCCAGGCAAGAAACTGGAGTGGGTAGCCATTTCCTTCTCCAGGAGATCTTCCCAGGGATTGAACATATGTCTCCTACATTGCAGGTGGATTCTTTTCCATTTGATCCACCAGAGAAACATAGTGAGATAATTAATTCTTAGGTAGATTGATAAGAAGTCTGGGATCCCTGAGGAAGAGAAAGGCGTCTGGGTTTCTCAAGGAGGAGAAAAGGACACTTTTTTCTTTAAGCCCAGAGCAAATGATTACACAACAAAACAACTCATCTTGCTCAAGGATGTTTTTCCTTAAACTCTGTACCAATGATTATATAACAACAATGTATTCTGCTTGAGCACATGTTTCTTCTTCTTGAGAATCTTCTAATTAATCCTGTCATCTTAAAATGTAAATTGTGGGAGTGGATCTGGTAAGACCCTTACAACTTTGAAATATTGTTTTGATTTACTGTTATGACCAACCTAGACAGCATATTGAAAAGCAGAGACATTATTTTGTCAACAAAGGTCCCTCTAGTTAAGGCTCTGGTTTTTCCAGTAGTCATGTATGGATGTGAGAGTTGGACTATAAAGAAAGCTGAGCGCTGAAGAATTGATTCTTTTGAACTGTGGTGTTGGAGAAGACTCTTGAGAGTTCCTTGGACTGCAAGGAGATCCAACCAGTCCATCCTAAAGGAAATCAATCCTGAATATTCATTGGAAGGACTGATTTTGAAGCTGAAACTCCAATACTTTAGCCACCTGATGCGAAGAGTTGACTCATTTGAAAAGACCCTGATGATGAGAAAGGTTGAGGGCAGGAGGAGAAGGGGATGACAGAGGATGAGATGGCTGGATGGCATCACCGACTTGATGGACATGGGTTTGAGTAAACTCCGGGAGTTAGCATGCTGCAGTCCATGAAGTTGCAAAGAGCTGGACACAACTAAGTGACTGAACTGAACTGAATAAACAATTTAAAAAGTTTTTAGTTCCCTTAATAAGACTAGTGAGTGGGGCACTCTCTGTCCCCCTTCTGATGTCTATGTCAGAAGCTTTCTCTGCCCCTTTTCATACTTTAATAAAACACTGCTACACAAAAGCTCTTGAGTGATCAAGCCTGGTGTCTGGTCCTGAAGCTAAATCTTCAGAGATCACAAATCCAACATTGCCTGAAGCTAAATCTTCAGAGATCACAAATTCAACATCACTCACAGTAAGCTATCAAGAGGATATATTTTTAAAAAACTAGAATTTAGTTGATCAAGCTACTGTAGAATTATTGGTCAAACCTTTCCCTTGAAACAAGCTCCATGTAAATGCTGTGTACCACATCATTTATTCTACTGACATAATGTCCTTGGTCCTTAGCAGGGTTCAGGGAGGGGTCTCTTGAAGGATATGTTTTATTTGTGATTCTTTTTAAATATATATATATATATTTTTTAGGATTGCACAAATGACCCTTTACTTTAGTAGAAAAAAACATGGATTAGGAACTTTGTGAGACTACTCTTGCTATAGATATAGATAATTCTAAATTCCTTAGGATTTTAACTACATGATAATGAGTTTCTTTCCTCTCAAAATTATCTGAGCATAAGGATCCATTATTTGTTATCCAGCGTGTGACATAACTAACTGTAATGTGGCAAATAACGTATCACTCTCCCCTAGGGAAATGAACCTTTGAATCATAAAGTAGAAAAAAGCAAGCTGATTTGTGGGTCTCAAAAATTTTATGAAAATTGCAAAACTGATGCATTTGCTTTGCCTTTCCTGTTTCCCTTTTCTATTTCTTATGATGATTTACTCTGAAATGTTCATTTTCTCTGTTCACCTTGATGATCCATATAATTTCTTTGGCACCTCACAGATTAGTTATACAAATGATGATTTTTTCCTTTTTTTTTTTTTTTTTTTGCTAACTTGAAATGATTTCATTCTGTGATTTCTAAGTGGACTAATCTCAGATACCTTGACCCTTTATTAATTCTAAATATTAAAGACAAAATATTTATTTTAGTTCTGGCAGAGTATTATACTTCTGGCAAAATTTTCCTATTGTGTGCATGTGTGGGGGAGGGTTAAAGTTCAAATAACTATTAAAGATGAGGGCCATTCATAACCTTTTTAAAGAAACTATGAGTGTGTGCTAAGTCACTTCAGTCATGTCTCTTTGCAACCCTATAGACTGTAGCCCACTAGGCTGTCCATGGGATTCTCCGGGCAAGAATACTGGAGTGGGTTGCCATGCCCTCCTCCAGGGAATCTTTCTGACCCAGGGATCCAACCCCTGTCTCCTGTGTCTCCTGCATTGGCAGATGGGTTATTTACCAATAGCGCCATCTAGGAAGCCCCAAAGAAACTATCAGTTCAGTTCAGTTCAGTCCTCAGTCGTGTCCGACTCTTTGTGACTCCATGAATTGCAGCACGCCAGGCCTCACTGTCCATAACTAACTCCCGGAATTCACTCAGACTCACGTCCATTAAGTTGGTGATGCCATCCAGCCATCTCTTCCTCCATCGTCACCTTCTACTCCTGCCGCCAATCCCTCCCAGCCTCAGCGTCTTCCGATGAGTCAACTCTTCACATGAGATGGCCAAAGTACTGGAGTTTCAGCTTTAGCATCATTCCTTCCAAAGAACACCCAGGACAGATATCCTTTAGAATGGACTGGTTGGATTTCCTTGCAGTCCAAGGGGCTCTCAAGAGTCTTCTCCAACACCACAGTTCAAAAGCATCAATTCTTCGGTGCTCAGCCTTCTTCACAGTCCAACTCTCACATCCATACATGACTACCAGAAAAACCAGAGCCTTGACTAAACGAACCTTTGTTGGCAAATAATGTCTCTGCTTTTGAATATGCTATCTAGGTTAGTCATAACTTTCCTCTCAAGGAGTAAGGGTCTTTTAATTTCATGGCTGAAATCAGCATCTGCAGTGATTTTGGAGACCCAAAAAATAAAGTCTGACACTGTTTCCACTCTTTCCCCATCTATTTCCCATGAAGTCATGGGACCAGATGCCATGATCTTAGTTTTCTGAATGTTGAGCTTAAAGCCAACTTTGTGACTCTCCTCTTTCACTTTCATAAAGAGGCTTTTTAGTTCCTCTTCACTTTCTGCCATAAGGGTGGTGTCATCTGCATATCTGAGGTTATTGATATTTCTCCCAGCAATCTTGATTCCAGCTTGTGCTTCTTCCAGCCCAGCGTTTCTCATGATGTACTCTGCTGCTGCTGCTAAGTTGCTTCAGTCGTGTCTGACTCTGTGCAACCCCATAGACAGCAGCCCACCAAGCTCCCCCGTCCCTGGGATTCTCCAGGCAAGAACACTGGAGTGGGTTGCCATTTCCTTCTCCAATGCATGAAAGTGAAAAAATAAAGTGAAGTCACTTAGTCGTGTCCTAGCGACCCCAAGGACTGCAGCCCACCAGGCGCCTCCGTCCATGGGGATTTTCCAGGCAAGAGTAGTGGAGTGGGTTGCCATATAAGTTAAACAAGCAGGGTGATAATATACAGCCTTGATGTACTCCTTTTCCTATTTGGAACCAGTCTGTTCTTCCATGTCCAGTTCTAACTGTTGCTTTCTGACCTGCATATAGGTTTCTCAAGAGGCAGGTCAGGTGGTCTGGTATTCTCATCTCTTTCAGAATTTTCCACAGTTTATTGTGATCCACACAGTCAAAGGCTTTGGCAGTCAATAAAGCAGAAATAGATGTTTGTCTGGAACTCTCTTGCTTTTTCAATGATTCAGCAGATGTTGGCAATTTGATCTCTGGTTCCTCTGCCTTTTCTAAAACCAGCTTGAACATCTGGAAGTTCACGGTTCACATATTGCTGAAGCCTGGCTTGGAGAATTTTGAGTATTACTTTACTAGCGTGTGCTTCTGCTGCTGCTAAGTCACTTCAGTCGTGTCCAGCTCTGTGCGACCCCATAGACGGCAGCCCACCAGGCTCCGCCATCCCTGAGATTCTCCAGGCAAGAACACTGGAGTGGGTTGCCATTTCCTTCTCCAATGCATGAAAGAGAAAAGTGAAAGTGAAGTCGCTCAGTCATGTCCAACTCTTCGAGACCCCATGGACTGCAGCCTACCAGGCTCCTCCGTCCATGGGATTTTCCAGGCAAGAGTACTGGAGTGGGGTGCATGTGAGATCAGTGCAATTGTGCAGTAGTTTGAGCATTCTTTGGCATCGCCTTTCTTTCAGATTGGAATGAAACCTGACATTTTCCAGTCTGTGGCCACTGCTGAGTTTCCCAAATTTGCTGGCATATTGAGTGCAGCACTTTCACAGCATCATCTTTCAGGATTTGAAATAGCTCAACTGGAATTCCATCACCTCCAGTAGCTTTCTTCATAGTGAGGTTTTCTAAGGCCCACTTCACTTCACATTCCACGATGTCTGGCTCTAGGTCAGTGATCACACCATCATGGTTATCTGGGTCGTGAAGCTCTTTTTTGTACAGTTCTTCTGTGTATTCTTGCCACCTCTTTTTAATATCTTCTGCTTCTGTTAGATCCATACAATTTCTGTCCTTTATTGTGCCCATCTTTGCATGAAATGTTCCCTCGTTATCTCTAATTTTCTTGAAGAGATCTCTAGTCTTTCCCATTCTGTTGTTTTCCTCTATTTCTTTGCATTGTTTGCTGAGGAAGGCTTTTTTATCTCTCCTTGCTATTATTTGGAACTCTGCATTCAGATGCTTATATCTTTCTTTTTCTCCTTTGCTTTTTGCTTCTCTTCTTTTCACAGTTATTTGTAAGGCCTCCCCAGAGGTACAATTTACATACAAATAAAATCCATCCATTTAAATGAAATTCAGCATTTTTAGTAAATTTCCAGAGTTGCAACCTTCAGCAATATCTAGTTTTAGAACTTTGTGGTCAATCCTGTCTTAGTCCATTTGGGCTGCTAGGATAATAATATACTGGGTGGCTTAATAACAACAAACATTTATTTCTCAGAATTCTGGAGGCTAGGAAATCTAAGATCAATGTACAGACATATTTGATGTCTGCTAGGAGTTTATTTCTTAAATGGTCACCTTTTCACTGTCATCTCACAGGGTGGAAGGGGCTAGGGAGACCTGTGGGGTCTCTTTTATGAGAATAAGAATCTCATTCAGGAGGGCTCTACCCTCATGATCTAAGCATATCTTAGAGGCCTCACCTCCTAATACCACTTCCTGTGCATTAGAAATTCAATGTATGAATTTAGGGGAACACAAAAAACAGGAATTCCTATGTCTGTCACAACTCCAGGCTACTTATTTGCTTTCTGCCTCTATAGTAATGCCTTTTTTCCATGAATGCTTTTATTCAACTTTAATCCTGGCTTCCTAGGTGTCACCTCAGCATCTGCAGAGCATAGTTGCCAGTTAAGATTGCCCTTAAACACTTTGAGTCAATAATGTTTCCACCCATCACTAATGGACCTATGTTAAGACCCATTTAATGTTAAGATTCATTTAATCCATAATCCCTCTCAGGAACTCCAAAAGGAACATCTGATACTTAAGCATTTGTATTTTGTCACTTTGGTAGTAAGCTTAAATAAGTTATGCAAAATAATGTTATTTTCCACAATGCCAAAGCAAGATATTTTGAGTAAATTTCTCAGAGGAAGGCCTTGGCATGAAATGAGAAGTGCCAGATCTGTCTATATATTGCTTCACTAACTGTGAGGTAAAAGAGTTTGAATGGAGACTTCAGGAGAGAAACACCACCGGTGTAGGGTGGGAACAACCAAACGGCAGCATCACAGGTCTGTTTCACTGTTAGTAAAAAGCGAATGAAAGAAATAGTGGATGAAATATCCAGCGGTAGAAAGAGATGGTATCCAAGTTGTTTCTTACTTCTTCATTTTATGAATTAAGGATAGTTCAAAGACAGGAGACAAAAGGTAAAGAAAGACAGTGGGGCCAACTTCTCTAAAGAAGCAACAAATAAGCTGACTGCTGTATCTAGGTTCATTTGAAAAAATAACAAGTCTCAGGAAACAAATTCCATAGAGAAATCAGACCACGTTGCAAAAGCTATGGTACAGTGCTCTTGATTAAATGTGCAATAAGGGGTTGAAGTTCAGTTCAGTACAGTTCAGTCGCTCAGTCGTGTCTGACTCTTTGTGACCCCATGAATTGCAGCACGCCAGGCCTCCCTGTCCATCACCAACTCCCAGAGTTCACTCAAACTCATGTCCATCAAGTCGGTGATGCCATCCAGCCATCTCATTCTCTGTCGTCCCCTTCTCCTCCTGCCCCCAATCCCTCCCATCATCAGGGTCTTTTCCAATGAGTCAACTCTTCACATGAGGTGGCCAAAGTATTGGAGTTTCAGCTTCAGCATCCGTCCTTCCAATGAACACCCAGGACTGATCTCCTTTAGAATGGACTGGTTGGATCTCCTTGCAGTCCTAGGGACTCTCAAGAGTCTTCTCCAACACCACAGTTCAAAAGCATCAATTCTTCAGTGCTCAGCTTTTTTCACAGTCCAACTCTCACATCCATACATGACCACTGAGAAAACCATAGCCTTGACTATAGAGACCTTTGTTGGCAAAATAATGTCTCTACTTTTGAATATGCTATCTAGGTTGGTCATAACTTTCCTTCCAAGGAGTAAGCGTCTTTTAATTCCATGGCTGCAATCACCATCTGCAGTGATTTTGGAGCCCAGAAAAATAAAGTCTGACACTGTTTCCCCATCTATTTTCCATGAAGTGATGGGACCAGAAGCCATGATCTTAATTTCCTGAATTTTAAGCTTAAAGCCAACTTTTTCACTCTCCTCTTTCATTTTCAACAAGAGGCTTTTTAGTTACTCTTCACTTTCTGCCATAAGGGTGGTGTCATCTGCATATCTGAGGTTATTGATATTTCTCCCAGCAATCTTGATTCCAGCTTGTGCTTCTTCCAGCCCAGGGTTTCTCGTGATGTACTCTGCATATAAGGTAAATAAGCAGGGTGGCCATATACAGCCTTGATGTACTCCTTTTCCTATTAGGAACCAGTCTATTTTTCCATGTCCAGTTCTAACTGTTGCTTCCTGACCTGCATATAGGTTTCTGAAGAGGCAGGTCAGGTGGTCTGGTATTCTCATCTCTTTCCCCACATCCAAGGAGCTGTGGCTGCACCAGCAAAGAGGGCCGAGAGGAGCTGCTCCACGTTCAAGGTCAGGAGGGGTGGCTGTGAGGAGATACCCCTCGTCCAAGGTAAGAAGCAGTGGCTGTGCTTTGCTGGAGCAGCCGTGAAGAGATACCCCACGTCCAAGGTAAGAGAAACCCAAGTAAGACAGTAGGTGTTGTGAGAGGGCATCAGAGGGCAGACACATTGAAACCATAATCACAGAAAACTAGCCAATCTGATCACACAGACCACAGCCTTGGCTAACTCAATGAAACTAAGCCATGCCGTGTGGGGCCGCCCAAGACGGACAGGTCATGGTGGAGAGGTCTGATAGAATGTGGTCCACTGGAGAAGGGAATGGCAAACCACTTCAGTATTCTTGCCGTGAGAACCCCATGAACAGTATGAAAAGGGATTGAAGAAATGTAGGGAAAACCCTGAGAATTCTCAAGAGGCTCTCAAAGTGGGGGTGGGGGGGTGGGAAATCAGGCTCCTTAACGTTCCCATTTAAACATTTTCTGAATCCACAAGCCTTGTGTTGATAAAATATTTATCCACATGCAAAAACACAAATCAGGACATTTTCTTATTTTCCTGCTACTAACCTCAAGTTTTAATGCTGTGTTCAGTTCAGTTCAGTTCAGTCACTCAGTCATGTCCGACTCTGCAACCTGATGAACCGCAGCATGCCAGGCCTCCCCATTCATCATGAATCTTGGAGTCAACCCAAACTCATGTCCATTGAGTTGGTGATGCCATCCAACCATCTCATCCTCTGTCGTCCCCTTCTCCTTCTGCCCTCAATCTTTCCCAGCGTCAGGGTCTTTTCAAATGAGTCAGCTCTTTGCATCAGGTGGTCAAAGTATTGGAGTGTCAGCTTCAACATCAGTCCTTCCAATGAACACCCAGGACTGATCTCCCTTAGGATGGACGGGTTGGATCTCCTTGCAATCCAAGGGACTCTCAGGAGTCTTCTCCAACACCACAGTTCAAAATCATCAATTCTTCTGTGCTCACCTTTCTTTATAGTCTGACTCTCACATCCATACATGACTACTGGAAAAGCCATAGCCCTGAATAGATGGACCTTTGTTGGCAATGTAATGTCTCTGCTTTTTAATATGCTGTCTAGGTTGGTCATAACTTTCCTTCCAAGGAGTAAGCATCTTTTAATTTCATGGCTGCAGTCACCATCTGCAATGATTTTGGAGCCCCAAAATATAAAGTCTGACACTGTTTCCACCGTTTCCCCATCTATTTGTCATGAAGTGATGGGACCAGATGCCATGATCTTAGTTTTCTGAACGTTGAGCTTAAAGCCAACTTTTTCATTCTCCTCTTTTACTTTCATAAAGAGGCTTTTTCGTTCTTCACTTTCTGCCATAAGGGTGGTGTCATTATATATCATTATTTGAAAGCCAGTATATTTCAGAAAAATGATAATTGGTCACATTTCCCACAATGAATTATAAGATCTCTGTCATTATAATAGATGGCTTGTGGTAAAGGAAGAAAAGGAGAAGAAGAAGAGGAAGGGGAAGAAGATGGTAAGGAGGAAAAGGAGGAGGGAATGAAGGAGACAACCATTTCTGTTCTAAAATATATATCTTAAACCAAATGCAATGGTGATGTTGATATTCACTCATCCATCCAATAGATCTGTGCCAGTTGCAATGTGACAGCACTGTTTTAGACCCCACAGAGTATGTAACAGTGAAAAGAAATTATTTTTATATCTGAACAAATGTGTTTCTCCCCCATCACAAAGTGGCCTCTACATTCACTACCCACGACTGTGTTGGCCTTATGACTTATCGAGCCAAGTAGAATAAAATCAAGGTGGTACTAGGTGGTTCCAGACTGTGGAAGCTTATGATTTTTTTCCCCTTGAAATCACCTGCCATTTAAACAAAAACAAAGCAGTCTTCTGTTGGAAAAAGATGCCAGATGGATACAGAGAGGCTTTGGAAAATAAGAGACAAGAGGGGAGATGAGAAGCCAAACCAGTTCCATGTCATTCTACTCTCCTCAGTCAAGGCACTGTCGTGTGAGTGAAACCAACTTGGTCCCCTGAAGCCCACTCAAATTGCCTAAGTAAATACAAAGTATTCCAGACAGGGTAGGAAAAATTCAGAATAAATTTTCCCACTTCTTCCAAAAGTTAAGTACAATATCTAAACAAATTTGTCCACATTAGGTTAAATTAAAATGAAATAAACGGACTGAGAATTGTTCTATTGTACAAATACAATAGGAAAACCACCAAAAGATGATAAATAGCATGTAAAAGGCAGATGAAAAATTCAGGTTGGACGAGAACATTTTCTAAAGGAAATGAAAAGTGTATCTTCTACAAGAATTTCTTAAAAAAATATATTAAGGCTGAAAAAGATTAATTGAAAGAATAATTTTAAGTTACAGAAGGAATGGTAAAAGGACCGTTTGGAGCAATGAGTCTATTTATTACAAAACTAGAGACAAAAGAATGAGAAGACTTATGGTTTGAAGAACTCTACATAAAAATACTAACCTAATAAAGACAAGCAATGAAAATTCAGAGGTAGGAGAAGGAAAGTGCAAATCATCTCTTATTTCTAATTGTCTAACACGTGACTTACAAAATAACAACTACAACTATTTGACGATTTTTAATAAATTTTATCATACCTTAAATGATCTTTTAGTCACTAATATATCATGTTGAAGGCATAGTCATTGAAAATACAGGAATTTTTTTCCCATTCCACAGGCATGTTTCTCCTTCTGTTAAATTAAAACAAAATAAAATTATCTTTAAATAATATTTTTATAAAGCTATGTGGAATATTTATGTAAAATATATGTGTGTATATATTTACTTATCAATGCATAGATGTCTGCAAGCTTATTAACTAAATCTTAACACTCTTACTGAGTGGTGGGCTATGTTCTTTGTTTTTATTGCTTGAATTTCCTACTAATAGGCATAAAACAGCATAGCAAACATACCTATGATATTAATTCATAAAATGACAATATTAACTGAATAAATATATATGTATAGTATGTAATGAATAACTCCTTCATATACTGTATATCTCTTAATCCTGAAATATGGTCAAGATTTTTTTTAATATTTATTTTACATTAAGTATTTATACTGTGGAAAATCATTCATGATGTACCTGTTGCTGGAAGAGGTAATTTTTTTAAAAGAGGAAACCAAAGCAGAGTTTTGTGATTTTCCAAGAGTCTCAGAAAAATACAATAAACATGTAAGAATAACTCATGCTGCTGTTGCTGCTAAGTCGAATAACTCATATTTTAATTTTAAAAAATGATGTTTAATTTCTTTGGAGCTGATATAGAAAAAATCTAAAAATTTCGATTGCTGAGGTTCTTGTCTGGAGCTCTCCTCATCTGGTCCTTAAACTCTGTCATTTCTTACAATATCTTGCCAGTCCTCTCCCTTGTTTGACATAAGCTAAAAATAATGGTTTCTATTATTTACTTAAAACAGAACTTAAATTATTGTGTTGAGGCTTTCATATAATATTGCAAATAATACCAGCTTCAATAACTAGATGCTGCACTTGGTAGGAGGATTCCCTTCTACACCAGTCTTAATGTTAAGAAGATAGTCAAGTCATTTTATTAAATGGTATTATGCTTATTTAAAACAGATGATTGAAGAACATACAGAAAAATAGGAAACTTTTTTTTTAGCAAATGTAATAACAGAACAATACTGTTACTAAAACAATTAAATTGAAAGAAGCCATTAAATAGTCTATATTTCCCACAAAAATGAATTTCTGCCTCACATATCATCTGTAATTTTTACAATATACTCTAATCCAATTTTGTTTCCAATTTTAAGCAGGTGGTATCACTTACTTTTATAGAAGGGCATAAAGTTTTCTCTTACTCTTCTCTAGATTAAGTAATTCAAAGGTAGATTTCCTCTAGTTATTCCTAGTATGTGTTAGTTGCTCAGTCATGTCTGACTCTTTGTGACTCCTTGGACTGTAGCCCAGCAGGCTCCTCTGTCCATGGAATTCTCTAGGCAAGAAAACTGGAATGGGTTGCCATTCCCTTCTCCAGGAGATCTTCCCCATCCAGGATTCAAACCTGGGTTTCTTTCATTACAGGCAGATTCCTTACCATCTGAACCACCAGGGAAGCCTGGTTATTTTATATATCCTCTTAAACTAAGATACTTATGATTTTTTATATTTCTTGATCCATTCTCCATTGTAATTGCATGTCTGCTTATTTTGTTTAGGCTTTTTAAAAAGCCAGTATTACTAACTGCATTTTTTAAAAAATACACACACAAAACCATGGAAATTAAAAAAATATAAGAGAAAGCTTGGTTTAGAATTTTGATTTATTTTGCTTTTTGATATACTGAAGGATGCACTGATTTGTTTCATCCTTACCCAAGGTAAAAAGTGTTGTAAAATATATATATTTTTTAAGAAAAATAGTGAGAATTCATAGATATTACTAAGAATTTTGTGCCTTATGAATAAATAAAGATTTTTTCAAATTTATATTTCACTTGAAAATTAAGTAGCAGAAGGAACTTTGATGTAGATTTGAGAGATACTAAAAATAACTCATAAAAAATAAAAGTGATTCATAAATCTAAAAATTCTCATACATTAGAAAAAAATCTGTTGATTTCAACACAATTATAACCCATAATAAAGATATATTATATTAAAAATCATGTCATCTCTAAATGTTTGCATATACTATCAATTCTCTCTAGAAAGTCCTCCCTAAACACCACAATATAACTATATCTTTCCCTGTTTATATCCTTTTTATTTTTGTTTTCAGATTAAATTATCAGTTTTTTGAAACTTAGATTTTATTTTTTTAAGTTGCTCAGTCATGTCTGACTCTTTGCGACCCCATTCTATAGGCCAGAATACTGGGGTGGGTAGCCTTTCCCTTCTCCAGGGGGTCTTCCCAGCCCAGGGATCGAACCCAGGTCTCCCACATTGCAGGATGATTTATTTTCAATAAATTCTCACATTTGTTATAGACTAGCTTTACGATGTTTGCCTTCCCAATAGAAAATCCATTCCAAGAAAGAAGGACATGCCTATTTTGTTCACTATTAGAGCACCAGTCTCTAGCCCAAGAATTGTATATTGTAAGTCATCAGAGAATAGTTTCTCTAATACATTGAATTAAATCATTTTAACATAAATAAGAGCAAAAATTAAATTATTTTTGGTAATATGAAGCTGAGGATTATGTTTTTTCTGCTTCTACTTTCCTTTGAGAAGATTATGAAATTCTCACTGAATCATATGTACCACAGCCAAAATAAATATATATTTTGAAACATCATTTGTATAAGTAAAAGTTTTTACTTTTCAGTTGAAATGTCTCATTTTTAAAAATTTTGAAGAGGTTGAGAATAAAAATTTAATGTAGTAATATATTCCTGAATTTTATTATATCATGAAACTGTGACACTAAAGTCTTGTAAAGAATAAGAAAGGACATTTTTCTGAATTTATCATCCTAACAATTATTTTCCATCTGCATCTGAAGTAAAACTAAAGAAGGACATGCTATTTGAGAACCAATTGGGAAGAAGATACTTTAACCATAATTAGATACAATTAAAAGCAATAAATTTTGTCCTCTGTTTTATTTCAATTTTAATAGTTGATAATGCCAGTGGGTGAATTTTTTAAAGATTAAAGTTCACATTTTTTTCCTTTCCGTGTAGAAACAAGTATTTTTGTGTGTGTGTTAGTCATCCTGGCATTTAACTATTTTGGCAGTAAATATTACCTGACTATACATAGAAGAATGAATGAATGAGTGAGATTAATGTGGGAATAGTGGAAGCATTACCTATCGTATTTAAAAGAAAAAAAGGCAGTTCCTTCCATACTTTCCTGTCACGTGATATTTCAACATAAGGAAATGTGGTAGTTGATAAACAAAACCAGCCCAATCAATGAACCAAAAGAGTTAAGAATCACATCCCCCTAAAGTCTCTCCCTTTAAATCAGGGCTGATTCTATGTAGGGGTTGAATCATGTCCCCCTCTCCAATTCAAAAGTTAATATTCTAACACCCAGTATCTCAGAATGTGTCTTTATATGGAGACAAGATATTCACAGAGATAATTGACTTAAAATGTGGTCATTAGGGTGAGTTCTAATCCCCTAAGACTAGTGTCCTTTTAAAACAGGGAAATTTGAAGGAAGACAAAAGCAGGGAGAATGTCACGTGAAGATGAAAACAGATTATACAAGCCAAGGGACTCCAATATTGTCAAAAACCACCAGAAGCACAGAACAGATTCTTCCCACAGCCATCAAAGGGAGGCAACCCACCCCAGCTTAATCAACCCACTGAGTCATGAGATCTTATTAAAAAATTGTTTTAGTTCAATAAGTTTTTGAAGGGTTTAGCTATGTAGAAATAGATAAGTGGGATACTACAGTTCTTCAGTTATTTTGAGTGTTGCTGATTCTCATCAGACCAGCAGCATGGACATCACCAGGAAATTTTTTAAAATGCAAGTTCTCAGTTCTGAGTCAAAAACTCCAGGGGTAAGATTCTACAGTTGGTATTTAAATAATCCAAGGTGGTTCTGATGCACACACCAATTTGAAAAGCATTTTAAATGCTTTTTCATTAAATCCTCTATACTTTTAACTTCATGGAAACAAAATGCAGGCAAAAAGATAGATTTTAACAAGCCTGCAAATATTTGTCTCAGCAACCAGTATCTGACTTGCCTCTTGAGAAACCTATATGCAGGTCAGGAAGAAACAGTTAGAACTGGACATGGAAAAACAGACTGGTTATAAATAGAAAAGGAGTACGTCAAGGCTGTATATTGTCACCCTGCTTATTTATCTTATATGCAGAATACATCATGAGAAACGCTGGGCTGGAAGAAGCACGAGCTGGAATCAAGATTGCTGGGAGAAATCTCAATAACCTCAGATATGCAGATGACACCACCCTTATGGCAGAAAGTGAAGAGTAACTAAAAAGCCTCTTGATGAAAATGAAAGAGGAGAGTGAAAAAGTTGGCTTACAGGTCAACATTCAGAAAACGAAGATCATAGCATCTGGTCCCATCACTTCATGGGAAATAGATGGGGAAACAGTGGAAACAGTGTCAGACTTTATTTTTGGGGGCTCCAAAATCACTGCAGATGGTGACTGCAGCCATGAAATTAAAAGACGCTTACCCCTTGGAAGGAAAGTTATGACCAACCTAGATAGCATATTCAAAAGCAGAGACATTACTTTGCCAACAAAGGTTCGTTTAGTCAAGGCTATGGTTTTTCCTGTGGTCATGTATGGATGTGAGAGTTGGATTGTGAAGAAAGCTAAGCACCGAAGACTTGATGCTTTTGAAGTGTAGTGTTGGAGAAGACTCTTGAGAGTCCCTTGGACTGCACGGAGATCCAACCCATCCATTCTAAAGATCAGTCCTGGGTGTTCTTTGGAAGGAATGATGCTAAAGCTGAAACTCCAGTACTTTGGCCATCTCATGGGAAGAGTTGACTCATTGGAAAAGACTCTGATGCTGGGAGGGATTGGGGCAGGAGGAGAAGGGGATGACAGAGGATGAGATAGCTGGATGGCATCAGCAACTCAATGGACATGAGTCTGAGTGAACTTCAGGTGTTGGTGATGGACAGGGAGGCCTGGCGTGCTGCAATTCATGGGGTTGCTGAGAGTCGGACATGACTGAGCCACTGAACTGAACTGAACTGAACCAGTGTCTGCCTTTCAGCTTCCCCTCCTGCAAAATCTTGCCATTAGCCAAATGCTCTGGGCTTGGGCTTCCTTCAGCCCATTTCCTACATGTTCTGCTCTCCATAGGTCCATTCAAAAGCTATGGCCTCCCCTGAATTGTTTCTCATTTTTTTTTTCAGTTATTGTTAACCTATAAATGTTACATATAAATCTCAGCTAAATTTCGCTTCCTCCCCTGAGTTTCTTGACTAGACCAACCTTACTGTTAATAGGACTTCAGTGTAATATGAACCTGTTTCGTAAATCACATATCACAGTTAAAACTATACATATTCTTGTGTAATCATTTAGCATTATGTCTCACCCCACAATAGAGTGTAAGGTAAATATAGTTATTAGTGTAATAGTGAGCAAAATGAATATCAGGAAACTGATTTTTCAATAGAATAGCAACAATATTTGTGTAAATTCTTGCTAGCACTCTTTGTTCAGGCATATATATTTAGCCAAATATCTCATTTAATACAGTTTTGGAGTGATAAAGTTAATCTGAAAATTTTAAAGTAAAGTTTATTTTTGTTTTTATTTTATACTTACCACACTTTTTCTAAAAGCAATGAACACTGTCCAAACATGGAATGTTTTTTGAACCTTAAAGGTGAAATTTTTCTAATTACCTCGTAATAATATTTTATAAGAAGAGTGCTTAAAATTTTTTTTCCAATAAGCTTCTCCCTATGTTTTCCTCTAAAAGTATTGTAGTATTTAGTCTTACATTTAGGTCATTAATTCATTTTGAGGCTATTTTTGTGTATGATGCGAGAGAATGTTCTAGACACATTCTTTACATGTGGCTGTCTAGATTTCCCAGAACCACATATTGAAGAGTCTATCTTTTCTCCATCATATATTCTTGTTTTCTTTGTCATAGATTAATTAACCCCAAGTGTGTGTGTGTGTGTGTGTGTGTGTGTGTGTGTGTGTTTTGGGGCGGGGGGGACTTTCTATTTTGTTCCATTAATCTATAATTCTGTCTTTGTGCCAATACCAAATGGTTTTGATTACTGTAGCTTTAGAGTATAGTCTGAAGTTAGGGAGCCTGATTCCTCCACTCTGTTGTTCTTTCTCCAGATTTGGCTACTTGGGGTCTTTTTCTGTTTCCATACAAATTTTAAGATTTTTGTTGTAGATCTGCAAAAAAATGCCATTGACAGTTTGATAGGCATTGCATTCAATCTGTAGCTTGCCATAAATCATAGCAGTATCTCTCTGAATACACCTTCTGGAGTAATAAAAATGAAAACAAACAAATGAGATCTAATTAAAATTAAAATCTTTAAACAGCAAAGGAAACTGTAAACTAAGACAGTTTACAACCCTCAGAATGGAAGAAAATATTTGTGAATGATGCAACTGATGAGGAATTAATCTCTAAAACACACAAATAGTTCATACAGCTCAATATCAAAAACAAACAATATAATGAAAAAATGGGTATAAGGTCTAAATAGACATTTCTTCAAAGAAGATGTACAGATTGCTAAAAAGCACTTGAAAATATGCTCAATATAACTAATTATTAGACAAATGCAAATCAAAACTACTGACAAAATGTTTTCACCTTATACCAGCCAAAATGGCTGTCATCAAAAAGTCTGCAAACAATAAATACTGGAGAGAGTATGGAGAATGGGTTATCTGTCTATGCTTTTGGTGGGAATGTAGGTTGATACAGTCACTATAGAGAACAGTATGGAGTTTCCTTAAGAAACTAAAAATAGGACTACCATATAATCCAGCAATCTCACTCCTGAGCATATATTCAGAGTAAACTATAAATAAAAAAGATACATGTAGTCCAAGGTTTACTGCAACACTATTTACAATAGCCATGACATGGAAGCAACCTAAATATCCATTGACAGATAAACAGATGAAGAAATGGCACCCATATATAATAGAATATTACATAGCCATAAAAGAGAATGGACCCCATGAATGGACCCCACATCCAAGAATGGACCCCACGTCCAAGGAGTGGTGGCTGCGAAGAGAAGGAGGGCTGAGAGGAGCTACTCCACGTTCAAGGTCAGGAGGGGTGGCTGTGAGGAGATAGCCCTCATCCAAGGTAAGGAGCAGTGGCTGCACTTTGCTGGAGCAGCCATGAAGAGATACCCCACGTCCAAGGTAAGAGAAACCCAAGTAAGACGGTAGGTGTTGCAAGAGGCATCAGAGGGCAGATGCACAAACCATAATCATAGAAAATTAGTCAATCTAATCACACGGACCACAGCCTTGTCTAACTCAATGAAACTAAGCCATGCTGGTTGGGGCCACCCAAGATGGAAGGTCATGGTGGAGAGGTCTGACAGAATGTGGTCCACTTGAGAAGGGAATGGCAAACCACTTCAGTATTCTTGCCTTGAGAACCCCATGAACAGTAGAAAAAGGCAAAAATTATAGGATACTGAAAGAGAAACTCCCCAGGACAGTAGGTGCCCAATATGCTACTGGAGATCAGTGGAGAAATAACACCAGAAAGAATGAAGGGATGGAGCCAAAGCAAAAACAATACCCAGCTGTGAATGTGACTGGTGATAGAAGAAAGGTCCGATGCTGTAAAGAGGAATATTGCATAGGAACCTGGAATGTTAGGTCCATGTCAAGGCAAATTGGAAGTGGTCAAACAGGAAATGGCAAGAGTCAACATTGACATTCTAGGAATCAGTGAACTAAAATGGACTGGAATGGGTGAATTTAACTCAGATGACCATTATGTCTACTACTGTGCGCAGAAATCCCTTAGAAGAAATGGAGTAGCCATCATGATCAACAAAAGAGTCCGAAATGCAGTACTTGGATGCAATCTCAAAAATGAAAGGATGATCTCTGTTCATTTCCAAGGCAAACGATTCAATATCACAGTAATCCAAGTCTATGCCCCAACCAGTAACGCTGAAGAAGCTGAAGTTGAACGGTTCTATGAAGACCTCCAAGACCTTTTAGATATCCTTTTAATTATAGGGGACTGGAATGGAAAAGTAGGAAGTCAAGAAACACCTGGGGTAACAGGCAAATTTGGCCTTGGAGTACAGAATGGAGCAGGGCAAAAGCTAATAGAGTTTTGCCAAGAGAACGCACTGGTCATAGCAAATACACTCTTCTAACAACACAAGAGAAGACTCTACACATGGACATCACCAGATGGTCAACACCAAAATCAGATTGATTATATTCTTTGCAGCCAAAGATGGAGAAGCTCTATACAGTCAGGAAAAACAGGACCAGGAGCTAACTGTAGCTCAGATCATGAACTTCTTATTGCAAATTCAGACTTGAAGAGAGTAGGGAAACCACTAGACCATTCAAGTATGACCTAAATCAAATCCTTTATGATTATACAGTGAAAGTGAGAAATAGATTTAAGAGACTAGATCTGATAGATAGAGTGCCTGATGAACTATGGACAAGGGTTTGTGACATTGTACAGGACACAGGGATCAAGACCATCCTCATGGAAAAGAAATGCAAAAAAGCAAAATGGCTGTCTGGGGAGGCCTTACAAATAGCTGTGAAAAGAAGAGAAGCAAAAAGCAAAGGAGAAAAGGAAAGATATAAGCATCTGAATGCAGAGTTCCAAGAATAGCAATGAGAAATAAAAAAGCCTTCCTCAATGATCAATGCAAAGAAATAGAGAAAAACAACAGAATGGGAAAGACTAGAGATCTCTTCAAGAAAATTAGGGATACCAACGGAACATTTCATGCAAAGATGGGCTCGATAAAGGACAGAAATGGTAGGGACCTAAGAGAAGCAGAAGATATTAAGAGATGGCAAGAATACACAGAAGAACTGTACAAAAAAGATCTTCATGACCCAGATAATGATGATAGTTTGATCACTCACCTAGAGCCAGACATCCTGGAATGTGAAGTGAAGTGGGCGTTAGAAAGCATCACTATGAACAAAGTAGTGGAGGTGATGGAATTCCAGTTGAGCTATTTCAAATCCTGAAAGATGATGCTGTGAAAGTGCTGCACGCAACATGCCAGCGAATTTGGAAAACTCAGCAGTGGCCACAGGACTGGAAAAGGTCAGTTTTCATTCCAATCCCAAAGAAAGGCACTGCCAAAGAATGCTCAAATTACTGCACAATTGCACTGATCTCACACGCTAGTAAAGTAATGCTCAAAATTCTCCAAGCCATGCTTCAGCAGTACGTGAACCATGAACTTCCAGATGTTCAAGCTGGTTTTAGAAAAGGCAGAGGAACCAGAGATCAAATGGCCAGCATCTGCTGGATCATGGAAAAAGCAAGAGAGTTCCAGAAAAACATCTATTTCTGCTTTATTGACTATGCCAAAGCCATTGACTTTGTGGATCACAATAAACTATAGAAAATTCTGAAAGATGGGAATACCAGATCACCTGACCTGTCTCTTGAGGAACCTGTATGCAGGTCAGGAAGCAACAGTTAGAACTGGACATGGAACAACAGACTAGTTACAAATAGGAAAAGTAGTATGTCGAGGCTGTATATTGTCACCCTGCTTATTTAACTTATATGCAGAGTACCTCATGAGAAACGCAGGGCTGCAGGTAAACAAGCTGGAATCAAGATTTCCGGGAAAAATATCAATAACCTCAGATATGTAGATGACAACACCCTTATGGCAGAAAGTGAAGAAGAACTAAAGAACCTCTTGATGAAAGTGAAAGAGGAGAATGAAAAAGTTGGCTTAAAGCTCAACGTTCAGAAAACTAAGATCATGGCATCTGGTCCCATCACTTCATGGGAAATAGATGGGGAAACAGTGGAAACAGTGTCAGACTTTATTTTGAGGGGCTCCAAAATCACTGCAGATGGTGATTGTAGCCATGAAATTAAAAGATGCTTAGTCCTTGGAAGGAAAGTTATGACCAACCTAGATAGCATATTCAAAAGCAGAGACATTACTTTGTCAACAAAGGTCAGTCTAGTCAAGGCTATGGTTTTTCCTGTGGTCATGTATGGATGTGAGATTTGGACTATAAAGAAAGCTGGGCACTGAAGAATTGATGCTTTTGAAGTGTGGTGTTGGAGAAGACTCTTGAGAGTCCCTTGGACTGCAAGGAGATCCAACCAGTCCTTTCTAAAGGAGATCAGTCCTGGGTGTTCATTGGTAGGATTGATGTTGAAGCTTAAACTCCATTACTTTGGCTACCTGTTGCAAAGAGCTGACTCATTTGAAAAGACCCTGATGCTAGGAAACATTGAGGGCAGGAGAAGGGAAAGACAGGGGATGAGATGGTTGGATGGCATCACCGACTCAATGGACATGAGTTTGCATGTTGTGAGTTGGTGATGGACAGGGCGGCCTGGCCTGCTGCGATTCATGGAGTCACAAAGAGTCGGACAAGACTGAGCTACTGAACTGAACTCTTGTGTAATCTAAAGAATGATACAAATGAACTATTTAAAAACAGATTAACAATTTTAGAAAACAAACTTATGGTTACCAAAGGAAAAGGTGGGGAGGGGGTGGAAATTTGGAGGTTTGGATTAACATATGCACACAACTATATATAAATTGGATAATCAACAAGAACCTAATGTACAGCACAGGTAACTCTACTCAGTAATCTGTAATAATCTACATGGTAAAAGAATCTGAAAAAGAACACACACACACACATATATATACACACACAACTTTGCTGCACACCTGAAATTAACACAATATTTTAAATCAACTATATTTCAATATAAAATAAAAATTTTAATGTAAGTATATGGAAGACAAGGAAATAAAAATTGTAGAGATTTATCCATATTGACCCATATAGATGTATCTCTTCTCATTCTTTTTAGTTGCTGCTTTGCACTACACCATATGACATAATTTATTAAATCAATTTATTATTGATGGATTAAAAATATTTGAGGATTTTTATTTAATAATAATAAAATAAAAAATAATATTTTTATTTTATTTAATAATACACATATTTATGTGTATGAAAGCACATATTTATTTTCAGGGTTTGCTTTCAACTTTTTAACAATCTCCTAGAGGAGGGCATGGCAACCCACTACAGTATTCTTGCCTGGAGAACGCCATGGACAAAAGAGCCTGGCATGGTCATTTGAGGTTGCATGGGGTTGCAAAGAATCAGACATAAATGAGTGACTAAGCACACACACCCACATACTATAAACTAGGCCTTCCTGGTGGCTCAGCAAAGAATCTGCCTGTCAGTATAGAAGATGTGGGTGGGGGAGTTCAATCCCTGGGTTGAGAAGATCCCCTTGAGAGGGAAATGGCAGCCCACTCCAGTAATTTTGCCTCGAAAATCTCAGAGACAGAGGAGCCTGGTGGGTGATACTCCATGGGGTCACAAATAGTAGGACACTATTTAGCAACTCAGTCAGTCAGTTTAGTTGCTCTGTCGTCTCTGACTCTTTGCAACCCCATGAATCACAGCACGCCAGGCCTCTCTGTCCATCACCAACTCCTGGAGTTTACCCAAACTCATGTCCACCAAGTTGGTGATGTCATCCAGCCATCTCATCCTCTGCTGTTCCCTTCTCCTTCTGCCAGCAATACCTCCCAGCATCAGGGTCTTTTCCAATAAGTCAACTCTTCGTATGAGGTGGCCAAGTATTGGAGTTTCAGCTTCAACATCAGTCCTTCCAATGAACACCCAGGACTGATGTCCCTTAGGATGGACTGGTTGGATCTTCTTGCAGTCCAAGGGACTCTCAAGAGTCTTCTCCAACTCCACAGTTCAAAAGCATCAATTCTTCAGCGCTCAGCCTTCTTCACAGTCCAACTCTCACATCCATACATAACTACTGGAAAAACTATGTAAAAACCATAGCCTTGACTAAACAACAATAAAAATACTATGGACAACAATAAATCTGAATGGACACCTGTCATCATACCCCAGTTAAGTCCAAGAGGATTAGCATGAACTTTCTCCTTGCCAGGTTGCAGCTTCAAGGTGGTCTGCAGTGATCTAGGGAGGAGCCAAAGTGACTTGCTGGAATGGAGTCTTCAGAAGGATGAGCTTAGAACAGTGACAATATTTGTTCACACTGGTTACTGGTAGCCCTTTAGCCTGGTTCTGTGAACTTTAGGACTTAAGACCAGTACACATTTCCTGCTATGAAAAAAAGTTAATTCATCAGCCACACACTTTTTAGGAAGCTGGATGATGAAGGGTTTACTTGCGCAGCCTCTCCCAGAAAAAATAGAGACAGTATGTGGGCATATAACAGTCATTCCTAAAATTGGTTAACAATATAGATCTTCATGAAATATTTGTTTAATGAATGAATACACAATATTAAAAGAAATATATTGAAATTCCAGACATTGTGGGGAGAAATCTTTCTTGTAAGAAATGTTTATCTACTTGGAAACTAATTTTTATATTAATAAATGCATTTTTAAGGAAAGTTTTAAAAATACTAACCTATTTCTTTTAATCACATGTTTTTTCTTATAATTCTGCACTTTAGTTTACTTAACTCCATTTGGTCTCTATTGACAGTATGGACAAACATAAGACAGCAGTGTCTTCCTCGTAAGAAAATATGCAGACATAGAAGATGAAGGGAGGAATGGGTATATGTTGATAACACTATTACACACAGCATCACTATTTGGTACTATAGTAAAAGCACAATTTCTTCAGATGAGCCACTCTGCTCACATGTTTTGATAGTTTACAAAGACTCAACCACATAATGTGTGTTCCCTTTAAAACAGGTTTAGTTTAAGCATTTGGGGAAGAATTTGGGGAAGAAGAATCTGATTTAGAAAGACACTTTAACAATTTTTTTTTTACTTCCTACAGTCATATGTTTAATATCTTTTATTTACTGGAAAAACATTGCTTTAAGACTTGTTTTAAAATAATGAAAGGTAACTTACAATTATGCACACACTATAGCAATGTGAAATGTAGTTAGAAGAAGAAAGCAAAAGAAAACAATTTTAGGAAAAGAAGAAAAAGTCTAGGATATTTGATATATAAGTTACATAATACAAGGTGATCTGTAGTTTATAACAATGGGTCACAAAGTGAATAAAGAGCTACCTAACATCCAACGTGACAAAGAAAATTAAACTATAAGAAAAAATTCCCATAATTTTGCTAGAAAATAGTAACCAGTCTTGATACTTAGATCAAGGTAATGTTATTTTTATTATAAGATTCTATGCTGTAAGATGTTGTCCATTACTAGCTGTGAATTTTTCTTTAATAAATAAATAAATGAACTAACAATAACTGCTGATAATGAAATTAACTCCATTAATTTCTAATTAAATATTATGTCTAAATGGATATGTTCATCTTTGATATTTAGTAAACACATTATTTAGTACTTTGATTATTAAACTGAAATAAAGTATTTACTTTCATCCAGTTATAATACTCATAAAAATCTTGTATTGCTTTAAATTCATGGTACAAAATAGGTGTGCTTTATGCTTGAAGTTCTATGATAATCTACAGTATATGATGTTCCAGGAAAGGCTGTTTAATCAAATGTGCCCTTAGTCACTGGCCTCAATAAACTAGAAATATTTATAATTTCCCAGAATGTTATTATTAGAGTTATAAGGAATACAAAGAAGAGTCATCAGTCCTTAGTTATTTTCTGGATATGATACTTCAGGGATAAAAGCCTAATTACTAAGTTGAGTTCATTATTATACTATGGTTGAAATAGTCAAAGACATCGGTGTAATCCATATCAAGTTCTTAATGTACTTCCATTCATCTTCTTGACTTTATTTTTCCTCCCTGATATGTTTCCCAGTTTTTTGCTGATTTTTTTTTTTACTAATTTCCTAAAAGTGGTCTTGTTTGAATTATACCGCCCTCCATAATACATAATATTATAATTATCTTCATTAAAATCTCTCAGTCAACTTGCTTGTGTATATGAAGTTTGGCTACTAAAAGTCTATTCAATAAGTTAAAACTGTACCTAAGAACAACTGCTTATTTCACAGAATGTAAGTTCTTTGTCTTTATCTAGGATGAAGAAAATCATACAGAACAAGAAAAACTTTGCTCCTGTAGCATTTTGTCTTCTGTCATTATTTCTTTTATTTTTTACATGTTTAGTCTGCAAACTAATACATTTATATACAATTTACAAAGGCTAATATCTTAAAGTTAATTTAAATTCCTCAAGAAATGACCTCTTCTATATTTATTTATTCACTCAAGATTTATTGACTGCAATCACCTGTCAAAACTATGTTAAGTGCTCTGATAACTAAAAATAGTCTTCGAATTTAAAACAAAAACCTGTGGTGGATTCATTTTGATATTTGGCAAAACTAATACAATTTTGTAAAGTTTAAAAATAAATAAATAAATAAATAAAAATAAAACAAAAGTTACTTTAGGGAACTTTTAAACAGTGAAATCATAATTTTATATCATTGCATTCTTGAAGAGTCTAATACTGCAAATATTTTTATGTTTCTTTCTAATTGTTCTTTATTTTAAAATTTTTAATTTTCTTAACTTCATAAATTCAAATGAAGGGTATTCATAATCTATCAATAATACCAACAAAATAATGAAGAAAATTGCTATAGCTGAGGTGACCACTGAATTTATTGTTGTGTGCATGTGTGTGATCCAATGGACCATAGCCCTCCAGGCTCCCCTGTCCATGGGATTCTCCAGGTAAGAGTACCAGAGAGGGTTACCTAGCCTTCCTCCAGGGGATCTTCCTGACCAAGGGATCAAACCCACACCTCTTATGTCTCCTGCATTGGGAGGCAGGTGTTTTACTACTGAGGCCACCTGGGAAGCCCTTAAATGAGTAATATTTGATAGTGAAAAGAACACTATCAATAATTTTGTGAAAAGTAGGCATGAATGGAATTTGCCTCTCCTACCATCTTGTTGGGGATTCCCCTTTGCCCTTGGGCATGGGGTATCTCCTCACAGCTGTTCCAGTGCCATGCAGCTGCTGCTCTTACCGTCTTCCTGGGGGTTCTCTCCTTCAACATGGGAGATATCTCCTTGTGGCCGTTCCAGTGAAGCCAGCCACTGCTCCTGACCTTGGATGTGGACTATCTCCTAATGGCTGTTCCAGCACTGCACAGCTGCCAGAGGGCTCAAACAAACCTCGTGCACACCAGGACCCAGTGACCCCACAGAGACTGAGACACAACTGTGTTTGAGCATCTCCTGTTGAGGTACAGGTCAGCAGTGGACTGCCACAGGGACAGGGGCTCTGGGTGAAGCAGACTTGGGTATGGCATAAGCCCTATTGGAGGAGGTAGCCATTAACCCCACCATAGATCTGCCAGAACTTACACAGGACTGGGAAATAGACTCTTGGAGGGCACAAATAGAAGCTTGTGTGCACCCGGACCCAAGAGAGAGGAGCAGTGACCCCACAAAGAGAATGACCAAGACTTGCCCAGGAGTGTCCAGGAGTCTCCGGCAGAGGCATGGGTCAGCAGTGGCCTGCTGCAGGGTCGGGGGCAGTGACAGTAGCAGTACATCCATGGGATCTTTTGAAGGAGACTTCCATTATCTTCATTACCTCCACCATAGTTTGGCCCCAGGTAAATAGCAGAGAGGGAACACAGCTCGAGCCATCAACAGAAAATTGTATTAAAGATTTACTGAGCATGGCCCTGCCGCAAAGAACAAGACCCAGTTTCCACCTCAGTCAGTCTCTCCCATCAGGAAGCTTCCATAAGCCTCTTATCCTTCTCCATCAGAGGGCAGACAGACTGAAAACCACAGTTGTAGAAAACTAACCAATCTGATCACATGGACCACAGCCTTGTCTAACTCAATGAAACTATGAGCCATACTGTGTAGAGCCATCAACATGGATGGGTCATGGTGGAGAGGTCTGACAAGATGTGGTCCACTGGAGAAGGGAACGGCAAACCACTTCAGTATTCTTGCACTGAGAACCCCATGAACAGTATGAAAAGGCAAAAAGATAGGACACTGAAAGATGTACTTCTCAGGCTGGTAGGTGCCCAATATGCTACTGGAGATCAGTGGAGAAATAACACCAGAAAGAATGAAGGGATGGAGCCAAAGCAAAAACAATACCCAGTTGTGGATGTGACTGGTGATAGAAGCAAGGTCTGATGCTGTAAAGAGCAATATTGCATAGCAACCAGGAATATTAGGTTGAGGAATCAAGGCAAATTGGAAGTGGTCAAACAGGAGATGGTAAGAGTGAATGTTGACATTGTAGGAATCAGCAAATTAAAATGGACTAGAATGGGCGAATTTAACTCATATGACCATTATATCTACTACTGTGGGCAAGAATCCCTTAGAAGAAATGGAGTAGCCATCACAGTCAACAAAAGAGTCTGAAATGCAGTACTTGGATGCAATCTCAAAAATGACAGAATGAACTCTGTTCATTCCCAAGGCAAACCTTTCAATATCACGGTATTCCAAGTCTATACCCTGCCCAGTAATGCTGAAGAAGCTGACATTGAACGGTTCTTTGAAGACCAACAAGACCTTCTAGAATTAACACACCAAAAAGATGTCCTTTTCATTATAGGGGACTGGAATGTGAAAGTAGGAGGTCAAGAAACACCTGGAGTAACAGGCAAATTTGGCCTTGGTGTATAGATTGTAGCAAGGCAAAGGCTAATAAAGTTTTGCCAAGAGAACACACTGGTCATATCAAACACCCTCTTCCAACAACACAAGAGAAGACTCTACACATGGACATCATCAGATGGTCAACACGGAAATCAGATTGATTATATTCTTTGCAGCCAAAGAAGGAGAAGCTCTATACAGTCAACAAAAACAAGACAGGGAGCTAACTGTGGCTTAGATCATGAGCTCCTTATTGCCAAATTCAGACTGAAATTGAAGAAAGTAGGGAAAACCACTAGACCATTCAGGTATGACCTAAATCAAATCCCTAATGATTATACTGTGGAAGTGAGAAATAGGTTCAAGGGATTAGATCTGACAGAGTGCCTGATTAACTCTGGATGGATGTTAGTGACATTGTAAAGGAGACAGGGATCAAGACCATCCCTGTGGAAAAGAAATGCAAAAAAGCAAAATGGCTGTCTGAGGAGGCCTCACAAATAGCTGAGAAAAAAAGAGAAGCAAAGGAGAAAAGGAAAGATATAAGCATTTGAATCCAGAATTCCAAAGAATAGCA
Organism: Bos javanicus; assembly: GCF_032452875.1. Taxonomy (NCBI): domain Eukaryota; kingdom Metazoa; phylum Chordata; class Mammalia; order Artiodactyla; family Bovidae; genus Bos; species Bos javanicus. The sequence goes on along the minus strand of NC_083884.1, from coordinate 24,836,265 downwards.
AGGAGAGATAATAAAGCCTTCCTCAGTGATCAGTGCAAAGAAATAGAGGAAAACAACAGAATGGGAAAGACTAGAGATCTCTTCAAGAAAATTAGAGATACCAAGGGAATATTTCATGCAAAGATGGGCTCAGTAAAGGACAGAAATGGTATGGATCTAACAGAAGCAGAAGATATTAAGAAGAGGTGGCAAGAATACACAGAAGAACTGTACAAAAAAGATCTTTATGACCCAGATAATCACGAAGGTATGATCACTCTCCTAGAGCCAGACATCCTGGAATGCAAAGTCAAGTGGGCCTTAGGAAGCATCACTCAAACAAAGCTAGTGGATGTGATAGAATTCCAGTTGAGCTCTTTCAAATTCTAAAAGATGATGCTGTGAAAGTGCTGCACTCAATATGCCAGCAAATTTGGAAAACTCAGCAGTGGCCACAGGACTGGAAAAGGTCAGTTTTCATTCCAATCCCAAAGAAAGGCAATGCCAAAGAATGCTCAAACTACCGCACAATTGCATTCATCTTACACACTAGTAAAGTAATGCTCAAAATTCTTCAAGCCAGGCTTCAGCAGTATGTGAACCATGAACTTCCAGATATTCAAGCTAGATTTAGAAAAGGCAGAGAAACCAGAGATCAAATTGCCGACATTTGTTGGATAAGGCAATGGCACCCGATTCCAGTACTCTTGCCTGGAAAATTCCATGGATGGAGGAGCCTGGTAGGCTGCAGTCCATGTGGTCGCTGAGGGTTGGACACGACTGAGCGACTTCACTTTCACTTTTTACTTTCATGCACTGGAGAAGGAAATGGCAGCCCACTCCAATGTTCTTGCCTGGAGAATCCCAGGGATGGGGAAGCCTGGTGGGCTGCCATCTATGGGGTCGCACAGAGTCGGACACGACTGAAGCAACTTAGCAGCAGCAGTTGGATCATTGAAAAAGAAAGAGAGTTTCAGAAAAACACCTATTTATGCTTTATTGACTATGCCAAAGGCTTTGACTGTATGGATCACCACAAACTGTGGAAAGTTCTGAAAGAGTCGGGAATACCAGACCACCTGATTTGCCTCTTGAGAAATCTATATGCAGGTCAGGAAGCAACAGTTAGAACTGGACATGGAACAACAGACTGGTTCCAAATAGGAAAAGGAGTACATCAAGACTGTATATTGTCACCCTGCTTATTTAACTTATATGAGTGTACGTCATGAGAAACACTGGGCTGGAAGAAGCACAAGCTGGAATCAAGATTGCCGAGAGAAATGTCAGTAACCTCAGATATGCAGATGACACCTCCCTTATGGCAGAAAGTGAAGAACTAAAGAGCCTCTTGATGAAAGTGAAAGGGGAGAATGAAAAAGTTGACTTAAAGCTCAACGTTCAGAAAACTAAGATCATGGCATCCGGTCCCATCACTTCATGGCAAATAGATGGGGAAACAGTGGAAATAGTGACAGACTTTATTTTGGGGGCTCCAATATCACTGCAGATGGTGATTGCAGCCATGAAATTAAAAGATGCTTAGTCCTTGGAAGGAAAGTTATGACCAACCTAGACAGCATATTAAAAAGCAGAGACAGTACTTTGTCAACAAAGGTCCATCTAGTCAAGGCTATGGTTTTTCAGTGGTCACATATGGATGTGAGAGTTGGACCAGCAAGAAAGCTGAGTGCCAAAGAATTGATGCTTTTCAACTGTGATGTTGGAGAAACTCTTGAGTCCCTTGGACTCCAAAGAGATCCAACTAGTCCATCAAAGGAAATCAGTCCTGAATATTCATTGGAAGGACTGATGTTGAAACTGAAACTCCGATATTTTGGCCACTTGATGCGAAGAAAGGCAGGAGGAGAAGAGGATGACAGAGGATGAGATGGCTGGATGGCATCACCGACTCAATGGACATGAGTTGGAGTAAACTCTGGGAGTTGGTGATCGACAGGGAAGCCTGGTGTGCTGCATTCCATAGCGTTGCAAAGTGTCGGACATGACTGATCAACTGAACTGAACTGAACTGAGGCTTGAATAGGTCTGCTAAGGCAAATCTCTACTTTTATTTTGGTAAGTATTTTCAGAGTTGGAGTAGGGATTTTTTAATTAGCTTTGTCTGATTCTCACCAATGCAAGACATTCTGCCAACCAGAGAGACATATTAAAAACAACAGCAAAGACAAAATTATGTAGCTGTTCCTTTTGAAGTAAGTCAAGTGAGGCGAGACACAGAGTAAAAGCCATTTTAGAGCACCTTGAAGGAATGCAGTCATGTCTGTTCCTGGAGGATTCCATGTGCCCCTGCCCACTTCTTATTTTTGCTGTCTATAAAATCAAAAGTTTGGATTTCTCTGACTCATGGACCTCTTTAAGTCATCAACAATTCATCAGAAAATGAAGGTTGTTCCTTTTTCTTTTACATAGATTATTTGGAAATCTCTAACTGCTGGAATTTCTGTAAAATGTTCAAATTTGTTGGTATTAATTCAGTGAAAATGTTTGTATTTTTCCTCCTCACCTAGGATAAAATGGCTTCTTCCACATCCTATCCCACATCACAGTAAAATCTCCATTTTATTTTCTGGAGTTATAATGTGTTTTCTCCTTGATACTAACCAGTAGATTAATTGATAATATTCATTTAATTTAATCTATGTTTATTGACTATTTTGTTTCTCTAAGATGTAAGCTTTGTGAGGGCCAGCATTTTACCTGTCATTACTTTGTCCCTATTAACTAGAAGAATGCCTGGAATAATAGGTGCTCAATCAGTACATGTAGGTTTAATAAAATCTTTGTTTCAAAAATGAAACAATATGGAAATATTCATCAACTCAGCTGGGTTTTAAAATTTTTGTAAAATAAAGATTTTGACCAGAATATAGATAGGGAGCAGGAGGCAAAATTACTTTTACCAAGCAAATGTGTTACAGGTAAAGAATATGGGAGCACTAAAACTGGCAGTAATGTACTTTTTAAGGAAAAAAAAAAAAAAAGAAATAAAACAGACACATGGGAATTAGAGAATTTTAGTAATTATTAATTTTAATAAAGCATGCTTGCTGTTTGTGAAAATCTGAAAATAGTACATATATATGACATTGATTTTTTAATGAGAACAAAGGAAATTAAATGCAAATCTTAATTTACATACATGAGAAACATTACGTTTAAAGTTTAATGATAGATTCTTATTCAGTCGCTAAGTCATGTCCCCCATAGAGTACAGTATGCCAGTCTTCCATGCCCTTCACTATCTTCCAGAGTTTGCTCACAGTCATGCCTATTGTGTCCATGATGCCATCCAACCATCTCATTCTGTCATTCCATTCTCCTGCCCTTAACCTTTCACAGTATCAGGGTCTTTCCCAGTGAGTCAGTTCTTTGCATCAAGTAGCCAAATGATTGGAGCTTCAGCTTAAGCATCAATCCTTCCAATGAATTTTCAAAGTCAATCTCCTTCCTGTCCAAGGGATTCTCAAGAGTTTTCTCCAGCACCACAATTTGAAAGCATCAGTTCTTTGGTGCTCAGCCTTCTTTATGGGCCAACTCTCACATCCGTACATGACTACTGAAAAAAACACAGCTTTGACTATGAGGACCTTTATTGGGAAAGGGATGTCTCTGCTTTTTAGTATGTTGTCTAGGTTTCTCATAGCTTTCCTTCCAAGGAGCAAGTGTCCCTTAATTTCATGGCTATAGTCACCATCCACGGTGATTTTGGACCCCAAGAAAATAAAATCTATCACTGTTTCTACTTTTTCCCCATCTATTTGACATGAAGTGATGGGACTGGATGCCAAGATCTTCATTTTTTTTGAATGTTGAGTTTTAAGCCAGCAATTTCACTCTCCTCTTTCACCCTCATCAAGAGGCTTTTTAGTTCCTCTTCACTTTCTGCCTTTGGGGTGGTATCATCTATATCATCTGTTGATTTTTCTATATCAGGCTGTTGATATTTCTCCCAGCAATCTTGATTCCAGATTGTGATTCATCCAGTCTAGCCTTTCACATGATGTAGTCTGCATGTAAGTTAAATAACCAATGTGACAATATACAGCCTTGATGTACTCCTTTCTTAATTTTGAACCAGTCCATTGGTTCCATTTCTGGTTCTAACTGTTGCTTCTTGACCTGCTTACAGGTTTCTCAGGAGACAGGTCAGGTGGTCTGGTAGCCACATCTCTTTAAGATTTTTCACTGTTTGTCGTGATCCACACGAAGATTTTAACGCAGTCAATGAAGCAGGAATACATTTTCTTTGGAATTCTCTTGCTTTCTTTATTTTTCAACAGATCCCAAATATGTTATGTTGTATGTATGTATGTCTCATTTAATATATTTTAGAAATATAGAGATGACTTTCACCATCACTAATTTTAAACCCACAGCATGTCTTCTAATTATGCATGTCATATGTTAAATATGAAATACAAGTAAATTCTAGGAAGTCAGAGCAAAAGGACATGGATATGTATACTGCTTATTAATGTGAACACTGAATGATGGCAGGGATTCTCAACATACATTGATACTGTACATTTATGCATCAGTATTAGAATTATAATTTTCTTTTAATAATATATAATATTCTCTCATTTTTTCATACCTTATTATTTGTACAGTATGATTCTCACATAATATCATGCCATTTCTTAATTTATTTTGACAGAATGAACTAAATTCATGATTCCTCACACAAGCCATCATAAGCAAAACAATGTATGGTTCAAATAAAATATTGTCTAATATTGATATTTAGTTTCTTCATTGTTAGTTTAAAGTTGATATTTATACCTTTGTCTATCTTCCAAAAATGGTTTTATTTATTGGTCACAAGAGGAAAATAAAAACAAAAAGAAATTATAGAGGAATACATAACACCATATACAAAAATAAACTCAAAATTGATTAAAGACCTAAATGTAACACCAGATACTATAAAACTTCTAGAGTAAAACATAAATGGAACACTCTTTGACATAAATCATAGCAATATTTTTGGATCCATCTCCTAAAAACAAAGGAAAGGAAAGCAAAAATAAACAAAGGAACCTAATTAAATTTAAAAGCTTTTGCACTGCAAAGGAGACCATCGACAAAATGAAAAGACAACTTACTGAATGGGAGAAAATATTTGCAAATGATATGACTGATAAGAGGTTAATATCCAGCATATATAAACAGCTAATATAACTCAGGATCAAACAAACAAACACACTGATGAAAAGATGGGCAGAACTGAATAGACATTTTTCTAAATAGGAAGTGCAGATGGCCAATAGGCACATAAAAAGATACTCAATATTGCTAATTACGAGGGAAATGCAAATAAAAACCACAATGAGATATCACCTCACACCTGCCAGAATGGCTGCTATCAAAAAGAACACAAATAACCAATGCCAGTGAAATTATGGAGAAAGGGGGACCCTTGTACACTGTTGGTGGGAATGTAAATCGGTGAAGCCACTGTGGAAAAGAGTATGGAGGTGTCTCAAAAACTAAAACAGAACTACCATATTACATAGCAATTTCACTCCTGTGAATAAATATGAATAAAAAACAAAAACTCTAGTTCTGAAAGGCCATATGCACCCTAGTGTTCAAGTTTACAATTGCCCAGAACGTGGAAGCAACTAAGAATCCATCAACAGATAGATGAAGATGTAGTGTATATATGTACTACTCAGCCATAAAAATAATGAAATTTTATATTTGCAGCCACATGGATGGACTTAGAGGGCATTACACTAAGTGAAATTATTCAGACAGAGAAACACAAATCCTGCATGATATCACTGATATTTGGAATCTAAACATACAAAAAACAAGTGAATGTAATAAAACAAAGCTGACTCACAAAGACATAGAGAAGATATAGAGAAAAACAAAGATACAGAGAAAAAAATTAGTGGTTACCAGTGGGGAGAAGGAATGGGAGATGGGCAATGTAGAGGTAAAGAAATAAGAGATAAAAAGTATTTAAGATAAGATTCAAAGATACATTGTACAACATGGGGATTATAGTAAATAGTTTATAATACTTATAAATGGAGTATAATCTTTAAATATGTTAATCAGTATATTATATATCTTTAATTTACATAATATTGTATATTTACTTCAGTAAAAAACAAATCATTTTTAAAACCTGAATCTGCAGTGAAAAAAGATGTAAAGGAATGGCACATGTGAAGTTTACATTTTGTTAGCAAAATTATGCATTTTTGTTATTGTTATCTTCTGAATATTAAAGCTGAAATTGAAAATCTACATAAAAGTGGGTGATTTTAAATATATCAGAGAAACATTTCTGAATACTATTCCTGAGGGAACATTTCCCTTCCTCATGCAAAATAAGCCTCATAATTGTTTACAAATATAAATCATTTATTGAATACTTCTTCACAACTAGCTTTCTCATTTGTAAAGTTGGACTTTAGGCAGAAGGAGAGGAGGATAACAGAGGATGAGATGGTTGGATGGCATCACCGATTGAAGGGACATGAACTTGGGCAAACTCTGAGATGGTGAGACAGGGAAGTCTAGTGGCTGCAGTCCATGGGGTCACAAAGAGTCAGACATGACTTGGTGACTGAACAATTACTACAAAGTGGGACTAGCAATGTCTCTTGGCTCTGGAGATTGGTTTGGGACTGTATAGGGGATAACTCAAGGCTCTTTCAGTCTTTTGCTGGGAAAATTAGAATGCCAATGCTTTCTTTTCTTTTGACTTTGCTAACTCACTTCAGTCTTGACTGACTCTGTGTGACCCCAGAAACGGCAGCCCACCAGGCTCCCCCATCCCTGGGATTCTCCAGGCAAGAACACTGGAGTGGGTTACCATTTCCTTCTCCAATGCATGAAAGTGAAAAGTGAAAGTGAAAGTCAGACACACTCAGTCGTGTCTGACTCTTCGCAACCCCATGGACTACAGCCTATCAGGCTTCCATCCATGGGATTTTCCAGGCAAGAGTACTGGAGTGGGGTGCCATTGCCTTCTTTTGACTTAGTGGAATATAAATGTGAAAATTGGAAATGTTCAAGTAACACAAGTATTTGAAATCATGGGGGGGAAGGTCATAGAGCTCCAGAACAGACAAGCATTAAGCAGTCTCTGCTGCTCTTCTAGCCTACAGTGAGGAACCTACTCCCATGTCTGCCAGTTAGGTTTCCAGAAACTCTGTGTTTTTGTAAAGTGTCCATGATCCGGTGATGTTACCTCTGCTATGCTAATTACGATTCTGCTCTCTCCTTTTGAACTTAACCCCACTCCCTTCCCTGATTCTTCTCTTCTTCAACACAAGCATACTGTGTAGCTGGCATTGCTATTATGTAAAATATTAGTCTTTTCTGAGAGATCTGCCTGGCATGTACGTTTCATGCTATGTTCTCAATAAAATCTAAAATCGTGTGTATTGGAGACCTTAATGAACATCCAAACTCCCCCATGACCATTTTCACTACATTCACAAATCTGTTATTTTTAACTCTTAGAAAAACAACATTGACTAACTTCTAATTATGTGATAATCTGGGACAGAATTAAAAGCAGTCTTTGCCCAGAAGCATGTCTTCCTTTGTTCTACCATCATTTGCTGTTTGGAATCAAAGTCTGCCAATAGCATGGCTATGCATCCTCTTGAGAGACAAAGGAGACTATTAAGTGATTGAAAAGTGAGATTCTGTTTCAGATTTGAGTTTCTTTTATATTGTAACTGTAGCTCAAGAAAAAAAGTCACTGCTGGAGTTCCCAATTCAAGGTAAGCATCTTCCCCACAGAGTTAGAAGTGCTTTGGGTAATGTCAGATCCCCCTCCAATCCTCAAGCCTACTGTCTCCAACTCTGAGCTAAAAACACAGAGTTCAAATAACACAGAGATGACAGAAAAGTGAGAGTTCCGTGGGGTTACCATGGGGCCCTGCTCTGTTTACATCTAGAATGAAATTCCCATCGCTAGAGGCACTTCTCCGAATCAAGGTGAAATAATTATTTCTAGGATATTACTATTAAAATATACAAATGGTTCAACCCTAATTAACACATTGTCACAGTTTATCAAATTAAAAAAAATGATGATCTCAGGGTTCTGCAAATAAAAGAAAAAATGTCAGCTTTCCTTGAGGAAATTGAAAATATCCCAAACATGGGGCTGCGTGGACAGGGAAGGTCTACGAAGGAGTCCAAGGTGAAGGCTGACCTCCTGAGGGTCGTGACTGAAGCTTAAGGAACCAAGGTGCCTGCGGTAGGCAGAAGGCAGTGAATCTAAAAGCAATTCCCTGCAGTTTCACCTGGGCTTGTTTCTGATACAGTGATACTTAGGATGTGCCAGGATATGTAAAATGATTCCTTCTGTATTTTAAGAGGGTGGAGGGAGGAGATTAGATCTGCAGACTTCACTATGCTGTGAAATTGCTACATTAATTTTGAAATTTTCTGACAGCATAGATGCTTAAATGTTGAAATACGCTTTCAGAAAACATTATAAAATAGTATTTTCCCCAAAAGTTTCCTTTTATTAAAAAAAAAAAAAACAAAACCAGAAACAATTGCTGTACTTATAGGTCTTTTTGAAGGCAAGAGATAAGATTAATGACCTTTCAAGATTTTTTTCTCTTTAAAATGATTTCATTAGATTTTGTAAACTTGAAGATATACATATATATTCTCTCTTTTAATATATGTACATATTTCAATATAAAATCAGCTATGAATATATGATGAAATGGAGAACACAATGGCAACCCACTCTAGTACTCTTGCCTGGAAAATCCCAGCCAACCCTAGTAGGCTGCAGTCCATGAGGTTGCTAAGAGTCGGGCACAACTGAGCGACTTCACTTTCACTTTTCACTTTCATGCATTGGAGAAGGAAATGGCTACCCACTCCAGTATTCTTGCCTGGAGAATCCCAGGGACTGGGGAGCCTGGTGGGCTTCCGTCTATGGGGTTGCACAGAGTCAGACACGACTGAAGCGACTTAGCAGCAGCAGCAGCAGCAGCATATGATGAAAAGACTTTTTTGCAATAACCTAAATCTGAGGTTAAAGTTTAAGCATAGTCCAGACATTTCTCAGGGGAGTCAGTACCCTTTCCCTTCCCCAGTGGATCTTCCCAACCCAGGGATCGAACCAGATCTCCCACACTGCAGCCGGATTCTTTAAAAGCTGAGTCACAAGGGAAGCCCAGTAAAATCATAACCATCATAAAAATATGTCCTAGTTGAAATTTTGTTTCAATATGCAATGCAGTAATATACACAGACTATTTGAATGTGCTTAAGAGCAGTGTGGTTTCATGAGGGATGAATTTATGTTTTTCATTTTAACCTACCTGAACTAGAGAATCTCTGGTAATTAGAGCAATTACTGAGTTTGTGGCTTTGAGGTCATTCTTCACAGGTGACAGTGGAAAAACATTACATTATATCACGTTTCCCTAACTACACTGGATGTCAATTATACAACATTATTAAAGCATAATTTTTATACATGAGGTTCTTTAGTTTATCTATTTATTTCCTGACTTTGCTTTCTCTTTCTTGGTTAGAGATACAATAATAATTCTGGGGCTATGGCTCAAATCATATTTTCCTTTTTTCGTTTTCTTTTGATCCAGAATTATTTACAGTATGACTAAATAACTAAATGACTAAATAAAATAAATCAATAATGTATGTATATATTAATATTATTATTGGGCCCCTTTAATTATTTGAGACTCCATCTGAATTATTTAATGCTGGGATAAGAACGTTAACCATTGTACCAGGGAGGGAGAATATGTATTTTAAGGAAATAAATATACTTCCTATACCTCTCAAATTTCTAAGTGTTGAAATTTTTGTGTGTGAACAATTATGTAAAAATATGGTTTAATTCTAGATTCAAGTATAACATATAGCATTTAGGGTTTCCAGGTCATAATCCCATTATCAAATGTTTCCATTGCAATAGCAAAGATTTAAGACACAATCCAAGTCTACATGAAGAAATTATAAGTAGCCACTAGTATGTGGTCCTAAATTCCAGTTACCCACCTGGCAAGATACTGATTAATACTTTAAGATCTGAAAAACTAATTCCTTTGTATGAAAACAAAAAATTTAGCATCAGCTCTACACTGAACCAAGGTCATTATTCAGAGGAAATGACAACGAGAGTTTCTACAAATCATTTGTAAAAGTGACACCGTTCATAGTAACTCAGTGAATGACAAAATAACAAGTTTCATAAATACAAATGCCTTTTTTCTTTCTTTCTTTTTTTTAATGTCAGTTAAATTGATATTACCATGTCAGCAAGAAACTTTTTTTTTTTTTTTCTTGTAAAGAACACAACCAAGTAAAAGTCTGGGCAAACATAGTAACTGAGTATCTCCCATTTTATTTGTCCTGAATTATCTTATTACTGTGAAAAGTATACTAATACAATAAGGATTTAAGCAGTGATTTCATAGACAACTTTGTCAGTTTTACATTTGAAGACCAGTCTCCAGAGTAACTGGCACTTCAACATGTACTTGTTAAAAATAGCTACAGTGGAGTTGTCTTAGTTTATTCCATCTGCCACAACAAAAATACCATAGATTCAAACAACAAATTCTGGTATCTAGGAAGTCCAAGATCAAAGTGCGGGCACTTTGGTGTCTGGTGGAAGCCTACTTCCTGGTTCATAGATGGCCATCTTTTCATGAGTTCTCATTTGGCAGAAAAGGGGAGGGAGCTCTCTGAGGTCTCTTTCATAAGAGTACTAAGCCATTCACAGGGTTTTTACAACTCAATTACCCCTTAAAGTCTTTTCCTCCTAACGCTGTCATGTTGGGGTTTAGGTTTCAACATATGAATTTTGGGGGGAACACAAAATTCCGCCTATAACAAGAGTTGCTACTTGTTCCTATCTATATATTTGTCACATTTTACCTTACATCTTATTGTCAGACAGGCTTCCCCAGGGGCTCAGTGGTAAAGAATCTGCCTGCAATGCAGGAAACTCAGGAGACACAGGTTCAATCTCTGGGTCAGGAAGTTCCTCTAGAGGAGTGCATGGCAACCCACTCTAGTATTCTTGACTGGAGAATCCCATCAATAGAAAAGCCTGGGAGGGCTACAGTCCATAACGTTGCAAAGAGTGGGACATGACTGAAGGGACATAGCATGCACACACTGTTGACAGATAAGAACTGTGTTTCCCTTAAGAATATTTGACATTGAGTTTTAAAAAGATGTTGTTAATTTGCAAAGTATTTAACCAACATACTATACCATTACTAGGATTATCTGATATTCAGTTATTCAAAGTGAAATTGGTATATGAATCTCAGTTCCTACCTATGACAATCTGACTAAACTGTAAAATACAATGAACCTCATTTCATAACACAAAGAAGTCACCCTAGTAGTCTAAAAATCAGTGTAGTTGTAAGATGTCAGAGTTTTGACCTCTGCTCACCAGTGAGATCAAGCTCATATGTCTTATAGATAAATGTAATTGAAGAGTTTGATATGTTATGATTAAGTGATGTGCACTCTTAAGACTAAATTAAGTTTAGTGCTAAAATTACTTAACTAAGTAGAGAAGAAGATTAAGAAAAAGGTAAGAAATTAAGTCACATTATGGTCTAAAACTTTTTCCGACATCATAGGTTTGATATCTAAATAGAGAAAGTTAGGGACAAGTTGGAAGGTCATTTAATTAAGAGATCTCAGGAATGCTCAGATATTTCTTAATTTAAATATTGAACAACTTGACATGATCACAGGTTTTATCTGAAATTGTCCCATATCTTTTTTATGGATAAAAATGAAATAATATCATGATATCAATGACTTCCTGCAATATTTAGAGTGCTGAAGAATGCTACGCAGTTTACAAAAGAGGAAGACAGAGTATATGAACATACAAAGTGTAACAATTTTATAACAGATTGTAAAAAAGCTCAGATACCACAGTTTCATTGGATTATAACCTATTTGTAGAAAAATTACATATGTGGGCCATTAATTACCTTAGAACGTCTCTACTGGCCTAGTTTTCCCTCTATGTGCTCATATTTGGAAAACAATTTATAGGAAATTGGCTCTTTGTCCAGTCTTAGATATTGTATTTTTTAATATATTTTGATTAATTGTTTTATTTCATATTCAAAACCATTTTGCTTCTCTGGTTAACATATAATAAAAACTAATATAATTGTTAAAGATTACCAGTGCAGCATTATAAAAAATAATTATGTATGACAAATCCATGCTTTCATGTTTTTGCTAAATCCTACTCTCAAAATAAATTTCATAAAATAATAAATTATGCATGATGTATCAACATATTATAAAACTCAAATTAAAAAATGCAATATTGTAATTATCCCCCAATTAAAATAAATAAATTTATATTAAAAATGTTATATCCAATTCTCTAGATGGAGTTATCTCTTTTATAAGTGAAATAGGAAGAAGAGTCAGTAACAAGGTGAAAAGAAGGACAAATATTACATCAAAATGTCAATAAAATGAAAATAATTGAAAGCCCTAATGTTATATTTGCCCATTAAGACTACTCCTGTCCATTTAAACTTAGGCTATAATTGTTTTGATCACACTATATAGGAAGAGATTCTGGCAAAGGATATTGTTAACAGCTTTCAGAATCCTTTAGCTAAAACTGTAACCACAATAAGAATGATGCCACATGCATGCTATCATTTCAGCCGTGTCTGACTCTCTGTGACCCCATGGACTTAGTCCACCAGGTTCTTCTGTCCATGAGATTCTCCAGACAAGAATACTGGAGTGGGTTTCCATGCCCTTCTCGGGAGCTTTTAAATCCAAGACAGAATCAGCTTGCAATGCACAGAGTTCCCACTGCCAGTCAGGAATTCTGGGTAAAAGTGCTTTAAATAATGGATGTAGTCAAAACAAATTTAGATACACTGATTACTTTAGCTTTCAGGGTAAGGAATTTTAATAGAAAATGTTCTTTTTAAGCACTGAAAAAAAAACTTTAAAGTGTAAATAAGCCTTGGGGAGTTATTTCAACTAATGACACAGCCTGAAAAGAACTGAAGCAGCAAAATTCCATGTCTGAAGTTTAGATTGATTGTCACTATAGTATAGAATTTTATGGCCTCTCTGGAACAAAGGAAATATCACCTTTTAATGTGAAGTCATAATTTAATTTTCTTAGCAGATGTAAACTGTTTTGATGACTTTTAATGAACCCAGGAAAATGCTTAATGTTTATATATGTCTTCAAATGTATGTATCCATAATCTCAGCTAATAAAAATGGGTTGCAGGATTAGATATAAATTAAGTGGGGTTAGTTTAGCTTTTCATTTTATGTAAAGTATTTTAGATAAGTAATAATTAAGGTTTGTTATAGAAAAAATAGAAACAAGAGTCATTGCTGCTTTTTTGCCAGACCACATAGAAAGTGCTTGGCTGTATGTGGCACTATGGATACAGGTACTAGCTGATTGCAAGATGTGTCTGGATATGTCCACTGGAGACAAGGTACCTAAAGATCTTGAGACATATGGAATATACCATCTCTTAGGGTCAATTTCAAAGTAGTCTCTTTACTGCCACAAATATTTATATTAAAATATATGAATGTCACAATAGCCGTGATGGTGGTTTGGTTGCTAAGTCGTGTCTGACCTCTTGCAATCCCATGGACTATAGCCTGCCAGGCTCCTTGGTCCATGGGTTTTCCAGGCAAAAATACTGGAGTAGGTTCCCATTTCCTGCTCCACATAATAATAATAGCCCTTAGAATATTCTAGATTAAAATTTAATTTATCATTTAAACTTTTAATTATTTTTAGCACATCTATATAAGGTTTGTATGTATATGTAGCAAAGATGTATTTTTAATATTTTCTCCCTCATATTTAGAAATAAGTTCAATAGTATTAATTGACCTGGCTTCATCAAATACTTTCAGTTAATATCATCTGTTTTAATAAACTAATCTTTCATTTTTGCCTATATAAAATCCCATGGAGGGTGGAGCCTGGTAGGCTACAGTCCATGGGGTCGCAAAGAGTTGGACACGACTGAGTGACTTCACTTTCACTTTCATATACATATATATACATGCATACATATAGTTAACTTTTATACTGTCTTCTCATTTGTTGTACTCACCAATAATTCAATTTTTTTGTGTTCTGGTGTAAAAACTGTGCAGACACAGAGTAATCAACATATTTTCATTGCAATCATGGAAGTAATAATTTTCCTTTCATTTAAAAAATTCTGTTGTCTCAACAATCTACAACCATACTCTGTGGTGGCTAAATATATATTATGGACCCACCAATTAGGGCCATGTTTCCTTAAAATCCTAGTTGCAAATTAGAGCTTGACCACACTAAATAGAAGTAATTGTGTTTCTCATTTAGTTCAACTTCAACTAATTCTTTCTTAAAGCCTGTAGGAAAACAACAACAACATGAAATTTAATCAGCCTTGAACCTGTAATAGTTTTCCAAAAATGAACTTGGTGCATTTATTAATTAGGTTTATATGCACAACTGCAAGCTATTGCTTTGATTACCTAAGTTGCCAAGTGCTGCTGAGTCCAGATAGGCACCTTGTTTACGGGTAGAGAGTGGTGTTTTCTCACTGGGTAACGCAAAAGAATCATTACCTGTGGGCCATTAATGCTTCAGTGGTCACAGTGCCTTCTTTATAGGCGTGCAAAGCAAGCTAGGTAAAATCAACAAATACAGGGCTAACCCATAGTAACTATGCAGGAGAGTACAGAGGTAATTACCTGGAAAAAGCAGTGGAACACAAAATATATAAGAAAAAACTGGGATAGAAAAATCACAATAAATTCACCTAGTTCCCAGCATTTGTCCCAAACTGTGATTAAATTGTGTCTGCTCACCCTACCATCCTTGCCCTAATGTTATATCAAATTATGATTTATGTATATATTCCAAGAACTTAAGAGAGAATTGGTAAAGAGCTTAGGTGAAATAGAGACTAGTTAATTTTTTACAATATTATTTATCTTAATCACTAGAATAAAGGACTTGAATTTCAAAACACTTCATTTATTCTTGTTCTGTAATGTATCAATATGAAAAGTATGTGAAAACATTCAGTGTTTATACATCTTTAAAACAGGCTCTGATGCTTCTATCTCACTCTTACATTTTTGGTAAAATGATTATAACCATGCAAAGAACCCAAAGCACAAAAATCCCAGTAGTGAATTCCAGAATTTCATAAAGAAAAAACAAAACTGTGCATTAATTCCCATTAACCATCTATGGTATATCTCTACAGTGACAAGTAAAGTAGCAATGGATACAAATTAATTATGCATATAAATTAACTGCTAGATTTACCTTCAAACAAGTAATACTGTAAGAAAGGCAAGAGAGATATTGCCCCAAAGAAATTTACAAGTTTAAAAAAAGTGGTAATCTTGAAGCCTTCTTGCAACTATATTGCCTTGATGCATAATATAGTCTTGGATTTTTTTTTAAACAAAAGAGACCCTTAATTGTCTACATTAAATATAATACAATTATTTCTATTCCTATATCACTAAAAGTTAAAAGCTCTATTGGCTAGTAATGCTGACCACCTTGCTGCTGCTGCTGCTAAGTCGTTTCAGTTGTGTCCGACTCTGTGCAACCCTATAGACGGCAGCCAACCAGGCTCCTGCATCCCTGGGATTCTCCAGGCAAGAACACTGGAGTGGGCTGCCATTTCCTGCCCCAATGCGTGAGAGTGAAAAGTGAAAGTCAAGTCGCTTGGTCATGTCTGACTCTTCGTGATCCCACGGCATGGTTTTAATATGCTGTTATGGGCCTTGGAATACAGAATGAGGCAGGGCAAAGACTAATAGAGTTTTGCCAAGAAAATACACTGGTCACAGCAAACACCCTCTTCCAACAACACAAGAGAAGACTCTATACATGGACATCACCAGATGGTCAACACCAAAATCAGACTGATTATATTTTTTGCAGCCAAAGATGGAGAAGCTCTATACAGTCAGCAAAAACAAGACCAGGAGCTGACTGTGGCTCAGATCATGAACTCCTTATTGCCAAATTCAGACTGAAATTGAAGAAAGTAGGAAAACCACTAGACCATTCAGGTATGACCTAAATCAAATCCCTTATGATTGTACAGTGGAAGTGAGAAATAGATTTATGGGCCTAGATCTGATAGATAGAGTGCCTGATGAACTATGGGATGAGGTTCATGACATTGTACAGGAGACAGGGATCAAGACCATCCCCTTGGAAAAGAAATGCAAAAAAGCAAAATGGCTGTCTGGGGAGGCCTTACAAATAGCTATGAAAAGAAGAGAAGCAAAAAGCAAAGGAGAAAAGGAAAGATACAGGCATGTGAATGCAGAGTTCCAAAGAACAGCAAGAAGAGATAAGAAAGCCTTCCTCAGTGATCAATGTAAAGAAATAGAGGAAAACAACAGAATGGGAAAGACTAGAGATCTCTTCAAGAAAATTAGAGATACCAAGGGAACATTTCATCCAAAGATGGGCTCGATAAAGGACAGAAATGGTATGGACCTAACAGAAGCAGAAGATATTCAGAAGAGATGGCAAGAATACACAGAAGAACTGTACAAAAAAAATCTTCATGACCAAGATAATCACGATGGTATGATCACTGACCTAGAGCCAGACATCCTGGAATGTGAAGTCAAGTGGGCCTTAGAAAGCATCACTATGAACAAAGCTAGTGGAGGTGATGGAATTCCAGTTGAGCTATTTCAAATCCTGAAATATGATGCTGTGAAAGTGCTGCACTCAATATGCCAGCAAATTTGGAAAACTCAGCAGTGGCCACAGGACTGGAAAAGGTCAGTTTTCATTCCAATCCTTAAGAAAGGCAATGCCAAAGAATGCTCAAACTACCGCACACTTGCACTCATCTCACACGCTAGTAAAGTAATGCTCAAAATTCTCCAAGCCAGGCTTCAGCAATATGTGAACCGTGAACTTCCAGATGTTCAAACTGGTTTTAGAAAAGGCAGAGGAACCAGAGATCAAGTTGCCAACATCCGCTGGATCATGAAAGAAGCAAGAGAGTTCCAGAAAAACATCTATTTCTGGTTTATTGACTATGCCAAAGCCTTTGACTGTGTGGATCACAATACACTGTGGAAAATTCTTCAAGAGATGGGAATACCAGACCACCTGATCTGCCTCTTGAGAAATCTGTATGCAGGTCAGGAAGCAAAGTTAGAATTGGACATGGAACAACAGACTGGTTCTAAATAGGAAAAGGAGTATGTCAAGGCTGTATATTGTCACCGTGCTTATTTAACTTATATGCAGAGTACATCATGAGAAATGCTGGACTGGAAGAAGCACAAGTCGGAATCAAGATTGCTGGGAGAAATATCAATAACCTCAGATATGCAGATGACACCACCCTTATGGCAGAAAGTGAAGAGGACTAAAAATCCTCTTGATGAAAGCTAAAGTGGAGAGTGAAAAAGTTGGCTTAAAACTCAACATTCAGAAAACAAAGATAATGGCATCTGGTCCCATCACTTCATGAGAAATAGATGGGGAAACAGTGGAAACAGTGTCCGACTTTATTTTTCTGGGCCCCAAAATCACTGCAGATGGTGACTGCAGCCATGAAATTAAAAGACGCTTACTCCTTGGAAGGAAAGTTATGACCAACCTAGATAGCATATTCAAAAGCAGAGACATTACTTTGCCAACAAAGGTCCGTCTAGTCAAGCTTATGGTTTTTCCTGTGGTCATGTATGGTTGTGAGAGTTGGACTGTGAAGAAAGCTGAGTGCCGAAGAATTGATGCTTTTGAACTGTGGTGTTGGAGAAGACTCTTGAGAGTTCCTTGGACTGCAAGGAGATCCAACCAGTCCAGTCTGAAGGAGATCAGCCCTGTGATTTCTTTGGAAGGAATGATGCTAAAGCTGAAACTCCAGTACTTTGGCCATGTCATGCGAAGAGTTGACTCATTGGAAAAGACTCTGATGCTGGGAGGGACTGGGGTCAAGAGGAGAAGGGGATGACAGAGGATGAGATGGCTGGATGACATCACCGACTCGATGGACGTGAGTCTGGGTGAACTCCGGTGTTGGCGATGGACAGGGAAGATAGGCGTGCTGCGATTCATGGGCTCGCAAAGAGTCGGACACGACTGAGCGACTGAACTGAACTGAACTGAACTGATGGACTAAATTATATCCATCTACCAAGTTTATATATTGAAGCCCTACCCCCAAATCTAAAGTCATAGGAATAGGGCTTTTATCTGATAAAACTGTAGCTCTTACATAAGAAGAAGGATCATAAGAGAGTTTTTCTCTCTCTCTCTGTAAGCGCAGAGAAAAAGCCTTATGAAGACACAAGGCTCAGGTCGTTATCTACAAATCAGCAAGATAGTCCTCACCAGAAACCAACCCTGACAGCACCTTGATCTTAGACTTCTAGCCTCCAGAAATCTGAGGAAATTTTGTTGTTGTTGTCATGGAAGCCATAGGAGTTAATACAAAACCTATCCATATATATTCTTTAGTAAAAAGTTTCTTCATGTGTTCTGTCTATTTTGGGTATTTTTTAAGGTATTTAATTTTTTTTAATTGGAGGATAATTGCTTTACAATATTGAGTTGTTTTCTGCCATACAACAATGTGAATCAGCCATAAACATACATATGCCCCCCTCCTTCTTGAGCTTCACACCAGCTCCCCGCACCCCCTTAACTAAACTGTCTGGATCATCACAGAGCACCAGGCTGAGCTCCATGTACAAAGCAACTTGCCTTTAGCTACCTATTTTACACCTGGTAACGTATATATTTCAAATCTACTCTCTCAATTTTTTCCAACCTCTCCTTCCCCTGCTGTGTCCACAAGTCTGCTCTCTATGTCTGCATCTCTATTCCTGCATCAGTTCCATTTTTCTAAATTTCATATATATAAAATTTGAGAGTTTTTATAGAATCTAGATACTGGTGCTTTGTCACATACCACCCAGTTGGTAGCTTGTCTTTTCTTTCTCTTAACAGAGTGCTTTGCAGAGAAAAGTTTAATATTAATGTAGTCTAATTTATCAAGTTTTCCTCCTATGTGCTAAGTGCTCTAAGTGCTCTTTGCCTAAGCCCTAGTTCTGAATATTTTCCCCACGTTTATCCTGTAAGTTTTAACTTTACATTTGATGTGTAAGCCTGTGATCCATTTTTAGTTAACTTTTCACACATTAGACCAGGATGAGTTTCCTCATTTTACCTATAGATGTCCAATTTTTTTCTAGCACCATTTGTTGAAAAGGCTATCTTATGCCCACTGAATTCCCTTTGTCAAAAATCAGTTGGGCATATTTTTTGGGGCCTTTTCTGGGTTCTTTGTCGTTTCATTGACCTATGTGTTTTTCTGTCCAATACTAAAAACAGCATCTATATCAATATTATAGTCTTTGCTCCCCAATTATTTTTATCCTTTTTTAAAAATTGTTTTAGTTATTGAAGATCCTTTCAGTTCAGTTCAGTTCAGTTGTTCAGTCACGTCTGACTCATTGTGACTTAGTCTATGTAAATATAGAGTAATCTTGTCTGGGTCTACAAAAATGTTTTGGTGATTTTGGTAGGAAAATTGTCAAGCCTATGTCTATTTAATAGTCATCCTACTTCTGACACCAGAAATGTGATTTTCTGTATAAAGCAATTGTCTTCTTGATGGAAATTGACTGGTGTCCTACAATTTAAATTTAATTTATCAAGTTTTCCTCCTATTGATCATGTCTAAGTACTTGCCTAAGTCCTAGTTCTGAATATTTTCCCCACATTTTTCCTATAAGTTTTAACTCTGCATTTCATATGTAAGTCTGTGATCCATTTTCAGTTATTTTTCACACATTTGCACAGAATTAGTACAAATACCACAGGTTAAGAGTTCAGTCTCACAAGCCTGAATCCCACTTCAGATGCCAATTACAAGTTCAGGCTTCTGGTACTTCTGACTATAAATCAGATGTTTCCATGATCCTCTTCTTAGTTTTAATAAGTTGCTAGGACTCACAGAACTTAGGAAAGCACTTTATTTCCTATTATTAATGGTTTATTATGAAGGATATTATTCAGAATCAGCCACATTAAAAAGATGAATAGAGCAAATATGTGGAAAAGTAAGCAGAGTGTCTATGTACTCTCTAAATGCACCACCCTCCCAGCCCATCCATAAGGTCACCAAACCAGAAGTCCTCTTAAACACCATCCCCCTCCCTTTTTTTAAAGATTTTAATGAAAATTCCATTCCATAGGCAAGATTGAGTAAATCTTTGACCATTGGTGACTAAACTTACTTTCTAGTCCACCACTCTTCCAAGGTCTAAAGTATAGGGATAAAATTTCCAACCCTCTAATTACATGATTGGCTTCTCAGACAACCAGGCCCCATCCTCCAAAAGTCACCTCATTAACAGAAAGGCAGGTGTGGTTGAAAGGGGGCTTACTATGAATAACAGAAGATGCTCCTCAAACCCCTACCACTTAGGAGATTCCAGGGATTTAAAAGCTCTGTACCAGGAACTAGGGACAGAGACTAGGTATTTCTTTCTTTTTATATCACACTTGCAAATCAATTGAGGAGAGCTGACATTTTGTACTATGTTCAGTCTTGCAATCCATGAGCATGGTGTGTATGTTGATGATTTTTTTCATCAGTGTTTTATCATTTTCAGCATAAAAATCTTACAAATTTTTGTTAGACTTATACCTAACAAAAATGACAATGAAAATGTTACATTTTAAGTTTTGAAATCAATGTGCTCATTGATAGTAAATAGAAATATAGCAGATTTTTGAACTTATATTTTGCAAAGTCTCTGAACTTGCTTATAAGTTCTAGGAGTTTTCAAATAGATTTCTTGGTGTCTCCTACTTGAACAATCATGTCATCTGCAATAGGGATATTTTTGTTCCTTCCTTTCTTATCTTTATGACTTTTAGTTTCTCTTTCTTGCATTATTTCATTGGCAAAAACTTCCAGTCTAATATATATATGTGTGTGTGTGTTTCCTCTTTCTACCATCTTTAAAGCTCAAGGTACACCTTTTAAAAAACATACTTAAATATACAGAAAAACCATAATTCAAAATGACACATGTACCCCACTGTTCATTGCAGCACTATTTACAACAGCTAGGATATGGAAGCAACCCAGTGTTCATCAACATATGTATGGATAAAGAAGTTGTGGCACATATTACTCAGTCATAAAAAGGACCAAATTTGAGTCAGTTCTAGTGAGATGGATGGACCTAGAGCCTTTAATACAGGGCGAAGTAAGTCAGAAAGAGAAAAACATATATCGTATCTTAACACGTATATATGAAATCTAGAAAAATGTTATTGATAAACCTATGTGCAGGGCAGCAATGAAGACCCCCCTTCAAGGGTCAATGCTTGTCATTGCGAAGGGGCTTGTGTACCTCATTGAAGCTATGAGCCATGCAGCGCAGGGCCACCTAAGACGGACGGGTCATAGCAGAGAGTTCTGACAAAACGTGACTAAAATGTGACGGGGAGGCCTGGCGTGATGTAGTTCATGGGGTCGCAAAGAGTCAGACATGACTGGGTGATTGAATAACAACAACAGTGGAGACACAGACATAAGAGAACAGACTTGCGGACAAATGGCGGGTGGGGACAAATTGAGAGAATAGCACTGACACAAATATGTTACCATATGTAAAATAGACAGCAGGTGGGAATTTGCTGTATAACACAGGGATCTCTACCTGGTGTTCTGGGGCAACCTAGAGGGTTGGGATGGGGTCAGGGTATGAGGGAGACTCAAGAGGGAGGGGATATATATACTTATGGCTGACTCACATTGGCTGGCAGAAACCAATACAACACTGTAAAGTGATTATCCTCCAATTAAAAAAAAAACAGTATGATTTGAATGCAAGCCACAAAAACCATAATAGTAATCTTATATCTAATGGGATATCATATGAATATCTTTATAAATTGTGTGGCTTAAAATAGAGAGTGAATGAAAAAGGAAAGCCTTAGAAATTCTGTCTGCTTCAAAGGAGATTTAGCCCTAACAAGACCATTTATTATATCTTTAGGCTCAAAGTGCCTACATGGGTTGGAGCTTATCATGTCCAGGATGTTGAGCTATGTTAGCTTTTTTCAAAATCAGTTGACCATTACTCAGGGGAGTGCATGACCATTTTCCATGGAATATCAGACATGGATACTTTTCAGGAATTCAGTTCCAGATCCTCAGTTTTAGTATTTATTCTTTCCTAAATAGACCTTGCTAAAAGCTTACAGTACTACTTGCACTTTCTCATTTGCCCAGAAAAGCAAACCCCTTATTCATCCTAAATTGAGCACTGTGCTAAGGTATGAAAATACAGTATTACAAATACTGAAGATACTAGAATTGTTAAAATTAAAGGCAGGGTAACAAATTCTAATTCAAGAAGAAATTTTTACAAAATTGGTTAAAATTTCATTAAGGTGACAAATGGTAAATTTTTGCTATGCTATTTTGACCATAAAACTCTGTTATAAAATAATTGAATGATATCATTGTAATAAAATTCTAACCAATACTACCTAATATGATGTGAAAAACAGTTAAAACTTTCATCAAAAAATAAAGATAAGACTAAAATTAATGGTAAATCCAAATTACTCTACCAAAAGTATTATATATCCACAGATGATGTGTAGCCTAATTTTTTTTTAAAAAAGCATTCCAACACAATGTTAATTGGTTCATACTTAGAATTTATATACTATGTTTCTACTTGTGGTAATGATTCAGTAGGTGGTTCAAACCAATCTTCTCTTATTTAACAACTAGACAAATGGGACAAAATACTCTGAAGTATTCTCTTGAAGACTTAGTTTGGAGGCTTTGGAGAGCAACTAAGGCTGTGAGGATTTATGACTCTGAGTTTCAGGGAAGAAGAAAAGTCCAGAGAGATAAGCTTAGCTTTAGGGGTGACTTTCAACCAGAAACACTTATCTGTTGCCATAGTGAAAGGCAGGCTGTACAAGAATCTCTTAGAAGCTAAACAAAGTTTTAATATCCTCCCTGAATTGATGGAACAAAATTTAGATTCTGGAGTCTGACAAGGAAAAGTTCCATTATTAACAGCACCCCCTTGAATCATCTCCTCTTGAACTCCTAGTTCTCTTTTTAATTTTTTAATACAGTGCTGTCAACACAAAAGAGAGCAGCAAAAAGGGCAAGCCAGGACACCATGTGCTAAGAGAAATGGGAAAAGTAAATACATGGGTACATCTAAATTAATATGTACTCTATAAAGAAATAACAATACGATGAATGTTAAGAAAAAGATTTAAAGTACCCGCCAACAATAGAACAAAACACTTGCCAATACTTGTGACCATATGTTGGTTCACAAACCAAATCTCAACAAATGCCAAAGTTGCAAATTACAGTAAAAATGTACTTCATACATTTTTAAATCAAGTAAATTGTGTGCTTATTTTCAAATTCCTTACATTAAATGTTTCAGATACAAAGTGAGTATAAAATCATTTCATTCTAGTCAGTAAAGATAAATATTATAACATGGAAAACAAAAAAGAAAGGAAATTTATTTTTATTCCTAATAAAGAAATATTACTGTATTTAGTATAAGATATAGAATAAAGGTTTCTCATAATATTTTCCTCATGCTTCAGTCAGTTTATAAACAAGTATGTAATATTTTCTTGATGCTGGAGAAATTAATTAGGATATAATAAATCCATATCAAGGGGAAAATCTGAAAATTATCCTTAAAAATATTTATGGTAGCAATTAGTAATTTGAAGCACCAATTCTCCTGCTTTTTATCTTACCACACTCAGGAAAAAAATAACAATTAGCAAGCAAACTTATTCTCTATGATAATTAGATATTTTATATATATTTAAAATTTGTAATACAAATTTTGGGAGGGATATTATCCAAATCCAGAGAGTATTAGCTTGTCCAAATTAGAAGTTGGCCTTGTTTCCCATCAAAGACTTGGGGAAAACCAGTCAAGCAGAATGCCAAAATTAAATTAGGGCAGTCAAATTCCAAAAACAGGATTTATGAAATTTGAGATTAGTGTTTACAAAGAGTCTCAGGATACTTGATTATTAAAGTCTTAATTTCTAAAATGTAGTTAAACATATTCACATATTATATTAAGGAGGGAATGCAAGAAATTAAAATGACCACTTCATTGATGTGAATTGCTAAATAGAGATGTAACTAACATAATGGGTTAGGCCTGCTTGGGGAAGAAGAATACACATCATGTAAATGTGAACCCTTCAAGCTCTCTCTCTCACTTTTCTCATTGGATACAACAATCATTCATGATTATGGAGAAATATTTATTTGGATGAGTTATGCTAATTGATCATGCAGCAATTCGACAGTTTTGATCACCCCCTCTTCACACACACACATCTCAGTTATTATTAAAATCCTTTAGTCTTGGTAATTATTCTACTAACTAGATTTCTCTGATTGCTCCTTGTGCCTCTCACCACTCCCTGTGCTTTCTGGGAGAGAATGTTTGGCCTAGAACTGAGCTGTAGGGAGTCTAAATGCACATGGATAACAATATTTAAGATAACCTCTATAATATAGAAATGTATAACAGAGGACCAACTCTGTCATACATCTATAAGTCATTTTACATTAATTAAGAATATCCTCATGACAAACCTGTGAGGTAGTGGCTACAACCTCAATTTACAAAACCTGAAACTTGTAGTGAGTAGGTCAGTTGCTCAATATTACACAGTTACTGTGGAAAATGGCATTGGAATATTCTTATCCACTTCCACAACTCAGCTGCCTAATCTCCTCATAAAACCACATAGGAAGCATATATTCTATCATGTGACCTCATCTCTCTGGCTGTAGCAACTGAATGGATGGATAGATATCTACACACACACACATATATGTATATGTGTGTGTGTGTGTGTGCGTGCTCAGTCTGTATATATGTATGTATAGGTTTGCGGGCAAGTGACTTCTAAGGTAAACTGCAAAAAAATACCTGCTGAATCAGGGTAGTCTTTACTATAACAACTACCAGAAATAATCAAGTCCTTTCTTTTATGCAGTTTAAATTTTTTAAAACATCTAATTCAGAGAATACAGCAGGAAACTTACACACACACACACACACACACACACACACACGTGTGTATGTGTGTGTGTTGTTACTTCAGTCATGTCTGACTCTGAAACTTGATCAACTGTAGTCCCCCAGGTTCCTCTGTCCATGGGATTTTCCAGGAATACTGGAGTGGGTTGGAGTGGGTTGGAGTGGGTTGCCGTTTCCTTCTCCAGGGGATCTTCCCAACCCACGGATTTAACCTGTGTCTCCTGCATCTCCTGCATTGCAGGTGCATTCTCTACTGTGCATATTTGGCAGACATTAAGTTAGTTTAAAATGGTAGCTTTTCATTTTCTGTATAAATTAGGAAGTACTATAATTTGAAAAGAATAAGGACAGGTGATTGGGTCAGATATTTGAACAGAGTAAATACTGTAAAATAGTCACTATAGAGAAACACAGAAGAAGCCCATTTTGAGAAATCTTATGGAATTTCTGAGCAGTTTAGTGGGTCCTGTTAAGTATAATGAGGCTAATTTTATAGTTCCCTGTTTAAGTGATGATCTTTAATAATCCTCATCAGGACATACACAAGTATAGACCAAGTAGAACTAAGGAGTCCTCTAGAATTAAGGTCTTAGCCATACTGGAATGACAAATGGACTAATGAATACAAGGATGTGACAAATAGATTGACCAAATAATGAACATATGGACAAGTGGTCCCTAACCTTTTTGGCACCAGGGACCAGTTTCATGCCAGACAATATTTTTCCATGGACTGAGGAGGGAGGAGATGGTTTGGGATGACTCAAGTGCATCACATTATTGTGCACTTTATTTCTATTATTATTACATCAGCTTCACCCCAGATCATCAGGCATTAGATCCTGAAATTTGGGGACCTCTTCTATGATCAACTTAATATAAGCCTAATTCTATAGAACATTGTCATAGGACCTAAAAAGTCAGACATTGTTTCCCTCTGGAAAAATTGCATTTGACTTCTTTCTGCCTGAAATGAGTAAGTAATTAGAGCAATGAATTACACAAATAATACAAATGTCTTCAGTCTTCCTTTGCTCACATGGTTGTGTGATACCAAGGTATTATTCCCACTGGTTCCAGCACTTTCTATAAAAATGAGATTCTCCATTTTCAATGTTTCTAGGCCCCAGAATTGCCATGAATCCATCCACTGCTTGGTCACACAGCAGCTCTCTTCCTAAGTCTTTCAGCTAATTCTGTGTCAGCTATTAGACTGAGCCAAGAGGAACCTGAGTGTTCACATCCATTTTATAGTTTCCCTCAGGGTATAAAATGTGGCTCCATGGTGATATGCTGTCAAATGTTGTGGAGTTTTTATTTCCTTTGAACACTAAGGTGTATTTTCCCTATATTTTATAGCAACTTGAGAAGTGAAGAAGCACAAAAATTTGTAAAAGCAAGAATTCAGTCACTGAGATTTAAAGAACTCAGGTATTTCACAGAGATTTTCTCAGCAAAGAAATTCATACACCTTAGTTAACTTTGTTAAAAATCATTGACAATAATCACAGTCAGTTAACTTATTTGAATGATAGACAAAAACATAACATATTTATGTCAAGTGATATTAAACTCCATGTGAGAGTTTGTTTAAGGGTATCCACTGACAGAACTAAGGACAAAAATTGTCTAATAGTTAGGAAAACACACCATGGAAAATAGAAGATGTTCACAAGAAATCAATAACAGGAATTGTTGAGGTTTTGGAGCAAATAGTCTACTGGGACCTGGGAACATATGATGTTAGAGCTGGTACATTTTAAAGTGGTTACAACTTAGAGGATGTGAATGTGGGAGTTGATAGCAGATACTGAAAAAGGAAAGTTCACTGATGATAAGGAAATCAAAAAGCTGAGAAACCAAGGTTTAAATGAGTCATCCTTGTCTTAAACCTATCTAGATTGATGGCATTTCTTAAGATGAAAATTATCAAAGCCAAAATCCTCATTAAGTGAATGAATAACATGGACATATTCTGAAATTTAAACTGGAGTTTTCTACTTTTTTACCGAGTAACAAGAATAATTAATTATATAAACAGTTCTAATAGCCTCCTAAATGGGTTGAGTGCAGACATCTACCTCATTCCAACATATTCCCCAAGCTGGCATCAATTATGTGCTTTCTTACAAGATGACTTCCTGCTTTCAAAACATAAAACACAATAGCTTTCACTATCTAGTTCCACTTTGATTTTCCATTATTATAGTCTCCCTGTCATGTCTCTATTAAACATTCATTACTTGTTCTCTTTTCTCAGTGGACCACATAATATTTTATGTATTTTACTGCATCTGTCTTTTTTTGTCCTCCTGGTATTCGTGGAACATCCCTCTACATGCATCCATCCTCTCATTCAAAAATTAATATCGATTGTCTGTGACATTCAAGTTCTCAACAATAAATACAAGTTGGTTAGCAAGATAAACATTCCCTAAGAAGTACGTAAATAAGTAAATGAACATGAAATTAGCTATGATAGACCTAGTTTTTCTCTTTTTTTTTTTTAAAGAACCATAAGTGAACTCCGGGAGTTGGTGATGGACAGGGAGGCCTGGCGTGCTGCGATTCATGGGGTCACAAAGAGTCGGTCACGACTGAGCGACTGAACTGAACCGAACTGAGAAGTAGAAAAGAACAAGAATGGAGTGCATGTAAAATTTAAAGCAATTCCCAGACGTGGACAAAAGATCCCAATTCACAAATTCAAGAACTGCAACTGAATTTGCCTCCTTTATAAAGGAAACTTACATTCTCTTAAATGCCTATCTCCACAAAAATATCTCAACTAAATATTATGTGGTCCCATGTAATCACACGAATATACTTAAACACACTATTCCAGCAATTTATTAAAAAATATTGCTGAGTAAAAAAAAAAAAAAAAGAACCATAACACATGCTATTTCTACTTTTTTTTTTTTTTGAGGTAGTGACCTAATATAATTTTGGTAGAAATTAGGAACAACTTCTCACAAAAGGCGATTCGGCTAAAATATAAAGTTAGGGATATTTAGAGTGAAAATCCAAGCTGTGAAAAGCCGAAGAAGCCCTGAATGGGAAGGAGAATCTAAAAAGTCTCTGAAGATCTGACTGCAAGAGGTAAACTCAGAGATAGGCTGGGTTAAGATAAGGGAGCTGGATTTTATTGAAAATAAAATAGGAAGTATGTAAAGTGTTTTAAAAGCGACATGATCCAATTTTTACTCTTCTGCTCACTTTCCCTAGAGAGTGCCAAATGGATTGATAGATATATAGAAGACTTAATGCCAGCAGTAGAACAGGGAATCTTCACTGTGCAGAGAACAACCACCCAGTATGAAGAGCTCATCAGTGGTGCTTGCTGTTGTCTTAAGTGGAGTAGGTTAGGAACAGACAATCAGAAATATGCAGGTTGTGACTTGAGCAGCTAAATAACTGGTAGTGCTAGTCAGTGAGAAAAATAAGATTGTTGCAGCCATAATAAATCAAAGGCTCAGCTTTGGAACTGCTAAATCTGAGATGTCTGTGAGATAGCCAAGAAAATGTCTCATGTGAGCAACTGAGGGTCTGGAGTTCAGAGGGAACTCTGGATATAGATATAGACATGGAATATGAATATGGATATAAATCTAAATATAGCTAAGGACATAGAACCAGATAGCAATGCACATATGTATACATGCATATGTATGCATGCTCGGTCGCTTCAGTCATGTCCTACTCTTTGCAACCCTATGGACTGTAGCCTGTCAGGTTCCTCTTTTCATGGGATTCTCCAGGCAAGAATATTGGAGTGGGTTGCTGTGCCCTCTTCCAGGGGATCTTCCTGACCCAGGGATCAAACCTGCATCTCCCATGACTCCTGAATTGCAGGCAGACTCTTTACTGCTGTGTCACGGGGGAAGCCCAATAGTTTACCTTATGTATAGTTTCTTGTATACATATTTGTTATCTCACAAGGTAACAGACTTCTTTGGGGAAAGTTGAATGTGTTATTCTTTGCTAAGTCTTATATATTGCTTAAATCTTGTGTCTGTTTGCTATGCTATATACGATTGAAGTAAGTTTCCTGTTAGTCTTCAGCCCTTCTGCTATACATTTTTTATGCTATATTTGTTGAACATTGCTTTCTTTATATTAATTTATCCATAAATTAATAAATAATTTTAATATTTATTTTAATATTTATTTAATATTTTAATATTTATTTAATAAAATAAATTTAATATTTAATAAATAAATAAATAAATAAATGTGGGCAATCTGGACACACTATTTTTTTCCCAATAGTAAGATTTTTGGTGAAACCCTAAAAAGAATAATTTTTAATCTTTACTGCTATAAAACAAACAAACAAAACAACAAAAAACCTTGTTCCATTCATGTTTTAGAGTTACAGAAGAGGAATAGGAGGCTTAACTAAATTGTGCAAGTCAAAAAACCTAGGTAGAATAACTGGCCTCTGATATGAGGAGCTAAGGCCTAGGGTACAGTGAGATAAACAAGATATATATTTTGGAGTAAGGAGATTAGCAATAAAACAGAAGCTGTAAATGGTTTCTTTCTGAGTAATATGCTCATGTTTCCATTTCCTACCTAAAAGGTCTATCCCAAGGCCAAGAAAAGTCCTATAATCTTTCTGGGTTTTTGATCGACATTCAACCTCCTTGGTTTCCACCCTCATCCATCATCATTCAATTAATTTCTCTCATTTTCTCATTCCTGTTTATTCCCTTGGAAGGCTGTTTTAATATAAAATAGTCTATTTTCAAGTATTCTTCAATTTGCTTTCATCAGGTTTGTAACTATGTGACATGTAGAATTTGATCATCCCTTTGTAATCAAGTAAATATTCATCTTTAAATTACACAGAATATTATTATCTAGGCATACGTTTATGAGGGAAAATGAAAGAAAAGAACAAGAGAAGTGAAAAGAGAAAAAAATAAAAAAAAGGTTCACATTTTTAAGACCAAAAACATATAACAAACTGTGACCATGAAGCTACTGATCTAAAAATCATTAGAAATGCAGTGATTTAGCATAGATGATAAGGAATTTAGAACAACCCCTCTCACTTTAAATAAGTAACACTAAAATAAAAGCACACAAAAATCTCTATGCTCATACCAAGCACAGGAATTACTAGAATTAGTTCAGCCATGTCCATATATCCTACTTTCCAAATTAAGGCACAGCATATTCTCCGAACTTTTCCATAAATAGAATAATAAGCACCAAAAGCATGAGCATAAAAGTAAAGGATGTGGGCTGCTTTCTTTTCTGGTTAGCATCACCTATGGATGTGTCATACACTATGCATTCAAAAGGATTTAAAAAGAAAATGGTTATTTGAAAAGGAAATGAAACTACTGTTACTAAGACATCAGATCAGATCAGATCAGATCAGTCGCTCAGTCGTGTCCAACTCTTTGCGACCCCATGAATCGCAGCACGCCTGGCCTCCCTGTCCATCACCAACTCCCAGAGTTCACCCAGACTCATGTCCATCGAGTCGGTGATGCCATCCAGCCATCTCATCCTCTGTCGTCCCCTTCTCCTCTTGCCCCCAATCCCTCCCAGCATCAGAGTCTTTTCCAATGAGTCAACTCTTCGCATGAGGTGGCCAAAGTACTGGAGTTTCAGCTTCAGCATCATTCCTTCCAAAGAAATCCCAGGGCTGATCTCCTTCAGAATGGACTGGTTGGATCTCCTTGCAGTCCAAGGGACTCTCAAGAGTCTTCTCTAACACCACAGTTCAAAAGCATCAATTCTTCAGCGCTCAGCCTTCTTCACAGTCCAACTCTCACATCCATACATGACCACAGGAAAAACCATAGCCTTGACTAGACGAACCTTTGTTGGCAAGGTAATGTCTCTGCCTTTTTTTTCTTTTTTAAATTTTATTTTATTTTTAAACTTTACAATATTGTATTATTTTTGCCAAATATCGAAATGAATCCGCCACATGTATACCTGTGTTCCCCATCCTGAACCCTCCTCCCCCCTCCTTCCCCATACCCTCCCTCTGGGTCGTCCCAGTGCACCAGCCCCAAGCATCCAGTATCGTGCATTGAACCTGGACTGGCGACTCGTTTCATACATGATATTATACATGTTTCAATGCCATTCTCCTGTCTCTGCTTTTGAATATGCTATCTAGGTTGGTCATAACTTTCCTTCCAGGGAGTAAGCATCTTTTAATTTCATGGCTGCAGTCACCATCTGTAGTGATTTTGGAGGCTTCTCTAATACCATATACAAAAATTTAAACTGGATTAAAGACCTAAATATAATACTGAATATTATAAAACCTCTAGAGGAAAACATAGGCAGGGCACTCTTTAACATAAATTGCAGCACCGATTTTTTGGATCAGACTCTTAAAGAAATAAAAGTAAATAGTGAATGGGAGAAAATATTTGCAAATAACATGACCAGAAAGGATTAATAGTAAACATATATAAATAACTCATACAACTCAAGCCAACTAAAAAATGAATAGAAGAACCAAGTAGACATTTCCCCCCTCAAAAAAATGCAGGTGTCCAATAGGTACACAAAAAGATGCTCAACATCACTAATGATCAGGGAAATACACATTAAAACCACAATGAGGTATCATCTCATACCTGTCAGAATGGCTACCATCAAAAAGAAAACAAAAAACAAATGTTTGAGAGGGTGTGGGGTAAAGGGAGCACTGATACACAATTGGTAGCAATGTAAACGTGCAGCCACTGTGGAAAATGGTATGGAGGTTTCTCAAAGAACTAAGCATAGAACTACCATAAGACACAACAATTGTATTTCTGTATATAGTCAAAAATACACAAAAACACTCATTAAAAAGGTTCAGTTCAGTTCAGTCGCTCAGTCATGTCCGACTCTTTGCGACCCCATGAATCGCAGCACGGCAGGCCTCCCTGTCCATCACCAACTCCCGGAGTTCACCCAGACTCACGTTCATCAAGTCAGTGATGCCATCCAACCATCTCATCCTCTGTCGTCCCCTTCTCCTCCTGCCCCCAATCCTTCCCAGCATCAGAGTCTTTTCCAATGAGTCAACTCTTCGCATGAGGTGGCCAAAGTACTGGAGTTTCAGCTTTAGCATCATTCCTTCCAAAGAAATCCCAGGGCTGATCTCCTTCAGAATGGACTGGTTGGATCTCCTGGCAGTCCAAGGGACTCTCAAGAGTCTTCTCCAACACCACAGTTCAAAAGCATCAATTCTTCGGCGCTCAGCTTTCTTCACAGTCCAACTTCCACATCCATTCATGACCACAGGAAAAACCATAGCCTTGACTAGACGGACCTTTGTTGGCAAAGTAATGTCTCTGCTTTTCAACATGC
Source organism: Bos javanicus (assembly GCF_032452875.1). Taxonomy (NCBI): domain Eukaryota; kingdom Metazoa; phylum Chordata; class Mammalia; order Artiodactyla; family Bovidae; genus Bos; species Bos javanicus. Next base: position 24,803,769 of record NC_083884.1, on the reverse strand, counting down.
TATCTAGGTTGGTCATAACTTTTCTTCCAAGGAGTACGCATCTTTTAATTTCATGGCTACAATCACCATCAGCAATGATATTGGAGCCCCCAAAAATAAAGTCTGACACTGTTTCCACTATTTCCCCATTAAAAAGGTTACAAATATCCCAATGTTTATGGTAGCATTATTTGCAATTTCCCATATATGGAAGCAACCTAAGTGTCCATCAACAGATGAATAAAGAAGTGGTAAAAATATACAGTGAAATACTACTCAGCCATAAAAAAGAATGAAAATTTTTCCATTTGCAGCAACATGGATGTACCTAAAGGGCATTATGCTAAGTGAAATAAGTCAGAGAAAGACAAATACTGTATGATATCACTTACACGTAGAATCTAAAAAATATAACAAATTAGTGAATGTAATAAAAAGAAGCAGACAGATACAGAGAAGAAACTAGTGGTTACCAGCAGCAGGGAGGAGCAACAAGGGATGGGGGAGTGGAATGTACAAACTACCATAGGTAAGATAGACTCAAAGATACATTGTAAAATACAGGGAATGTAGCCAATGTTTTGTGAGCCTGCTCTATCACTCAGCACTAAAATAAAAGGAAAAGAAAGGAAAAGAGGAAATATTTCCAAGAATGCCATGGTGGATGGACTAATGTCCATCAGTCTCCTGGAAAGTAGAGTTACTCATAGTTGTTATATTCTAGTAGAACAGACTCCAGTGACAGAAAAGTATCCGTTGTAGTGCCCAAATAGGTAGGCTGAATTTTCTACATAGAGATTGCCTTTGTAGCATTTATTTAAAAAAAATTTTGCATCTTCAAAAAGTGACAGTAACAATGCTTGAATATGTGTGTATGTTACCATTTTATCCTTATTCATAAAGATAGACATGAAATATCACCCTATGGAGTTACTAGATGTGAAAATAGCTAAGACTCATGGAAAACCACGGTAATTCTAAAATTTAATATTACACAGGTTTTATATAACAGTATGTATGTGTGATAGCCATTCCAGTGACAGGTTTTCAACAAGTTAAACTATCAGACAGGTTTTATATTAGTGAAATGACTAGGAAGATATAATTTATCAAATGAATATAAAACCTGGTATTAGTTTTACTTTTTCAGTTATTTTTTTACATTAAAGTTGTTTTTATTCTGCAGACTTGTTACACTTCAAATATTATAATGAGATTATTTTCAACCGAACATTGCTGGAAATAATATCTTCCAACTATGAGGAAAAATATATGTGGTTCACTATGATGTTAGAGAATACATGAGAAAATATTCTTTGTCCTTAAATTTGCATTTATTTTGAATTATGCTGTGTGAGTTAAAAATCAAGATTTGAACTCTTATTTTTTACCTTAACGGCTTTTATCAGATGGCATACTTCAGAGGAGTATCTAAGAGGTGTCCTTCAAGAGTCTGTCACCTCTCAGATGTCACCTTATACAGTTTTGCTATTATACCCAGAGCAATGTCTCTCTTTCAGTGGTAATTTGCATTTGGCCCTCTATCAGGCATTGATTTTCACTTCTGTTCCCGATACAGCAGAAAGACTTGGAATGTCTAAGTTGTTTGATATTTCATTTGGGAGTTCTATTCTTTCATTGCCACTGAAATCTATTTTTCAGAGGACTAGAGTTAATTCTTCAGAGTAAGTTTAAGATCTTTGATGCTTTCGTTTAGAAATAGAAGGTACTGTGATAGTTAACTTTGCTTATGGAATGGGAAACGGTCACCCAATCTTTCTGATTAATGAAACATCAACATCTTACTTCACAGAAGTTTCACAAATTATATTCACATAAAACTAGAAAGATGCAGAATAAAGGGGCAAAGCCTAAGTCCTGAAAATTTATTTTTCTTTTTAAAAATAGTTTTCTTAATTTGTAAGAGTTAGTAGAAAGTCTAATATTACATTGAAAATGAGCTTGATTCAATGAGTATTTGTCCATATTTAATCTGTATATTACTACATATATTATGAAAGCTAGCTCAGTAAATTTCCATAGAGGAGTCAGTGGTCTTCACACACAATGTCTCACCCAGGAGATTGAGAAATGCTACAGCAGTCTCCATAACTTTTGCAAAAAGACATATATGCTAATTTCTAAGGCAAAATCAAGGAACCACTCATTTTGTGACTCAGACTTTAAAGCAAGTCTTTTTCATTTCTATTATAGATCATTTAATTTATTCTGATTTAAGTGTACAGATGTCCACTTAAAAACGTATATTCCATAAAGGCTTAGACTAGATTTATAGGAAGAAACTTGGAAGCAAAAATAGATATTAGGAAGAACTACTATTCTACTCTTACAGATTGCTAAGACGAAGATTTAGAAAACAGACAGGATTAGAGTGTTTTGAAATAGACGTGTTAAAATGGTATTTATATGTGTACTTCTAAAATCACAATGCTATTCCCACCTGCTTGATAGAAATGTTTTAAAAATTTTGTAAAGCACAAATAAACTAAAACAAAAAAAAAACCCTGAATAAAATGACATACAATTCTGATTCCCATTCGAGTCCTTAATGATGCTCATTACAACCCTAACTGCATTTTAATGCTGAAATATAATGCCCCTATTCATCATCAGAATGGAATATGGATGCTAACAATTGACAAAACTTAATAATAGAAGAGTTCACAAAATTCAAAACTATCTGTATATTTTCAACTTGAAAGGAGATGTGCGATGGACGTTGATCAGCTCCAAGAAAAGTGAAATGACACTTCTGAAAGAGGAAATAAAAACAAAGTGCTCTAAAAACATTGTTACAACTCGTACTTCAGTAAATAGTCATAAAGACAGAGTAAAAACCTTTCCAACAAAAATTTACAAAGGAATATGGGGAATTTTTATTAGGTTACTTTTCATATTAAGGAGGTTATTATAAAGCAAGTTTTAATTGCCCTAAATTCTTGATCATTTTCGAATCTCTTTTAGAAGTCAGCTTTGTCTGTAGTTTTGAGTCTGTGTGTACAAGTGTCTGGTTCTTTTCTTTTTTGCGGAAAAAAAAATAGCTGATTTGTATTTTTTTAATAGGATCTTGACTTTTAGGACAGTATTCAGACATGTGGCCAGTATTAGTCTTAGGTCCAGAGAAATCAGAAAGTTAGTAAAGTTCAGCTATTCCATAGGGATAATTTATTTGTATTCTCTGTTCTAACATCTGAATTGTTTTGAGATTCTACAACGAGGCTGAAAGATATCACATTATGATTCTTTCACAATTAAGAAGTGAAAATCTTAAAATGTTGCAGCACAGTTATAATTGATACATGTTCTTTATAGACAATTTTGTAAATACAGAACTTATTAAAAACAAAACAAACATCACTGGTAGTCTCAAGTGCAGTGATAATCCTTGCTGAAATCAAGGGACATCTTCCCATTATTTTTTGTTTTTATTGTGTTGATCTTTCTCATCTGTCCTGCAGTATTTTTGTCCCAACATTCCAGTGTGAGCATATTATTTTCCATCAATCCACAGAATTCATAAGTTATTACATAAGATCCTACTGAAACTAATATTAACATTCAAAATATAAAAATCCAACCTAAATTTGTTTTTCTTAAGACAATGTGACTGATATGACATAGAACCTATAGAAATGTCTGCTTTTGAAGTTTTACCCATTTCCCCAATGAAAACATTTTGGCCTTATTCTTTTTTGTGGGGAAATTTCATTATTCTCTTTTCTATTTTTTTCCTGTGCAGATTTGACTGCACAATCTTTTTATGGGATAGTTTTGATAAACTCTATTTCTGTAAGGAATTATTAATTTCATCTAGGTTTTCAACACTACTTACATAAATCTGCAAATAAGCCTCTTATGATTTTCAAAATATACTATCTATTTAAATGGTCATTTTCCCTTTACCATCTCTTTATTCATCTCTCTGGCTCTGTCTTTCTTTCTTTTCCTGATCAAATTAAATAGTAAATTGTTTTTAAAAAAAGACCAGGATTTTGTTACATAGATTTGTTTTTTTTTTTTTTCTTTCTCAAAAATTAACTTCTCCTTTTTGCTTAATTATTTCCTTTCTTGTGTGCACTCTTTCAATGTACTTTGCTGTTCTATTTCTGGTTTTCTGAGCTGAGAATTTAACTCACTAACTTTAATCTTTGATTTTTAATAACAAAAACATATAGAGGTATAAACACCCCTCTGTTCATTGTTTAGAATCCTATCAATTCTATTGTTTTCATATAATTTATTAATTTATATTTCAGTTGTATTTTTTCTCTTATCCAAGACTTTTTGATATAATCCATTTACATCTTAACTTGATTTTTTCCAATTGTTGCTGCTGCTCCTGCTAAGTCACTTCAGTCATGTCCGACTCTGTGTGACCCCATAGACGGCAGCCCACCAGGCTCTCCCAACCCTGGGATTCTCCAGGCAAGAGTACTGGAGTGGGTTGCCATTTCCTTTCCCAATGCATGAAAGTGAAAAGTGAAAGTGAAGTCGCTCAGTCAGGTCCGACTCTTAGCGACCCCATGGACTGCAGCCTACCAGGCTCCTCTGTCCATGGGATTCTCCAGGCAAGAGTACTGGAGTGGAGTGCCATTGTCTTCTCTGTTTCCAATTGTTACTTATTATAATTGATAATATAAAATAGGTAGACTCAAACCCACAAAGTGTAAAGCAAGATCTGATATAAAAATTATGCGTCTGATATAAAAATTATGCTTTTTACCTTGGTCTGTGAGGATACTATAGCTGTAAACATCCATTCTGTACCATTCTTTTAAGCAATAAATTCACTTACAATGCAAAGCAGTATAATATATCAGCTGGAAGTACAAGACACTTCTGTTGAAGTGGTGATTTTAAATTGGTTTAAAAATATTGATTAAATTTTACTCAGCTATAGAAACATATCATCATAGTTTCCTTAGATGAAATATATGTCTACCTTATGCCTGTAATAACAGATTTTTCCATCATGCATCAGTTACAAAAAAAAAAAAAATGTTTGGATCACTGAAAAATACATAGAAGATATTTCAACATATAAATTGTTACCAATTAAATGATATTAAAGGCAGTATTTTTTAAAATGTCACCTGAAAATTAAAGTAGCAGATCCTGAAGTAATAGCCAAGAAGGAAAATAATTCTGTCAATAGCAGGAAAAATATGAAATATAAATTGCTTATGAGAAAATAGAACATTTTGATTTTTCTTCTGTATGCTCTCATCTTTCCTAGACACAAAAATGCTAACCTCTTAAAAATATTACTAGGTAAAAGAATTTGGGGTATTATATATAACTATGTACAATAAAGGTAAGTGAAGTAAACAACAATATTGTAAATAGCTATGTATAATTCCCCCAATTCTTTTACCTGGTAATATTTTTAAAAGTTTAGCATTTTTGTGTGTAGCAAAGAAGATAAACATATATATAAAAACTAAGTCAGCATTTTGCATTAATATCATCATTATTTAAGAAAAGTCCATTAAAATTCACAACCCATTAAAGTTTATCTCAAGGTAACACTTTTTTTTTTGTTTCCAGAACAGATTGTTCTTCCAATTTTGCCCTTATTCTTGATAAACTTATTTCAATAAACATGTTTTTACTTCTTTATTGTCTTCGCCTAATTATCTTCAGATTTTAAGAGAGATCTGTAATATAGAACTTGATAATATACTCCAGATGTCTTCCATCTGATGATATTGTTCTGAATGTATAACAGACTTAACAGAGTTGTTACCTCTCAAAGAGCAATTTCATAAAGTCAAGTACTACTCCCTCTGGTATTATACAATAGCCATAGGCTGGAAGGAACTTAAAGTATTCATAATAATATATTATCCACATGCAAACAAATAAGTGATTATATTTATACCTATTTATTTGTTTCTATGGTCATGTAAAACTCTTTTCTGAGCAACATGAAAGTAAAATAATCATCTTCTGATAACAAATAGAACATTAAATAGATCATAAACATGTTAATTAAACACGGAGGCAGTTAGGTGGCTCTAATGCTGTGACAGCCCCATGAACAAATAAAAATCTATTAATGACTCAAAGTTATGAGGTTGAAACCTAAGGACCACTAGTCACAAGAGCCAACTGGGCTTTAAGCTATAACCAATCAATTCTTACTTACTTTGCTTTAGTCTTTTCTCCATAAAAGTCTCTCCTGAGCTTCTATTAGTGGAGGATCCCCAGACACTTCAACATGGTGCTACCTGATTAGATTAGATATTTCTCAAACTCTTAAAATGTTCAATATGCCTCAGTTTATGTTTAAAAACTCCAATCTGTAGATTCTCTATATCTACCACTAATGGTCACATGCTGCATTCTTGACTGACTATAACATTGATGTCCAAATCACCAGCTTCTAAACATGGCAGTAGTTTGTTAACATCTTGAGAAATTTTCAATTTTTTTTATATATATATTTTTTTAATTTTATTTTTAAACTTTACATAATTGTATTAGTTTTGCCAAATATCAAAATGAATCCGCCACAGGTATACATGTGTTCCCCATCCTGAACCCTCCTCCCTCCTCCCTCCCCATACCATCCTTCTGGGTCGTCCCAGTGCACTAGCCCCAAGCATCCAGTATCGTGCATCGAACCTGGACTGGCATCTCATTTCATACATGATATTTTACATGTTTCAATGCCATTCTCCCAAATCTTCCCACCCTCTCCCACAGAGTCCATAAGACTGTTCTATACATCAGTGTCTCTTTTGCTGTCTCATACACAGGGTTATTGTTAGCATTTTTCTAAATTCCATATATATGCATTAGTATACTGTATTGCTGTTTTTCCTTCTGGCTTACTTCACTCTGTATAATAGGCTCCAGTTTCATCCACCTCATTAGAACTGATTCAAATGTTTTCTTTTTAATAGCTGAGTAATACTCCATTGTGTATATGCACCACTGCTTTCTTATCCATTCATCTGCTGATGGACATCTAGGTTGCTTCCATGTCCTGGCTATTATAAACAGTGCTGCGATGAACATTGGGGTACACGTGTCTCTTTCCCTTCTGGTTTCCTCAGTGTGTATGCCCAGCAGTGGGATTGCTGGATCATAAGGCAGTTCTATTTCCAGTTTTTTAAGGAATCTCCACACTGTTCTCCATAGTGGCTGTACTAGTTTGCATTCCCACCAACAGTGTAAGAGGGTTCCCTTTTCTCCACACCCTCTCCAGCATTTATTATTTGTAGACTTTTGGATCGCAGCCATTGTGACTGGTGTGAAATGGTATCTCATAGTGGTTTTGATTTGCATTTTTCTGATAATGAGTGATGTTGAGCATCTTTTCATGTGTTTGTTAGCCATCTGTATGGAAGAATCAATATAGTGAAAATGAGTATACTACCCAAAGCAATTTATAGATTCAATGCAATCCCTATCAAGCTACCAACAGTATGCTTCACAGAGCTAGAACAAATAATTTCACAATTTGTATGGAAATACAAAAAACCTCGAATAGCCAAAGCGATCTTGAGAAAGAAGAATGGAACTGGAGGAATCAACCTACCTGACTTCAGGCTCTACTACAAAGCCACAGTTATCAAGACAGTATGGTACTGGCACAAAGACAGAAATATTGATCAATGGAACAAAATAGAAAGCCCAGAGATAAATCCATGCACATATGGACACCTTATTTTTGACAAAGAAGGCAAGAATATACAATGGATTAAAGACAATCTCTTTAACAAGTGGTGCTGGGAAAACTGGTCAACCACTTGTAAAAGAATGAAAGTAGAATACTTTCTAACACCATACACAAAAATAAACTCAAAATGGATTAAAGATCTCAATGTAAGACCAGAAACTATAAAACTCCTAGAGGAGAGCATAGGCAAAATACTCTCTGACATACATCACAGCAGGATCCTCTATGACCCACCTCCCAGAATATTGGAAATTTTCAATTTTTAAGACTCATCCCTTCAATATTAATTTTCTCTTAATTGTCTTACCTCATTATATGAGATTTTCAGTAAATCATCTTCATCACCTCCTTCAGCCACACTGGTTTACTTGCTCTTTCTTTAACACCCAAGTATAAACCCATATCAAAGTGTTTGCATTTGCTACTTCCCCTAGGGTAAATTTTCTTCCCCAGCATAACTCTTGACCAGTTCCCAAGTTTTACTCAATATTCTGCTTAAAAGTTGCCTTTCCTCACAGACACCTCCATTCAGACCACCCTAAGACACCACTCCTCCTCGCTCCTTATCCTTTCAATTTACTTATTTTTCTTCAGTGCATTTATTATTAATTGACATTAGTTCCCAGTATATATTAGTAGTCAACCCTGGGAGAATGTAAGCTCTCGGAAGCCAAGGATTTTGTCAGTTTTATTATCGTGTCCCCATGGTCTAACACTTTTCCTCATAAAACATTAATATACTCAATATACTCTCTGAATAAACAACTGAGTTATTCATTACTTATTTATTTGAATGACCTTTTTGGTATCAAATACAATAAAATAGTTTGAAAGAAAATTGGGTATCGTCAGAGTAAGTAAAAAGATCAAATTGGATTGAAGGATTAAACACATATGTATGAGGACTGAGAAGATGATATAGGTTTTCTTGGAAGTGGAAAAGTATTAATATGAAATGTGTTTACTTTGGTATATAGTAGTAAAGCTTTTATACCATAAGGAAAACTCTGGCTTAAAATTTTCAACTTTAAATTAAGTAAAAATAAGCAAAATCAAGGGTTAAACTATAGCAGCAAATCATTCACAAAAATGCATGGAAGCCTTCACATTACTTCTACACAATGCATACCTAACATCGCTTTCAGATGATAAACCTTATTCTTGGTATTATACGTTTTAAATGGTTTATTATTAAATCAGAGAATGAGGGGTAAATAGCCACTGTCTTTTAAAGTAGTACTTCTATCAACTCTACAAAGATATTTGCAATGTTTCCTTAAGATCATTAGGACTCCTTCTGGTAAACATCTCATGTTGTTGTTTAGTCATTAAGTTGTGTCAGACTCTTTGAGACCCTATGGACTGTAGCCTGCCAGGCTCTTCTGTCCATGGGATTTCCCAGGCAAGAATACAGGAGTGGGTTGCCATTTCATACTCCAGGGGATCTTCCAGACCCATGGATCAACCCACGTCTCCTGCACATGTCTCCTGCATTGCAAGTGGATTCTTTACCACTAAGCCACCAGGGAAGTACGAACATCTCATATACATCATTGAATCTCTAAGTAGCGACCCTGCTGGCCTTAAGGCTTTTAGAAATTAAAGAAATAAATGCCAAGTCAATAGAAAATATATGAAATGCATTTTTGTCCAATTGAGCTTACATTTTTAATAACATTTTAAATCACATTTGGTATCCAGCAATTTTAGTGAAGCTCTATATTCTTATGCAGATTATGTAAAAATGCTACTTGCATAACATTCTGGGAAGGAGATTTAGCAAGTGTTATCTTCTAAAGATCATTTAAATATAAGACTATGGAGCAATTATCCATGGATGTTTAAAACATCAGATGGTGGGAAAAAAATCACCTCATCCTGTTCAATGGGAGCAATCTGGAGGCATGCACTGTGTACTCTAATTGTTTTATTATATTTAGTTGAGGAGAAAATGCTTGTCAGAATTTGATTACTTGCTCAAGCCTGTTTTGGCGGTTATCAAGGAAAAAAAATAAACCTTGGCAAATGCTGTCTATTAGTCAAGGAAGTGCTTACATTCAGTTTATATATGATGTTTGACACAATTTAAATTTAGAATCTTGGAGATTGTTGACATACATTTTAAGATTCAAAGATTACATGAAAGAAGACTCAAAAGAAATTCATGTTGCCTCCACTAAACAGCTGAACATCAAACTTGAGAAAGAAAGGGGAAAAAAGGAATTTTTATTCTCAAGCTGCTATATCTTTGAAAAACCTACAAACACCAAATGGAAATCATTTCTGCAATATTTCATTCTTTGCAGGCCAATCAAATACATCAGTATAGTCAGAAAGGAAGAAAAAGAAAGCAAAGACAGAAGGAAGGGAGGGTGGAAGGAAGGAAAGAAAGAAGAAATCCTACTTTCTGAAAGTGTGCCCCCTTTTGAGGATATATGTTCATAATGCAGCACTGGATTCTGCTGTCTGTCTCAGCTCCCCTAAAAGAATCTAGAATGATGGTGAAAACGCATTCTCAAGTCATTCAGCAGCTACGTGGATGCCTATCTAGTGCCTAGCATCCTTCTTAGGCCTGCAGGTACAGCAAAAATCTCTTACAAAGCTTATATCCTAAAGTATTTGGGTACTTCATCTTACTCTTTTCTCTTATTTTCCCAACTTTATGATTTTTCTTATTTCTATTTCATCCCGTTGTTTCTTTTTACATCATTGTTCCTAACTGAGAAACCACTTTGGACTTAATATCTTTATTTTGTCATCAGCAATCTTGATGAAAATTATGACTAGATCAACTTTTTATAAAGCTTCTGCTTCATAGGGAAAAGTTCAGAAATATATTTGATTATTGTAAACGGTGTTATTACTTTCTTATTTTTTTTTGGCTTTGGAAAATTATAATTTTTGAATTTAATTTTTAATATATTTTAAAATTTATAATGAATTTAAATTCATTAAATTCTGAGGCTCTCAACACTTATAGCAGTCTTATGTTCTCCATACTAAATAAAATAAAGCTTTAAGAACAGCAGTGTATTTGGAGGGGGAGGCTAGGGGATTTGCCTTTAACTTCATTTGCCTCCTATCAAGTAAATGTGCATGGATATATGTACTAGAACTATTTTATATAAATGTAACATTTATTACAGAATTTATAGGCAAGCACCACTCTAATGCAGAAAGTGAAGAGGAACTAAAGAGTCTCTTGATAAGGGTGAAAGAGGAGTACAAAAAGTCTGGCTTAAAACTCAGCATTTAAAAAACTAAGATCATGGCATCCAGTCCCATTCCTTCATGGCAAATAGATGGGGAAAAAGCGGAAGCATTGACAGATACTTTTTCCTGGACTCTAAAATCACTGCAGATGGTGACTGCAGCCATGAAATTAAAAGACTCTTGCTCCTTGGGAGAAAGGCTATGACAAACCTAAACAACATATTAAAAAGCAAAGACATCACTTTGCTGACAAAAATCCATATCATCAGATCTATGAGTTTTCCAGCAGTCATGTATGGATGTGAGAGTTGGACCATAAAGAAGGCTGAGCACTGAAGAACGGATGCTTTTGAATTGCAGTGCTGGAGAAGACTCTTGGGAATCCCCTGGACTGCGTGGAGATCAACCAGTCAATCCAGAAGGAAATCAACCCTGAATATTCATTGGAAGGACTGATGCTGAAGCTGAATCTCCAGCACTTTGGCCACCTGATACAAAGAGCTGACTCATTGGAAAAGACCCTGATGCTAGGAAAGATGTAACAGCAGGAGGTGTAGGGGGCAAGAGAGGTTGAGATGGTTAGATAGCATCACTGACCCGGGACATGAATCTGAGCAAACTCCAGGAGATTGTGGAGGACAGGAATGCTGCAGTCTGTGGAGCTGCAGAGTTGGACATGACTTAGTCAATGAACAACAATAAACCTAGCATAATTTGCTGAAGGATTACTGAGAGAAAGGTAGGAGAGGATGATTTTAAGTTAAGATGATGGAAGTCTAAAAGGCTGGAGTTGCTGTTAACTGTGTTGGGGAAGACAGCATCAAGACTGGAGAGAAGGAGCGAGAGACTAAATTTTTTGACTTGGATTTTAACCATATTAAGTGTGGCTTACCTATTTGGAATTCCAAATAGAATTGTCAAGCAGGTACTTACATATACAAATCTGAAATTAATGGAATACACTCAGGATTTAGATAAAAAGTAAGGTCTCATCAACACATAGGTGACATTTAAAGTTACGAAAGAGGATCACTGCAAAGAGAAACGGAGAGCAACGGTAGTCAGACCATTCAACTATTTAGAGGGTGGGAACTGAAGAGAAACTAGCAGAAGGAGAATGAGACAAGTGCTCACTCTGATCGGAGGAAAACCAGGAGGTTGTGACATTCTAAAACACCAAGTGAAGAACTGTTTAAAGAAGGAAAATGTGATTCACTGTGTCAAATACTGCTAAATCAAGTAAGATGGGAACTGAGAACTGATCACTGGAGTTTGAAATGTGGAGCTTTTGGATAACCTCGCCAAGAATATTTATATATGTCTATGAATAAAAGCTTGATTCAAGTGAGTTCAAAAAGAAGAAAAAAAGCCCAGCAATTATTAGACAAGAAAATGCAGAATGTTGCACTATGGGGTTTGGGGAGAAACAGGTTAGTCATTTGCACACAATATGTTTTCTCTCTGTAAATAAAAATCAATGAGTTGGTTCCCAGGCATAATATTCTATAATATTTTAAAATATTTCTAGGAGTAATGTGCTGCATTTTTACCACAGAACTCATTATCTTTTAATACAATTTTTTTTTTCCTATAACAAGTATGACTATTTCATTTGGGATTTATGTTAAGTACAGCAGTCAAAGCCAGGTAGACTCTCGTTTCAAAAAAAAAGCAAAAAACAAAAAAAAAAACCTTGTTAAAACTTCAGGCTAACCAAATACATGAATCTTGGAAAGGGAAAAATATACTTATCCCTTCTATGCTATATTTTTCTCATTTACAAAAACCTGCTGACAAAATTAGTTGCTCAAAACTAGTATGTAAATATCGGTTATTTGGCACCCATACAATCCTTTAAGAATTCTAAATGATACAAAAATACCTATTTTTCCCTCACCTGCTACTTTTTAATTCCTGTGAGTCTTTTTAATGCTTATTTTGAAGGAAGAATTGCCTATTCAAAACTTTTAAAAATCAATTACATAACTGGGATTTTCAATTTCTGAGTCAACCCTGCAATTGTAAAGGAGTTGAATTTGGAAATAAGCTTGACATTCAGACCTCATCATATTGGTTCCACTGCTGCTTACGACAGGGATATAATCCTCACAAAAACACTATTTGATCCCAGAAGGGGGAAAAAAAGATAATGGATTGCCCCTCCACACGAAACCATAAAACAGAGTTCTGGGTTGCTGCCATTCAAATGAATAGAAACCGGCAGCAATTCTAACACCTTTCCAGTTTCAATTTTGTAACATCTGCAGGCATCATTCTGGAAATGGTAAACATTTTAATGGTCAGACCCTGTCCACTTATGCATTACTATTTCCAGCATTATCCCCTATTTCTATCTGGAAAGAGAAACTAAAAGGTGACAGATTGCTGTGAATGAAACGAACAGCGATGCCATTTGCATTCATTTCTGCCACAGCATACCCACTACTTTCCCATTCCTTTGTTGTCCTTCAGAGATCTCTCTTATTGCTTTGGAAAATTCAAGAGCCAGACACTACATTTTGATCATGCAGCTGGAACTCCAAGCATCAGAACATGAATTGATTTAAGAGCATCAAACAACTTTATAATTATAGTCCATCTTTTCCTTTTAAATACAAATCCATTCTGATTGAATGAAGATGGAAGCAGTTCAGTCTCTGAAAATGTAATTTTATGAACATAAAAACTTTTAAGTGCCCACTGCACACCCACTAAAATTCAGAAACTAAATAGCACGTTATTTATATACTCTATATAATTTGAAATTGGATTAACTAAAACCCTTGCATTTTGTTTGGATCCCTTGCATTTTGTTTGGATCCCTGCATTAAAAAGATAAAATGATTCAGTCAGTAACCACCACTAGAAGTGTCATATTTGGAAGATAATTCAACGTATGTACTGAATGCATGAATATGATAATACAGCCTAAATGCAGATGTACTTATTGTGTCTGTTTTTGTAAATGAGCTAAAAAAGCCTTTTTTTTTTTTTACTATTTCAAAATATATCTTCAAGAATTTATCAAATTTTATCCCAGATTGTACAGTTTTAGGCACTTTGCTGAAAGATCTCATCTCATTTGCTTGACCAATTAAGAACCATTTCTACAAAAAAAAAAAAAAAAGAAGCCAAATATGACACTTATTATAATGTCAGATTGGTAAATTATAGTTCAAAGTGTTCACTGAGGGAAATTCTTTTACCATCTTAGGAAAAGATTTACTCTGAAGGCTATCTTTATCCTAACTAGCATTCACATAAGGAAGGAATAAACATGCACAGAGCCTTAGTTGGGAGCTTATTTGTAACTATAATGAAAACATAAAATATAACTTTGAGTGACACATTTCCTTTTTTTCTGCTTTTTGTCTTCTCAAGGAAGTATGTGTTTCCTATCAAAAATTTGTCTGAAGGAAAACGTTAGAAAGCTAATGGTAGTAACATATGAATCAGCTGTAGAAGCTCTGTAATTTACAAGTTGAAAGACCTAAATAAATAACTTTGTATTATACTGTATATCATGATTAGTTAAGTTGATAACTATATTTTAATATTACTATTTACTTGTTGATGTATTTATGGAATCCAAAATTGGGGCATCTGGGTATTAGTAGATGTCATTTAACTCAAAGGTAAAATACTGTTCCTCAAATGTTGTGGAGAAGGCAATGGCACCCCACTCCAGTACTCTTGCCTGGAAAATCCCATGGATGGAGGAGCCCGGTAGGCTGCAGTCCATGGGGTCGCTAAGAGTCAGACACGACTGAGTGCCTTCACTTTCACTTTTCATTTTCATGCATTGGAGAAGGAAATGGCAGCCCACTCCAGTGTTCTTGCCTAGAGAATCCCAGGGACGGGGGAGCCTGGTGGGCTGCCGTCTATGGGGTCACACAGAGTCAGACACGACTGAAGCAACTTAGCAGCAGCAGCAAATATGTTGAATCTTTATTTGCATTTTGAAATGCCACAATATAGTAAACTTCAGCACAAAGACTACTTAGAGTTGTTCCAACTGAAATTTTAATTTTGGTAATTAACACAGAAATTTAATTTCAGACCAGAAAGTTTTCTTTTCCATAAGATAAACTTGCCTACCATTCTGTTTCCAAAACATCACAAATTCTGATTGATGAAAGATTTTTAAAGAAGCTTTTTCTTTGAATTTATTTAAAGTTGTTGCTGGTATTTAACTTGAACAGAAAATGTTGAAAAACTGTAGAGAGGAAAGGAATTTATCTTTTTCCAAAAACAACAACAACAAAACAAAGACAAAAAAAGAAGAAAAACCTCTCGTGAAGCACTAAACTGTCAATTTCAGATTATAGGCAATGTTTTCTTTTTATAAAAACCTCGGGAAATTAACAACCAAATAAATAAGAAAAAGGAGAAGCAGCAGTAGCTTCTTTGGTGGAAGCTTTCAGTTATTTGAGTGTTTGGTGAAATGCAATAGTGTCTGTCATTTACTCAGTATATGTGTGGGAAAAGTATGAAGCAAGGTCAGTAAACCCTATCCCTAATAAATATATGATAAGGTTTCTACCCTAGAAAAAAACAGATTATCCCTTCAATTCACTTTAGGGTATATACAAAAATCTGTTTGTTTCATTCAATCCATGAGCTTCCCAGGTGGTGCTAGTGGTAAAGAATCTGCCTACCAATGCAGAAGACAAAACACAAGAGACACTGGTTCAAGCTCTGGGTTGGGAAGATCCTGTAGAGTTGGAAATGGCAACCCACGCCAGTATTCTTGCCTGGTAAATTCCATGGGCAGAGGAGCCTGGCAGGCTACAGTCCATGGGGCCACAAAGAGTTGGACACAACTGAGCACAGCAGAACACCACCACAATTTAACCCATGCTTTAACTTAGAACGTCAATTTAGTATTCAAACTATATATTTTTTTCATTTTATAAAACTAAAAATATTCCACTTCTCCAAAGCTGAGTTTAAATTGTTTTTAAAAGATCCAGCCCATACAAGCCTAATTTCACTTTAAATATTTAATGTTCCTACAAAAACTAAGTAATGCCATCCCTCTCTACCTAAGATATCCCTAGGTATTCAGACTTTGCAAATAATTTGATAAACACTATTTTTAAGTAGTTAAATACAATATTTTCTAACAAATCAATAGTTCCAAAGTCTGCTATATGATGTTTTGAGAAATATGTTTTACAGGCATACCTCCTTTCATTGTGCTGCACTTTATTGCACTTTGCAGATACTACAGTTTTTATAAAGTGAAGATTTGTGGTAACTCTAGTTTTCAGATGATGGTTAGCAATATTTAACAATAATGTATTTTCAAATTAAGGTATGCACATCTCTTTTCTAGAAACAATGCTATTACCTGCTTATTATAGTGTTTGGTTCAGTTCACTGCAATGGCTCTGTCGTGTGCAACTCCTTGCAACCCCATGGACTGCAGCACACCAGGCTTCCCAGAGCTTACTCAAATTCATAACCATCAAGTCAGTGATGCCATCCAGCCATCTCATTCCCTGTCATCCCTTCTCCTCCTGCCTTCAATCTCTCCCATAAGGGTCTTTTCAAATGAGTCAGTTCTTCATATCAGGTGGCCAAAGTATTGGAGTTTCAGCTTCAAAATCAGTCCTTCCAATGAATATTCAGGACTGATTTCCTTTAGGATTGACTGGTTGAATCTCCTTGCAGTCCAAGGGACTCTCAAGTCTTCTCCAACGTCACAGTTCGAAAGCATCACTTCTTCGGCGCTCAGCTTTCTTTATAGTTCAAGTCTCACATCAATACATGAGGACTGGACAAACCATAGCTTTGACTAGACAGACCTTTGTTGGCAAAGTAATCACTTTGCTTTTTAATATGCTGCCTACGTTGGTCATAACTTTTCTTCCAAGGAGTAAGCATCTTTTAATTTCATGGCTGTAGTAACCATCTGCAGTGATTCTAGAGCCCCCCCAAAATAAAGTCTGTCACTGTTTCCACTGTATCCCCATCTATTTGCCATGAGGTGATAGAACTGGATGCCATGATCTTAGTTTTCTGAATGTTGAGCTTTAAGCCAACTTTTTCACTCTCCTCTTTCACTTTCATTAAGAGGCTTTTTAATTCTTTTTCACTTTCTGCCATAATGGTCGTATCATCTGAATATCTGAGGTTATTGATATTTCTCCTGGAAATCCTGATTCCAGCTTGTGCTTCATCCATCCTGGTATATCATGCAATGTACTCTGCATATAAGTTAAATAACCACAGTGACAATATACAGCCTTAATGTACTCCTTTCCCAATTTGGAACCAGTCTGTTGTTCCATGTCCAGTTCTAACTGTTTCTTCTTGACCTGCATACAGATTTCTCAGGAGGCAGGTCAGGTGGTCTGGTATTTCCATCTCTTTAAGTATTTTCAACAGTTTGCTGTGATAACTGAGTCAAAGGATTTCGCATAATCAAAAAAGCAGAAGTAGATGATTTTCTGGAATTCTCTTGCTTTTCTGATGATCCAGCGGATGTTGGCAATTTGATCTTTGGTTCCTCTGCCTTTTCTAAATCCATCTTGAACATCTGGAAGCTCATGGTTTACAAACTGTTGAAGACTGGCTTGAGAAATTTTGAGCATTACTTTGCTAGTGTGTGAGATGAGTGCAATAGTGCAGTAGTCTGAATGGTCTTTGGCATTGCCTTTCTTTGGGATTGGAATGAAAACTGAACTTTTCCAGTCCTGTGGCCACTGCTTAGGTTTCCAAACTTGCTGGCATATTGAGTCCAGCACTTTGACAGCATCATCTTTCAGGATTTGAAACAGCTCAACTAGAATTCCATCACCTCCACTAGCTTTGTTTGCAGTAATGCTTCCTAAGCCCCACTTAACTTTGCATTCCAGGATGTCTCGCTCTTGGTAAGTGATCACAGCATTGTGGTTATCTGGGTCACAAAGATCTTTTTTGTATAGTTCTACTGTGTATTCTTGCCACCTCTTCTTAATATCTTCTGCTTCTGTTAGGTCCATACCATTTCTGTCCTTTATTGTACCCATCTTTGCATGAAATATTTCCTTGGTAGCTCTAATTTTCTTGAAGAGATCTCTAGTCTTTCCTATTCTTCTGTTTTATGTACTTATTTGCATTGATCACTGAGGAAGGCTTTCTTATCTTTCCTTGCTCTTCTTTGGAACTCTGCATTCAGATGTGAATATCTTTCTTTTTCTCCTTTGCCTTTCACTTCTCTTCTCTTCTCTTCTCAGGTATTTGCAAGGCCTCCTCAGACAACCATTTTGTCTTTTTGCATTTCTTTTTCTTGGGGATTGTCTTGATCACTGCCTCCTGTGCAATGTCATGAACCTCTGTCCATAGTTCCTCAGGCACTCTATCAAATTAACCCCTTGAATCTATTTGTCACTCCCACTCTATTAATCATAAGGGATTTGATTGAGGTCATACCTGAATGGTCTAGTAGTTTTCCCTACTCTCTTCAGTTTAAGTCTGAATTTGGCAATAAAGAGTCCATGATCTGAGCCACAGTCAGCTCCTGGTCTTGTTTTTGCTGACTGTATAAAGCCTCTCCATCTTTGCCTGCTAAGGATATAATCAATCTGATTTTTGTACTGACCATTTTGTGATGTCCATGTGTAGAGTCTTCTCTTGTGTTGTTGAAAATGGTATTTGCTATGAGCAGTGTGTTCCTTTGGCAAAACTCTGTTAGCCTTTGCCCTGCTTCGTTTTGTACTACAAAGCCAAATAGGCCTGTTACTCCAGATATCTCTTGACTTCCTACTTTTGCATTCCAGTCTCCTATAATGAAAAAGAAAATATTTTTGGGTGTCTGTTCTAGAAGGTTTTATAGGTCTTCATAGAACCGTTCAACTTCAGCTTCTTCAGCATTCATGGTCGGGACATAAACTTGGATTACTGTGATATTGAATGGTTTGCCTTGGAAATGAACAGAGATCATGCTGTCATTTTTGAGATTGCATCCACATACTGCATTTAACACTCTTTTGTTGAATATGATGGCTACTCATTTCTTCTAAGGGATTCTCACATTCAGTAGTAGATATAATGGTCATCTGCATTAAATTCACCCATTCCAGTCTGTTTTAGTTCACTGATTCCTAAAATGTTGATGCTCACTCTTGCCATCTCCTGTTTGACCACTTCCAATTTGCCTGGATTCTTGGACCTAACATTCAAGGTTCCTATGCAATATTGCTTTTTATAGCATCAGACTTTACTTCCTTCACCAGTCATATTCACAACTGGGTGTGGTATTTGCTTTGGCTCTGCCTCTTCATTCTTTCTGGAGTTATTTCTCCACTGATCTCCAGTAGCATATTGAGTACCTACTGACCTGAGGAGTTCATCTTTCAGTGTCCTATCTTTTTGCCTTTTCATACTGTTCATGGCATTCTCAACTCAAGAATACTGAAGTGGTTTGTCATTCTGTTCTCCAGTGGACCACATTTTGCCTGAACTCTCCACATGACCCATCTGTCTTGGGTGGCCCTATATGGCATGTCTAATCATTTCATTGAGTTAGGCAAGGTTGTGGTCCACATGACCAGTTTGGTTAGTTTTCAGTAATTGTTGTTTTCATTCTGTCTGTCCTCTGATACATAAGGATGAGAGGCTTAAGGAAGCTTCCTGATGAGAGAGATGACAGAGGGGGAAACTGGGTCTTGTTCTAATGGGTGGGGCCATGCCCAGTAATACTTTAATCCAATTTTCTATTGATGGTCTTTGTGTTCCCTCCCTGTTGTTTGACTTGAGGCAAAACTATGGTGGAGGTAATGAAGGTAATGGTTCAGTTCAGTTCAGTTCAGTCGCTCAGTTGTGTTTGACTCTTTGTGACCCCATGAATCGCAGCACGCCAGACCTCCCTGTCCATCACCAACTCCTGGAGTTCACTCAGACTCACGTCAATCGAGTCAGTGATGCCATCCAGCCATCTCATCCTCTGTTTTCCCCTTCTCCTCCTGCCCCCAATCCCTCCCAGCATCAGAGTCTTTTCCAATGAGTCAACTCTTCTCATGAGGTGGCCAAAGTACTGGAGTTTCAGCTTTAGCATCATTCCTTCCAAAGAAATCCCAGGGCTGATCTCCTTCAGAATGGACTGGTTGGATCTCCTTGCAGTCCAAGAGACTCTGAAGAGTCTTCTCCAACACCACAGTTCAAAAGCATCAATTCTTCAGTGCTCAGCTTTCTTCACAGTCCAACTCTCACATCCATACATGACCACTGGAAAAACCATAGCCTTGACTAGATAGACCTTTGTTGGCAAAGTAGTGTCTCTTCTTTTCAATATGCTATCTAGGTTGGTCATAAATTTTCTTCCAAGGAGTAAACATCTTTTAATTTCACGGCTGCAGTCACCATCCACAGAGATTTTGGAGCCCCCAGAAATAAAGTCTGACACTGTTTCCACTGTTTCCCCATATATTTCCCATGAAGTGATGGGACCAGATGCCATGATCTTCACTTCTAAGTTTTAAGCCAACTTTTTCACTCTCCTCTTTCACCTTCATCAAGAGGCTTTTTAGTTCTTCTTCACTTTCTGCCATAAGGGTGGTGTCATCTGCATATCTGAGATTATTGATATTTCTCCCGGCAATCTTGATTCCAGCTTGTGCTTCCTCCAGCCCAGCGTTTCTCATGATGTACTCTGCATATAAGTTAAATAAGCACAGTGACAATACACAGCCTTGACGTACTCCTTTTCCTATTTGGAACCAGTCTGTTGTTTCCTGTCCAGTTCTAACTGTTGATTCCTGACCTTCATACAAATTTCCCAAGAGGCAGGTCAGGTGGTCTGGTATTCCCATCTCCTTCAGAATTTTCCACAGTTTATTGTGATCCACACAGTCAAAGGCTTTGGCATAGTCAATAAAGCAGAAATAGATGTTTTTCTGGGACTCTCTTGCTTTTTCCATGATCCAGCAGATGTTCGCAATTTGATCTCTGGTTCCTCTGCCTTTTCTAAAACCAGCTTGAACATCAGGAAGTTCACGGTTCACATATTGCTGAAGCCTGGCTTGGAGAATTTTAACCATTACTTTACTAGCGTGTGAGATGAGTGCAATTATGCAGTAGTTTGAGCATGATTCTAAACAAACCAAGATAATGGTGACCTCCTTCAAAAGGTCCCATGCATGCACATGCCACAACCAGAGACTCCTGGACACTCACGGGTAAGTCTGGGTCAGTCTCTTGTGGGGTCATTGCTCCTTTCTCCTGGGTCCTGGTGCACACAAGATTTTATTTGTGCCCTCCAGAGTCTATTTTCCCAGTACTGTGTAAGTTCTGGTGGCTCTATTTTGGGATAAAGCATAACCTCTTCCAAGAGGACTTATGCCATACCCAGGTCTGCTGCACCCAGAGCCCCTGCCTTGCAGCAGGTCACTGCTGACCCACACCTTCACAGGAGATACTCAAACACGGTTCTAGCTCAGTCTCTGTGGGGTCTCCAGGTCCTGGTGCTCACCAGATTTGTGCCCTCTGAGTGTCTCTGGCAGGTATTTGGTTTGATTCTAAACATGATTTCACTCCTCCTACCATCTTGCTGGGCTTCTTTACCCTTGGATGTCGGGTACCTTTTTTTGGTGGGATCCAACGTTCTCCTGTTGATGGCTGTTCAGCAGTGAATTGTAATTTTGGAGTTCTTGCAGAAAATGAGAGCACATCCTTCTACTTTGCCAGTTACATTTAGAAATTATAGAGTAAACATAACTTTTAGATGTACTGAAAAGCCAAAAAGAATCATGTGATTCACTTTTTTGTGATAGTCACTTAATTGCAGGGGTCTGGAGCTGAACCCTCTGTATCTCCAAGGTATGCCTCTATTTTACTTACATATAATGAAGCAAAAAGATCTTCAAGATAAATAAAATGATGTTAATGATGTTATAAGTTTCTCCCTTAACTGAAAAGCTCATAAATGAGGTATGGAATAAAAGAAAGCTCCAACTGTTTCTAAAGCTTTATAGAGCAGTGACTATTTCCCTTGGCTGACTCTGAAAATCACAGACATTTGTTGAAATCACGGATGACCATCGTATACCCCAGAACAACTAAATAAAAATCTCTGGATATGTAGTCAAAGTTCTCCAGGTAATTCTAATGTTCAGCCAGATTGAAAAAGCAGTACATCCAAGGAAAAGGAATGGAGTGGATTTATTTTGCTAGTCTAGACATCATTTGTATAAATGTAATGTGTTTAGAAACAAATTATGAAAGAACTTAAGTAATCAGTCAAGAAAATGAAGTTAAATGAAGTTTACTTGTTAGTGATATATGTCCTATATTTTGGAATTTCTAAATTAATTATATAAAAATGCAAACAAGTTATGTTCTCAAAAAAGGCAAAGGCAGAATTCAACATTAATATATGTATTTGTGTAGGTCTATATATGTTTGTGAGTATATGAATCCATATATATAGGCTGTACATTGTCACCCTGCTTATTTAACTTATATGCAGAGTACATCATGAGAAACGCTGGGCTGAAAGAAGCACAAGCTGGAATCAAGATTGCCGGGAGAAATATCAATAACCTCAGATATGCAGATGGCACCACCCTCATGGCAGAAAGTAAAGAGGAACTAAAAAGCCTCTTGATGAAGGTGAAAGAAGAGAGTGAAAAAGTTAGCTTAAAACTCAACATTCAGAAGTGAAGATCATGGCATCTGGTCCCATCACTTCATGGGAAATAGATGGGGAAACAGTGGAAACAGCGTCAGACTTTATTTTTTTGGGCTCCAAAATCACTGTGGATGGTGACTGCAGCCATAAAATGAAAAGATGCTTACTCCTTGGAAGGAAAGTTATGACCAACCTAGATAGCATATTCAAAAGCAGAGATATTACTTTGCCAACAAAGGTCCATCTAGTCAAGGCTATGGTTTTTCCAGTGGTTATGTATGGATGTGAGAGTTGGACTGTGAAGAAAGCTGAGAGCTGGCATACAGATGGCTAACAAACACATGAAAAGATGCTCAACATCACTCATTATCAGAGAAATGCAAATCAAAACCACTATGAGGTACCATTTCACACCAGTCAGAATGGCTGCCATCCAAAAGTCTACAAATAATAAATGCTGGAGAGGGTGTGGAGAAAAGGGAACCCTCTTACACTGTTGGTGGGAATGCAACCTAGTAAAGCCACTATGGAGAACAGTGTGGAGATTCCTTAAAAAACTGGAAATAGAACTGCCTTATGATCCAGCAATCCCACTGCTAGGCATACACACTGAGGAAACCAGAAGGGAAAGAGACACGTGTACCCCAATGTTCATCGCAGCACTGTTTATAATAGCCAGGACATGGAAGCAACCTAGATGTCCATCAGCAGATGAATGGATAAGAAAGCAGTGGTGCATATACACAATGGAGTATTACTCAGCCATTAAAAAGAATACATTTGAATCAGTTCTAATGAGGTGGATGAAACTGGAGCCTATTATACAGAGTGAAGTAAGCCAGAAGGAAAAACATAAATACAGTATACTAACGCATATATATGGAATTTAGAAAGATGGTAACAATAACTCTGTATACGAGACAGCAAAAGAGACACTGATGTGTAGAACAGTCTTATGGACTCTGTGGGAGAGGGAGAGGGTGGGAAGATTTGGGAGAATGGCATTGAAACATGTAAAATATCATGTAGGAAACGAGTTGCCAGTCCAGGTTCGATGCACGATGCTGGATGCTTGGGGCTGGTGCACTGGACGGCCCAGAGGGATGGTATGGGGAGGGAGGAGGGAGGACGGTTCAGGATGGGGAACACATGTATACCTGTGGTGGATTCATTTTGATATTTGGCAAAACTAATACAATTATGTAAAGTTTAAAAATAAAATAAAATTAGAAGAAAAAAAAAAGAAAGCTGAGCATAGAAGAATTGACACTTTTGAACTGTGGTGTTGGAGAAGACTCTTGAGAGTCCCTTGGACTGCAAGGAGATCAAACCAGTCCGTACTAAAGGAGATCAGCCCTGGGTGTTCATTGGAAGGACTGATGCTAAAGCTGGAACTTCAATACTTTGGCCACTTCAGGCGAAGAGTTGACTCACTGGAAAAGACACTGATGCTGGGAGGGCTTGGGGGCAAGAGGAGAAGGGGATGACAGAGGAGGAGATGGCTGGATGGCATCACTGACTCAATGGACATGAGTTTGAGTGAACTCCGGGAGTTGGTGATGGACAGGGAGGCCTAGCGTGCTGGGATTCATGGGGTTGCAAACAGTCGAACACGACTGAGTGACTGAACTGTACTGAACTGACTGAAATGAATCCGTATCTAGATATTGATATATCAATCCATATATATGGAATACACATATGTATGGGATATATGTAAACAAATAATGAGATATAGAAA
Organism: Bos javanicus; assembly: GCF_032452875.1. Classification (NCBI taxonomy): domain Eukaryota; kingdom Metazoa; phylum Chordata; class Mammalia; order Artiodactyla; family Bovidae; genus Bos; species Bos javanicus. Next base: position 24,779,514 of record NC_083884.1, on the reverse strand, counting down.
AAATATATATGAAATATTTTTTAAATAAACTATAACATTGGTGTTTATTTCTACATTGTTTCTTTCTACAATTATACGTGGAAGGTTTGTAATAATAACCCTTGGAAGCTGATCTGCATATTCAGCATTCCTCTAATCTGGGACATTCAGTCAGGTCCACGCCAATATTTAGGTCTTTAAAGTTCCACTGTAAAATTGAAAATTTGGATCATGATTTCTAATACAACATAATATATTCTTTACCACAATTATATCACTCAAAATAAAATTTTCCTATAATACTTTTTGTAGTGATGGGCAATGTATTTGGATAGGGATGCCCAAATACCAAAACTGGGTAGTTTAAAACACAGAAACTCATTTTCTCAAAGTTTTATAGCCTAGAAATTCAAGGTCAAGGTGTATTCAGATTTGGATTCCTATGAGGTTTCTCTCCTTAGTTTGCAGAAAGCCACTTTCTTGCTGTGTCCTCATGGGGCTGTCCCTCTGTCTTTGGTTATGTGTTCTAGTCTCCTTTTATAAGTACACCAGACAAACTGGAAAATTAAACTCTTTGCCAGTGACCTCAGTTTTAACTTATTCTTTAAAAATTCCCAGTCTAAATACAGACTAAATACAGTAGTTCCACATATTGAGGAACTAAAGCTTAGGATACAATATACAATATATGAATTCTGAGAAGACACAATTCAGTCAATAAGAGACAGATTTAAAAAATTATCAAATAGATAACCAGAAAGGCCAGTGGCGGGGTGGGGATGGAATCAGGATAAACAAAGTACTTGATATATAAGTCAGACAACACTTGCTCAATATTTCTTAAAATAATTTCATAAGTAAAGTGAAGATGTGGAAGGTCCCAGATCAGTTCAGAGACCAATGAACAAACAATTCAGCTGTAGAGAAGAGTAAGTATAGAGAAATAATGAAACATATACCTTAAAACGGAGAAGGCAATGGCACCCCACTCCAGTACTCTTGCCTGGAAAATCCCATGGATGGAGGAGCCTGGTAGGCTGCAGTCCATGGGGTCGCTAAGAGTCGGACACGACTGAGTGAATTCACTTTCACTTTTCACGTTCATGCATTGGAGAAGGAAATGGAAACCCACTCCAGTGTTCTTGCCTGGAGAATCCCAGGGAAGGGGGAGCCTGGTGGGCTGCCATCTACGGGGTCACACAGAGTCGGACACGACTGAAGTGACTTAGCAGCATACCTTAAAGGGATGATTGAAATAAAATAATGGCACTTAGGGATACTACCAATAGGGGGGTTATTTTGTACAAATAATTGTAGACTACACGGAGAAAGCAATGGCAACCCACTCCAGTACTCTTGCCTGGTAAATCCCATGGATGGAGGAGCCTGGAGGGCTGCAGTCCATGGGGTCGCTAAGAGTCGGACACGACTGAGTGAATTCACTTTCACTTTTCACGTTCATGCATTGGAGAAGGAAATGGCAACCCACTCCAGTGTTCTTGCCTGGAGAATCTCAGGGAAGGGGGAGCCTGGTCTGTTGCCATCTATGGGGTCGCACAGAGTACTTAACAGCAGCAGCAGCAGCAGTAACAGCAGCAGCATGACATGTCATGGGGTTCTAGATGTGATACCCCAAAATATGGCACCTTGGTATATTGAATACATTAAGTTGAAGGAGTCTGAGAAAATGGCAGAAGCAGAAATATCACTTTGACCTCCTCCCGCCTTACGTTTCTTCCCAGAAAACAGCAGATGAAACCTCTCAGATGAAAGAAAATATATCCTCTGGAGGGGAGGAGGCAGAGAAAGGGAATTTAGGACCAAGACAGCTATATAAACAAACAGCTAAACTAACCCATACCTTCCTAATTGGTATTTCACTGTTTATTTTCAATAGCCCAAATTCCTTTGTCTTGTCAATAATTCACATATTTATATTTATTTTTGTGTAAAAGGTATATAAGCTCCATTTCTGGTCACTACTTAGAGCCTCATATCTTTGTGAGAGTCCCATACATAAATCAGTTTTACAATTTAACTTTAAATGTGTGATTTACAGTGGGGATGCAGCTTGGCCAACCCCCTGGAGGGTAGAGAAAAATTTATTTTTCCTCCTCTACCCATGTCTTGCAAGCATTAGAAAGAGAACTACTGGAGATTTCAGAATAAGAGGATGGTATGCTCAATTTAGAGGAGATTTTATATAAACCTTGTTAGCTCTGTGCATAAGTAGAGATCAATTGTTGCCATAAACTAATAAGAACCTTAATAATGCATAATTTTCACTTAAAATCTTAGTATCATAAAACTAACTTAGGAAATAATTTTTATATTCACTTACTTTATCTAAAACAGGAATCCCTGTTTAAATAAAAGGTAGAATGGCTCCACTATTTTCAAAAATTGCATTGTATAAGACCATCACTATGATTTTTTGTTGGTTTTATTTTTAGATACACTCATTATGCTTTAAGAAAATAGTTCCTTAACAAGTGAGCTGAATCATCTTTCTTATTTTTTTTAAATAGGTTAATCCTAATTCTACTATTTCCATGACTTTAATGATATGTTCCTATATTAAGGCAAGTAGTAGTATAATTAATTTAATAAACAAAAAGGGATATGGAGGGGGTTGAAGAAAGTGGAATCAATTTTTTTAGATGCTCACTTTAAAGTTTGGGGGGCTCTCATCTTTGGGGGTCATATCCCCTTGAGGTATCTCCCTAAACCCTGTTGGTTAATTCGTAGGTACCTGTTTGGTTACTGTACATCTGTAACCTCACACCAAAGACATTACACTCATTCCAAATTCCTGGTTCTCAAGTATCTGAAAAGATGATCATTTATCCTTTAATTATTCTCTTCTCAGTTCAAGTTTCTTTGATTCTTCCAACCATTTATCTCATATAAGCATTTCCAGACATCTTCAAACCTCAGTCGTTTAGAACATTTATTAGATGATTTCTAACCTGTCAGTATCTACAGCAAATGCAGGTTTCTTTTCTGCCTTACTGCACAGAAGAAAACACGGAGAGGTAAATGCAAATTGGATTCAGTCATGACCAAGTACACATTATCAGTGTGCTCATGTCTTAATAAAGTTGAGAAATCAATTCAATTTTTAGCTTTTCTCTGAGAAGGTTGCCCAACATGATGCAAAATGATGAATGTTGACCTCTTAAAATCACTAAGGTATAACATGTAACAAAAAATTATTAATACAGCCATGTGATTAAGTAGGTCTCTATCAATGAATCACAGTGAAGGGTTTACTCTAGACTTTACCAGCAGGAGTGAAAAATGAAGTCATTAATGAAAACCAAATGCAAATATCATCAGATTCTGGAACATTTCTCCTTATACATTAAAAAAGACATTTCCAATTTACAGAGATGCACACACTTTAATTTTATAATGCATCTGTATGACAAGTAAAGCTTTTATTTTTCTTAAAAAGAGTCCAGTTTTTGAAACCCTGAAATTATTTTTTTAAGCATTTGAAACATATATGTCCATTTTGTAAAGCAAGTGAAAATATCCTAAAATGAAATTTTAAAGTAAGAGGTATACTAATATGAAAATTTACAGTTATGTTTTTCTCTATATGTAATTGATTAATTGTAACAGGTCAACAATTATTCTAGATTCCAAGTATGCCTCCTTTTTGTCAGATGCTAATACTTTTAAATTGAAAAGATTTGGATATTAAAAATTGAATATTATCTGCAGACAAATAATAAAGAAATGGGGTGAAATGATAAGAACAAGTGAAAAATCTGGGCAGAGGTTATATGGATATTATTTGTATTATTTTTGGAACTTTTCTTTAAGATTGACATTAAAAATTAAAAATGTGCAAAAAAATAAAAATTGAATTTATACTCTTAAGATATTTAAATAACTATGTCTCACACACACACACACACACACACACACACACGCACACAATCTTGAAAACCAAATAGGATAAGTGAGTTGTTTTCTTCTAAAATATGATTCAACTTCATCACTAGTAAAGTGTAGAGAAATGACAATATTGAATATTTGTCTAGTGGGTAAAAGTACGTAAAGAGTTAGAACCAGAATGGTAGGCTATGGAAAGTCTTTAGTCAACTTTACTCCATAATAAATGATGAATCATAAGAAACTACTGAGAAGAGAAATTATGTGGCTGACATTTTGAGAGTTAACTGTGAATAACAACAACAACAAAAATGGTATTTTTGTAGGTTTCAGACCCAGGAAGACTTGTCAAGAGAGAGTTGTAATTATCCAGAAGAAAAATTTATTGTCCTTTATAATTCCCTGGTTATAAATTTTTCTAATAGTGATTAGATTCTTCTCCAAAATCATGTTATTCCTATCCTGTTGTTTTTTAAGGTACATTTCTTAAATAACACAGTGTCCCTACTGTGAAATGATTAATAGTGACTCATATGCCATGCTATGCTAAGTCACTTCAGTCATGTCCGACTCTGTGTGACCCCATAGACAGCAGCCCACCAGGCTCCCCCATCCCTGGGATTCTCCAGGCAAGAACACTGAAGTGGGTTGCCATTTCCCTCTCCAATGTATGAAAGTGAAAAGTGAAAGTGAAGTTGCTCAGTCGTGTCTGACTCTTAGAGACCCCATGGATTGCAGCCTAACAAGCTCCTCCGTCCATGGGATTTTCCAAGCAAGAGTACTGGAGTGGGGTGCCATTGCCTTCTCCGAAGAGTGACTCATGCCCAGTATCAAAATCTTTACTAAAAGCTATGATTGGTCAAGCCTTGCAATTTCTATTTAAATTTAATTCTCTTTAAAAAATCAGGATGTTCTGATATAATTCCTACTCACACACTCTCACTGTGATGGGCACTGTATTTGTCTGACCGCCTGATAATTGAATATTTGTATAGAATTATTCTAATGAATGAAATTCAATTTAATTTTTTTAACTTTTTTATTTTTGTCTTTTTTCTTTTCCTTTTTTTAAAATTTAATTTTAAAAAGAAAAAAATGAAGAAAATCAGTTCATTAATCCAGATAGAAAAGAAAGAAAAAGAAAGAAAAATAGAGTACTCTATACTAGAAACGGGGGCTTCCCTGGTAGCTCAGTTGGTAAAGAATTCACCTTCAATGCAGGAAACCTCGGTTTAATTCCTGGGTCAGGAAGATCTGCTGGAGAAGGAATAGGCTACCCACTCCAGTATTCTTGGGTTTCCCTGGTGGCTCAGTTGGTAAAGAATCCACCTGCAGTGTGGGAGACCTGGGTTTGATCTCTGAGTTGGGAAAATCCTGGAAAAGTGAATGGCTACCCACTCCAGTATTCTGGCTTGGAGAATTCCATGGACTGTATAGTCTATGGGGTCCCAAAGAGTTGGACACAACTGAACAACTGTTACTTCACACTTCATACCAGAAACAATAAAAGGAAATGTAACAGATCATAAGGATAAAAATATAATCATTGATTTTATTTAATTTAACAATTAGGGAGTAGAACTAGAAAATAGATAATTTATAAAATTCTAATAGCTGCTATAATCAAAAGCAAGCATAGGAAAGGCATTTAAGAATAAGGATTGAGAAAGTAACAAATCAAGGATTATTTCTGAGGGAGATTACATATGATATATATGTGCTCAGATCATTCAGTCATGTCTAACTCTTTGTGAGTCTATGGACTGTAGCCCACCAGTCTCCTCTGTCCATGGGATTTTCCTGGCAAGAATACTGGAATGGATTGCCATTACTTCCTCTAGGGGATCTTTCCGACCCTAGGATTGAGGCTGCATCTCCTGCACTGAAGATTCTTTACCGCTCAAAAAAAAAAAAAAAAAAAAAGATTCTTTACCGCTCAGCCAAGGGGAAAGCCTAACATAGATGATGAGAGTTTTGCAACTAAAGACATTTATGTGACTTTTTTTTTTCTATCTAATTCTTTATAATAGTGAAAAATGCAGACTTTCTTTGGAGGTTTGGGGAGAAAATTGCCTCCTTTTCCTTACACTATCATCATGGGTTTTCTCAATTCCATAGTCTTCGAGTACCAAATAAATTAGCAACAGACAGGGTTAGAAATAGTGATTGTGTATGAAGCTATGGAATGTTGCTCTGCATTCTTAAAATTCTGTTTGTGAAAAAGTATATTGTTGCTACTTTGTTACTTGAACCAGTTGCTTCAGAACTAAACTTTTGCTTTCATTTAAACATAAATCTGAGTGATTTTTTTAAAGTTTTTATTCAGAAGAACAAGGGAAGAATGTAATCTAAGACTCTATGTGGGTTTAATCAGTTTCTATGTTAAAAAATAAAATGAAGTATCATTTATATTTTAAAATATTTTATTAGTCCCAATAAATTACAAGGCCTTCATTTTTTAAGTTTGGTTTTGTAGTGAGTTCAAGGGATTTGGGGGCTGATCAAGGTAAAAGGTAAGGCAAGAGGTGGGAAGAACGCATAAAGAGCTATATTTTTGGTGGTACTCTGATAGGCTCCATGAGAAAGGAAATCCATGGCAGCCTGTGGGCTTCCAGAGGGAACAGTTTGGACCACCAACAGGAAGGGGAAAAAAAATGTCAGGGGAACTCTGTGGGGGCAGGAATGCAGATTCACAGAGGGATCTTATGGTGTCCTGAGGATGGTTGCTTAACAGCACAAGGAAACCAGGGAAAGTGTCTGAGTTACAGAACTCTGTAGGGCAACAGTGGCATTGGGTCTTCTAAGGTCCCAAGGTTCATCTTATCTATGGCTAGCAGATCTTGGGTGTAGTTAGTGGAGTATGCAAAGCAGGAAGGCTTTAAATGTCTAAACACTGGCTTACTTCAGCTATATTTAAAGCAACAGGATGTGTAAAACTCTGAGTTTGGGTGTTGAGCTAATGGTCCCAGACTGTCTTGAAAAAAATGAACAATATAAGACCAATATACAGTTTCCATCTTTAACCCATTTATATAACAGGTATATATAGAACACTAGCAGTGATTTAGCATTACTTTTTTCATGCCTAATAGAGGAGCTTAGTTTATTAAACTAAGTAGAGAAATTACCTAAAAGGGAAACATCATTCTTGACAGTAATATATTCATTTTGTGACTTAAATTTTTTGAAACCATCATACATTGCAAGAATTGTCCTCTTTATTGAGCTATTGCAGTCTTACAAGTTAACTTTTTTCTTTTTATTTCCTTTTTATCTCACACAGTTGAAAAGATCTGCCTACAGTAAATACAAAATACATAAACATATATGGATGATTTATTAAATGATTTTGGGAAGATCATTTTGCCATTATTTCTTCATATGTAGAATAAAGTGGGTAGATACATGGTCTCTAAGGATCTTTCCAAAGTTAGGTACTATGATTAATATTTTAATATTTTCTTCACTGATATAAGAACCTTGTTACATTTACCATATTAATTTGTTTAATAAATATCTTAATTCATAGGTAATAAAGTATTAATTCTCAATTTGGCTCAAGCTGCTTTAATCAAAGGAAATAACAGAAACATTTCTATAAATGCCAGGTAAAAGCTGGATGAACATTGTACACTAAAGTGTGGACACTGCTACTATTTGAAAAAGGATACAGAGACAAAATTACTAGTTTTACTTAGCACCTTCTTCTTGTCAAGCATTTTTCTATATTATCATCTTAACAACAACCTTCTTTAGAAGATTGTACCTACCTAAATTCTGGGATTAGGAAGCAAAATCTAACTAATCAATTTACTCAAGGGTTTTTAGGTTATAAATGGCATGGTCTGGATTCAAGTATTTCTTCTTTTTTGATACATTATTATGGATTCTTAATTCGAGATATTCAATTAATAGGATTTTCTACTTCTTCCTAAAGTTGAAATAGTCTTAACATTAAATGTTAAGTGGTTTCTGTTTAAATATAGCCTTTGTGTGTGCACTCTGCATGTCTGACTCTTTGCAACCCCATGGACTGTAGCCCATAAGGATCCTTTGTTCATGGAATTCTCCAGGCAAGAATTTTGGAGTGGGTTGCCATTTCCTCCTCTAAGGAATCTTCCTGACCCAGATATCAAAGCAGGTCTCTTGTGTTTCCTGCATTGGCAGGTGAATTCTTTACCACTGTGCCACCTGGGAAGCCCAAATAAAGCCTCGAATGCTTTCTAAATTCTCTATAAACCCAAAACACATATATAATATTATTCAATCAATTTTTCAAGCCACACATTATAATAGAAGAAATGTGATTTAGGGATTTATTACATTAAAGCTTTAGCAAAGAGACTATATTAGAAATTTCAAAAAATAAAGAATATTTTCAAATATACTCCAGATTACTCAAGTCCATTAAAAAAGCAAAGAATAATTAATTTATATTAAATAGGAATATAGGCAAATGATGTTATCCCTGTCCATATTTTTTATATCTCTTAAATTTAAAACACCAGAAAAAACATGCATATACACATGCAGATCAACATAAATGTATATAGACCTAGTCTCATGACTGATATCACTTTCAGTTCAATTCAGTCACTCAGTCATGTCTGACTCTTTGAGACCCCATGGACTGCAGCACAGCAGGCTTCCCTGTCCATCACCAACTCCCGGAGCTTGCTCGAACTCATGTCCATCGAGTCAGGGATGCCATCCAACCATCTCATCCTCGGTCATCCCCTTCTCCTCCCACCTTCAATTTTTCCCACCATCAGAGTCTTTTCTTCACATCAGGTGGGCAAAGTATTGGAGTTTCAGCTTCAGCAGCAGTCCTTCCAATGAATATTCAGGACTGATTTCCTTTAGGACTGACTGGCTTAATCTCCTTTCAGTCCAAGAGGCTCTCAAGTCTTTTCCAACACACAGTTCAAAAGCATCAATTCTTCAGTGCTCAGCTTTCTTTATAGTCTAACACACATCCATACATGACAATTGGAAAAACCATAACTTTGACTAGATGGACCTTTGTTGGCAAAGTGATGTCTCTGCTTTTTAATGTGTTGTCTAGGTTGGTCATAGCTTTTCTTCCAAGGAGCAAGCATTTATTAATTTCATGGTTGTAGTCACCATCTGCAGTGATTTTGCAGCCCCCAAAAATAAAGTCTCTCACTGTTTTCATTGTTTCCCCATCTATTTGCCATGAAGTGATGGGACTGGATACCATGATCTTAGTTTTCTGAATGTTGAGCTTTAAGCCATTTTTTTCACTCTCCTCTTTCACTTCATCAAGAGGCTTTTTAGTTCTCCTTCACTTTCTGCCATTAGTGTGGTGTCATCTGCATATCTGAGGTTATTGATATTTCTCCCAGCAATCTTGATTCCAGCTGTGCTTCTTCCAGTCCAGCGTTTCTCATGACGTACTCTGCATATAAGTTAAAAAAGCAAGGTGACAATATATAGCCTTGACGTACTCCTTTTCCTCTTTGGAACCAGTCTGTTGTTCCATGTCCAGTTCTAACTGTTGCTTCCTGACCTCCACACAGGTTTTTCAAGAGGCAGGTCAGGTGGTCTGGTATTCCCATCTCTTTCAGAGTTTTCCATAGTTTATTGTGATCCACACAGTCAAAGGCTTTGGCATAGTCAATAAAGCAGAAATACATGTTTTCCTGGAATTGTCTTGCTTTTTCAGTGATCCAGCAGATGTTGGCAATTTGATCTCTGGTTCCTCTGCATTTTTGAAAACCAGCTTGAACATCTGGAAGTTCACAGTTCACATATTGCTGAAAACTGAAATTTATATTTTATAAAATTTTCATGTTTCATGAAATAATATTCTCCCTTTCACTTTTTTTAACCACTTACATTTGTGAAAATATCTTCAGTTCAGTTGCTCAGTCATGTCAATTCTTTGCAACCCTATGGACTGCAGCACACCAGGCTTCCCTGTCCATCACCAACTCCCAGAGCTTGCTCAAACTTATTTCCATTGAAATAAGTTTTTTAAAAGCAGAGACATTACTTTGCCAACAAAGGTCCGTCTAGTCAAGGCTATGGTTTTTCCAGTGGTCATGTATGGATGTGAGAGTTGGACTGTGAAGAAAGCTGAGCACCTAAGAGTTGATGCTTTTGGACTGTGGTGTTGGAGGGGACTCTTGGGGGTCCCTTGGACTGCAGGGAGATCCAACCAGTCCATTCTAAGGGGGAGCAGCCCTGGGTGTTCTTTGGAAGGAATGATGATAGGGCTGAAACTCCAGTACTTTGGCCACCTCATGCGAAGAGTTGACTCATTGGAAGGGACTCTGATGCTGCGGGGGACTCGGGGCAGGAGGAGAGGGGGATAACAGAGGATGGGATGGCTGGATGGCATCGCCGACTCGATGGACATGGGTTTGGGTGGACTCCGGGAGTTGGTGATGGACGGGGAGGCCTTGCGTGCTGCGATTCATGGGGTCACAAAGAGTCGGACACGACTGAGCAACTGAACTGAACTGATACTACTTTGATACTTCTGCCTTCTTTGCCTGAAAAATAAAAAATTTGTAATAGTTCAATTTATTAAAAAAAAATTCTCCTTTAAAGAACTTTCAGTAGAAAAAAAAGTTGTAGATGGATAAACAAAGGAATGCCTTTGAGAATTTTACTTTTCACTTCAGTTCAATCACTCAGTCGTGTCCGACTCTGCGACCCCATGGACCACAGCGTGCCAGGCCTCCCTGTCCATCACCAGCTCCGGGAGTCTACCCAAACCCATGTCCATCGGGTCGGTGATGCCGTCCGACCATCTCGTCCTCTGTCGTCCCCTTCTCCTCCTGCCCTCAATCTTTCCCAGCATCGGGGTCTTTTCGGATGAGTCAAATCTGTGCGTCGGTTGGCCGGGGTATTCGAGTTTCAGCTTCAACATCAGTCCTTCCGATGAGCGCCCAGGACTGATCTCCTTTAGGATGGACTGGTTGAATACAGTATACTAACGCATATATATGGAATTTAGAAAGATGGTAACAATAACCCTGTGTACGAGACAGCAAAAGAGACACGGATGTATAGAACAGTCTTTTGGACTCTGTGGGAGAGGGAGAGGGTGGGATGATTTGGGAGAATGGCATTGAAACATGTATAATATCATATATGAAACGAGTCACCAGTCCAGGTTCGATGCACAATACTGGATGCTTGGGGCTGGTGCACTGGGATGACCCAGAGGGATGGTATGAGGAGGGAGGTAGGAGGAGGGTTCAGGATGGGGAGCACATATATACCTGTGGCGGATTCATTTTGATATATGGCAAAATCAATACAATATTGTAAAGTTAAAAAAAAAAAAAAAAATGGGTGGGCTGGTTGGATCTCCTTGCAGTCCAGGGGACTCTCGGGAGTCTTCTCCAACACCACAGTTCAAAGGCATTGATTCTTCGGCGCTCAGCTTTCTTTATACCAACTTAAAATTTTGTGGCCATGGAAATATAAAATTCTGTAGGTCAAAAAAAAAAAAAAAAAAAAAAGGAAAAATCTTAGCCAGAAGTATATATTGAAAATAGGCAGTCAGGAAGATTTGACCTGTGGGTCATAGGTATTCCCTTTTTTATCAGGGAACGTCATTTTCAGTCACTTCAATATCCACAAGCAAAAATACCTATAATTCTCCTTGGGTGATTTTCAATTATGAAACACAACTATTGACATGATACTTATAGTCACAGCCACTGCTTGAAAACTGAGATTTAATAAAACTAGATTATTTTAAATGAAAACACAGAATTATAAACACCTGACATCAGAAAGCAATCATGTGTGCAAATACATCAATGCAATCTTGGTGGTCAAAAACTGGAATGTATAATATCATTAATTTAATTCAATCCAAAATGTAAATTTATCTTCCAACCTACAAAATTATTTTTACAAAAGGTCTAGCATTAACTGCACTAGTCTTAGCAATGCTGGCATTGCACCACTTTAGGAATGAAAAAGGGAAAATCCACAAATGACTCCTATAAACATATCTAGTAATTCCTTTCAAGAAACAAACTGAGGCATTAAGTAAATCTGCCCTTTTCTCTTGTGGGATCTTGATTATGAATGGCTTGGGATTTTAATCCTGCTTCCTATGTATGACTTTTGATGTTCATAGACTCTTGTTTTCTGAGGGAAAAAAATCAAAGATATGAAATTCAGAGAAAAAAATAAGAAATGACAAATGAATCTAGGGAATGTAATATACAAATAACAGGAGGAGAATACGAAGTGAATGAAAGTCAGAGAATAATTATTCCATTAAAAGGAAAATAACATTCCTAAAATGAATAATGATCTGAATATGTATGTGATGTCATTTTGCTGGGTGAAATTGATGACAAAATGGCACAAATTTTGAGAAATTAAAAAACGAAAAGACTATCATTAAGACTCCCACTCAGAAAAACAAGCAACTTAATAAGTTAGATTTCTCTTCACCAACACTAGAACTGAAAGACAGCAAATAATATTTATAGCAAGTGAAATATAAAGGCTGCTCCTACATACATCAATAAATGTCATTCATTAGACAAAGTGAAAGAAGTTGATTTTTTTATACACAGAAAATATCACTCACTCGACTATCTGAAGAAAATACTGAAAAGGGATCTAATAAACCAATAAAAGAAGCAGAAATAGAACCTCAAAAAAGGGGGAAATGCAGAGGAAATAAAACAGTGGTGAGCAATAAACTTTGGCATATAAAAAATTAAGTCCAAATTAATAGAGTATGAACTATAAGTCCAGAATAAGTATTCTTGGAAAAGAAAATTCTTGCTACTCTAGAAAGAATAAACGCTTTTAACTAAATGATATTATAATTAAAGAAAATGTAGGAAACTTTGAAAGGGTAAAGTTTGTTTTTGTTCTAAAGATTCCTTATAACTTTAATAAGGAAAGGCAGTAGGGAACATAGTATTCTAGTATTCATACCTAGTATAAATGAATAAATAAATATTTATTTATATTATATATATATACTATATATACAATTTATATTATATGCACATATAGTATAGATATATGCAAGGAAAGAGAAATAAAGTATCCATTAATGAAATGGAAAAGCATAATTAATCTCATAAATTAATAAGATAAAGAAAGTCAATGTAAAGTAACTTGATCAAAACATAAAATAAGGGTAAGAAGAAAAAACTAAAATTTAAATAATAAAAACAGAAGAAAACTGTAGGTATCCATGTTTTACTCTACATGTCAATTGATTGATTGATCCCATCCAGACAGATTTCAGCTTTGCTAACTGGAATAAGAAATACAGCCCAGTCAGTGATAAAGAAAAATAGGAAACAAAGTAATGAGTACAATATGCATAATGCAAATATTAGAAAGGTAAACTTTAAGAATACAAGTACAAAACAGAGTAAACAAGAGCCTATTTTAAAAAAATGTACAAAGTCATAAACAATAGAGGCTATTTAAATAAAAATATTTAAAAATATTTTATTTGAGAGATGCCATTTAATTTGAGAGAGAGAAATTTATTGTAAGGAATTATCTTGTACAACTGGATGTTGGGTAAGGAAGAGGATCACCAGGGCTGGCTGGCAAGCTGGAGACCTAGGAAAGAGTTGATGTCCAGTCCTAAGGCAGTCTGGAGTCAGAGTTCTTTCTTCCTTGTGGAACTTAGTCTTTTTTCTTAAAGCCTTCAACTGATTGGTAAAACCTTCTAGAGGTTAATCTATTTTACTCAAAACCTACATATTTAAATGGCAATAACATCAACGTTTACAGCAATATCTAGACTACATTTGACCAAAAACTGGGTACCATGTTAAATTGACACATAAAATTAATCATCACAGTCAAATGTTCAATTGATATTTATAAATGTATATAATGCATATATATGACATATAAGGTTTTCTTTATTTACATCTATATTATTTTGAGTGTGTTAATTACTTTATATATATATTTGTATATATGTATATATATATATTCTGTACTTATATCTTATTAATCTGTTTCTCTTGAAAACACTTAGACATTGGTACAAAGAAAAATCTTAAAAAAAATTTTAAATCAAATACTTTATGATAGAAATCTCCATAGTATTTTAGATAATTCAGAAAAGGTAAACAAAAAATCTTAATAGCTTGGAAACTTAGGAAAAAGGAGAACAAAAAGAAAATCAAATATCGAATTCTTCAGGAAGCAGTGAAAATTGCCAATTCATATGAAATGGCGATACAGCAGACATGTACTTAGAAGAAAATGTAAGAATTAAAATATATTCATTGGTAAAGAAGACAAAAGTAGTTTTACAAGTTATAAAGTTTAGAAAGAAATTCAAAGGTAACTAAGCTAAAAATATAGAAATATAAAAACTAAAAATAAATCGAATGTATAGAAATAAATGTGCAAAATATTCACAGATTGAAAGTCTTGTTTTTGAGAAATACTAGTTAAAGTCTTTGGAGAAGGCAATGGCACCCCACTCCAGTACTCCTGCCTGGAAAATCCCATGGACGGAGGAGCCTGGTAGGCTGCAGTCCATGGGGTCGCTAAGAGTTGGACACGACTGTGTGACTTCACTTTCATTTTTCACTTTCATGCATTAGAGAAGGAAATGGCAACCCACTCCAGTGTTCTTGCCTGGAGAATCACAGGGACGAGTGGGCTGCCGTCTCTGGGGTCACACACAGTCGGACACGACTGAAGCGACTTAGCAGCAACAGCAGTTAAAGTCTGGCTTGCAGTTTTTTCTCATAATAGTTTTGCTTTCTGTTGAAGAGTAACATAGCTTGCTGATCACTTGACTCTTTTTTCACTTTTGTACTCCACATGCTTTTTTTTCTGCTAAGTTTTTTTCTGATTTTAGGACTATAGGGAAATTTAGGCACCCATGTGAAGTTATAACAGCTTATAATTTTGTTGTTGTTGTTGCAAACAGGGATGATTCCATCTAATTACTATTTGGATTAATGTGAACATCAGTGGTTAACCAAAGGGTGCCATGTGACACATGGTTTAAACTCTATGAAATTTTCATAGTAATTCTTTCTATAGGAATTTGGAACTGGAATTCAGAAAAGGATATAAATTGCTGTCAGTACTAACGAAGGTGTGTAAACTGAGTGGCTGTACGCCCTCAGAAGTACTAAAACCCCCGGAAGTAAAGGGAGAAATGGCATAAGGGAGAAAGGAACAGGAAAAAAAAAAAAAACAAATTAAATGGCATTCTAGTTCCTATCTGTTCAGTCTTTACTTGGATTCTATTGGATATTTTAATTCACTTCTTAAAAAGTTGTGTTTTGCTTAAGCAAAGTTGTAATGAATTTCTATAATTTGCAACTTAGAGACCCCGGGTTTAAACCATAGTATCCAGATTGTATTCTGTAATGTATAGACTACATCAGATTTAAGTACTTAGAATATGTAGATAGAGATATGTATTTGTTCTCAGAAAATGCATGTAGGAGTG
This sequence comes from Bos javanicus, assembly GCF_032452875.1. Lineage (NCBI taxonomy): Eukaryota > Metazoa > Chordata > Mammalia > Artiodactyla > Bovidae > Bos > Bos javanicus. The sequence continues at coordinate 24,764,177 of NC_083884.1, read as the reverse complement.
GAATAATAAGAATCAAAAATATTATAATGCAGGATATAGAGGACATATTTTGGAAAATTAAAGAAGAGAAGTAATTCATTCAGTTAAAAGGATTACGAAATACTACTGAGCTGTCACTTAAACAGCGTGTTTGAGCATAAGTGGCATTTAACTAAGTACAAAATATAAGGAGAAAGTCATGCTAGACAGCAGAAACCTGCATAAAGGCCCAGAGGAGTAGGAGAGAAGGTCATTTTCAAGCATCTATAAATAACCAAAAGTGTAGGGAGAAGAGGGAGGCATAATGGAAAAGGAATATAAATAAGACAGGCAACAAATTACACTCAACCTTTTCCTGAGTGTGATGGGAAGCCACAGAAAGATTTAAAGCTCCGGTGAAATGATAAATTTTCAATTTTAGAAGAACACTCTGGAAGAACTTTGGAACGTATAGAGTGGCCAAGAAAGTAAGGGAAGAGATATGTGGAAACTATTCAAAACTTATATTTGAAATAAGGTAAGTAGTTGAGTTAGGCAAAGGAAAATGGTAAAAGTTGGAGAGGAAGGACCCAGGAAATAACTGAGTGGTCTTCCATGAGCACAGGCTGTGGACACAGTCAGAAGCTCTTTCCTCACTTATCACTCAGATAAAAATGTGAATCTCAGTCACACTATGCGAGGACAAATTAGACAGGATATAGAAATCCTTGCAAAATTAATATATATATATATATATATATATATATACACACATATCTTTGGCATTAGTCTTATTATGCTCAGATGTATTATTAGAAACTAAACAACCCTTCCGGTCCCTCCAGTTATAGCTTATGGCTTTTACATATGAAAATGACCATTGTATACTCGTCCTAACTTTCATCTACAGAACATTTTTCGTTCCTACTCTCCATTCCACTTGTCTCATCTCCTTTCTTTTTCCATTGTCTCTTTGTATTTCCTCAACTCCTTTCTTTCTCTTGTTTCACAGAGAGCACTTTTTCAAAATATTAATATAAGTGAGGAATAGGGATTGACATTGAGTTCAAGTATATCATGTATTACGGGCCTGGAACTGGTGAAGAAGAAGAATTGGTCACTGTCCTCACTAAGCTTATAGTCTACCAGGTAAGATTGTCAGTTGAAGAAATGTTAAGGTGTGTGTATGGGGCGGGGCGGGATCTGGGTGTCTGTAGAGAGAGCACGAGTGAAAGGCTTCGAGGTTCTGTGCAGTTACAGAGCAGGAACCTAATATACAGCTAAAAATATCAGTCTTCACAGGAGAAATAATGTTTAGGAGGAGAACTAGCATGCGAAGAAAGGTTATTTGGGTACTGCTGGGCATCGTATGAACAAGAATTGTTCCAGGGTTTCCCTAGTGGCCTGGTGGTTGAGAATCTGCCTTGCAAGACAGGGGATATAGATTTGATCCTGGTTCAGGAAGGTCTCACATGTCTCGGAGCAGCTAAGCTCCTGTGCTACGACTCCCGAGCCTGAGCTCTAGAGCCTGCAAGCCGCAACTACTGAGCCCAGTGCCGCAACTATTGAAGCTCGTGTAACTGGAGAAGCCAGTACAATGAGAATCTCGCCCACCACAACGGAGGTGTAGCTCCTGCTAACCCAACTAGAAAAAACCCACACGCAGCAACAAAGGCCCACCACAGCCAAAAAATAAAATAATAAAAAATAATTAACTCCCTTAAAAAAAAAAGAATGGTTCCAGAATAAGGGAAGGACCTCCTTGAATGCCCTGATGCAGAGGATAACACTGTAACTTTCAGAAATAAGGATATTCAGTTGGCCTGGAAAACAGGTGGTAAAGAGAGAAATGTCAAAGAGTCAATACTATCAAGACTGTCAAGATGAGTATCATGTGACTACATGAAGAATGCTGCCTTAAGAATCATATAGTGATACCAAGATGTACTTTAAAGCAAAACTCCATCTAAGAAAGAACATCTGAATCAGAATATTTCTAAGTATTATCACACCAGGGAATACAGGGGCTGTGAAATTGACTTGAAGATAAAGGAGAAAACTGATGTTTTATAGAATTAAATATTTCTATAAAATCATACCATCCTCTGATTAGATTTTTTTAATATAATGTACCTTTTGGGAAACTGATTAAATGGTTTGAAATTGCTTGCACAGGAAAATAAATATACTTGGAAAACAGACATAATTGTAGCATAATTTAATGCCATAGAAAACCCTAAAATACTATTATCTCCTCATTTGCAGAGGGTCCCCCACTCAGTAATAAAGACAGAAAGAACAATCGATAAGCAGAAGCTGCACCAAGGACTGCAAAGCAGAAAGAAACACATCATCTCTACATGGCATGACCTCCATTATCAGCAGACCTGTCACTCACACCCACTGGGGAAGCTCCTGGTAGCATTCAAAGAAGTTCATGACTAGAGGCCAAGTGGAAGAGTTGCATTACATGTAAGTAAATTGCCTATCAGCCTGCAACAGTAGCAACTTTTCAAGAAACGATGCAAAGGTCAAAAGGAAAGTAATAAAAAGCTCCTGATCAACAATGCTATAAGATATAGACAGTACCTATTTTAAGTTACAATACTTTGATGTTTTTCAAAGACTCAAAAACTATATTAGAAAATTCACAAACTGCTTCTTCCAGAAATAGGCGATTGCAATCACTAAAATCCATTCTAGTGAAAGAGAAAAATATCTGTTGACCAACCAAAATTCAAGATTGTGTGGACCCATCTAAATTATTCATTTATGTATTCATTTTCTTTCATTCATTATATCTGTACTCTTTATGAAACAGCTGTTTTGATTTATTCAAACTACTAGATTATGTCAGTGTTCTATCAGAACAGAATAATACTATGCTACTAATGGTTAAAAGAAAACATAAAATGATGTTAAGACATATGGACTTATTTTAGAATTAGAAGATTCACATTTTCTCCTATGTTTAAATCATCCAGATTTCAATATTATTTTGTATCTTTAATTCATCCAGTAGTTCCTTCATTTGATATAAACTTAACTGACAATTGTACTTTTAATATGAATAAGTACATGCATCTAAAAACAAATCTGTTTTATAATTTCACATTGTTACTGTAATTATATTTCTGAAATCTTTAAGTTGCTGCTATTGTTCTAAGGGGAGTTTTCTTCCCTCTCTCTATTGTCTCTCCTTCCTTTCTAAGGATTCTACTAGATGGGTTTAGACCAGATTATTCCAATATACGCAGGTGGGGCAAAGCAGTTTTCCAACACCTGCTGGGTGTCCTACAATTCAACTCAGTTCTGACACTATCAACCCAGGGGTAGCATCAGATTCCACAGATTAAGGACTCAGCCCTATAAGACTGCCCTCCACGTAGCAGTTGCAAGTTCAGTTGTCACTTGTGCTTTTGACAAAAGGGATTTAAGCCCCAGGTTTTCACAACCTCCTCCTTGAGTTCTATTAACTTGCTGCTGCTGCTAAGTCGCTTCAGTCATGTCCAACTCTGTTGTGACCCCAGAGACAGCAGCCCACCAGGCTCCCCCTTCCCTGAGATTCTCCAGGCAAGAACACTAGAGTGGGTTGCCATTTCCTTCTCCAATGCATGAAAGTGAAAAGTGAAAGTGAAATCGCTCAGTCGTGTCCGACTCTTAGCGACCCCATGGACTGCAGCCTACCAGGCTCCTCCGTCCATGGGATTTTCCAGGCAAGAGTACTGGAGTGGGGTGATTAACTTGCTAGTGTGGCTCAAAACTCAGGAATGCCATTTTCTCACTAGATTACTGGTTTGTATAGGATATTAAAAGATACGAACCTGCAGTCATATGAAGAGATCCATAGGGTGAGTTCCCAAACAAAGGAACTTCTGTCCCTGTGGAATTTTGGCCCAGCATGTTAGCACGTGGAAGCGTTCTGATTGAAAAAACTGAAAGCTCTTCAAACTCTATCCTTTAGGATTTATAAGGAGGCTTTATTACATAGGTACCATTGATTAAATCATTGGATATTGGTGGTCAATTCAACCTCCAGGGGTGGTAATGAAAGCTCTGACCTTTTAATCACAAGTCTGATTCCCCTGGCAACCAGCCATCCTTAGGTGTTTTCCAAGTCACCTGATTAACATATCTCAGGTGCAGTTGAGAGAGATTTTTATGAATATTTAGCCACTTTTGTCACTTTTTTCTCTTAAGAAATTCCAAGGGTTTTAGGGATCTTGTCCCCAAAATAGTGACAAAGACCAAATATAAATCACAGTATCACACCTTTCCTATCTTCTACTTTTCCTTCCTTCAACAATTATGTGTAAAACAATAGGGGCATTTGTATGTGTCAAGCATGACCACAATACTCTCTCATCTAATTTTGTCTTCTGAAAATGTAGTCTTCAGCCATTGGTGGGGATCCTGTGTTCTCCACCACGTGTCTGAGTAGGCAACTGACCTTGGAGGAAAAGACTTGTAACAGAGGGAAAAGATATCTCTGCATTACGTTCAGGAAAATTCCCCTTTGGAAGCACTGAGTTTGCCTACCTTGAAGCAACCACACTCTGCAAAACCTCAAAAGCACCTGAGGAGGGGCTATGGGAAAAACCTCCAATGCCCCATGAAATGAAAAACAACTCACATAAACCCCCACCTTCTTCCAACCCCGAGAGCTCCAGCTGTAGCAGCCATCTGTTTGAAATCTTGTGAATGGTCCCAAGTCAGTAAACCCCAAGACAAGCAGAAACCATGGGAGTAAATGAAATTATTGTTGTTTTAAGCTATCTGAGGTGTTTCATTTTGCAGCAGTAGAGAAGCAGAGGAAACACCAAGTTTATGTTGATGTCTATAGATGCTAAGGTCACAAAATGAGTGCACTCTTCTCTTGTTTTCACAGTCTAGTAGAAAGAAAATATTTAAAATAACAATATGTTGCAAATAGTACAACCACAGAGTTAAATGTATTATGTTTGGGAATTTCAGAGGACTGTTGGGAGGCTATGGGCTCTGAGCATTTCTGAACATTCTTGCCAGGGTACAGCAGGAATACCTGTTCCAGCACCAACACGATGTGTTTGCTGCTTACTGTGTCATGAGTGATAAAGTTCCTGTCTCTATATCAGTGGTGTCATAGTGTCCTGTCTTCTGCCAGTACCCATCAAACAGTGACAGTCAGGCTCGTTAGTTTGTAAGCAGATTAAAGAACAATTTCTCAGTAATCACAGTTGAACTTTTCATATCTTCTGGGACCCATGCAGGATAGCACACTCTATTTTCATGGTTGTATAGGCTATCTATTTGACTAAGGAGGGGGCAATAGCACCCCACTCCAGTACTCTTGCCTGGAAAATCCCATGGATGGAGGAGCCTGGTAGGCTGCAGTCCATGGGGTCTCGAAGAGTAAAACACGACTGAGCAACTTCATTTTCACTTTTCAGTTTCATGCATTGGAGAAGGAAATGGCAACTCACTTCAGTGTTCTTGCCTGGAGAATCCCAGGGACAGAGGAGCCTGGTGGGCTGCCGTCTATGGGGTCGCACAGAGTCGGACGCGACTGAAACGACTTAGCAGCAGCAGCAGCCTTAAAATACAATTCCCTACATGATATTTTTAATGAGACTGAAAAACCATGACTGGAATTAGAAAGAGTCTAGGACAAAACTTAGATTGGCAGATAAAATTTTGACTTTATCTTGTTGAACAAGAGTTTCAAACAAGCGTGAAAAAATCAACTTTCCCTCATTACTGATACTTTCAAATTTTGTTTTATCTGCAGCTTGATTCCATCTGTAGGTGTTAAGAATTCACAGAGGGCTTTCTCTTTGGTCTTTATTTCCTTCATTTCTACCTTCCATTTGAAAAGTGTATTCCCTAGTTTGCATCAACAGACTGACAAGTTTTCAATTAGTAATTGACAATTACCATCTGGTAGCTTAGACAGCAAAGAATACACCTGCAATGTGGAGACCTGGGTCAGGAAGATCCCCCAGAGAAGGAAATGGCAACCCACTCCAGTATTCTTGCTGGAGAATCCCATGGACAGAGGATACTGGTGGGCTACAGTCCAAGGGGTCACACAAAGTCAGATAAGACTGAGAGACGAAGATTTCATTTCATCTGCTTTTTAAAAAATGACTGTCTTTTGTGTGTCATACTATAATTCATCAATTTAGATGTAGACTGGGACAAAATGGTTAAAGTCAGTTCTATACATATACACAAGGAAATATTTCTCAGCCATAAAAAGAAATGCATTTGAGTCAGTTCTGATGAGGTGGATAAACCTAGAACCTATTATTACAGAGCAAAGTGAGTCAGAAAGATAAATATTGTATTCTAAAGCACATAGGGAAATGGTACTGAAGAATTTATTTACAGGGCAGCAATGGAGAAACAGACATAGAAAATAGACTTATGGACTTGGGGAGAGGGGAGGAGAGGGTGAGATGAAAAGAGCAATGTTTCCATGTTGCTCTTTCCATGTTGCTCCATGGAAAGAGCAACATGGAAACTTATATTACCATATGTAAATAGATAGCCAACAGGAATTTGCTGTATGGCTCAGGAAACTCAAACAGGGGCTCTGTATCAACCTAGAGGGGCGAGATGGGAAGGGAGATGGGAGAGAGATTTAAAAAGGAGGGGATATATGTATACCTAGGGCTGATTCATGTTGAGGTTTGACAAAAAACAACAAAATTCTGTAAAGAATTATCCTTCAACAACAAAAAAATTTAAAAAAAAAAACAGAAAACTACTTGTATCTCAAGAATAATATTAAAATAGTGACTTGTTTTACAGCATCTTTTTCTAAAATGTTATAAATTCCTCCCATTGAGGTACTAGATAAAAATGCATCTACCATTATCAATAATGAGTCTTAACATTATTAATCTATGTGAAAGAAGGGCTGAGAGGGGTGAAAGTGTTAGTTGCTCAGTCATGTCTGACTCTTCATGACCCCATGGACTGTAGCCTACTAGCCCCTCTGTCCCTGGAATTCTCCAGCTAAGAATAATGAATTGGGTTGCATTCCCTCATAGCTCAGTTGGTAAAGAATCCACATGCAATGCAGGAGATCCCAGTTCGATTCCTGGGTTGGGAAGATCTGCTGGAGAAGGATAGGCTACCCACTCCAGTATTCTTGGGCTTCCCTTGTGGCTCAGCTGGTAAAGAATCCACCTGCAATGTGGGAGACCTGGGTTTGATCCCTGGGTTGGGAAGATCCCCTGGAGTAGGAAATGGCAACTCACTCCAGTATTCTGGCCTGGAGAATTCCATGGACTGTATAGTCCATGGGGTTGCAAAAAGTTGGACATGACTGAGCGACTTTCACTTTCCTTCTCCAGGGGATCTTCCTGATCCAAGGATCAAACCTGGGTCTCTTGTGTTGCAGGCAGATTATTAACCACTTGAGTCACCAGGAAAATCCTATTATTAATCTATGTGATGACTAATTTTTTTCTTTGAAGTAAATGCTAAGATTTTCAAATATATAGTTACAACAGTTGACATATTTTCATAAATAAATATTGTCACATAATCACATGCAAGATATTGATGTATTCCAAAACAGGAGAACTGAGTCATTTTATAATGCTTTGCTCTGCTTAGTCACTCAGTCATGTTTGACTCTTTGCAACTCCATGGACTGTAGCCCACGAGGCTCCTCTGCCATGGAATTCTCCAGGCAAGAATACTGGAGTGGGTTGCCATGCCCTCCCTACCAGGGGATCTTCCCAACCCAGGGATTGAACCCAGGTTTCCCACATTGCAGGCAGATTCTTTACTGTCTGAGCCATCAGGAAAGCCCAAGAAAGAATACTGGAATGGGTAGCCTATCCATTCATTCTCCAGGGCATCTTTCTAATCCAGGAATTGAACCTGAGTCTCCTGCATTGCAGGCAGATTCTTTACCAGCTGATTCACCAGGGAAGCTCAATTTTATAATACCATAGTGTATTTTACAAATTAAATTTAAGTGACACTGATTACTTTCTCAATATTATACAGCAAATTAAAGACAAATTTTGTTTTATTTTTTATTGAAGTATAGTTGATTTGCAATATTGTGATAGTTTCAGGTATACAGCAAAGTGGTTCAGTTGTATGTATATTGTATACATCTATATTCTTTGCTTATTCTTTTCCATTACAGTTTGTTATTAAGATAGTGAATATAGTTCCCTGTGCTATACAGTAAATCCTTATTGTTTAAGGAAGAATATATTTAAAACATGAGTTTCCTGAATACAAAGTAATATAATTTTAAATGATTTTTTAGTATTAATAGAAAGATATGTTATATTTCCTGCATTCTTTTTAGAGTGGCTTTATATAATTATTCCTGATTATTTCTTTCCCAGCAAAAGAATAACAGCCTTTGGAGTATGGGAAGGAAGGTTACAAGAAGGAAAAGATAATAATGTTTATTTTTAATAGAAGATTTAACAGGTATACAGGATAGGTGATTTACTCAAAATATTACACTAGTTTAATTATATCAAACATTTTTATGTTAAAGTATAATGAAGAAAAGTCATTACAGAACAAATCTTGCATTTATAGATCAGTACTTATATCTTGTAAAAACACCCAGGAAGCATCACCCCAATCAAAATATTAGACATTGCTATATACTAGAAACTACCCATGTGTTCTCTCCCTCCCATTATGCACCCCAAATATATACACTATTCTGATTTATATCACCAGAGATTAGATTTCCTTTTATGTACTTTAAATATCATTTAAAGAATGTCATGGAGTACACTCTTGTGGTTCAATTCTTTCAATATTCATTATATTGGGGAGCTACATTAATCTAGTTTTAAAGAAGTATTATGTAAGTAAGTGTTCATTGTTTGTGCATTTCTCTTGTTATTATATCTTGGAATAGGATTTCTACAACATAGGGTATATGTAAGCTCCAGTATCAATTAATACTGACAAACATTTTTCCAAAGTAGTATCACCAATTGGGGCTTCCAAGGTGACTCAGTGGTAAAGAACCTGCCTGCCAATGCAGGAGAACAGGAAACACAGATTCAATCCGTGGGTCAGGAATATGCCCGGGAGAAGGAAATGACAACCCACTCCAGTATTCCTTCTGAAGAAATCCCATGGAAGAGGAGCCTTGTGGGCTACAGTCCACGAGGTAGCAAAAGAGTAAAACATGACTTAGTGACTGAGTATAAGCATGATCACTAATTATCAGTTTATGTTCAAGCAACATTATGTGCCAGATCCAATTCACCACATCCTTGGTGACACTTACTATTGCTTTTTTCTTTCCTTCCTTTTTTCTTTTCTTCCTTCACCTCTATTTCTTTCTTCTTTCACTTCAGCCATTATAATGAGCTGTGGTGGTATTTCATTATGGCTTTAATTTGAATTTGTCTCCAATATCCATGATTTTTTGTATCTATCTTAATACTATGTTTAAGTTACTGTTAATATTATAAACAGTTAATATTCATTTGGATTTAATAGTTTATTCTTTGTAGTGGTCTTTATTATTTCCTTTTGTAGTGTGTTCATCAGAAATCATTTTATTCATGCCTTACAAAGTAAATGGTTTAATTTAGGGCTACTAGTGAGAAATTTTTGTTGTTGTTGTTGTTTATTTGAAAGAATCTTTTGTATTTTTCAAGGATGCTTTTACAGTGATAGACTTCTATGTTTGCACTTACTTTCTTCCAGAATTTTAAACGTCATTTTATTATTTTCTTTCCTCTATCATTTCTATAGTCAAATCAGTTATCAGTCTAATGTTTGTATCTTTGAAGTCACATGTCTTTTTTATTTCCTTTGGGCTGCTCTGAATGTTTTTCTTTAACATTGCTTTTGAACTGTTTTACAGTTATGTGCTTAGGTGTGATCTCTTTGTATTTATTCTTTTTATAATCTGTAGGGCTTCATGAATCTGGGCATAGATGCATTTCATCATTTTAATTTTGGGGAGATTTTTTTTCAAAATATTTGTCTCCTCTCTCCTTCAAGGACCCCACTTACATTTATTTTGAAGGTTTTTTTTTTTATCAATTCTGATGTTTCAAATTATTTTTTTGCACTTTATTCCAATTATTTTTCTCTGTGTTTTATTCTTTATATTTTCTATAGCCCTACTTCCAACCATTTTATCTCAATAATTTCTAGCATCCTATATGACAATTCTTTATAAACTTCAATTTTTAAATTAATTCCACTTGTGTCATTGGTTTCTTGAAGTTATTCATAATTAATATGTACTCTGTATCATTAGTCAGTCTGTGTCTGATAACTAATACCTGGATCACCTGTGACACTGTTTGTACTATCTGATTTTACTTTTCCCTCAAATTCCTTTTTCCCTCAATTCATACCTTTTGTCATTATTTGTAATTTTTTATTGAATGCTGAACATTTTAATGATGAACTTCAGAAACTGAATCATTTTACCTTTCTCCATAGTAAATTTTTTTTCCATATCTGTATTACAGTAGGAGAAGATCATATTGATCCAGAGACTGAGATCATTCAAAGCTAAGTTTAAAACTGTGTAAATATTGGTCTATTTACAGTTATGATTTTCTTCAAACATAGTTTCTCAAGGGTTTTAATTAAATGCCTGAATTTCTTTCAGGACCTGTTCTCCAGGATAGGCCTTATACTCCTTTTCATATATTTTCCCGAGTTAACGTTTCTTTGTAAAAATATCTTATTTAATTCAGATTGTTGATATACTGTCATTAAACTGCATAGTTCACAGCACTGTAACTCATGCCTGAACAAAGATTATCCAACACACATATTTTCTCCATAAGGTACACCATAGTCATCTCTGACTTAAGAACAGTATACAGTACCTCAGCAATATGCTTGGATATCATTACAAATAGCAAAGTCACAAACAAAACACACACACACACACAAAATATGGCACAAAATAGACCACCAAAAAGACATTTGTTTACAGTACAGTTGAAACAATAATAATTTGTTCTAAGGTGGGTACATGCCTGTGAAGCAACTCAAATGTTTTACCACTCTGCACCTGTCCACATATGTCCATAGAATGCCACAAGTATAGTATGAGAATTGAAAAAAAAATTTATAGTAGACAAATTCAAAACTATGGAATTCATGAGTAATGAAGAAAGGCTGTATACAAATTCCTGTTATATATGTTAGTATTAAAAAGCCACACACTGCCCAGAGAGAAAGAGAATTTATACTGATATCTTTTGACTTATGGAGAAAACCTGACCAAAATGATGTAAATGTTTAATTTAGTTGAAATACAAAATTTCAATTTTCTAGAAAGCTTAAGAGAAAGACATGGAAAAAATATCAGATGTAAGCATACTTGATATTTGACAGTTCTTTAAAAAAAAAAAAAACCTTTCCAGAAGAGGTGTCAGTGGCCTCCAGCTACACTACCAGAAACACACCTGTAACTGACAAATGTTGAGGTTTTTGACTTGTTGCAATGCAGAAGAGAGTGCACAGATGAGAATCATGTAATGTCTCAGTAAGAAAGTATTTAAAAAGAGGTGTATGATTCAACCTTACGTTAGGTGATTTGGGGAGATATTTCAAGGAGGTGATGCTTTGCTCTGGATTTCATGCAGTCAGGGAGCAAAGGGAATTCTATAGTAGCCTATTTTAATAAATTTTATCTAATGTAAGGCTTGTAGTGAAGCTGAGGCTGTAATAAATGCAGAGGCAGCAGTCACTCATCCAAGATAAAGAGATTTTTGGTTATATTTGAAGTTTAGACAATGTTCTTTTGTCTAAATTCAGTAATAGTTATGGAGTGATCTTACTTTGCCTTGATCCAACATATTCACAGAATGGCCTCACATAATCCTGTTATTTTGCAAAATTCACTTATCTGAAGTGAATACCAAGACCTAACTGTCTCCTCACAACACCATCTAACTGATTGTGCTACAATAGCTGCTGAAGGTGAAGGGCTACTTTTGTTTTTCCCAGGGGCACAAAGTATTAAAAACATTTCAAATAACGCATATTGTATCACTTTGGTTTTAATCTAATTTGTGTTGTTGAAAATCATATAAGTCGTTTCTTTTTTGTGCATATAGGAAATGGTAGTATAAAGATGAAAGAACATGACCCATTAACACTAAAGTATTAAAATATATTCCTGAGCATAGAAACGAGGGTTTGAAAGAAATATTGCACAATCATAAAATATCCACAGATAAAGTCGGAATGCATGTTTTCTCTGCAAAAATGGAGAACACTTAATAAAAATAAAACCTTGATAGAAAAATACAGTTTTATATTTAAACCTGGTTACTCGCTCTGGTTTTGTGTGCTTGTTTGCCTACTACATATTTTTCATTTGAAAATTAACAATATCCTCCTCATAAAGGGAAGTGTAAATTGTATTTTTTATTGACATTTATACCCAAAATTATTGGATGTGCATTATTGTTATAAATTGGTGGCCTGACTTAAGTTACTATACATGGCTATTGTATTTTGTGGCTATGGTTGAACAATTTAAGAGGCCATTAGTAGGGATTTCCCTATCATTTTAGTGGTTAAGATTCTGTGCTTCCACTACAGGGGACATAGGTTTGATACCTGGTTAGGGATTCCATATGCCATGCAACAAAAAAAATGAAAAATAAGAGGCCATTATTATATGAAGTAAATAAAAATAAAATCCAAGAATGATGTAGATATATCAGCAACCAAAATGTTTTTATTAAAATTCAAATGTAGATGCCATTTTGAAAATTAGTACATATATACATATAATATCATTGCTAACTTCTACTGCTGCTGCTAAGTCACTTCAGCCGTGTCCGACTCTGTGCGACCCCATAGACGGCAGCCCACTAGGCTCCCCCGTTCCTGGGCTTCTTCAGGCAAGAACACTGGAGTGGGTTGCCATTTCCTTTTCCAATGCATAAAAGTGAAAAGTGAAAGTGAAGTCATTCAGTCGTGTTTGACTCAGTGACCCCATGGACTGCAGCCTACCAGGCTCCTCCGTCCATGGGATTTTCCAGGCAAGAGTACTGGAGTGGGGTACCATTGCCTTCTCTGAACTTCTGCTAGTCATGTCCAAAATATGTTTTTCAAATATACTTTAATAAGTCAATCTTGGATATTGCTTCCCTAAAATAGAAAATCATAGAATTTAAAATTAACAGACAAATGATGAAATCATTCATCTAAAAAATGTTTAATTATAACATTAAATCACACATACAGACAGAATAGAGAGAGAGAAAAAGACAAAACAATATGACAATCACAAATTTTCAGCCCCATATCATGCAAACACAACATTTTCTCATGGATAACAAGTTATTTAAAGTAAATACTAAAATAATTTTACTAAAATGAAGTTGGTTTGGGGGTTGAATTCAGGTATGCCCCCAGGCCTCATATGATACTCCAACTTGAGCCTCCACATCTATTTCCCACCTATGACCAATGGGTCTCACAGCCCAAGTACTAATGTCAGGTTCTGCAAAGTATGGACTTTAGCTCTTTGCCTCAGCTGGTAGGGTTGACAGTCTCACGGATCACAGTCCTTTTGAATATGTCATGATTCTTTACTACCAGATTAATGGTCTGTATCTCTATATGAAACTAAAAATTGCTGTCCTCCTCAAAATTTAGTACTGTTTTCTGTCAGATTAAACAGATTTCAAGGCAGATGCATTTAGATGTTTTACTGAATTTCTGATCATACCAATGATACCTTTGTTTACTTTCATACGAAAATTCCAAATTGCAGTGCGTTTTTCCCCTTAAAATGTTTAGACTTTCTTTTTGTTGGGATTGTGCTGATGTGCTCCGTTGTGGCTGACTCTTTGCTACCCAATGGGCTGTAGTCCACCAGGTTCCTCTGTCCAAGGTTTTCCAGGCAAGAATACTGGAGTGGGTTGCCATTTCTTTCTCCAGGGGATCTTCCTGACCCAGGGATTGAACCCAAGTCTCCTGCATTGCAGGCAGATTCTTTACCACTGTGCCACCTGGGAAGCCAAGGAGAGATTGGGTCGCCCTCCATTTGGCTGTCCACCAACTCCTGTCACAGTATAGACCACAGATAGAGAGGGGGCCAGCTGGCCAAGTCAAAACAGAGCAGGCAGCTCCAGTGTCTACAAGAAATTCAGTTTTCCTGCTACATCAAAGGTGACATAAGGCTCCACTGGGGTAATGAAAATGAATCAAGTAGGATCTATATGTAGGCAGGCACTCAGGCCCCATCAGGCAGTGTGTGGGCTCTCTCATCCAGCTTATTCACAAAGAACTGAAGCTGGTGAGGGTTGCCTTTGGGTGTCCCCCAGGAGGGTAATCAGGACATTCTCCCTTCCACTGTCTCCCTTTCTGATAAAAGCATATTGGTTCGTGCCCAGGAGACTTCTTGGGGGTCTGTCCAACTTTCTCAGTCCTTCAAGGTCCCCTCGAGTTGGTGGCTGAATCAGAACAGCCAAGAGTTGCATTTTATTAGACTCTTATTCTTATTGGCCTCCTCCATTGTCTTGATAGTTACAGACCCTGAAGGCCTCCTCTACCAAGGTTGACGATGAGGTTTGGAGAGCTCAGTTCAGTTCAGTTCAGTCTCTCAGTCGTGTCCGACTCTTTGTGACCCCATGAATCGCAGCAAGCCAGGGCTCCCTGTCCATTACCAACTCCTGGAGTTCACTCAGACTCACGTCCATCGAGTCAGTGATGCCATCCAGCCATCTCATCCTCTGTCGTCCCCTTCTCCTCCTGCCCCCAATCCCTCCCAGCATCAGGGTCTTTTCCAAGAGTCAACTCTTTGCATGAGGTGGCCAAAGAACTGGAGTTTCAGCTTTAGCATCATTCCTTCCAAAGCACACCCAGGGCTGATCTCCTTCAGAATGGATTGGTTGGATCTCTTTGCAGTCCAAGGGACTCTCAAGAGTCTTCTCCAACACCACAGTTCAAAAGCATCAATTCTTCAGTGCTCAGTCTTCTTCACAGTCCAACTCTCACATCCATACATGAACACAGGAAAAACCATAGCCTTGACTAGACAGGCCTTTGTTGGCAAAGTAATGTCTCTGCTTTTGAATATGCTATCTAGGTTGGTCATTTTAATTTCATGGCTGCAGTCACCATCTGCAGTGAATTTTGAAGCACAAAAAAATAAAGTTTGACACTGTTTCTCCATCTATTTCCCATGAAGTGATGGGACTGGATGCCATGATCTTCGTTTTCTAAATGTTGAGCTTTAAGCCAACTTTTTCACTCTCCACTTTCACTTTCATCAAGAGGCTTTTGAGTTCCTCTTCACTTTCTGCCATAAGGGTGGTGTCATCTGCAATCTGAGGTTATTGATATTTCTCCTGGCAATCTTGATTTCAGCTTGTGCTTCTTCCAGTCCAGCGTTTTTCATGATGTACTCTGCATATAAGTTAAATAAGCACGGTGACAATATACAGCCTTGATGTACTCCTTTTCCTATTTGGAACCAGTCTGTTGTTCCATGTCCAGTTCTAACTGTTGCTTCCTGACCTGCATACAGATTTCTCAAGAGGCAGGTCAGGTGGTCTGGTATTACCATCTCTTTCAGAATTTTCCACAGTTTCTTGTGATCCACACAGTCAAAGGCTTTGGCATAGTCAATAAACCAGAAATAGATGTTTTTCTGGAATTCTTTTGCTTTTTCCATGATCCAGCGGATGTTGGCAATTTGATCTCTGGTTCCTTTGCCTTTTCTAAAACCAGCTTGAACATCAGGAAGTTCACGGTTCATGTATTGCTGAAGCCTGGCTTGGAGAATTTTAACCATTACTTTACTACCATGTGAGATGAGAGCAATTGTGTGGTAGTTTGAGCATTCTTTGGCATTGCCTTTCTTTGGGATTGGAATGAAAACTGACCTTTTCCAGTCCTCTGGCCATGGCTGAGTTTTCCAAATTTTCTGGCATACTGAGTGCAGCACTTTCACAGCATCGTCTTTCAGGATTTGGAATAGCTCAACTGGAATTCCATCACCTCCACTAGCTTTGTTCATAGTGATGCTTTCTAAGGCCCACTTGACTTCACATTCCAGGATGTCTGGCTCTAGGTCAGTGATCACACCATCGTGATTATCTGTGTCATGAAGATCTTTTTTGTACAGTTCTTCTGTGTATTCATGCCACCTCTTCTTAATATCTTCTGCCTCTCTTAGGTCCGTACCATTTCTTTCCTTTATCGAGCCCATCTTTGCATGAACTGTTCCCTTGGTATCTCTAATTTTCTTGAAGAGATCTCTAGTCTTTCCCATTCTGTTGTTTTCCTCTATTTCTTTGCATTGATCACTGAAGAAAGCTTTCTTATCTCTTCTTGCTATTCTTTGGAACTCTGCATTCAGATGCTTATATCTTTCCTTTTCTCCTTTGCTTTTCACTTCTCTTCTTTTCACAGCTATTTGTAAGGCCTCCCCAGACAGCCATTTTGCTTTTTTGCATTTCTTTTCCACGGGGATGGTCTTGATCCCTGTCTCCTATACCATGTCACAAACCTCATTCCATAGTGCATCAGGCACTCTATCAGGTCTAGGCCCATAAAGCTATTTCTCACTTCCACTGTATAATCATAAGGGATTTGATTTAGGTCATACCTGAATGGTCTAGTGGTTTTCCCTACTTTCTTCAATTTAAGTCTGAAGTTGGTAATAAGGAGTTCATGATCTGAGTCACAGTCAGCTCCTGGTCTTGTTTTTGTTGACTGTATAGAGCTTCTCCATCTTTGGCTGCAAAGATCATAATCAATCTGATTTCAGTGTTGACCATCTGGTGATGTCCATGTGTAGAGTTTTCTCTTGTGTTGTTGGAAGAGGGTGTTTTCTATGACCAGTGCATTTTCTTGCCAAAACTCTATTAGTCTTTGCCCTGCTTCATTCTGTATTCCAAGGCCAAATTTGCCTGTTACTCCAGGTGTTTCTTGACTTCCTACTTTGGCATTCCAGTCCCCTATAATGAAAAGGACATCTTTTTTGGGTGTTAGTTCTAAAAGGTCTTGTAGGTCTTCATAGAACTGTTCAACTTCAGCTTCTTCAGCATTACTGGTTGGGGCATAGACTTGGATTACTGCGATATTGAATGGTTTGCCTTGGAAATGAACAGAGATCATTCTGTCATTTTTGAGATTGCATCCAAGTACTGCATTTTGGACTCTTTTGTTGACCATGATGGTTACTCCGTTTCTTCTGAGGGATTCCTGTCCGCAGTAGTAGATATAATGGTCATCTGAGTTAAATTCACCCATTCCAGTCCATTTTAGTTCGCTGAATCCTAGTCATTGATAATTCAGAGATCTCAGTGTAATTATTATTTGTACTTTTATTAAGACTGTCAAAGTGAATTTTAAAAAACCTATGTGTTAATGAAAATAAAATGCTATTCTCAATTTTTGACATAAATACTATTCTGAAAGAATAAAACTACTTTGCCTATTTGAATTATTATGCATATTTAATAAATAATTTTAACAATTAAAAATTACTAAAAATTTAAATATAGAAGTCAATTTATAAGAGTTTTCACATATTAAAAGAGATGATTTTTTTTCTTGTAGTCATCTGATTCTAACAATAATTATCTAAGAAATAGCGTGAGTTTAAATCTCATTCTTAACAGTTGAAGCCTGTAGTTTAGCATTATTTTCCCAATGAAAGGTATTAAGAACTGTTTGGTGTATACTTACTATAAAAGTTTCAAACATTACCAAAAAAAGCAGAGAATGAAAGTGAAAGACCAGACCAAATGCCATGACACAAATTAGAAACAGGCAGTACCACTGCAGAGAATTTCTATTGATTCAAAATTTACCATAGATTTTAACACAGCTACTCTTTTACCTGCCTCAATATTTAAATTCATATTTTATTTGTCTAAATTTAGTGGTCGAATAGGTAATCTCCCACTTCACCCCAAGAACTCAAGGGTCCTATGTTTATTGAGCTTGTTCACTGCTGAGAGGTCTGTTGATTCCGTTCCTGGATGGCCAGTGTGCTGGTGATTAACTTCTTATGGCACTCTTGCCCTTAGATTTTGTAAACATTCCTCTATTGTCATTTGACATTCGTTGTTTCTTTGCTTCTTTTTTAAAAAAAGAGAGAACCAAGACCAGTCGAAGGATTTCACTTATTGTAATAATTTGCTATTCCTCTCTGTATTATCAAATTACTTTTTTCTTTCTTCCATCTTTGAAAAATAATTTGGTTGTATTGCAGTATGTGTGTACGTGTGTGTGCTCAATCACTTCAGTCGTGTCCGAATATTTGTGACCCTATAGACTATAGCCTGCATGGCTCTTCTGTTCATGGGATTCTCCAGGTAAGAATACCAGAGTGGGTTGCCATTTCCTCCTCCAAGAGAATCTTCCTGATCCAGAGATTGAACCAGCATCTCTGGTGTCTCCTTCATTGGCAGGCAGATTATTCACCTCTGAGCCACCTGGGATGCCCATATTTTAATTATATCTAAGGTTTATTAAGTTCCTTAGAAAATGGGACAATTTTGGATATTCAATTCCTTCTTCATTTTCTTAAAATACACTTTATTTTATATCTCTATACTGTAAAAATATGATATCTCTTTATTTTTTTTAATTTTTTTTTTTAGTTTTTACAACTAATTGCCATCCACTTAAACCTTCCCACTATGACAGTGATTTGATTTTTAGTGGTACATTGTCTCTTTCTTGTTCTTTCTGTGAAGTACAAATTTGTGCTGTGTTGATTCTCATCATCTTAGGTCTGAAATATCCTTTTTATCTTATTCTGTTGTTTAATCATGTACTATGTGAGCCCTTATTTTACTAAGTTATATTTTTATTATGCTGATTTATTTACAGAAGCAACTGTAAGAATTTTTTTTCTTCCTTGAACTGACTTCTTAGACTTTGGAATACTGTGTTTCTTTTTTGTATTTTGTCTGTGTTTCATTTATTGGTATGCAATATTTCCTTTATTGGTTACTATTTTTGTAGGCTTACTTTGTTGTCCAGTTCTACCCAACACTGACGTTTGCTTTCATGACTGCGTGAGAACTCTTCTCATCCTTCCCATTGTATGTGGGAACAGATTGTATTGTTTTCCCCTGTGAGCTCTAGTGTGAGGGCTGAGTATGGCCTAGAATAGACGCTGAGATGAGGAAGAAATTGCAGTTGAGTCTAAAGATTTCCCTGATAGCTCAGTAGGTAAAGAATTTGCTTGCAATGCAGGAGACCCTGGTTCAATTCCTGGGTCAGGAAGATCCTCTGAAGAAGGAACACTCCAGTGTTCTTGGGCTTCCCTTGTGGCTCAGCTGGTAAAGAATCCACCTGCAATGTGGGAGACCTGGGTTCAATCCCTGGCTTGGAAGATCCCCTGGAGAAGGGAAAGGTTATCCACTCCAGTATTCTGGCCTAGAGAATGCCATGGACGAGTCCATGGGGTCGCAAAGAGTCAGACATGACTGAGTGACTTTCACTTCACTTCACTAAAGATTTCAGATAAAGCTGAAGTCTATTCAACAATAAATGCAGGATGCTCTCCCTTCTGAGAATTTTAAAAACAACTGTACCAATCTTCACTCCTTACACTTCAATCAGTGTAAGGAACAAAGAAGAGAAAACAATTTTTATGGGATCCCAATTATTTACTCAGTTTAAGAATAGTCCTGGATGGTTTACCTTTGTTCAGAGAGAGGCATCTCTGTCATGTGTTTTTCCTTCTTACACAGCAAAGAAAAACAAATGATTCTGTTTGCTTCTTCCCAGATTTGAGAGTATCCATAAGGATTCTTAGTGTATTGTGAACTCAATTTTTTGGTACCAAGGAGTAGAGTACTGTGCTTGTCCTCGAAGAATCTTCTATTACTTTGAGATTTGGTGCTTAAAAGGAGATGAGCATTGTATTTAGTTTTGATTCTTCCTATGTTTAATTTATTTTCACTGGTTTTTAGGAAAGTCAAATTCTAAGACATTTTGAAACAACCTTCCCAAATAGCTTGAATTTCCAAACTTTCATTATCATTATTTCTTCCAAACCTGTTGTTTTTTTAATTTGTGTTTTATAGCTAATCTAAGGCTCTTCCCAGTCACTTGCAGTTCATTTTGACTCCTTTTCTGTATTTTTTTAAAATGTATTAATATGATCAGCCATCCAGGTACATCAACTCTATTCCTGAAAAATATCTTGATGACATTTTTCCTTTTTTTCTCTGAAGGGCGTGTTCTTAATTCAACATTCCTTCTATAATAGACTACTAGGCAAACCAATTAATTAGAATTTTAGGCACTTCTCCCCGTAACATTTTGTTAGATAGTTAGAGTAGGGAAAAGGGGGTCCAAAAAGGCAGTTAGAGGAAACGGCAACTAAAAGAACCGAGCAGAGGGCAAACAAAGAAAAGAAAAAGCCTATGGAAAAGGGGAAACCAGGACCAGAGTGTGGAATCCCAGCGGGAAAACATGCCCCTCCCCTGACTGGTTTCAGACTCATGCTTCATTTGCACAGGCCTCAACCAATCAGGCTCCAGCGACTGCCCAGGGGCAGGAACAAAGGACTACATAAGGAAAGCCAAAAACCTAGGACCACTCCTGTTGGGTTGGTCTGCTCTCACATCTCCAGAGTGTACTGCTTGCTGGTTGCTTAATAAATCGTGCCTGCTTGAGCTGCCCTGGTCTGTCTTTCCATTCATGAGACAAGAACTGAGGGAGAAGAACAGATCCAACACTTTCAAAATAACAAAGAAATAAGTTTTTACTGATACCAACTATGCAAAAAAATATTTTACTTATCTCTCTTCTGCTCAAATATTTGGGGGTTTTCATGATGCTATAAACACCTCCCAAGTGACACAGCTAGCTAATCAGGGACAGAAGCAGGACTGAAAGCCACATCTGACAGAATCTATTCTGAAAGTGAGAAGTGTTCATCTCCAGTCATGTCTGACTCTTTGTGACCCCATGGACTGTAGCCTGCCAGGCTCTTTGTCCATGGAATTCTCCAAGTAAGAATGCTGGAGAATGCTTCTCCAGGGGATCTTCTTGACCAAAGGATTAAACCTGGGTCTCCTGCATTATAGAAAGATTCTTTGCCTTCTGAGCCAACAGGGAAGCACATTCGAAAGATATTTTTCAATTTCTTCATGTAACTTCTAAGCTAATATATGTAGTATAAGCTTTCCACTTTCAGAGAGTTAAGATAACCAATTCATTATAAATGAAAAAACCCCTTTCCCTATTAGATGAAATCTCAATTAAAAAAATAATCATCTTGCTATATGTGCTTCCTGACTCTAATTATTATCAAAACCTACTGATAATAAATTGCATTAGAATATGAATAAGGAATAACAACATTTGTTAGAAAAACATGAATATGGAGAAAACCTAATTGATAGGCATAAAAATAAAGAAATGAAAATCACTCCTTTTTCTACAACTAGATACTCCCATTAAAGTGTCATAACCCAAGGAACACTTCCTCTGACCTGTTTCTTCCACTCCTTCCAGTGACTAATAATTCTATGATCCAATAAAATTGGGCAATTTCCATTACTGTTTTCTAAAATAAAGATGAAGCATTTCAAGATTTTTCATATAATGTCATTTTATTTTGGCGTAAATACTTTTTCATGAGTAAAGGATCTAAAATTCCATGCTTTAGAGTTGTATATATTTTCCAGTGGCATAATGGAATCTGAACTTTCTGCAATCCTAATTTTTTTCATTGAAGTATGGCTGACTTAAAGTATTGTGTTAGTTTCAAGTGTAAGTCTAGTAATTTGGGTTTGTTTATTTATTTATTTTGAAGAATACATTGCATTATACAACATTATAGGATATTGGGTATTATTTTCTATGATATACAGTAAATCTTTGCTGCTTATCTATTTTATGTATAGTAGTTTTTATCTGTTAATCCCATACTCTTTATTTATTCCTCCTTCCCCTATTAGTAAAATGGAAGTTTGTTTTCTATGTCTATGAGTCTGTTTCTGTTTTGTGTGTAGACTCATTTGTATTAATTTTTTTAGACTCCACATATAAGTGATATCATGTAGTATTTGTCTTCCTCTATCTGATTTATTTAACTAAATTTTATATTCTCTAGGTCAATCCATGTTGTTGCAAATGACAATATTTCATTCTTTTTAATATTTTATTATATATACGTATATGCATATATATATATATATACCCATACATACATACACACACCGTATCTTCTTAAGCTAACTGTCTGTTGATGGGCACTTAAGTTGCTCCCATGTCTTGGCTATTATAAATAGTGCTGCTGTGAACATTAAGGTGCATGTATCTTTCAAATTAAGGTTTTTATTTTATTTTTTCCTGGCTATACCCAGGAGTGGAGTTGCTGGATCATATGGTAGTTCTACTTTTAGTTTTTAAAAGAATTTCCATACTATTTTCCATAGTGCCTGCACCAATTTACATTCCTGCCCACACTGTATGAGGGTTTCCTTTTCTTTCACATCCTTTCCAATATTTATTATTTGTAGAGTTTTTGATAATAGCCATTCCAACTGGTGTGAGGTACCTCATTGTGGCTTTGAATTGCACTTCTCTAATAATTAGTGATGTTGAGCATATTTTCATATGCTTGTTATCTATCTATATGTCTTTTTTTGACATATTTAGACCTTCTGCTCATTTTTTATTGGTTTGTTTGTTTTCTTGATATTGAATTGTAGGATCTATTTTTTTTGTATTTTGGATATTAACCCCCTTTTTGTCTCATCATTTGCAATTATTTTCTCCAATTCAGTAGGTTATCTTTTCATTTTGTACATGATTTCATTTGCTGGCAAAAACTTTTATATTTTATTAGGTCTCATTTGTTTATTTTTGGTTTGACTTCTTTTGCCTTGGGAGACTGATCTAAGTAAAGGTTTCTGTGGTTTATATCAAAGACTATTTCGCCTATATGCTCTTCTATGAGTTTTATGGTGTCACGTCTTACATTTAGGTTTTTAAATCATTTTGAGTTTATTTTTGTATATAATATAAGGAATGTTCTAATTTCATTGATTTACATGTGGCTGTCCAGCTTTTCCAACACCACTTGTTGGAGAGACTCTCTTTTCTCCATTGTATATTCTTGCCTCCCTTGTCATATTAATTGGCCATAAGTACATGGGTTTATTTCTGGGCTTTCCATTCTGTTGTGCTGATCTATGTGTCTGTTTTTGTGCCAGTACCGTTCTGTTTCGATTATGGTAGCTTTCTAATCAAATGGATTTTGATTTTACTGTATATCCTAACTTTAAATTTTCTTTCTTTGAAAGTATACAGCTGCATGGCAGCCAGAATTGGATATCACATATGTATTAGCAAAGTGGTCCATGACTTACTAGGCATCCTAAATATTTTTTTTTTTTACTTTTTAACAAAACAAAAAAACTTCTTACTTTTTGAAGAGCTATAACTCTCTTTGAAGGCAAGTATGATAAACTTCTAAATAATAAACCAACTTTGCTGTAGATACGAACTTTTAAAAATCAAATATTTATCACTGAAGTACAAACTGACCACTGTTAGATAGCTGGGAAAGAAATATAAGAAATAAATTTTACTCAGTATGTTAGCTACTTTACAATCTCATTTCATCCTAAAAAATAAAAATAAATCCAGCAGAGTCAGACAGTACTCCAGCTTTAAAGCTGTGGCTGGCTGTAGGCTCTCTCAGAGAATGTTAGAAAATAATGCAGCTATTATTACAAGATGGGAGCAAGTACTGTAACTCATCCCTGAAGGGCTCCAAAGTACATGTTATCTCCATTACTCATTTCCACATTAATGTGCTATAAACAAATCATCTCCCCACTAGATCGTCATCACGCACAGATGTACAAGAACTTTACTGCACTCTAGAGTTTAGCAAAAGCACACAAAGAAAGCACAACATAACACAAAGACACAAAAATACTCTTCTAAGAATATAGTATTCATTCAACAAAAGTTTTCTGTCAAATTTAGCTTTGAATGTATGGATAATTGTTTCTTACTTTAGACAGTGCCAGTCCCCTAACCTTGGAATTTTATGCACTGCAATACCATTGATATTACAGATATACTGAGTAAGATATACTCGGACATACTGAGCAAGACAATGGGTGGCTTATGAATACAGGATTTCCAAGCAGCTGCTTTATGGTGAGCAGCAGAAACCAAATAAATGTATACTGATTTATGACATGAAGCAATGAGGCATTGCTGCTGACTGCTAAGAATTGACAATAATCAATCAATATGACAAGCAGCAATTAAAACCAAGGTAGCTGTAACCAAGGGAACGTGTCAACCAGCTTTTATAAGCGAAGGGGCAGAGGCAGAGGCACAAATAGTAACAAGATTTAGAAACACCAAAGAATTGATTCTTTTGAACTGTGGTGTTGGAGAAGATTCTTGAGAGTCCCTTGGACTGCAAGGAGATCCAACCAGTCCATCCTAAAGGACATCAGTCCTGAATATTCATTGGAAGGACTGATGTTGAAGCTGAAACTCCAATACTTTGGCCACCTGATGCGAAGAACTGGCTTATTTGAAAAGACCCTGATGCTGGGAAAGATTGAAGGCAGGAGGAGAAGGGGATGACAGAGACTGAGATGGTTTGATGGCATCACCGACTCAATGCACATGAGTTTGAGTAAACTCCGGGAGTTGGTGATGGACAAGGAGGCCTGGCATGCTGCAGTCCATGGGGTTGCAAAGAGTGGGACACAACTGAGAGACTGAACTAAACTGAACTAAAGGTCATGGCATCTGGCCCCGTTACTTCATGGCAACTAGAAGGGGAAAAGATGGAAGTAGTGATAGATTTCCTCTTCTGGGGATCTAAAATCACTGCAAATGGTGAGTGCAGCCATGAAATCAAAAGATGATTGGTTCTTGGCAGGAAAGTTATGACAAACCTAGACAGAGAAGACTCTTGAGAGTTGGTTGGACAGCAAGGAGATCCAACCAGTCCATTCTAAAGGAAATCAGTTCTGAATATTCACTGGAAGGACTGATGCTGAAGCTGAAACTCCAATACTTTGGCCACCTGATGTGAAGAACTGACTCATTTGAAAAGAGCCTGATGCTGGGAAAGACTGAAGGCAAGAGGAGAAGGGGAAAACAGAGGATGAGGTGGTTCGATGGCATCACCAACTCAATGGACATGAGTTTGAGTAAGCTCTGGGAGTTGGGGATAGACAGGGAAGCTTGGCATGCTGCAGTTCATGGGGGTTGCAAAGAGTGGGACATGACTGAATGACTGAACTGAAATGAAAAACACTAGGTCTTTTCATTAATCAAAGGGTGGATGTCATAACCATACTCTGTAATGAGTCTTCCATGTAATGTCTTTTTTATTGTTCAAATAGCATTCATGTAAAAAAATATGGATATATTTAGATATATATATTTATTTTTATATATATATAAATATGTATATAAATATATATATATTTATATACATAGTGCAAAGCTATGCCTTACAAGTAATGTCTTGTGGGGTTACCCTTCATTCTTTTAATACAATACTAAAAACAAGGGTGTTATGGTGTGAAAAGATTCAAACAATTTTATATAACATTTGTGCAGCATAAAAAATTGGGTCTTTCAAGAATGAAGGATGCTTCTAATAAAGCACAGAGCAATTCAATCATGGTAATAGAAAATTTATGCACTGTATATGATGATGCATTTGGAAAGGAAGTCTGTAACATGTTTTTCAGTTCAGTTCAGTTCAGTTCAGTCGCTCAGTCATGTCCGACTCTTTGTGACCCCATGAATCACAGCACGCCAGGCCTCTCTGTCTATCACCAACACCCAGAGTTCACTGAAACTCAAGTCCATCGAGTCAGTGATGCCATCCAGCCATCTCATCCTCTGTCGTCCCCTTCTCCTCCTGCCCCCAATCCCTCCCAGCATCAGAGTCTTTTCCAGTGAGTCAACTCTTCGCATGAGGTGGCCAAAGTACTGGAGTTTCAGCTTTAGCATCATTCCCTCCAAAGAAATCCCAGGGCTGATCTCCTTCAGAATGGACTGGTTGGATCTCCTTGCAGTCCAAGGGACTCTCAAGAGTCTTCTCCAACACCACAGTTCAAAAGCATCAATTCTTCAGTGCTCAGCTTTCTTCACAGCCCAACTCTCACATCCATACATGACCACTGGAGAAACTATAGCCTTGACTAGACAGGCCCTTGTTGGCAAAGTAATGTCTCTGCTTTTGAATATGCTATCTAGGTTGGTCATAACTTTTCTTCCAAGGAGTAAGTGTCTTAATTTTATGGTTTCAGTCACCACCTGCAGTGATTTTGGAGCCCCCCAAAAATAAAGTCTGACACTGTTTCCACTGTTTCCCTATCTATTTCCCATGAAGTGATGGGACCAGATGCCATGATTTTCGTTTTCTGAATGTTGAGCTTTAAGCCAACTTTTTCACTCTCCTCTTTCACTTTCATCAAGAGGCTTTTTAGTTGCTCTTCAGTTTCTGCCATAAGGGTGGTGTCATCTGCATATCTGAGGTTATTGATATTTCTCCCGGAAATCTTGATTCCAGCTTATGCTTCTTTCAGCCCAGCATTTCTCATGATGTACTCTGCATAGAAGTTAAATAAGCAGGGTGACAATATACAGCCTTGACGTACTCCTTATCCTATTTGGAACCAGTCTGTTTTTCCATGTTCAGTTCTTGTGTCAATTTTATTGTTTAGTTTATAAGAGAGTGAAGAGAAGTTAAGATAATTTTAGTAGCCAAAGTAATTATAGGTTATTTTAATGTTTTTTTTTTTTTTCTGAAATTTAAAATATCTTTGGAAACTATAGCTCATGGTGAAATTTAGATGTTCATATATTAAGGAATCAATTTTATGTGACATTGTTCCTCTTACACAGGTAAAACAGGATGATGTAAAGCATGTTATAATAACTTTCAGCCACATTAATTTTACTGCTTTTATGAATTGGACTATATAATGATGAAGGCAAGAGATGATGTTAATCACATATCAATAAATTGCTTTATATAAGAGCAGATACATGAATGAATTTTTAATAAAACTGAATCTTTTCAATCCCTGATATACACTGTTGATATATAATTTAGAAGGTCAAGACACTAATAATATCTCTGTACTTCTATTTATTTGCAAAGATAATTATGTGCAGATTCAATACGCACATATTTGGAATAGTTTGATTGTGTTGAGCATCATTTTCGATGATGGAGTGTACCTGCCAGTTAGCCAAATGGTATTTAATGACTGGATCATCTGTGGCCATTGATTATTAAGAATAAAATATGTCCTTAGAAAGAATTAGGTTAAGCCAGGATGTGGCCTAGATTTTCTCTATGTAATTCATGACTTTCTGCCCATTCTGCTTTATTATATAACTGGTTCCTTCATAAATACTTAAAAAACTTTTATGTAGTAAAACAAATAAGCATAGATTAGAAAGTAGGAGGTATGGATTTCATTCTTTAAGAAGAGAATTAGAATGAAGCCATTAACTTCTTCCATCATGGAAGCAGGAAATGTGCCAGTGGAAACCACATTGTATCATGAATGCATAGTAATCTTCTGAGTTATGAAATTTTCTTGAAAATGAGAGCTAATGAAATCACACAAACTGTGGATGGTCCAAGACATGCAGCCCAAAAAAGCAGTATCCCCAAATTATGGGCAGAGAATACAAACTACTCCTTGTGGTGTTTTTGAACTGCTATCCCTTGAAAACAGATCACAAGGAAAATGTACTCTCAGTAATAAAATTACCAAAAATTGAAAGGCTAAACTGGGAGGAAAAGTAAGTAAAATGACAACAAAAAATTCCTCTGCTTTTATTTTATTCTATCTTGATTGGCAATAATTTTCCAAGATAAGGAAAAAATATATATGTACAGTTTTCCAACTTGCCACTCTTCCATAAGAGAAAATATTTGAAAAATATTTATTTCATTAATGAAGCAAAAGGCAATGGTGTTAAATCTCGCTCAATAAATATATCCAATAGGCATTTGAATCTAAAATATCTGGTGAATATGAAGGTGGGTAATCAGAATGATTCAAACAATTACTGATGAATTATTGCTACATTTTTACAAGTTTTCCAATCAATGTTTAGGCTCTGACTGAAAACAATTACACCTTAATTTATCTTCCTCTTCCTAAATTCACTGCACACATACTCAATTTTCACTTTCATTTTTCCCATGTTTCCCTATTTTTGTAAATACCAGCCACTAAGGTAATGAAGAAGTTGAGCCTTTACTTTAAATCATGTAAAGGCCATGTCAGAGGATCATCGGAAATGAGAAATACAGGCACAGTGAAAAATTGAACACTGCACTGCTAACTTGCTCTGATAGACACATCAGAAAATATCTTATAAATGCAAATGGCATTCTAGAACAAAAGGCTGTCACTTCTTCTTTTTTTTTTTTTTTAAATAGCTGTCTAGCTTATCTGTCTTTCCTCATCATCACAATTACCTTCATAACAGTAGGAGATACATAATATGGATTGAAAGGCACATTTCATGTTTATGCAAAAGAAAAAAGCAAATTTATAAAAATGAATATAGTGATGTAAATGAGTAAAAAAATGCCTACATGCAACATGAAGATCCCAGAACTATCAAGTGAACTAAGGAGTGCCAAGTTTTACAAAGATGTGTAGCTTTTATCCAGAAGCAAAAACAAATCATTTATTTTCAAAACATTAAAAAAATTTTTTTAAATGACAGCCACAAAACCCAGACTAACTAATCTTTCAAAAATATCTCTTTGGGCTAATTATTTGTAGGGGTCCAAGTGTAAGAAGTAAGGACTGTCATTCAGCATGTGATGAAAGGGAAGGGGCATGTTTTATCCAGAGAAGAGATGTCCAAGCATTATAATCCATGTGAACAGTACAAAAATTATCCATAAAATATCAATTATTTTGTTGATACTTAATTTTACAGGATGCCCAGATACCTGGCTAAACATTATTCAGTGAGGGTGTTTTAGATGAGATTAATCTTTAAATAGGTAAATTAAGTAAAGCACATTGATTTTCCAAATGTGGGTGGGCTGTATCCAATCAGTTGAAGGACTGAATAGAATAACAGACTGACACTCCAGTGGGTGATAGAAAACTCCTCGTACCTGACTGCTTTGAGCTATGACACCAGATTTTTGTTTTATTTTTTACCTTAAACTGTAGCAACAGCTCTTGGGTCTCAAACCTGCCAAGTCTTGAACTGGAACCTCCATAATTACATAGCAAATTCCTTATAATAACATCTCTCTTGCACACGCATATGGTATATATATTGAGAAAGAAATATAAATGGAGAGATGTACATAGATAGAGATATAGGTGTATATAGAGACATCACTGATTATTGATATATAGAAAGGTCATTGATGGTAAGTGATTATTGGTATGATTAATAAATACATAAGCTGCCAAAGCACTTAAAAAAGGAAGTAAATTAGTCTCCTTGATGTGGACACTCAAAAATACCTCTTACTGCATCATACTTCCTTCCTCCAGCAGGAAGTTTTGATGTAGACCTGAAAAACTCACCAATGAAGAGATGATAATATATTGGAAAAGAAATGGCAAGTTAGCACAAAGCTTTTTTAATAGTTCTTCTCTTACCATATTTATTTATAGCTGGTTCAACTTCTCTTATCCCAGCCTTGTGGAGCCTTGGGTATAGGCCTTTGTACATTCTAGTCAATGACTCAGTATTGCAACTCTATACAATTTTTATTGGTGTAGCTCACTGATATCCTCACATTGAATAGGAGTTAAGCTAACCATAAAAAACCACAGATGTGCTGGTACTTCCAAAACTACAAAAATAAATGAATGAGATTCATGAAGTTTATTTCTCCCAAAAGGCAAACTATAAAATTTTAGATTCATATGACGCAATGTTTTACTAAAGCACATATGGCCTTGAGACTACAATTCTCTTATATGAACTGAAAATAACTAAAATGTATCTCATAGAAATTCAAAGAATAATAAATAAATATAAAATTACTTTAACAATACTGACTGACCTGACCTACCATAGGGACATGACACTGAAAAATATTAATAATTGACCCTTTCATATGTAAAAAATAAAACATTTACTTTATGGATATTAACATACTATTATAAAGTTTATAGGAAAAGCCTAAGACCCAGAATATTCTACATAACATTAAAGGAGGAGAATGAAGTTGGAGGACTGATGCTACTCAACTTTAAGACATATTATAAAGATAAAGCAATTAAGGTGGTATAGGATGGGCAAAGAAATAGAACAACAGAATAAAATAGGGAGTCTAGAAATGGACTCACATAAATATAATCAACTGGCCTTTGACAAAAATAACAAAGGCAATAAAATGGAGCACTGACAGAGTCTTCAACCAATGACACTGAAATAGACACCCAAATGCAAAGAAAGCAAATGACCTCTGGACATAGATCTAACCAACAAACACCCTTAACAAAAATTAATTCAAAATGGATCATAAACTTACATAAAAGTGAACATCTACACCCCCTAGAAGATACCAACTTAGCCTTACGTACAGTGATGATTGTTTTAGATGCAACATCAAAAATAAGATCCATGAAGGAAATAATTGATGAAACAGACGTCACTAAAATTATAAATTTCTGCTGTGTGAAAGATAATGTTAAGAAATTAAGACAAGCACCAGACTGAGGGGAAGTATTTGCAAAAGACACATCTGGTAAAGGACTATTACCCAAAATGGACAAACACACTTAAAATTCAACCTTAAAAAAAAAAAGAAAACTAATTTTAAAAGGCATCAAAAACTTTAATGGACACCCTATCAAAGAAGATCTACAGATGGCAAGTGAGTATATGAAAAGATGCTCTGCCTTATATATCATCAGGAAAATTCAAATCAAAATAACAATGAAATACCACTCTATACCTATTAGAACAGACAATTCCAAAACACTGGCAATACCAACTACTGGTAAGGATGTGAATCAGCATCATCCATGGTAACTGTTGGTGGGAATGCACTATGGTAAGGCCACAGTGGAAAATAGTTTGTCAGTTTCTTACAAAACTAAATGTACTCTTACCATACAATCTTGGAAGCACACTCCTTGATATTTACCCAAAGGAGATGTAAGTGTAATTCCACCCAAAAGCCTACACATAGACATTTATAGCAGTTTTATTCATAATTACCAAAACTTAAAAACAATCAGAATATCCTTCAACAGGGGAATGAGTAAATAACTAGATCCAGACAATGGAATGTTATTGAGCATTAAAAAGAAATGGGGGCTACCCAGCTGGTGCTAGTGGTAAAGAACCCGGCTGCCAATGCTGGAAACACAAGAGATGCAGATTCCATCCCTAAGTCAGGAAGGCATCCCCTGGAGGAAGGCATGGCAACCCACTCCAGTATTCTTACCTGGAGAATCTCATGGATAGAGGAGGCTGGGGAACTAACAGTTCACAGGTTTGCAAAAAGCCAGACATGACTGTAGTGACTTAGTTCGGTTCAGTTCAGTCACTCAGTCATGTTCAACTCTTTGCGACCCCGTGGCCTACAGCACACTAGACCTCCCTCTCCATCACCGACTCCAGAGTTTACTCAAACTCATGTCCATTGAGTCAGTGATGCCATCCAACCATCTCATCCTCTGTTGTCCCCTTCTCCTCCTGCCTTCAATCTTCCCCAGCATCAGGGTCTTTTCAAATGAGTCAGCTCTGTGCATCAGGTGGCCATTGTATTGGAGGAGTGGGGATAAATAGGTGGAGCACAGATGATCCTTAGGGCAATGAAAATATTCTAAAAGATATTACAATGATTGATATATGCCATCATACATTTTCCAAACCATAGAATGCACAACACCAAGAGTGACCCCTAAGGTAAGCTATGAACTTTGGGTAATTATGATGTGTCATCTTAGGTTTATCCTTAGCTTAAAAAAAAAAATGCACCTTTCTGATGATTGATGTTGATAATGGGGGAGGCTATGCTTGTGGGTGTGTGGGTCAGGGATATTTAAGAAATCTCTGTATTTTCTTCCTAATTTTGCTCTAAAAGTAAAGCTGTTCGAAAAAATAAAATTTAAAAAAGAAATAACTCTTTTTAAATAATGGCAATAAAAGCTGATTATCATAGGTAGTCTTTGAAAATAATTATTAAATAAAAATAAATGAACATACAATGTCAAGAAGATCTTTACAGATTCTTAAGTTTATACAAAAATCATAAATTTGGGGACCCCACACAGTATTTCTAAACTATTTTCACTCATTGTCTATCCCTAAATGCAATACTATTACAATGTGTGCATGTTAAGACACCTTCAGTCATGTCTGACTTCTGTGATCCTAAGGACTATACCCTGCCAGGTCCTTCTGTCCATGGGACTTTCCAGGCAAGAATACTGGAGTGGGTTGCATTTCCTCCTCATATGCTTCCTGAAAAACCTCAAAGGAGCATTGAATCTACAACAAAGGAAAGGCCATCAGTATTTCCTTAGTTTGGGCATTTTTGTATGTTCTAATTTTGGTTGTTATCTGTCATAAAGATTGGAAAGCCCAAGGGATCTTACTACCTAGAAAAAAACTGGGTTTTCTCTGAGATTTAAAGAATTATGGGCAGGTTAGTTTCAACATAAGTAATAATCTGGAAATATTTTCCAAAGATCTAAGATGTGCCAAGAATAATATTGAGTATTTGTTATGTCCATATTGCTCCTCAGATACAATTACATATAAGCATGTTTAAGATCATGGCATCCAGTCCCATCACATCATGGGGAATAGATGGGGAAAAAGTGGAAACAGCGTCAGACTTTATTTTTCTGGGCTCCAAAATCACTACAGATGGTGACTGCAGCCATGAAATTAAAAGACACTTACTTCTTGGAAGGAAAGTTATGACCAACCTAGATAGCATATTCAAAAGCAGAGACATTACTTTGCCAACAAAGTTCCATCTAGTCAAGGCTATGGTTTTTCCTGTGGTCATGTATGGATGTGAGAGTTGGACTGTGAAGAAGGCTGAGCGCCAAAGAATTGATGCTTTTGAACTGTGGTGTTGGAGAAGACTCTTGAGAGTCCCTTGGACTGCAAGGAGATCCAACCAGTCCATTCTGAAGGAGATCAGCTTTGGGATTTCTTTGGAAGGAATGATGCTAAAGCTGAAACTCCAGTACTTTGGCCACCTCATGCGAAGAGTTGACTCATTGGAAAAGACTCCGATGCTCGGAGGGATTGGGGGCAAGAGGAGAAGGGGACGACAGAGGATGAGATGGCTGGATGGCATCACTGACTCGATGGACGTGAGTCTGAGTGAACTCTGGGAGTTGGTGATGGACAGGGAGGCCTGGCGTGCTACGATTCATGGGGTCGCAAAGAGTCGGACACGACTGAGCAACTGATCTGATCTGATCTGATCTGATGTTTCAAAACCCTTATTTGATTTGTAAAATTTGCTGAGTACAGTATGTTTCCCTGGTGGCTCAGATGGTAAAAAATCTGCCTGTAACGTGGGAAACCCAGGTTTGATCCCTGGGTCAGGAAGATTCCCTGGAAAAGGAATTGGCAATCCACTCCAGGATTCTTGCCCAGAGAATCCCATGGACAGAGGAACCTGGTGGGTTACCATCCACACAGTTGAGAAGACTTGGACATGACTGAATGACCAATACACACAGTATTATGCTTATTGATTTACAGAACAGATTATTTTTTTCCTTCTATGTGCTGGACAGTGCTTTCAGTATGGAGCTTACTTTATAGAAAGAAAGGCAGAAAATAAACTGATAAATATATATCATACTGCTGGCTATGGCAGAAGAAGAAACAGCCATGAGATAAAGGAATGGGGAGAGACAGTAAGGTGTCTTTCATACAGTAATCAGGGAAGATCATCTTCAGTGGTGACACTGAAAGGTACTGAGAGAGTGAGTGAAAACAGAATTTCAAACAAATGCCTTGAGGTAAAAACAATTTGGTGCTCTGAGGCACATAGATTTTTCATGAGTTTTCTTTAAACAAGAGGCAAGAAAAATTCAACTTATTAAACAGGAGCATAGCTAGGATGTAGCAAAGGTGTGCATTGATGCCTCTCATACCACTCTCCTTTATATTCACCACCATCCAGTCCAGTGGTCATCATTTAGTGTCTTGAACATCTTAAGTATGAGAACTGAAATTCTTCTTCCTAACCCTTTCTGTACTTCAGTTTTTTAACTCCAGGCTTCTCCCTATTTGTGAGACCCAAGACTGAATTACAATAAGGCCCTACCCTGGAGTTAATGAAACTGTGAAGTTAAGGACACAGTCCTCTAGACTTCAAGGTGAGCCTAAGAGTGCCAGCACCAGCTGTAAGTAAGGGTTCAGCTACAAAGTTAAAAGGAAGTGCATATAAAAGATCGTTCTAATTTCTGATAACAACTTCAAGTTTTGGAGTTTCCCCAAACCTCAGTTCTACAAATTAGTTCTTATTTGCTAATTAGTCTTACACAATTCAACTCATGAAAAACTATAAACTCACATTTATATACATTCAGGGCAAAGATACATTAAAATTAGCGATGGAAACACACAAAGGTAAGAATTCAGGATGGAACTCCAAATGGAAGCTTTCTGTCAGTTAAAGATGCATTAAGTTGCAATGAACATGGGGGAATGCACGTATCTTTTCAAATTAGTATTTTTCATTTTCTTTGGATGAATTCCCAGAAGTAGAATTGCTGGATCACATGGTAGCTGTATTTTTAAACTTTTTAAAATCTGCGATACTGCTTTCTGTAGTGTCTGTACCAATTTACATTCCACCTAAGACTGCACAATGGTCCTTGTTCTCAGCATCCTCTCCAACACTTGTTATTTCTTACATTTTTAATAATAGAAATTCAAAAAGGTGTAAGGTGATATACTACAGGAATTTTCATTTGCTTTCCCTCATTTTGAGTATCATTTCACATACATGTTGGCCTTCTGTGTGTCTTCTTTGGAAAAATGTCTGTTCAAGTTCTCTTCCTATTTTTTTAATCGGATTGTTTGTAATTGGATTTTATGGGTTCTTTATTTTTCTTTGACAGTAAATCGTTATCAGACATATGATTTGCAAATATTTTTCCCCATTCAGCCAGTAGGTTACTTTTTCATTTTAGTGATGATTTCCTTTGCTGTGATAAATCTTTCTAGTTTGATATGGTCCCACTTGTTTATTTTTGCTTTTTTAAAAAATAATTTTATTGAAGTATAGTTGATTGACAATGTTGTGTTAATTTCTCCTGTATAGTAAAATGATTGTTATACACACACACACAGTTTTTTTGGATTCTTCTCCATTTGGTTTAATATAGTTCCCTGTGCTATACAGTAGGACCCAGTTGATTATCCATTCTAAATATAAGAGTTCACATCTGCTCATCCCTAATTTTGCTTTTGTTGCCTTTGTTTTTAGTATCAGATGAAAAAAAAAATCATCACCAATTTTGCTGCCTATGTTATCTTCTGGGAATTTTATTGCTTAAGGTTTTATATTAAGGTCTTTGTTGTTTTGTTGTTGCTTAGTCACGGAGTCACATCTGACTGTTTGCGGTCCCACGCGCTGTAGCCTGCCAGGCTCTTCTGGCTATGGGATTTCCCAGGCAGGAATACTGCAGTGGATTGCCATTTTCTTCTCCAAGGGATCTTCCCAACACAGGGATCAATCCCAAGTCTCCTGCTTAGTAGATGGATTCCTTACCACGGAGTCCCTTGAGAAGCCCATTAAAGATTAAAGTCTTTAATGAGCCTTTGGTACACTGTGAGTTAATTTTTGAATCTGGTATAAAATAGTGGTGTAGGTTTATTCTTTTGCATGTGACTGTCCAGTTTTCCCAACACTATTTATTGAAAAGACAATCCTTTCCTCATTGTATATTCTTGATTCATTGCTTAAAAATTAATTGAACATATGTATATGGGTTTATTTCCATAAATTCAGTTCTGTTATACTGATCTATACATCTTTGTACTTTTTTTTTTTTTTTTAATGAAATGCTTGTTCTTTCTCTGGCCAAAGTTATATTGAGATAAATGATTTTGCTCATCATTTGATATATTGTTGTTATTTATTTAATATTATGAGTTACATAATGTGAACTATGTTTCTCAATTTGTTATTTGTCTTTAATTTTAACATTTATACATTTTTCAATATCGTAATTTAAAATTTGTAGCTCTTCAGGTATATCAACTACCACTATCCCCAGCTTAAATTTTCTTGTTTTGGTACTTATAAAAGTTATTTTTAAATAATTCTCAAGTATTCACTTCTTATTTCTTCTAGTTTTATATCTCTAGGTTTTGCATTCAATTCTTCAAATCCTCTGGAGTTTATTTTTATGATGATGCAACATAAAAAATTTGAATTTTTTTTCTTCAAAATTTACTTTATTTCTTAAACCACCTGAAGAATACTTAATTTTCTGCAATTGTTTGAAAATCATTTTGATTAATAACAAATTTTAAATACTTTTGGTATAAACAAACCTTTGGCTCCTCATAAAGCAGCCTCTTTTCTCGAGGAGATTTTTCTCATGTAGTCTTATTAAACATTCTATTTCTTTAGTTCTCACATTACCTAAATGTTTCCCTTAAATGTAGATGCTTACATTTTTCTTTGATATTTTCCCCATCATCCTCTGCTCTTCAATCTCAATGTACAATCTTATAATTCTTTTCAGAGTGTCATTCATTCATCTGACTGAGGAGAGTTTATGGGCAAACCTTTTTTATTTGTCAAAAGATACATATAGGACCAATACTAGAAAAAGCAAATCATCAATTTCTCTCAACAAATTCATTCTAAAAAATATCAAAGATAACAAAACATCTTTTCTTTGTTGCATATAATTGCTAACAGTGTTTTCTGAGATGACTCTCTACTTCCATTGATCTAACTATTCTGTACATGTAGCGAGTCCTAATTATTAAAGCTTTACAATTATTTGGTGAATAACATTGTGCCAGTTCTCTCATTATTCTACCGCTAAATTGTTTTATAATTGTCACTTGTTTGTTGTTTCAAATGGGTTTCAGAATATTTGCTTGAGGTTAGTAAAGATCCATTTGGAATTTCAGAGAAGTCATATTAAATTAATACACAAAGTTAAGATAATCATGTATCTTTTAAATAATTTTCTTCCAACACATGGCTGTGCAACAGCTTTCTATTGTTTATTTTTAAAGTCACAAATAAAATGGAAATAAAATGATGAAAAAGATAAAAATTGGCTAAAAGTTTATAGCTCTGAGCATTTTTCATTGTGTAATTTAAAGCAGAATGTGATGTGATAGCTATGTTCAAAGTCTGATAAGAGAAATACTTTTCTTTATTCTGTCCATGTACACTCCTATCATTCTCTTTAGAATACTGACTTATTAGTTTTAAATCACCTTTGTTCAGTAAGACAATAATTAACCTCTCCCAAAATAATTCTCATTAAAATTTTGTAGAAATAATTTAGTTCTCTTTTCACAGAAAACACCACATAGAAACAGGAAACAGAGGAAAGACTCTGAGGGGAAAATATGATTATTTTACACATGAAATTTTTAATAGAAATATTTGAGTGCATTTTACTTGAAGGCCAGTTAGCTTGAAGGAGAGAAGGATGTTGGTATACTTCAAAAGACTTTACATCAGATAAGTGTAAACTATCTGTTTGGCAGTGATTAGTACAGGTGACATATTAATTATTGGTTATCTGTGAATCCCTTGGTTTTTTACAGAAGTCATGTCATTTTTATATTAGTTCTAATGGTTGTGTAATCTTTAGGGTTTTCTACATAAATGTTTATGTCATCTGTGAATAGACATATTTTATTTCTTTATTTGAAACTTAGATGATTTTACTTTTCTTTGTAACTATTTGTCCTGGATAGGATGTCCAGTACTGTGTTGAATAGAAATGGTAAAATCAGGCATCCTTTTCTTGTTCCTTATCTTAGAGGGAAAGCTTTCAGTATCTACTATTGGGTATGATGGTAGCTGTGGGGCTTCCCAGGGGGTGCAATGGTAAAGAATTTGCCTGACAATGCAGGAGACACAAGAGACGCGGGTTTGACCACTGGGTCGGGAAGATCTCCTGGAGTAGGAAATAGCACCCCACTCCGGTATTCTTCCTGGATAATTCCATGGAGAGAAGCCTTGTGGGCTACAGTCCACGGAGTCGCAAGAGTTCAACACGACTGAGCAACTGAACACGCATGCACACATGATGGTAGCTGAGGGTTTGTCATATATGGTCTTTATTATGTTGAGGCATTAATAGTTCTTTCTATTTTTATTTTGTCGAGTGTTCTTTTTTTAATCACAAAGGATATTGAATTTTGTCAAATGCTTACTATGCATCAGTTGAGATGACCGTGTGTTTGTTTTCCCTTTCTTTCTGGTAATGAGATGTATTGTATTGATTGATTCTTATATTGAACCATCCTTTCATTCTTAGGACAAAGCCCACATGGTCACGGTGTATAAAGATTTTAATATACTGTTGAATTTGGTTAGTATTTTGGTGAGAGCTTTTACATTAATATTCATCACATATATTGATTTTTAGTTTTCTTTTCTTATAGTGTCTTTGTCTGACTTTGGTATCAGGGTGAAATTTGCTTCATACAATGGAAGAATGATTCCTCCTCTTCAATTTTTTCAGAATAATTAAAGAATTGGTGTTAATTATTCTTTAAATGTTTGGTAGAATTTCCCAGTGAAGTCATCTGGCCCTGGGCTTTTCTTTGTTGAAAAGTTTTCATTGTTTAAATCTCCTTGACTAGTCATAGGTCTCTTCAGATTTTCTATTTCATCATGATTGTATTGCTATTTCTTTCATGATTTAGCTCTGGTAGTTTGCCTCTCAAATTTGGTCATTTCATCTGTTATTCGATTTGCCAGCATAACAACTATTCACAGTACTCTCTTACAATCCTTTGTATTTCTGTAAAATCAGTAATACTATTTACACTTATATTTCTGAGTTTAGTTATTTTTGTCTTCTCCCTATTTTTCTTAGCCAGTCTTGCTAAAGGTTTGCCAATTTTGTTGGCCTTTTCAAAGAAAAATGCCTTGGTTTTATTGATTTTTCTTTACTGTTTTCCTGTTCTCTTCCTTATTCACCTCTGATCTAATCTTTATTATTTCCTTCCTTTGATAGATTTGACGTGGCTTATTCTTTCTGTACTTCTTTAAGGTATAAACTTTAAGTTGCTGGTATCTTTCTTCTCTCCTAATGTAAATATTTATAAGTATAAATTTCCCTCTTAACACTGTTTTCACTGCATTCCATAAATTTTGTATGTTGTCTTTTCATTTTCATATATTTCAATATATTTTCTAGTTTCCCTGGTGATTTCTTATTTGACTCACTGGTTGTTTAAGAATGTGTTGCTTACTTTCCATGTATATGTGAATTTCCCAGTTTTCCTTCTGATGTTATCTTCTAGCTCTATTATGCTGTGATCTTAATCTTTTTAAATTTATTAAGATTTATTTTGTGGCTTAATATGGTTTATACTGGAAAACATTCTATGTGCTCCTTTCTTCCCTTCTTAATCCCTGTAATCCCCTTTCCTTTGTTACTTGGGTAAGATGTAATCAAGGCTATAATCTTTTTATTTATTGCATTCTTGTTTTAAAAAGAAAACATAAGAACATAAATATATATTATTTTCCAACTATATTTCTCTGGGTTGTATTTTTCAAAAATATTTTTAAAAGAATGACCAAATAATTTTTTTAGTGATTCATTCTCCTGCCTAAGCTCCAATTGTTTTTAAGGTAGTAATGACTAGGTCCACTTGTAAAATGATCTTAATTTT
This sequence comes from Bos javanicus, assembly GCF_032452875.1. NCBI lineage: Eukaryota > Metazoa > Chordata > Mammalia > Artiodactyla > Bovidae > Bos > Bos javanicus. Next base: position 24,724,376 of record NC_083884.1, on the reverse strand, counting down.
GAAGCCAGGAGAATAAGTTTACCTCATCTAAATGCACTGATTATGTTTTTGTTGCAAAAAATACATCCCCAGGCTTAATTCCATTATTTTTCTATTATTTCAAGTGAGGTAAAAGAAAACAAACTGCAAAAAGAAAAAGGTGGCACCATGATTCAGTCTTGAATCAATTAGAGTTCATTAATAAATTATAAAGATGTATTGATCAACTAAATATAAGGGAAACTTCAAATGTTTGACATTTTAGATCATGATAATTAAACAAATACATTTTTTTTCCTCAGAAGTTCCTTTAGTTGTTTTTCTGGAATTTTACACACATGACAACAATTTATTTTCAGCAGTGATTTACATTTTCTACCACTAGGCAAGTAGGAAGGCTTGAGGTTTTCATGCCTCTAGTTTTATTATTTATACATTGCACCTTCATGTTTTACTCATGAAAACTGAAGTGTTCAAAAGGAAATATGCAAACTAGATTTTCTGATGACAATTTATTTTGTTTGAAAAGATTATTTGCCATAATCCCTTAGGCAACCTCCCAATCCAAGGCCAAAACAATATAAGATTAGGATACTTAGTTGTATTAGAAATCAACACACTGTTAAAACATATTAGTTTTTCCTTTGTGGTATTCAAAATCACAGTAAATTCCTCTGCAAATATTTATAAAAATATTTGATCATCAGAATTCCTTTCATATAGCAACAACTTTGCAAAAGAAAGTGACAGAAAGTTGGGGGTTCCATATAACACTTGAAGTAGGTAGAATAGTAACGGTCTTACCACCCCATACTTGCCTGTTTTTTAGCACACAAAATATAATCTTTACTTGAATTTTCCATAGGTAGACATGGTTATTAAATATTCTCTGTGTATTTATCACCATCTATCCAATTGGTTATACAAATTATACTTTACAAGACACAAATTTACTTGTAATATGTATCTATTGATTTCATAAATCATATTTTTAATTAAATTGTCATCCAACTGAGGCAGAGACATAGAAAAAAATGAAACAGCTTAATGAGCTTTCTCTAAGCCATTGCCCAGCAGCTTAAAAAGCACATCAGCCTTGTTTACATGAAAGAAATACTTCTTTAGACTCATTATAAACTATGGATTTACAGTTATAATTATTTTTCTCGTTGACTTCTCTATTGTACTAACGACCCTGCTGTGATTCAGGATCTGCTTTTAGATGCAGTTTCATCAGACAGTTTTCAAAGTATATTTGCATATCTTAATTCAATTACATTAAAATTATTTTAAACCTAAACTGCATCTTTTAGTTCTTTTTTTCCTTTCTAATCTGAATCATTCTGCCCTTGCTTGTGTAAAAATTCATGCTGACTTTTTCATTTTTTCCTTGTTTATGATTTGAGAACCAACTTTGATCCACCTAATTAAAACTTCTGTGAAGGACGAAACAGAAAATGACTGCTAGGAGGCAGTCTGAAGCTATTCAAAATGATTTGAACATCAGTGCTCTAACTTTCCACAACACCCTCAACTGTTTGCAGACCCAAGTAAACAAACTGCGTGATCTTTCCCAAGTATAATCAGTATTCAATTACACCACACTCTGGGGACTTGATGAACCTGTCTGACATACTGCCATTCTGAAATGTTAGCAGAAGTATCAATAGCATTCACACTGTACACTGTGTACACACTGTACACTGTAAAATATTACAAGGGGATGTACAGTGTGAATGCTATTGATACTTTATGAGATCACATGACTTCGTATTATTGTTACAAGGTATAATTGAGTGCAAAAAAGACCAAAAACCTCAACAAAACTTGAGGCAAACGGAAGTGTTACTATGTCATTGAAATAAAGACATTTTATAATTAAAAAAAATAAATAAATAAAATGTTAGCAAAAATAATTTGCATGAAATAGGCTGTTTATAGGTAGATAGTTAGGATGGGTAAATATTTTTATGATTATTTATTTATTATTTTTAATAATAAATATTTATGATTATTTATTTATTATTTATTTTATTTTACTGCTTCCTTGGTGGGTCAGCAGTAAAGAATCCATCTGCAATGCAGAAGACACAGAAGTGGGTTTCATCTCTGGGTCAGGAAGATCCTCTGGAGGAGGGCATGGCAACCCATTCCTGTATTCTTGCCTAGAGAATTCTGTGTTCCTGCCTGAGAATCCCATGGACAGAGGAGTCTGGCGGGCTACAGTCCACGGAGTTGCAGAGTCAAACAGGACTGAAGCGACTGAGCATAGCACAGCACAAACAAGATAAAAGAGATTGCAGGTTTTACCACTATTTAGAAAAGAAAAAGGAATAAAAATAAGAGGAGAAATGTAGGCTAACATAAACAATAAATAAAAGAATAAAGTTCCAGACGAATGCTGACAGGAATGAAAAATAAGATGTTAAAAAAATGTAAATCGTAAGCTATTGATTAATTTTCCTGTCCATATATAGCTTGTTTCCTTCTTTGAAACAAGTTCTGCAGTACTGCTGAGTGAGTAAGCCAAATGTAAATCAGGCTATTGCAGCACACAGAGTCCTACGAGGTGAGAAAATGTTATGCTAATAATCAAATAGGTCTCTGAAGGTCATGGGGAAAAAAGTACTTATGGGCCAAGACAGAGTTATCCATTTGTCTCTTGGACTTGTCAGAGATTATACTAATATTTAAGAAACCTAGATTCCTAATACTTTTTAATATGTCTGTTTCTATAAAACGAATAACATGGTTTTTTTTTTTCCTAGGATAGCATTTCATGGATAGTATAATTATTTAGACCTATAATAAATATTCACTACATCCATTATATTAAACAGGCATATCCCCACTATTAGACATTTAGAAATATTTAATTTGGGGAACGTTTAGTGTAAGAGTGATGAAAAACTGGTTCACTGTGTTAAATATATATCCAGTAATGGCATTGTTGTAGTTGTTTAGTTGCTCAGTCGTGTCCAACTCTTTTGTGACCCCATGGACTTTAGACAGTCAGGTGCCTCTGTCCATGGGATTTCCCAGGCAAGAACACTGTCATTTCCTTCTCCATGGGATCTTCTTGACCCAGGGATCAAACCCAAGTCTCCTGCATTGGGAGGTGGATTCTTCACCACTGAGCCATCAGGGCTAGTCAAAATCTAAACCTTCCCAAGACATAATATAGTTGTGAATTAATTTTTTATTGGGAAATGCTTTTTTATCTGGATAGTAAAAGTAATGGAATGTACGTGCAGAGATACACACATATTTTATTCAGTGTCAATCAAAATTATGATATTAATAGTTTTAATTTGGGGTATGTATTGACTTTGTATCATTTTTAACATAGCAACAGTTATAATGATGGTTCCAAAGTTTACATTCATAAAATACAAACACTAGAAAAAATAGTCAATGCATTCTTTTGAACTTTCTTAATCATTAAAGTGGATTGCATAACCAATTGTGCTATTTATTTTATTCATATTTGAACTACAAATTCTAGCTTGCATCATCTAGAAAACAAGCTATAATTCTAAATTTTTAAATTTCTTTTAACTTAATCCAAAGAAATACTTTTGATGCTATACAATTGACCAAAGACTTAACTACTTTGTGAATATTTATTTTTAAGGAATGAAATTTGAGAAATTTCTCAGCAACTAAAGTACAGGAAGTAATCAAGATAACTGTATGCTATTAAAAATTTTGCTTATTATATATGAAATAATATCTGTACAATTTAAACTCATTCATTATATATATATACACATACACATATATATATTCATGAATTAAAATAGATAAGAAAATTCAATTTGATCCAGAAATATCATTCTATCAGGATTTTTAAAAAATTATACCAATGACTACCATTGTGTTTAACATGGGGATTTAGAAATTAACCCCTTCTTACATAGTCAATGGTCAGAAATCTTATTGTGTATGTATGATTTTGTTCCTCTCCTAGAAGCAGATAGTGAAATTAAAAAACTTGCCTGCAAATAATTATTTTGGAGTACAAATGTCACTGGTGGAAATGTGAGAAAACCATAGGGAAGAAAAGGCAGCCATCAAATGTGCATTTCTATCAGCTATCATGCTGGGCTAATGGAATTTAATCCTCTAGGGAAATTCTAAAAAGTGGTATAAGATCACAACTTCAAATTCTCTCACTTGAGAGGAAGGCAGTTATATATTTAGCCATCAACTCCCAGAGTGATCTGAATCCCCTGATCATTCCCAGCACTAGGAGAGCTCAGAGAACAGCCTTCTGTGCTTCTAGAAAATGTTCTATCGACCCAGGAGGCAGAGATTCACACTTGGAGACTTTGGAGGCTAGCCATGATATAGGGAGCTACTTGCAGTATTGGGAAGGGCATGGCAATAAATGTCTTCACTTTATATTGTTCAGGTCTTCCTCAGGCCCTCCATTAAATGCACAGTTGTATTAATGTCACTGCTTCTTAAAGGTTGGTCACAATTAAAAAAAAAAAAAACAACAACAACAACAACAAATTACAAGACAGTGGTGAATAAGGAGCCCTACCTCTGTAATTGGTCCTGAGGCTACCCACAGCTCATACCCTTTATTCCTCTTCTACTTCGCATACTAGATTTCCCTCAACTGAGTTAGCACTTCAGCTGGCCAAGAATGCTTTTCCCATGAAATAAATCATACCTTCATGCCTGAGCGTTTTGATCCTTTGATTACCACGTCTTTGTCAGATTGCATTTCCTGCAATTGGCATGTAAGGTTTTAACTCAATAAAAGCATTAAGAGGTACCGTAGGAAATCTCCTTAGCTCCAGACATACGTCTCCCTGTCCGAACACAGAGCAGCCACCTGATCTCATGAAAACTATAATCAGTTATCCCTGCCAACAGAGTAACTCCATTTCTTTTCCTTGTTTTGCTGGCCTGAGGGACTCAATGTAAAACTTCTTGTTGCTGTCACTTAGTCACTAAGTTGTATCCAACTCTTTTGTGACCCCATGGACTATACACCTCAGGCTCCCCTGTCCATGGGATTTCCCAGGCAAGAATGCTGGAGTGGGTTGCCAATCCATTTCCAGAGGATCTTCTCAACCCAAGGATCAAACCCAGGTCTCCTGCATTGGCAGCTAAGTTCTTTACCACTGAGCCACCGGGGAAGCCCCAATGTAACTTAACTGAGTGAATAAATTTAAGTTTAGTGACATCCTTCATATGTTCTAGTGTAAACATACCCCTCCCGTCAGAATCAGGACCTCTAATGCAGAGGCCAGAAGTTGCTCAATGAGGCAAAAATAAATCAATTGCATCACTAGGAGCAATAGCGAGAGGGTACTCAGACAAAGGTATTCCATCTATAGCAAATATTGAGAGTATTAGGGTCAAAGACTTTCATGGACATTTTGCTAATTATTGCACCATCTTCTCCATAGTTTTGATGGCCTTTCTAAGGTATTTTCATAATCCCATTATAATAAATCAATTTGTTAGCCCAGGAGTAGATTTCCTGGCCAAGACAGTGCAGACAAACAAGGAAAAGCCACACCCTTGTCAAAGCAAAACTTGCACCAGACAAAGTTAAACAGGCCCCCAAAGACCTGTTTCAAGACTATTTCAATAAAGAGAAAGACTGAATTCATCTCCACTGATATAAAAGATGGGAAAGATTATAAGTATTGGGATGAGCTAGTGGAAAAGTATTGGAAGATTTTGCACGTAGGGTTGATCTAAGGTATGTGTCCAGCATATTGAATTTTTCCTGAGTTGCAAATCTTTTTCTCTTTAATTAGGCTGTTTGTGTTTGTTAAGTGTTGCCTCATGAAGTTAGACTCCCACCCTCCCTCAGAGACTAGGAAATTGGGGTGTTATCTCCTTTGATGTTTACATTTCAAAGAGACGGTTCCCAGGTCCTTGAGAAAGACATTTCCTGAGCTATAAAACTGACAAGAAGTTAGAAGCAGATTTACATACATTTCAAAGGAACAGAACAAGAATTTACAGTCCAGAAAGTTTTCTGAAGTAAATGCTCTAAGAAAAGGCAGGTCAGGGGTCTGTCATTAGAAGAAACTTGTCTAAATCTGTTAAGCTGAGAGGAAATTTAAAGTCTCCTTGGTCACCCAGAATATGTATCAATCCAGCATGACAATAAATTATTTACTCTTTGAGGATGGAAAGGATCCAGTTTAATCAATCTAGCCCTGGGCGGCTAAATGAGCTGCTCAAAGGATGGTGCCTTACCAAAGGCTTCACTTAAGTCTCTACTGCTACTCTGTTGAGCATTCAGCAGTCACAGTGTCTGTTATAGATTCAATGAGAGGGAGTTCTTGTTGGGCCCAGGCATATTTACCAAGCCTGCTACTATGGTTATTCCTTTCATTATAACAAAGCTTTAAGCACAAGAAAGACTAAGGGCAGAACATTTTTGTTGTTTTCCGAGTTGTTTGGTCAGCTATGCTTGTGCTAATAATTTTGTAATTGATTTTGATCAATTAATATTATTAAGCTAATTATAGGGATGGAGGTGTTTCAAAGCTGGATGGCAATCCCTTTAAGGGTTATGTTTTTACTCTGTTCATTTTGATTCCTGGGGAGTATATTTTCCAAGTTCCAACTCCATGGACAGAACCTCCCTACTCTTGACATTCCTGGAATCCTAAGATTTGTATCTGAGTTAGCAATAGAGCTTAATTAACTAATTAAATCCTAACACAAGAGAAATATATGCACATCCATCATTGCTTTACAGTAAAGTTTTTTTTTTAACATTTTACAACTTTCTTCATAATAGCCTAAACTCAGAATAACCTAAAAGTCCATAAGCAGGGGATATGTAAATTTGGGAATATAATAAATGCGACATTATATAACCATGAAAATAAATGAACTAAAGTAAATAAAGTAAATAAAACCACTCAAAAGTGGGGATGGGTCACACAAACATTATGTCAAGTAACTGAATTCAGATCCAGATGAGTCCATGCTATATAACTCTAGGAAGATAAAGTACAAAGTGGCCAAAACTATTGCATTGTGTTAGAGTTCAGGATAATGTTTATTTTAGGGAAAGAAATAGGGAGTTGGGATTGGAAGAGGCATGCAAGGGACTTCTTGATAGCTGGAAAAGTCCTGTTCTTGATCTATTTGTGATTACAGATGCATTTGTGAGAAAATCCTTAAGTCGTACTTCTTTCTGTTTGATATACATTACTGTATGCTGTAACTCACAATAAAAAAATAAAAAGAACAAAAATTAAGATCTCACAGTGGTGCATGCAAATAAAAATATCTCAAAACATAATTAAACTTTTCTAAGTACTTTGTAAAAATTGCTTAATTTGAATGTTTCTTTGCTCACCAAAAAGAATATATTATAATGTTATAAGAGTAAAATAAAGGGATATAAATTTTTCCTCATATGTTAACTTTATTAATTAATTGTTCTTTCTGATACATTAATTTCTTTTTACTGGTCACTGAGGCAACCACTCCATTCTGAAGGATATCGGCCCTGGGATTTCTTTGGAAGGAATGATGCTAAAGCTGAAACTCCAGTGCTTTGGCCACCTCATGCGAAGAGTTGACTCATTGGAAAAGACTCTGATGCTGGGAGGGATTAGGGGCAGGAGGAGAAGGGGACGACAGAGGATGAAATGGCTGGATGGCATCACTGACTTGATGGACATGAGTTTGAGTGAACTCCAGGAGCTGGTGATGGACAGGGAGGCCTGGCGTGCTGCGATTCATGCGGTCGCAAAGAGTCGGACATGACTGAGTGACTGAACTGAACTGAACTGAGGCCTTTTTATTTTACACATAAAACCACTAAGTATGGTATTGCCTGTGGACACCTCAGAAATTATACTATAGATACTCATGACTCCAAATAGTTGGTGGGAAGAGAGATGAGAAAAACAATGACTTGGGTCAATGACATGATTATAGAACTAAAGTTTCCAACAGGGTGTCAGATGGTCAACTTGGCTTCTGAAGCAGTTCTAAGGATGCAGTGAGAGGACAATAGAGGAATAATAGAAGGAGTTAACTATCAGGAGCCCCTGCAAGTATCAAGGGAGACCTTGAACTATCTATACAAACATCAAGAACAACATTCTAACCAGCCAACTAGTGACTCAAAGACTTAGGTGTTCCCTTTCCCCAAGCTAATTTGGCTTATCTGAAGCTCTTGCTAGCAAATTTAACCTTGCTGCCCACTTCTTCAGCAGTTATGAGGATCTGGTTGTACTTGGTCAAGCACTGGGACAGGCAAGGTATATCAGTCTTGAGCTGCCCAGTGCAGGTCTCTACCATGAGGTTGGCAATGCGTATACCTTCAGTTTCCCCAGAGTTATAAGATACCATGACACCCCACCTATTGGACTGGTCCGGCTTGCACACCCAAAGAGAACTGGCTATGAGCTGATCTGGTACACTGTGAGCAGGAGGTAGTTGCATGAGTTTTCAACCACAGCCTTCGAAATCTGCTTTAGGGTGGTCACTGAGAGATCATTCCCCACCACCTGGATTCCTGTCCTAGCAGTGAACTTCTGCCAATTTTCCCAATCATTTGGGTTAAAAAGGTCTTTGATAGACACCACTGGGTAGTTCTTGATGAAGGACTTATAAGGGTCTGACATTTGGTCAGGTGGGCGTACCTGCTGAGACCACTGGGAGACTTGACATCCAGATCATACTTCCCTGACCTGAAGAACTGAGAGGTGGTCAAGTCCATGCCAATGACAACCTTATGGGTATACCAGCTGTCCTGACCTCATTCTTCAGCAATTCTAGGGCTTCTTTATTCCTCAGGAGAAAATTTCCCTTCACCCCCACATTGGTGGCATCTTTCCCATATTTCTTTTTGATGATATTCTTCAGGTTGTTGTAAAACTCTGCTCCAATGTGCATGGCTTCCCTGAAGTTTGTTCCACCAAAGAAGAGGATCAGAAACTCCTGCGTGGCCAACTTGTTTCCAGTATGAGACCTACCACTGATCACACTGAAAGCTGGAACTGACAGGATGACTTTCAAATTGTCAGCATGTCAGCAATGTGGAGGTACAGGACACCCCTTCTCAAAATCCTAGCCTTACAGATGGCCAGTGTCCCTCCCCAAATTAAGTAGGCACTCCTCAATAGTATAGGCCAAGAGAATTATCTAAAGGAATTTTATAAAGTGAATAGAACAAATTTGTATTTAGTCCAATAAGTAAAACACAAGTCACAATTTTGAGTACAACAAGTATTTGAAGATTTTATGTTCAAACTTAATTGCTCACATGATAATATTTATTAAAGGTGAATAAAAATCACCTTAATTAAAGATTATATGTATTTATATATAATTTCCAGAGTCAATATTCTAGTTTATCTAAATACAAACTTCTTTATTCTTAATGAGTCTTTCCAATGTTTTGCATATGTTCAAGTTATCATGGGTGAAATTAGTAGTGGCTAAACTAAAAGGGAATTTAAAATTTTCAGCCTACTCCAAGAGGAAAAAGAAAGATGGTGAATTCTGTTTTGTTTCAGAAAAATGAACCATCCCTCTAAGGGAACTAATTTGGAACCAAGGAAAAAGAAACTCACACAACAAAGAGAATCCATTTTAATTATCTATGTGAAAGTAAAAATTATTTGTATAGGAACAGCAAACTCATAGATTGCATAACATACTATGACATAAACTTTATGGTGAACTCTATTTCAGTATCACCCATATCCATATTTATTTTATTTTACACTTTACTTGCCTTTATTTATATTCAACATAATGTCCCTATTATTCTTGCTTGGCTTCTCATTTTACTATAAAATAAAAAGTGTGCTAGACAAAATAAGGTAATATAAAGAAACGGAACTCCAGATTGCTAACTCTATTCAAGAAATCCCACTCATTTTAACCCAAAGTTCTGAATTAAATCATTGATTATATTCTCCCATCTTATACATGAACTACAATGCTAATCAAACAGCATAAATACCACAGATTTTTTTAAAATACCAGATATCTTATAAAATAAACTTCATTGGAAGGTGTATATTATTTTTGAAAGCTTTATTTACTTTGTCAAAAACATACTCCTTGTTTATATGTTTGACATCAACTGGATAATATTGAGATCATTTCTTTAGCTATTGAACATGAGGAAAAAAAACAGTTTCTGAACACTATCAACGATGCCAATATTATAATTTACAAAGTTTCCTCATATAATCTTTGTTACAAGATAGATGAGATAATCAGTACCAACCACAGACTTCAAAAGGTTAAGGATTAAGAACACATAGCTACATAAAGAACACTTAAAATCTATAGTTTTTGACAAACTAAATCACAAGAGAAAATATTTGCAAATGATGTGACAGACAAGGGGTTAATATCTATAATACACAAACAGCTAATTCAATTAAATATCAAAAAAAAAAAAAACACGCAAACTAATAAAAAATGGACAGAAGACATAGACATTTTTCCAAAAAGGACATGTAGATGGCTAACAAGGATGAGATGCTCAATATCATTAATTATTACAGAAATGCATATCTAAACTATAATGAGGTATCATTTCACACCATTCAGAGTGGCTATCATCAAAAAGTCTACAAATAACAAATACTAGGGAGTGTCTTGAGAAAAGAGAACTGTTCTACACTGTTGGCAGGAGTGTGTGGAAAACAGTTTGGAGGTTCCTTAAAAAGCTAAAAATGGAGCCACCATATGATCCAGCAATCTTATTCCTGGTTATATATCCAGAAAAAAAAAGCCCAATTCAAAAGGATACTTGCACCCTGAGTTTAGTGCAGCACTATTTACAATAGCCAAGAAATGGGAATAATCAAGTAGCCATCAATAAATAAATGGTTTTAAAGTGTGGAATGGAATATTACTCAGCCATAAAAAAAGAATGAAATATTATTATCTGCAGCAAAATGGATGGACTTGGACTATAACGCTTAGTGAAATAAGTCAGATAAAGACAAATACTCCATGATATTACTTATATGTAGAATCTAAGAAATAACACAAATGAATCTATAGACAAAACAGAAACAGACTCATAGACATAGAAAACAAACTTATGGTTAGCAAAGAGGAGAGAGGAGAAGGGAGGAATGAATTAGGAGTATGATGTTAATAGATATAAACTACTATATATAGATAAGCAATAAAAATTTACAATATGGCACAGTAAACTATATTCAATATCTTGAAAAATAACCTATAATGGAATATAATCTGAAGAAAATAACTGAATCACTTTGATGTACACTTGAAACTAAGGCAATGTCAAAAATCAGCTATACTTCAATTTAAAAAAATCTTTCTGTAGTAGAACATACAGTAACTTAATTATATTCTGGACTTGTATACAATTGAGTTATTGAAATATACTTTGAATTTTTTATAGTTTCTGATAGGGAAATATGAGCCTAAATATTGGTTTGTGTTTCTTAATTGCCACACATTCACCTAAATGAAACAAATCTCTAATTGAGAAGCAACTTACTAAGAAACAATTTTGATAAAAGAAATCAGGTTCCCCCACTAATTACCTTTAAATCTTATAGGACAGTGATCAAGAAAATGACTCTTACAAGAGATAACCATAATGCTGAAGAAGCACAGGCTTTGCATATGAAGTGATCTGTGTATGAGGGTCAAGGATAATCAGACTAGATTATTTTATCTATTATCTATCTGTAAATTCTAAATGTTAATAGCTATTCAAAGCTTAAAATAGAACCTGCTATTGGGCTTCCCCTGTGGCTCAAAGGGTGAAGAATCTGCCTGCAACACTGGAGACACAGGTGATGCGGGTTCGATCTCTGGGTCAGGAAGGTCCCCTGGAGAAGGGAATGATAACCCACTACAACATTCTTGCCTGTAAAATCCCATGGATCTTAGAGAGGAGCCTGGTGGGCTACAGTCTATGGGTCTCAATAAGTTGGACACGACTCAGTACACACAAAGCACAACATAAATCAGACAAGATGTCTAACATTATAACATCAGTGTTACAAAATGCTTATAAGGATCCCATTGGAGCAATATTTCCCAGTGTCTTCTGATAATCAGGAACAACCCTCATTATATCACTCACATTAGAATCACTTAAAAAAATCTGTAATATTTTATATTAGTCCATGTGTTTTCAAAATGTTTACACAGAATCTCCCTCACTTAAAGGAATATCAATCCTCAACCCCTTACAACTCATTTCAGTACCAAGTAGAGAAAAGGAATATTGATTTAGTAGAAGAAATGAAAAAGTAAATGAATGAATGAATAAATAAATATCAAGAAGTGGTTGTTAGTATAAAACTACCTGTATGTAATTAAAATTTCAACAATTGTGAGCTTCATTTACTTTGTTTTTAATTTATTGGAGATTTTTAGGAAATAAATTTCTAGATAAAGTTAGTGGTGTATGAAATAAAATGCTTAGGAAGTAGATATAAATGTGCTATCACATTACATGTTGTTGTTGAGTCCCTAAGTTGTGCCCGACTCCTTCTGACCCCATGGATTGCACCACACCAGGCTTCCCTGTCACATTACATATTCCTGTCACATTACATTACGTGTGTGTGTGTGTGTGTGTTGTTCTTGTGCTATCTCCTAGTTAGCTTGGCTTTGAAAAATAATTATACCTATCTATTTAAAGTATAATTATCCAGTGCATGTTTATGGTAAAGGATGTTGTGAAGAAAGAACAGTTTTTGAGGTTGGATTGGATATGTTGGCTATCAGAGGTAGAACTTGACCATGTGCTGTCTAGCTACCCCATCATCCAACCCACTACCTGTAATTATAACCAACAGTCACCAGACACAAACAAAAAAAAACCTATGGTAAGCCTCCTTCTAGGGAAACATGATCGCCTAATGGCAAACAAAATTCACTTCAGTTATCTATAAACAAGGACTGTCATCCAGAAATTAACAGATTTCAAAGGAAAATCAATATTATCTAAAGTGAAATTTCAAGAAAAATAATTTAGAAAATTGTTAAAAAGAAGTAGGTAATTTAGTGAGAGAGAATATATTTTAAGAAGAGAATTTTAAAATCTAAATCAATAGCCTTGACATATTAAGGAGCTAGCTTTTGAAAAAATTAACTTTTAGTCAAAAACAGGTTAATAATTTTAAAGTGAGCCAATAAAATGGAATGCTTAGATGTATTAAAGCATTTTTTAGAGAGAAAAAAAACTGGAAGAAAAAGTTACTAACAGTTACTAACTGCTACTAACACTGTTCAAATATACACATATATGTAAATAGAAAAAAAAGTTGTGACAGGGCCAATGAATATAGGGGTTCCAATTTTCATGGGAAAGGAGTTTATCAGAGCAATAATGGGAGAGGGAAATAAATGCCTCAGAAAAGGGCTATCAAAGGCAGGAATAATCGGTGGTCTTCAAATTGAAAGACACAAGTGAGTAGAAGAGTGAAAGGGGTTACGATACGTTGTTATGTATAAATAGGCTTTGAGAAAGCCAAAGATCAAAAAAAAAGCTCACTAAAATAGTAACCAAGGAAGACTGATTATTTAAAATGAATAAGAACAGACTTTGTATAGAATCTCCACAGGAACTCTGATTAAATCATATACAATTATTAAGGAATGCATCTGTATACACATTTTTAAAGTAAATAAATATTAACAAGATGAGGCAGAGAAATGATTTGAGACATGACATTTTGAGAGTATTTATTTCCTCTGCATCTTTCCAAGGAAAATAATTATATTTTTTTAATCCAAGAAATAGGGATGACATAGACTCTGTGAAAAACAAAACATTACTGAAAAGGTACAATTTAAATATGAATCAAATTGAGAAAAAGAAATATTTTGAGCAAGTGATATGATAAAAGAAAATGAAATCTATTGTTTGTTTTCTTGGACTACTACTAAATGCTATAAATTTGATTTCATAAAATAACGTTTTCTCCTCTTTTTAATATCTTTTTGAAAATTTGTTTTAATTGGGGGATAATTACTTTCCAGTGTTATGATTGTTTTTGCCATACATCAACATGAATTGGCCATAGGTATACATGGGTCACCCCCATCCTGAAACCCCTACACACCTCCCTCCTCACCCTATCCCTCTAGGCTGTCACAGAGCACTGGCTTTGGGTGCGCTGCGTCACACATCAAACTTACACTGGCCATCTATTTTAAATATGGTAATATACATGTTTCAATATTATTCTGTCAAATCATCCCACCCTCTCCTTCTCCCACTGAGTCTAAAACTCTGTTCTTTTCGGCTGAGATACAGATGTTTTCTTCTTTCTGCAAGTCCATTCACAATACTTGTTTCCAAAACATCCAATAATCAACAGATCATAAATTAAAAAGCTGACTGTTTGGATTTTAATTTTTAGAATCTTTAATATTTACAGAATAATAGCACTGTTCTTACATTAAGGCTAGAGCAGAATATAATGTTTTAAGTCTTGACAACTGAAAAAATATGACTGTCAGTGAATGAGATATTTGTAGAGTAAAAGGTTATATTGAAAGAAACTGAATAAGTATGTACCACTCCTGAGTAATGAGTTAAGGGCAAAGTTCTACAGTTGAAAAATATAAGACTAACCAAAAAAGAACCATGCGTTTCTGAAAAGTTTTGAAAGTGGAAATAAGTTGGGAGATTCTATAACTGTGCTAAAAACCCCATTTTTCAGAGCAGGGTGTCAATGGTCACTATCTAATTAGATAAATCAAGAAAGGAGGAACAAGTCTATATATCTACAAATATTCTTACAGATTCCATTCCAGTTTATTTAAGCAGAGGGGGATTTCCTAAAGAATTTTAGACATCTCAGAGCATTTTCAAGAGTGCTTGAGAGTCAATCCTGGATACTTCACAGCTTGGCACAAAGCAATCAGATGCATGGAATCTAGAAAACTAACCATGGTATAGGACTCCTCCAGCTTAGACAGTAATGTCTGTATCATCCATCGCTCTACACACATGACTGTCAGGGCTTGTGCCCCTTGAAAATGTCACACAGCTGCCCTTGAATAACAGAAAACCCTGTATGCTTCTTTTTTTTTCCTGTTGCAATTAATTTTTATTTTTTTAAAGGTTTTTTTTTTATTTCATATATAAAGTTTTCTTGTTTGTCTTTGCCTGAAAATCCCTAGATTTCTGTTTCAGTTCTTTTTTGTTTGCTTTATTTTGTTCTTTAATATAAATTTATTTAATGGGAAGCTAATTACTTTACAATATTGTATTGGTTTTGCCATACATCAACATGAATCTGCCACGGGTGTACCCTATCCTGAACCCTCCTCCTACCTCCCTCCCCATACCATCCCTCTGGGTCATCCCTGTGCACCAGCTCCATGCATCCTGTATCATGCATCAAACCTGGACTGGTGATTCGTTTCACATATGATATTATACATGTTTCAATGCCATGTTCCCAAATCATCCCACCCTCTCCCTCTCCCACAGAGTCCAAAAGACTGTTCTATACATCTATGTCTCTTTTGCTGTCTCGCATACAGGGTTATCGTTACCATCTTTCTAAATTCCATATATATGCATTAGTATACTGCATTGGTGTTTTTCTTTCTGGCTTACTTCACTCTGTATAATCAGCTCCAGTTTCATCCACCTCATTAGAACTGATTCAAATGTATTCTTTTTAATGGCTGAGTAATACTCCATTGTGTATATGTACCACAGCTTTCTTATCCATTTGTCTGCTGATGGCCACAGTGAGGTACCATTCCATGCCAGTCAGAATGGCGGCTATCCAAAAGTCTACAAGCAATAAATGATGGAGAGGGTGTGGAGAAAAGGGAACCCTCTCACACTGTTGGTGGGAATGCAAACTGGTACAGCCACTATGGAGAAGAATGTGGAGATTCATTAAAAAACTGGAAATAGAACTGACATATGACCCAGCAATCCCACTGCTGGGCATACACACTGAGGAAACCAGAATTGAAAGAGACACATGTACCCCAATGTTCATCGCAGCACTGTTTATAATAGCCAGGACATGGACCTCGATGTCATCAGCAGATGAATGGATGAGAAAGCTGTGTGCTTCTTAAAACAAGCGTATACCAGCCACCATGTGTTGCTCATTTCTGTATCCAAGTTCAATAAGGAAGCATCTAATCAGTAAAAATGTCAGTCATATGCTCATATTCTAGAGGCAAGTGTGTCTCAAGAAATGCAGAATGTTAACTATTTAGAAATGTTAGTGTTATTATTATTTTTTTTTTTTTGGCTTAAAACATAAAAAAATTATTCTTGTTGCTAGAGGCCAGAGGTCCAAAATCAGGTTGTTCTGATGGCCCCAAGCACTCGGGTAAACACATCACACAAATCTCTGCCTCTGTGTCTTTCTTTTTAAAAAATGTTTCTAGAAATTATTATAGAGACAAACATTACATAGGGCTGTTCCCTAATTTTTCCCCCAACATTATTAGATATATCATTGACACATAACTTATGTAAGTTTGAGGTATATGATGTGAGCATATGATTCATTTACTTAGTGCAAAATGATCACCACGATAAACTTTTAACACATTCATTCTCTTACATAATTACCATTTTATATTGTATAGCGTAATTCTAATAGGCATGATTATAAATTAATATCCCAAATATTTACAATTTCACTCATATAATTATATGAAAAAAATAATTTCCTCAGTAGAATTTTATGTTAACTATGTTTTACTATAGATATGTGTAAAACAGAGTAAAGGGAATTTCACTTAAAATGGAGTCAGGACGTCAGAAGGGGAAGCCCTCAGGCACTACCATCCCAAGTCAGTGACAGACGTCAAGAGGAAGCCTTAATTATAGGCCCTCATAGAAAGAATTCTCCTTGCTCAGCATCCAGCCCAGCCAATGGGAAACACCACACCATCCTGAACTCTTATTAAATGAACCTTGGTTCAAAACAACCTCTCCAAATTTCCTTTTTCCTTTTTGAAGTAGCATTTCTGTTCTTTGCTTAATAGACTTGCCACTGGCTTTTGCTATGGATTGCTTGTCCTAAATTGCCATTCATTCATCTGCTATTCTTGAAAATAATCCATTTTGTTGGTAAAATAATCATGTTTTTTTGCTGTTGTTGTTTTAAGGTAATAATAGTAATAACAGTGTTCTGGAACAGATTTTCTAAGCAAAATAATATATACTCACCAATAAACTAATACTGACATCTCCTTAAATTAAAAATAATAACTATAACTACAGTTTATGGAATACTTATCTCCCAAGTATTTTTTTCTGCACTTTCCCTTGTTTACTTCCCATAGTAGCTCTCAGATCTAGGCACCATTAGTCTCACATTATAAAGAAAAAATAAAAAGCACTGAAACTAAACAAAACTTTCATATGGTAAACCCAGACAGAAAATGGCAGGACTATGACTGGAATCTAGATTCCAATATCCATGATACCACATACAATCCCCTCAAAACTCAAACACAAAGTCATAATGAGATTACTAAGAGACCTTTTTAAATTAAGAAACCATATTGCTGTCATGAAAAAGGTCTAATTTAGGAGGAAATTCTTAGCATGAACCCACAAAAAATTAAGAATGTACATCTTTCATAATAACCATGCTAATCTATCTAGGGTATTTAATATTTTATTGATTGTTCAATTAGACTTTTAATTAGGCATGAGCATATATTGATGATATATTGATTATTCATAAGGCCAGTGTTTCAGCTGGATAAACTAAGAGGGATTCAGCCATGATCAGATACATTTTGCCATGTTATATGAGCCACTGGAACTGATTACCAAGGGTATGCTTATGCAAGGAATCTAGAAGTCTCCTTTGAGTGTGCTTATTCAAGGAAAGATGAGAATCAAGGCAAATAAGTATTGCTTAAAAAAAAACAGCATTAGGTAAGAAACATGATTTTGAAATGTGTATGTTTATTGCCTATTATACATTTCCCCAAAAGGTCTTGTGTAAGAAATCTAGGAAAATGATATGATAAATGAAAAGAACAAGAAGAAAAAATATATATATATATACATATATAGATGTTTCACTGAATTATCTGGATGATATTGGCAAGCAGTGTCTCAATTACTCTTCTGACACAAACGCAAACAACTGCTTGAGTGAGATTAATAAAATGTATCCATCTCTGTTCTCAAAATGTATCCATCTCTGTTTTCACTTCTCTCAAGTGACAAACCACTTCAGTATTCTTGCCTTGAGAACCCCATGAACAGTATGAAAAGGCAAAAAGATAGAAAATTGAAAGATGAACTCCCCAGGACAGTAGGAGCCCAAAATGGTACTGGAGAACAGTGGAGAACTAAGTCCAGAAAGAATGAAGAGACAGAGCCAAAGCAAAAACAACACCCAGTTGTGTATGTGACTGGAGATGGAAGTAAAGTCTGCTGCTGTAAAGAGTGATATTGTATAGGAACCTGGAATGTTAGGTCCATGAATCAAGGCAAATTGGAAGTGGTCAAGCAGGAGATGGCAAGAGTGAATGTCGACAGTTTAGGAATCAGTGAACTAAAATGGACTGGAATGGGTGAATTTAACTCAAATGACCATTACACCTATTACCATCGGCAAGAATCTCTTAGAAGAAAGGAGTAGCCCTCATAGTCAACAACAGAGTGTGAAATGCAGTTCATGGGTGCAATCTCAAAAATGACAGAATGATCTTGGTTCATTTCCAAGGAAAACCATTCAATATCACAGTAATCCAAGTCTATGCCCCAACCAGTAAGCTGAAGAAGCTGAGTTAAACAGTTCTATGCAAAAAAGCAAAATAGCTCTTTGGGGAGGCCTTACAAATAGCTGTGAAAAGAAGAGAAGCGAAAAACAAAGGAGAAAAGGAAAATATAAATATCTGAATGCAGAATTCTGAAGAATAGCAAAGAGATAAGAAAGCCTTCTTCAGCGATCAATGCAAAGAAATAGAGGAAAACAACAGAATGGGAAAGACTAGAGATCTCTTCAATAAAATCAGAGATACCAAAGGAACATTTCATGCAAAGATGGGCTCGATAAAGGACAGAAATGGTATGGACCTAACAGAAGCAGAAGATATTCAGAAGAGATGGCAAGAATACACAGAAGAACTGTACAAAAAAGATCTTCACGACCTAGATAATCACGATGGTGTGATCACTGACCTAGAGACAGACATCCTGGAATGTGAAGTCAAGTGGGCCTTAGAAAGCATCACTATGAACAAAGCTAGAGGAGGTGATGGAATTCCAGTTGAGCTACTCCAAATCCTGAAAGATGATGCTGTGAAAGTGCTGCCAGCAAATATGCCAGCCAATTTGGAAAACTCAGCAGTGGCCACAGGACTGGAAAAGGTCAGTTTTCATTCCAATCCCAAAGAAAGGCAATGCCAAAGAATGCTCAAACTACCACACAATTGCACTCATCTCACATGCTAGTAAAGTAATGCTCAAAATTCTCCAAGCCAGGCTTCAGCAATACGTGAACCGTGAACTTCCTGATGTTCAAGCTGGTTTTAGAAAAGGCAGAGGAACCAGAGATCAAATTGCCAACATCCGCTGGATCATCGAAAAAGCAAGAGAGTTCCAGAAAAACACCTATTTCTGCTTTATTGACTATGCCAAAGCCTTTGACTGTGTGGATCACAATAAACTGTAGAAAATTCTGAAAGAGATGGGACAACCAGACCACCTGACCTGCCTCTCAAGAAATTTGTATGCAGGTCAGGAAGCAACAGTTAGAAGTGGACATGGAACAACAGACTGGTTCCAAATAGGAAAAGGAGTTCGTCAAGGCTGTATATTGTCACCCTGTTTATTTAACTTATAATATGTAGAGTACATCATGAGAAACGCTGGACTGGAAGAAACACAAGCTGGAATCAAGATTGCTGGGAGAAATATCAATAACCTCAGATATGCAGATGACACCACCCTTATGGCAGAAAGTGAAGAGGAACTAAAAAACCTCTTGATGAAAGTGAAAGTGGAGAGTGAAAAAGTTGGCTTAAAGCTCAACATTCAGAAAACGAACATCATGGCATCCGGTCTCACCACTTCATGGGAAATAGATGGGGAAACAGTGGAAACAGTGTCAGACTTTATTTTTCTGGGCTCCAAAATCACTACAAATGGTGACTGCAGCCATGAAATTAAGACACTTACTCCTTGGAAGGAAAGTTATGACCAACCTAGATAGCATATTCAAAAGCAGAGACGTTACTTTGCCAACAAAGTTTCGTCTAGTCAAGGCTATGGTTTTCCCTGTGGTCATGTATGGATGTGAGAGTTGGACTGTGAAGAAGGCTGAGAGCTGAAGAATTGATGCTTTTGAACTGTGGTGTTGGAGAAGACTCTTGAGAGTCCCTTGGACTGCAAGGAGATCCAACCAGTCCATCCTGAAGGAGATCAGCCCTGGGATTTCTTTGAAGGAATGATGCTAAAGCTGAAACTCCAGTACTTTGGCCACCTCATGTGAAGAGTTGACTCACTGGAAAAGACTCTGATGCTGGGAGGGATTGGGGGCAGGAGGAGAAGGGGACGACAGAGGATGAGATGGCTGGATGGTATCACTGACTCGATGGATGTGAATCTGAGTGAACTCCGGGAGTTGGTGATGGACAGGGAGGCCTGGCGTGCTGCGATTCACGGGGTCGCAAAGAGTCAGACACGACTGAGTGACTGATCTGATCTGATCTGATGAAGACATATAAGACCTTCTAGAACTAACACCCTAAAAAGATGTTTTTTTCATTATGGGCATCTGGAATGCAAAAGTAGGAAGTCAAGAGACACCTGGAGTAACAGGCATATTTAGCCTTGGAGTACAGAATGAAGCAGGACAAAGGCTAACAGAATTATGCCAAGAGAATGCACTGGTCATAGCAAACACCCATTCCAACAACACAAGAGAAGACTCTACGCATGGACATCACCAGATGGTCAATACTGAAATCAGATTGATTATATTCTTTGCAGCTGAAGATGGAGAAGCTCAGTACAGTCAGCAAAAACAAGATCAGGAGATGACTGTAGCTCAGACCATGAACTACTTATTGCCAAATTCAGGCTTAAATTGAATAAAGTAGGGAAAGCCACTAGATCATACAGGTATGACCTAAATCAAATCTCTTATGGCTATTGTATAGTGGAAGTGACAAACAGATTCAAAGGATTAGATCTGATAGACAGAGTGCGTGATGAACTATGAATGGAGGTTCATGACATTGTTCAGGAGGCAGTGATCAATATCATCCCCAAGAAAAAGAAATTCAAAAAGGTAAAATGGATGTCTGAGGAGGCCTTACAAATAGCTGAGAAAAGAAAAGATGTGAAAGGCAAAGGAGAAAAGAAAAGATATACCCCTTTGAATGCAGAGTTCCACAGAATAGCAAGGAGAGATTTAAAAAAGCCTTCCTTAGTGATTGATGCAAAAAAATAGAGGAAAATGATAGAATGGGAAAGACTAGAGATCTCTTTAAAAAATTAGAGATTCCAAGGGAACATTTCATGCAAAGATGGGCACAATAAAAGACAGAATTGGTATGGACCTAACAGAAGCAGAAGATATTAAGAAGTGGTGGCAAGAATACACAGAAGAACTATACAAAAAATATCTTCATGACCCAGATAATCACGATGGTGTGATCACTCACCTAGAATCAGACATCTTGGAATGTGAAGTCAAGTGGGACTTAGGAAGCATCACTACAAACAAACCTAGGGGAGGTGATGAAATTCCAGTTGAGTTATTTCAAACCCTAAAAGATGATGCTGTGAAAGTGCTGCACTTAATAAGGCAGCAAATTTGGAAAACTCAGCAGTGGCCACAATGATGGAAAAGGTCCGTTTTCATTCCAATCCCAAAGAAAGGCAACACCAAAGACTGTTCTAACTATCACACAATTGCACTCATTTCACACGCTAGCAAATAATGCTCAAAATTCTCCAAGCCAGGCTTCAACAGTAGGTGAACCGTGAACTTCCAGATGTTCAAGCTGGATTTAGAAAAGGCAGAGGAATCAGAGATGAAATTGCCAACATCTGTTGGATCATGGAAAAAGCAAGAGAGTTCCAGAAAAACGTCTACTCTGCTTTATTGACTATGCCAAAGCCTTTGACTGTGTGGATCACAACAAACTGGAAAATTCTGAAAGAGATGGGAATACCAGTCCACCTGACCTGCCTTCTGAGAATCTGTATGCAGTTCAGGAAGCAGCAGTTAGAACTGGGCATGGAACAGCAGACTGGTTCCAAATCAGTAAAGGAGTACCTCAAGGCTGTATATTGTCACCCTGATTATTTAACTTATACGCAGAGTACATTGTGCAAAATGCCAGGCTGGATGGCCCAAGCTAGAATCAAGATTGCTGGGAAAAATATCAATAACCTCAGATATGCAGATGACACCACCCTTATGGCAGAAAGTGAAGAACTAAAGAGCATCTTGATGAAAGTGAAAGAGGAGAGTGAAAATGTTGGCTTAAAACTCAACATTCAGAAAACTAAGATCATGGCATCCGGTCCCATCACTTCATGGGAAATAGATGGGGAAACAGTGGAAACAGTGATGACTATATTTGGGGGAGGCCCCAAATCACTAGAGATGTTGACTGCAGCCATGAAATTAATAGACACTTGCTCCTTGGAAGAAAAGCTATGACCAACCTAGACAGCATATTAAAAAGCAGAGACATTACTTTGCCAACCAAGGTCTGTCTAGTCAGATAGACTAAACTGGTTTTTCCAGTAGTCATGTATGAATGTGAGAGTTGGACTATAAAGAAAGTTGAGTGCTGAAGAATTGATGGTTTTGAACAGTCATGTTGGAATAGACTCTTACGAGTCCTTTGGCCTTCAAGGAGATCCAACCAAACATTCCTAGAGGAAATCAGTCCTGAATAGTCATTATAACAACTGATGCTGAAGATCCAATACTTTAGCCACCTTATGCGAAGACCTGACTCATTGGAAAAGGCCGTGATGCTGGGAAAGATTTAAGGCGGGAAGAGAATGAATGACAGAATGAGATGGTCGGATGGAATCACTGACTTGATGGACATCAGTTTGGATAAGTTCTGGGAGTTGGTGATGGACAGAGAAGCCTGGTATGCTGCCGTCCATGGGAATGCTAAGAATTGGACATGACTGAGTGACTGAACAGAAATAAACTGATTGTTTTCTGTAGGGCAGTCACTTGAGAAACCCAAAATCATGGGGTGATTATCTGTAAAAATAAGACTCGGTAATAAAAGGATGGATAGTTAAGTTGTGTCATCTTGTTTCAAGAATATAGAATCCAGGCTCACCACTTGTTAAGCAGAATAGGAGGCAATATTTTGCAGCCAGAGCAAAAAATAAGGCAACATTTGCCTCAGTTTTGGTAAGACAGTTGTGATAAAACTTTTAATATGTGAACACTCAGGTTCCATGTGACAGTCTTAAGAAGATCATGTTTATAAACATATACTGAGAATTTCCGGCATCAGGGCATTGAATTTGTTGGGGCAAGAGTTAATGCAATTGTGTGGATTAAGTTGAAGTGCACCAAATTCTTTTGTTAATGCCGATTGTGACCATATACTTTTAACAGCCAAACTTGGATATTCTAGAAAAACATAAGTTGTGCATTCAATATTTACTTTACATTGGTTTGGCAAACATACTGGACTTTTTATTTAAATATGAGATTTCTTCTTCTTCCTTTTAATCATTTCAAATAGAGACCTTTGTAAAAGACAGGAATAAGTGAAAAATAACTAGAAAACTTTCTATGTAGCTTACTTTTAACCAGTTCACTTCCTTGTTGAAAGAGCAGATAACTAAAAAGTCAGCAGAAAAAAAAATGATGGTTCATAAAAATTCAGATGTTTTCATTTGAATGCAATTGTAAGAAACATGGAAGTTTAATAACCCCACAGATGGTCCTCAAATTAAGCACATTTGTGGTATTTAAAACCAACCAACACTGATAAATAAAAAGAGTGGAATTACTCCATATTAAGAAAATAAAAGTTTATCATCAAGTGTTTATCTTGTTAACCTCTTATTAACTCCGTGTGACCTTTCCTTTATATCATTTATTTTTTCACACCACTCATTTTTCACACGTTTATTTATTTCTTATATATGCATAAGTATTGTCCTAGGTGATACATTTAAAAAAATAAGACACAAACCTACTTGAAAATTGCTTATTATCTTATTAGTGTGCTTCAGTGTCGGTTAAGTGTCCCCCAATAAGTATATTGTCTTGTAATATTATTTTTTTTCACTTTTTGAAGAAATCTTTTAAGAATTTTTAATTGAAGGATAATTGCTTTACAATGTTGTGTTGGTTTCTGCCATACAATACTGTGAATCAGTCATATCTATATATATTTATCCCCTTCCTTGTGAGCCTCCATCCCACCCCCACTTCCTCCCCTCCTCCCTCCCCTACCAGGTCATCACAGAGTGCCAGGCTGGGTTCCCTGTGTTATATAACTGCTTTCCACTAGCTATCCATTTTACACATCACGGTGTATGCATGTCAATGCTACTTTCTCAGTTCATCCTACTCTCTCCTTCCCTTGCTGTATACACAAGTCCATTCTCTATGTCTGCATCTTCATTCCTTCCCTGAAAATAGCTTTATATGTGCCATTTTTCTAAATTCCATATATATGTACTAATATATGATATTTGTTTTTCTGACCAACTTCGCTCTGTATAACAGGCTCTAGGTTCATCCACTTTACTACAACTAACTCAACTTCATTCCTTTTTATGGCCGAGTAATATTCCATTGTATATAGGTATTACAACTTGTTTATATTCATCTGCCAATGGATATCTAGGCTGCTTCTATGTCTTGGCCATTGTAAATAGTCAGCAGCAGTTATATTCCTTTTTTTTTTTTTACTAATAAAAATAATTTTAATTTAGAACATGCATGCCTATGTTAAGAAACATGCTGGTGCTTTAGAAAGAGATAAGTAAATTGACCTTCTGTCCTCTTTCTTTTCCCCCCTCCTTTCTAGCTAGTAAGGAGTTGGGATAATAACAGCTGGAATAACATGGCATTGGAAGCCGTGTTGTAAAGGGCAACCAAACAATATAAAAGGAGTTCAGATGCCACACCAATAAAGTGGCTATATTGGCCCCAAATTCTACATGAAAGGAAATAAAATTTTATTAAATTTCATCCCTTGCAATATTTGAGACTTGTGAAAAACTGATTTTTATTTTAACACATGTAGAGACAAGTCAATAATTCTTAATTTTATTCAGTTCAGTTCAGGTCAGTCGCTCAGTCGTGTCTGACTCTTGAGCATATTTATAATAAAATTTCATAATTTACACTTATTCTGAAACTAAGTTCATTGATAATAATTTTATGAACACTTAATTTAAAAATATATTTTATTAATCAGATTGTGATATAAGGATAATAGCAATAAAGGTGATTTAGTTATTAAAGACGTATTTCAAAGTATAAAATTTGAGCAAGGCTACATTAGAAAAAAAATGCAGTAGTTCAATGCTTGGGTATACATAAAATAATTTAAGACTATTAGTGCTGCTCCATGTAAGAAGCAGAGAAAGGAAAGTAGGAAAGAAGAAAGGATGGAGGAAGGAAGGAAAGGAGGGAGG
Source organism: Bos javanicus (assembly GCF_032452875.1). Taxonomy (NCBI): domain Eukaryota; kingdom Metazoa; phylum Chordata; class Mammalia; order Artiodactyla; family Bovidae; genus Bos; species Bos javanicus. The sequence goes on along the minus strand of NC_083884.1, from coordinate 24,698,773 downwards.
GAGGGACAGAGTGAGGGAGAGGTGAACAAAAAATTAAATTAAAAACAATAAAACAAAGACTGTGAAAGTTGTGAGGCAAGCACTGGTGTCAGTATCAGATTATATTTGGAAAGCAATGAAAATAAAAATAATAATTTTAGTATATAACTTACATAATATAGATTTATCATTTTTGGACAAAAACAAAAAACACATAGACAAAAGTGATATTAAATATATAAAAACATATTCTATTAATGAATTTCAATATAACCACAACTTTTCTTGAGTCACTGCTAATTTAGTATTATTTAAATTTATTTAGGAAATAATTTTGTTGATAACTCTCTCAAATACCCTGTTAAACATTTGCAGTTTCTTTTTAAACACTATCAATGTAAAATTATTTTCAAATAAACATGTAGCTGCAAATGTACATGTAATTTATAGGTATATGCATTTTTTCCCAAAGAAATGAGCATGAAAATCTTAACTGGACCCAAAAGATTTTATAACTCAACTCCTTTTGTCATTCTTATGCCATAAAGTAATTTTCTACATCAATTAATTCTTCCTCCAAATGTTTGGCTAACACATTCCTCATTCCTTCAAATAAATTCAATATTTAAGGTTATGCTGACTTAGAATCATAATTTTTGATAGCAACCAAAAAAATAATAGCAAATGCTTCCAAATCATTTTGTTTAAGTACATCCCCATCAAATTTCAACCAGTATGGGAAACTAAAAATTCTCATGAGTAAGACTATTTTATTACATACAGGTTTTAGTAATTCCCTGATTATTCCCCACACTTCAGTGAGACATACCTTATTTCCATGTAGCCCAAGACAGATTTATTTTAGCTCTGTAAATATATCTAAAAAATTTATTTACCATTTGCTGTATTTTAGTTTCAATTTTTTTTTCACTGAAAAAATCAACAATAAAATGGTGAAAATATTTTTTAAAGTTTCTTTGAAAGATCACTGTAGATCAAATGGTAATAAAAGGTTACTAAATAATCTATCATTCTAGAGATTACTATACATTTTACATTGATTATTATGATACATTATGCATTAATAGCTCAGTAACTTCATTGATTTTTGAAGTCTTTTTCAAAGTTCTTGGCAACTAAGTGCTGTTGATGAATAATGCAATAAATTGCTAAAACACCTGGTGTTTCTTTTTTAAGTTGGCTGTAGAGCTGTGTTACCCACTAACCCGAGTTACTGTTCCATCTGTTGTACAAGCAGTGTCATTGGAAGTGGGAATTTTTTTTTTTCTGTGAACTGATTTTAAAGGTTTCAAATATTGACAAACTCTGTGTACCACAGTCTGTTATTCTAAATGACATCTCCTCTATCATTTTTTCATTCTTTTTGAAGTGTGTGTATGGTAACCTCAGCTTGTTATATACTTCATATACAGTCATTTCAGTCACGTCTGACCCTTTGCAGTCCTATGGACTATAGCCCCCAGGATCCCTTCCATGGGATTCTCCATACAAGAATATTAGAGTGGGTTGCCATGCACTCCTTTTGGAGGATCTTCCTGACCCAGAGATTGAACCCATATCTCCTGAGTCTCCTGCATTGTAGGCAGACTCTTTACTCACTGAGCCACCTGAGAAGCCTTAATATTGCATAGTTCATCCTGTTCCATATTATTTGTACTCCATATAAAAAAGAAAAGAAGCCTTGATCATTCTGGATTTAAGACTTTTTGAACATCCCAGTGACAGTACAATACTTTTCATGTCTTTAAATATCAGAATTGTATGGCCAGTGTCTCTTTTTAAAATTTGCATTCACTCTTGATATTTTTGTTGCTTAACTAGAAAAAAATGTCAATATATTATCATTTTAGAATGAAGTTGGATAAAAGCCCACAACAAAATTCAACCAAATAATGTTGATATTTTTCTTTATATTTAGCATTCTTTATCAGCTGAGCCAACAGGAAAGCCCAACATTTTAAAATAAGATCTAAAATTACCGTTATTGTACTGATGCACTCATAGACTGATATATGTCTATGTGATATATATATATATATGTGTGTGTATGTGTGTGTGATATATATGTGATATGTGTCAATACAGTGCAGAAGTGTATTGATGACTCATATATCACAAATTATATTACCAAAGATGAGATGATTTTTCAAAATGCTAAACAATTCCTGGTTAACCTCCAAACAAAGCAAAGTTCAATCTCTGCTAAATTTCCTCATTACTTAACTTTGATGTACATGAGAGCTGTATAAAATCTATTTTGTATATATGTATAAAAGGGAATGCAGTTCTAGGCCCTATTTAACCCTGACTGATATTTTATTTCAGTAAGTTTCTATTAAATAACCCTTTCTATTTTCACTTTATAAACTCTGATCATATATTATTTTGTTCCTCTAGTCATCCATTATCTATTTTTCTCTCTCATCCGCACACACACATACAGTTTGACACACATAACATGCACCTATAAATACATACATAATCTAAATGTGCCCTTCCTTAAAGAGGGGAAAACTTGTCTGCCATCTTCACTGCTCCATCCCCAAAACTTAGCTTGACACATTGTAGGCATTCAATTAATATCTCTTAAACACATATTTTATATTTTGATCCTTTTATTTGAGTTAAATGCATTGCTCTTCTAAGTGAATTCCATGACACAGCTTAAGGAACAAAGTAACGGTCTGGTTAGTTTGAACAAGGTTAGAACAAATCAAGGGGAACACTGTCTGGTTGTGATGAAGCAGCCACGTCTTACATGGTTGTTTTAATGTTAACTACCAAAGAAGCTTTTACATCAGAAGATAAACAGTTTTTAAATTTTACTTCCCAAAATAAAACTGAAATGAACTGATTCTAATAGTTGTACAAAATGCTATTCACTTACAAACTTTCAAAAAAAAATTGACATGTCTGGCCTCTTATGTAAGAAACACAAAACGGAAACACTGCATTCAGAAGGAGCCAAGGTACCCTTTCCTAGGAATGTTGAATGATAGCTTGCCTGAGGAATACCAGGATTGGTCATATTTGCATATTTAGATTAATAGTGCACTTCTACAAGGTTTGTGCTATAATTGGAACTTAAGTAACATTTGTTAAGTATTATCTGTCAGAGTCTGAAGAGACCCAAAGAGAATGTATATCATTATGCAAAATTACTAATTAAGTACAAGTAATTTGGCAGATAATTTACATGTTCATTTTATAACAGAAATTATTTAGTTTAGGGTTCTCTTTGTATTTCTAAAGTAATCGTGACCCAAGGGATCACAGACTGTTAAGAAGAAGTATAAATTATGGAATGAGACATATGTTTAACTGACTCATAGAGCTTTTGTTGTAGCTAATGATTCCTCTAACAGTAATTGCATAAGGGAAAACATTTTCTTTTTAAGTAAATAATGTTCATTACCTCTTAAATCTACTGTCACTTGACAACATTAACGTAGAAAAATTTTCACCTTCTTGATTAGCTCTCCAAGGATATCCAGCAGCTTTAAATTAATATTGATCAAACAGAAATCATTATATCCATCAAACTGTTCTTACAAACATTGAATGTATAGGAAAATAATATTTTAATAGATTCTAGAAAGAAAAACACTTACTCTCCTGAAATAAAGAGTAAATATACTGCAAATTATTTATATGAGGAAACTGTGTTGAAATTGGGGATTCACTTTGTTTCTATTGATAAGCACTGTCTCTGTTATAAATCTCAAATAATAAAATATTAAAGGTTTGCATGTATGGTCAACTTACGTCCATATTGTGTTAATAATTGTTATCTGAACACTGCAACTTTGGAAGGAAAAAAAAAAAATCTACCTTCCTAAACTGACTGTTTTATTCAAGTTGTCTAAAAACTTCATGAGGGTAGGAATTCTGTTTCTTCACAGATTTAGTACCAATAATCTAAGGCATACTTTAATTTAAGTGACAATTCCCTCAAGTTCTTTCTGTTTTCTTTTGGTTTTATTCACTACTGCATTTCAGGCAGATTCTTTACCATCTGAGCCACCAGGAAGTCCATTAATTTACTACAGGCTTTTAAATAATTTTTAAAAAAAAATAGTATTTGTCTTATTTTTCTAGTTGTCATTGATGTAATTTAATTCTATTAAATTTCCTCTGATAATTACTTCAATTGTATCTCAGATTATGATATGGCTTGCTAAAATTTTGAGACATAAGGCAGTTTGATGTCTATTTCCAGTTTCATCAAAGAGTTAATGCTGTATGTTAACTTCTGGGTAGAAAAAATTTATGTTTTTCAATTTTGTTATGTATTCCTAGTTTTATTGAAAATTGTTTAGAGAATGTTCTATATTTTATTTCTATTTTGGGGAATGTATTAAGATTTCCTCTGTGGCATAAAAATGATCAATTTTCATGAACATTTTCTTTGCAGTTAAAGAAGTGCAATATCTCTTGGTTAAGATTTCAATACATAAGGTCTAAGCTATTAATGATAAGTGTTCAGTACTTCAATGCCTTTATAAAATTTGCTCATTTGATCTGCTTTAGATGAGAAGAGATGTATTCAATTGTACTTTTTAAACATTTCTTCTTGTCATGGCTATAATTGCTGATTAGAACTGTTCCGTTGTTTGCATAAAATTAGTGACATAATTTAACTAATAAATATTGTTTTTAACTTTTAAAAAATTGTAATTTCATTATTTTATACTGTTTTATTAGTCTAAATTTTACTTTATAAGATATCAAGATTTTAACCTCTATTTACTTTTCATTTGGGCTTATTTTTATCACTTTTCATGTTTTTTTTTTTTTTTCCTTTAGGTCTGTCCCTTGCATAGAGCATAATTTTTAATAAAAATATTTTCTTTCTTTTGATAATTTAAGCTGATTTATTTATTGCTATAATTAATATATGTATCATCTAATCTCATATTTTAAATTCTTATTCACATATAGATGTATCAATATGTGGTCATTTATTCTTGGATCATATATTTTAATATTTAGAAAGGCTTATAATTCTAGATTAATGGTTACTTTATACTAATAATTTTTAGAATATTCTTAGTCTTCTCACTTAAAAAATATTGTCTATTGTTTCCCTTTACAAAGAATATTAAGTTTAACTAGCAACTTTTTCTTCCTTCTCGCTCATTCCTCCAAATTCAATTTAAAGTAATCTTTTACTCCTAGTTAATACTTAAAGGAAATCAGTGAATTGACTCTGCTTTCATGTCTCTCTCAATTTTCTAAACCACTTCTGCTTTAACTAAAATGGCAGGGCATTTAAGTTACACATACTTCATCATCTCCCTTGTGTTTATCAGTTAGCCTTTTTCTTATAGAAATAAATTTTTTCAAGGTTTTTCACCAGTTTCAAGTCGATATCCTCAGTTACTTTCATTTTCTAAAGATAATTTTCTAGACTTCTTAAGGAAGAACTTTTGGAAACAATATTCCTGTGTTCTTTCATATTCTTAAAATCTGTTCATGGGCTTTACATGGGTAGATATAATATCTTTTAATCATACTTTCTTTCCTTAGACTCTTACACAGTTTTCTGGTACAAAACATTACTGTTCAAAAGTCTAATGTCAGTATAATTTTATTTTCTTCATATATGAACATTTTGTCTGAAAGCTCAAGGATGTTCTTCCTTTTGCTCTTAAGTATAACAATTTGGCAATGGCACCCTACTCCAGTACTCTTGCTTGGAAAATCCCATGGATGGAGGAGCCCGGAAGGCTGCAGTCCATGGGGTGGCTGAGGGTCAGACACAACTGAGCGACTTCACTTTCACTTCTCACTTTCATGCATTGGAGAAGGAAATGGCAACCCACTCCAGTGTTCTTGCCTGGAGAATCCCAGGGACGGGTAAGCCTGGTGGGCTGCCGTCTCTGGGGTCGCACAGAGTTGGACACGACTGAAGTGACTTAGCAGCATAACAATTTTGCTAGAAAATTTCAAAGTGTTACGTTTTATTCACTCTAGTTTGATTTTGCCAGATATATATTTATATATAGAATGTTGAATGTATTTTCCTCTTTCGATATTATCTAAATACTTATTTGTTTCCCTTTCACTTTAAATTTTATTTCCATATTTCTAACACGATCAGATGTCTTTTTACATCATCGTGTCCAATATCATCTCTCGATTTTTTTAACGTTAATTGATGCTGTTTTTCATAATTCCTAATAGTTTCTTTGAAACTTTAAACAATTTTGCAAGATTAAGGTAAAATTTTTATGTTTTTTTGTGCGTGTCTCTTGGGCATGCTTTCATTGCAGGAATGTTATCCTGTTTATTAGCATTAAGGGCTCAATCCCCACCCCTACATTCCCATTTATATGTTCAAGTCCTAACCTCCAGTATTTCAGAATGTGACTAAGCTTGGAGATAGATCTTTAAAGTTCAATGAGGACATTAGGGTGGGGTCGCAGAGTGGGATAGGACTGAGACACTGAGCACAGCACAACACAGCACAGGGTTGGCCCTTATCCAATACGACTCCTATTCTTATAAAAAGAAGAGATTAGGACATAGACACAGAGGCTGCTGCTGCTGCTGCTAAGCCGCTTCAGTCGTGTCCGACTCTGTGAGACCCCATAGAGGCTCCTCGGTCCCTGGGATTTTCCAGGCAAGAACACTGGAGTGGGTTGGCACTTCCTTCTCCAACGTATGAAAGTGAAAAGTGAAAGTGAAGTCGCTGAGTCTTGTCCGACTCTTAGCGACCCCAGGGACTGCAGCCCATCAGGCTCCTCCGTCCATGGGATTTTCCAGGCAAGAGTGCTGGAGTAGGGTGCCTTCTCCGAGACACAGAGGAAAGATCCTATAAAACAGAGGTCTGCAACACCTGGACTATGGCTCCATACTCATCCATAGTGTGTTAAAAGCCAGGCCACACAGTAGCAGGTGAGCGGCAGGTCAGTGAGCAAAGCTACGTCTGTACTCACAGCTGCTCCCCATTGTTCACATCATTCCCTGAGCTCTGCCTCCTGTCAGATCAGTGGTGGCAACAGAATCTCATAAGAGTGCAAACACTTATGTAAACTGTGCATGCAAGGGATTTAGGGTGTGTCCTTAGTTACAAGGAAACAAGCTCAGGGCGCCCACTGATTCTATATCATGGTGTGTTATATAATTTCATTATATATCATGATGTAATAACAATAGAAATAAAGTGTACAATAAATAATGTGCTTGATTCATTTTGAAACCATCCTCCCACCTCAGTCTGTGGAAAAACTGTCCTCCATGGGACCAGTCACTGGTGCCAAAATGGTTGAGGGCCACTGTTATAAAAGCACAGAAAGAAGATGGTCATGTACACACCAAAGATAAGAGGTCTCAGACAAAGTCAACCCAGCTATCAAGTTGATCTCAATCTTCTAGCCCTGAAAATTATGAGGAAATAAAATTCTATTTAAGCTACCCAGTCTGTGGTACTTTGTTATAGCAGCCATAACAAAAATAATACAACTGCTCTCTCTATTTTTCCCCAAGAAAGTCATTGCATGGGACTAAATTTTGCCTTCATTAATTTTTCATGGGAGATGGGTTTTTCTTCTCCTTTTATTTCCTTTGCTCTAGAGTCTGTATCCTACTCTATATTTAGATTCTACTCACAAGATTTACTCCTCAGTGCATGACTTTGGTCAGAAAAGATTTTATTGTTGACTTTCAGGAGTCATAGGGTCTAGATTGCCTCAGAACTGCCTCCTTTAGTAGTCCTCTCCATTCAACTATAAATCAAAATCTATGCTAACACCTCCCCATCCCGAAGTCCAAAAGACTCAATTATCTTTTTCACTTGAAAAAATGTCATGTAAAATGCAGACATAAATATTTTAATTTTCCACTACTTGAAGGGTATCAGAATGTCCTTTATGGTCTTTTAAATTTTCCTGCATAACAGTTAACCAGAAGTGCCTAATAACTAAATTTCTACTGGATATTAAAGGAGATTGAAAAACTATGTTGCAACTACCATCTTGCCGTCAGACTGAAGTATGTCTGTTTGATTACTTTAATTAATGTTCCCAAACTCAGTGAAGAATAAGGATTCATTAGTGGATCTCTATTATATCTGTAAGTTTATCATGGAAGGGGCTATACTTATCAATACCTTGAAAATAAATTTGCTTGCCTCATATCCTGGTCGGAGAAGGCAATGGCACCCCACTCCAGTACTCTTGCCTGGAAAATCCCACGGACGGAAGAGCCTGGTAGGCTATAGTCCATGGGGTCACTGAGGGTCGGACAAGACTGAGCGACTTCACTTTCACTTTTCACTTTCCTGCATTGGAGAAGGAAATGGCAACCCACTCCAGTGTTCTTGCCTGGAGAGTCCCAGGGACGGGGGAGCCTGGTGGGCTGCTGTCTATGGGGTCGCACAGAGTCAGACATGACTGAAGCGACTTGGCAGCAGCAGCAGCATATCCTGGTGCATCAGCAATAAAGAAATCGCCTACAATGCAGAAGACGTGGGTATGATAACTGGATCAGGAAGATACCCTGGAGAAAGAAATGGCATCCCATTCCAATATTCTTGCGTGGGAAATTCCATGGTGCGTAAAGCCAGGTGAGTAGTCTATGGGGTCACAAAAGAGTTGGACAAAACTTAGAAACAACAAGAAATTTTTGACATAATCTAACTTCCTACTTCCTATTCTTTCAGTTTACTGCATTCAAACATAATTGATGCATCTCCCTATAGGTCCACTTTTGTTCTTATTCCATCTTTTAGCACAATTGAACATCCCTAGCAGGTTACTGCTGGTCAGTTGCTAAGTCATGTTTGACTCTTTGCAATGCCATGGACTGTAGCACACCAGGCTCCTCCACTATCTTCTAGAGTTTTCTCAAGTTCATGTCCATTGAGTTAGTGATGCTATCTACCCATCTCATCCTCTGCTGCCCCCTTCTGCTTTTGACTTCCATCTTTCCCAGCAGTGGGATCATTCCCAGTGAGTCAGCTCTTCACAGAAGGTGGCCAAAGTATTGGAGCTTCGGCAGCAGATATTCCAATTTATATTCAGGGTTGATTTCCTTTAGGATTGGCAGGTTTGATCTCCTTGCTGTCCAGGGGACTCTCAAGAATCTTCTCCAGTACCACAGTTTGAAAGCATCAATTCTTCAGTGCTCAGCCTTCTTTATGGTCCAGCTCTCACATTCACATGTGACTACTGGGTAAACGATAACTTTGAATATGTGGACCTTTTTTGGCAAAGTGATGTCTGTTTTTAAATATGATTTCTAGGTTTCTCATAGCTGTCCTTCTAAGGAGCAAGTGCTTTTAAATTTCATGGCTGCAGTTACTGTCCACAGTGATTCTGGAGCCCAAGAAAATAAAATCTGTCACTGCTCCTGCTTTTTCCCCATCTATTTGCCATGAAATATAGAACTGAATGCATTGATCTCAGTTTTTTTTTTTTTAATATTGACTTTCAAGCCATCTTTTCACTCTCCACTTTCACTTTCATAAAGAAGCTCTTTAGTTCTTCACTTTCTACCATCACAGTGGTATGATATGCATATCTGAGGTTGTTGATATTTCTCTCAACAATCTTGACTCCAGCTTGTGATTCACCCAGCTCAGTATTTTGCATGATGTATTCTACATATAAGTTAAATAAACAGGATGACAATATACAGCTTTGATGTACTTCTTTCCCAATTTTGAACTGGTCACATATTCCATGTAAGGTTCTAACGGTAACTTCTTGACCCACGTACAGGTTTCTCAGGAGACAGGTAAGGTAGGCTGGTATTCCCATCTCTTTAAGAATTTTCCAGTTTGTTATGATCCACATGGTCAAAGGCTTTAGCAAAGTCAATGGAGCAGAAGTAGATGTTTTCCTGGCAACTGCCTTGTTTTCCCCATAATCCATCCAATGTTGGCAATTTGAAGTCTGGTACCTCTGCCTCTTTGAAACCTAGTTTGTACAAGTGGGAGTTCATGGTTTAGGTTTTGCTGAAGCCTAGCTTGAAGAACTTTTTCAGCATAACCTTGATAGCATATGAAGTAAACACAATTGTATGGTAGTTTGAACATTCTTTGGCATTGCATTTCTTTGAGATTGGAATGAAAACTGAACTTTTCCAGTCCTGTGACCACTGCTGAGTTTTCTAGATTTGCTGGCATATTGAGTGCAGCATCATCTTTTAGGATTTGAAATAGCTACATTTAAAATTCCATCACCTACATCTACACAGCTTCGTTTGTAGTAATGCTTCCTAAAGCCCACTTGACTTCACACTCCAGGATGTCAGGCTCTAGGTGAATGGCCACACCATCATAGTTATTCAGGTCATTAAGACCTTTTTTGCATAGCTTTTCTGTGTATTCTTGCTACCTCTTCTTAATCTCTTTTGCTTCTGTTAGGTCTTTACTGCTTCTGTCCTTAATCTTGCCCATCCTTGCATGAAATATTCCCTTTGCTATCTCCAGTTTTCTTGAAGAGATCTCTAGCCTTACCCATTCTATTGTTTTCCTCTATTTCTTTGCATTGTTCATTTAAGAAGGTCTTATCTCTCCAATGATGCTGAAGCTGAAACTCCAGTACTTTGGCCACCTCATGTGAAGAGTTGACTCATTGGAAAAGACTCTGATGCTGGGAGGGATTGAGGGCAGGAGGAGAAGGGGACAACAGAGGATGAGATGGCTGGATGGCATCACTGACTCGATGGACATGAGTCTGAGTGAACTCTGGGAGTTGGTGATGGACAGGGAGGCCTGGCGTGCTGTGATTCATGGGGTCGCAAAGAGTCGGACACGAGTGAGCGACTGAACTGAACTGTACTGAACTATCTCTCCTTACCATTCTCTGGAACTCTGCTTTCTGTTGGGTATATCTTTTCCTTTCTCCCTGCCTGTTACTTCTCTTCTTTCCTTAGCTATTTGTAAGGCCTCCTCAGACAACCATTTTGCTTTCTTGCATTTCTTTTCGTTGGGGATGGTTTTGATCAGCACCTCCTGAACAATGTTACAAATCTCCATCCATAGTTCTTCAGGTACTCTATCTACCAGATCTAGTCCCTTGAATCTATTCCTCACCTCCACCATATAATATAAGGGATTTGACTTAGGTCATACCTGAATGGCCTAGTGCTTTTTCCTACTTTCTTCAATTTAAGCCTGAATTTTGCCATAAGGAGCTCATGATCTGAGCCACAGTCAGCTCCAGGTCTTATTTTTGTTGACTGTGTAGAGCTTCTCCATCTTTGGCTGCAAAAAATAAAATCATTCTGAGTTCAATATTGACCATCTGGTCCAATCCCCTATGATGAAAAGGACATCTTTTTTGGTGTTAGTTCTAGAAGGTCTTCATAGAACTGGTCAACCTCAGCTTTTTTGGCATCAGTGGTTGCAGACTTGGATTACTGTGATGTTGAACAGTTTGCCTTGGAAACGAACCAAGATCATCCTGCCATTTTTGAGACTGCACCCCTAGTAGGTACTATAAGACTAAAGGCTAACTGATTATGGAACATACATTAGAAACAGTGAATCCCAAGATCAGATTATTACTCCATTGTATTTCAGTGATGTGAACTTCTTTTTCAGTGAAAATACCAATATGCTTACTTTTGGTTTAATTCATTTTTAAATTCTTCACCTCTTTGATTTTTTTTTTTTTTTTGCCTCCCAGGATTTGTATGTCATTACCACCTGTACCTTCTGTATGCATAACTTGATGCACCAAGATTTGATTGGTTCAACCAGTTACCAACTGAATTAAAGTTATAGTTGGATAGATCTCTTTTGTTTGCCTATTGCTGATTTTCAACAGTCAGCATACAGAGAGCTGTCTTTGATCTGTTTCCCATCACTATTTTTCCTGTAGGTCCCACCTACAGGAACCTGCCCATTGCTTTGTTCAGAAGAGTTAAGAGAGCATAAAATACTTATTTCCAACAATGTTGATGTTCTCTGATCCTCAGAACATATTAAAAGTTAGAGTGATCCCTGCATTTCCATGTCCTTTCTAGGATAAGATACAAGTACTTGTGAGTTTGTGGCCCTACTAAAGAAATAAGGTTCAATAAGTAAAAAGTTAATTAAGTTTGTGTAATGCCAGTCTTGGCACTCAAGCTGTTATTGCTTTGATTTTTTGGTTGTGATGTCACCCAAATGATCTATACAGTTTTCTGAGAAAGAATTAACAAAATGGGATTCCTTTGAGCAATTTGGAAGAAGATGATGGTAATTCTAGGCTGTAGAGTAATATGCAAAGAAAATAACTTAAGAACATATATCAAATAAAAGAAAAAGAATCGAGTAGAAAACTACAAATGTAAAATAGTCTTAACAGCAATCTCTTTCCAAATTAACTCAGATTCCTAAAGAATACGAAGCTGTTTGCAAAGCTGCTTAAGTAAAGGGGAAATTTCTGTTTCTTGTGTAGTTTGGAAAGAAACACATGATGAACAGTGACCTAGAATCCTCAGTTAATCTCATGGCCACAACTTGATGAGGGAAATCAGAAAAAGAATATAGCTTGTTTAAACTATGCTTCACTACTAACTTTAAATTTTGTATACTTAAATATATTACATGTTAAATGTTAGAACATTAGAAACTGCAAATGCATTAACTTGTATTTTTTTTCAATTGACAAAACCAAGTAGAGAGAACACTCAATATCCCATAGATAATTGATTACAATCAATTAACATATTGTGGTTCATATAAAAAAGTAAATAATTATTAATGTATGGCAAGGAGGTTGGGTAGCTAGGCATTATGTTATAAGCAAATATATTTCTATTTTTTAGAATAATTAAAATATTTTACTATAACATAGTAAAAATAAGAAATGACATCAAAACATTTTATAATAACAAAAATATCATACAGCGAGGAATAAGACTAAAAATATGCAAGACTTCTAAACAAGAACTACATAGTATTGTTGAAAAAATTAAGGAGTACAATTAAAGTGATATCCATTTTCATGAGATAGAAGACAATACAGTAGGCTTTCAACTCAGAATCAATATGATCACAATGAATTCCCAAAAGGAATACGTGTTTATATGCAGGTACATACATGTGCACAAACAGATGTATGAAACTTCACAAGTTGTGTTTTTTCTTTTCTGTGAATAATCAGATAACTAAGAATAACCAAGTAAATCTTTAGTAAGAATAACAAGATGAAAGGATTTGTTCTGATATAAAGATTACAATGTAATAAAGACTACATGACACTGGCAGGTAGATTGTAGATCTAAATGGAAAATATTAAGCTTTTAGATATCAACAACAACAAGAAAGCCGTAATCTGGGCTCTCACCCATCCAACCCATGATCTGTTTATATTTCAGCCTAACTATACAATAAAAGATGAGTGGATAAAAAGAATGTGGTGGTGGTAGTGATTTAGTCACTAAGCCATTTCCAAGTCTTGTGATTCCATAGACTGTAGCCTACTCCTCTGTCCATGGGATTTCCCAGACAAGAATAATGAAATAGGTTGCCATGTCTTTCTTCAGGGGATTGAACAAATGTCTCCTGCATTGCAGGTGGAGTCTTTACTGCTGAGCTATGAGGGAAGCCCAGAAGAATGTGGTATATCCATATAAATAGATAATATTCATACATAAAAAGGAACTGACTACTGATAAGCTGCAATATGAACATCTTAAAACATTAAGCTAGGCAAAGGAACCTAAACACAAAAGGTAACATATGATAGTGTTTACATCAAATGTCCACAACAGGCAAACTCTAGAGATATCAATTTGTGTTAGGTTCTAGGAGAAGAAAATGGGATTAACTGCTTGTGGATATATGAAGTTTCTTCTGATATGATACAAAATATTCTGGAATTGGATAAAGGTGATTTCACACAACCCTTTGAATATACTACAAACCAATGAATCATACATTTGCAAATGGTTACTTTTATGATATGTGATTTATAACTCAGTCTAAGAGGACATGATAATTTTCAAAACTGCATCAGTCATTCATTCAACTTCCCAAGTTCATCCCTAATAATAGACTTCATTTAGATGTAATGATTTGCTACCAAATGTTATTTCTCTACCCAATATTTTCTTTTTAAGAACTGATGATTTGCTTTACTTTTTCTCTTACAAAGGCAGGACAGTTTCCATCACATGTTTCTGTTAAAATAATAGATATCCCACTAAGAAATATATTCAATCTATGCCCTAAAATGCGGGGAAAAAAAAATAGGTAGGGAGGAGAATGAGTTGTTAATTAAAATAATAATAATAAAATATTTTAAAACAACATTCTAAATGTTTGAAGATGAGCCTCCCTGACCTTTTGTAAATGCTTTTTTTCTTCCTACAATAATATGCCATATGGCCTAATTTCAAAACAGGTATTGCTGCCTCTATAGTGTAACAGCCTATAGAAAGCCTTTCTTAACCATTGTAAGAAAAAAAAAAGAAAAGCAAAGAAAAGAATATTTCATTTTCAAATGAAGAGCTCTTACTTATTTTGATCTGGCAATAAATCCTGCTCTCTCTCTTTTTTTAAAATTAATCAGTTAGAAGATCTCTTTTACTCCATGTAACAGACAGCATACTATCTGAGAAAAAGTTAAAGCTTTGAGTCAGGGTTTAGGATGACATTTTAAAAAAACTGAAATAAGAATGGTTTCTTTCTAGCAAACTGACCAAGAGAAATCATAGCATAAGGATAGGACAAAAAGAGACACCAGGACCAAAAAAAAAAATTGCATGTATTAGGCATGGTAAAGATTTACATGTGACATGGCTATGAGAGTTGCAATATATTTTGGTTAAAAAAATTAAATAGTAAATTAAAATGAAAATGAAATAACCATACAACCTCAGTACTATGCATAAAATATAAGTGAATAGAGATATAAGTGAATAGAGAAGTGGATAATACTAGATTATTATTACTAACAATTCCCTTGGTAATTCAGTAAAATAATGATGTGTCAAAATAATTCTAACATCTGACTTGCATTCAAATTGAGGCACTTTTTTGCTTAACAAAGATTTGCTGGAATTACTATTGTAAAGGCTTATTTTAACTTCAAGGAACTAGATTTAGCAATATGTCATAATTGTGGTGTATTGGTATGCCACTGGCACACGTACAAAACGAAATGGAATGTAAATCAAAATTGTGATTCAAAACACACTGTCAGATATGGTTTTCTGAGATAAGAATATTCCATTGGAAACACCAATTAAAAAAATTCACACACATACAACACAGTGAATCATAACCAATATTCACTATATGCAAAAAAAATTAATAACATCCTCCATATTAGTGACATTACATTTGAAACTCAAATGTGCTGTTAGCATTTGGCAGAACTTAACCAGGGATAATTTTAATATCTAAGGTGATGTAAATATGAACAGGTTAACAACTTCTGATGTGACATCGTTGTCTCAACTGCCAATATCTCTCAGAAGTTAAGCCTCTTCTATGACAAAGAATGCTACTAGGAGGATCATTTTTCTTTTCTTAATTGATGGGTTCAATTGTGTCATTCAGGGGAACTTCAATATAGTTAAAAATATTTTATAAACTCTTAGACCTGACCATTAGACAAAAACAAAAAGGAGCTATAAATACTTCCTCTGAATAAACTTACAAAATAATCTGATCTTAAAAGATTCAAATACAAGTAAATGTGTAATTCGGAATTTAGTACCTCTGTTTTTTGTTTTCTTACAGTGCATAGTTAAAATGAGAGGTTATACCAAATTTGTGTAATACTGGAAAAATTAAACTGCAAAGTTTGGATAAGTCCAGTTTTGTTCATTCTGACAATTTTAATGTATTAAAGGATCTAATATGAATTCTTTAGTAAAGAAAATGAGTGCCCATCCATTTAGGTTTGTATTACTTAGATTCATTTTATATATTGGGGCCATTTTGTAGGCACCTAACTTTGTAGATCGGAGAAGGCAATGGCTCCCCACTCTAGTACTTTTGCCTAGAAAATCCCATGGATGGAGGAGCCTCTTCGGCTGCAGTCCATGGGGTCGCTATGAGTCGGACGCGAGGGAGCGAATTCACTTTCACTTTTCACTTTCACACAATGGAGAAGGAAATGGCAACCCACTCCAGTGTTCTTGCCTGGAGAATCCCAGGGACAGAGGAGCCTGATGGGCTGCTGTCTATGGGGTCGTACAGAGTCGGACACGACTGAAGCGACTTAGCAGCAACTTTGTAGATGCTTTTTCAAGAATTTTCTATTACATTGTCAGTGGGAATTTCTTTTTAAACATTCTTTATACAGAATATCATATTAGTTGGTGATACAAAGTAAATTCTTTCCCTCTGGTGGTATGATTCTAAAATTTTAACTAACATACATGAAGATATACTTGACTTAGACTAAATTAGAGCTCAAGAAACTAATACCTTATTAAATGCAGTTATATTTGAAATATTCTTGATCATTTGTAATCTGTTGATAATTATTTTTGGTGGAAACCCATTGTATGTAGTATGCCCAGTCATCTCTGACTTTGCGACCTCATGGACTATAGCCCACCATTCTCCTCTGTCCATAAAATTTTCAGGCTACAATACTAGAGTGAGGTGCCATGTCTTACTCCAGGGGATCTTACCGACCCAGGGATTGAACCCATGTCTCTCACGTCTCCTGCATCAGTAGGTGGATTCTTTATCACTGTGCCACCTGGGAAGGTTGAAAACCCACTGGGGTGATTAAATTGAATTTGAACTTTTCAGTAAAATTTTCAATAGATGCCTAATTTAGATCTAATAAAGCATGACATGTGAAAACACAATTCCCATTATTAAACAAAAATGAATTCAATTTTATACAGAATATATTGCACAATTTAGTCCCTATGATTATACAACCTGAGGGAGAAGAAACTGGTGAGTTTGACTCAAGTGTTGAAAATGATTTGCAGGGAGAAATTTTAAGAACTAACTGTAAGTTAATGTTAGCAGGAGAAAATATCCAGTAAGTACTGAAATTACAAATTAGATATAAATGATAAAAAAATACAGCGTTTAGTGGACGCATATGCCTATTAATATCTCCGTTCCTACTGGAATTTCTTTCATTCATAAGCCCATTCTGCACAGAAAGTTGACTTATTTCTTAATCCTAATGGCAGATCTTATAGAATATGCATATCAATAATGGACAATGAGAACTGAGAGAGAAAGTTGTTGAAAGGTTTCTAGGAAAGGTATTATACTATCAATGTTACTGTGTCTCAATGTGATGACAGGAATTCTTGTAAACATCCTGACTCTCTCCCTGATGATGACGCTGAGACACAGGGTGAAGAGCTAAAAGACTTTAGAACCAATATAGATGTTTTCTTATACCTTGCATGAAAATACCTTAAGTCTGAATATTTTAATAAAATTTCCTTTTCTAATATGAGTTGGATTTTCTCTTACTTGAAGCCAAAGATATTCTGAGGTTATTTAATTTGTTTGACCCTTTATATTTTAAAAATTATCTTTCTGATGTATTATTTTATTATATACTTTAAAAAATTACATTATGATGTACATTTCCCAAATATAATACAAGTAAGCTAATTCAAAATTCTCAAAATATTAGCTAAATTTTGCTTTAACAATTAAATTCAAAAGTGTCTTTAAAATAGTCCCTCATGAAAACTTAGGGGTTCCTTTCAACCATGGTCCCATAATTATGAATCACTTAAAAACAAATACTAGTTCATATGAGAATTGGTCTTTTAAAACATAAAATATGAATGAGTATCCTCATTTAAAAATGAAAGTTGTTTTCAATTTACTCTTATGAGAAACTGATTGCTAGAAAATCAGAAATACTTAAAAATAAATAAGTAAAAATAATTTTTGGACATGAGAATTTTGGACACCATTGAAAGATCCAGACTTTATTTGATCTCTTTTCAATGGATTTATACAAATGTTAAGAACATGAAAATGTCAATTCTAAACCACTTTAAAAAGCTTATTTTTACCAACTATAAATCAACTTAAAATTTTAAAAAATAAAATTTCAAAAGGCACATATTTATTCAATTGGCTGTACAAGCAGACATCTGTATAACAAACTTGGCAACGTGTGTGAGGACAGAGAAGGGAGAGCAGAAGCAGTGGCTTAAGGCATCTCTATGGAAATTAGCTTTTACAGGAATACTTGTGAGAAAGTGAAGATTCTTCTCATTTATCAAGGCACTTGGACTTAAAAAGAGTAAAGTTTCTTTAATGCCTGAATCTCTGATGTCACAAGAACTTGATAGCATCATACACACACAAAATTTAGAAAAATAAAAATTTAAATAATAAAAACCTGCAGGATTTTTTGTAAACTGACAGTCATTTCTTAAGGTAAATATTAAAAATAAGAAATTTTTACTAAAATGGCATATTACTGTGTCATGAAACTATAGCCACAATTCACCTAAACAACTCACATTATGCCCTATTAAATCCTCACACATGTGAGAAGAGAATGCAATTCCCTGATATTATCTTGATAATCCATTTACAAGTACTGTGAACTATTGTTCAAATATGTGAACATTTTTATAAAATGGATTTTCCAGAAAAAGATGTCAAGGCTTGATATGTGTACTACAGTTTCCAGTCCTGTTGCCTGGTACCCTTTCTTAAAAGCTCTCTGCTTTGCAGGCAAATACTTCTCAACACAGTAATCCAAAGAGCTAAATAATTATAATTGGCATATGGATTTCACATACACTTTTATAGTAAATCAGGATTTACCAAAATATGTTAATAGAGTTGAAAAGCAACATACTTTAAAAAATATTGAGTATAAGCTGTGAATAAGATACTGTATACACAAAAGCTTTGCTTAGAAAGTATTGAGAATATGAAACTCTGAAAGTCATAGAAGACAATACATATGAATTGTATGTGTATATGGGGGGTTTGTATATTTGAGGTGTTTAAAGTGTTTTGAAATATAACATTAAAGCCACCAAAGTAAGAGTTTGAAAAATTTGAGGTTAAAAATTTAATTTTGGAATGACCCTCAAATCTATAAACAAGATGAAAGTATCAGGGCAAAGAAGTGTAACAACTCCATATAAATAAAAAACACCCCCACAGGAAAACACATTAAGATCATGAAAATAAACTAACATCATTTACAAACACATGAAAATACAAATGTTCAGTAATTACAAGAAATGCTGTTTAAATTTTGAGGTAATATAGTAGTAAAATAAATAATCATGAAATATTTTTTTACATATCATGTTGAATCAGACAACAATGTAAGCAAAATCCCTCTTAGCATATGGAAATGAGCAGTCCTACTCACAATGGAAATGTGGTTTTTTTTTTTTTTCCACAGTGGAAATGTTAAGTGGCACACGTTTCTGAACAGCATTTGGGTAATATTTATCAAAATTACTTCTTAAATTGTTGTCATTTTAAATATTAATTCCAATGAATCACATATTTTCTTAATAAATTAATTATATATATCAGCATATATGAGTTTGCAAGGATGTTTATCTCTAAGTTGTTTATGATAGAACAAAAAAAGGAAAATGGAAGACATAATCTAGGAACCTATATGTTTATCAAGAGAAAATTGTCACATTATGGTACAAACATTGAAAGGAAGATAAAAAAATTGTTAAAATTATAGTGCAAATACTTACTTCCAACTACAAATGGAAGCTGACTGTGTCATACTGTCAAATTAGGTAAGCAGTTTTAAGAAGGTTTATAAGTACGATTCTATTTTTGTTAAATTATGTGTATAAGTTTAGAAAAAAATTGGGGAGGAGATGCAACATATTTTAACAGAAGATCTGTCTCCACAGTAGCATTACATGTTGCCATAATTTTTTCATTGTCTAAAAGATACTTTTAATTTAGAAAATGTGCAATGAATGTTCATATATTTGATAGAAAAATAAACAGAAACAGGTTTTCTCATTCTTTCACAGCTAAAGTATTGCCAAAGTAAAACATTTTAATATTCTGTAATACTGTACTGGTAATATATGAAACACAAGACTTGGATATATGGTTTCAGGGAGCAACTAAGCAGAGGGAAAAAAAAATAAAACAACAAAACTATTTTCTAAGACACCTTTGGTATGAGACAATCAGAATTTTAAAAGTAATTAGTTAAATGTAAATAACTCTTGCATCTATTTCCAAACTGGATTTCAAATAGCACACAGTAAAAGTCAGTGAAAGGCAGGAGAGAAGAAAAGTCTGGAAATGGGACTGAAATCAAAATTATTCTGGACAACAAGCTAAGTGATGTAACTTCAATTTATCAGAAAATTAGTTAGTGAGCTTCTGATTAATCAAAGCTAAAAGTGAGCTGTAATGGGTTACAAAGCTCTTAAAGTCCAATAAAAGGGACATGGAGGTCATAAAAATAGGAAAGTTTTACTTTTCTGAACCCTGAGATAGTATCACTACATGGAACAACATATAACAGAGATTAGAAAACACAGTTGTTAAACAAAATTTCTATGTTCCCTATATATGACTTACATAATATTGGTTCCTGAATCAAAACTTAAGGCATAATTTTATGCTGTATACAAAGGCCAATTTTTGACCTGAATTGATACACGGTTATAACTTAAGGAATGTAAAAGTTAAGGTTTTACTACTCAAGTCACAAATCTGATAACCAGCAAGCACCTGAATTATGTCAATCAATGGAAAGAACAGTAAAATATCCTATAAAGCAGATTTGTAGGCAACACTAAAGTAATTCCATCATTAATTTTAGCCGTCAGAAAAACAATCATTTCAGGATAAAAACCGAAAGAAAATTCAATGATTTTCTACTATTTTAAACATTAATTCAAAATGAAATTAGATACTGAGTTTGTAGTAGGAATTTTTAAACTTTGGTTTCTTTTAAAAACATTAGATGAGAGATTAGAAAGTTTCTTTTTATAAAAATAAATTACTTTGCAATGCTTAGGTATAAGAACTACTTTGAGCATATTTTCATGGAAGAAATTAAAGCTAGCAATACTATAAAAATAAGAAAAAGTATGCAAAAAACGCAAGTAATTACCACACTTCAGTTGGTTCAAAATGTAGTAAAAATATATCTAATTATACTTATTACTATGAACACTGTATCAAAATTGAAAAAATATACCATATTATAATTACATGGTGTTCCTCTGTAAAAAGAACCAAGGTTCTAAGATTCACTTATTTTTTCTCCAAAGGAAAATAAATAGCTTTGTATACAAAACTTTCCACCACAACGTTTACTAACTAACCAGCCATCAGCTGGAATTTAAAATTTACTGAGGAGAATTCAGGCAGAGATCACTAACATTTCTTAGTCTGCAGCACACACTGGCTGATGCAGAAAGTTTTCCTCTCCTAGGGTTTCTGGGCCAGGGCGATGTTGAGTGGCTTGGAGCCTAAGATGCGGCCATTCATCTCCGTCATTGCTTTAGTGGCCTCCTCCGCAGAGGAGAAGCAGATCAAGCCAAACCCTTTGCTTCGCCCTTCTTCCTGCATTACCTTAACCCTGCTAATTGATCCAAATGAAGAAAATTCCCTCCGCAGTTTTTCATCATCAATGGTCTCATCCAGGTTCTTAATATAGAGCTTCGCACCCTGGCACCGCCGAAATCTTTCATGTTTCAGCTGCTCAAACATTTGCTTTAACTCAGCCTGTCGCTCTGCTTTCTTCTGTGCCCGGCCTACAAAAAGCAGCTGTCCGTTTATGTCCTTTCCATTCATTTCTTCAACAGCCCTTTTGGCAGCCTCGTGGCTATCAAAACTCACAAAGCCAAAGCCTTTGGATTTTCCACTGGAATCTGTCATAACCTTAACACTCAGGGTTTTGCCGTACTTGCTGAAAACTTCCTTTAGTCTCTCATCATCCATCTCATCTCCGAAATTTTTGATGTAAACATTGGTGAATTCATGGGCTTTGTTTTGAAACTCGGCTTCTCGATCTTTGCGGCTTTTGAATCTGCCAACAAACAGCCTGCAGTCCTTAAGCAGTGCCCCATTCATCTCCTCGATGGCCCTGTCTGCAGCAATCTGGTTTTGAAAGTGCACGAATGCATAGCCCCGGGAGCCGTGATCATCACTCATCACCTTGGAGGACAGGATCTTCCCAAACGCTGAAAAGTGTTCATAAAGGGTTTTGTTATCAATGGATCTGTCCAGATTCTTGATGAACACGTTCCCAATTCCAGATTTCCTTAAGTAGGCGTCACGTTGAGACCACATGAGACGGATGGATTTGCCCTTTATCAGGTCAAAGTTCATGGTGTCCAGGGCCTTTTGGGCATCCGCCAGCTGCAGAAAGTTCACATAGGCGTAGCCCAGGGAGCGGCGGGTGACCAGGTCCCTGCAGATGCGGATGGACAACACGGGGCCCACGGCGCTGAACTTCTTGAACAGCAGGTCCTCGGTGACATCCGCATGGAGGTCACCTACGTACAGGGAGGCCTGGCGGTACTTGGCTGCTATGTTCATCTTGCTCCTCACCACCAGAAGCCGGTCCCTAAAGAGCTCCTGGAGTGATTTCTGCAGGAGTGTGGCCCGGGCTCATGCGTGGTGGCCTCTGAGTCACGGCTTTGAGGCTCAGTGTTGGGGTGCACGTACGGCTCCCCAAGCTCAGGCATCATCCTCATTCCAAAACCCCTCAGGAGCCAGTCCGGCCCATCCTGGTACAGGAGTGACAGAACTTTGAAATGTCAAAGAAAGGCTCCCAGGACAAGCCTGTCCTTCCCGGCCAGTTTGTGAGCAATCTTCAGGTGGTGGGGCTGGCCTTCCATCTGAGTGTTCTCCACTCTGGTTCAGCCCTCTGGTCGCTGGTTTCCAAATAAAAATAGGCCTTGCTCAAGCCAGTTTAAAGTTACAGCCTCCGGGGAAGAATTCCACAAGTGGCCGCTGAGGCAACGACCCGGGACCCGGCGCGCGGCGGCGAAAGCGGGGCCCCGGAGCCCCGAACCGCCCGGGACCGGGTCGTGCTGGCGGCGCCGCCGGGCGCGGCCGGGGGCTCCGCGGGCTCCGCGCGCCCTGACCGATCCCGGCCGTTTTCCTCCCTGAAGACCCCGCGCGGAGCCCTGGGAAGGACGGGTGGGGGATGGGGAGGCGGACAGATCGACGGGGTGGATGGACGGAAGGACTGACGGCCGCGGCCCGCTGGGCTGCAGAGGCCGAGCAGGGGCTGGGGGCTCACCCGGGATGCGGACGGCGCGGGGCGGACGGGAAGCCCGGAACTCGCGCGCTCAACTTCCCGCGCACTCGCTGCCAAGGGGGATGTTTTCTTTTTAATATTTTTGGAGAATGTTTTTCTTCCCACCCGCCCCTCTCGCTCACTTCCCACCCGCCTCCGAAGGCTTGGCTGAGGAGCAGGAGGCGGTGACCAGGGTGGAGAAAAGACAGCCTAGGGGAGTGGCCCTAATAAACCCACCCGCCCGCTGGCCCTGGCGTTAAGTCTGACTGCGGGAGCTTTGCCAAGTGTGGATCTGGGCTTGTCACTTCCTAACTTCAAACTGTCCAGTGGCTTCCTTTGACTCTTGGATAAGATCCAACATCCGTACCTTGTTCTACAAAGTTCTGCGGGATTCCTTCCACGTTCAGCCTCAACTGCCCCCTGGATCCCTTACTAAACTACATGCCTTCTTTTGTTCAGGGGCAGCTTGACAAAGCTGTGTAGATGCTCTTTCCAAACAGAAGTTTCCCCTGTACAACTTTTGAAAAACTTCAGTTTTCACTCTTAGAAAGTTACACTACCTTGTATTTTCCTGGAGTTTGTCTAATTTAAATATATTGTACATTCCATGGCAGTAGGGACCATAAACTCGTTTTATTTCCTGGCTTAACTTGGAGAAATGAGGTGCTCAGCGTTTACTGAAAGAATCCATTGCGTGGAATAGATGAGATATTTAATCTGACATTGGTTTTTATGCCTGGAAACATGGAAATAGTGTTCCTTACCTCAGATTAAATGTAAAGATTAAATGAATTAGTAGATTTGGAAATGTCTAACACAATATCTTGCAGAGAACAGGCTTTGGGTAACATCGGTTTTATTTCCTCTAGTTAAAAAATTCCTTAACATCATTTCTGTAAAACATTAAATTAGAATCATCATTCATTTTAAAGAATGTTACCTGCAAAACTGAATTGTGTGGATTGGTTTATATAAAGTTAATCTATGGTTTTCAAACTTTAATGGACATAGAAATGCAGAAGAATGAAAGCAGATTCTGATTCAGTAATTTGGAATGAACTAGAAACTCTACACTTCCAAAAAGCCCCTGAGTGATGCAGATTCTGTTGGTCTTTGAGCTACACTCTTAATAACAAGACTTTAAGGCTAAATGAATGAGTCCCCATGCTGGTGTCTTCTCTAAGGGCTAGAAAAAAAATTTTTTTTCTTTCAAGAGATAATGATACTGACAAAATTCTCAGTGATATATTAAACACACACACACAACTAAATTGGAAGGTGATTTTCACTATAAAATCCAAATTGCTTTTAACTTATCTAATGTTGAATAATGATTCTTTGATAACTCCCAAATTAATCCTGATTACTGCTTTTTGTTTGTGAAATTTATTCTGATATGTGTGCTCTTGTAGGATCATTGTTCAAATAAAGTAATCTTTTCTTCAACCATATATCTTCTAGGTGCAATTAAAAAGGAAAAAAAGACCACTGACATAGGTGGTAGATACCAACAGTGGATACCAGCACATACTTAAAAAATTCAGACACTATTTGGCATTGTTCAAAGTAAATAAAAGTTGTCACCATATTCAGTCTTATCAGGTCTGTTAAAAAAAGAAAGTTTCTAAGTGTACATTTCCTGAGAATTTGCTAAGACTTTTTATTTCTAGGAAAAGTGCCTAAGATCACATTAGTTCTTCGTTAAATAATTTAGCTATAGCAGATATCAGAATATTTCAAAAATTCATTTATTTTCCATTTTACTTTAGTGTAATCTTCATAAACATTTTGTGAAAAGTGAAGAAGAGTTTCCGGTTTAGTCTTAAAATTTAGTCTTCAATTTCTTGTCTCTAATCAACATACAAGCGAAAGGTACAAACTTCAATTTGTTAAATGATCACCAATCATGCTTCTTATTTATAGTACTCATTACACTGCTTTCATTTTTTATGTTTTAACAAAGTAAGCATTTTTTAAGCATCTATGATTCTTTCTTCTCTTTAATTCTCTAAATCTCATCATTTTGTCAGTTGTGTTGATTCAATAATTTCTTAATTTGGGATGTCTTTTACCCTTTGCCCTTTGTTTCTATTCCCATTACCACTGCTCTTGCCTCATTTCCTTGTGCATTATTGCACAAGTTTTATCCATTCATCTTCTTTTGTTTATATGCCAGTCTATTTATATGGCAGTGCAGTGTGCATTGTGCTGCTAGCATAATCTTACTAACAATTCTTTCATAAGATTTCAGTAAAAAATAACAAATGACTACCAAAACTGTGCAGTATCAATTCTATCCTAGCTACATATATCTTCTGTCAGGCTAATTCATCATTTTTTATATGTACATACAGTTAATTCTTCTAAATACATACTTCCCCTATGATTATCTAAATTCTATTATCCTTGAGCCCTGTTTTCATCAATACTTTTTTTCTCTCAGTAGTCCAGCTGACACTGATTACTTTTCCTTTATGGAAACAATTTATTTAACATATGCATCATGTATTTGTACTTAATTTTGGCATGAATTTATTGGTTTTGATAGACTTTGACTTACAATTGATACTGCCAATGTTAATTGCCTTATACTTTCCTTACCCAATTGTTGCAGGTTTGCATATTGCTAACTTGCATGTCTTCTTAATTCCTCAAATATTCTGAAAATATCTCCATTAAGTGCCAACAATTTGCTTCTTTTTTTTTTTTTTTTTGACTGCACAGTGTGGCATACAGTATCTGTTACCAGACCAGGAACTGAACCTGAACCCTCTGCAGTGGAAGCATGGAGCCTTAATCACTGGACCACCACAGAAATCTCTGTTTTGCCTCATTTTGAAATACGTTGTAAGTTTGCACATCTTATGTTATTTAGCTCAATCACCATTCAAAGTACCAGTATATTTTGTGTGGGTGACTTACAGCATTCAAATTAGAGGACATAAGATGCTGTTTTGCTTAAATGGCAGGAAAAAATGTTTGTCAGTGTTTCTATTCACTGATATTGATGTTAACGGAGGTCAGTGCTTAACTCAGTACATATTATGAAGAAATGAGTAAACAGCTATTTTAAGTATGAAAATGCATTTTAAAATAGAAATCTCTTGTACTAATTAGATCAGTTTCTGACATCTACTTGAATCATTGCTCTGATGTAGTCAAACTATGGATAAAATTTTCCTTATTTTTGTTCAAAATGTTCCGTATAATCTTAATAGAAAGCAAGAACATAAATGAAGCTTGTTTTTCATATATTTAGATAGTGTTTTGTTCAGTATTTACTCCAAAGTGTAATATAGTGTGTTTTAGATTGTTTCAATTTTATTTGACAATTATGGTCTCTCTTCAGTTGTAACTGTTTTCTCATTTTTTTCTTTACCAAGATAGTGTTAATTTCCTTAGAATGAGGTATATGGTTTATGTATCAAAGTGATACTTCTTCTTTCAGGGCATATAGAAATGTCACAAAAATAATATTTGATTACTAGTAGTTCTTGATCAAAAGTTCAAATCAATCCAAAATATATTTTCCAGTAAAAATACAGGCATTATAGAAATTAAACTGAATAAGAGACAACATCTTTACCTGAAAGTTTCAAGGCTCTTATTAGAAAAAAGAAAAAAAAAAAAGACTAAAGCAACAATTTTAAAACAATGTAAATTCAGTAGCTAAGAATGTATAAGATAGAAATTTAGCAAAGGAGATATATGAGTAAGTCTATCTATAAGAACCAAAAAAAGATTTTGCAGAGAAGATGGTACTAAAGAAAACCAAGCTCTCTTTTTGTGAACTATGGGGAAGTTTAGGTATAAATAATGTTGGTGTCAGGCTTCCCGGTGGCTCAGCAGTAAAGAATCTGCCCACCAATGCAGGAGGCATGGGTTTGATCCCTGGGTTGGGAAGACCTGGAGAAGGGAACGACAACTGACTCCAGTATTCTTGCCTGGAAAATGGCAAGGACAGAGGAGCCTGAAAGGATACAGTCCACAGAGTCACAAGGAGTTGGAAATGACTTAGCGACTAAACAAGAACCACCACAACTAAAATGCTGGCATCAACCAGTATCCACTTGATATTGCTGGAATACCAAGTGTGAAGAAGGAAGTGGCAGGAATTGAGATGAGAACAAAGTAAGCGCAATAGACCAGATTGCCTCACATGCTAGTCTGTATTACAGAATTTGTTCTAAAGGAAAGCTATTGGAATAATTGATCTAAGAAATGACGTGTTTATATTACCTCTCAGAATTGTAATGTGAAGATAATGTGAAAGACATGGAGTCCTGGAAACATGAAGCAGGGATAATGTAAAGATGCATAATCACAAACCATTCTGAGTATTAAAATGGACTTTAAAATAAAAATCTCTTGGAGAATTCCCTGGTGGTCCAGTGATTAGGATTTGGCACCTTCACTGCTGTGGCCCAAGTTCAGTCCTTCATGAGGGATCGTGCAAGCTGTATGGCCAAAAAAATAAAAAAAAATAGAATAGAATGGAATAAAATAAAATCTCTCATACTAATGAGACCAAAGTGTTTCTGAAGTCTGCTGAAATGGTTGCTTTGATGTAGTCAAGTGAAGTAAAAGTTGCTCAGTCATGTAGTCAACTGTTAGTAACATAGTTTTAGGCATTGATGGTATGGCGATTAAGATACAACTGATGTTGAAAAGCATCTGTTTTAAAGTTCCAATCTGACTGCCCTCAGATGGCCGCCCAAAGGTTCTGCATTTTGTCACTTCGTCATACTTACTTTACTTGTACCCTTTCTCCTTGCTCCAGAGCTCCAACTTCATCTTACTGTTTAATCCTGTTGCCAAAGCTAAGAAAGCTGCTCACCTTGTATTTTCAGTTTTTCAGTTAGCAATCAGACACATCTATCACCACGTACTATCACCTTTCATAACACAAATCCGTTGTACTATTATGCCCAAATCTCTTCAACCCTACCACGGGTAGGCAAGGAAGAACTAAGGGAGTGAAGAAGTCTGAGATGCCCTTCTTGGCCAGCTATCCTTTTCTTGGTGAACCTAT
Organism: Bos javanicus; assembly: GCF_032452875.1. NCBI lineage: Eukaryota > Metazoa > Chordata > Mammalia > Artiodactyla > Bovidae > Bos > Bos javanicus. The sequence goes on along the minus strand of NC_083884.1, from coordinate 24,670,576 downwards.
GTACTACTGTAAGCGAATCTTATTGGCTCTAACCTTGATGAATAGAGAAGGATTGGGGACTACTGCCTTATTCTTGTAATCAGGGAAGATCTAATGTCTTTCATGAAGATGTTCATCTCATTACTGGTCATTCATACATTTCCTGACACCCAGCTGGGGATCTCTTGTCTACTTTGGATAGAAATATGTTCTGCTCATCTCATCATTTTAGTCTCTACTTGTCTACACTGCTGCCGTTAGCATTAGTCAGCCAAATTCCTATCTAGAAAATGGTGTCCCAGGTTCCACAGGCTTAACCCTCCAAAGTTTCTGCATTACAATCCACAGGAGTCAATGCAGAAGAGAAAGTGCTTCAAGACTGGGTCACTGGGAATTGATCCTTTAGGTGTTAATGATTTCTCCTCATTCATGCTTTTCTCTGAAGGCGAGCCTTATGAAAGAATGTAAACAGGTTGATACCAGTTCAGGGTGTGTAATTATCTCTGCTGTTCTCCTGCCAGGACCATTTCTGTAATTAGGTAGAAAAGTTTTATGAAGCAACAGATTTTCTGCATGGTCCCATGTTCTGGCTACAAATGACAAATTCCAAATACCTGAAAAGTTGTTCTAGATATAAAGTCTTTTTCCTATAGTTTGATAATTCTGTCTTTAAAGAAAAAAATCTTTTCTTCTGGTAGCAGTTTCTGATATCTTATCTTGGTGTGTAACTGCATCTTCTGATGTTTGCTGTTATCTCCAACTGCAGGAGGTGCTAGTCAATTACATGCTTAGGAACTACTTGCTATGTGAAAACCTCTTTATCAATCCCATTGCCACATATATAAATACAGACTCATTTGTTATTTTTTATTATTGGTCACTATCCTCAACACTCACACACAAGCTATGCCACCACCACTACCGACATCTTTAAAGTGAAAATTCCACAAAAGCAAAAATTGTGTCTAAATGAGTCACCACCATATTCTCAATGTCTTAAATAAGGGCTCCCATGCAATGGGATTCTCAACACTTCTATTTTGAATGTTGACAGGCAATTCTTTATAAATCATTTACATTTCTACACAGCTTATAGAGGTATGCCTGCATGCTCAGTCACTCAGTCGTGTCCAACTCTTTATGACGCCATAGACCATAGCTTGCCAGGCTCCTCTGTTCATGGAATTTACCAGGCAAGAACACTAGAGTGGTTTTCATTTCCTTGTCAAGGGATCTTCCCCACCCAGGGCTCAAACCTGTGTCTCTTGCGTCTCCTGCATTGCCAGGTGGGGTCTTTCTACTGCAACACCTGGGAAGGCCATAAGTAGAGGCACTGAGTGCCTTTGTCTTGAACTATGGTTTAAACAATGTTTAAATAGCAAATGGCCTTGGAAAATATTGTGTTTCTCTCTGAAGCAAAGTGCAGGTTTATGCAAAGACTTAGAAAATATAGATACTTTCTTTGGAGCACAGAGCAGGCATACTTTCTGCCCATTACAAATGATTCAGATTTTGTAAGTACTGGGTTACTCTCCTGTTATACAACCCACTGTGGGTGCAGGAGTCACCTGGATGTTCACACACCAAACTGTGGGAATTTGGGCTTGGGGAAACTAACAAGCATATGTTAATATTGGCTACTGCTGTCACTGTGAGGAATGAAGTCTTTGTCTCTAATCCAGAGCATCCATAAAACTGTCGTAAGCTAATTTCTTTGACTGCAAGTAGGGTAAAATCTCAGACCTTCATAGATCTTGACAGTTTTGATAGCAATAATGGGATCTTAACAAAGACATAGATCTCTGGAAAGGAAGGCTAATGGCCACACAGGTAGCTAAATGGGATTTATCTGTAGCAAAAATATAAACCAAATCATATTAATATCATCTATGTGGCCAAAAAATTGCTCCTCAGTTTATTGCCTGTTAATCAGGAGAAATGGATCAGGTGGTCTCAGGCTAAGGCTAGGGGAATAGATACAAAGTCAGCTGCCCAAATGGCAGCCTGGTTGTTGTTGTTCAGTCATTAGGTTTATGTCTGACTCTTTGAGATCCCATGAACTGCCACATGCCAAACTTCCGTGTCCTTCACTATCACCCAGAGTTTGCTCAAACTCATGTCCATTGAGTCAGTGACGCCATCCAACCATCTCATCCTCTGTGGCCTCCTGCTCTCAATCTTTCCCAGCATCATGGCCCTTAACTCTGCTTAGGGGAAGGCAATTTTCTCACTATTCTGGTCTCAGGTCCATCCCATTGAAACAACTAAGATTAATCCGGGACAGGCAGACGGTTTAACACTTTCAGACAATCATTGCAGACACTTGTACATTCACTGAATGTGAAAAGCAGGAAATTTATGACCACTATAAGCATTAACAAGACAAGTCAATACAACTTTGGTTACTTCTTATGGTAGATGATGCTGGGGTAGAGTATGTAAGACTTGTGGGGAAAAAAAAAACAAAAAAACAAAAAACCAGCAGTAGCTGTGTCATCTCCTGGCTTAGCTGTTTTTATGGGCTTCTATGGTCTATCATGTCAACTTTAGAATCATTTGAAGACAAAAGCAAAAGATCTCCAGTTATTCATTGATTTGTTTTTCAGTGGGTGCTAACTATTATTGATAGTAAACAGCTTTGGTCCACTTAGGGAGATTTTCCTGAGATAGAAGTACTATTGTGGAAATGTACAGATGAGTAAGTGACTAGTATTTATGCTTTTACTGTCCTGATTGGATTTGAGCAAAGTGACCCACGGGGGAAATAAATTACCAATCCAAAGAAAGTTTTGTAATTCCCAAAATAACTAACCCCTACCATTAGGGAAAAATTCCCCAGCCCCTATATTAAAACAAGATGAAACTAACTTTCATCTTATGACAATGGAGCAGGAAATGCCTCATATTAAGGTGAACTGCTTTTAAAAAGTTGCTGCCCTATAAGTCAAGCCCAACTTGGCTAAAGTGCACTAACCCAACAGCCCCAAAGGCAAGTTCGTTGGCTGTGGCCACTGAATGTATTCTCCAAGGCTAAACAAGATTGTGCCAGTTATTAGGAATAGAACACTTGATAGGTAAAGACTTTTGAGCAGACTGAAAATATTGGAATTAATTTATTTAAATCCAAAGCTAAAATCGTACCACTTAAACCTGATGGTAAAGGTGAGTCTAATTTTAAAGGTAAGGAGCAGTTTTCCTTGTGTTCATTGCCTAATCCTTTGCTCCATATTTACTTCCACCTCAGGCATTTCAATGAGAAAGATAATTATTGATTGGCCAAAGTTTCCTGGTGCCTGAAGGGAAACCAGTGTCAAGCTTGCTGGGTTATTTCAGGGAAGGGAAAGAATCAAAATTCAATGGCTTTTTTGGACACTGATGTTCAAGTCACAATCCTACCTAGACTCTTGGAAGGAAGAGGGTGCTCAAATCCAACTAATGGGGTTGGGCACAGTTCACAGTGGGCAAGAGAAGATAAATGGTCTTTGTGGGTGGGTGAGTCCTTTGGGACAAAGCAAAGCACTGTTAATTGATTTTACAACTGAGTTTATACTAGGAATTTATGTGTTAGGTGTTCGTACATTCTTACAAATTGGTAAATTACAAACAACCCTCTTTGGGGTACTGTATTATGGACATGGTGGCTCAGTGGCAAAGAATCCACCTGCCAATGCAGGAGATGTGATTTGATCCTTGGGTCAGGGAGATCTCCTTGAGAAGGAAATGACAACCCACTCCAGTATTCTTGCCTGGGAAATCCCATGAGCTGAGGAACCTGGCATGCTAAAAACATGGGGTCACAAAGAGTCAGAAACCACTTAGCGACTATACAACAATTATGGATATAAATAGCTGCTCCTTATCAAAACATCTGGGTCCCTAATATAAATGCCCATGTTAAAGGTCATTCACTCGTGAGTTTGACAGTAATCAAGCTGATAAATCAATGTTCAGCACTTAACTGTCACTGCTCCCTGAGTCCGTCATTGTGTCCCATGTTTCATGACTGTGTTTCTGCAGTGGAGAAAGGTCGCATTACATTGAGTCCTGCCCACTCCCAGCCTCCACTCGTGTTACCCTCTTGGATCAATCAGTACAGGCTCACCACCACTGACACATATTCAGGTTACAGTTCTGCTGTTCAAGTTCAGTCTGTAGCACTGTGATCTTTGAGGCTAAACTACTGTATTTTGGGCTTCTTGAACCAGGAATACTTAAACAGTCTGATAATGGAAAACCTTTATTACAAAATCCACTCAACAAGAAACTGATAATCAAGTTACTCAATTGATGTTCCATACTCTGCACTATCTACAGACATCATGGAGGATTAGAACATTCTCAAAAATCAACTCAAAATGATTCTGACTGTACCTTCCTCTGCCACTGTTGGTTCACACCTTGTAGTCAGAGAGTTTAATCACTGAATGCATGTGGCCGTCCCCAGCAAGTGCTGATCTCATTTGGTCACTTCCTAGGTAATGATCAGGACCAAGCTAGGTTACATAGACTTATTATGAGTAGCTGCATTCTACCCTGTCCATGCTTGACCATGTGGTCTTTTCTTTCCCCTAATGTCATCACCAGGCTGGATTGGTTAATGCATCCTCTAAGAAGTAGCATGGCCAAAAGGGACTCAAGGGACTCAAACTCTGTTTGATGGGAAGCAACTCTTCACACATCTTTTGTGTTTCTGCATAAACTGCAAGAAGAGGCACTACTGCCATTTCTCCAGACTGTCCTTTCTAGGATGTTTATATAGCGAACTAACTGCCTTGGAAGATAGAGTTGGTGTCTCTCCAAGCAAACACCAGGCGTTCTTGGTACAGCTTATAAAATATCTCTGTTCCCTAAGTCCAAGTTCCTTTAATGCAACCTACTTAATATTAAGGGGTCACCTTACTCTCTTCATAGGACTCTTTGGGAATTGTTCTTAGGGAACTGATAGGAGAAATGATTATATGCTGGCTGCTGCTGTTGCTCTCAGAGATTAAGTTCTTTGTGCCTGATTCATATCTTGTTTCAGCATCCATGAAAACAGAATACTAATCTAGCAGTAAAAAGCAGGGGAGATATCAAAGTCTTCACAGATCTTGACATTAAGCAAGTAATTGAATGAGTTATGCACAGTTTCTGTCATGTATGAAGCACAATTCTCATGACTTTGGAGGAAGATCACTGGTATATTTCTGCATCCTCATACTGCACTCAGTATCACCTCTCCATCTCCACTGGCCAAGTGGTGATGCACCTAAGTGCAATCAGTAAGACTGGAAGCTATCTGGTATGCAGCCATTAGTCCCTCTTTCTTTTGCCCATTCTCTGTCTTGCAAGTTTCAGTGGGTTACCTTAGCCCCCTTTGTTTCCAATGTCCTTATCAAATTAGCTTTAAACACAAAAATATTGAAAACAACTTGGGTTTAGAATATATTTGGGGCATTTTTGACTCCATCAAAAATATATTTAAATATATATACACACACACACACACACACATACTTGTACTTTAAGTACAAGTATATGTGTGTGTACTTTAACTTGAATACGACAATCTGAAACAAAGTCTTTAAAGTCTCCATAATCTTCTTGTAATTCAGTCTCTGGAACATTTAATTTTGGTCTCTGAAGTCAAGCACCTGCTACTGTGTGCCCTGGACTTCTACAATCTGAGAACATTGAGGAGAGTCTGGGTTACTTATTCTATTTCCTTTCTAAGACTGAATGGTTCCTTGCTGAGCAGCACACAATCCACAATTGACTAGGATCCTTTCATTAAGTCTACCTTGGTCTACGTGCCGTTTCTTTCTATAGGAATGAGATGCTGAAATATCTTTAGTGGAATCTTGGCATTCTTCACATTGGCTTCCTTTCCTAATATTTTATGCAGAAAATTCTCTGCATGCATCATCCTAATAAACTTTTATAAAAAGTCATAGTCTTGGCTGACTTTTTAGATAGAAAATCTCTTTCTAAAACCTACACTTTGACAGCTGTCCTAGTGCTAAGATCGTCTAACTCATCCTACAGCTGTCTCAGTGCTAAGATATCTGTCTCCTTTGAATCCTCTCTCCTAAAGAGGGTCATAGAATCACGTCTTCTCAGGTTATGTCTACAACTAATCCTATGCACCATTTTTTCTAACACTTTCTAACAACTGTAATTTGATTCAGGGTAGTCAGTTACCATACCAGGGTTCACCAATCCCAAGGGAGAGACACCACATTTGCAAATTGGCCATTGTATCTTACACAGTCTTCCACTGTGTGCTAGTCCAGGACGTTAACTAGGAAGGACTCAGCCTTGTTTACAGCTAATCATAATCACCTTCAGACACATAGAGTCAGTCTCAGATGGCAAATCAGAAGTCCTTTTTCATTTATATTTCCTTCTCATTCCATATCTCATCCTTTCTATTTCCTCAGATTCCCTGGTTTATACCGCATCATTTCTTGTGGTCTAGGGCAGGAAAAACTATTGACCCTAGATCCTGATATTCTTCAAGAAGAGGGCATATACTACAAACCACACTTTTTTTTTTCATGCTGATGTTTGAGTCTTGATATCATAATATTTTTAAAGTAACATAAAATATTTTCATTCTTAAAGGCCCAGCTCCACCAGAAGTAAAGAATGAGAAGAGCAAGAGTCTAAAGGGACAGAGACCTGAGCCAGTCACATAGTCAACTGAATGATTACTGATGAGGGCCTGAATTAAGACACTAAGTAGTTTAGAGTTGTTACATATGCAAGAGGTGGAACTGGTATATAATCTGAATTATGATTTTCCCTAAAATTACTCATAAAAATGTTTAGTATTTAACTAATAAGAGCAACTGTCTCTTGTACATCATCTATATTCTAGACATTATATATTGCTACATAAAATGAGTATAGAATAAGTGGTCAACCAATTCCTATTTTTTAAAAATATTGTATTATTATCAGTTTTACATATTTTGCCTATTTATTTCTGACAACAGTCCTAAAAGGGAGCTACATTTACCATTGTTTTAGATCTGGACATCAGATACAGAAACTATAAGTAAGTTGTCCAAGTAATTGAAATATAAGAAAGTGAGGATTTTAATCTATGTCTCTTGATTTCCAAACTCATTTCTTTCCATTGTATAAATTATATTAACTTTAAATGTAGTTTTTGATGTTTCTGTAAACATACTTGTGTCTTTATTTTTTTCTTTTAATTGAGATTGAAACGTTATACAAGCCCCTGAGTCCCTGTCCGTTGAAGTCAAAGGCTTTTGTTTTATTAATAGTCTCCCAGGTCTCCCTTGAGTCTTAAAAGGCTGACTCTAGAGTTAATAATTAGAAATGTGAAGATGTAGAAACATACAATAGCTGTTGGCAACAATTTAGACTAAACCAGCCACAGAGCAGTCACCAAACTCCCAGTTCCCTGAAAGATATAGATCAAAGTCTGACATACATTCCTAAGTTATTTTTGCAGGAAGCAGACCCTCCTCCAGGTGAAAACTACTGACCTCAAGTACCCAGACACCAGACCAGTTGAAACCATAAGATTTGTGATTCTAGAAATTTCACCTTGATGTTAACTAATCTGAGAACTGTGCATGCACACACTGATCACATACTCTTAAAACAAACCCCAACCCTCAAAAGCCAAACTTTATCTGCAACAAGATGTTAAGGTGATTCTTAAAGACACTAGTCTACCATCTTCTCATTTAGCTGGCTTGGCTTTCTTTAATAAAGTCATTTTCCTTGCCTCAACACCTTGTCACTTGACTTACTGACCTGTCGTGCAGCAAGTGACCAACCCTGGATTTGGTAACAAGATCTAACTGATACATAACATTGTGTGAATTTACAATATACAATATGTTGATTTGATATATTTGTATACTTCATTATGATCACCACCTTAGTCTAGCTAATACCTCTATCACATCACATGATTACCTTTTCTTTTTGTGATGAGAACAGTTAAGATCTATTCTCTTAGCAACTTTGAAATTTGTGAAACACTATCGTTAAAAATAATCTCTATGCTGTGCATCTCTAATTTTTTAAAACAACAATCAATCTAACTTAAAAGGCATTAAAATGATTTCAAAGACAATAAAAACAAAGCATCAAGCAATATTCAGTTTCCCTTATCATGTACTGTATTCCCTCATCACAATAATTTGTACTTTTTGTAGCCATTTAGAACATCCTGTCAGCATTCTCTGTGTCCTTATTCCTGCTATTTCTTAATTTACCTTCTCCTTATATTTTGCTAAAACATCTTTTCTCGTCAGCTAACTAATTAAACAATCTTCCAGACTATATTGTGTAAGTTCCTAATGGGATGTCAAAGAGACACTGGAGACAAATGCATCACCAGGCCATGAGTGAGGTGTGTAGGGATTCTGGGAAGATGTGCCACTTTGATGGACAGGGACTTTGAGCTAATAAAGCCCTCAGGGATCTCCTTGACCCTCTGGAATTTTCATACTGACATAGCTGAAATTCTCTTAAGCTGTTCTGTTCCCAGAACAGATACAAGTTTGTTTTTACCTGGAGTCCAAGCTGGTTTTACTTATTTGTTTGCTTGTTTATTTATATTTATTTTTATTGAGATATAATTGACATGTATTAGTTTCAAGTGTACAATACAATGATTAGAAATCTGTATATATTCACTGAGGAGTGAGCACCAGAATAAATCTAGTTACCATCCATCACCATACATGGTTACTATATTTTTTCTTTGCAGTGAGAAATTTTTGGAGGCAGGCTAATTTTAGATAACCATAAGAAGGCTACTGCTGAGAAAAATTTCAGAGATGATTCAAAAGGAAAAAAGGATGAAAGGAAAGAATGATTTTGAAGAAGAATGGCTAAATTCCGGAAATACAAAAATCATACCTGGAATACTATTAGGTCAATCTGAGAAAACAGGTTGTTTCTCTGGTCATGGAAGGCTAATGCTAATCATCTTTATAAATTTTCTGGGACTTACTTTTTCCATTTGTGAAAAGAAAATCATCAGACTATGAAAGCAAAGTTATCTGATATAATAATGGAAATCAACAATTATTGAATGCTAGCATGTGTGTTAGTCGCTCAATCCTGTCTGACTCTCTGTGATCCCTTGAACTGTAGCCCCAAAGCTCCTCTGGTCATGGGATTTTCTAGGCAAGAATACTGGAGTGGGTCGCCATTCCCTTCTTCAGGGGATCTTCCCAATTCTGGGATCAAATCCAGGTGTCCTACACTGCAGGCAGATTCTTTACCATGTGATATACCAGGGAAGCCCCTACTAGGTGCTTACCATGAGTCATGTTTTACCATGCCTGTTATATGAATTATCCCATTTAGTTTTTACAAAACAGCATGTGGTAGATAACCATTGTTAGCTCCATTTAAAGATAGCAATGATGAGGAACAGAGAATTTAAATTATAATTGCCTAGGGTCATGGGGTTACAAATCTTGACAGCCTGACTCTAGTCAGTTTTATTCTTGGCTTCATTGGTGAGTCAACATTTTACTCAGATGCTGCCAAAATGTCCTTCTGAAGGCTGTTTCTGCACAGGTTGTGGGGTGATAGCTTCCACTCTGTTCCTGGTTCTCTCTGGCAGCTCTCCTTCAGATTTTAGCCAGCATTAGTCAATGGGCTTTGACACAGACACCCATTTAATTTACCCACCTCTTCGCCTCTCTTCTCTCAGTAGCCTTTAATCCTCTGCCCTCAGTCTACTTGACTCAAGTCTTCCTCCACACTGCTGAGCCAGTGAAGGCTGACCCATGCCCTGAAGATAGCAGTAGTCTCCAACAGCTCCACCCTCTCTACCTCATTGTCTTCTAGCCTAGTGTGTTTTGCTCACTCTTTTCTTAGTTTCAATCTTGCCAATATTATCTACATCCCCACTCCAGATATAAAATGAAAATTAGGCCAGGGTGGATATTCAGCCTTTCTTACACCACAGGGGACTGGGTAGTTCAAAGACTTAGATACGCAATTTCTGTTGACAGTCATTCTAAGCTGTGACAACCTTTTACTGAACTAGAGTTTTTTATTGAATTTTTCATGTCACGTGCATTTTTAAATCTGGTCAGCAACTCTCCATCTATTCTTTCAATGATATAATTTGTCTATGAAATCATTATAATCTCTTAGTTTTCTCCTAGTAAACCAAAATTTATTTTCTCTTCCTTTATGGATTATTTGTATTTATTTTGTTGTTTTGATACTTTAATTCTTTTAAAGTCATTAAGAGTGTTTATTGTGAGTGGTGTTTATTTCTACTTCACACACACCGCTGCTGCTAAGTCGCTTCAGTCATGTCTGACTCTGCGCGACCCCATAGACAGCAGCCCACCAGGCTCCCCCGTCCCTGGGATTCTCCAGGCAAGAACACTGGAGTGGGTTGCCATTTCCTTCTCCAATGCATGAAAGTGAAAAGTGAAAGGGAAGTCACTCAATCGTGTCCGACTCCTAGTGACCCCATGGACTTCAGCCTACCAGGCTCCTCCGAGCATGGGATTTTCGAGGCAAGAGTATTGGAGTGAGGTGCCATTGCCTTCTCTATTTCACACACACACACACACACACACACACACACACAAATGCATTTCTTGATTATAGACTTGTCTCATCCTGTATGTTGCAGCCCCACTTGTGGTGAAGATGTAAAACTGTTTCAGTAATTTAACTCCTCAAAAAAAATATTCTCTAGTGGTTCCTAACATATTTCTCTTTGCTAACAATCTTAAATTACCTTCCTCCTCTGTGAACCACATTTTATTAATATGTCTTATCTAAGTGATATTAGTTTTTTTATGTAATAATATTTTATAAGCTCTTACAAAACTCATGCTGCTGCTGCTGCTAAGTCGCTTCAATCGTGTCCAACTCTGTGCGACCCCATAGACGGAAGCCCACTAAGCTCCCCTGTCCTTGGGATTCTCCAGGCAAGAACACTGGACTGGGTTGCCATTTCCTTCTCCAATGCATGAAAGTGAAAAGTGAAAGGGAAGTTGCTCAGTTGTGTCCGACTCTTAGCGACCCCATGGACTGCAGCCCACCAGGTTCCTCCATCCATGGGATTTTCCAAGTAAGAGTACTGGAGTGGGGTGCCATTGCCTTCTCCGACAAAACTCATAAGTACTACAAAAAGCACCATCTTGGAAATAACAATCTAATTATTGTAGTTGATATTTGCCCTTTCTTTAGCAGTAAATAGTGTTGGAATTGCTTTTATTTTTCTTCTTAGAAATATTAAATAATTTTCATGACATTTATTATTGAGACTAGAGCAACTAAAAATAGTAGTGCTAATCATAAGATATATAAGCTCTTACATCATAAGATATATTTGGAAAAACAAAAAAAAAATCTCAGTTTGGAAAATAGGAGATTCATGCAGAATCTTTTAATTGTTTTGAGAAAGTGAGTTTCAACTTAATCTCTGTGTGAATGGGAAGGACTGGTGACAATTATATGAGGAATATTTTAGCTTAATTTGAAAAATTACATAAATTAGAGGAATTTAAAAATAAAAGTGTTTTTTTTTTTTTTTTTTGGTGGTAACAACCTTAACTATTAAAGCAGAAGCTGTATAAAACACAGCAGGAGTATGATAAGGAGGATTCATTTTTGGCAGACTGGAATAAACAATTTTATATTTGCTCCAACTATATTATTTATAGTGTATTTTATAATTTTATGGGACATAAAATGAAAAGTTAGCATCAATGTTCAAAATAAGTAAAACTTTAAACTCTATATAAGAATGTTTCATTTCTACTGGATATTTTGAATAGTTATAGTAGAAACTATTTTTCAAAGATGTTAGATAATCAGTGTATGTTGCTTGTTAATTCTATGATTTTTTTCTATGTTTATAGTCTTTTCAGTAAAGATGAACTATATAGATACATATTTATGGGAATATTTTCTTTCAAAGATTGATAAGAGCAACAGCATTAATAACTATCACTAAGCTTAAATGTGGCAGCAAAAATTTATTTCCACTCCACTTTCAGGCATACCCAAGAGGAATACCAATTTTATAATTCTCAGAATCTGTATTTAAATATCTTTAGATTACTTGAGTAAATATTCTTGATTTTTGCAAGGGCAATTAGTATAATTCTTCTGTCAAGTATAGATTCTGGGTTTAGAATAGTAAATCACTTTACAAATGTATATGCATATATTTTTATGCACACGTATTTATGTGTTATATTTAGCTATATATTTGTGTTTACATTTTTTATACTGAAGAGAGTAAAAAAAGGAAGTGCACAAGTGTATCTGAATGTCAAATACTACTTTATTTGAGGATGTGCTATTTCAGGTGATTTTTAATACATATGTAAAGTGGTAGTAATCAACTCAGACATATTTTCAACAAACATTTGCTTGGTATTTGCCAAGTATTGTATTAAATTCTTGGGTAGAAATGACGCTAGATAGAGGTGCATAGAGTTTAGTGGAAGGAAGGAGGGAAACAGATATATAAATATCTAAATAAATGATTACAATATAACATTAACATGTATTTCTTCATTATTAGTACTAATCATTCATTCCCGAAGGGTAGTAAATACTTTCATTTGTTTTCATCTATTGTCACACCCAATACTTAGCTGAATGACCTCAACAAAGTAAATGTCTAAAAAATATTATTGATTAAATGAACACTTAAATTATAAATGTTATATCTTTGTATTCATCAAGTCTGAGAAACAGCAATAGTCAATAAAAATAAATATGGATATAGTTTTGATTGGTTAATGTATCACAAATCTGTGGGTAAGAACATGTTCCTAAAGAACATTTAGCCATGTAAGCATAGCAGAGAAACTAGGGGTTCTTTATTGAATTAACACTGAGCTAACTTCATCAACATAAAACTGTTCATCCTAATTGGTGAGTGAGGACTTGGATTTCATGGGGAAAGGAGAGGGAGAAAAGTGAAGAAACAATGACACTTTGAAGTTGGAAAGAACTTGAGGGACCAGGGTGATCAATGGAGCCTCACAGAAGCTACAACTATCGGGACATAGTCAAGAGACCAAGGAGATTGTAAAAGTGAGTGAGAAAGACTGAGATGGTTGGGAAGGAATGAAGTACCATTATTCATCCTTTTATTCCTAAATTTTTTTTTCTATACCTATCTCACAGAAAGAAGTCTTTCTTCTTCCCCAAGGAAAATGGTTAAGAAAATACAGACACTGGGTTGTGTCTATGTTCATCTAACACTGATTGTTCTAATAATCCCTGAAAAAGGCCAGAGGATACTTGGAAAACTTAAGTTGCAGAGCATAATATTGTATATTAGAATAATACAGCCAGTAAAAAGAGAACCATTTTTACTCTGAGTAGAGAAATTAGTATTATGGGTAAACCCACCAAATACAAACACAAAGAAAGACAAATACATTAATATACCTGTAACTCAAACCAGGATATTAAGATAGTTCCCTCTTTCTGGGAACTTTGGGGGAAAGAAAGAAGGTCAAATTATAACGTGAAGTCCATTCCATTCTCTTGCTTCCAGGGAAGAATATTACCAGAGTTTAGGCATTCACCCTCAGGGTGGATTTGCCTTGGAAAAGTTGCTTATGGTGGCATTCATGCACAGAGTAATTTGGCTATGATTGATCACCTCTAACTCTCCAGGACCTAATCTAACATCAGAAAAAAATGGGGTTAAATTTCCAAGAATCTCTGAAAACAAAATGCCTTACACCATCCACGATGGTCACACTATGTCACTAACAGTTCAGTTAACTCAATCGTCTTTTCTCCTGATGTGACAATAGGGGTCAGATTCATATCAGTTTCTTTTTCTATGGTTTTCCAAAAAACAGGAATTTTAATTAATATTAGTTCGGTTCAGTCGCTCAGTCGTGTCCAACTCTTTGCAACTCCATGGACTGCATTATGCTAGGCCTCCCTGTCCATCACCAACACCTGAAGTCCACCCAAACTCATGTCTGTTGAGTCAGCGATGCCATACAGCCATCTCATCCTTTGTCATCCCATTCTCTTCCTGCCTTTAATCTTTCCCAGCATCAGGGTCTTTTCAATCAGTCAGTTCTTCACATCAAGTGGCCAGAGTATTGGAATTTCAGCTTCAGCATCAGTCCTTCCAATGAACATCCAGGACTGATCTCCTTTAGGATGGACTGGTTGGATCTCTTTGCAGACCAAGGGACTCTTAAACATCTTACTCAACACCACAGTTCAAAAGCACCAATTCTTTGGCAATCAGCTTTCTTTATAGTCCAACTCTCACATCCAAAAATAACTACTGGAAAAAACATAGCCTTGACTAAACGGATGTTTGTTGGCAAAGTAATGTCTCTGCTTTTGAATATGCTATCTAGGTTGGTCATAACTTTCCTTCCAAGGAGTAAGAGTCTTTTAATTTCATGGCCAAAATCACCATCTACAGTGATTCTGGAGCCCCCCAAAATAAAGTCAGCCACTGTTTCCATGTTTCCGCATCTATTTGCCATGAAATGATGGGACAAGATGCCATGATCTTCGTTTTCTGAATGTTGAGCTTTAAGCCAACTTTTTCACTCTCCTCTTTCACTTTCATCAAGAGGCTCTTTAGTTCCTCACTTTCTGCCGTTAGTGTGGTATCATCTGCATATTATTCTTCACTTTCTGCCATAAGGGTGGTGTCATCTGCATATCTGAGGTTATTGATATTTCTCCCGGCAATCTTGATTCCAGCTTGTGCTTCTTCCAGCCCAGCGTTTCTCATGATGTACTCTGCATAGAAGTTAAATAAGCAGGATGACAATATACAGCCTTGACGTACTCCTTTTCCTATTGGGAACCAGTCTGTTGTTCCATGTCCAGTTCTAACTGTTGCTTCCTGACCTGCATACAGGTTTCTCAAGAGGCAGGTCAGGTGGTTTGGTATTCCCATCTCTTTCAGAATTTTCCACAGTTTATTGTGATCCACACAGTCAAAGGCTTTGGCATAGTCAGTAAAGCAGAAATAGATGTTTTTCTGGAACTCTCTTGCTTTTTTGATGATCCAGCAGATGTTGGCAATTTGATCTCTGGTTCCTTTGCCTTTTCTAAAATCAGCTTGAACATCTGGAAGTTCACGTTTCATGTACTGTTGAAGCCTGGCTTGCAGAATTATGGGCATTACTTTACTAGCATGTGAGATGAGTGCAGTTGTGTGGTAATTTGAACATTCTTTGGCATTGCCTTTTTTTGGCATTGGAATGAAAACTGACCTTTTCCAGTCCTGTGGCCACTGCTGAGTTTTCCAAATTTGCTGGCATATTGAGTGCCACACTTTCACAGCATCATATTTCAGGATTTGAAATAGCTTAACTGGAATTCCATCACTTCCACTAGCTTTATTCGTAGTGATGCTTCCTAAGGCCCACCTGACTTCGAATTCCAGGATGTCTAGCTCTAGGTGAGTGATCACACCATTGTGGTTATTTGGGTCACAAAGATCTTTTTTGTACAGTTCTTCTGTGTATTCTTCCCACCTCTTCTTAGTATCTTGTGTTTCTGTTAGGTCCATACCATTTCTGTTCTTTATTGTTTCCATCTTCGCATGAAATGTTCCTTTGGTATCTCTAATTTTCTTGAAGAGAATAGGTCTTTCCCATTCTATTGCTTTCCTCTATTTCCTTGCATTGATCACTGAGGAAGGCTTTCTTATCTCTCCTTGCTATTCTTTGGAACTCTGCACTCAAATGTTAACTCAAAAGGATTCTATTTTATAAAATTAAAAAATCATTAATTAATTCAAAATTTCTTATCAGTCAGTTCAGTCACTCAGTGGTATCCAACTCTTTGTGACCTTATGGACTGCAGTATGCCAGGCTTCCCTGTCCATCACCATATAAAATTTTTTTATAGTTCTTTTATATTATATGAGGTTTTTAGTTTTGTTTTTCTACCATGGTAACTTCACTTCATAAATAAATTTGACACACATTCTGTCTGCTATTCATCAAGACAAAAAAAGTATCCAAATCAAAACTTAAAGACAAATTTTATATATCTGGTAATTGGATTCACTAATAGTGTCAGAAACACTGTTTTACTTTACAAACTTAAAATCTTCTCCATCAACAAGGCTCCCTCTATGTATCCTTTATATTCTCAATTTCACAGAAAAGAATGCTCAAAAACAGTCATCTGTACCACCTGTCTTCATTTCCACTCTGTCAATTCTCTCTTTAAAACTTTTCAGTACAATAAAAATGCTTTTCTCAAGGTCTTTATATTTCTGTTCTATAAATCCCGTGATCACTTTTCAATTTTACTTTTCCTCTGTCTCTCAGTAGCATTTCATATACTATTTACAATTCCTCCTATCCCAGAATCTTTGTCTGACTTCTAATAATGAACTCACTTGTTCATAATTTAAGAGATATGACCAGACAACCTGAAAATATGAATTAAGTAAAATTAAAATTGAAACTAAAAAATATTAAAACCCATGAATATATATTTGTATCAGACAGAATAGGTTATTCTCCTTTAATTAATTATCAAAAATATCCATTACAAATCATATCTCACATTGTCTTTAATTCTCAGGCCAAGCTGATAAGCATTGCCAATTACTTCAACAAAGGGAAAATATGGCTCATACACAGGTCATATGTTCATACTTCATTGACCAAAGAAAGTAATACAGCTCCATATGAGTTCCAGGGTATACATATATAATCCTCCATTAGGGATATATAGTAACTTTGGTGAACGGTAATAAAAATCTCCAATGATATCTAAGTGAACAAACAAAAACAATTTAATTCACTTTCAACCAGTACAGATTATTATAGTAATTTTTTTCTGAAACTTGGCAATTAAAAAAAATCTGAGACTATGTTTGCCTTTTAGGATAAGCTATAAATTATCTTCTTTGCCAAGAGAAATCTCCTTTGTAGAAAAATGTCTGGTAATAAATATAGAAGATACATGCCTTTAAATAACAGATTCAGGGAAGAGTTAGCAATAAACATGAAAGTGACTAGGTGAAGTTCTGGGGAAACAATATTTGCTCAGTACCAAAGTAATACCTCACACATCACTTATTAAATTCCAAGTGAAACACTGATTCTTCATGTTGGAGAGGTCTAGATGTTCATGTGATTAATCATAACACTGATAGGGGGACAACCAACATGACTCTCCTGTTGTGCTACAAAATGAACAGAGATCATCGACCATGAAATATTCATGCACAACATGTTTAGCTTGATCCAGTCAAGCTTTGAGATTTAATTTTTAGTTTATAATAATCAAGATTTAGAGGACACACAAGGAAATATTTAGATAAATCCAGTGTTGAGTATTTTTGTAAGAACACTGGTTGGTATTTTCAAAGAGTCAATGTCACTTAAAAAAAAAAAAAAAACAGTAGAGGATTTATCTACATTAACTGAAACAAAGGAGACATATATCTGATTACATTATGTACATCTTGTTTTGATTCTCATTAGTATTAAACAACTATAAGACACTATTTTGAATATAATTGAAATTTTGAACATAGATTTGATATTAATGATAGTATGGGATTATTGTTCATTTCTTTCATAATTTATTGTGATCAGATAATTAAATGTCCTGATTATTATGAGACACATACTGAAGTATTTATAAGTGAAGTTACACATTTATAAGTAGCTTTTAAGTGGTTCCAAATTAAAGATTAAGGCAAAAGATCTCTAAAGTGGTAGGTATATGGATTTTATTGCATTACTTTATTACTTTTTATATATTTAAACTTATTTACCAATAAAAATTAGAGAACAAAGTACAATGAGATTTAATTTCTCCTCATAATATTTGCAGAGCTTTGGAAATCTGATCTTGCCCAGTAGTGGTAAGAGAATGGCAATCACAGAGTTCTTTCCGTTAATGGTTAGATCACAAGTTCTACTGAAGAGTAATTTATCAAATCTAGAAAAAACTAGATTATAAAAATGTTAATTTCTGCTTAATTTATAATATACCAAGTAATTGGAAATAATGACCCAGATAATCACAATGGTGTGATCACTGACCTAGAGCCAGAAATCCTGGAATGTGAAGTCAAGTGGGCCTTAGAAAGCATCACTACTAACAAAGCTAGTGGAGGTGATGGAATTCCAGTTGAACTATTCCAAATCCTGAAAGATGATGCTGTGAAAGTGCTGCACTCAATATGCCAGCAAATTTGGAAAACTCAGCAGTGGCCACAGGACAGGAAAGGGTCAGTTTTCATTCCAATCCCAAAGAAAGGCAATGCCAAAGAATGCTCAAACTACCGCACAATTGCACTCATCTCACACACTAGTAAAGTAATGCTCAAAATTATCCAAGCCAGGCTTCAGCAGTATGTGAACTGTGAACTTCCTGATGTTCAAGCTGGTTTTAGAAAAGGCAGAGGAACCAGAGATCAAATTGCCAACATCCGCTGGATCATAGAAAAAGCAAGAGAGTTCCAGAAAAACATCTATTTCTGCTTTATTGACTATGCCAAAGCCTTTGACTGTGTGGATCACAATAAACTGTGGGAAATTCTGAAGGAGGTGGGAATACCAGACCACCTGATCTGCCTCTTGAGAAATTTGTATGCAGGTCAGGAAGCAACAGTTAGAACTGGACATGGAACAACAGACTGGTTCCAAATAGGAAAAGGAGTTCGTTAAGGCTGTATATTGTTACCCTGTTTATTTAACATATATGCAGAGTACATCATGAGAAACGCTGGACTGGAAGAAACACAAACTGGAATCAAGATTGCAGGGAGAAATATCAATAACCTCAGATATGCATATGACACCACCCTTATGGCAGAAAGTGAAGAGGAACTCAAAAGCCTCTTGATGAAAGTGAAAGTGGAGAGTGAAAAAGTTGGCTTAAAGCTCAACATTGAGAAAACGAAGATCATGGCATCCGGTCCCACCACTTCATGAGAAATAGATGGGGAAACAGTGTCAGACTTTATTTTTCTGGGCTCCAAAATCACTGCAGATGGTGAATGCAGCCATGAAATTAAAAGACGCTTACCCCTTGGAAGGAAAGTTATGACCAACCTAGATAGCATATTCAAAAGCAGAGACATTACTTTGCCAACAAAGGTCCGTCTAGTTAAGGCTATGGTTTTTCCTGTGGTCATGTATGGATGTGAGAGTTGGACTGTAAAGAAAGGTGAGCCCCAAAGAATTGATGCTTTTGAACTGTGGTGTTGGAGAAGACTCTTGAGAGTCCCTTGGACTGCAAGGAGATCCAACCAGTCCATTCTGAAGGAGATCAGCCCTGGGATTTCTTTGGAAGGAATGATGCTAAAGCTGAAACTCCAGTACTTTGGCCACCTCATGCGAAGAGTTGACTCATTGGAAAAGACTCTGATGCTGGGAGGGATTGGGGGCAGGAGGAGAAGGGGACGACAGAGGATGAGATGGCTGGATGGCATCACCGACTCGATGGATGTGAGTCTGAGTGAACTCCGGGAGTTGGTGATGGACAGGGAGGTCTGTCGTGCTGCGATTCATGGGGTCGCAAAGAGTCTGACACAACTGAGCGACTGATCTGATTTGATCTGAAAATGATGTTTGAATGCATCATGTTATATCCATACAATAGATAAGGAAACAAAACACATTATTATTATGTAAAAAAAGTGCAATTGCAGATCCAATCTCCATTGTGATACTAGGTAGGGGGTTCAGTTCGGTTCAGTTCAGTTGCTCAATCATGTCTGACTCTGTGACCCCATGGGTTGCAACATACCAGGCCGCCCTGTCCATCACCAACTCCTGGAGGTAAGGGGTAGAGGTAGTATAAGTCTATGTATGTAATTCTGACGATGGAGGTATAGAAGGAAAACAGATTTTTAAAAAAATTATTTTAAACCTTTTTTATATTCTTGGAAAAAATTATATGTGGACTAATAGCTATTTTTAAGTATGATTTTTCAATAATAAAAATGACCAAGACACACATGTTTACCTAAATGTTGAAGCTGGAACTGAAATTGGAAATGACCTTATTCTATTGAATACTTTTTTTAATTTAAAAAAACAACCAAAATAATAACTATGATGAAACTTAAACCCACATTTACTGCCTAATATCACATAGTTTAGGCAATTTTTCACAGAACCAGGACAAGAACTTGGGCCCTGTTATGCCATGTTTTTCTTGTGGCATGTCAAGTCCCGGCTATATGTTATCTAAATTCATGTGTGTGTGTGTGTGTTTCCAACTCTTTAAACCCCGTGGACTGTATTCTTTGGCATTGACAGGCTGATTTTTACCACTGAGCTACCAGGGAAGCCCTAGCTAATTTCATGGTTAACTGCAAAAACATTCTAATTTAGAACAGGTCAACTAAAAGCAATAATTTTTGTTGCAATATATCTTAGAGCCTCTACTTAGTAACCAAGTAAACTTTAATTTTTTTGAAGTTGAATGACTTTTTAAAAGTTTTTAGGTTTTACTTTAAATAAAGGTTAAATGTGTTTTAAAAGTATTTTTCCCAATTATCTAAAATATGACATGTTCATAACATTGAAGGAATTTTAAAATATAATTGTTTCCATTCCAATAAGCATAATATATTAGTTGATTCTAACATCATGCTATTGTGTATGAGGGTAAGGTGGGGGAATCATATGGCCTCTATCTTTCATTATTTTAGAGAGCAGACAGCTTAAACTGCATTCCTCAGGAGGGTCTATATCAGTCAGGATATTCTCTATTCCTCTTCCCCACACTCCCTCATTCCTTTGTAATGGAAGGAAAATGATTGATTTGATTGTGAAATTGGTGAAAACTGACTCATATAGTATGTATAATTGTGGGGCATAATTTTTTTAATTGAACCATATTTGATTTACAATATTATACTAGTTTCAGGTGTACAACATAGTGATTCAATATTTTCATAGATTCGATTTACATTTATTACAAAATAATGTCTATAGCTCCCCATGCTGTATAATACATCCTTGCTTCTTCTCTATCTTATCTGTTCAGTTCAGTTCAGTTCGGTCGCTCAGCCGTGTCCGACTCTTTGCAACCCCATGAATCGCAGCACGCCAGACCTCCCTGTCCATCACCAACTCCTGGAGTTCACTCAGACTCCCAGAGTTTACCCAAACTCATGTCCATCCAGTCCGTGATGCCATCCAACCATCTCATCCTTTCTAGCCCCCTTCTCCTCCTGCCCCCAATCCCTCCCAGCAACAGAGTCCTTTCCAATGAGTCAACTCTTCGCATGAGGTGGCCAAAATATTGGAGTTTCAGCTTCAGCATCAGTCCTTCCATTGAATACCCAGGTCTGATCTCCTTTAGGATGGACTTGTTGGATCTTCTTGCAGTCCAAGGGACTCTCAAGAGTCTTCTCCAACACTACAGTTCAAAAGCATCAATTCTTCAGTGCTCAACTTTCTTTATAGTCCAAATCTCACATCCATACATGGCCACTGGAAAAACCATAGCCTTGACTAGACGGACCTTTGTTGGCAAAGTAATGTCTCTGCTTTTGAATATGCTATCTAGGTTGGTCATAACTTTCCTTCCAAGGAGTAAGCGTCTTTTAATTTCATGGCTGCAGTCACCATCTGCAGTGATTTTGAAGCCCCCAAAAATAAAGTCTGACACTGTTTCCACTGTTTCCCTATCTATTGGCCATGAAGTGATGGGACCAGATGCCATGATCTTAGTTTTCTGGATGTTGAGCTTTAAGCCAACTTTTTCACTCTCCACTTTCACTTTCATCAAGAGGCTTTTTAGTTCCTCTTCACTTTCTGCCATAAGGGTTGTGTCATCTGCATATCTGAGGTTATTGATACTTCTCCCAGCAATCTTGATTCCCGCTTGTGCTTCCTCCAGCCCAGCGTTTCTCATGATGTACTCTGCATATAAGTTAAATAAGCAGGGTGACAATATACAGCCTTGATGTACTCCTTTTCCTATTTGGCACCATTCTGTTGTTCCATGTCCAGTTCTAACTGTTGCTTCCTGACCTGCATAGAGATTTCTCAAGAGGCAGATAAGGTGGTCTGGTATTCCCATCTCTTTCAGAATTTTCTAGTTTATTGTGTTCCACACAGTCAAAGGCTTTGGCATAGTTGATAAAGCAGAAATAGATGTTTTTCTGGAACTCTTTTGCTTTTTTGATGATCCAGCAGATGTCGGCAATTTGATTTCTGGTTCCTCTGCCTTTTCTAAAACCAGCTTGAACATCTGGAAGTTCATGGTTCACGTATTGCTGAAGCCTGGCTTGGAGAATTTTGAATATTACTTTACTAGCATGTGAGATGAGTGCAATTTTGCGGTATTTTGAGCATTCTTTGGCATTGCTTTTCTTTGGGATTGGAGGAAAACTGACCTGTTCCAGTCCTGTGGCCACTGCTGAATTTTCCAAATTTGCTGGCATATTGAGTGCAGCACTTTGACAGCATCATCTTTCAGGATTTGAAATAGCTCAACCGGAATTCCATCACCTCCACTAGCTTTATTCGTAGTGATGCTTTCTAAGGCCCACTTGACTTCACATTCCAGGATGTCTGGCTCTAGGTCAGTGATCACACCATAATGATTATCTGGGTCGTGAAGATATTTTTTGTACAGTTCTTCTGTGTATTCTTCCCACCTCTTCTTAGTATCTGCTGCTTCTGTTAGGTCCATACCATTTCTGTCCTTTATTGAACCCATCTTTGCATGAAATATTCCCTTGGTATCTAATTTTCTTGAAGAGATCTCTAGTCTTTCCCATTCTGTTGTTTTTCTCTATATCCTTGCATTGATCCCTGAGGAAGGCTTTCTTATCTCTTCTTGCTATTCTTTGGAACTCTGCATTCAGATGCTTATATCTTTCCTTTTCTCCTTTGCTTTTCACTTCTCTTCTTTTCACAGCTATATGTAAGGCCTCCCCAGATAGCCATTTTGCTTTTTTGCATTTGTTTTCCATGGGGATGGTCTTGATCCCTGTCTCCTGTACAGTGTCAGGAACCTCTGTCCCATAGTTCATCAGGCACTCTGTCTATCAGATCTAGTCCCTTAAATCTATTTCTCACTTCCACTGTACAATCATAAGGGATTTGATTTAGGTCATATTGAATGATCTAGTCGTTTTCCCCACTGTCTTCAATTTAAGTCTGAATTTGGCCATCTTATCTGTAGTAGTTAGTATCTCTTAATCCCATACCAGGATCTTGATGGGCTCTCACCTCCCACCCCTCCCACTACCGGCCCTGCTTTCTTCTTCCTGCTGGTAACCTCTAGTTTGTTCTCTGTATCTGTGAGTCTTGTTTCTCCTTTGTTTTTTTCTTTAGGTTCCACATATGCATTATAACATAGAGTATATATCTCTTTCTGACTGATTACACTAAGCATAATCCTCTTTAGTTCTATGTTGTTGCAAATGAATTTGTAATCTATCTAAAAAGCAGAAAGAAACAGCAGACTGTTTCTTACCTTCCAGTCTACCAGAAATCCTCTGCATTTAAGTCTATGCAAACTGCCAGGATTCTGACAGGCCCAGCCAGACCTTTTTTCCTCTTTTATACTTTCTTCCCTGTTACAGAAAGAATTGTTAGCTGTTACAATCCCCCATGCAGCTATTCAGGTAAATGTCTGCAACTCAGATTCAGTTTTTGTAAAAGAGAATTCTATAATCTAGACTCCATTGGATTTAGTGGATGTGAGTTAGAGGGTAAAAGAGAAGAAAGTTTCATTTTTCTGTGGAATCCAAATTGCATTCCCCAATTTTCATATAATGGGCAACTCTTATACTTTGAGCTGTACTATAATGTGTTATATGATGTGTTAATAACTTTGATATCGTGTTTTGTTCATCAGTCCATCCTAATATTCACTTTTAGTTTGTGAGAAACCTACATTGAGAAGGGGAACCAATTCTGTACCCAATTTGAATAGTCATATAATACCGACTGTCCATTTCTGAATTTTCACCCTTCATTTATTTCCGCTATCCTGAATACTAAGAAAATAAGTTTTAGAACATAAAAAGCAGGTACTATTCAGCATTTTCTGGGTAAGAGTCAAGCATGACTTTCTCAAAACTATTCCTTTTCTTTACTTTTTTTTTTTGGTATCCAAGGGAGAAAATAGGATATGCTTACAATTTTAACTTTAAATATTTATATAGTCCATTAATAACATTATTCTATGCTAGCTTAAAATGTAGAAAGGCTTTAAAAATACCAAATAGTTACTGATTTTTTTTTATGCTGAGGTAACTGTTAGAATGTAAAAGCTGAAGTTGGCAATCAAGTTGTGTACAGCTGTTTCAGGTGACAGGCTTTCCAGCTTGCTGTTGTTGTTTAGCCCCTGAGTTATGTCCAGTTCTTTTGTGACTCTGTGGACTGCAGCCTGCCAGGAGCCTCTGTCCATGGGATTTACCAAGCAAGATCACTGGAGTGGGTTGCCATTTTTTTCTGCAGGGTGTCTTCCTGACGCAGGGGTCAAACTTGCGTCTCCCTCTTTGCAGGCAGATTCTTTACCACTGAACCAGGGAAGCCCACTTTTTAGGTTCAGTTCAGTTCAGTTCAGTCTCTCATTCATATCCAACTCTTTGTGACCCCATGAATCGCAGAACACCAGGCCTCCCTGCCCAAAACCAGTTCCCGGTGTTCACCCAAACTCATGTGCATCAAGTCAGTGATGCCATCCAGCCATCTCATCCTCTGTCATCCCCTTCTCCTCCTGCCCCCAATCCCTCCCAGCATCAGGGTCTTTTCCAATGAGTCAACTCTTCGCATGAGGTAGCCAAAGTATTGGAGTTTCAGCTTCAGCATCAGTCCTTCCGAAGAAATCCCAGGGCTGATCTCCTTTAGGATGGACTGGTTGGATCTCCTTGCAGTCCAAGGGACTCTCAAGAGTCTTCTCCAACACCACAGTTCAGAAGCATCAATTCCTGGGTGCTCAGCTTTCTTCACAGTCCAAATCTCACATCCATACCTGACTTTTGGAAAAACCATAGCCTTGACCAGCAGACCTTTGTTGGCAAAGTAATATCTCTGCTTTTTAATATGCTATCTAGGTTGGTCATAACTTTCCTTCTAGGTTAACTGAAGGTAATATCCTCAGACTATAGTAAAAAGAGGGAAAAGCTCAAGGAATCATAATGTTTAATAAAATGACTGTCCTATTTCCAAAAAACCATATTAGGATCAAACATCATAAATTCCTATGTGCTATCTTTATCCTTAGGTTTATTGGCTTTCTCTTTGTATTTTCCTTCTTTTAAACTCTTTAATATTTTAATGTTACTTTTTGAAAATATTTTATGCATTTTTGTAAACCACATCACATTTTTTTGTGGAATGATGAAATAACTTCCCAATTTTAAAGAGTTTATCTTATTTTTGGATGAGTTTTTTTATTCTTTATATAATGATCCTAGCACTTCAAAATTCAGTCAACTTTACCTTGCAAAACTGCTTAAGTACTTATTTTTGAAACATTTTTCTCTAGAATTGATAATTTTATAGATGTCTGTATTTTATATATTCAGCAGTATAGATGGAATTTTGGAGAAATATAGAAAATCTTTATTTTAGTAAGCAAATAGTACCCGTTACTCAAGTAATACTGTACGTATTTTCAACTTTTAAAGGGGTTTTAGTGACTGTTTTTCACTTAAGATTTTCATTAGCAGTATATTCCCAGAAAGAACAGAGTAAAATTAGATTAACTTGAATAGTTTCTTTGTAAATTAATTTATTTGCGTTAGATAAAACTTCTGGTTGTAACATAGTTGATAGAAAATTACAGTAGATAAAAGAAGCCAGGTAATTTTGTTTTATAAGAAGTTTGTTATAAATTTCCTTTGTTACTGGAAGATATTAAACCAGAGTTTAAGAAACATAGCTCTCTGCTGCTAAGTCACTTCAGTCGTGTCCTACTCTGTGCGACTCCATAGACGGCAGCCCACCAGGCTCCCCCGTCCCTGGGATTCTCCGGGCAAGAACACTGGAGTGGGTTGCCATTTCCTTCTCCAATGCATGAAAGTGAAAAGTCAAAGTGAAGTCACTCAGTCTTGTCTGACTCTTAGCGACCCCATGGACTGCAGCCTACCAGGCTCCTCCACCCATGGGATTCTCCAGGCAAGAGTACTGGAGTGGGGTGCCATTGCCTTCTCCGATAGTTCTCTGAACTTATTTTTTTCATTTATCTTCCATTTAAATACTTCAGTAGCATGGGAATTTTCAAGATACCCCAGAATGAAGATGATCAACTTTTAAACCACTCTTTCTACAAATTTAATACCAAGTCAATTTGATATATGACCTTCATTTTCATGACTGGAGTGTTTGTCTCCATGTAACCTTCCACCTCTGAGTAACTGGTTTAAAGTCTTAGAACTAAGTTAAATACCTTATCTGAAGTCAAACTCCTCTAAAAATTATAGAGTTTCCAAGGAAATACTGTTACTGTGTCACTAATGTCTTGGGGAAAAAATCTCTATAATATGAACATTTTGAAAAAAAGATGTAATTACTAAATATACCCTTTGAATACTTTTATGGAGATGGAGTGACAATTCTTTAGAGAACAGACTCTATGGAATTGAGGCTCAGACTTCTGAAAATATATATGGTGCTATATAAGTGTTGGTTAAGTGGTATTTCTTATAAATGAAAATATGATAATTCAGTTTTTCCCTTTATCAGTGCACTATTTACTGCCTCTTCTTCATACTTTTTAATTTTGGCACACTTTGTTATTCTTGTTTCTTTTTATGGATATCTTTATCAGTTTAAGAGCTTCCCTGGTGGCTCAGACGGTAAAGCATCTGCCTGCAATGTGGGAGATCTGGGTTCAATCCCTGGGTTGGGAAGATCCCCTGGAGAAGGAAATGGCAACCCACTCCAGTACTCTTGCCTGGAAAATCCCATGTATGGAGGAGCCTGGTAGGCCACAGTCCATGGGGTCACAAAGACTTGGACACGACTGAGCGACTTCACTTTCTTTATCAATTTAAATGTAATTCTTTGATGCTCATTCATAACTGAAAGGACATGATGGAGCTGATTCTGGGAATAAAAAATAAGATCAGGGCTGCATCTGCAAGGGCCACATTATGAGGCAGTGGGGAGAAGAAAGGCCCTTCCTCTCTCTTCATGCTTCCACTTTCTGACAGGCTTATATTGGTGAAATCTAACAGAAAGTCAGGGGCTCCCCTGGTGGCTCAGTGGTAAAAAATCTGCCTGTCAATGCAGGGGACACAAGTTCAATTCCTGGGTTGGGGTGATCCTCTAGAGTAGGAAATGGCAACCCACTCCAGTATTCTTGCCTGGAAAATCCCATGGACAGAGGAGCCTTGTGGGCTACAGTCCATGGGGTCACAAAGAGTGGGACACGAGTTAAGGACTAACTTAGCACCTAAACAGCAACAAGAACAGAAAGTCAGTGCTCCACCATATCCCAGCAAATAAAGACAATGTTAAACAACTGCCCTAGGCCACCGTCTGCTATTCAGTGTTCACACCTACTCTTGTGAGTATATTCATAACTCCATCCAGTAACAACGTCATGCTTCTAACAAGACACAATGGCTCACTAACAAATGCAGACCCTGTCACCTTCAAAAGACACTAAGGTCTTCACCTCTGCACATTATTTATTCAGTCATAAGCCCAACAGATTTCTACAAGACTCTTGGAAGAATGCCACTGGATCTCATATTAAACCCATATTAACGTCAAAGTGAAGCTGTGGTGAACCACTAGACACAGACCCACCTTCTAATAATTACTTATCCACTTATCTATCTCTTCACTCTGGTTTATCTTATTCTTGCCCTCCCTTGTTCTCTCACTCTTTACTTTCTCACTCTCTGGCTCTCTTTTCTATTGGAAATCTTAAGTACTTTAGGAATTGATAAAAACAAGTTGAGGGAAGAGACAGAGTCCATGACTGTACCAGATAACAACAAAAAAATGTTATGAAATCTACAGACTTTGTTAGAAACATTAAACTCAACGGTAGGAATTCAACAACAAATTCCTTGACATTTTAGCTATCTTGTAGATAATTTACATATATATATATGTAAGAAATGAATGCATAAATTTCTAATTATTTATTATCAGGTAAGATTATAATTGAAGAACATACTGGAATTATAAAGCAAAAACAGGAAACATTAGATAAATAATACCACAGTCTAAGTTTCCACTTCTTTACAGTAGCATCATTTAGTTTTTGAGAATACATACGTATTTGAGAATAACATACATATAAAGTGAGAAATTCTCCTTCAAGCCAGCAGATTCATTACACAGAACTACTACACTCTTAAAAAGCTACACTGAGTCATAGAAAATATATAAAGAAAAAATAGTAAATAAATAAAATTATGAAGCATTGAAAAATAAGAAAGTACAAAAAGGAAAGGTTTGGAGAAATTCTCAGGAGAAAGCAAATGGCAGTTGATCCAATTACATCAATTAGTTTTTATAATGAATAATTTTTTTAGAACTATATATTGTAATGCTATTTATCAATGTTTAATTTTTAGAAGTAACATATAGAAAAACCCTGATAAATTTAATTTTAGCTAGATAATAGAATATAAATGTTGTGACCTAAATTTAAAAGAAAAAGAAAACAATACAACTGACACACAGAGAGAAAGGACTATTAATTATCCAAATGTTCTCTTTTATATTTGAAGATCTATATATAGCAACATTTATGTAGATCAAGACATGGATGTAAAAGAACTGTATTTAAACTAATTAAAGGTAACTATTTAAAAAACAAGAAAAACAAAATTGCCAAAATAAAAAAAAATAGGAGGAGGAAGGCAGACAACAGTACACTGATAAGTAAATAAATAAAGGGAACAGTTGGAGTATTGCACTTGCACTTACAAGAATTACCACTTAATTGAAAGGAAGTGTTTAATTTGGAACAATTTGTCACCTATTCTTCATCTTCTAAACTTTGACATGTTTCACAGATACAACAAGTTATTTAGCAGAATGCCTCTCAATTTGGATTTGTTTGATATATTCTCTTATTTGGATTCAGGTTGCATTTTTGGCAGGATTTCCAAGACTTGGTGTTATGTCATCACTTCAGAAAGCATAAACTGTCAGACTTGTGTACAAATTGTTACAGTATTAATGATGTTAATTTTAATCATTTAGTGTGATGCATGTCAGGTGTCTCCACTGTCAAATTACTCTTTCCCCACTGTAATTAACTAGCAATGTGTCTGGGTTAGGGGATACTATGAGAATATGCACTGCAGATCAGATAATAACAGTGTAACAACTTTAAGTTTGGGGACTTTGATAATTGTATTGTATCTAATATATAAGAATGTATTTGTTCTTAGAAAATACATGTTAAATAGTGAGAAGTAAAGGAGTACAATATCCCCAACTTAATCCCAAATAGTTTAGAAATAATCTTATGTGTATTTACAAATAGATTCATAGAAGACAAAAACAAAATTAATGTAAGAATTAGTGAATCTGGATGAAGGGCTTCTGGGAGCTTTCTGTACTATTCTTGCATTTTCTTTGTAATGCTGACAATCAAAAAATTATTAAAATACAAAATGCTTACTCTAAGGTTTTGACTATGCATTGAGAGTTAGAACAGGAAAATTAGCTCTTCATTTTCTCTTAATTTATGTACTAATTTCCTTTCCATAAGAAAAATAATAATTACAAATTAAGCATTTAGCACAGTACTTAGCCCATAGTGAGGGCATAATAGTATGGTAGTGATTAAAGGGAGAACAAGAGGAAACACTAAACACTTGCTCTAAAAATTGGCTAAATGAAGACCTCAGGTTGTGATTACACAGTAATGTTTGCCCTGGATAGAACTGTTACTCTCAGTTTGTCTTATCTACTGCAAACCTTCTAGCTGATATGCCACGGGTTACATGGCAGCAGTGCAAAGACACCATTGCTGATTATTACAACGATGTATTCAGGATCTGAAAGAGTGCCAGGAAAGGTACAAATCATTTACAAAGAGCTGATATTCCAAAATCAATTCCTCTAGGTTTCTTCCAGGTATGAGGATGATATGCCAAAGTTCCTTCACATTTCTTTCTTTTTTGAGGTGTGTGCTTAATGGATAAAGTTTGGAAAACAGAGTACTTTTTTAAATGCAAAGATGTTCATTTTCTTATTTCAAACAAAGGTTATTGAAAATTCATATTTAATAAAGGTAAATGTAGAGGGACTTAGATTAAGAGGAGATATGTCATTCTCAGAGCCTGTGTCTATTTTACACTAGATTGTAGCATTGGTGGGACAGAAGTAAGACACAAGTGACATTTAGTATTAATCTGAGATTAATTATCTTTGTTTTATGAAATTCAAAAAGGAAGGCAACAAAAGGAGAGGAGAGTTTGTCTAAAAAGAACAGAAACTTTGTAAATTTAAATAAATTCTCATTAGCTTTTATAAAAATACATGTTTTCAGATTGAATTAATTTTTGTGAAGCTCTTCATACACAGACATAAGTAAATAAAATTTTATTAGTTTTTTCAAAAACATTTAAGAATTACACACTTCCTAAATATTTTATACCTTAGTATATGATCTGAGAAGCTTTTCTTTGTCCATGTTAATACTGCCAGTGTATGTAGCACTTCAGGAACCACTTTAGGAATGCTTTACAGGCTTCAGCATTTGACTAACTGTTACAGTTGAGTGTCTGAATTTTGTAAATAGTACCAATATACTAAATGCTAATTTATTGTCTACAGTATGAATGATAATGACAGAAAACCAGATAATATAATTTGAGGTAATGAAACATTGTGAAAATATCCAAGTATCAAGACTTTATTGCTTATTTAGTTCATCATTTGAGACTAAAAACAAAAGAAGAGGTCCTTATTTATTTTTTAAGTTCTTTGGAATTAATGCATTTTTCAAAAGTCTTTGCATGAATTAAGGTTCTCAATAGAATATACACCAAAAACCCAGTAAATGTGTGAACAAACCACTTTTGACATTAGATGGTCATCCCATTAATTCATTTATACACTCAACGGCTAAGTCACTTCAGTCGTGTCCGACTCTGTGCGACCCCATAGACAGCAGCCCACCAGGCTCCCCCGTCCCTGGGATTCTCCAGGCAAGAACACTGGAGTGGGTTGCCATTTCCTTCTCCAATGCATGAAAGTGAAAAGTGAAAGTGAAGTCGCTCAGTCGTGTTTTACTCTTCGCGACCCCATGGACTGCAGCCTTCCAGGCTCCTCCGTCCATGGGATTTTCCAGGCAAGAGTACTGGAGTGGGGTGCCATTGCTTTCTCCTATACACTCAACAACCATATATTAATACCTACACACTTGCCCTGTATCAGTGGTTATTAACTTTTATCTGCTGCTTTCTTCTTTATGTCAAACACCATTTTGGGTAGTAGTGAAGATTACTCAGAGTCAGACCTGAGTTCAGTTCTCCATCTACCACTTGATGCCAAAACATTGGAGGTACTAGTAAATATTGGACTATTTTAGAGGTTTAAAAAAATCTAAGACTTAACACTCCTTCTCCAATTAAAAGAGGGAAAATAAAGCAGATAGAAAAGAAATGACAGCTCTGTTAGTGATAAAGCTGATGCTGGAGAATGTGGCTTCTGTTGTGTTCCAGTGGATCCCTAATACTGATTTCCAGATGAAGTAGGTTTAACATCTTGTATTGACCTACAATAAGTAGACTACCCTATATTTTCTCAGCAAAGATGGTTGGGATGAACATAGAATTTCTACTTGAGGTCTGCAACCATGGCTAGCCATGTGCAAGTCCCTCCACGGCAAGTGAAGGAGAACACTTTTTAAAGGGGAAAATGAAATTGGGAAGCCAGTAGAGCCCTATAGAGTTTCTCATCAGCTTAGTTCTTTTAAGGAAAGAAGAGGAGTTTTCCTTCTTCCTGTTTGGGTCTGCTACCATCACAGGGCATGAAAACCTCCCCTTCTGGTCTCCTTGCTCTATTGAACTAAGGTTTCTGTTCATTAATTTTTTGCACTTCTCACAGGCAGGGCTGTATACCTGTAGCTCTTCACACTTGGGGAGTTTTCTTACAAAATTTACAGCAGGAAGTGAAACCATATGCTAGCATTGTGCCCCTCCCCTTTGAAATAAGTCTCCCAGCCCTCTGCCGAGTCTCAGAAGACTGACTCAAGAGTTAATGGTTTGGAAATGTGAACATGTAGAAACAAAGAGTAACTGTTGGGCCGAGAAACTAGTAACACTTCAGACTATAAATCAGCCACAAACCAGAGTTACCAAACTCTCAGTTTTGTGAAAGAGACAGATAAAGGTCTGACACACATTCCTAAGTTGTTTTTATAGGAAGCAGAGCCCCTCCAGATGAAAACTGCTGATTTCAAGCACATAGACATTAGAGGGATTGAAACCAGAATATTGACGATGCTTGAAATTTCACCTTGATGCTAATCAACTTGAGAATTTAGGACAAGCTGATCATCATCCTGCAATCCCCTGCCTCACATTGCCTTTAAAACCATTCCCTGAAAGTTACTGGGATGTTCAGGTCTTTTGAGCATGATAATATTATACTCTTATAACATGTATAAGCTCAGCACCCTGTGATAAACATTGTACTTTCCTTCACCACAACCTGATGTCAGAGGACTGTCTTTGCTGTCCATCATATAAGTAGACCCAAGTCCAGGTCTGGTAACAGAATAACAGAGCAGCATGCATGCTTCTTATAGACAGTTTGGTCACAAAGAAAGGAGAAAGATATTCCCAAGTATGTCTACTTTATTCTTATTAAATGAACTGCTTAGTAAAGTTGATTCCCCAACAAAGGAACAACAAGAACAGTTGCTTCCCACGTGGCTCACTGGTAAAAAAATCCCCATGCCAATGCAGGAGATGCAGTTTCAATTCTGGCTTGGGAAGATCCTCTGGTGGAGGAAATGGCAACCCATTCCAGTTTCTTCCCTGGAATATCCCACGTGCAGAGGAGCCTTGCGGGCTACTGTACATGGGGTCACAAAGAGTCAGACAGGACTTACTGACTAAATAACAACAAAAGTAACTTATCTCCTTTTGGTAGAAGTGAATGAATGGACATAGAGAGTCTAGAAATGTAAATCTCAAGATGGTTACTTAACATGAAAATTACAGGCAACTTGAGTAGCAATTCAAAAGGTATTCCCATTATTAATGTCTGAAAAACATCAGTGGGAAAGAATCACAGAATCACAAAAATAAATGGAGTTTAAGTGAGTGCTGAAAAAGAGAAAAAACATTACAGTGTTAAAGAATAACTTGAACTAACACATTCAGCAGTGAGAGGAGTTATTTCAGAATCATCAGAACTCTAAAATGGTAGGTGGGAAAAAGGGGTCATAAGAAGAAACAGAACTTAATGTAGAAGAAGAAGCAGATTTTGAAGGAAATTTAATGACATTTCAATGACTCTGGACATTAGCATGTATAAATAAGGAATTAGTCAAAATATTTAATTAGGAGAGAGAAAATGATTCTGTTGATTCTGCTTTTTTTTCTTTTAAAGGAGATTATGCTAAAAAGACTGTAAGATAGAAATATAGGTAGCACAGGCTCTTTTGATACTTCATATGAAAGATGATAGGAATGAATAGGATTCAGGGCAAATTTTGGGGGAAATAATGTAGAATTTCAAAACTGATTGGGAAAAGAGAGGGGGAGGAGGGAAGAGTTCAATTATTGTTCCTAGGTTTATGAACTGAAATATAAAAACTATAAAAATAGAGCAAAAATCAAATGTAGGAAGGAAGATAGAAAAAAAAATATTATGGTAGATGGAAATAACAAGGCCTAGAAAGTATAAAGATTAATTTAATACTACTGTTGTCCCAGAATATCTGTGTAATTTTGGATTAATTACTCAAATGATCTAATCCACAGTTTTAACATCTAGATCATGGAAGCTAAAAGAATTACCATTCATGTATTGGCTATTGTAAACAGTGCTACAATGAACCTTGGTGTGTATGTCATTTTGAATTATGGTTTTCTCTGGATACATGCCCAGGAGGGGATTTCTGGATCATATGGTAGCTCTATTCTTAGTTTTTTTAAGGAATCTCCATAAATGTTCATTGATGATAAAGAGATAAAGAAGAGGTGGTACATGTACATAATGGAATCACTCAGCCATAAAAAAGATTGAAATAATGCCATCTGCACCAACATGGATGGACCTAGAGATGATCATACCAAATGAAGTAAGTCAGACAGAAGAAGACAATTATCATTTGATATCACTCATATACAGAATCTAAAACAATGATACAAATGGACTCATTTACAAAACAGACTCAGACTTAGAGAACAAATTTATGGTTACTAAAGGGGAAATGTGGGCTGGGAGAGGGATAAAGTAGGAAGTTGGGATCCTTAACATACTTACTACTGTATATAAAATAAATAATCAACAAGAGCCTACTGTATAGCACCAGGGACTCTACTCAATACTCTGTGATAAACTAAACAGGAAAAGAATTTGACAAAGAATAGATATAGGGGTATGTAAAACTGAATCACTTCACAATACACCTGAAACTAACACAACATTGTAAATCATCTATACTTCAATATAAAATTAAAAAAGAACCCAACAGGAGGATTATCTCTGAACAGAAAATTACCATTCAAATATTCTAAAGGATTAGAAACATTACTAATTAGGACTTGCTATTCTGTGCCTTTGGATACCTTGGCATGATTTAAGATCACTCTGTATTAAAAAAAAAAAAAAAAAAGGTACATTCATCTTAACTCTAAAGAAATGATGATACTTATCTAGTTAAAAAGAAGATACAGGGGGCGGTCCCAAGATGGTGGAGGAATAGGACGGGGAGACCACTTTCTCCCCCACAAGTTCATCAAAAGAATATCTGAATGCTGAGCAACTTCCACAAAACAACTTCTGAACACTGGTAAGGACACCAGGCACTCAGAAAGACAACCCATTCTCTTCGAAAGGAAGTAGGACAAAATGTGAAAGACAAAAAGAAAGACAAAAGTTAATGATGGAGACCCGTCCTGGGGAGGGAGTTATGAAGGAGAAGCTTCCAAACAGCAGCAAACCCTCTCACTGATGGATCTGTGGGGCGTTTTGGAATTTCAAAGGGGAAAATAACTGGGAGGAAAAAAAAAAAAAACACCCACAGAATATGCGCCTAACTACAACCCCAGCAGAGAAGTAGCCCAGACGTTTGCATCCGCCACCAGTGAGTGGGGGCTGGACAGGGAGGCGCCGGCTGCATGCTCAGGCTAAGGACCAGGCCTGAATGCCCAAGGGACAATCTGAGGGAGTTAACGTGAGATAACAACCCAAACTGTGGGATAGCAAGAGAGAAAAAAAAGAGAGAGAGAGAGAGAACTTTCCCACAAAAGGCTCTCAACCTAAGGCGCAGCCTAGCCCTCTCACAGAACAAAGGATTGAGCAAATACCAAAGGAGAGCTAGCCAGCTGCATATAGGCCCCTCGCCACCACTGCAGGCTGAGGTACACGAAAGCCAGAGCCAGAAGGCAAGGGGCAATCTCGGCCCCAGAGACCAGCATCCTCCACCAAACTGTGAGCAGGCTCCCAGTTGGTAACCATATCTTCCTGGGATTCTGGATGGTTGATATCTGCCAGGAGGGAAGGAGATGTCATCACAGCTTGAGATCGGCTCCCCAGAGGAGACACACAGCACACCTGAGATGGTGCTCTCGTGGCACACTCAGGAAACAGAGCAGCTGGGACGGGGGGAGGTGATTAAATGCACGGCCCACCTGGGATAGTGTGTTCGCCAAGTACTTGGTTGCCTGAGCTGCTTGGGCCTGGGAAGGGCACAAAATGCACTCCCAACCTAGTCTGTGGCCTTATGGAGTACCCGAACCTGAACCTGTGCAGCGTAGACCTGGGTAGTACACGAAATGCAGGGCTCACTTTGGACAGTAACCCTGCAGAGCAACCTGGAGCCTGAGCAGTGTAGAACTGGAAAGCACATGCTGCTGTGAGCTGGGGCAAACCCAGTGTGGTCTGTTCACTGTGAGCACTTCCCACACATGCCAGTGATATTTGTTTGCAGTTTTCCTCCCTCCCCACAACACGTGAGCCTAAATAAGTGACCACTTTCGCCCCTTTGTGTCAGGGTGGAAATTAGAAACTGAAGAGAGTTACAAACAGAGAAAGCCAAAATAAACAAAGAAGAGGGAACTACTCTAGAACAGACAGGTAAAACAGATTAAAACCTTGTAGTTAACACTGACAAAGCATTGGAAGGGGCCTATAAACTTTGAGAAGTACAAGCTGGAACAAGGAAATATCTGAAACTGAACTGACCCCACACTGCCCACAACAGCTCTGGAGAAATTCCTAGATATATTTTTACTATTATCATTTTTTAATTAAAAAAAAATTCTAAGTTCTTTATTACTCTTTAAATTTTTATTTTTATAACCTACTATTACCTTGCAAAAAATAAAGACCTTATTTTTAAAGCAAATTTCATATATATATATATTATAAATTTTGTGAATGATTTTCTTTTGTATTT
Source organism: Bos javanicus (assembly GCF_032452875.1). NCBI lineage: Eukaryota > Metazoa > Chordata > Mammalia > Artiodactyla > Bovidae > Bos > Bos javanicus. The sequence goes on along the minus strand of NC_083884.1, from coordinate 24,634,066 downwards.
TTAATATTGTATTTTTGAGAGTCTAACATCTACTCTAGATTTAAAATCTTTGCTTTTTGGTATTTGTTATCAATTTTGTACCTTTAAGAATCTAATCTTCAGTATCCATTTTCACTTAGGGGTGTGACTACAGGATAGACTGCGCTCTCCCTTTCTGACTCTCCCTTTTCTCCCCCAGGTCACCTCTATCTCCTCCCTCCCCATTTTCTTCTCTACTTAACTCTGTGAATCTCTGTGTGTGTTCTGGGCTGTGGAGAACACTTAGGGAACTGATTACTGGCTAGATTGGTCTCTTCCCTTTTGACTCCCCCACTTCTCCTCCTGGTCACTTCTATCTCCCTCCTCCCTCTTCATCTCCCTCCTCCCTCTTCTCTTCTCCATGTAACTCTGTGAACCTCTATGGGTGTCCCTCACTGTGGAGAATCTTTTCACCATTAACCTAAATGTTTTATCACCTGTGCTGTATGGATGGCGAAGTCTTGAGGTTACTGTAAGAATAAGACTGGAAGCAAGAGGCAGGAGGCTCAAATTCAAAACCTGAGAACACCAGATAACTCCTGATTCCAGGGAACATTAATAGACAAAAGCTCATCCAAAAGCCTCCATACCTACACTGAAACCAAGCTCCACCCAAGAGCCAACAAGTTTCAGAGCAAGACATACCATGCTAATTCTCCAGCAACAAAGGAACACATCCCTGAGCATTAAAATACAGGCTTCCCAAAACCATAACAACCCATAGACACCCCCAAAATCACTACTGGACAGTTCATTGAACTCCAGAGAGAAGAGATCCAGCATTACCCACCAGAACACAGATGCAAGGTTCCCTAACCAGGAAACCTTGACAAGCCACTAGTCCAACCCACCCACAGGGAGCAAGCTCCATAATAAAGAGGAATCACAAACTTCCAGCCTACAGAAAGGCCACCCCAAACACAGCAATCTAAACAAGATGAAAAGGCAGAGAAATATTCAGCAGGTAAAGGAACATGGTAAATGCCCACCAAACCAAACCAAAGAGGAGGAGATAGGGAGTCTACCTGAAAAATAATTCAGAATAATGATAGTAAAGATGATCCATAATCTTGAAAACAAAATGGAGTTACAGATAAATAGACTAGAGACAAGGATTGAGAAGATGCAAATAATGTTTAACAAGGACCTGGAAGAAATAAAAAAGAGTCAGTTAATAATAAATAATGCAATACCTTAGATCAAAAGTGCTCTGGAGGGAACCAACAGTGGAATAACTGAGGCAGAAGATAGGATAAGTGAGGTGGAAGATAGAAAGGTGGAAATAAATGAAGCAGAGAGGAAAAAAAGAATTAAAAATGAGGACAACCTCAGAGATCTCTGGAACAATGTTAAATGCCCCAACATTTGAAACATAGGAGTCCTAGAAGAAGAAGACAAAAATAGAGGCCATGAGAAAATACTTGAGGAGATAATAGCTGAAAACTTCCCTAAAATGGGGAAGGAAATAGCAACTCAAGTCAAAGAAACCCAGAGAGTCCCAAGCAGGAAAAATCCAAGGCAAAACACCCCAATACACATATTAATCAAATTAACAAAGAGAAAATATTAAAAGCAGTAAGGGAAAAGCAACAAATAACACACAAGGGGATTCCCATAAGGATAAGAGCTGATCTTTCAATAGAAACTCTTCAGGCCAGAAGGAAATGGCAGGACATACTTAAAGTGATGAAAGAGGAAAAACCTACAACCAGATTACTATACCCAGCAAGGATTTCATTCAAATATGAAGGAGAAATCATAAGCTTTACAGATAAGCAAAAGCTGAGGGAATTCAGCACCACCAATCCAGCTCTTCAACAAATGTCAAAGGATCTTCTCTAGACATGAAACACAGGAAAGCTGTATAAACTCAAACCCTAAACAACAAAGTAAATGGCAATGGGATCATACTTATCAACAATTACCTTATGTATAAATGGGTTGAATGCCCCAACCAAAAGATAAAGACTGGCTAAACCGATATAAGAACAAGACCCATATATATGCTATCTACAGGAGACTCACCTCAAACCAAGGGACACATACAGACTGAAGGTGAAGGGCTGGAAAGAGATATTTCATGCAAATGGAGACCAAAAGAAAGCAGGAGTAGCAATACTTGTATCAGATAAAATGACTTTGAAATAAAGTCCATGAAAAGAGAAAAAGAAGGACACTACATAATAATCAAAGGATCAATCCAAGAAAGAGATATAACAATTATAAATATATATGCACCCAACATAGGAGCAACGCAATATGTAAGGCAAATGCTAACAAGTATGAAAGGGGAATTTAACAGTAACACAATAATAGTTGGAGACTTTAATACTCCACTCACACCTATGGATCGATCAACCAAACAGAAAATTAGCAAGGAAACACAAACTTTAAATGATACAATGGAGCAGTTAGACCTAATTTATATCTGTAGTATATTTCACCCCAAAACAATGCATTTCACCTTTTTCTTAAGTACTCACGGAACATTCTCTAGGATAGATCACATCCTGGACCATAAATCTAGCCTTGGTAAATTAAAAATAATAATAATAATAATTATAAAAAAATAAAATCACTTCAAGCATCTTTTCTGATCACAATGGCAGTGAGATTAGATGTCAATTACAGGAAAAAATCTATTAAAAATACAAACATATGGAAGCTAAACAACATACTTCTGAATAACCAACAAATCACATAAGATATCAAAAAAGAAATCAAAATTTGCATCAGTTCAGTTCAGTCACTCAGTCATGTCCAACTCATTGTGACCCCATGAATCACAGCACAACAGGCCTCCCTGTCCATTACAAACTCCTGGAGTTCACCCAAACTCATGTCCATCAAGTCTGTGATGCCATCCAGCCATCTCATCCTCTGTCGTCCCCTTCTCCTCCTGCCCTCAATCCCTCCCAGAATCATAGTCTTTCCCAATGAATCAGATCTTCGTATGAGGTGAACAAAGTATTGGAGTTTCAGCCTTAGCATCAGTCCTTCCAAAGAACACCCAGGGCTGATCTTCTTCAGAATGGACTGGTTGGATCTCCTTGCAGACCAGGGGACTCTCAAGAGTCTTATCCAACACCACAGTTCAAAAGCATCAATTCTTCGGTGCTCAGCTTTCTTCACAGTCCAACTCTCACATCCATACATGACCACTGGAAAAACCATAGCCTTGACTAGATGGACCTTTGTTGGTAAAGTAATGTCTCTGCTTTGAATATGCTATCTAGGTTGGTCATAAATTTCCTTCCAAGGAGTAAGCATCTTTTAATTTCATGGCAGCAATCACCATCTGCAGTGATTTTGGAGCTGCCAAAAAAAAAGTCTGACACTGTTTCCACTGTTTCCCCATCTAATTGCCATGAAGTGAAGGGACCAGATGCCATGATCTTAGTTTTTTGCATAGAAACAAATGAAAATAAAAACATGACAACCCCAAACCTATGAGATTCAGTAAAAGCAATGGTAAGGGGAGGGTTCATAGCGATAGAATCTTACCTCAAGAAACATGACAAAAATCAAATAAATAACTTTACACCTAGAGCAACTAGAAAAAGAAGAAATGAAGAATCCCAGGGTTAGTAGGAAAGAGATCATAAAAATTAGGGCAGAAATAAATGAAAAAGCCCCGCTTACTTAACTTATATGCAGAGTACATCATGAGAAACACTGGGCTGGAGGAAGAACAAGCTGGAATCAAGGTTGGCAGGAGAAAAATCAATAACCTCAGATATGCAGATGACACCACCCTTATGGCAGAAAGTGAAGAGGAACTAAAAAGCCTCTTGATGAAGGTGAAAGAGGAGAGTGAAAAAGTTGGCTTAAAGCTCAACATTCAGAAAACAAATATCATGGCATCCAGTCCCATCACTTCATGGCAAATAGATGGGGACACAGTGGAAACAGTGGCTGACTTTATTTTTGGGGGCTCCAAAATCACTGCAGATGGTGACTGCAGCCATGAAATTAAAAGACGCTTACTCCTTGGAAGGAAAGTTATGACCAACCTAGATAGCATATTCAAAAGCAGAGACATTACTTTGCCAACAAAGGTCCGTCTAGTCAAGGCTGTGGTTTTTACAGTGGTCATGTATGGATGTGAGAGTTGGACTGTGAATAAAGATGAGCGCCGAAGAATTGATGCTTTTGAACTGTGGTGTCGGAGAAGATGCTTGAGAGTCCCTTGGACTGCAAGGAGATCCAACCAGTCCATCCTAAAGGAGATCAGTCCTTTGTTTTCATTGGAAGGACTGATGCTGAAGCTGAAGCTCCAATACTTTGGCCACCTCATGCGAAGATTGACTCATTGGAAAAGACCCTGATGCTGGGAGGGATTGGGGGCAAGAGGAGAAGGGGGCAACAGAGGATGAGATGGCTGGATGGCATCACTGACTCGATGGACGTGAGTCTGAGTGAACTCCGGGAGTTAGTGATGGACAGGGAGGCCTGTCGTGCTGCGATTCATGGGGTCACAAAGAGTCGGACACGACTGAGCGACTGAACTTTACTGAACACCTATCCTACTCAAACTCTTCCAGAAAATTGCAGAGGAAGGTAAACCTCCAAACTCATTCTATGAGGCTACCATCACCCTAATAACAAAACCAGACAAAAATGCCACAAAAAAAGAAAACTACAGGCCAATATCACTGATGAACATAGATGCAAAAATCCTGAACAAAATTCTAGGATACAGAATCCAGCAATATATTAAAAAGATCATACATCATGACCAAGTGGGTATATCCCAGGGATGCAATGATTCTTCAATATTCCCAAATCAATTGATTTGATACATCATATTAACAAACTGAAAGATAATAATCATATGATTATCTCAATAGATGCTGAGAACGCCTTTCACAAACTTCAACATCCATTTATGATAAAAAAAAAAAAAACCTCCATAAAGCAGGCATAGAAGGAACATACCTCAACATAATAAAAGCCATATATAATAAACCCACAACAAACATCATCCTCAATGGAGAAAAATTGAAAGCATTTCCCCTAAAGTCAGGAATGAGACAAGGTTGCCCACTTTCATGACTACTAGTCATCATAGTTTTGGAAGTTTAGCCACAGGAATCAGAGAAGAAAAAGAAATAAAAATAATCATGTTTGGACAAGAAGAAGCAAAACTCTCACTGTTTGCAGTTGACATGATCCTCTACATAGAAAACCCTAAAGACACCACCAGAAAATTACTAGAGCTAATCAATTGATGTAGTAAATTTGCAGGATATAAAATTAATACAAAGAAATCCCTTGCATTTCTATACACTAACAATGAGAAAACAGAAAGAGAATTTAAGGAAACAATCTCATTCACCATTGTGATGAAAAGAATAAAATATTTAAAAATAAATCTACCTAAAGAAACAAAAGACCTATATATAGAAAAACATTGATGAAAGAAAAACCCTATAAAACAGTGATGGAAGAAATCAAAGAGGACACAAATAGATGGAGAAATATACCATGTTCATGGATTGGAAAAATCAATATAGTGAAAACCAGCATAGTGAAAATGAGTACAGTGAAATCAATATAGTGAAAATAAGATCAAAGCAATCTATAGATTCAGTGCAATCCCTATCAAGCTACCAATGGTATTTTTTACAGAACTAGAACAAATAATTTCACAATTTGTATGGAAATAAAATAAACCTTGAATAGCGAAAGCAGTCTTGACAAAGAAGAATGGAACTGGAGGAATCAACCTGCCTGACTTCAGACTATACTTCAAAGCTACAGTCATCAAGACAGTGTGGCACTGGCACAAAGACAGAAAAATAGATCAAAGGAAGAAAATAGAAAGCCCAGAGATAAATCCACACACCTATGGATACCTTATCTTTGACAAAGGAGGCAAGAATATACAATGCAGAAAAGACAATCTCTTTAACAAGTGATGCTGGGAAAACTGGTCAACCACTTGTAAAAGAATGAAATTAGAACACTTTCTAACACCATACCCAAAAATAAACTCAAAATGGATTAAAGATCTAAATGTAAGATTAGAAAGTATAAAACTCCTAGAGAAAAACATAGGCAAAACACTCTGACATAAATCACAACAGGATCCTCTATAATCCACCTTCCAGAGTAATGGAAATAAAATAAAAATAAGCAAATGAGACCTAATTAAACTTAAAAGCTTTTGCACAACGAAGGAAACTATAAGCAAGGTGAAAAAGACAGCCTTCAGAATGTGAGAAAACAATAGCAAATGAAGCAACTGACAAAGAATTAATCTCAAAAACATACTAGCAGCTCCTGCAGTTCAATTCCAGAAAAACAAATGACCCAATCAAAAGATGGGCCAAAAAATTAAACAGACATTTCTCCAAAGAAGACATACAGATGGCTAAGAAACACATGAAAAGATGCTCAACATCACTCATTATCAGAGAAATGAAATCAAAACCACAATGAGGTACCATTTCACGCCAGTCAGAATGGCTGCTATCTAAAAGTCTACAAACAATAAATGCTGGAGAAGGTGCAGAGAAAAAGGAACCCTCTTACACTGTTGGTGGGAATGCAAACTAGTACAGCCACTATGAAGAACACTGTGAAGATTCCTTAAAAAACTGGAAATAGAACTGCCACATGACCCAGCAATCCCACTGTTGGGCATACACACCAAGGAAACCAGAATTGAAAGAGACATGTGTATCCCAATGTTCATTCCAGCACTGTTTACAATAGCCAGAATGTGGAAGCAACCTAGATGTCCATCGCAAGACGAATGGTTAAGAAAGCTGTGGTACATATACACAATGGACTATTACTCAGCTGTTAAAAAGAACACCTTTGAATCAATTCTAATGAGGTGGATGAACCTGGAGTCTATTATACAGAGTGAAGTAAGTCAGAAAGAAAAACACCAATACAGTATATTAATGCATATATATGGAATTTAGAAAGATGGTAACGATGATCCTATATGTGAGACAGCAAAAGAGACACAGATATAAAGAATAGACTTTGGATTCTGTGGGAGAAGGTGAGGGTGGGATGATTTGAGAGAATAGCATTGAAACATGTATACTACCATATGCAAAATAGATCACCAGTCCAAGTTTGATGCATGAAACAGGGCACTCAAAGCTGGTGTACTGGGACAACCCTGAGGGATGGTATGGGGAGGGCGATGGGACGGGAGTTCAGGATGGGGGACACATGTACACCGATGGCTGATTCATGTCAATGTTTTGCAAAATATTGTAAAGTAATTAGCCTCCAATTAAAATAAGTAATTAAAAAAAAGTTTAAAAAGTAATGAAGTATTGATACATGCTACTGATAGGGACAGATTAAAAGGACAATGTAGGTTATGAGTTCCACTATAGAATTGTAAGTAAATAAAAATACAGGAGTAAACGAGACCCCTGTAATTTAATCATTACTAAAGAAACCAGTTTGCTTAACCATCAAACTAAGCAGGCTTGCATACCAATGAAACCCAGGCAGTAGAAGCATGAGACATGCTCCAAAACGATAAAAGAGTTGTGGCTCGCTACATCTTGCCCAATGAATTCAGTAAGTTAATGATCTCTTGGTCATGCTCTCTGCACACATAAGAAACAATAATTACTGGAAAGGTGACATTTCAAACTTAAAGACTTTCATTGTACTAAGATGTGAAATAATTTTTCCATATACCATGACAGTCCTGGCTTTACCATGTATGTACAAGAAAACTCCTCTGCCCAACCTGGAGAAGGAGCTGATGGTGGAAGTGTGTCATCTACTCAAGAATATGGAAGAAGGTGGTCTGTTCTCCCTCTCCACTTTTCTTTTGATTTTAAAACTGTAGACCCCTAAGTAACTGAGGCACTGCACCTTCTACCCCACCCACTTGTAAGCCTCACAAGTGTTATATTCTAATAAACCACTTCTTATCTATCAAAAAAAAATAAAGATACAAGTTGGATGTATTTACAGAAGTTGAATATATTATTTCTTCAATATTTGAATTTCAATAATCCTCTTGTACTTTTACCTTTATCCCATTGCTAAGATAACTAGAGGCATTATGGGTTTGGGATCAGGAATCTTTCTTCCAGGAAAACTGCTCATATTTCCCTCTGCTGAGCGGGAAAAGAGTACATTTTTTTTTAAGGTTATATTCTTATTTTCAGTATCAAGCAATTCTACACAAATCACAAAGATTTTAAGTCCATTAATCAGCCTAGCAGAACTATTTTTAAAATCTTCTGAAATAAGATTTCTGGAGGTGGGAACTCTGTAGTAGATTAAGGTTAGATGATATTGCTTTAGACTGAGTACCACACTTTTCTTTGAAGATGGAATAATATGTGCATAATTTATACTATCCTCCATAGAGAATATCAAACGTAAGTAGAAAAAATTGTAGGGTAGATAATTCTCCCTTCTAGTCATGGCAGGATATCTTGATTGAACTAACCCTCCCACAGATAATTATAATATGTCACCAAATCATTTTTTTAAAGTATTCCAAAGGGTGGAGAGTGATGACAAGATAGATGACCTAGAAGGGTTTTATTCCTGAAGGGCAGAAAGTGCAAAAATAATATTTTGAGCTTGCTGCTGTCTATTAGAAGGTACTGCTTACTCTTCACACAGTTCAGACAGCACAAGAACAGAGGCTTACTGGCATATGAGGTGCTAGGAGACAGATTTCAGATCTGGAATATCAGATGTGAAGATAGACGGAGAATCCTTTAAGAGAGGGAGACTCAGAAGGATTAAACCCATAAATCTACATTAAAAATTACTCCCAATACAGGCATGCCCACTTCATATACATTGAGAAGACTCCAGTAGCCCAAATAAAACCATCAACTGGAAGCTGAAAGAACTGTGAAGAATTAATCTGTTGTTACCTATAGCATGGAGAAAGTTCAGAGGTGGAATCTAACCAAGTTAATTAATAGGGTAAAATAATTCTAATAACTATTTTAAAAGAATTACACAGTCTATATAAAAACAGATACAGATAATACATAAATAAATGACCATGTTTCTAAGGTCCAATAATATTTAATTCACAAAAAACAGGTAGCAGTCTAGATTTGGGCATAGTTAGGTTATATCTGGTATAAGTTTCCACCTTAAAGACTTTTTTTAGGCAAAAGCAAAGTAGAAAATAATGCAGATAAGAACAGAAATCAATAAAATAAAAAGCAACAAAAAATAAAAATAAATCAATGAAGCCAAAAGTTGCTCCTTTGAAAAAAGTTTAAAAATACGATAAAATTCTGGTTAGATTGATCATGAAATGACAAGATACAAAATATCAGTATCAAAAATGAAAGATGATATTTTTATAAATTATATCAACATTCAAAGGATGATACTCAAATAAAATAATCAACTTTATGTGCATAATTTTCACAAGTGAGATGAAAAGGATGTGTCATGGACTGGTTCCCTAGTGATCAGTTCCGTTCAGTTCAGTAGCTCAGTCGTGTCAGACTCTTTGTGACCCCATGAATTGCAGCACGCCAGGCCTCCTTGGCCATGACCAATTCCCGGAATTCACTCAAACTCACGTCCAAGGAGTCCGTGATGCCATCCAGCCATCTCATCCTCTGTCATCCCCTTTTCTTCCTGCCCCCAATCCCTCCCAGCATTAGAGTCTTTTCCAATAAGTCAACTCTTTGCATGAGGTGGCCAGAGTACTGGAGTTTCAGCGTTAGCATCATTCCTTCCAAAGAAATCCCAGGGCTGATCTCCTTCAGAATGGACTGGTTGGATCTCCCTGCAGTCCAAGGGACTCTCATGAGTCTTCTCCAACACCACAGTTCAAAAGCATCAATTCTTCAGCGCTAATCTTTCTTCACAGTCCAACTCTCACATCCATACATGACCACTGGAAAAACCATAGCCTTGACTAGACAGACCTTTGGTGGCAAAGTAATATCTCTTCATTTGAATATGCTATCTAGGTTGGTCATAACTTTCCTTCTAAGGAGTAAGCATCTTTTAATTTCATGGCTGCAAACACCATCCGCAGTGATTTTGGAGCTCCCCCAAAAAAAGTCTGACACTGTTTCCACTGTTTCCCCATCTATTTCCCATAAACTGATGGGACCAGATGCCATGATCTTCATTTTCTGAATGTTGAGCTTTAAGCTAACTTTTTCACTCTCCTCTTTCACTTTCATCAACAGGCTTTTTAGTTCCTCTTCATTTTCTGCCATAAGGGTGGTGTCATCTGCATATCTGAGGTTATGATATTTCCCCTGGCAATCTTGATTCCAGCTTGTGCTTCTTCCAGCCCAGCATTTCTCATGGCGTACTCCGCATGTAAGTTAAATAAGCAGGGTGACAATATACAGCCTTGACGTATTCCTTTTCCTATTTTGAACCAGTCTGTTTTTCCATGTCCAGTTCTAACTGTTGCTTCCTGACCTGCATACAAATTTCTTGAGAGGCAGGTCAGGTGGTCTGGTATTTCCATCTCTTTCAGAATTTTCCACAGTTTATTGTGATCCACACAGTCAAAGGCTTTGGTATAGTCAATAAAGCAGAAATAGATGTTTTTCTTGAACTCTTTTGCTTTTTCGATGATCCAGAAGATGTTGGCAATTTGATCTCTGGTTCTTCTGCCTTTTCTAAAACCAGCTTGAACATCTGGAAGTTCTCGGTTCACATATTGCTGAAGCCTGGCTTGGAGAATTTTGAGCATTACTTTACTAGCGTGTGAGATGAGTGCAATTTTGCTGTAGTTTGAGCATTCTTTGGCATTGCCTTTCTTTGGGATTGGAATGAAAACTGACCTTTTCCAGTCAGCTGGGTCAAATATTGAAAGCCTAATGTTGAATTTAGCAATGTGGAGGAGGCTGTCAACATGGACAGGCCCAATTTCAACGGATTAATGGGAGAAATTTCTAACTTGAGTAGATTCAAGATAGAATGAAGGAAATGAATCAGAGGGGAAAAAATAAACTGCTTTTTCAGGTTGTTTTATAAGGGTAACATGAAAATAATCCTGTTTCACAGAAATGAATATGACATCATACTTATTATCCTACAACGAAACACAGTTTGAAAGCAACTCTGAGGCAATCCATTCATATCGTAGAAGAAGTTTACCTTTAACCCAACTTCAGAGACCTGTTGTACCAACTTTCTACCCTTTTCCAACTTGGTCTGTGTCTGAGCATGTGAATTACTGTGCATTCCATCAGCAGAACTCCTTTACTCTTACTGCAAGAACTTGAATTTAGCCAACGGAAAGCACCAACAGGAAATGGGAGTGAGAGGAAGGAAAGACATTAAGTTATTTCTTTTCTCAGCTTACTGTCTCCATCCAGACCTTAAGTTAGCAAAGGCCGCATTTCAGGCTGCAGTTCTTGCTAAATGGCTTCTTCCTATAGTTATGTCTACCATCTCTCAGTTAGTTCTTATCTTCTCTAAGAGGCCTGGGAATGATGAGGGGTTTCCACTATAAGTCTCAAACCTTCTTGTTTTCTTTTAACACTGCCTAAACATTTGAAAATAACCCCTTTATTAAAATATCCTAAATTACTGTGTTTGAACATGCTGTTTTCTTTTTATTACAGGAGGAATCTTAATTGAAATGATCTCACTATTCCTTATTATTCAGGGATAATTTTTACAAGACCTGGTTAGATATGTAAAAATGCCTTTTTTATGGTAACATTTAAATATGGAAAATTAATTCATATTACTTTTTTGTATACTGAAATTATATAAAATTTTCAAGTTATATATTTCCTCACAATACAATTTGCCAAGGAAATGTTCTAAGCAAGATACACACAAGTAATTTATTAAACAATTAAACATTCAAAACTAAAAATGTAGGCACTGTGCCAGAAAGGAGTATACAAAGAGTGAACTTAAACTCTATGTCTAAGTGTGGGTTTTCACTTTAGCAATAGTTTCTCTGTGCCACTATAAAATAATTTTCCTTAAATACTCTTTTTGACTTTACTTATTTTAGAATTGTTATAGGAGCTGTTTACAGGCTATGTAAAAATTCATCTCATTCTTGAAAATTGAGTTTTCAAATGGCTGTCGTTGCCAAGCATGAATATCCATGTTTTTTTACCAGATGTAATTTTAAATTATATTTGGCTCTTTCCAAGTAGCAAAATCATCCTCAAAAAAATTGTCACCAATGATAACATACTTAAAATGTTCCCTAGGTTTGTATAGAAAGACATAGCTTCATAATTAAATATCCAGAATCTGGAGCTAGACGTCATGGAGCAAATCCCAGCTCTCCCAGCTAGAGACCTTGACTGAGGTATGTATCCTTTCTGAGATTTGGTCTCTTCTTAAAGTGTGGATAACAGTAGCACCTAAATCATAGGCTTCTCTTATAAATGGAATGAATTTACATTAGTACAGAATTTAGGACACTGCCTAGTCATTTTGAATACTAATAAATGTTAGCTAAGGGAATTTAAAATGAGTGTTTCTGAAGAGTTACAGCAATCACAACAGCAGTAGAATCAAATATAGCACCAGAATATACACTTTCACAGGAGAAACTATTTATTTTGAAGTATTGATCTGTTATTTTTGTTTTAATTGCCACATGACTTCAGTAAGAGCTCACTACTTATATGTTGAGAATACACTGATTTTATTTATTTATTTTTTTGTGTGTGGTAGATAATACTGGGGATTTTTCTTACCAGAAAGATACTGCCTTTAAAAGAATCCAAACAACATATATGCTACAAGCTGTTGGCTGTTAAACCATATGCCTTATTTGGTTGTATAATATATTAATAACATATGTTATAATTAATGAGTAAAACTCTAAATACTTTCAACCAATGTCCTCAGAAAATTTTTACCTAAGAATTGTGTTGACTATTAAGGAACCCATACTTTCCTTTAGATGACTAAAAAAGAAATCTCGATTAATTTAACCTGAGAGCAATGAATTTATTTTAGGTACTTACTAAGGACATTTTACAGGATATCGACTTCTATGCTCATTGAGAATAAAAAAGAAATAGAGAACTGTGTTAGGGTCTAGTCTGAAAAACAGATATTTTCTATTCAGCATCTGGCTTGTTTCTACCTTATAGGCACTGAGAATTCTTTAACTGACAGAGATCAGTTTTTAATTGATCAGATTTATTTTTACTCTTAATGAATGTAAAAAAATATTTATTTGAAGCCAATTTTCTCTATGAGGATATGAGCTCTAATTGGGGTATGAAATTAATTTTTTATTCTTCAGAATCATGCACCCAACATTTAGTTGAGTGTTTTATCCATGCTAGATTTTGTAATAAATATTTCTGACATGAAAGAATAAAAGACAGAATTAAGGAGGAAAGTCTTATTCCACCAATGTTACCAAATAGAACTAAATGTTCTTTTGCTGTTGATGTCCTGTTTTATAATGGGAAAATAAGAAACACTTAATAAATGTATAAGGGCTATGTAAATAAATACAAGCCTTTATCTTTTCTTTTTCACACATTAGGTGCTGTAAACACAGAATACCATGAGGAGAAGAGTAGAGAGAGGAAAAGAAAAGAAAAATAGGTAATAAAAAAATCATTAACAAACATTTATGGTCGAGTAAGGAAAACAAAATTTTAAGAGATAACATTTTCTCTTTTCTGTGCTAATTCTTTTAAGCTTCAGCTGCTATATTGGTCACAGAGGCCTATAAAAAGGTAGTATTAATGATACATATCTATAAAAATATTTTTGTTCAAAACTCAATGGAAAATATGCAAAGGTTACAACAATATTTCTGTTGATGTTAAGTGTATTGTATTTTATCTGTTTCTACATAAACAGGAAGAAACAGAAGTACTATATTAAAGAATCTAAGAAGAATAATATACAGAATTCTCTTTGGGGAGAGGGGGAGGATGATGAACTTTTTTAGACTCTTCAGTATTAAACAGAAAACTATTTTCTAGGTAATTAATTCCTGATGAAGTTACCAGAGAAAAGGGTTATAACATTTATCTCCAGATAATTTATTCTCTTATGGTGCCAGAATGAGAGGTAATTCTACATGTTTTAACAATTCTAATAAATTTTCATAGCATTTACTTTTCTTTTCCTTAAAATATTCAGCCCATTTGTATCAGCCTAAGAATCTCAAACATTTAATAATTGATTATTCTGGTAATGATTATTGCTGATGGCTTAAAATTAACATGTAGACAATGTAGTAAAATTTGCATTTAGATGTCAAAATATATAATTTATTATAAGTGTAGAATGTAGAATTCACAAAATATTACATATACTTCAACACTCCAGTCTTCGGGGTCCATCACCATCTCCCAGAGCTTGCTCAAACTCATGTCCTTTGAGTTGGTGATGCCATCAAACCATCTCATCCTCTGTTGTCCGCTTCTCCTCATGCCTTCAGTCTTTCACAGCATCAGGATCTTTACAATGAGTCAGTTCTTCACATCAGGTGGCCAAAGTATGGGAGCTTTAGTATCAGTCCTTCCAATGAAAATTCAGGACTGATTTCCTTTAGAATTGAGTGGTTTGATCTCCTTTCAGTCCAAGGGACTCTCAAGAGTTTTCTCCAACACCACAGTTCAAAAGCATCAGTTATTCAGTGCTCAGCTCTGTTTGTGGTCCAGCTCTCACATCCACACATGACTACTGGAAAAATCATAGCTTTGACTAGACGGATCTTTGTTGGCAAAGTAATGTCTCTGCTTTTTAATATGCTAGGTTTAATATGCTAGGTCTAGGTTGGTCACAGCTTTTCTTCTAAGGAGCAAGTGTCTTTTAATGTCTTGGCTGTAGTCATCATCTGCAGTGATTTGTGAGCCCAAGAAAATAAAATTTGTCACTGTTTCCATTGTTTCCCCATCTATTTGCCATGAGGTGATGGGATCAGATGCCATGATCTTAGTTTTTTGAATATTGAGCTTTAAGCCAACTTTTTTACTCTTCTCTTTCACTTTCATCAAGCAGCTCTCCAGTTCCTCTTTACTTTCTGCCATGAGGGTGGTATCATCTGCATATCTGAGGTTACTGATATTTCTCCCAGAAATCTTGATTCCAGCTTGTGCTTCATCCAGCCTGGAATTTTGCATGATGTAATCTGCACATAAGTTAAATAAGCAGGATGACAATGTATAGCCTGGACATACTCCTTTCCCAATCTGGAACCAGCCCATTTTTCCATGTCTGGTTTTAACTGTTGCTTCTTGACCTGCATACAGATTTCTCAGGAGGCAGGTAAGGTGGTCTGGTATCCCCCTCTCTTTAGGAATTTTCCACATTTTGTTGTGATCCATACACTCAAAGGCTTTGGCATAGCCAATAAAGCAGAAGTAGATGTTTTTCTGGAACTCTCTTGCTCTTTCGATGATCCAATGGATGTTGGCAATTTGATGGATCTCTGGTTCCTCTGCCTTTTGTAAATACAGCTTTAACATCTGGGAGTTCACAGGTCATGTACTGTTGAAGCCTGGCTTGGAGAATTTTGAGCATTATTTGCTAGCATGTGAGATGAGTGCAGTTGTGGGTAGTTTGAACATTCTTTGGCATTGCATTTCTTTGGGATTGGAATGAAAACTGACCTTTTCCAGCCCTGTGGCCACTGCTGAGTTTTCCAAATTTGCTAGCATATTGAGTACAGCACTTTCACAGTATCATCTTTTAGGACTTGGAATTCCATCACCTCCACTAGCTTTGTTATACTGATGGTTCCTAAGGCTGACTTGACTTTGCATTCCAGGATGTCTGGCTCTAGGTGAGTGATCACACCATCGTGGTTACCTGGGTAATGAAGATCTTTTTTATACAGTTCTGTGTATTCTTGCCACCTTTTCTTAATATATTCTGTGTCCGCTAGGTCCATACCATTTTTGTCCTTTATTGTGCTCACCTTTGCATGAAATGTTCACATGGCATCTCTAATTTTCTTGAAGAGATCTCTTTTTTTCCCCCCCATTCTATTGTTTTCCTCTATTTCTTTCCATTGATCACTGAGGAAGGCTTTCTTATCTCTTTGCTATTCTTTGGAACTCTGCATTCAGATGGGTATAGCTTTCCTTTCTCCTTTGCCTTTAGCTTGTCTTCTTTTCCCAGATATTTGTAAGGCCTCCTCAGACAATCATTTTGCCTTTTGCATTTCCTTTTCTTGGGGATGGTCTTTGAGATTTTTTGTTTTAATTTATATTAATAGCAAAGCTGTATAATTCATTATACTCATGTTTATTAGTCTTTTATGTTTCTTGACTTGTGTGTTCATATCATTTTTCCACTTTTACATTTAACATTGAAATACTTTGCTTTTCATGGTTAAAAGTACTTTAATAAAACAAGAATGTTAATATCAAAGATTATCCCTTATAATTATAATGCCTATAAAAATTATATATAATTTTTCTGAACTGTCTACCATTTGCATCCTTCTCCAAAAACTTAATGTCTTAATACTGTAATTTTATTATGTTCTTAATTTTGTGAGTCAGGGTTTCAAGAAGAGCTTGACTTATCTGTTCCACAGGAAATGGCATGGCACCTTCTCTTATAGTCCTGGCACTCTGATACTTTTCTGTCTCTACACATGCTGTCTCTCTTTCAAGACTTCTCCATGGGCTTGGAGTGTTTTGTAGCATGTCAGTTTCAGAGCAGTCATTTAGAATGGCTGACTTTCCCCAGAGCTAACATTCTAGAGCAACTATTGCAAACTACAGGAGAAGGCAATGGCACCCCACTCCAGTACTCCTGCCTGGAAAATCCCATGGATGGAGCAGCCTGATAGGCTGCAGTCCATGGGGTCGCTGAGGGTCGGACATGACTGAGCGACTTCACCGTCACTTTTCACTTTCATACATTGGAGAAGGAAATGGCAACCCACTCCAGTGTTCTTGCCTGGAGAATCCCAGGGACGGGGGAGCCTGGTGTGCTGCCGTCTATGGGGTCCCACAGAGTTGGACACGACTGAAGCGACTTAGCAGCAGCAGCAGCATTGCAAACTACCTGGACAGAAAGTGGGGGTCATTCATGTACTATTGGTGGGAAAAATAAAATGGTAGAGCCACTTTGAAAAACAATTTGGCTGTTTCTGTTTTGTAAAAAATTAAACTAAATGTGCGATTACCATATGATATAGCAATGGTACTCTTGAGCATTTAACCCAGAGAAACCTTTTTATAGATGTATATTGTAACTTTATTTCAGACAAACACTGAAATTAGCCCAGACACAATGTGGTTCATCCATACCATGGAATACTACCCAGACATAAAAAAGAACAAACTATTGAAGTATTATGTAAAATCTTTGAGCCTCCAGGGAGTTATGTTGTGTGAAAAAAGTCAGTATTAAAAGATTACATACTGTAAAACTTAATTTACTTAACTTTCTTTGAATGTTAAATTATAGAAATAAAGAATGTATTTTTGATTTCCAGAGGTTAGAAATTGGGGTAAGGGATGAAGGGAGATGAATCTAATTATAAAAAAAAAAAACAAGAAGGATCATTATGGTAATGAAACTGTTCTGCATCTTAACTGTAGTGGTAGACACAAAAGCTTACAGGTGTAATAAAATTACATGGAACTAGAAACACATATACGCAAACAAACCAATACAAGCAAAATAAGGGAAAGCTGAATAAGACCAGTAGATTGTATCAATGTCAATAACCTAGTTGTCACACACAAAGTTAATATATTATAATCAAATGACTTCTATTTACCAACAAGAAACAATTATAATACATGATCTCAAAAGATATTTAGAGTAGTATCAAAAACAAAATAAATTATGAATAAGTTGAACAAAAGTACTCTAAGATCTTTTACAGAAAATTAGACTATTTACTGAAAGACACAATGGTTTGAAAAAACAGTTGTATCATAGATTAAAAATCATATTAAAAAGACAGTTGTCTCTAAATTGGGGTATGGATTTAATATGATTCTAATTATAATCACAACAGTATACTTTTCCCATTTGATGACTTTATTCCAAAATTAATTGGAATAAACAATTAATTTGTTTATTAATAAAAGAGCAAACAATAAAAAATAAAAGAGAAAAACAATGCTCTTTTGGAAGAGGAAAACATTAAGAATGATGAAAGATTTCCTAAAGAGAAAGAAGGAATAGGCCATTCCAGTTCCAAATGTAGCAACTTATTGAAAAGGTATAGATGTCAGAGATTGCATGAAAATTGTACAAGAAAGGCAAATAAAACAGGGAAACAGAATAAAAATCTAAGAAGCAGGCCCACATACTTATCGAAGATGGTTTAAACAGAGATGTTACTGCTAATCAGTGGATTGGATAGACTATGCACTAAATATTGATGGATTATTTGTTCACATGGGTTTTTAAAATTACCACACCTTACTTATACCAAAATTAATTTCAGATAGCTTAATGGATAAAACTGATACATTAAGTACTTTTCTTCAAAAGACTCATAAAAAATAAACATCAATATCTCTGAACATAAAGATATTTGAAACATACTTAGCAAATTCAAATATTTAGAAAATACAAAGAGCATGCTAAAGGAGTAAGAAAAAGCTGAATATTCCAGTATCAAAGTAGAGAAAAGACCTCACAAATCATTTTACTGAAAATAAAAATTCAAATGTCTCAGGTGGGAAAATGTCTAATTATATTAGTTATCAGGAAAAATACAAATTAAAAACACAATGAGCTAACACTGCACATGCACCACATTTGTTGGCAAGGATGTTGAAATACAAAAACTCTTATAAACTGCTAGCTAAGGGACAGGTTGCTACAAGCACTTTGGAAAATTGTTTATATTGGTCTTGTGAAGCAGGAGACACACAAACCCCACGGCTTGTTATTTCTACTTTAGGTATAATTCCTTTAGATGTTCTTCAGTATATTGCCTTCTCAGTGTCTTTGTTATTTGGGTGGTACCATGGACACTTCAGATCCTAAACAACGTCTTTTTAGTGAAATTTTGGATGAAAGCCTGTTATGCTTTTCTTTTGTAAAATGAAGAAGGTATGTTTTAAAAATAGCATTTTCAAGTAGATCAGTGTTAAAATGGAGTAGGTATGGAAGTTGAGTGTGAGGAATTAAAATACATTTCCTTAAAACTATTGTGTGCTTAGCAACGACTTGAATATTCTCACATTTATCCATGCAGTATTCATTTTCTTCTTTAAATACCAATATTTTAGGCTAACCCTCTGGTTTCTTAAGCATGCATTTTCTTCTCATCTAGGTGGAGTGAGCTACCTGATCTTTAGGTCACAATTATTGATGCACATATCTCATCTGGTAGAATCAATTCCTTAACTATTAGAGAGGCTTTCCCATAATCCATAATGGGTAACACAGTGCTCATGAGGAGATATGTAAATTCTTAAAACTAAACATGCTCCTTTGTGAGATATATCAAGATAGGAACTGGGATTCCATATTGAATCCAGCCCAGTTCAGTTCAGTTGCTCAGGCGTATCTGACTTTTTCCAACCCCATGAACCGCAGCATGCCAGGCCTGCCTGTCCGCACCAACTGCCGGAGTCTACCCAAACCATGTCCACTGAGTCGGTGATGCCATCCAACCATCTCATCCTCTGTCGTCCTCTTCTCCTCCTGCCCTCAATCTTTCCCAGCATCAGGGTCTTTTCAAATGAGTCAGCTCTTCACATAAGGTGGCCAAAGTATTGGAGTTTCAGCTCCAGCATCAGTCCTTTCAATGAATATTCAGGACTGATTTCCTTTAGGATGGACTCGTTGGATCTCCTTGCAGTCCAAGGGACTCTCAAGAGTCTTTTCCAACATCACAGTTCAAAAGCATCAATTCTATAAAGAAAGTTCAGTCCAACTCTCACATCCATACCTGACTACTGGAAAAACCATAGCCTTGACTAGACAGACCTTTGTTGGCAAAGTAATTTCTCTGCCTTTTAATATGCTGTCTATGTTGATCATAACTTTCCTTCCAAGAAGTAAGCATCTTTTAATTTCATGGCTGCAACCATCATCTGCAGGGATTCAGGAGCACAAAAAAATAAAGTCTGACAGTATTTCCCCATTTTTTTGCCATGGAAGATGGTCAACACCGAAATCAGATTGATTATATTCTTTGCAGCCAAAGATGGAGAAGCTCTATACAGTCAACAAAAACAAGACTAGGAGCTGACTGTGACTCAGATCATGAACTCCTTATTTCCAAATTCAGACTGAAATTGAAGAAAGTAGGGAAAACCACTAGACCATTCAGGTATGACCTAAATGAAATCCCTTATGATTATACAGTGGAAGTGAGAAATAGATTTAAGGGACTAGATCTGATAGATAGAGTGCCTGATGAACTATGGACTGAGGTTCGTGACATTGTACAGGAGACAGGGATCAAGACCATCCCCATGGAAAAGAAATGTGAAAAAGCAAAATGGCTGTCTGGGGAGGCCTTACAAATACCTGTGAAAAAAGAGAAGTGAAAAGAAAAGGAGAAAAGGAAAGATATAAGCATCTGAATGCAGAGTCCCAAAGAATAGCAAGGAGAGATAAGAAAGCCTTCCTCAGCGATCAATGCAAAGAAATAGAGGAAAACAACAGAATGGGAAAGACTAGACATCTCTTCAAGAAAACTAGAGATACCAAAGGAACATTTCATGCAAAGATGGGCTCGATAAAGGACAGAAATGGTATGGACCTAACAGAAGCAGAAGATACTAAGAAGAGGTGGCAAGAATACACAGAAGAACTGTACAAAAAAGATCTTCATGACACAGATAATCACAATGGTGTGATCATTCACCTAGAGCCAGACATCCTGGAATGTGAAGTCAAGTGGGCCTTAGAAAGCATCACTAGGAACAAAACTAGTGGAGGTGATGGAATTCAAGTTTAGCTATTTCAAATCCTGAAAGATGATGCTGTGAAAGTGTGGCACTCAATATGCCAACAAATTTGGAAAACTCAGCAGTGGCCACAGGACTGGAAAAGGTCACTTTTCATTCCAATCTCAAAGAAAGGCAATACCAAAGAATGCTCAAACTACTGCACAATTGCACTCATCTCACACGCTAGTATTAATGCTCAAAATTCTCCAAGCCAGGCTTCAGTAACACATGAACTATAAACTTCCAGATGTTCAAGCTGGTTTTAGAAAAGGCAGAGGTACCAGAGACCAAATTGCCAACATCTACTGGATCATTGAAAAAGCAAGAGAGTTCCAGAAAAACATCTATTTCTGCTTTATTGACTATGCCAAAGCCTTTGACTGTGTGGATCACAATAAACTGTGGAAAATCCTGAAAGAGGTGAGAATATTGGACCACCTGACCTGCTTCTTGAGAAATTTGTATGCAGGTCAGGAAGCAACAGTTAGAACTGGACATGGAGCAACAGACTGGTGCCAAATAGGAAAAGGAGTAAGTCAAAGCTGTATATTGTCACCTTGTTTATTTAACTTATATGCAGAGTACATCATGAGTAACGCTGGACTGGAAGAAGCACAAGCGGGAATCAAGATTGCTGGGAGAAATATCAATAACCTCAGATATGCAGATGACACCACCCTTATGGCAGAAAGTGAAGAGGAACTAAAAAGTTTCTTGATGAAAGTGAAAGCGGAGAGTGAAAAAGTTGGCTTAAAACTCAACATTCAGAAAATGAAGATCATGGCATCTGGACCCATCACTTCATGGGAAATAGATGGGGAAACAGTGGAAACAGTGTCAGACTTTATTTTGGGGGGCTCCAAAATCAGTGCAGATGGTGACTGCAGCCATGAAATTAAAAGATGTTTCCTCCTTGAAAGAAAAGTTGTGACCAACCTAGATAGCATATGGAAAAGCAGAGACATTACTTGCTAACAAGGTTCCATCTAGTCAAAGCTATGGTTTTTCCAGTGGTCATGTATGGATGTGAGAGTTGGACTGTGAAGAAGGCTGAGCGCCTAAGAATGGATGCTTTTGAACTGTGGTGTTGGAGAAGACTCTTGAGAGTCCCTTGGACTGCAAGGAGATCCAACCAGTCCATTCTGAAGGAGATCAGCCCTGGGATTTCTTTGGAAGGAATGATGCTGAAGCTAAAACTCTAGTACTTTGGCCACCTCATGCGAAGAGTTGACTCATTGGAAAAGACCCTGATACTGGGAGGGATTGGGGGCAGGAGGAAAAGGGGAAGACAGAGGATGAGGTGGCTGGATGGCATCACTGACTCGATGGATGTGAGTTTGAGTGAACTCTGGGAGTTGGTGATGGACAGGGAATCCTGGCGTGCTGAGATTCATGGGGTCGCAAAGAGTCAGACACGACTGAGTGACTGAACTGAAGTGATGGGACCAGATGCCATAATCTTCGTTTTCTGAATGTTGAGCTTTAAGCCAACTTTTTCACTCTTCCCTCTTTCACTTTCATCAAGAGGCTCTTTAGTTCTTCTTCACTTTCTGCCATAACGGTGGTGTCATCTGCATACCTGAGGTTATTGATATTTCTCCCAGCAATCTTGATTCCAGCTTGTGCTTCCTCCAGCCCTGGGTTACTCATGATGTACTCTGCTTATAAATTAAATAAGCAGGGTGATAATATACAGGTTTTTCTTACTCCTTTTCCTATGTGGCACCAGTCTGTTGTTCCATGCCCAGTTCTAACTGTTGCTTCCTGACCTGTACATAGGTGTCTCAAGAGGCGGGTCAGGTGGTGTGGTATTCCCATCTCTTTCATAATTTTCCACAATTTATTGCGATCTACACAGTCAAAGGCTTTGGCATAGTCAATAAAGTAGAAAAAGATGCTTTTCTGGAACACTCTTGCGTTTTCCTTGATCCAGTGGATGTTGGCAATTTGATCTCTGGTTCCTCTGCCTTTTCTAAAACCAGCTTGAACATCTAGAAGTTCACATTTTATGTATCGCTGAAGCCTGGCATGGAGAATTTTGAGCATTACTTTACTAGTGTGTGAGTTGAGTGCAATTGTGCGGTAGTTTCAGCATTCTTTGGCATTGCCTTTCTTTGAGATTGGAATGAAAAGTGACCTTTTCCAGTCCTGTGGCCACTGCTGAGTTTTCTAAATTTGCTGGCATATTGAGTGCAGCACTTTCACAGCATCATCTTTCAGGATTTGAAATAGCTCAACTGGAATTCCATCGCCTCCTCTAGTTTTGTTCATAGAGATGCTTCCTAAGGCCAACTTGACTTCGAATTCCAAGATGTCTGTCTCTAGGTGAGTGATCACACCATCGTGATTATCTGGGTCTAGAAGATCTTTTTTGCTCAAATTAAGTCACAATCTAAACACTTAACCTTATTAGCAATAAAGGTCCAGTTTTGTCTTTATCTATTCAACTCTTAATAGTCTATCTCCATTGTATTTTAATTCAGAAATGATTGATGTTATATATTTGGTCTCTCCAAGATCAACATTTTATCCTTCTATATTAACTAACTAAGCTTTCTCATTTCTTTCTTAAAGAAAGCACTTTTTGAATTAAGAAACATTTAAGAATACTTATAGCACTATTTTCCATTCTGCTGTGATTTTGGACTCGAATTTATACAGGTGGGCCCACAGCCTATCTTTGTCCTCATTCTCAAAAATGAATGCTGCTTCTCAAGCAATATACAAAACACAGTTTGTTTCCTAAGGAAAAATACTTACTAAAGCTTTGGAAACTAAAGTCCAACAGACGGTCCAAATTTCTACCCTGTACCAAAATCCATAATGATTTTGCATTCTTATTCTATTTTGTAAAACCACACTCTCTAGGTCCTAACTTTTTTTTCTTTACCTACAAGAAAGGTTTATTCACCTCTTGATCCTAGAGTGATTTTCTGCTTTTAAAATAGATTTATATACTTTATCATTGTTCAGTTTGTTTTTCATGTTCATGGTACTTGTATCCATTTTTCTTTTTTTAGAAAATGGAACCTTAAATTTTATTAGTTTTTTAATGAAACTCATAAATAGATGTGTCCTCTCTCCCCTGTGAAACCTCTAACGTTGCCTCTCTTGGAGAATTCCACTGACTTTCCTGGATTTCTCTTATATAGAGAATCATGTTCCTGTGATATACACAGTGACCTCAGATCTCTTAATTACATGTTGGTTTTATTTTGTGGCTTGTCATCCCAGACAATTATTTTCACTGATGTCAATGTATACTTAGTTAGACATATAAAGAGATAGATGAGAGATGGTCCCCATACCATGAAAAACTTAGATTAAAAAAAAAAATAACAGAGTAGGGTTTGTCTTGTAGCCATTCAAACTTATTTTTCACTATGTATTGATTGGCTATTCTAGGTTTGTGAGATTTTACCATCACTCTAAATTCCCGATAGCTTTTTTCTGTCTTACTAGGTCTTTACAGAGTCCGACATGACTGAAGCAACTTAGCAGCAGCAGCAGAAGGTCTTTATAGATTCTGCTATTTCTCTTCCTTGAGTGTTCACTCTGTTGTAAGAATAAAGAACAAAATTATTCCTCTTGCCTCATACAGCGACTTCCAGATCTTGGGTGAAGGAGAAGTTATCAGGGCTCAAGTCCACACCTGTACCTCCAACCACTTTAAGACCACCCCTCCACTCGAAGGGCTTCCCTAGTGGCTCAGACAGTAAAGTCTGCCTGCAGTATAGAAGACCGGGGTTTGATCTCTGGGTCAGGAAGATTCCCTGGAGAAGGAAATGGCAACTCATCGCAGATTTCTTGAGTGCAAAATCCCATGGATGGAGGAACCTGGCAGGCTAAAGTTCATAGGGTTACAGAGTCAGACATGACTAAGCGACTTCACTTTCTTTCTTTCCACCCAAACAACCATAAGGTTAAGAAAAATCCTTTCCTGTGATAAAGCTTCCTCTACTTTTGTGAAATTATATAAAGAAAGCTGAGTGCCAAAGTATTGATGCTTTTGAACTGTGGTGTTGGAGATGACTCTTGAACGTCCCTTGGACTGCAAGGAAATCCAACCAGTCCATCCTAAAGGCGGTTAGTCCTGAGTGTTCTTTGTAAGGACTGATGTTGAAGCTGAAACTTCAATACTTTGGCCACCTGATGCGAAGAGCTGACTCATTTGAAAAGACCCTGATTCTGGGAAAGATTGAGGGAAGGAGGAGAAGGGGATGACAGAGGATGAGATGGTTGGATGGCATCACCAACTCGATGGACGTGGGTTTGGGTGGACTCCTAGAGTTGGTGATAGACAGGGAGGCCTGGTGTGTTGCGGTTCATGGGTTCGCAAAAAGTTGGACATGACTGAGCAACTGAACTAAACTGAAAAGTAATGCTCAGAATTTTAACATATAAGAATATAAGGGCAAAAGTAAATGCTTCCCTCCTCAGCTTCTCTCTGGGAAGATAGATATTATGTCTATCAAGAATTTATTCTTGTTACCAAGCTACTATGTAGGAGTGTTGCATAATTTTTCAGTGCATATAAAAAGCATTTTGCAAGGTTTTTCTTCAAATATGCATCTTGGACATGCATTTTTATCAGCATTTACAACTCAACTTGTAATAGGTATAGAATACTGTATCACTTAAGGGAACAATGACAGAAGTTTCTCATCATCTGATAATTCCCTATTCCTCCTGTCTCCATCTTACTCTCCCATTATTTGGCAAAATCATGTGAATGCCTGGAGGAATTTTCTTTTTTGGAAGGAAGTGGTTGGGTGGGGGGTAATCAGGGGATGATGATATTTGGACTATATTACAGGATCAAATTTTTTTTCTTAAACACAACAAATGGTATCCATGAATCTATGGATTCATAGATACATGGATTCATGGATCTATGGATTCATTCTAGCATACATGAATACTGATATGAGAGGGAAAATACTGTTTTTCCTAATCATTTCTCTGAAAGCTTCTCAAGTAAGACCAGTACTCAAACTTTTTGAGTTCCAGAGTATTTCCCATATTTCTCCTTAATTTGAAAGAAAATATTTGTATGGAAAGGTTAAAAAATGAGAAACAAAAAGTTCTGCTGTGCCCTAAACTTTTAGCATATCATATTATTCAACCCTTACAACACCCTGTGATATGTGTATCCAATTCATTGCAGGTAGGGAACTGGGACTTAAAGAGTTTAAATCACTTCCAAACTCTTTCTTTGTGCCCTTTTTGCAACATTGTATCATTTTCTTCCAAAAGACAAGAAAGTATCCTCTAAAAGTTAGACCTAAAAATGCCATAGAGGCATTGTGGTCTTAGATTCTTCTAACTATATAACTTATGGTTTATGAAATTACTGGAGCGAACTTCTCAGATAACTTTCAAGGATGCTAAATGATTTGATGTTTAATGAACTTAGCCTAAATAATGAATTGATCCATATAATGATACTTATTGATCCTTATACTCAATATATCTCTGATTTCATTTGAGACAGGAAGTGAGGGGAAATTATTATCAGAAAATGTTATATAACAAAGCCAGTCAATTGAATGGAGAGGGAAACTGAGTCGAGGTGTTAAGTGGCATTTGTCCTGTAATAGAGCTTACAGAAAAACTCAGAATCCTCTGTGGTCCAGTGATACCCCTTCTGATTACATTGTACTAGAACTGTATACTAGTTCACTGAACTGAATGAAAACATGCACAAATGACCATGAATCTTGTAGGATAAATTTCTTATGAGCTGCATCAAATGAAAGTTCTGAAATGAGCTAAATCTGGATAAATCCCAAGAAAAATCAAGGAAGGTAGCCACCTATGCTCTCTAGAGTTTATTGCTAATGGGGTAAATTGAAAGGCCTTCAAATGCAGAGGGTTCATTTCAAGTAAGCTAGTTTGTTCTCCCCTGTCCAGATTTAGTTGTTCCACTCACCAGCTTTGGTTTTAATGCATGTCTGTTAAGTCACTTCAGTTGTGTCTGATTCTTTGAGATCCTATGGACTGTAGCCCACCAGGCTCCTCTGTTCATGGGATTCTCCGGGGAAGAATACAGGAATAGGTTGCCATGCCCTCCTTCTGGGGATGTTCCCGACCCAGGGATTGAGCCTGCATCTCTTATGTGTCCTGCATTGGCAGGAAGGTTCTTTGCCACTAGCGCCACCTGGGAAGCCCTTGGTTCTAATGCTGTGCTGTACTTAGTCATTCAGTCCTATCTGACTCTGTGATCCCATGGACTGCAGCAGGCCAGGATCCTCTGTCCATGGGGATTCTCCAGGCTAGAATACTGGAGTGGGTTGCCATGTTCTCCTCCAGGGGATCTTCTCAACCCAGGGCTTGAACCCAGGTCTCCTGAATTGCAGGCAGATTCTTTACTGACTGAACCACTGGGGAATATATCATGTCTGACTCTGTGTGACCCCAGAGATGGCAGCCCACCAGGCTCTCCCGTCCCTGGGATTCTCCAGGCAAGAATACTGGAGTGGGTTGCCATTTCCTTCTCCAATGCATGAAAATGAAAAGTGAAAGTGAAGTCGCTCAGTCGTGACCGACTCTTCGCAACCCCATGGACTGCAGCCTACCAGGCTCCTCCGTCCATGGGATTTTCCAGGCAAGAGTACTGGAGTGGGGTGCCATTGCCTTCTCTGAGGGAATATATAGATGAAACTAAACCAGAAGCAACTAAATCAGTGGCAATTGCTTGTAAGTATTCAGATGTTCAATAGCCTTGAGGATAAACTTCCATGTTTGATGTAACAAATGAAGTGAAGGGGAAAACAAACAAAACAAAACACAAAGTATATGTTTCATTATGAGAAATTACCAGAAAATTATTATTGAATTGCAAAAAATAATACATCCTTGAAAAAGAACCTTTCTAGCAAATGTTTGACCCAGTTTTAATAACATGTTATTGTAATGTAAGTTTTAACTTACAGTGACAAAGTGATTAACATAAATGTGGTACAACATGTTATTTTTTCCTTACCCTCTGTCTCTAATGATGTATTTCCAAATTTTTAAAAATAGAGGATGTAGTTTGTGGAAATGATGGTTTTCATGCTGTGTCATATGTTTTCTCTAATGAAATCTTCACATAATGCCATGGTAGGCCACCATTTTGTCTGTTTCAACCTCAGAATATGCAGTATTTTTATGTAGTAGATCAAAAACAAAAGAGAAAGCATGGTGGAATTATTTTCCAAGGTGTGATCACAGGCTTATTTCCTCATAATAATGGAGTCCAGATAGCTGGCAAAAACATTATAAAATGTCAGCTCTCCAATGTAGTTGCACATTTTAAATTCAGTAATGTTTCACATCTCATATGCAGCCCTATCTTAACAGAAGTGGAATCCAAACCATAGTTTGTGTCAGAATGGCATTAAAAGTATAAAAAGAGAAAACTCTTTATTTATCCACTGATGTTCTTTTTGCTCCCCACAGAAGTGACAAATCCAGGTTCAGGTTGCTGAAAACAAACAATTAGAAATCAAATCAAAGCTTGTTTGGCCTCACAATTGAATGCCAAGATGCAATAGGAATCGTAACAATGCAAAGTAATAGCCTGCCGAATTCAATGAATATAGCTTAATAACTTTGGACCATAGCAAGACTTGGGCAAAATTAAAAGGTAATGTAAAGCTCCTTGGGTATATTCCACTGAATTAGTATTCTAAGGCAAGTGCCTCCACACCATCCATAATGAGGACTGCTGGTTTCATTTACAGACACTGCGTACATTAGCTAGCACTAATGTGGAAAAACGTATCGTATGCTGGCCTATAAAGGCACACCAAATTTTCATTATGTTTCAGTCAAAAAGCGCTTGTTTTGCAGGATGGAGTCCATGTCAATAAAATGGATTGTATGCCACTTAAGCCAAGTGACATGCTAATCTTCTAGAGGCCTCTGTCCTTAATCTCTACAGGACATGAGTCAGTTTAGAAGTGTGAGCTGCTCTCACAGGTACCAACCATTGAGCGCTTTAATGTAAATTCAAAAGCAAAACTTATCAGTGTGTTTCAGAAATTGCTTCCATGTGGTTGCTGTCTATGAAAAAAAAAAAAAAAAACCTCCTTCTTCCCCCAAATCCTGGGCTACTTCCAAGGTTTTACAGTGCCCGGGAGCACCTTTTAATTATAAAGAAATTGGTTTTGTTGATAGCTGCCCTGTGACCAATTAGATTAGAGGCATTTCTTCTGGCTATTATGAGAGCTAACTTGACTATTGCCCAGTGTAGTCTGACATGATCAAAATATTAAGTAAAGCTCAATCCAGAACTTCAAGACCCAGTAGCCTAAATTCTTAAAAATTATGCTATAAATAGCCATTTTATAACAAAAGAACAGAATAATGGGATTGCAATCATGGAGTCTTTGGTTTGTAGAGCGAATCACAAAAAAATATGGAAAATCACTTGGATAACTTTTCTTATATTTCAAAATCATATGTATTTTATCATGGGAAAGCTAGAAATCTAAATGGCAATCTACAAATATTCTGGATCTATGAGCCAAATTGTTTTACAATAAAATCTTCAAAACATGAAATTAAATAAAAGTCTCTGTCCTATAGTCTTTACCTTTTATTTTATAAATACTAAGAAGTATACATTTTCTCTCACATGTTCTAAACAGAATAAAATGCAGTCACTATGGCAAGTAATGGTCTGTATAACTCTTTACACAAAAATATAAGAGGATCACATCTATTATTCTGTCTAGCATTAAATGACACTTTCTTGATAAATGCAAACATGAAATTTTGAAGTCAAATTAGAATCACTCACATAAAATGATATCACCAACAGCATAAAAAATATTCTGTCACCTCTGAGATCAAAGCAAAAGAAAATAAGAAATGGAATTAAAGAGTACATTTATACAAAAGAATGTTTTCTTTAATTCAGAATTTTTAAAATATAAACTTCCTTTTAAAGTTTGTGCAAAGTATATTTGCATTCTTAGGAAATAAAGTATGTGGAATCAAATTTTACTTTTGTTTGATAATTTAATATCAGTCACTGACTTGCATTGTTGTTATAAAGGCCATTTCTCTTAATTATTTACATAGAAACACTGAAGCATTGAGTAGTATCTAGAATTATTCCAATATAAAACAGTCACATTTGTCTTTTTAATATATACTTCTTCATATTAGCTTATATTATTTCCACATTCACAGAGTAAATAATATATGTTTTGTTGACTAACCCGCTGAATATTGTAGCTCTGGTTAATGAAAAATAACATTTAAAACAATAAATCAGTTTAACAGTAGCAATAAAATATAGCTTATTTTAGCTATGTTAAAAAAAGTTCAGCTAAAGTTTTGGAACCATAGCTAAAGGATTAATACTATCATACCCATAAAACAAATGTACTTTATGATACACTTAGAAGGAAATCTTTAAAAATGATTTTAGAAATAGTATTTCATACAGTTATGAAGGATGTTGATTTTGTTACTAACATAACATTTAATAAAAAAATAAATAGGTCATTATGTCTTATGTAATAAGCAAATATATGCCTAGATTGTTATTAGATAGCTTCATGTATTGTACCTATAGATATTATTAGAACTACTTGAGGACTTGAAAAAAATGATATCCATCCTAGGATATTATAGATTGCAAAGAGAGAATAGAACTATATCAGTACAAGAGCTGGTTACATAAATTTAGCTAATGACAGTGAAAAACTACACAGAATAAAACTATTTTACAGTCAATACTGAAAATAAAAGAATCTTCAGTTATTCTTCATTACTTAAATTTACAGTGTATATTTTCTTTATATGCCTCCAAGCTATAAAATCATAGCAATTTTAACAGAATATTAGATGAGGACATTTGTATCCAAGAAAAACACAGAGGAAACTAGAGCATGACTTCCCAGATTCTTCCTGAGGTCAGAGGAAGAGACCCTGAGTAGAAAAACCTGTTGATGCAGCAGGACTTATGTATCCTGTAAGCGCTGGAAAAAATTAACACTTATCACAAGAGAAGTAGAGAATAATTATTCCTTCCTTTAAGTAGCTCCAGAAATTAATGCATTTGGCCTATTAGAAAAGGGAGGACTGAGCTGAATATAGCTAACAATAGCAGTGATGTACTTTAAGAAAAGGAATAATCTCTTAGCATTTAGAACAGGCTGAAGGCAATTGGGGGCAGGATTTATGCAGTTTTTGCAATTGAATCTTTGGTGATAATAGTTGATTGAGTCACTCATATAGACAAAAGGTTCCTCTCTAGATTACTGTGCTGTGCCTAGTGGATCAGCCATGTCTGACTCTCTGTAGCCTGCCAGGTCCTCTGTCCATAGGGATTCTCAGGGAAGAATACTGGAGTGGGTTGCCATGCCCTCCTACAGGGGAACTTCCCAACTCAGGGATCAAACCCAGGTCTCCCCCATTGCAGGCAGATTCTTTACCAACTGAGTTACCAGGGAAACCCAAGAATACTGGAGTGGGTAGCCTATCGCTTCTGCAGGTGATCTTCCCCACCCAGGAATTGAACTGGGGTCTCCTGCATTGCAGGAGGATTCTTTACCATCTGAGCTATGATAGAAGCCCTATCTTAGTGTACCTCTTTATATTATCTTACTTTGGACATAAAATTAAATATTAAAACTATTTAAAATTCCTAATGATACATTTTAGAAATTTACATGTAAGTTTACTTGGATACACACAGTTGAGGAATAACAACTTTGTTTGGTAGCTTTGTTAGAGTAAAGATCAAATATCAAATATAGAGTAAAGAAAATATCACTGTAAAATTCCTAAAATATATTTAAGGTTTACTATTGGCCAGACTATGCAAGATACTTATTTGTATAAATCGTAGAGTAATCATATGGGTATTTTACTATGTCCATATTGTAGAAGAGAGGATCAGAAAAATTCAGAAAGTTACCAAAATTCAAGTAGGTATTATGTGTAAGAGTAACATTTGAATCCATATTCTTGCCCGATATCAGTTCAGGTCAGTTCAGTTCAGTCACTCAGTCGTGTCCGACCCGTGAAATGCAACACAACAGGCCTCCCTGTCCATCACCAACTCCCAGAGTTCACTCAAACTCATGTCCATTGAGTCAGTGATGCCATCCAGCCATCTCTTCCTCTATTGTCCCCTTCACCTCCTGCTCCCAATTCCTCCCACCATCTGGGTCTTTTCAAATGAGTCAGCTCTTCCCATCAGGTGCCCAAAGTATTGGAGATTCAGCTTCAACATCAGTCCTCTCAATGAATGCCCAGGACACATCTCCTTTAGGATGGACTGGTTGGATCTCCTTGCAGTCCAAGGGACTCTCAAGAGTCTTCTCCAACACCACAGTTCAAAAGCATCAATTCTTTGGCCCTCAGCTTTCTTCACAGTCCAACTTTCAAATCCATACATGACCAGTGGAAAAACCATAGCCGTGACTGGATGGATCTTTGTTACCAAAGTAATATCTCTGCTTTTGAATATGCAATAAAGGCTCATCCTAAATTTCCTTCCAAGGTGTAAGCGTCTTTTAATTTCATGGCTGCAGTCACCATCTGCAGTGATTTTGGAGCCCCCAAAAATAAAGTCTGACACCGTTTCCACTATTTCCCCATCTATTTCCCATGAAGTGATGGGACCGGATGCCATGACCTTAGTTTTCTGAATGTTGAGCTTTAAGCCAACTTTTTCACTCTCCTCTTTCACTTTCATCAAGAGGCTTTTTAGTTCCTCTTCACTTTCTGCCATAAGGGTGGTGTCATCTGCATATCTGAGGTTATTGATATTTCTCCCAGCAATCTTGATTACAGCTTGTGCTACTTCCAGCCCAGAGTTTCACATGATGTACTCTGCATAGATGTTAAATAATCAGGGTGATAATATACAGCCTTGACGTACTCCTTTTCCTATCTGGCACCAGTCTGTTGTTCCATGTCCAATTCTAATTGTTGCTTCCTGATCTGCATATAGGTTTCTCAAGAGGCAGGTCAGATGGTCTGGTATTTCCATCTTTTTCAGAATTTTCCACAGTTTATTGTGATCCACACAGTCAAAGGCATGGGCATAGTCAATAGAGGAGAAATAGATGTTTTTCTGGAACTCTCTTGCTTTTCCAATGATCCAGCAGATTTTGGCAATTTGATCTCTGGTTCCTCTGCCTTTTCTAAAACCAGCTTAAGCATCAGTAAGTTCATGGTTCACATATTGCTGAAGCCTGGCTTGGAAATTTTGACCATTAATTTACTAGCGTGTGAGATGACTGCAATTGTGTGGCAGTTTGAGTATTCTTTGTCATTGCCTTTCTTTGGGATTGGAATGAAAACTGACCTTTTCCAGTCCTGTGGCCACTGCTGAGTTTTCCAAATTTGCTGGCATATTGAGTGCAGCACTTTCACAGCATCATCTTTCAGGATTTCAAATAGCTCCACTGGAATTCCATCACCTCCACTAGCTTTGTTCGTAGTGTTGCTTTCTAAAGTGCACTTGACTTCACATTCAAGGATGTCTGGCTCTAGGTGAGTGATCACACCATGGCGATTATTTGGGTCATGAAGATCTTTTTGTACAGTTCTTCTGTGTATTCTTGCCACCTCTTCTTAATATCTTCTACTTCTGTTAAGTCCACACCGTTTCTGTCCTTTATCGAGCCCATCTTTGCATGAAATATTCCCTTGGTACCTAATTTTCTTGAAGAGATCTCTATGCTATGCTAAGTCACTTCAGTCATGTCCTACTCTGTGCGACCCCATAGATGGCAGCCCACCAGGCTTCCCAGTCCCTGGGATTCTCCAGGCAAGAACACTGGAGTGGGTTGCCATTTCCTTCTCCAATGCATGAAAGTGAAAAGTGAAAGTGAAGTCGCTCAGTCGTGTTTTACTCTTCTCGACCCCATGGACTGCAGCCTACCAGGCTCCTCCATCCATGGGATTTTCCAGGCAAGAGTACTGGAGTGGGGTGCCATTGCCCTCTCTGGAAGATATCTCTAGTCTTTCCCATTCTGTTGTTTTCCTCCATTTCTTTGCATTGATTGCTGAGGAAGGCTTTATCTGTCCTTGCTATTCTTAGGAACTCTGCCTTCAATGGGAATATCTGTCCTTTTCTCCTGTGCTTTTCACTTCTCTTCTTTTCACAGATATTTGTAAGGCCTCCTCAGACAACCATTTTGCTTTTTTGCATTTCTTTTCCATGGGGATGGTCTTGATCCCTGTCTCCTGTGCAATGTCACAAATCTCTGACCATAGTTCATCAGGCATACTATCTATCAGATCTAGTCCCTTAAATCTATTTCTCATTTCCATTGTATAATCATAAGGGATTTGATTTAGGTCATACCTGAATGGTCTAGTGGTTTTCCCTACTTTCTTCAATTTAAGTCTGAATTTGGCAATAAGGTGTTCATGATCTGAGCCACAGTCAGCTCCCGTCTTGTGTTTGCTGACTGTAGTTCCAAATAGGAAAAGGAGTACGTCAAGGCTGTATATTGTCACCCTGATTATTTAACTTATATGCAGCGTGCTTCAGGAGAAACGCTGGGTTGGAAGAAACACAAGCTGGAATCAAGATTGCTGGGAGAAATATCAATAACCTCAGATATGCAGAGGACACCACCCTTATGGCAGAAAGTGAAGAGGAACTCAAAAGCCTCTTGATGAAAGTGAAAGAGGAGAGTGAAAAAGTTAGCTTAAAGCTCAACATTCAGAAAATGAAGATCATGGCATCTGGACCCATCACTTCATGGGAAATAGATGGGGAAACAGTGGAAACAATGTCAGACTTTATTTTGGGGGGCTCCAAAATCACTGAAGATGGTGACTGCAGCTGTGAAATTAAAAGACGCTTACTCCTTGGAAGGAAAGTTATGACCAACCTAGATAGCATATTCAAAAACAGAGACATTACCTTGCCAACAAAGGTCCATCAATCAAGGCTATGGTTTTTCCAGTAGTCATGTATGGATGTGAGAGTTGGACAGGGAAGAAGGCAGAGCACCCAAGAATTGATGCTTTTGAACTGTGGTGTTGGAGAAGACTCTTGAGAGTCCCTTGGACTGCAAGGAGATCCATCAGTCCATTCTAAAGGAGATCAGTCCTGGGTGTTCTTTGGAAGGAATGATGCTAAAGCTGAAACTCTAATGCTTTGGCCACCTCATGCGAAGAGTTGACTCATTGGAAAAGACCCTGATGCTGGGAGGGATTGGTGGCAGGAGAAGAAGGGGACGACAGAGGATGAGATGGTTGGATGGCATCACCGACTCAATGGATGTGAGTTTGAGTGAACTCTGGGTGTTGGTGATGGACAGGGAAGCCTGGCGTGCTGCGATTCATGGGGTCGCAAAGAGTCGGCCAAGACCGAGCGACTGAACTGAACTGAACAGATAGACCTTCTGCATCTTTGGCTGCAAAGAATATAATCAACCTGATTTCGGTGTTGACTGTCTGTTGATGTCCTTGTGTAGAGTTTTCTCTTGTGTTTTTGGAAGAGCGTGTTTGCTATGACCAGTAAATTTTCTTGGCAAAACCCTATTAGCCTTTGCCCTGCTTCATTCCATACTCCAAGGCCAAATTTGCCTGTTACCTCAGGTGTTTCTTTACTTCCTACTTTTGCATTCCAGTCCCCTATAATGAAAAGGACATTTTTGGGGGGTGTTAGTTCTAAAAGGTCTTGTAGTTCTTTATAGAACCATTCAATTTCAGCTTCTTCGGCATTACTGGTTGGGCCATAGGCTTGGATCACCGTTATATTGAATGGTTTGCCTTGGAAATGAACAGAGGTCATTCTATCGTTTTTGAGATTCCATCCAAGTACTCCATTTTGGACTCTTTTGTTGACCATGATAGCTACTACATTTCTTCTAAGGGATTCGTGCCCACCTTAGTAGATATAATGGTCATCTGAGTTAAATTCACCCATTCCAGTCCTATTTAGTTCGCTGATTCCTAGAATGTTGATGTTCACTCTTGCCATCTCCTGTTTGACCAGTTCCATTTTGCCTTTATAGCATAGGACCTTGCTTCTATCACCAGTCACATCCACAACCGGGTATTGTTTTTGCTTTGGCTCCATTTCTTCATTCTTTCTGGGGTTATTTCTCCACTGATCTCTTGTAGCATATTGGGCATGTACCAACCTGGGGAGTTCCTCTTTCAGTATCCTATCATTTTGCCTTTTCATACTGTTCATGGGGTTCTCAAGGCAAGAATACTGAAGTGGTTTGCCAATCTCTTCTCCAACATATACATTCTTAAATATTATGTTGATGTTTCCCAGTGCTTTCAAAACTAAAATTCAGTATAATAATTTCAAATAACATGTGGAACAAATGGAATTATTAGATGTTAATATTAAAATTTTTTATGTAAATACTTTTATTTTTTTCCAACCTTTTTTTGTATATTTACTTTGATATTGTGATATGTTTTCAGAATACATTGCAACAATTTTTGCAGAATAAATATATATTTTAAACAGTTGTATTTTAAAACATGCATAAGAATTATTTTATTTAAATGCACTTAATTCTTCTCCATTTGCAAACACTTTAAAACTCCAAATATCTTCTTTTTACTATAATTTTTGTTACCTAGAGAAGTATTTCTTTAATTTTCAAATTAAGCAGGAAATAATTTTTAAAGTATGCCCTACAATACAATTTGTACAGTATAATGAGTTATTTTTAGTCATTCTGTATTTCACTTAGGATGCATTGATAATTTCTTTAAAGAAAAAATTATACTTTTAAATATATCAAGCCAAGAATCTAGAGAATCTAAAGAGAAATGGGAAATAAAAATTGAATAAAGTTTAGATTAAACATTGTTATTTTGTTTAAAGGGCTTCCCTGGTGGCTCAGCAGTAAGGAATCTGCCTGCCAATGCAGGAAACATGGTTTCTATCCCTCAGTAAGGAAGATCCCCTGGAGAAGGAAATGGCAACCCAGTCCAGTATTCTTGCCTAAGAAATCCCATGGAGAGAGGAGCCTGGAGGGCTACAGTTTATGCAGTCACAAAAGAGTTGCACAGGGCTTAGCAACCAGAAAACAACAAATTTTGCTTTAAATCCATAAAAGCTAATAAAGCAGTAAGTCCTTCCTATTCCCATTACAATAACATTTCTTCTTTTCAAACTAGAAAGTTTTGCTTCTTTTAAGTAAATAAAATCTTAGTGTATCAACAAATATATAAGTAAACTGGAACTTAAACGTAAGTTCTGCATTGCTGGTGTTGACTTGTTCTCTCTAGGCAAAACCCCTGAAATGTTTTAAAAATCATTTTTGTATTAAAAAGTTTGACTGGAGAGAACAAGATGGTGGAGGAGTAGGTGGACATGGAGTACATCTCTCTCCATGGATACATCAGGAATACACCTTCAGACACAAGTGAATGCAGAACACCAGCTGAGAATAGACAGGAGTACCTGAGCAGAGGAAAATAATATACTGCTGCTGCTGCTGCTAAGTCGCTTCAGTCGTGTCCGACTCTGTGCGAACCCATAGACGGCAGCCCACCAGGCTTACCCGTCCCTGGGATTCTCCAGGCAAGAACACTGGAGTGGGTTGCCATTTCCTTCTCCAATGCATGAAAGTGAAAGTGAAGTCACTCAGTGGTGTCTGACTCTTCGTGACCCCATGGAGTGCAGCCTACCAGGCTCCTCCGTCCTTGGGATTTTCCAGGCAAGAGTACTGGAGTGGGGTGTCATCACCTTCTCTGAAAGAATATACAGCACCACGCAAAACTTGGTAGGATAAAGGAACAAGGGGGAAAAACAGATAGTGTTAGTAGGACTGGACCTGCCCTCGATGGGTGGGGGAACAGAAGCAGGGGTACAATCCCCACATTGGGGCAATTGTCTGAGTCAGAGGAGGAACATTTAAGGCTGAGAGTGGAACAGCTGATCTGTGGCAGCCTAAATGGAATGAGAATCAGACAGCCCTTGCCACAGTCACACATACCCTGGACAGGGATGCAAGTCCTCTGGAAGGCACAGTGGCTAGGAACTGGAGTTTAAGGATTGTGGAGCCATCCCAGGGCAAGGGATTGACTGTGGAGAGACAGATCGAAGGGATGTGAGGGAGGAGATTGTGGTGGAGAATGCCTGTGGAGGAAAGCCGGGCAGCCATGGAAGTAAGGCGATACTGCTGAGTCATGCATAGGGGGTGGAACCATCACTATAGCCTCTCTCTCCCCATACACCAGCATCGGCAGGTGAACAATAGAGAGGCTGGCCCATCAAACACCTGACGCACTGAACAACACAGCAGGATCCCATCCAGGATGCCCCTTTAAGTGACTGATGCACAGATCTACAAAGTAGGACCCCATCCAGGGGGACCCCTCTACATGCCTGATGCGCTAAACAACAGAGTAGGACCCCAGGCAAGAGAGCCCTCTAAGTGCCTGAATGGGGGGAGCTACAAAGAAAGCCTGGCCAAAGAGGCCTGATTTCCAGCTATAGGAGGCTTGGGGGAAAAACAAAACAAAACTGAAAGGGCCTAACTCCTGTGGCAGAGGCAGTCTGTGTCCCTGCATACTTGGTGCTGCCAGGATCCCTGCAAGCCAAGTAGCTGTGCCACCTTCACACTCAACTCTCACTGGGGCAGGGCTGCCTCAGGCAAAAAAGTCTTGAGCAGGGTCACTTCGATAGTGTCCAGCTCTTTGCGACCATGTGGACTGTGGCTTCTCTGTCAGGGAGGGGTTCTCCAGGCAAGAATACTGGAGCATATTGGCCAATACTGTTTGCCATACCCTTCTAGAGCACTATAGTTCCTGCTGCCCTAGCTGCCAACTCCCCTGAGTACCTGGTGCTGCCAGAACCCCTGTGACCCAAGTAGCTGCACCACCTCCACACCTGGCCCTCACAAGACCAAACCCAAGTCCTCCAGGGCAGCCTCAGGAGCAAACCCCAGTGCACGACCCACATGCAGAAGTGGAACTAAAACCACAATTGAAACCCAGGGCAGTATGGCAAAGGAAGAAGACTCAAAATCTTCCCACCAGCTGTACAAGCTTCTGATTAAATCCACATGATCACCTAGGCGGACTCTGTGTCTATGGAATACTTAAAATGTCATTGAAGAGATCCCACAAACGAAAACAGACTAGTTCTGATAGCTGTGGACATTGGAGGCAAGAATATACATGAGTAGCACCAGACTAGAATCTGAGCTGCCCTCACAGCAGGTCCAGAGATCAGCAGTGTTGGAGGGCATCACAGGCAGGTGAGGTGGACTGTGACTCCCAGAGAGGGAGAGGACTCTGACAGCAGTGACTCAAGAAAAACATTTATTCTTATGTTTTGACTTATTCTGTAGATTCTTTTGGATTTTTTCCCCCTTACCCACCTCTCTGTTGTAGTTGTTGATTTTATGGCACTATGAAATCTAATTAAGCTTTTGAGATTTTTTTTTCTTTTTCTCAGTCACATTTTTTATTGTTGTTATAAACCTCTGCATCTATGTTGGGCTTTTGCAGTTCTGTGGAGTGTGTGTGTGTGTGTGTGTGTGTGCGTGTGTGTGTGTGTGTTTTCCTCTCTCTTTTTTAAATGTTTTAATATTTTAAACCTACTATTATTTTTTCCCACATTTATTCCTTTACTTGTTTTTCTTACTGTTCTTTTCCCTTGCGGTTAATATTTAATGTATATAAACCTTCTTTATTTACCTCCATTTAACTTTGAATATCTATTTTTTCTTTTCTTTCTTTCCTTTCCTCTCAACATATTTGTTAGTTTTATTTTCATTGCCATATTTCCCAGCTGTTACTTTGCTTTAGTTTTGCTTTCGAGTTTGTACTTTAGTTAGTTTTGCTCTGGTAGATATAATTTTTGGTTTCTTTTGTTCACTGGGTCAATCTATTGTACTTTATTTTTGTTGGATTGTTTTGACTTTGCTCAAGGGTGTATATGTATATATGTATATTTCATTATTTTAATTATTATTTGCCTGATTTTGTAACTGCCATTTTTCTGGGGTTCATTTTTGGTTTCTTAGTTTTGGATATTTGCTTTAATCTCACTTAATGCCATAACAAACCACTTGTAGAATTTTCGTTCCTGACCAGATATCAAGCCCTGAGCTTTTGGAGTGGGAACACTGACTCTAAGACCCTAGATTACCAGAGAAATAACCCTAGGGAGTATCAAATAGTGAGAACTCAAACAAAGGAAACCACTTGAATACAAGACCCAGCATCACCCGACCAGCAGTAGCACCCTGTGCAAGATGTCTCATCTAAACAAAAAACAAAACAAAAATACAAACTAAATCATCAGCAGACAGGATTACAACCTCACTCAGCCTTGCCCATCGGAGGAAAAACAAACAAAAACTCTGCACAAATCTCACCCTATACAAGCTTACACAAGCCACTGGCCCAACCTTAGGAGGGCAGAAACCAAAAGAAAGAAAGAATTTAACCTTGAAGCCTGGGAAGAGGAGACTTCAAACACAATATGTTTAAAAAAAATAATAATGAAAAGGCAGAGAAATACTACACAAATGAAGGAATAAAAGAGAAACACAGAGGTCCAAATAAATGAAGAGGAAGTGTGCAAACTACCTGAAAAAGAATTCAGAATAATGATAGTAAAGATGATCAAAAACTTTGAGAACAAAATAGAGAAAATGCAAGAATCAACTAACAAAGACCTAGAAGAGTAAAATAATAAACATACAGAAACAAACAACACGATTACTGAAATTAAAAATACTCTAGAAGGAATCAAAAGCAGAATATCTGAAGCAGAAGAATGAATCAGTGAGCTGGAAGATAAAATGGTGGAAATAACTTCTGAAGATCAGAATAAAGTAAAAAGAATGAAAAGAGCTGAGGGTAGTCTCAGAGACCTCTGGGGCAATATCAAATGCATGGACATTTGAATTATAGGGGTCCCAGAGAAGAAGAGAAAGATAAA
This sequence comes from Bos javanicus, assembly GCF_032452875.1. Taxonomy (NCBI): domain Eukaryota; kingdom Metazoa; phylum Chordata; class Mammalia; order Artiodactyla; family Bovidae; genus Bos; species Bos javanicus. The sequence goes on along the minus strand of NC_083884.1, from coordinate 24,593,317 downwards.
GGGTATGAGAAAATTTTTGAAGAGATTATAGTTGAAAATTTCCACAACATGGAAAAGGAAATAGTCGACCAAGTCCAAGAGGCACAAAGAGTCCCATACAGAATAAACCCAAGGGGAAACGCGCCAAGACACACACTAATCAAACTAACAAAGACAAAACACAAAGAAAGAATGTTAAAAGCAGCAAGGGATAAACAACAAGTAACATACAAGGGAAACTCCATATGCTCAACAGATGATCTTTCAGCAGAAACTGCAGGTCAGAAGGGAATGACAGGATATATTTAAAGCACTGAAAGGCAAAAATCTATAACCAAGATTACTGTCCCCAGCAAGGATCTCATTCAAAATTGATGGAGAAATAAGCTTTTCAGACAAGCAAAAGTTAAGAGAATTCAGTACCACCAAACAGGTTTACAACAAATGTTAAAGGGACTTACACAGTCAAGAAATACAAGAGAAGAAAAAAGATCTATGAAATTAACCCCAAACAATTAAGAAAATGGCAATAGGACCATATATATCAATAATTAGTTTAAATGTAAATAGATTAAATGTTAGAACCTGAGGTTATTGATATTTCTTCCAGAAAGCTTGATTCCAGCTTGTGTTTCTTCCAGCCCAGAATTTCTCATGATGTACTCTGCATATAGGTTAAATAAGCAGGGTGACAATATACAGCCTTGACGTACTCCTTTTCCTATTTGGAACTGGTCTGTTGTTCCATGTCCAGTTCTAACTGTTGCTTCCTGACTTGCACATAGGTTTCTCAAGAGGCAGGTCAGGTGGTCTGGTATTCCCATCTCTTTCAGAATTTTCCATAGTTGATTGTGATCCACACAGTCAAAGACTTTGGCATAGTCAATAAAACAGAAATAGATGCTTTTCTGGAACTCTCTTGCTTTTTTGATGATCCAGAAGATATTGGCAATTTGATCTCTGGTTCCTCTGCCTTGTATAAAACCAGCTTGAACTTCTGGAAGTTCATGGTTCACGTATTGCTTAAGCCTGGTTTGAAGAATTTTGAGCATTACTTTACTAGCGTGTGAGATGAGTGCAATTGTGTGGTAGTTTGAGCATTCTTTGGCAGAGGGCAGACACACTGAAATCAAAATCACAGAAAGCTAGCCAATCTGACCACACGGACCACAGCCTTGTCTAACTCAATGAAACTAAGCCATACCGTGTGGGGCCACCCAAGATGGATGGGTCATGGTGGAGAGGTCTGACAGAACGTGGTCCACTGGAGAAGGGAACGGCAAACCACTTCAGTATTCTTGCCTTCAGAACCCCATGAACAGTATGAAAAGGCAAAATGACAGGATACTGAAAGAGGAACGCCCCAGGTCAGTAGGTGCCCAATATACTACAGGAGATCAGTGGAGAAATAACTCCAAAAAGAATGAAGGGATGGAGCCAAAGCAAAAACAATATCCAGCTGTGGATGTGACTGGTGATAGAAGCAAGGTCCGATGTTGTAAAGAGCAATATTGCATAGGAACCTGGAATGTCAGGTCCATGAATCAAGGCAAATTGGAAGTGGTCAAACAGGAGATGGCAAAAGTGAACGTCGACATTCTAGGAATCAGCAAACTAAAATGGACTGGAATGGGTGAATTTAACTCAGATGACCGTTATATCTACTACTGTGGGCAGGAATCCCTTAGAAGAAATGGAACAGCCATCATGGTCAACAAAAGAGTCCAAAATGCAGTACTTGGATGCAATCTCAAAAATGACAGAATGATCTCCGTTCGTTTCTAAGGCAAACCATTCAATATCACAGTAATCCAAGCCTATGCCCCAACCAGTAATACTGAAGAAGCTGAAGTTGAATGGTTCTATGAAGACCTACAAGACTTTTTAGAACTAACACCCCCAAAAGATGTCCTTTTCATTATAGGGGACTGGAATGCAAAAGTAGGAAGTCAAGAAACACCTGGAGTAACAGGCAAATTTGGCCTTGGAGTATGGAATGAAGCAGGGCAAAGGCTAAGACAGTTTTGCCAAGAGAATGAACTGGTCATAGAAAACACCCTCTTCCAAAAACACAAGAGAAGATTCTAAACATGGACATCAACAGATGGTCAACACCAAAATCAGGTTGATTATATTCTTTGCAGCCAAAGATGGAGAAGCTCTATACAGTCAGCAAAACAAGACCAGGAGCTGACTGTGGCTCAGATCATGAGCCAAATTCAGACTAAAATTGAAAAGTAGGGAAAACCACTAGACCATTCAGGTATGATCTAAATCAAATCCCTTATGATTCTACAGTGGCAGTGAGAAATAGATTTAAGGGACTAGATCTGATAGAGTGCCTGATGAACTATGGATGGGGTTCATGACATTGTACAGGAGACAGGGATCAAGACCATCCCCATGGAAAAGAAATGCAAAAAAGCAAAATGGCTGTCTGAGGAAGCCTTACAAATAGCTGTGAAAAGAAGAGAAGTAAAAAGCAAAAGAGAAAAGAAAAGATATTCCCATTTAAATGCAGAGTTCAAAGTATAGCAAGGAGAGATAAGAAAGCCTTCCTCAGTGATCAATGCAAAGAAATAGAGGAAAACAACAGAATGGGAAAAACTAGAGATCTCTTCAAGAAAATTCGAGATGCCAAGGGAACATTTCATGCAAAGATTGGGTCAATAAAGGACAGAGACGGCAAGGACCTAACAGAAACAGAAGATATTAAGAAGAGGTGGCAAGAATACACATAACTGTACAAAAAAGAGCTTCATGACCCAGATATTCATGATGGTATGATCATTCACCTAAAGCCAGACATCCTGGAATGTGAAGTCAAGTGGGCCTTAGAAAGCATCACTAGGAACAAAGCTAGTGGAGGTGATGGAATTCCAGTTGAGCTATTTCAAATCCTGAAAGATGATCTGTGAAAGTGCTGCACTCGATATGCCAGCAAATTTGGAAAACTCAGCAGTGGCCACAGGACTGGAAAAGGTCAGTTTTCCTCCAATCTCAAAGAAAGGCAATGCTGAAGAAAGCTCAAAACATCGAATAGACAACCTAATTTTACACCTAAAATAACTGGAAGAAGAAAAAAACAAAAACACAGAATTAGTAGAAGGAAGCAAATCATAAAGATCCGAGTAGAAATAAATGGGGGAAAAAAAAAAAGAAAGAAAGAAACAGTAGCAAAGATTAATAAAACTAAAAGCTGGTTCTTTGAGAAGATACACAAAATTGACAAGCCTTTAGCCAGACTCCTCAAGAGAAAAAGGTAGAAGAATCACATCAACAACATTAGAATGAAAACGGAGAGGTTGCAATAGATGATGCAGAAATACAAGGGTTTATATAAGACTATTATGAACAACTATATGGCAATAAAATGGAAACCTGGAAGAAACAGACAGCTTCTTAGAAAAGTTCAATCTTCCAAGACTGAACCACGAAGGATTAGAAATTATGAACAACCCAATTACAAGCACTGAAATTGAAGCTGTGATAAAAAATCTCCCCCCAAAACAAAAGCTCAGGACCAGATGGCTTCACAGGAGCATGCTATCAAACATTTAGAGAAGAACTAATGCCTATGCTTCTAAAACTCTCAAAAAATTGCAGAGGAAGGCACACTTTTTAATTCATTGTATGAGGCCACCATCACCCTGATACCAAAATCAGACAAAGACAACACAAAAAAAGAAAACTACTGGTCAATATGAACATAGATTCAAAAATCCTCAACAAAATTTTAGCAAATAGAATTCAGCAACACATCAAAGTGCTCATACACCATGATCAAGTTGGGTTTATTCCAGGAATGCAAGGATTCTTCAATATATGAAAATCAATCAATGTGATACACCATATTAACAAACTGAAAGATAAAAACCATATGATCAACTAAATAGATGCAGAAAAAATCCTTTGACAAAATTCAACACCCATTTATGATTAAAACTCTTCAAAAAATAGGCATAGAAGGAACCTACCTTAAAAGACCATATATGATTCTCAATGGTGAAAAACTGAAAACTTTCCCCCTATGATCAGGAACAAGAAAAGTGTATCCACTTCGCCACTATTAGTCAACATATTTCTGGAACATATTCAACATAGTTCTGGAACATAGTCAACATAGTTCATAGTTCTAGCTACAGGAATCAGAGAAGAAAAAGAATTAAAAAGAATCCAGATTGGAAAAGAAGAATTAAAGCTCTCCCTGTTTGCAAATGACATGATACTGTACATAGAAAACCCTAAATATAGTATTTAGTATAGAAAATTACTAGAACTAATCAGTGAATTTAGCAAAACTGCAGGATACAAAATCACTTGCATTTCTATATACTAACAATGAAAAATCTGAAAGAAAAATTAAGGAATCAATCCCATTCACCATTGCAACAAAAATAATTAAATATCTAGTAGTACACTTACCTAAGGAGACAATAGCGACTGAACTGAACTGAACTGAAGGAGACAATAGACCTGTACACAGAAAATTATAAGACACTAATGAATGAAAATGACATAAACAGATGGAGAGATAATACATGTTCCTGGGTAGGAAGAATCAATATTGTAAAAATGACTCTACTACCAAATGCAATCTACAGATTCAATGTGATCCCTATCAAATTACCAATGGCATTTTTCACAGAACTAGAACAAAAAATTTCACAATACATATGGAAACACAAAAGATCCCAAACAGCCAAAGCAGTTTTGAGAAAGAATGGAGCCTGAGGAATCAACCTTCCTGTCTTCAGATTATACTACAAAGCTATAGTCATCAAGACAGTATGGTACTGGTACAAAAATAGAAATATAGACCAATGGAACAAGATAGAAAGCCCAGAAATAAACCCAACCACCTATGGGTACCATATTATTGACAAAGGAGGCAAGAATATACAATGGGGCAAAGATAATAAATGGTTGCAATAAATGGTTCTGGGAAAACTGGACAGCTACATGTAAAAGAATGAAATTAGAACACTTCCTAACAGCATACACAAAGATAAACTCAACATGGGTTAAAGACCTAAATGTAAGACTAGAAACTATAGAACTCTTAGAGGAAAACACAGGCAGAACACTTGATGACATAAATCAAAGCAAGATCCTCTATGATCCACCTCTTAGAGTAATGGAAATAAAAAGTAAACAAGTAGGACCTGATTAAAGAAAAGATTTTGGATAGAAAAGGAAGCTATAAGCAAGGTGAAAAGACAACCTTCAGAATGGGAGAAAATAATAGTAAATGAAATAACTGAAAAAGGATTAATTTCCAACATATACAAGCAGCTCATACAACTTAATACCAGAAAAACAAACAACCCAATCAAAAAGTGGGAAAAAGACCTAAACAGACATTTCTCCAGAAAAGATATACAGATGGCTAACAAACAAATGAAAAGATGCTCAACATAGCTCATTATTAGAGAAATGCAAATCAAAACTACAATGAGATATCACCTCACACCAGTCAGAATGGACATCATCAAAATGTCTACAAACAATACATGCTGGAGAGGGTGTGGAGAAAAGGGAAAGCTCTTGCACTGTTTGGAATGTAAACTGATAAAGACACTATGGAAAATGGTATGGAGATTCCTTAAAAAACTAAGAATAAAACCACCATATGACCCAACAATCCCACTCCTAGCCATATACGCTGAGGAAACAAAAATTAAATAAGACACATGTATCCCGTTGTTCATTACAGCACTATTTACAATAGCTAGAATATGGAATCAACCCAGATGTCCATCAACAGATGAATGGATAAAGAAGTTGTGGTACATAAACACAATAGACTATTACTCAGCCATAAAAGGGAACACATTTTAGTCAGTTCTGATGAGGTGGATGAACTTAGAACCTATTATACAGAGTGAAGTGAATCAGAAAGAGAAAGAAAAATATTGTGTTCTAACGTATATATATGGATTCTAGAAAAATAGTACTGAAGAATCTATTTACAGGGCAGCAGTGGAGAAACAGACATAGAGTTATGGACATGCGGAGAGGGGAAGACAGGGTGAGATGTGTGGAAAGAGTAACATGGAAACTTACATTACCATATGTAAAATAGATGGCCAATGGTAATTTGCTGTATGGCTCAGGAAAGTAAAACAGGGGCTCTATATCAGTCTAGAGGGGTGGGATGGGGTGGGAGATGGAAGAGAGGTTCAAAAGGGGGGGAGGGATATACGTGTACCTATGGCTAATTCATGTTGAGGTTTGACAGAAAATGGCAAAATTCTGTAAAGCAATTATCCTTCAATAAAAAAATAAATTAAAAAGAAAAAAAATGTTTGAACAAACATATAAAATATCCAACTGGTATTGGCTTTTTGTTTAAAAATGAAAATGTTTGAGAGAACGGTTTGTTTTTTTCTTAGAAGAAACCTGACATTGACATTTGTCTCTAACATATATCAAGTCCATTTGATCCCTCAGATGTCTTTGAACTCGTGTCCAGCTGTTGGAAACTGTTCTTGGTTTTGTGTGACATCTTGCTGCTGCTTGATCCTCCTGCACCTGTTTGCTCGAATGAGCATTTGCCAATCTGAGAGAATCAGAGCATGTGGTGCCTGGATATCAAAATGCAAATATTTAAATTGTACACAATGGAGAAGAGGATAAAAGTACTGTGAAATAGAGTATATCCTTGTTTTACATATGTCCAGAGTTTAGGGGATTCTTAAAATTTGTGAGCACAAAAGAAATACATTAAAAAAATTATAGAAAAAAGTTAGTGTTATATGCTAAATTATAATTCCACAGGTGGAATTTTTTCGGGGGAAATTGTTAAAAGAAAGTTTTTTTCTTTCTATAAATAAACAATCAAATACCAATTCAGAAGTAAAGAAGAATATAATATTGTATAATTTATACAATTAACAAAATTAATTGTCTAGTTAATTTAACAAAAATTCCATAATAGAGTAGTGAAGGAAGATATATTCATGTTATGATATGATGTATAGTTGTATTTCTTTCCCTCATGATGTTATAACATTATTCAGGACAACTACTATGGTAACCCCGAAAATTATCACTCTGCATCAGTATCATTAAAAGTACCATCTTCCTAGTTTGACCCTGGAACGGAGCAAGATGTTAGTGAAAAAGTGAAAAATGAAATTCTAATAAAGTCTGGAGTTTAATATAAATATACCAAAGTTGCTTTTCTTAGTTTGAAAAATATACCATGGTGATATATTTTCCATTAACAGTAGGGAAAAGTGTGTGAGGACTACGTGGGGATATTTTATAAGTCTAAAAGTACCCTAAAGTAAAATGTTTATTTAAAAACACCTTATGTTATATCACAGATGTACATTTTATCCATTTGTTTATCAGATACTCATTCAGTAAGTACTGATGCTAGTCATTGAGCTTAGCACAAAGTAGACAGTGGGAAATTAAAAACAGGTGACAACTCAGAAAATACTGTTCTCATGTGACTTACAGGTTTATTTAGGAAAAATTTACTGACTGAATGAATAAATGAAGATCCCTCATAGATCATTCAGTAAAAAATCTGCCTGCAATGCAAGAGACCAGGGTTTGATTCCTGGGTCAGGAAGATGCCCTGGAGAGGGAAATGGGAACCCACTCCAGTATTCTTGCCTGAAGAGTCATCATGGACAGAGGAGCCTGAGAGGCTACAGTCCAGGGGGGGTTGCAAGAGTCATACATGACCTATCAACTAAACCACCACCATAATGATAAACTAAATATTTTATTTTATTTTATTTATTTTATTTTAATTTTATTTTTTAACTTTACAATATTGTATAGGTTTTGCCATATATCGAAATGAATCCGCCACAGGTATACATCTGTTCCCCATCCTGAACCCTCCTTCCTCCTCCCTCCCCATGATAGATTTAATAAGGGTAAAGATTACTGAGAGAGAAAATTACAAGTGTTTGTGATTTTATAGAGTTTTTAAATTGTGGTAAAACATGGTGGCTTGGTCCACCTGCCAATGCAGGAGAAGTGAGTTGGATCCCTGGGTCGGGAAAATCCCCTAGAGAAGGAAATGGCAACCCACTCCAGTATTGTGGTTGGGAAAATTCCGTGGACGGAGGTTCGTGGTGGGCTGCAGCCTATAGGGTCACAGAAGAGTCAGACACAACTTAATAAACAACAACCAAACATACATAAATGTATGTTTAGCAAGTGTACAATTCAATGGCATTAAATATATTCACAGTTATGCAACCATCACCAAGAACTTTTCCATAGTCCAAACTGAGACTGTATCCATGAAAAATTACCTCTCCTTCCTCTCCTCCCCAGCCCTTGGTAACTCTTACTATATTCAGTTTCTATGTATCTCATCTAAGTGGAGTCATATGACATTTGTCCTTTTCAGTCTGGCTTAATTTACTTAGCATAATGTTTCCAAAGTTCACCATGTGGTAATATGTATCAAAAAATCATTTCTTTTCAAGACAATAACATTCTATTTACACTGTTATCCACCATTGCTATTTTCAGCAACACAAAGTGCGCAAAGGGAAAGTCATTTGAGGAGTCAGATAGTATGTGGGGAGTAAGTAGGTGTGGAGGGAGTGGAAGAAAGAGAAATTCTGAAACAGAGGAAACAGTGTGGCACAGAGGCCCAAGGCCAGAAAGAGACTGGCCAGTTTTCAACACTGAGAAGAGGACAGTATGGCTGTCCACAGAGAGAGAAAAGGAGTTGGGTTCAAGATGAGATGCAGGCCTAGGAAGGGGTCAGTTCAGACAAGGACATGTCTGCCACTGCAGTGCGTTCACATTTTCTGTGCACAAAGGAAACACATTGAAGTATTTTAAGTCCTAGATAGCACAGTGGTAAAAAATCTGCCTGCCAATGTAGGAGATGCAAGACATGTGGGTTCAATCCCTGGGTCGGGAACATCTCCTGGAGGGGAGCACAGCAACCCACTCCAGTATTCTTGCCTGGGAAATCCCATGGTCAGAGGAGCCTGGCTGTCTACAGTCCATCAGGTCGCAAACAGCTGGATGTGACTGACCAGGAACATCCTATAGTTTAATTTTTTTTCATGTGAAAAACAGGAATATATATATAATGAGACACATTAGAAGGCTATCACCACAGGTCTCCAAGCATTATTACTTTCTTGTATAAGAAAGGTGGAATTTATGATTTAGCCATACAAAATTTGTGAAGAATCTAATTGCATTAGAGGAAGAAGTAAGGGAGAAAAAAGTGTCAGGAATCACTTTCAGGTTTCTATTTTTAAGAACCAGATGCACAGTCACACCATTTATCAATGTGGAAAAACACTTTTTGGAAATTTAAAATTTGAATCATCTATTAGATATGAAAATCCATATTGCTATCAGTAAACCAAGTCTTTCTTTGTGTTTGCTGCTGCTAAGTCGCTTCAGTCGTGTCCGACTCTGTGCGACCGCATAGATGGCAGCCCACCAGGCTCCCCCATCCCTGGGATTCTCTAGGCAAGAACACTGGAGTGGGTTGCCATTTCCTTCTCCAACGCATGAAAGTGAAAAGTGAAAGTGAAGTCGCTCAATCGTGTCCGATTCCTAGCGACCCCATGGAGCTATTCATAAAGGAAAAATAAACTTTATGATTTTTTTTTCATATTCTTACTGCCACTTACTGCCACTCAAGATACCAACCCTACAGAATAAGCATATTATCTTTTTTTTTTTGCTTCTTTTTCTCTGGCAGTCATAGCCAACTGAAGTATCAAAAGAGAAGCAAGATGACTAAATGCACTTAAAACCTTTTAACAATCATTTTATTTCTTAGAGGTATTAAAATCTATTACTCACAATTATCTGGTTAATTTACCCTATGTAATTTGTAAAATCTGGTCACTCAAGTAAAATATGTATTACCTTTGAAATATACTGCAAAATGACCTGACTCTACAGGGTTAATTTACTATATAGATTGGAAATCTTACAATTCACTTCATTTTCAGATTTGTTCTCAATGTTATTGTCCTTTATCTTAATATATTCTCTCATATTATATTTTAGTCATTCTTATTGTTTGGTTGGATTGGAACCCCTTTTTGTTTCCCATCTGAATAGAAGTGTCTCAGCAAAGAAAGTCTATTTGTCACTCATTGTTAGGACTTTAAAACTATCGTCGCTTGGTCACTTATAATCTTAGGGTGCTTGCGATTTCATCAGTTTCATGCCACTTCACAAGCAGCTCCTTCCCTTTGATATTTTGCTCCATAATTACTTTATCTAGTGATCCCATTTCATGCATTTCTGTTCCTTAGAGTGTATTTCCAAATAAAATGTCTACTTAAGAGCTTGGAGACATTTTAAATAGTGTAATACATGTTATAATTCTACCATGGTGATTCTTTTAGAAAAAAAAAGATGTTCTTCACTTGGTAATTTATGTGCTTGACTATCATTTCAACATGGATATTTGAAAAGGCTTAATTGATGCTATACCAATATGGCAGTACAGAATTACTACTTTGATTTTAGGGTTGTACTTTTTTTCATATTCTTATGGTCACATGAGTCTATCATGTATTTTTTTATGGCTCCCTCTATTCATTAGCCAAGATCAAGACAAAGTTTTTCACAGAAAAACAGAAGAAAAGGAAAAAGAAAAGGAAGAGAGGAAGGATGAAGAGGATAAGAGAGTAAAAGTTCAATTTTGAAGGGAAGTGTACTGAAAGTTAAAAATATTAAAGTGTTTTTTTCTGGTGATAAATGTAATATAAAATTAATAATATATGATTAGAAAATACAAAGATTAACACAGCATAAAGTAATATCTCTGGTAATCTACTAACAAGAAATAAACATGGTTTCCATATTAGTGTATTTTATTTTAATATGAGATTCAACTGATTTTTTAAAATCTTTTTTTCTGTTGAAAGTAAATTATAACTTAAAGAAATAAAAATTATTACAAACTACTTCCAAGCACAGGTTCTGCTAGTGTAGAAAATGTTATTGTTTACACGTTTCTGATAAATTTGCATCATAAAGTGTCAGTCTTGATCACTGATAAGTAATTTGTAACTCAGTGCATTGATAAATGAATTATACAGACCCACTTTAGGAACTGAGAGGATAAAGATGACCCAATAGATAGGGAGACTGAGGAAAGTGTGGCACATATAGATCTTATGTCTAGACTGAGTGGCTGAGTAGTGTTACTACTTGTCTGAAATAACTGTGAAGGTTATTCAACAAGGATTCAGAATGTTATGGCTCACTCAAGGGACAAAAGAAATATACATCAATGTATAAAAATGACTGTGGAAAAATACATGATATATTTTTTAGAAAAGAATAAAATGCAACCTTCAAATTGATTCTTCTCTGAGGCTTTTTTTAAATATTTCAACGTTGGTGACACAGTATACAGAGGAATAGGAGCTTTATACTTGGAGTCAGACAGTCATGGGTCCAAAGTCTGACTTTAACTGCTTACATCTGTATAAAATGGAGTCTCTCTTCTCACCTCTCCATCTTGACTCAGTTTAGTCATTATTAAAATGAGATCAACATTAAAATCTCCTGTTTGGAATGTTGTGATTATTGGATGAGGTTTGTGCAAACAGTTTAATACAGTGAGTGACATAGTAAATAACAAATGAATGACACAAATTAATGGTAGACCTACCTAAGGTATTTCTTACACCATTCTTTCCTTTTCCTACTTGAATTATGATATAACCCTTAAAAACAGGTACCATGTATTCCATTCACATTGCTGATACTATATGAAATATTGGGGGAAATGTTATTTTAGGGTACAAGCTTGCAACTAAGAGATAAATTAGTCCTGGTTACCTAATGCACAGCATAGAGGTTATACTCAACAATTATCTATTATAAACTTCAAGTTGCTAAGAAAACAGGTCTTAATTGTTCTTAGCACAAAAAAAGAAATAATTGTATGGCATAATACAGGTGTTAATAAAGGTTGCCAGGAGAAATTTCAATAACCTCAGATATGCAGATGACACCACCCTTACGGCAGAAAGTGAAGAGGAACTAAAAAGCCTCTTGATGAAAGCGAAAGAGGAGAGTGAAAAAGTTGGCTTAAAGCTCAACATTCAGATAACGAAGATCATGGCATCTGGTCCCATCACTTCATGGGAAATAGATGGGGAAACAGTGGAAACAGTGTTAGATTTTATATTTTGGGGCTCTAAAATCACTGCAGCCATGAAATTAGAATACATTTATTCCTTGGAAGGAAAGTTATGACCAACTTAGATAGCATATTCAAAAGCAGAGACATTACTTTGCCAACAAAGGTCCGTCTAGTCAAGGCTATGATTTTTCCAGTGGTCATGTATGGATGCGAGAGTTGGACTGTAAAGAAAGCTGAGTGCTGAAGAATTGATGCTTTTGAACTGTGGTGTTGGAGAAGACTCCTGAGAGTCCCTTGGACTGCAAGGAGATCCAACCAGCCCATCCTATGGACATCAGTCCTGGGTGTTCATCGAAAGGACTGATGCTGAAGCTGAAACTCCAATACTTTGGCCACCTCATGCAAAGAGTTGACTCATTGGAAAAGCCTCTGATGCTGGGAGGGTTTGGGCGTGGGAGGAGAAGGGGACGACAGAGGATGAGATGGCTGGATGGTATCACCGACTCGGTGGACACGAGTTTGGGTAAACTCCAGGAGTTGGTGATGGACAGGAAGGCCTGGCATGCTGTGGTTCATGGGGTCACAAAGAATTGGACATGACTAAGCGACTGAACTGAACTGAAAGTAGTACTCATTTATATACTGCAATATATATTTCAAATCAACATGTTTTACACCCTAAACATCAGTTCAGTTCAGTTCAGTTCAGTCGCTCAGTCGTGTCCAACTCTTTGCAACCCCATGAATCTCAGCACGCCAGGCCTCCCTGTCCATCACAGACTCCCTGAGTTCACTCAGACTCACATCCATTGAGTCAGTGATGCCATCCAGCCATCTAATCCTCTGTCATTCCCTTCTTCTCCCGCCCACAATCCCTCCCAGCATCAGAAAGAGATTTGATTTTCAGTTGCCAAATAAAGTTAAGAGCTGACAGAAGCCTAGAGCAGAATCTTTAGAACCAAATGCAGGAGCATCAGATTGGGATCAGCCTGAATGAAAAGCAGAGGAATAACTTGTTCTTATTGAAGAAACAGATTTCATTTGGGCCTTGATGAAACATACTTGCTTCCCTTTTGTGCTTCATCTACTGTTTTCATGACTTAGCTCATTCCTGGCCTAGAGTTCTCCATAGATGCATAGCATTGTTTTCTCAATCTGTTCCAAACAGATCTACATGGGGTAGGGTGGTTAAAGAAAGTGAAAGTGAAGTTGCTCAGTCGTGTCCAAATATTTGCGGACCCCATGGACATAGCCTAGCAGGCTCCTCCATCCATGGGATTTTCCAGGCAAAAGTATTGGATTGGGTTGCCATTTCCTTCTCTAGGGGATCTTCTTGACCCAAGAATCAAACCCGGGTCTCCCACACTGCAGGCAGATGCTTTACCTGCTGAGCCACCAGGGAAGCCCCAAGGTAAAGCCAAACGAATTATGGGCTTCAGACTTGTCAAGTAATTTGCTAAGGAATGCACATTCTGATCAAACCATCAGAACTGCCACCCTTGCAAACAGTTATCCACATCACTTCCATTTTATAGATGTAAGAACTGAGAGTCAGAGAAGTTAGTTATTTGTTCAAGGTCATACAGATAGTACTGTTCATACTGTTCATGGGGTTCTCAAGGCAAGAATACTGAGTGGTTTGCCATTCCCTTCTTCAGTGGACCAGGCCTTGTCACAACTCTCCACCATGACCCTTCTGTCTTGGGTGGCCCTACACAGCATGGCTCATAGTTTCGTTGACTTTGACAAGGCTGTGGTCCATGTGATCAGACTAGTTAGTTTCCTGTGATTCTGGTTTTCAGTCTGTCTGCCCTCTGATGAAGAAGGGTAAGAGGCTTATGGAAGCTTCCTGATGGGAGAGACTGACTGAGGTGGAAACTGGGTCTTGTTCTGATGGGTGGGGCCATGTTCAGTAAATCTTAAATTCAATCTTCTTTTGATGGGTGGGGCTGTGTTCCTTCCCTGTTATTTATCTGGGGCCAAACTATGGTGCAGGTAATGAAGATAATGGTGACCTCCTTCAAAAAGTCCCATGCATGCCCTGCTACACTCAGTGCCCCCAGCCCTGCAGCAGGCCACTGCCAACCCACACCTCCGCTAGAGACTTCTGGACACTCAGGCAAGTCTGAGTCAGTCTCTTGTGGGGTCATTGGTCTTTTCTCCTGCGTCTTGGTGTGCACAAGGTTCTTTTTGTGCCCACCAATAGTTTGTTGCCCAGTCCTGTGTAAGTTCTGGTGGCTCTATGGTGGGGTTAATGGGGACCTCCTCCAAGAGGGCTTACACCATACTCAAGTCTGTTGCACCCAGAGCCCCTGCCCCTGTGGCAGTCCACTGCTGACCCATATCTCCATGGGAGACACTCAAGCACAGTTCTGTCTCAGTCTCTGTGCGGTCTCTGGGTCCTGGTGCAGACAAGGTTTGTTTGAGGCCTCTGAGCGTTTCTGGCGGGTATGGCATGTGACTCTAAATGCATATTCCCCCCTCCTACCATCTTGCTGGGGCTTCTCTGCCCTTGGACGTGGGGTATCTTCTCACAGTCACTCCCACGCTGCATAGTCGCCACACTCACACTGTGTAACCAGAGCCACATTAAAAATTACACCAGAGTCAAGCATTGAAGAAAATGATGTTTGAGCTTTGACTCTGGTTGCATTTTTCCCCATGTCTCATTTTCTCTTAGCAGCCGAGATCTCACAGGCCCATCCTCCACCTTGGGGCCCAGAAATGGATTGGGGAGGGGTTCGTAGAATCATCAAAAAAGCAAGAGAGTTCCAGAAAAATATCTACCACCGTTTTATTGACTATGTCAAAGCCTTTGACTGTGGATCACCACAAACTGTGGAAAATTCTTAAAGGGATGGGAATACCAGACCACCTGACCTGCCTCTTGAGAAATCTGTATGCAGGTCAGGAAGCAACAGTTAGAACCAGACATGGAACAACAGACTGGTTCCAAATAGGAAAAGGAGTACATCAAGGCTGTATATTGTCATCAGGCTTATTTAACTTATATTTGGAGTATATCATGAGAAACAATGGGCTGGATGAAGCACAAGCTGGAATCAAGATTGCCGGGAGAGAGATCAATAACCTGATATACAGATGACACCACCCTTATGGCAGAAAGTAAAGAAGAACTAAAGAGCCTCTTGATGGAAGTTGAAAGAGGAGAGTGAAAAATTTGGCTTAAAACTCAACATTCAGAAAATTAAGGTCATGGCATCTGGGTCCATCACTTCATGGGAAATAGATGGGGAAACACTGGAAACAGTGTCAGATTTTATTTTTTGCGGCTCCAAAATCACCAAAGATGGTGACTACAGCTATGAAATTAAAAGACGCTTGCTTCTTGGAAGAAAAGTTATGACCGACATAGACGGAAGAGCCTGGTAGGCTGCAGTCCAGGGGGTTGCGAAGAGTCGGACACGACTGAGTGACTTCACTTTCACTTTTCATTTTCATGCATTGGAGAAGGAAATGGCAACCCACTCCAGTGTTCTTACCTGGAGAATCCCAGGGACGGGGGAGCCTGGTGGGCTGCTGTCTCTGGGGTCGCACAGAGTCGGACACGACTGAAGCGATGCAGCAGCAGCAGCAGCAGACAGCATATTAAAAAGAAGAGACATTACTTTGCCAACAAAAGTCCATCAAATCAAAGCTATGGTTTTTCCAGTAGTCATGTATGGATGTGAGAGGTGGACTATAAAGAAAGCTGAGGGCAGAAGAATTGATGCTTTTGAACTAGGTGCTGGAGAAGACTCTTGAAAGTCCCTTGGACTGCAAAAGGAGACCAAACCAGTCAATCCTAAAGGAAATCAGTCCTGAATATTCATTGGAAGGACTGATGCTGAAGGTGAAACTCCAATACTTGGCCACCTAATGGGAAGAACTGACTCATTTGAAAAGATCCTGATGCTGGGAAAGATTGAAGGCAGGAGGAGAAGGGGGCGACAGAGGAAGAGACGGTTGGATGGCACCACTGACTCAATGGACATGAGTTTGAGTAAACCCCGGGAGTTGGTGATGGACAGGGAGGCCTGGCGTGCTCCAGTCTATGGGGTCGCAAAGAACCGGACACGACTGATTGACTGAACTGACTGATACACATGGTAAGTGACTATGCCTAGATATAAACCTCTGTTCTGAAATTTCCAAATCCTACATCTTTAGATCAATTCACAACTCTGAACTGGTGCTTTTTAATGGGTTTGAAATATCCTGAGATATTTTCTCTTAATCATCCTGGGGAGAGCCGCTGGAACCCTGGGAGGGCTATGCCCCAGTCCAGTTTCCTCCAGCCTCCAAAAACCTTCTCAGTTTCCTCCAGCACAAGGTGCGGCCATCATTTTCCATGTGTGCTCTGATTTGAGAAAGTTGAGAGGCCCCAACTACATGACTTGAACAAATATAGAAAATAGAAAAAAATAAAGGTGCTAAAAAACACACTTATGACTTTCATTATTTTTTTTTAAACAAAAAATCAGCTTGAGTAAGAAATTAAAATGAAAAGGAATGTGTACATCTGTAACTTACATCATCCTTAAAATATGCCAACTGCATAACTGGGAAGAAGCTGTAGCAACTAGAAGTCTATCCTTTCAGAATTTCCATAGGAACAGAGGAATGAGATCAACTGAGGTTATTTTATTTACATTCTACAGTAATGACTGTAACAATGTTGGCTGTTAACCTACTTATTTCATGTCAATCTCCTGACTATGTCAACAACAGTTTAAGAGGTAAAGAATGTCTGTCATTTCTGATATGTAATTTCAATGTTTTAAAACCTCTTCATAAGGAAATAAATATATATTTTTCCATAAATTCATTAGTGTAGGCCACATTTTCAATTTACTTGCAAATCTGATTACTTATCTACATCCATCTTTATTCCTCCTGACAGTTTCCAAAACTACATTATGCTGCTGCTGCTAAGTCACTTTAGTCGTGTCCAACTCTGTGTGACCCTATAGACGGCAGCCCACCAGGCTCCCCGTCCCTGGGATTCTCCAGGCAAGAACACTGGAGTGGGTTGCCATTTCCTTCTCCAATGCATGAAAGTAAAATGTGAAAGTGAAGTTGCTCAGTCGTGTCCGACTCTATGTGACCCCATAGACAGCAGCCCATCAGGCTCCTCCGTCCATGGGCTTTTCCAGGCAAGAGTACTGGAGTGGGGTACATTATATGATAGAAAAAAAAAAATAAAGATATAGGAAACTTAAAGGCCAAATGCTACACTGATACCATAGGTGAAATTAATTCTAAGATGTCCTGAAATTTTGCTACACATAGGCTCTGAGCTTTCTGCTTTGTCATACATGTTGTCTCCTTCAAATTTTACCTTGACAGGACACATTTTGCTCATTTAGAAAACCATCATGCATCTGCCCTGCTTATATGACAAGATTGTTGTGATGCTCAAAGAAGTTACAAATCCTAAAATAATAAACACCTACAAAATATAATCATATATCTGCAAACTTTAACAGGCATTTAATTGGTGTTAAAGTAGTTGAGCATATAATAATCTTATATATTTTTATAACTCAAAATAAACATTAAACTTAATTCAGAAAACAACAACAACAACATCTCTACTTTATTTTACTATAGCAAAATTCAGAAGAAAATGTGAGCTATATAGAGACACAAAGATATTTTAAAATTTAATTTTCCTTAAAATTTTGGTTTTATCTAGACTTCATATAGTGACATATGGTGACGATTTGTTACATATATATATATATATATATATTCATTCTTTATTTAATTTTGAAGAAAAATCAAGAAATAATAATACCTAAAGTTACCTAGCATTTGTCTATATTTAATACTTTAGTACTATTAAAGTGTTTTATAAATGTTAGCTGATAAATTTTCTTCAGTTGAACAATAACACCTATGAGCTTTCTCAAAGATAAACAATATAACTAAGAGTGAAGAGAAGAGGGCTTTGAGGGGATCTTTCCTGTATTGTTGAATTAACAAGATAGAACAGGTTTTACTCTGTGGATTAGAAAGGGCAAATAAATAAATAAATAAAGGTAAAATGGCAAGACAAAGTAAAACTTTGTAATATTTTAAGTAAAGCAATATGATCTTTTCTAAAATTCTTGAAGACCAGAATGAAAGTAAAGCACTATAAAAAAATTAATTCTTTAAGAATCATCTTGAAATGTTTGGACTTAAACTGACATTATCTCAGCGTAACTCTGCTTTCGGGCTTCAAACATTCCTTATGGGAGGAATCTTTTGAGATAGAACCGCAGTTTCTTGGAGCTGGATACACAATGTATAATTTACAGAGGCATAGATGGTACTTTGGATTTCCTAAGGATGTGTTATCTTAGGTTTTCCACTTAGAAATTTCAAAGCAAACATCACCCTAGCTAATAGGAACTGTCTTATAATGAATAATGTTTAAATTTTATAAGATGATTTCACTGTGTTTTGGATTGCTTAATTTCCTTTCAATTTGTGATGCTATAGTATTATCCTTTTCATTTAAAATGACCCATTTTCTTAAAATATATACTTTTTAAAAGCCAAGTGCTCTTCTGCAATAATTTTACTAATTTCTGATAATTATGCATTAATATAGTTAAGGAATACCTTGAAATGCAAAAAAAAAAAAAAAAAAAACAGGCCATGATTATGTTCTAAATACATATTTGACACATATTGATCAGTTTGCTAGTCACTTTTCATTTATCATCTTATTTTCAAAGATAAGCATTTTTCTTGTGACCCTTAAATTTGAATATATATGCACAAATGTATTAATATATGCCTGGTGGCTCAGACGGTAAAGCGTCTGCCTACCATGTGGGAGACATGGGTTCGATCCCTGGGTCGGGAAGATGTCCTGGAGAAGGAAATGGCAACCCACTCCAGTACTCTTGCCTGGAAAATTCCATGGACGGAGGAGCCTGGTAGGCTACAATCCATGGGGTCACAAAGAGTCAGACACGACTGAGCGACTTCAATGTCAATGTCAGTACAACTGTGGTAGCAACAGTGGTAGTGATTAATAATGGAATTAGTAATAGTAATGAAATAATAGTGGAATTAATAATAATAATGATATTATTAACATACCAGTGTTACTTATTTATTGCCACATTATAGTGTTTTCCCCCCTCACAGTTTTTTTGCAAGATATGATGCATTTATTCATGAGGATGCTATCACTCAAAGAAGTAAAAATCTTACACTCATTCTCCTAACTCAAGGAATCTAAAGTTGTTCTGTTTGATTATGGTGTATGTGTTTTTCTAATTGCATCAAGTTTTGGTGATCTATTCTCCAAAATAAATAGTTTCCAGTTTAACTTCACTACTTAATAAAACATATATTCTATGTACATATTGATACCTATAATGTGATGTGCAATGTATGAATAGAATAAGTATTTTCATTTCTCACTATGAAAAACTTCATTCTCAATTTTCAAATGCCAATAACTCTTATCACTAAAGGATCTTACTTAAACAGATAAATATGATACAGAGATGGCAAAATAATTGTGTAAAAATGGTTCTCACATCTTTATGTATAAAGTGAATATTTCCAGCTCAAGATATTACATTATTTAAATTAGGTGATATTGAATATGCATTCAAAGTTTATTTTTTCAATTAAATATAAGCTATGTTATATTTAATTCAATACTTCAAATATTTATTGAGGATATTGTATGATAAAAGTGTTGAAGGGAAAGCCAAAATGGATAAAAACACGCATTTTTCTCCAAAAGAGACTTTGATATAATGGTAAAGACACAGAGCAAATGCACAAAAATAACCATAGCACACATCTTATGACATATAAGTAATCAGGGAGAAACAACACCCAAGTGGTGTTAAAGCAAGGAGTGAACAAGTGCAACTGGGAAAAATTAAGGCATTTCCAAGAAGGAAATCACATTCAAGGAAGATTTAAATGGTTGATTTATAAAGACTGAATTTTAAATCAAAGGCAAAAGATCAGGGAGAGAAGATTAACTGATTATTCGGGGAATAGCTTATTTTTCATTTGTGCAGTAGCATATGGTATGTGGAAAAAACTAGAAGGAGATAAGGTTTGAAAGCCATGATATAGCCTGGAGTGTCAAAACTCTGTATTTCACATGGCATAAAAAAAATTAAAAGTTTCTCTTAACCAAAGTGCAACACGAGCAGAGCTTGCATCAGAAAAATTTATCTTGCAACATATTGGAGTTAAAGTCAAATGCAGAAGAGCCTCTTACTAAGCATTATTCTCCTATGTGGTCCCTGGGAACAGACATGACAGCTTTACAGACTTTTAATACCTATTTAAATACCTTCTTATGTCAGCCACAATAAATCTGAGTTTTCATGGTCTAGTCCTTTTCCCTCACTCTGAAAAAGTAGATTATCCTTGAGAAAACTTTCTCATGATCTTTACTTGGCATTCAATTGCTTACAGGCACTGCAGTATACACAAAATTAGATTCATTTCTCAGGATCCCAAAAATCCCCAAAATAAGATCCTTTTTATACTCATTCTCCTTTTGAATAGCACCATAATGCATCGTTACCCAGAAATGAAATCTGGCCAACATCCTGAATTATTATTTTTTAACCCAGAGCTCAAACAGTCAATGCTTATGTCTGTTCTCTACTCTAGTTCATTCCTTTCTCATTATCACCAGCTTCAATTTTTGTTATACCTTCTATGTTGTCTATATCTACTATGACTTCAACGCCAGTTTTATTCCTTATGCTGCCTCTGATTAGTCTTTCCAAAACAGTAACCTAATGATGCTTCTTCTGTGTTTCAGATCCTTCATGCTGCTGCTGCTGCTAAATCACTTCAGTCGTGTCCGACTCTGTGCGACTCCATAGACGGCAGCCCACCAGGCTTCCCCGTCCCTGGGATTCTCCAGGCAAGAACACTGGAGTGGGTTGCCAGTTCCTTCTCCACAGATCCTTCATAAAGCCCTCTTTTTCCGCAGGACAAAGAACACGACTCAGCTTGTCATTCAAGACCATGAGATTTTTCAGGCCTCTACCTTTCTTTTCTGCCTCTTCTCACATAACTTCTCTTGAGGTTTGCCTTCTAAAAATGATAAGCCCTCTGAGTTCTTAGAAAAGGATCATCCAATTTCTCACCACCAGGCATGACTTCTCATTTAGAAAGCCTTTTCTTGTTCTTATCTGTTTCATTTACTTCATTATTTTCTACTATGAAATATATCACAAGATATTCTAATAGGTGGTATATAACCATTTCCTGCCATTGGAGCAAAACAAAAAATATCTTTTTCTTTATTTCCCTGGCATCTAGCATAGCACATGAGATACAAATGATGCTCAAAATAACACTTGTGTAAGCAAAAAATGAACAAAGGAGGTTATAAAGAAATTGTAATAATATTCTGAATGTCTAATGCATTTTATTTTCAGTTTAGATTGTAAGTTCCACTGGAGCCCAGCCCTTAACAGAAAAAAAAGACATCTTTAGTAAAAATAATGATTTTTCTCATGTGAAAATTCATGAGAATTTGAGAGTTTCCATATTTTCTGTTTTTCCTAAAACTTCAGAATTAGCATTTCAGTGCAGATAAAAGCATCCAGAGAGATGAAAGAACATGGAGTTTTTTGGTTACTATACATATATTAATCTAAGCATGTCCCCATTATAATTGGGGTGTATTTTAGATATTGTTATCTGAATTAAGTTAATAAATTAAGTATTTGTATCTCATTATGGTATCACCCATTCCACCCACAGACACACACTGAGAACAGATAAACATACAATAATAAAAAGCCTTATATATTTTTTTATAATGGAAGTCAAATCATTCTTAAATATCATTAAACACTAGCACAATTAGAAACTCTTTTTTTACTTCTTTCCCAATTTTGTTTTATTCTTACATTAGAAATAAAAGTAGAAACTATAATCAAATAATTTTATCTCAAAATTTTACACTTGATGAGTTTAAGACATGTTTTATTTCAAAAACAAGATGACTCATCTCAAATGTGCACTTTGTTGAAGACATAAACCAAAGTTCTCTGAAATGTCTTTCTTTAGTCACATCCATTCTGAATTCTGTTCAAGAAGTTATAATGATCACAATTTTATCAGAAATACTAATGCACTGGAGCTTCCCTGCTGGCTCAGGGGTAAAGAATCTTCTGCCAATGCAGCAGTCACGGGATTGATCCCTGGTCAGGAAGATCCCCTGGAGAAGGAAATGGCCACCTACTCCAGTATTCTTGCCTAGAGAATCTCATGGACTAAAGGGCCTGATGGACTACAGTCCATGGGGATGCAAAGAATCAGACACGACTTTTCAACTAGACAACAACTAATGTATTAGCTATGTGAGTTAACTACTGAACACAGGTAAAACTTTCTTTGGTGAAGAAAAACTGACTTAAAGAAAATGTTACTACAGACCACTACATTGTGTTAAAGCAAATAGTAGACAAAAATTATTATTATTTTTTTTAATCTTGAGAATATGCCTTCAAAGGTAACAGGACTGCTCCTTCACCTGCTCCAACACAAGCACAAACCAAAGGACTTTGAAATGCTTAAAAGGCCAACTAATTCTGTCCTTTGTCTCAGGAGAGATTCAGGAAAATCAGCTCCTACATAGAGACCCGGCTGTGAATTTGTTCTTTATTGTCTACATGTGTTCTCTTCTAATAACTGTCCCAAAATACTGCTAACACGGGGTGTGTGGGCTGCACTGATTTTCCTTCAAAACCATGTGAAGCAGACTCCTTGGACTAGATAGCAAATATTTTTAAAAGTTAAAATAAATCAGTGTTATTTTGTTTTTATTATTGTGGTTTATAATTATCAATTAATAATTTTTGTACTATTATCAATGATAAACTAATATTTTCAAATATGAATACTTATTAGAGGAATATAGCATTTTTATCCATTTATTTATATATATTAAAATATTAAAAGATATATGTGATAGTAAATTTATAAGTGGATTACTTTTTCAACTATGTGAAATAGAATAATTATAATTCTGACTAAATTTGATGGTTTAAAATAAGTAACTATTTCTACAACTTAAGTTGTTTCCACCACACTTTAAAATTTTAACATTAAAATAAAAGTCTGTATTTCCTGAGTAGCAGTATTTTTGAGCTGATTGATTTTGCACTAAAAGATTTCAAAAAGTCAATATCAGAGGTGCCTCAGTAACAAGTGACAGCATCATTTTCAGGAGATCAGATCTTTGAATATTGAAATCAAAGATAAGCATCATTTTAGCACATGAATATAAAATAAGAGGTAGTCAGAGGAAAATGAAAGTGTCAATTCAATGAAGGATTGTATGCATAGACTTGATCACATTAATTCTGTAGCACATTTTTTAACAGAGAAAGGAATAAAAGGGGAAGTCTTAGTTAAGCACTCTTCTGGCAAGTCAGCAGTGCAAGAATAAGCATTCAAGTCATAGGTAGTGAATGATTCCAGAAATTATGAAAACAAACTTGCAAGAATATTTTGAAAGAAATTAATTAAACAATATTATAGGAGATTCTGAAAACATCAAAGATTGCACAGGACTTCAAAGAAAACAGAAAACACGTACATGAGAAGGACATTATTATATAGATTTATATCCATTTTAGCTCTGTGATTTCAGAAGTTTCAGCCCTAAACTTCTTGGGCTTAAGCTTTCTTACATATTTCTTATAGAAATGCTATTTATTGTATGAGTGATTACAAATACATAGCATTTTCTACCTGCACAGAATTACACAATTTTTGAAACTACATAAACACAGTAGTAGTAGTTGCAGTGTTAGTCACCCAGTCGTGTCTGACTCTTTTCAACCCCACAGACTATGGCCCACCAGGCTCCTCTGTCCTTGGAATTCTTCAGGCAAGAATATTGGAGTTGGTTGCCATTCCCCTCTCCAGGGGCCTAGGGATCAAACACAGGTCTCCTGCATTGAAGGCAGATTCTTTACCATCTGAGCTACAGAGAAGTCCTATAAACACAGTACTAAATTTATTTGGCCATGAAAAAAGTTCACACCACTTTTGCCACTTACCAAGGAAGAAATAAAACTCATTGCATAAAATACGTAGTATGATACATATTATCTATGTACAGGAAACATCATATGATGATGTACCCAAGGATAATAAATCTATTCCATATATTAAAATATCAAAGATAGTGCAATATAATAAAAGCAATTATATTTTAATATATTTATATCAATTAAAAGCCTAAGAAGTTAATCATTGAATAAGCAACTGTAGAGTTGAGAGCACTTTAATAAAATAATGAATTTGACATATTTAAATTAGGTAAACATGTAGGCAAACAATCAAGAGGGTTATAGTACCACTGGGCTAGAAAAAGATGGTTTGAGAGCTGTAACTAACACTGGGCCCAAAGAAGCAAGATGAGGAAGCAATTACTGGAAACCAGAGATAGAAGGTGAAAGCAAGAGGGATGTTCAAGATGCACTATGGCCTTAGATACAGCCAGCCCATGGAAAGCTACTGTTCTCCCACTCTTAAATCCTTCTGATGAGTCCCCCTGGCTAAACCTCCTTCAAAGTATTCAGGCATGGAGTCTATACAATACAGCCTCCTTAAGTCCAAACCAGGTAGAGAAGTTTAGAAAGTGGATTTGGAGTACTATTCATTTCATGAATAGATGAAATATTTATCAAGTATTTTTCTCCTAAAAAGTAGTTTAAATATTAACAGTCAGATCAGATCAGTTCAGTCGCTCAGTTGTGTCCGACTCTTTGCGACCCCATGAATCGCAGCATGCCAGGCCTCCCTGTCCATCACCAATTCCCGGAGTTCACCCAGACTCACTTCCATCGAGTCAGTGATGCCATCCAGCCATCTCATCCTCTGTCATCCCCTTTTCCTCCTGCCTCCAATCCCTCCCAGCATCAGAGTCTTTTCCAATGAGTCAACTCTTCGCATGAGGTGGCCAAAGTACTGGAGTTTCAGCTGTAGCATCATTCCTTCCAAAGAAATTCCAGGGCTGATCTCCTTCAGAATGGACTGGCTGGATCTCCTTGCAGTCCAAGGGACTCTCAAGAGTCTTCTCCAACACCACAGTTCAAAAGCATCAATTCTTCGGCCCTCAGCCTTCTTCACATCCATACATGACCACATCCATACATGACCACAGGAAAAACCATAGCCTTGACTAGACGAACCTTTGTTGGCAAAGTTATGTCTCTGCTTTTGAATATTCTATCTAGGTTGGTCATAACTTTCCTTCCAAGGAGTAAGCATCTTTTAATTTCATGGCTGCAGTCACCATCTGTAGTGATTTTGGAGCCCAGAAAAATAAAGTCTGACACTGTTCCCACTGTTTCCCCATCTATTTCCCATGAAGTGGTGGGACCGGATGCCATGATCTTCGTTTTCTGAATGTTGAGCTTTAAGCCAACTTTTTCACTCTCCACTTTCACTTTCATCAAGAGGCTTTTGAGTTCCTCTTCACTTTCTGCCATAAGGGTGGTGTCATCTGCATATCTGAGGTTATTGATATTTCTCCCGGCAATCTTGATTCCAGCTTGAGTAAATGGATTTGATTAATTTACTTGAATTCTATCATTTTATTTACTTGAATTCTATTTACCTGAATTAAATCAAGAATTAATTTAATCTAGATTTGACTATTGCTTTTATTAGAAAATAAAATCATTAAAAATTACACTCTCATTTTAAAGAATAAATATGAGGATAATAAATCAATGTAATTAATAATCATTTAGTTTGCACTTAGCACAATTCCAAATAGATCAAGCTTTACGGTCTATGCATAAAAGATGAATAAAGCATCATGGATGCAGTTTGATGGCTGGTAACTGTAGATACTGTGGAAGAAAGGGCTACAGTTAAACAAGCATGAACCAGTGAAGAATTATTGACGGCATAATGATATCATATCCAAGAATGTCAACATGGGAATGAGTTTGGGAGACAGTTCAGAGGTACAAACAGATAAACAACATAACTAAGTGGATAAAAATGAGTGATGAATTTCTGAAACTGGTAATATGATATGAAGTAAATCTACTTCAGTTGAGCTATTTCAAATCCTGAAAGATGATGCTGTGAAAGTGCTGCACTCAATATGCCAGCAAATTTGGAAAACTCAGCAGTGGCCACAGGACTGGAAAAGGTCAGTTTTCATTCCAATCCCAAAGAAAGGCAATGCCAAAGAATGCTGAAACTACCTCACAATTGCATCTCACATGCTAGTAAAGTAATGCTCAAAATTCTCCAAGCCAGGCTTCAGCAATACGTGAACCGTGAACTTCCAGATGTTTAAGCTGGTTTTAGAAAAGGCAGAGGAACCAGAGATCAAATTGCCACATCTGCTGGATCATCAAAAAAGCAAGAGAGTTCCAGAAAAACATCTATTTCGGCTTCATTGACTATGCCAAAGCCTTTGACTGTGTGGATCACAATAAACTGTGGAAAATTCTGAAAGACATGGGAATACCAGAGCACCCTACCTGCCTCATGAGAAACCTATATGCAGGTTAGGAAGCAACAGTTAGAACTGGACATGGAACAACAGATTGGTTCCAAATAGGAAAAGGAGTACGTCAAGGCTGTATATTGTCACCCTGTTTATTTAACTTATATGCAGAGTACAATCATGAGAAACACTGGGCTGGAAGTAGCACAAGTTGGAATCAAGATTAGCAGGAGAAACATCAATAACCTCAGATATGCAGATGACACCACCCTTATGGCAGAAAGTGAAGAGGAACTCAAAAGCCTCTTGATGAAAGTGAAAGAGGAGAGTGAAAAAGGTGGCTTACAGTTCAACATTCAGAAAACGAAGATCATGGCATCCGGTCCCACCACTTCATGGGAAATAGACGGGGAAACAGTGGAAACAGTGTCAGACTCTATTTTGGGGGGCTCCAAAATCACTGCAGATGGTGATTTTAACCATGAAATTAAAAGACGCTTACTCCTTGGAAGGAAAGTTATGACCAACCTAGATAGCATATTCAAAAACAGAGACATTACTTTGCCAACAAAGGTCCGTCTAGTCAAGGCTATGGTTTTTCCTGTGGTCATGTATGGATGTGAGAGTTGTACTGTGAAGAAAGCTGAGTGCCGAAGAATTGATGCTTTTGAACTGTGGTGTTGGAGAAGACTCTTGAGAGTCCCTTGGACTGCAAGGAGAACCAACCAGTCCATTCTGAAGGAGATCAGTCCTGGCTGTTCTTTGGAAGGACTGATGCTAAAGCTGAAACTCCAATACTTTGGCTACTTCATATGAAGAGTTGACTAATTGGAAAAGACTCTGATGCTGGGAGGGATTGGGGGCAGGAGGAGAAGGGGACGACAGAGGATGAGATGGCTGATGGCATCACTGACTCGATGGATGTGAGTCTGAGTGAACTCTGGGAGTTGGTGATGGACAGGGAGGCCTGGCGTGCTGAGATTCATGGGGCTGCAAAGAGTCAGACATGACTGAGAAACTGAACTGAACTGAACTGACTGAAATCTACTTCTAGCCCAAATGAGAATAAAAAACAAAAGGCAGGTTTTTATTGGTGCAGGAGAAAAGGATGATATACAATAGTATTTTTGTAGCTGATGAGGTTCAGTTACTTGTAGGACATCTATGAGCTATTTTCAGAAAGATCTCGATACACAGAGAAACATGATACATGGAATAACCTCCTTATTTTAAAAGCTATTATGCTGCTGCTTCTGCTAAGTCACTTCAGTCCTGTTTACTCTGTGCTGTCCACTCTGTATGACCCCATAGATGGCAGCCCACCAAGCTCCCCCGTCCCTGGCATTCTCCAGGCAAGAACACTGGAGTGGGTTCCCATTTCCTTCTCCAATGCATGTAAGTGAAAAGTGAAAGGGAAGTTGTTCCGTTGTGTCCAACTCTTAGTGACCCCATGGACTGCAGCCTACCACGCTCCTCCATCCATGGGATTTTCCAAGCAAGAGTACTGGAGTGGGGTGCCATTGCCTTCTCAGAAAAGCTATTATAGAAGCTAGTAAAATTGTCCTTTTAAGTCAGAAAATACTCATTTTCTATAGGAATATGCTTTAGATCTAAATTTGATTATATATAATAAATCTAAATATTAGTGTAAAGTACAAGTTTCTCAAGAAAAATATTCAGAATTTTGGTTTAAATATTATTGTCTCAAATGTTTTTCAGTGGCTAAAGAAAAGTACAAAGAGAATAAATTACATGTAATAATAAGTAATAGTAAAAAACATTACATTAGCCTAAAATGATAATCAGAGATACCAAAGGAACATTTGATGCAAAGATGAGCTCGATAAAGGACAGAAATGGTATGGACCTAACAGAAGCAGAAGATATTAAGAAGAGATGGCAAGAACACACAGAAGAACTGTACAAAAAAGATCTTCACGACGCAGATAATCACAATGGTGTGATCACTGACCTAGAGCCAGACATCCTGGAATGTGAAGTCAAGTGGGCCTTAGAAAGCATCACTACAAACAAAGCTAGAGGAGGTGATGGAATTCCAGTTGAACTATTCCAAATCCTGAAAGATGATGCTGTGAAAGTGCTGCACTCAATACGCCAGCAAATTTGGAAAACTCAGCAGTGGCCACAGGACTGGAAAAAGTCACTTTTCATTCCAATCCCAAAGAAAGGCAATGCCAAAGAATGCTCAAATTAGCCCACAATTGC
The DNA here is from genome assembly GCF_032452875.1 of Bos javanicus. Taxonomy (NCBI): domain Eukaryota; kingdom Metazoa; phylum Chordata; class Mammalia; order Artiodactyla; family Bovidae; genus Bos; species Bos javanicus. The sequence continues at coordinate 24,564,515 of NC_083884.1, read as the reverse complement.
ACTCATCTCACACGCTAGTAAAGTAATGCTCAAAATTCTCCAAGCCAGGCTTCAGCAATATGTGAACCGTGAACTTCCAGATGTTCAAGCTGGTTTTAGAAAAGGCAGAGGAACCAGAGATCAAACTGCCAACATCCGCTGGATCATCAAAAAAGCAAGAGAGTTCCAGAAAAACATCTATTTCGGCTTCATTGACTATGCCCATGCCTTTGACTGTGTGGATCACAATAAACTGTGGAAAATTCTGAAAGAGATGGGAATACCAGACCACCTGATCTGCCTCTTCAGAAATTTGTATGCAGGTCAGGAAGCAATAGTTAGAACTGGACATGGAACAACAGACTGGTTCCAAATAGGAAAAGGTGTTAGTCAAGGCTGTATATTGTCACCCTGCTTATTTAACTTATATGCAGAGTACATCATGAGAAACGCTGGACTGGTAGAAACACAAACTGGAATCAAGTTTGCCGGGAGAAATATCAATAACCTCAGATATGCAGATGACACCACCCTTATAGCAGAAAGTGAAGAGGAACTCAAAAGCCTCTTGATGAAAGTGAAAGTGGAGAGTGAAAAAGTTGGCTTAAAGCTCAACATTCAGAAAACGAAGATCATGGCATCCGGTCCCACCACTTCATGGGAAATAGATGGGGAAACAGTGGAAACAGTATCAGACTTTATTTTTCTGGGCTCCAAAATCACTACAGATGGTGACTGCAGCCATGAGATTAAAAGATGCTTACTCCTTGGAAGGAAAGTTATGACCAACCTAGATAGAATATTCAAAAGCAGAGACATAACTTTGCCAACAAAGGTTCGTCTAGTCAAGGCTGTGGTTTTTCCTGTGGTCATGTATGGATGTGAGAGTTGGACTGTGAAGAAGGCTGAGGGCCAAAGAATTGATGCTTTTGAACTGTGGTGTTGGAGAAGACTCTTGAGAGTCCCTTGGACTGCAAGGAGATCCAACCAGTCCATTCTGAAGGAGATCAGCCCTGGATGTTCTTTGGAAGGACTGATGCTAAAGCTGAAACTCCAGTACTTTGGCCACCTCATGCGAAGAGTTGACTCATTGGAAAAGACTCTGATGCTGGGAGGGATTGGGCGCAGGAGGAGAAGGGGACGACAGAGGATGAGATGGCTGGATGGCATCACTGACTCGATGGAAGTGAGTCTGGGTGAACTCCGGGAATTGGTGATGGACAGGGAGGCCTGGCATCCTGAGATTCATGGGGTCGCAGAGAGTCTGACATGACTGAGAGACTGAACTGAACTGAACTGACTGAAATTTACTCCTAGTCCAAATGAGAAAAAAAGAAAAAAGGCAGGTTTTTATTGGTGCAGGAGAAAAGGATGATACACAGTAGTATTTTTGTAGCTGATGAGGTTCAGTTATTTGTAGGACATCTATGAGCTATTTTCAGAAAGATCTCGATACACAGAGAAACATAATGATACATGGAATAACCTCCTTATTTTAAAAGCTATTATGCTGCTCCTGGTAAGTTGCTTCAGTCCTGTGGACTCTGTGCTGTCAACTCTGTGTGACCCCATAGACGGCAGCCCACCAGGCTCCCCTGTTCCTGGCATTCTCCAGGCAAGAACACTGGAGTGGGTTGCCATTTCCTTCTCCAATGCATGAAAGTGAAAAGTTAAAGGGAAATTGCTCAGTTGTGTCCGACTCTTAGTGACCCCATGGACTGCAGCCTACCACGCTCCTCTGTCCATGGGATTTTCCAGGCACAAGTACTGGAGTGGGGTGCCATTGCCTTCTCTGAAAAGCTATTATAGAAGCTAGTAAAATTGTCCTTTTAAGTCAGCAAATACTCATTTTCTATAGGAATATGCTTTAGATCTAAATTTGATTATATATAATAAATCTAAATATTAGTGTAAAGTACAAGTTTCTCAAGAAAAATATTCAGAATTTTGGTTTAAATATTATTGTCTCAAATGTTTTTCAGTATCTAAAGAAAAGTACAAAGAGAATGAATTACATGTAATAATAAGTAATAGTAAAAAACATTACATAGCCTAAAATGATAATGATGATGATAATAGTTAACATTTACATACTGCCTATGTACCAGGAATTATTCAAAGCCATGTGTTATTTCATGTCCTTTACATAAAATGACTCATTCATTCCTCAGAGTATGTTTACGAATTTTCATCTTACTGAGGAGACATTTAGGCTCAAAATGTTTTAAATGATTTGAGCCAGATTCCAACCCAATTAGTACAATCAATCAAGGTATGTGTTGTGTTATGCTGCTTCAGTCGTGTCTGACTCTTTGCGATCCTATGGACTGTAGCCCACCAGGATCCTCTGTCCATGGGATTCTTCAGGCAAGAATAATGGAATGGATTGCCAGGCCCTCCTCCAGGGGATCTTCCCGACCCAGGGATTGAACCCTCGTCTCTTATTTCTCCTGTATTGGCGGAATGTTCTTTTCACCATGGCATCATGGGAAACCCCCAAAGGCTGGCTTGTCAGGAGTGGGATTCAAACTCACATCCATGAAATCTTATGTTTAAATATGTAATTATTAATTTTATTCATTTTCTTTCCTATCCACAAAATACACAGTAATTCTGGGCTTTTGGCTAATATCTCTGAAACTTAATCTTTGTTTGAAATAACATACCAGGTAATTGTTTCAACACTATGGTATATATCTTATATGAGCAAACTTAAAATCAAACCGAGAGGGTTTTAATTAACTAAAGTAACAGTAGAATATTAAAACCTGATAAAAACTGGTTAACTCTATTTTCTCATATTCTGAGATCATTCTTCAATATATAATGGTGACTACATATCTTATTTTAAATTGTTAGGAGGGCACGGCTAATATAATGATAAGAACAGTTCAACTTAAATGCATTAAAAATAAATTCTTATAAGTGATATGGCTACTGGAAAAAAATTGGGCATTTCCTTTTAAAAATTTCAAGGATATTAGCAAAATACTCTGACAAGAGTCATAATGACTTCAGCAAACAAAGGAGAGTTAACATTTATACAAATTCTTTCTTATTCAAATCATATTCCTCTTAATATAGGACCATGTCCCACTGGGGGAAAAAATCTAAATAGCAAAACCTCAGATATTTGAAATGAATAGTGTGTTCTCCATGCTATCTTTTTTATGACATAGCCCATCAAGAATACAAAAATATTCATGTAAAAAATCAAAGTACAAATTTCTTGAAGCTATTACTATCTTACTAAGTTTATGTTTTATAAATGTATATCACTTTTAAGAAATTAAGTCATGCTCTTTAAAGAAAATTTTGGGACTTAGCCATCAACAATGAAAGAAAACTACAGTTTTCTGCAGTGCCAACAGTAAAATATATAGTCTCACAATTCAGTTGAAAACCAAAATAATTCATTGAGACAGAAAGTAAAATAGAAGGTTCCAAGGGCTTGGAGAAGGGATAAAGGGAGTTATTATTTCCTAGGTACAGAATTTCTGTTTGAGATGATGAAAAACTTCTGAAAATGGATAATGTTGATGGTTTTACAATATTATCAATGTACTTAGTCCCACTGAATTTTAGTTAAAAATAGCTAAGCTGGCAACTTTTATATTATATTTATTTTACTCTCCTAAATGAAAAAAAAATACAAACAAAAGGAATATTATTAGATTTGTCTCTGAAGTGTCCCACAAATTGTTGACTGAAACACACACACACACACACACACACACACACACACAAGAACACAAAGAGAGCTGTGCGTTCAGTTTTATTTGGGAAGTTACTGAGAGCCATGGCCTGTAAGACAGCCTCTTGGATAGCTCTATGGAATTTCTCCTGGAATTAAGTGAGTAGAATCCTCCAGTGTCCCAACCCACCCCAAGTACAAAGGCCCCACCACTTTTCCTGAGGAAAAGCTGAAGTCTCTCAAAAAAGAGTGAGCAGGCTCAAATAGCTAATGATTAGGACAAGAAAGTCACAAACTCAGTTGTCTGATGCAAATTTCTGAGTTGTTTCACAGATGTTAAAAGTAACACCAGAGGGAAAAAGCTAAGTACATGATGATGACTAGACTGTATCTGTAACATAAACTGCTCCAACTCTAGAAATACTCTGTCTATGGCTACAACAGTTCTAAGAACTGGCCCTAAGAGAATAGGATTAACACTATTGCTCATAATGGGCATCAAAATAATAGTAGATTGTTCTGCTGGTGTATATAAATGGGCAATTACAACGGTCTGAAAGAGATGCCACAGACGTCTTCAGCTCTAAGAACACAGTGCCTAAGATGTTGCAGAAGGTGGACCTTCACCCATGATTCCATAGAAATGGAATGGTGTTTTGACAAACAGGAATTTGAAAGCAGCTTTTGGCAGGAAAAAGCTCTTGCAGGAAAGAGCTGTCTGCAGGAGGCACCTCTTTGTTTTGTCACTAACCTAAACCAGGCACCTCCATGCTCTAGTCATCTCTGGCCCTAGCATACTTTTCCTCTTTTGATCACAGAACACTTTTGCCTAAATTTTTGGTTCTTGCCATAGATCAAAGCAGTAGAAATGAAGAATAATTAACAGATGACCAGAACTCTTCCCTAGCTTTCCCTTTATCTCATGAACAAACTGTGTGAACAAGATAGTATCTAAAGAAAGATCATAAGAAGTTGACAAGCCTGTGTGCGTGGAGGGTGGCAATGACTCTGACCACTTATCTCAATGATTAACTGAGATTACTTCCCTGTTTCCCTTTAAAGGCTTTCATGACTGAGCAGATTCTTTGGAGGCGGCTTTTAGGAGACAGTGAGTCCACCCCTCCCCAGCTTGCTGACATTCTGATGAAAGGCAGAATGTCTTTAATGTCTTTACCTTTTCTCCCTAGCAACATTGGTGAGCACTGACTTTGTAAGCAGCAAACAGTGGGACTCGACTCAGTAACAGGTTAAAGAGGTGGGGTGCAGGGAAATATATATAGGAAATATATATAGGATATATATATATATATATATATATATGATTTTTTAAAGGGGGTACATGCACATATCTTGATAGCTGCTCTAGTCACAAGGAGCAGATGCCTCTGTTAATGATTGCAGCACTTTTCTAGGTATGACAAAATGCAAGAAGTTGGGTTCATAACATTTTCTCCTGAAAATATTTATCTGAAGTCCTGTTCTACCAGTTTCACTCAGAACACAGAGCACTCACACCTGATCTCCACCCTGAGTTCCTTTCAGAATGTGTTAAAGGTCAGCAACTGCAGTAGCTAAAGACCTAATCTTCATAGAGCCGGGTGACAAGCAACATTCTCTAGTTAGCAAAACCGATAAAACTTACTGCCACTCACTTATTTTCCTGTTAACTTCAAATAATAGTCTTACCATCTGACTTATCTTGGTACTCAAATGTGTTGGGGATATCATTTAACTTAATCATTTATTTTCCCAATCATTGTTTATATCTTTGCTTGTCACCTCTCTTTAATATCAATGACCTAGAGGAGGGCTTCAGAGAAGGCAATGGCACCCCCCTCCAGTACTCTTGCCTGGAGAATCCCACGGACGGAGGAGCCTGGTAGGCTGCAGTCCATGGGGTCGCTAAGAGTTGGACATGACTGAAGTGACTTAGCAGCAGCAGCAAAGGAGGGCTTAAGGGAAAAAAGAAAGCTATGACATTTGGCCTTCTATTTCTATACATGTGGGGATGTGTATGTGTGTGTATGTGTATATATGTATCAGTTCAGTTCAGTTCAGTCACTCAGTTGTGTCTGACTCTTTGCGACCCCATGAATTGCAGCACGCCAGGTCTCCCTGTCCATCACCAACTCCCAGAGTTCACTCAAACTCATGTCCATCAAGTCAGTGATGCCATCCACCCATTTCATCCTCTGTCGTCCACTTCTCTTCCTGCCCACAATCCCTCCCAGCATCAGGGTCTTTTCCAATGAGTCAACTCTTCGCATGAGGTGGCCAAAGTATTGGAGTTTCAGCTTTAGCATCAGTCCTTCCAATGAAAACAAAGGACTGATCTCCTTTAGAATGGACTGGTTGGATCTCCTTGCAGTCCAAGGGACTCTCAAGAGTCTTCTCCAACACCACAGTTCAAAAGCATCAATTCTTCGGCCCTCAGCTTTCTTCACAGTCCAACTCGCACATCCATACATGACTACTGGGAAAACTATAGCCTTGACTAGATGGACCTTTGTTGGCAAAGTAATGTCTCTGCTTTTGAATATGGTATCTAGGTTGGTCATAACTTTCCCTCCAAGGAGTAAGCGTCTTTTAATTTCATGGCTAAAATCACCATCTGCAGTGATTTTGAAGCCAAAAAAAAAATAAAGTCTGACACTGTTTACACTGTTTCCCCATTTCCCATGAAGTGATGGAACCAGATGCCATGATCTTCGTTTTCTGAATGTTGAGCTTTAAGCCAACTTTTTCACTCTCCACTTTCACCTTCATCAAGAGGCTTTTTAGTTCCTCTTCACTTTCTGCTATAAGGGTGGTGTCATCTGCATATCTGAGGTCATTGATATTTCTCCAGGCAATCTTGATTCCAGCTTGTGCTTCTTCCAGTCCAGCGTTTCTCATGATGTACTCTGCATATAAGTTAAATAAGCAGGGTGACAATATACGGCCTTGACGTACTCCTTTTCCTATTTGGAACCAGTCTGTTGTTCCATGTCCAGTTCTAACTGTTGCTTCCTGACCTGCATATAGGTTGCTCAAGAGTTAGGTGGTCTGGTATTCCCATCTCTTTTAGAATTTTCTACAGATTATTGTGATCCACACAGTCAAAGGCTTTGGGCTTTGGCATAGTCAGTAAAGGAGAAATAGATGTTTTTCTGAAACTCTCTTGCTTTTTCAATGATCAGCCTTCTCTGTCTATATGTATCGGAGAAGGCAATGGCACCCCACTCCAGTACTCTTGCCTGGAAAATCCCATGGATGGCAGAGCCTGGTAGGCTGCAATCCATGGGGTCGCTAAGAGTTGAACATGACTGAGCGACTTCACTTTCACTTTTCACTTTCATGCATTGGAGAAGGAAATGGAAACCCACTCCAGTGTTCTTGGCTGGAGAATCCCAGGGACGGGGGAGCCTGGTGGGCTGCCGTCTATGGGGTCGCATAGTCGGACACAACTGAAGCAACTTAGCAGCAGCAGCATATATATGTAGGTATGTATGTATGTGTGTGTATATATATATATATATATATATATATATATAGCTTAAGCTGTAATTGGGCTCTCTCCCTTGAAAATTTTGGATAATTTTCTAAAATTCCCTGAGCAATTACTCTAATCCTTGCTCAGGTAAAAGATTTTTCTTTAACCTGTGCTTATTATCCCACAGTAGCCCTACATATGCCCTTCATAGGTAAAAGTCAGTGAGTACTTACCTATTTCATTTTTATACAGCCTCATATTTAAAGGAACTCAGAAAATCCCACTATAGGCCAAACTTCTTGACAGCTAGCTTGATAAGTGTAAATGGAGGAAGGGAGGTGGTAGTTTGGAGACGTTTTTTTTCTTATTTTTTTTCCAGTGGAGTTAGCCACCCACAATGAAGACATTTACAGGAATCCCAAGTTCAAAGGTAAACACGTACCTCAGCTCTGTGCCTTTATACCACCTAGAACTCTACATAAGCAAGCTGAGAGACTTTCATCATTTTTTTTTGTGCACAAGAACTAAACTAGCATGCTTTAGAGTACAAGTAAAACTTCAGAGGGATATGTTGCTCTGAAGTAATAGTAAAAATCCTAGCAGGGGAGGTGAATTGCAAAAAATGGATGATTCCAAAGGGATCTCTGGTAACTATAGGGTGGTTAAATTGACTTGGCTGCTAAAATACCTCCTGGATCTGAACATCAGTCAAGAAAAGCAAAAAAAAAAAAAAATACATTTTGATTTTGATTAAAGAAAATGTGCTTAAAACTCAGGATAATGTTTGATGTTATTTTAATCCCCATTCTTACTGTTCTCTCACATTTCCTTTTAAAAACATATTAAATTGGAACATTTTACTCTTTTTAAAAAAATTTTTTTGTATAGGGACTTCTTTATCAGCACAATAAACCATTTCATGGTGTGAATTATGGGGTAATAATTCACACCTTTTGCATTAAATGGCACTCAGTACAGTCATAGCTAACAATGCAAAGGGTATGAATTATTACATCATAATTCACATCGTGTTGTGTTGTGCTTCTTAAATATCATCTCTTTGCAGGAAAAATAAGCACTTTATTTTCATATGTCTCATTCTTAAATTTGAGTTTTGATATATGGCTTTGGGAGACTACAAAAATGAAAGTCACACCATACTTTAATGCTGTAGATTATGACATGCTTTTGTTTTACATTTGAAACACTGTTGTTGGCTAATTTAAATCAAGAAATATGAGTGTACTAGGAGAAAAATTCAATGAACATCTGAATAAATGTTACACATTTGTTGTACAAGCAGATTTATTTGTTTGTCAGATGACCTTAAAATATTGTCCTTAATGTTAAATATGTATGTTTACAACTTATTTTCATAAATTGAGGCAAGATTTATAAATTAATTATTTGAATAATACAGATGATAACATCTCTTTCACAATTAGAGTTCCATCGTGGAAATACTTCAAAAATTTCTTTTACTTGTTAACTCTAAAGTAGAAGTATAAATGTTTTGGTAATTCTACCAATGTCTTTAACAATAAAGGTTTTATTTTTCTTACTGAATTAAAAAGTGAAAATTAATTTTGATGTAGAAATTCTTACTCATATGTGTCCATGTTTGGCTTAGACAGGCATAGGTAATTGCAAAATTAATGGTTGTTAATGTGTTTCTTGTTATTAGCTTCAGAATTCTACACAAAAAGCAGCACCAGAAATTGTTTGACTCAACCTTCTTTTTGTTTACTTAAGAGGCAAACTTAATCCCAGAGAGACTGAGCTAAACAAATTTGATAGTAGAGAGTTTAAATAATTTAATTTCTCAGTTGTAGGTTTGTGAGACTTACTGCATGAGTCTCAAAATTTCCTCCTATTGCATCTGTACTGAAAAAGCCAGTACTTAGCCTTCAGTTAAGACTAAGAGCACACACATACAATCTGTGCTTTCCACTCAGTATGTTTTATTATTCAAACTTAAATTCCAGTTAATCATGATTAAAACAGTTAAAATTAAGTTCCTCAGACACAACAACCACATTTTAAGTGCTCAGTACTCACATGTGATTAGCGACTACTCTTTTGAACAGTGCACATACAGACTATTTCCGTCACTGCAGAAAGTTCTACTAGAGAGTGCTGCTGTCTACTACAGAGACATATCTAGGTATATGCAATCACAAATATATTTATGTTTTAACTGTTTTTAAATTTATGTTTTAAACATGTTTTAAAGTAGATGCTTCTACTTGCTAATCAACTTGAGTAGACAATAAGTAATCACAAGGAGTTCTAGTTTAACTGGAAATAGAACTGCCTTATGATCCAGCAATCCCACTGCTGGGCATACACACTGAGGAAACCAGAATTGAAAGAGACACGTGTACCCCAATGTTCATCGCAGCACTGTTTATAATAGCCAGGACATGGAAGCAACCTAGATGTCCATCAGCAGATGAATGGATAAGAAAGCTGTGGTGCATATACACAATGGAGTATTACTCAGCCATTAAAAAGAATACATTTGAATCAGTTCTAATGAGGTGGATGAAACTGGAGCCTATTATGCAGAGTGAAGTAAGCCAGAAAGAAAAACACCAATACAGTATACTAACACATATATGTGGAATTTAGAAAGATGGTAACGATAACCCTGTATGTGAGACAGCAAAAGAGACACTGATGTATAGAACAGTCTTTTGGACTCTGTGGGAGAGGGAGAGGGAGAGGGTGGGATGATTTGGGACAATGGCATTGAAATACATATAATATCATATATGAAATGAGTCGCCAGTCCAGGTTCGATGCACGATACTGGATGCTTGGGGCTGGTGCACTGTGACGACCCAGAGGGATGGTATGGGGAGGGAGGAGGGAGGAGGGTTCAGGATGGGGAACACGTGTATACCAGTGGCGGATTCATTTCGATATTTGGCAAAACCAATACAATATTGTAAAGTTTAAAAATAAAATTAAAAAAAATCTAATTCTCTTAAAGGTATTTTTAAAAGTTTCATTAAAGAATTTATCTCAATCATCATTGTGCTGCTTGTATTTATTTATTTGCTCATTTTTAAACACATCTCATCACCCCAATATACCATTAAAATTTTGACTATAAACTGCAAACTATTTAATAAAATATGCTTTTAGGGGTTTAAAAAGTAAAACTGGAATCCAAAGGGATTCCTCTTTTTGTTTATACACATGCGATGGGTAATATCTCCCTTGGTTGATGTCAAGTATATTCATTTTTTCCTTATCTGATGTATAAATTACTTTCATGAAATTACTATATCAATATTTTTATCACTTTATAAATACTTATTGCAGTTTTGACTCCAAAACTTAAGTAGACTATAATATAATTGGATTTGACTATGGTTGTTTTTGTAATTAATGTTCATGTTTGTTTGTTGAATGTATTATGTACACTTTTGAGCAGTTTGCCACATGCAATTAATTGTAGAAGATTTGACCTGATATGCTATTTTTCCTTTAATTAAAACTCCAACTCTGCTATGATGAAGATTGGCACAGTGGAAAAGGCAAATACTCTAAAAAAGAGTGTAAATTACCTAGCTTCAAGGAACTGCACATACTGTGGAATGAAGTGAGAAAAGATTAATGTCATCTAACATTTATCTTGTGCTCCAGCCTATGGAAATTATCCTGGCATGTTATTCATTCAAGCCCTTTAATCATTTATTTAGTACCTACTGTATAAAAGTTACCATTTTAGATGAATGCTAAGCTAGAAAATTGTGAAAAAATGGGAAAAATTTGAGTACCACAAAGTCATTAGAAGAAGACCTGCTTCAGAATGTTTTCAAGTAGATTAAGTTTTGCTGAATAAAGATAGAATTAAATAGAGGCAAATTTTTGAAAGCATGATCAGTGACTATGCACTGCTTTCCATTTTTTTCCTGCTGCACTTTGAGAACCTTGCTACCTGCTCAGAGCTGAATGTGGCTAATGTGAGCAAGGAGGTGAGTATTGTGGAAATGGGGAATTGTATAAACATCTTAAGTAAAAGTGAAAGTCACTCAGTTGTGTCTTTGTGACCCTATGACTCTTTGTGACCCTATGGACTGTAGCTAGCCAGGCTCCTCTGTCCATGAAATTCTTCGGGCAAGAATACTAAATTGGGTAGCCATTCCTTCTCCAGGGGATCTTCCTGACCTAGGCATCAATCCCAGGTCTCCTGCATTGCAGGCAGATTCTTTACCGTCTGAGCCACTAAGGAAGCCCATAAACATCTAAGTGAGTGAAGTTGCTCAGTCATGTCCGACTTTTTGTAACACCACGGACTGTAGCCTACCAGGCTCCTCAGTCCATGGGATTTTCCAGGCAAGAGTACTGGAGTGGGTTGCCATTTCTTTCTCCAGGGGAACTTCATAACCCAGGGATCGAACCCAGGTCTCCTGTATTGCAGGCAGTCGCTTTACCGTTTGAGACATCGGGGAAGCCCTATAAACATCTAAGGAACACAAATACTTATTATGCTGCCAGAAAATATACAGATATTATCCCATTTAATTCTTTCTGCTGTATCTCTGGGCCCTGATTTCCTGGTTAACTTGTGCCCCTACGTTCTCATTCTTCTGTTTGTTACTATCATGATTGGACTCTTAACTTAAATCTGATTCTCCCCTGAACAAAGAGATTCTCCTATATCTCTCAAAGTGAAGGATGCTTAGACCAGCTGACCAGAGACCCTATGGCCATCTCAGGCACTTTTCCTAACTTCACTAGTGAGACAGTATACAGTATTTCCTTTCATAACAAGTCCTCCTCTCATTTTGGCAAACTGTACCGGCCACAAGGGAAGATATCTGGTGATATTTTTCCCTCATTCATTGAACTTCATGACTCCAAATATTTCATCTCTTCAGCTACAAAATCCCAAGAACTTTGACCACTGAAATTATTCTATTTTTAAAGTTACAAATTATACATATAAGCTCCCTTCTATCTCTCTCAGCAGTATTCACTGAACAAATTTAGAAAGAAAATATCAAGATTAGACTATTATTCCATGAACCGAAAAATATGAAAGGGCATACTTATGATATATTTTTTAAAAACTATATCTTTAGAAAAAATAAATTCATTGAAATTCCACTGTTCATCTTTCAAGCATTTCACCCATGGGGAAAAGCATATTAAGCATAAGCAAATGTAATACTTGGTGTGTTCAGAAATTCACATAATGGTCTTTTATAGAATTTTGCAATAACTGATGACCCTTGTTTTTCTAAGGCTGTGCAAACTAGGTTGCTTTAATTTATAATATTTATATTGGTTTCTCATGGACAAAGCTACCACTTATGTGCTTCTGTTCTGCCACTACCATCTATAGAGGAAAAGCATCTTTATACTGAATGAATGCTGGAGCCACAAATGACCTCTCTGTCCCCTGTTTTGCCCACCCAACCCCCATGATACCTCCCTTGCCTTCTCCATGCTGGAAGAGATGGATCTCTCTAAATTTCACACGTCTAATCATATCACTGCACTACTTAACAGCAATTCAATAGGTTCCAAATGGCCTTTGTTTTATGAAACTACATTCTATACAATGAAGGGCATTTTGTCATATTATAGGTAAATGTGTCTTAAATTACGTATCTTGTCAGAGTTTTTTAGAAAAAATTCACACCCATGAAATTGTCCTTGATGCTTACCATGGTTTTCAGTTTTAATCTGAAGGATATCAGATATACAATTATCTGAATTAAGTACTGGGTTCTAATTAAGTTAGTTGTTACTTTATAATTTGTGGCAAGCCATTGCTTATGTAGGAAATAGAAATATACATGCATGTACTTATTCCATTCTCACAACTATCCTAAGATGTGGGTAGCATCATACCTATTTGTAGATGGAGAACAGAGAGGCTCAGTAACTTATAGAGGGTAACACTGCTTAGGGTGGAACTATATTCAAATAGGGCTTCCCTAGTAGCTCAGCTGGTAAAGAATCCTCCTGCAATGCAGGCGATGGCACCCCACTCCAGTACTCTTGCCTGGCAAATCCCAGGGACGGAGGAGCCTGGTAGGCTGCAGTCCATGGGGTCGCTAAGATTGGGACATGACTGAGCGACTTCCCTTTCACTTTTCACTTTCATGCATTGGAGAAGGAAATGGCAACCCACTCCAGTGTTCTTGCCTGGAGAATCCCAGGGACGGGGATTCCATCTCTGGGGTCACACAGAGTTGGACACGACTGAAGTGACTTAGCAGCAGCAGCAGCAATGCAGGAGACCTGGGTTCCATCCCTGGGTTGGGAAGATTCCTAGGAGAAGAGAACCCACTCCAGTATTCTGGCCTGGATAATTCAATGGACAGAGGAGTCTGGCAGGCTACAGTCCATGGGGTTACAAAGACTCAGACATGACTGAGCAATTTTCATTCACTTCACTTCACATATTCAAATGAAGCCAGTCTCCTTTTATGGCCTCACATCTCTCAGCAGTATTCACTGAACATATGATCAGAGCTCTGATATAGAAGGTGATAAAACCAAAGTTTACTCTTTTCGTTTTAGAATAAAACTGAAGGCAAAGTTTCTAAAATATATCATATGAAAGAATACTTTAGCATCCTTATAGGGAAGCATTGACTTCCAAAATTATCCCAAGAGCATAAGGATGAAATAGAAAGAAAATTAAAAAATTGTCTACATAATTAAAATAGAAATAGTGATACTTTGCAAAGACCATATTCCTCTAAATTCATTCACACTTATGTTTTCAAAGGTGTATTTATCACCCTTTATGGTATATGTTCAAGTTTATAAATATCTTAATTACTTAGATCCCTAAACATGGTACATTTGGTTTATTAACAAAAAATAGTGCATACATATTGTATCTGGCTCATCTTCTCTTAAAGCTCCCTAACATTCAAGCCAAGTGAAAATGCCTAAGATTAATATAGGTCACACTAATCCAGGTGTTTATACATTTTAGAGTAAACAAAACCAAAGAGTAAATATGTGAAAAGTCAATCTTGAAGCCAGTAATGATAACAGGATATGTGTAAATGGATGATTATTATTAAAAATCTTAACATCCAAAAAGCCAAAAGAAAAAATGTAAACCCTTTCATAAGGGCATGGGGCAGATAAAGAGACAGGAGAAATCTAATTGCAATGTATCCTGTAATGGAATCACAGTCTGTGTAGAAGCTGATTAAGGTTAATTTGAATCACATCAATTTGAATTAACGTGGCCTTTGCAGAATGAGCAACACCTAAGTGCCAACATGATCAATTGGTACCTTTACCTCCATACATCCGCCTGGAAAGGTTAGATTTATTAGTTATCAAGATAACATTTTAGAATGCAAATCCATGTTACTTTATTTCCTCTAGCCCACCTCACCTGAGCACCTGGAAAGTCTCAGGACATATGGGTCTTGGAGGGAAATCATCTATAATGCATAGAAAAAAAGAATATAAGAGAAAAACACAGCCAGATTTACTGAAAATACACAGTTTTATGTACTTATGAATACTGTACAAACAAGTTCTAGTTACCCAGTTAAAACTGTAATTAAGGACAAATAATTGGTTCTATTGTTAGGCATATCATCATATGTTACTCATATGAATTTTAAATTTTAGAGTTTGGAACACCCTTGAATCTTTGAATCTTGTATTCTAACTGCCCACCTCCATGTCTATTCTCAGTTTTGTATTAATCATATTTTCCCTTATCTTATGTGCTCATGCTCAGTCACTCAGTTGTGTCCGAGTCTTTGCAACTCCATGGACTATAGCCTGCCAGGCTTCTCTGTCCATGGGATTCTTCAGGCAAAAATACTGGAGTGGGTTGCCATTTCCTACTCCTGGGGATTTCTCCTGCATTGGTAGGCAAATTCTTTACCACTGTGCTAAATTGGAAGCTTACTGGTATGCAACCAACCATACTTACTTGCTTAAAATGACAAAAATGAATTTGCTCGTGATTATTCTGTACCTTGGTCAGACAGGCACTTACGTGGTGTCTGGGACAAGTCACCTGGAGTATAGCATCTAAATGGCATCCCTGACATTGCTGTTGCTTCACCAGCTATTGCTACAATGGTTGAGGATGGCTGAGTCTCTCTTTCTCCATTTCCAAGTCAGTTGTCATCTGGGACCTTTCTGTTTCCAAGGACTCTCTCTTCTCAGAGGTATCTAGACTTCTTTATGATACTGCTTCCCAAGAGAAGGTAACAGAAGCTGCAAGGCCTCTTAAGGCCTAGGCCTAAAAGTAACACTGTATCACTTCTACCACTTTGTATGGGTTAAAGCAAATCTCATCAGCAGCCCACATTCAAAAACAATGTGAAACTCACTCACTGTTTGGAGGGAAGGAGTGGCATATCCACAGGGATGGGAGAAATTGTCAAGAGACCAGTTTTGTGATCAGCTGATATCACATAGTCAAGCCTGAGTCCTATTCTGTACAGTCATCTGAAACTAGACCAGAAATATCTGTCTACCCCTTGTCTTTATGCTTATCACACTTAACTGGAATGATTTGTGACTCCTTCCTTGCAAGACCATAAAAAACAAGAACATAATCAGTTAATTATCCTTGTGTCATCTGTACTTAGAGCATGTCTGGCAAAGCAAATGCTCAATAAAAGACAGCCAAACATAACTCAAACTTTTAACGAGGTTTTTGAAGATATTCAGATGGTTGACTAAGAAAAATTGAATTTGGGAAAAGAATACACAAAACTTATGGTGACCATGTAGCTAAAATATTTTATTGAAAAATTAACAATAAAATGAAATGAGACTAAGGAGGCCTAAGATTTTATATAATAGTATATTGCTCTAAAGGTGGGGGGGTGGTGCATGGAACATTTCATTCTACTTTGTTTTATTGTATCTGCTCTAATTATAACAAGTCCTTTTATTTTCATTTAGTATGAGTATCTGTATGTGGTATTTCTAAGTATTTATTCTGATATTTGTAAACTTTCACAAATCTAGATACTTTAGGAAATGTAAGAAAGGTATTACAGGGAGTAAAATTTCCCTGAGGGCAAAATGTTAGGACTGAAACTTTAAGAGAGCAAAGCTATTCAACAATATCTACAGCCTGCATCAGTGTATTTGAAACATACGGTGGGCTCTTCTTCCTCTAGTATTTCCATTTATCTCTTATTTCCTCTCCTTCCCATTAGAAATAGTTGTGAATTTGTTGAAACTATTTTACTAAACTATTTCAAAGCATTAAACTGACTCTGTATAAAATCAGTTGTTTAAAATGCTTAATAAATGCCATTTAATGTTTTGTTTGTTTCTTTAATGCAGCAAAGGACTTGATAGAAGCCAGGGCTAGCTTTCCCATCTATTTTAAAGATATGTGAGAATGAGAAATAAGGATCTGGATATAACACTTTCTCTAGTCTTGATATAAAACTTTGGTCAATGAACAGAGTACTTGTAAAACTATTAAGATTTTTTAACTGAGAAATAACTATAAATAGCAAATATTTACAGGCACAATGAAAGAATTTTGTGTCAGTAATTACTAAGATAAAATGGAAATTTTGTCTTCAACTAGGAATTGCAATGAAGAACAAACTGTTCCTTTCCAGTTTTAGCAGTAGCTTTGTTTACATACATCAGGATTTAAGTTGTTAGTTTGCTAATTAATTTCATTAGTTTTCTATTCCTGTTCATAATGTTGAAGGCCGTAAGAAAGATCTATTTGAAATATGTTCCTAGAGATATCTTTTTTATTACTAGAAAATCACCTTAATGTGAAATTTATCTGCTAGACACAGGAACTTGAACACAATAAATAAACTTACACTTTTCTTCCAATTATTCATATGCATAATTCACAAGGCTAGAAACTCTATAGCAGATGTGAAGCAAAAATGCCAAGCAAGGAAAAATTTGTCCATAGGTTTTATGACTGGGGAAGGAATTGTTGAGCTGGCTAAAAGCAGAGCAAGATGTGAAGGTAAGGACCTTCCCACACAATTGGTGCAAAGGTGGGACGAACAGAACAACTAAAAGCACATGCTTCTTTGTCCAATCTGGTCACTGATAGGAGAGCAATGAGTGGAACTTGCCTACCTGAAGATTCTTCTTTGAGACTTGCCCTTGTGGTTGATTGGAGAAGGCAATGGCACCCCACTCCAGTACTCTTGCCTGGAGACTCCCACGGACAGAGGAGCCTGGTGGGCTGCAGTCCATGGGGTTGCTGGGGGTCGGACGCGACTGAGCGACTTCACTTTCACTTTTCACTTGCATGCATTGGAGAAGGAAATGGCAACCCACTCCAGTGTTCTTGCCTGGAGAATCCCAGGGACGGTGGGGCCTGGTGGGCTGCTGTCTATTGGGTCGCACAGAGTCGGACACGACTGAAGTGACTTAGCAGCAGCAGCTTGTGGTTGATAACAGGACAAAAATATAGGACTGGGCAAGGATATAGGCAAAACTGTCACCCCTCAAACATCAACTTTCTGGTATGATCATCATGGTCAATCTTAGTGGTTAACTGTCCATCTTTGGAAGCATTCCAAACATTTAATTACTTAATATAAAACAAGTAACATTTTTATAACTATTTTTCACTAATACTATTTACATGTCTCATTGTATTTTTTAGCAAAAGATGTGAGTGTTATAAAAATACCATTAAAGTATCTTTTAGCAAACATTGGTCTGTGAATTTAAAATATTGACATCTAGTGTTGAAATATGTTGACATAAACTTACTAAAATTAAAAATGTAACAGATATCCATCTGCATTTTGTTTAGCTGAATATGTCTGTTTTCTTTTTAACTTGCATTCAAGGAACACTATGGAGCTTTTTATCTATTTCCTGTCACTCCCATTTAATAATTATGTCTGGTGTTTGTTCATCTTAGCACATTTTATATTCATCAATGCAAATAGCCTGTCTTTATTTATGGAACACTAAACAATGCTTGCATAAACTATCGGGCCTTACATTCCATTTAACAAATGATTGTCATATGTATCTCTGTAGTTGATATTTCATTCAAATACACAAAATTTATATATAAATGTATATATGCATATATAAACACACAGATGTATATACTTTAATTCATTTCCATTGAGTATACAATGAGTATTTAGTTTACACTATTTTCCATAGTAGTACCACAACAGCAACATGGAATATTGGACACAATGAGAAAATTTTGAACCTTAAAGAAAAATAAATTAGACATAAATACAGAATAAAGTTGAGAAAAAAGAACAAACTGTGCTAGTGGAGAAAGCTGTTAAAATTAGTTGTGTTAGTTAATGAAGTGACAGTCTCTGGAGTCTAAACAATAATCTTTAGAGAAAATCAAATTTACCTCATTTGATTCTAGTAATGATTAAATTTATAAGAAAGGTCTGGCAGATAGGAGATGCTCAATAGTATGTTCTTCCTCTATCACTTCAAAACAGATGCATGGCGTTTGCTCGTTCTTTTTAGTCTAGGGAGACTGTATCATTCAGGGAAAGGGACAAGAATTTCTACTTTAGGAAAATCTAGGTTCCAATCCTATTGCACATCTAGGATTTAAGCTAAGTGGTCTTTTGGAGGCTAATTTCTATATGTAAAAACTGTATTTCAAATTTCTTAATACACAATAATACAATGATTACTAATAAGATTAACATATATCATTTATCTATATATTAAAAGTGGAAATGTTAGTCACTCAGTCATGTCCGACTCTTTTCGACCCCCTGCTAGGCTCCTCCCCCACTCCGGTACTCTTGCCTGAAAAATTCCATGGACGGGGGAGCCTGGTAGGCTGCAGTCCATGGGGTCCCACAGAGTCGGACACGACTGAACCGACTTAGCAGCAGCAGCAGCAGCTAGGCTCCTCTGTCCATGGAATTCTCCAGGCAAAAATACTGGAGTGGGTAGCCATTCACTTCTCCAGGGGATCTTCCTGACACAAGGGTTGAACCTGAGTCTCCTGCATTGCAGGTGGATTCTATACCATTTAAGCCACCAGGGAAACCCAGTACATAAATAAGACAGTAACAATATGTTATATTTATACTTTATGATAAGCACTGGGCTAAGCAATTTACATACATTATCTCATTTAATACTCAATTATTTCATCATCATTATCTTTGTCTCTCAAATTATTTTTAATTATTTAAGCAAGACCAAAGAATTTTCTGCAATAATGGAAATTTGGGGGTTATTTTTTGGGGAGGGGCATTATCTGATATGGTAAACATCAGTCACATGTGTCAAATAAAATGTAGCTACTGTGACCGAGGAGTTTTTTAAAGCTTAATCTTATTTAAAATTAACTTTAAATAGCAACTGGTTCAGCAGGTAAAGAATCTGCCTACAATGCAGGAGACAGAGGAGATGCAGGTTCAATACCTGAGTCGGGAAGTTCCCCTGGAGTAGGGCATGGGTCCCTACTCCAGTATTCTTGCCTGAGAATTCCATGGACAGAGGAACATGACAGGCTACAGTCCATGGGGACACAAAAAGTTGGACATGACTGAGTGACTAGGCAGCAATAATGTGGCTGCTGCTGATGCTGCTAAGTCCCTTCAGTCGTGTCCGACTCTGTGCGACCCCATAGACGGCAGCCCACTAACCTCCCCGGTCCCTGGGATTCTCCAGCCGAGAACACTGGAGTGGGTTGCCATTTCCTTCTTCAATGCATGAAAGTGAAAAGTGAAAGTGAAGTCGCTCAGTCGTGTCCGACTCTTGGCGACGGACAGGAAAGACTTAAATGATATAAATATCACACTAAGTATAAGGATGTGAATAAAACTTAAATTGAAGTCATTTTCTAAGATCAGAAATATCTGGAGTTTGTATCTAAACTCAGCACTTGATCTTATTATAGATTATTCTGCTGATTGTTCAATGTATGCTAGTTCTACCTCCATAAATTTTTCTGTGAACACACTGAGGTCAGTGTTTTTTTTTTTTTTTTTCTTATTCCTACATGTCTACACCAGGAGGCCTTGCACAATCCTGTTCAGTTAAGCTGAAGGACTTCCTTGTTAATTTGACACATGAAAATATTTCCTTCATCAGTGAGAAATTGGAACTGATAAGACTATGGTTTACACCATTTGATTCCCAAGAGGTAATTTATAACAAAAGATGGAGACAAAATATGAGATACTTTATCTTTCATATCATCTTGATATATCATAATCATGAAATCATGATATCTTATACCATCATCCAAAATTATATCAAGAGCATTTAAGTTCTTTTTTTAATGTTGTCTCAGAAGATAGGTTGACTTATTCTATGTAATCAAGCTGATCAGCAGCAGAGTCAAAATGAAAATGCACATTCTTTTCTCAGTTGAAAATTTTTTTTAATTATGTTGATGGATATTAAGATTACTCTTGGAACAATCCTAAATATCTGAAGAACATAAAAGTTCAAAAACACTAAAATGTGTGACAAATATTTGATAAATAGAAAAGAGTTTGTTGTCAATTACTTTGAAAATCTATCAAACAATTTCCTTCAAGATAATCATATACTCTAACTAGGGAACATATAATTCTATTACCCTATAGTTATTATAAAAGTATGGTATGAGGTACTTTTGAAATGGTTAGCCAAGCTTAAAAAGCTCTCTTACAAAATCCAACTTAATTTACTTAATTTCATTATCAAATGTTTAGGCCTACTAAGGA
Source organism: Bos javanicus (assembly GCF_032452875.1). NCBI lineage: Eukaryota > Metazoa > Chordata > Mammalia > Artiodactyla > Bovidae > Bos > Bos javanicus. The sequence goes on along the minus strand of NC_083884.1, from coordinate 24,543,691 downwards.
TTTTTTCATAAACAGTTGAATCACATAACATATACTAAACACTGATCAATATGTTTTTCTTTCAGTTTTATTGAGATATAATTGACACAGAACACTATATAAACTTAAGACACACAGCATAATGATCTGACATATACATCATGAAATAATTACTACAATAAATGTAGTCAACATCCATAATCTTATATAGATACAAAATCAAAGAAAAAGAAAAAAAAATAATTTCCTCATGATAAGAACTCTTGGGATATACTCTCAATTTTTTTAATTTTATTTTATTTTTAAACTTTACATAATTGTATTAGTTTTGCCAAATATCAAAATGAATCCATCACAGGTATACATGTGCTCCCCATCCTGAACCCTCCTCCCTCCTCCCTCCCCATACCATCCCTCTGGGTCGTCCCAGTGCACTAGCCCCAAGCATCCAGTATCATGCATTGAACCTGGACTGGCATCTCGTTTCATACATGATATTTTACATGTTTCAATGCCATTCTCCCAAATCTTCCCACCCTCTCCCTCTCCCACAGAGTCCATAAGACTGTTCCATACATCAGCGTCAATTTTGCTGTCTCGTACACAGGGTTATTGTTATCATCTTTCTAAATTCCATATATATGCGTTAGTATACTGTATTGGTGTTTTTCTTTCTGGCTTACTTCACTCTGTATAATAGGCTCCAGTTTCATCCACCTCATTAGAACTGATTCAAATGTATTCTTTTTAATGGCTGAGTAATACTCCATTGTGTATATGTACCACAGCTTTCTTTATCCATTCATCTGCTGATGGATATACTCTCAATTTTTATATATAGACTTTCAGTTCAGTTCATTTCAGTTGCTCAGTCATGTACAACTATGGTGATCCCATGGACTGCAGCATGCCAGGTTTCCCTGTCCGTCACCAACTCCCAGAGCTTGCTCAAACTGATGTCCATCGAGTTGGTGATGCCATCTGACCATCTCATAGAGCATTGTTAATTACATTAATCATGTTGTACATTGTATCTCTAGTACTCAGTTATAACTGGAAGTTTGTACATTTTGACCAGCTTCATCCAGTTTCCCTTCCTCATATCCACCTTGATCAACATTTTCTTTCAACTAACACATTACCAATGGAAACAGAGAGACTTTTCTCCTATTCTAAAAAGATTTTGCTTGTGCATCTCCACACAGTATTAATAAATGTCATGGAAACACATAAAAACTATGCTAACAGGTGACATAGAAACATACAGAGAAGGATAGATAGATTGCCCAAATTAGTCTTCACAGTTGCTTGAAGAGGCTTTACAGGCTTCCTAGTCTATGCAGGTGAAACAACTGCTGTTTTGCATTTGCCCTCCAGGGTCCTCAACATTGTATGACCACCCAATCCAATTTATCTTAAGCAGATGCTATTGATTCAGATCAGACAAACCATTGTATATGGAACATGGGCCAGGGGACAGCTACATCTAGCTAGATAGCACATTTAAATTTCATTCTTGGCTGATACAATCCAGGATTTTAAAAATATGATTTTACAGGATAATAAAGTGTAACCACACAAAATATTTTGAACTATTAAAAAAATCTGGAAAATAAACTTATTCTTCAAGCCCATAGATGAATGCTGCTGTGACCTTTATAATTCTGACTTAGATATAAATAAAATAAATATTTAACACTTGCATTCACTTAGTCACTGAATTAAAGAACATACTTCTTTATATACATTCTATAATATTCATATTATATACTATTATGTATTTATATGTGTCCTAGTTATGGGATAATTTGATCCATCTGATTTAGAATGAGTCATAACACAGAGTTGTGTAATCACGGAGCTAAAGATACTCTCAGCAAAGCCTTGAGAGACATGATATAAAGCTTTAACCTCAGTCTTTAACATCTCTATTTTGTGACTTCCTCCAAAAATATAAATTATGTAGGTCCTATATACAGGTAAAATGTATCTAGAGCCACTATTTCATTAATTCAACAAATGGCTACCAAGTGCTCATTATGCGTGAGACACTACAGTTGTGCAGTAGACATAAACCAACAAACCATATGTAAGATGCAATAAGTAGTTACACAGTTACTGAATAATTACATGTATTAAGGAAGTCCACAAAGTGACAAAGCAGTATGGATATTATAGGACATTCATGATCTGGCTATCTATCTTCTATCTAACGAGTGGTAAGCTTTGTCACTACTCATGACTACATATTAATTTGGGGGACTTCCCAGGTGGCACTCATGGTAAAGAACTTGCCTGTCAATGCAGGATACTAAGAGATTTGGGCTTAATCCCTGGGTCAGGAAGATCCCCTGGAAAAGGGCATGGCAACCCACTCAAGTATTCTTGCCTGGAGAATCCCAAGGACAGAGGATCCTGGCAGGCTACAGTCCATAGGGTCGCACAGAGTTGGACACGACTGAAGCAACTTCACACACACAGCACAAATGAATCTTGAGTCTCACTAGTATTCATTTGGGGTTTCTACATCATATTTTTTCACAATTTTCTAAGCCCACTTTCCAGGCTTTAAATATACTAGGACCCTCCCTATATATGTCTAGTTCTTGGTCACCCCTTAAATCTCCAATAAAGTATAAAGTATTAGTCGTGCCTGATTCTATGTGACCCTGTGGATTGTAGTAGCCTGCCAGCTTACTCTGTTCATGGGATTCTCCAGGTAAGAATACTGAAATGGGTTGCCATGCCCTTCTTCAGAAATATCCAATAAACATAATTAAAGTTTTCCCTAATGAAAAATTTGTCTTTAATCAGTATTTTCTTACTACTTAAATTCTCAAGGTAAGACAGATAAATAAATATATATAAAATAAATAAATATATTTTGTTATTAATCTTTCTTGATAGTTTCAGATGATATTTATGCCCTTTTGCATTCTAATCAAATTATAATTTTCAAACTTTGTAGTACCAAGGATTTACATGGCAAGCCTACAGTTTGTATGATGGCACCCTACTCCAGCACTCTTGCCTGGAAAATCCCATGGATGGAGAAGCCTGGTGGGCTGCAGTCCATGGGTTTGCTAAGAGTCGGACACGACTGAAGCAACTTAGCAGCAGCAGCAGCAGCAGCAACTTAATTGCTAAGGATACTGAGCATCTGTTATTGCATCTATTGAGCATTTGCAAATCACCTTTGGAGAAATGTGTACTCAGATCCTTTGCTAATTTTCTTAATTGGATTGTTGGAGTTTTTATTATTTGGAGGGAAGGTAGCTTCTATTCCCAGCTTGGCTGTCCCAGAGTGGAACTGTTTCCGTACAGATGAGTTGGGATGAGAATGATCAAGGTCCAGGGCTCCTGGCCTACCATCCCTAGAGTAGAAATTCCATCTTTCTTTTAATTACGTTTGACTGTGTCAGGTCTTAATGGAGACATGCGGGCTCTTCATTGTCATGTGCAGGCTTCTGTAGTAAATGATGTGTGGGTTGCAGAGTGTGTGAGTTCTGCAGTTGCAGCACACAGCTTCCAGAGTGTGTGGACTCTGTATTTGTGGCACGTGGGCTTTCTGGTGTGTGAGATCAGTAGTTGCAGAGCGTGGGCTTAGCTGCTCTGTGGCATGTGGTATCCTCCTTCCTCAACCTCTTTGATCCCTGCATTGGAAGGCAGATTCTTAACCACTGGACTACCAAGGAAGGCCTGAGATTTCATCTTTTAAGTGAGGGGTGGATGGAAGAAAGCCCTGGATGTCTCAGCTGCTCTTGTCTGGAACTGGACTTCTGGTACATGGAGCTGGATTGGGGGTGGTGGATAGGATGGGCAATGGTGGTGTCCTACCCTTCCCAGGGAGAAACCAAGCCCTAGATTAGGAGCTGTGAAGAGAGGTAATTACTCTTCTTGACTACACATGGCTGGAACAAACCTTCTGCCAGACTGCTGGGGAGACCACGGGAGGTCATGGTTCAAATGAAACAATCTCACTGAGACTTAGTAGCTTTTCTTAAATAAATGTTTCTCTACTTGTTGTAAGTCTTCAGAAAAATTTTAAGAGATTGTAAATACTTTTTTCCCCATATTTTCACCAATTAGGGTTGTTGCTCTGGGGAGAATATGTGGAATTCCTTATGCCACCATTCTTGAACTTCTAATCCTGCAAACATACATTTCAATACTAAACTATGTTAATACTGCTTCTTAATAGGTTTCAAGTTGAAGTGCTTCTGTGATTTAATTTATGGTCACCATTTTACCTCGTATACCCTTTCAAATATCACTACTTGAAGAAATTTCCTCATTTTCTAGATGAAATTTAAACAGTATTTTCTTTAGATTTCTTTCTTTTTTTTTTCCCCAGAATACAGAAGAATATTTATTGGGGGATATTTTAGAGCTAAATATATCACTAACCCGATTTCTTAGTTTGATGTATTCTCTTCAATATCTTATCTTCATAACTTTCTATTCGTAAATATGTCCAGTCACTCATTTATGCCTTAGTTTGGAGTTGTTTTTTTTCATATCTCTTTCTCCCTCTGATGTTAAATTCCTCTAGAGAAGAACTTATGTTTTATTTATCTTTGTATTTTCTACCTTCTTTTAGAAATGTTGGCATCTGAAACAAGTAACATCTAAAGCGTTGTCAATACATACTTCATTATGGAAATAAATTAGTCAGTGAACAGCATGAAAGTAGCTCATTATATGAAATACTATATTATAAAAGTATGCAGTTATCAAACTGTGACTTGCAAGGTTTTATAATACCATTTTATTTCAGATTTCTTTGATTCTTATATTAGCTTAGACATATTTCATATATTTAAAATATATGAATCAGGATAAAAACATGAGGGAAAATTTTATTTAATAATTTAACATCCATCAAGAAGCTTAAAAACGATTTGTTGGAAAGAAGATATGTAGGATGTCAAATGAGGCAAATATGCTAAATATTTTCAAGTGATAATTACAGACATACTTTCAAAGTTGAATTAGAATTTTCATTTTTTTCCAATAAACTACTTCCTTAGTTTTATATCATCATCTTGGATATCTTCCACAACTTTAGTCTCGCAAAACGAAGGAGAAGGACAATGAGGAAGAGGAGGAGAAAAAAACTAACCTTCAGCTTTCTCATAATGTCAGAATTCCAAACAACTAATCTTTGTTTACATTTCTGTATAGTGCAACATCACTACCAATAAAAGGCCAAATAGTATCTGTGAAATAAATAACAATGAAAACTCAGTGCTGCTGCTGCTGCTGCTAAGTCGCTTCAGTCGTGTCCGACTCTCTGCGACCCCATAGCGCCCACCAGGCTCCCCCGTCCCTGGGCTTCTCCAGACAAGAACACTGGAGTGGGATGCCATTTCCTTCTCCAGTGCATGAAAGTGAAAAGTGAAAGGGAAGTTGCTCAGTTGTCTCCGACTCTCAGGGACCCCATGGACTGCAGCCTACTAGGCTCCTCCGTCCATGGGATTTTCCAGGCAAGAGTACTGGAGTGAGGTGCCATTGCCTTCTCTGATGAAAACTCAGTAGAACCTGTTTATTCACAAATCAACCTGCAAAAAAAAGCCTGTGTAGCAATAATAGAAATAGTGGTCCATCCAATTAACAGCTCTTGGAAGCTGGAATAAAATACACTTATATAATATATTTTGTTAAGGATTTTGATTACTGACTTCTGAATACAAATGAAGAGTAAAACTATTATTTTCTTAAATAGTAACTTTGTATCCTATTGACAGAATAGTCTGGGAGACTTGTCCCAATAAATTAACTGCCCCTGAATAGGAAACTATATAGTTTGAGCGATTTAATGATTAATTTGTTCATCCAACATTTATTGATAGCTGTTATTTATGAGGGGCTTCCCTGATGGCTCAGATGGCAAATAATCCGCCTACAATAAAGGAGACTAGGGTTCAATCCCTGGGTCATGAAGATCCCCTAGAGAAGGGACTGGCAACCTACTCCAATATTTTTGCCTGGCGAATTCCATGAACAGAGGAGTCTAGGGAGGCTATAGTCCATGGGGTCCCAAAAAGCCAGATACTACTGAGCAACTAACACACATACACACACACACAGAGTACCAAAATACTATATTAATATATGACAATAAATAGTTACTGTACTGTAGACCTAGCAACAACTTTAAGGAATTAATAATTTTGATCCATAAAAAATAGGAGGGGGCGAGCAAGTGGAATAGCATATACTATAAACACAAAATAGTGGAGTTTTTTCTTTTTCCTGGGAAAATAATCCTTCAGCTTGTTCTTAATCTACCTACACCACTGTACTTCCTGAGGGATTTAATCTTTTTCTCAATGCCAGAACAACCAAGAACTGAGAACAATGAAAACTTCAGCAAAGAGCAGAGATCAAAGACAGAGCACACATACACACACACACACAAACAGAATAATTAAAGAAATACAGTAGCAAAAATATCCAAACCAGTATAATAGTGGAGCTACAATTTAAGAATACAAAAGAGAAAAAATGTGCTCAAAATATAGTTAATGAAAGGAGATAAAACGTAACATCAAATTGTGGATTTTAACAGAATTAATCTTGGTGCTTCATAAAATGTACCCAAAGCATAATAACCCTTGGTGATTCTGACTGAGTACACTGGGTTGATATCATAGAACATGGGTCAGCAAGCTGTGGTCAAATCCAGCCATCTTGTTTTGCTTGTAGGGTTTTATTTGAATAGAGACAGTCCATTTGCTTATGTATCATCAATGGCTCTTTTCATACTACAAAATCATAGCTATATAATTAAAGTGTTATGACAAGTAAGGCCAAAAGCATCTACTATCTGGTTCTTTATAGAAAAAAATTGCCCACCTCAACATAGAACATTTGCTTTATGAGTAAGTCAGATAGGTGGTGATTCCTGAGAAATCTTCACGTCATCATACCAAGAAAGAGAGAAGATAAAAGAAGACTTAAGAAAGTGTTCCATACCCACTGCTTATGTAATAATTTGAAGGTACAAAGAAGGTAAAAGTAAGAATACTTCAAAAGCTCATAATATCTTAGCTAATATTCTGCCTAACTAAGTCTGCCTTAGTTCATTTCCCTAGGAGCAAAACCCAAATCACAGTGATATAGTAATGGAGTGTTTTTCCTAAAAAAGAAAAAACAAACAAACAAAAAAACCTGAAGCGGGTAAAGGATAAAGGTTAGGAGTCCACCAAGGATTTAACTCAAAAAAGCTAGCCTTAGTTTGGACTATGAAGAAGGAAGGGACTCCCAAAATACAAATTGTACTGCAGAGTTTCGCCCTTTTGAAGCAAAGATACCCTTATACCATCCATTCATTGGATGAAGACTGCCTTCAGAGCAGGTGGGTGAGTGTGTAATTTACCAGCAAAAATGTGGCTTCTGTTGGCAGAAGCAATTATCTAGGGAAGGGGAGCCTCTATGAGCATTAACAGCCAGCACTTGCATTAAATGGAGGATGGGGATCTCGGTGGAGTACCAACACCTTCTAGTATAATATCTTACTCAAATAACTGTCTACTGTCTACTGAATTTCAGTCCTCATATTATTCAAGTGAATCAGCCACTTGATGGGCATTCAGTAGAGCATTTATTGTGTGAGTTAATTTGCTTATCATCATTAGAGAAATGAGGTTACTTTAGTGCATTTACAACTAAGAAGGATGATGTGATGGGAAAGTAATTCTTCTTTGGCTTGCATAATCTTAAGAGTTGAACTTGACCAGGTTTCTTCCACTGACCAAACACCAGAACTTGAGATATAATAATGGTCATAAGATCCATCCCTGCCAATGCTACAGTAATAATAAGCATAATATTTATTTTATTTTGTTTATACTTGTAAAAGAAATAAAAATTGTTAGAAAAACTCAGCAGTTCACATAAATTTATGTCTTCTTAAACATTTTTCTCTACCACATAACAAAAGCACAGAGCCCCATGCTGTATTTTACTGACACTGTAAATATTTTTTAAGATTTTTGTCCCCATCATTTCCTCTCTCCTTCCTGTTGCTTTTCACAAGCCTCAAGAACAACCTAAGAATATATACAGCCAAATATTCTTCCTCCCACCCCCTGAACCATGCAATCTGTCCTCAATATTCTCATACAAAACACTCTGTTTTAGACTATGAAAAGAGATGACAGCCTTAATTTTTTGTAAGCCCAAATGTATTTAAAGCAAGGATTTATAAAATGGTTGAAAATACTATTTCAAACAATCATGACTGGATGTTATCTGGTAACTTCTGCATGGATTTTGAGGCAACATACACATATTTGCTATTTGAGGCAACATACACATATTCGCTACATATGCCTGCAAATGTGTATATTTCCCCCTTTTGTGTGACAGCAGTCACCTGACATTGAACTCCTCACAGTGGTGTCTGAATATGCTGCTACTCAAGTTTGCCTACTAAAGCCAAGCTACATGAGTCACTATAGGGATTATTATGATATTTGTCTATTATATATCTTGGAAATATCTTAAACAGTGCTTTCTATGTCATACTACAATTTAAAGCCCACTGTGTACATCGTTGTTTGACTCATCAATATATCCCATGAATCTAGAACGGAGCCTGGCATGTAAATGGTTACAATATTAATTGAATGAATCTATTATGAACTGAATTCTGGCTATTTTCATTAATACTGTGAAGTGTTAGAGATTATTTTCTTCTCAGGATGTCCAAATCATCTATGTCTATATTTTCTGTCACAAACACAACAGGGATCAGTTTAAAACATCTAGTGAGGGTACATTTTTAGGCATTAAAAGAGGAGATGGACAGGTATTGAGAACTTAGTAAGAAAAGGAAGGAGACTGAAAAGATAGCAGTGAATAATTCTAAGTAGAATGAGCTCTGAACACTCTAAGTAGAATGCAAATCAGTAAAGCTTGCTCAGTGCCTGCTCTTGCCTTTCTTGCCTTTCATTTTCTCATAATTCTAACCCTTCATGTTCACAGTCCTCTTCAAGAAAAGTGAATTCTCTGTCATTTTTAGACAGCCAGAGAGACTTAAAACAAAAATGATTGACTCTTTATCCCTTTTATTCCAAGAATGCACTCTCATTTTTATTATTATTGCCTATTATTCTGAACATATTCAGCTCTAGATTTTCTGTTATAAATCTCACTGTATTTTTAAATTCAAATGACTGAAACTTTGATCAAATCTACAACTTGTACACCAGAACATTAAGATGTTAGCTGATGTCTCTTCTCTTGGAGACTTCATATATATAATTTAAGAAAAAGAACAAAGCATTCTTATCTAAAGGGACATGTTTTTTATATACAAATCCTATTACTCTGAATAAGGGTTAATTGTATTTTTTCCTATTTGAAATTTAAAATGGAATCACCTATTAAGATGGGAAAAAATTATTCCTAGAAATGAAATACAACTAACATTAAAATGAACTTGAAATATAAGTGAATAAAACCTTAAAGGAAAAAATTACCTCCTTCTGATATCAAATATTATATATACATCATGTGGAGCATTGAGATTAAATTAGAACAAATTAACTTAGCTTGATAAACAATTTGAATGGAAGCTGTATGTGTGTGGAAAACTGTACAATGCAAAAGGTTATTCTATTTTTTGACATTTTAGACATCTATCTATTTGGCAGTTTTTATAATTTAAATATTTGCATTATTATCAACTGGACAATTAAGGAGAAGGCAATGGCACCCCACTCCAGTACTCTTGCCTGGAAAATCCCGTGGATGGAGGAGCCTGGTAGGCTTCAGTCCATGGGGTCGCTAGAGTTGGACACAACTGAGCAACTTCACTTTCACTTTTCACTTTCATGCATTGGAGAAGGAAATGGCAACCCACTCCAGTGTTCTTGCCTGGAGAATCCCAGGGACATGGAAACCTGGTTGGCTGCCGTCTATGGGGTCGCACAGAGTCGGACACGACTGAAGCGACTTAGCAGCAGCAGGACAATTAAGAGTGTTATGATGCTTCCTGCAGGGGGATGCTAGCATGAAACAGCAGTTAGAAATAACATGAGTGAAAGGGTACTTCAGGCTTCTGAATAAAATTCCTTTCTGCTAGTTCAGCTCAGTCACTCAGTCACATCCGACTCTTTGCGTCCCCATGGACTGCAGCACGACAGGCCTCCGTCCATCACCAACTCCCAGAATTTACTCAAACCAATGTCCATTGATTCGGTGATGCCATCCAATCATCTTATCCTCTGTCATCCCCTTCTCCTCCTGCCTTCAATCTTTCCCAGCATTAAGTGAAAGTGAAGTGAAATCGCTCAGTCGTGTCTGATTCTTTGCGATCCATGGACTGTAGCCCACCAAGCTCCTCTGTCCATGGGATTCTCCAGGCAAGAATATTGGGGTGGGTTGCCATTTCCTTCTCCAGGGTCAGGGTCTTTTCAAATGAGTCAGTTCTTCACATCAGGTGGCCAAAGTATTGGAGTTTCAGCTTCAGCATCATTTCTTCCAAAGAATACCCAGGACTGATATCCTTTAGGATGGACTGGTTGGATCTCCTTGCAGTCCAAGGGACTCTCAAGAGTCTTCTCCAAGGCCACAGTTTAAAAGCATCACTTCTTCGGCGCTCAGCTTTCTTTATAGTCCAACTTTCACATTTGTACATGACTACTGGAAAAACAATAGCTTTGACTAGATGGAAATTTGTTGGCAAAGTAATATCTCTGCTTTTTAATATGCTGTCTAGGTTGGTTATATGGAGAAGGCAATGGCACCCCACTCTAGTAGTCTTGCCTGGAAAATCCCATGGACGGAGGAGCCTGGTAGGCTGCAGTCCATGGGGTTGCTAAGAGTCAGACACTACTGGGTGACTTCACTTTCATTTTTTACTTTCATTTTTCACTTTCATGCATTGGGGAAGGAAATGGCAACCCACTCCAGTGTTCTTGCCTGGAGAATCCCAGGGACAGGGGAGCCTGGTGGGCTGCTGTCTATGAGGTCGCACAGAGTCGGACACGACTGAAGCGACTTAGCAGCAGCAGGTTGGTTATAACTTTCCTTCCAAGGAGCAAGCATTTTTTAATTTCATGTCTGCAGTCACCATCTGCAGTGATTTTTGAGCCCCCAAAATAAAGTCTGTCACTGTTTCCATTGCTTCCCATTATTTGCCATGAAGTGATGGGACCAGATGCCATGACCTTAGTTTTCTGAATTTTGAACTTTAAGCCAACTTTTTCACTCTCCTCTTTGACTTTCATCAAGAGGCTCTTTAGTTCTTCTTCACTTTCTGCCATAAGAGTGGTGTCATCTGCATATCCGAGATTATTGATATTTCTCCCGGCAATCTTGATTCCAGCTTGTGCTTCATCCAGCCCAGCTGGTTCAGAGTAGGCATCAAAGCTCTGCCTTGAGAAATGTATCTTTGAAATGCTAGTCTACATGAAGTAAAAAGAGACTGACCTTAAATGGATTTAGTTCTCAAAGAAAAGTTAACATAGAAATAAAATTATCCACAAATTTCTAAATCAAGTTCTGTCATATAATTCTCTCACTTTTAAATGAATTAAAACCATCTTGTATTCACAAATAGTTATGTTCACAGAATGCAAAGTAATAAGGAAGGGACTATATAAGATGGATTAAAACTTATTTTGAAAACTAATTAAATAACAATAAACTTCAAAGTTTTAAATGTGAATTATCTTTGTCAAAAATTCAGACACTTAAAACAGCATTTTAACTTTTTCTGTATGTGCTATGTCGATTTATTTGATAATTATTTATCTGTGGTGTTAGAAAAATAATATAGCTTTAAAATTATATAACTCACTTTGCCCACATACTAAATTATTCTCCATTAACCATTTTTCATTACTTTGATTTTTGTTACTTGTTGAAGTTGGAGTTTTCTAGTCATCAACATCTCTCAAGTGTATGCTGCTGCTGCTGCTGCTGCTGCTGCTGCTAAGTCACTTCAGTTGTGTCCAACTCTGTGTGACCCCATAGACGGCAGCCCACCAGGCTCCCCCATCCTTGGGATTCTCCAGGTAAGAACACTGGAGTGGGTTGCCATTTCCTTCCCCAATGCATGAAAGTGAAAAGTCAAAGAGAAGTCACTCAGTCGTGTCCGACTCTTAGCAACCTCATGGACTGCAGCCTACCAGGCTCCTCTGTCCATGGGATTTTCCAGGCAAGAGAACTGGAGTGGGGTGCCATTGCCTTCTCCCTCAAGTGTATGAGAGCCTGTTAAATTCCAGACCAGCACATCTAACTGGCTTGTTAAGCATTTACAAACTTGAATGTCTGAAAACTGAAACTCACCTATAAATCTGGGCTCATTATCTTTTCCATACAACCAGTGTTTGCTCTCTTCTGTTCAGAAGTTGAAGCCAAAATGCAAAATATGGTGCTAATCCTTGCCAGTTCACTTTCCTTTATAGACTAATATTTAATCCTAGATTGTATTGCCAGTTTTATCCCAAATGTATGAACTCTCCATTTCCACCTTCATTATTTGTGATCCACTTACCATACCATTTTTCCTGTACTGATACTACATCATCCTCCATCCTTACCTTCACTCTTATCCTTTTCATTATATATATTACAGCTAGAGTTATTTTTCAAAATGAAAATCAGAGTATGTCACCCCATTGTGAAAACTTTAACTAGATCTCAATGCTATTAATATAAAGAGAAAGACCAAAAATTTTAACTTGCAAGGTTCTGCATGATATGGTAACTATGTAATGTATTAAATTAGGTCTCCTCACTATATATTACTACAATGTTCTGGATTTCCTTAATACAATATGTGAAAAGTTATACATACATAGCTGTGTGACTGTCTCATCTAACACTCTTATGACTTTGTGGGCAGACAATTCAGTCTAACTCAGCCTACTTTGTCTGGCATCTAGCCTGGCTGGTTCTGAATGAATCCACAAATCATAGGAAAATGAAGGAGGCCATGCATAAATGTAAAAATAAAAATAATAAAGCAGTAGTTAATACTGACAGCATCAACTAGGAGGAAATGAATAAAACATTTTATCTGACAATTAAACAAAGGTAACTTGGTAATGAGAAATTTATTTATTCATTTATATTTGATGTCAACATACATTCCTTAGTAGTCTTTAGTATTTTAGAAATGCAGTTGCTGACAAAGAACTCACCACTAGAATTGTATATAAATATGTAACTGAACTGAAGTAAGAGATATTTTAATACTGAAATTCAGAAGAGGCATTAGAAACACAAATGAGAATTAGGGAAATAAGCTCAAGTATTTGGGAAATGGTTAAGAATTTGACCACGGAACTTTTAGCAGTAAGTTCTTAAGAAAAAATTCCCAACACTGCTTGATGGTAATAACAATAAATATTCATGAATAGAGATTATTAACTACAGCATGCTCTGGTCATGCTAGAAGACACTATGGAGCCATTAAACAGAACAAGGTTGATGGTAGCACTGACCTAGAAATATATCAACAGCTTTTCTGTTGTTGAGAAGGTAGAGTTGCAAAAATATATATATGTGTGTGTGTGTCAAATATTCTAAAAGATATACAGAAGAAAAAAAAGTTTGAGGGCACATTTGAGTCTTCTGGTTATAAAATTAAGAGAACTAAACTTTACTTTGATGAAAAATCAGTCTCTCTCTCTTTCTCTTTCTTTATTCATCCACCTATCCATTCATTCATCTATCCATCCATCTAACTGCAATGAACAGTAAACAAGTTATCAAACATGTTGGAATTGTGTCTAGGAGCAAAAATTTGTATAGGGGATGAAGTTACCTTGTGAAATTAATGCTCAAAATCTATGCATGTCTTTAAAAATCAAATTTAAATTAAAACTACAAAGGTATTTAAACATTATGATAAAATGAAGGAGTATTACGTTTGAAAAATAAACTGGGAAAAATGATTACCAACAGAATATAGACATTATTTTGAAAAAAATCAGCTTATCTTGGAATATGTACCTAGAAAGCTTTATAAATGTAATTTTTATTTATATTGGGATCATAGTTTAGTAACGATGTTACATTAATTTCAAATGTATAGTAAAGTGATTCAGTTATACATGCAAATATATTCATTCCTTTTAAGATTATTTTCCAATATTTTATAACAGATTAATACAAAATATTGAGTAGAGTTCCCTGTGCTATACACTGTGTGTTCTTAGTAGCAACAAGGACCCACTGAATAGCACCAACAAAAGAAAATTAATAATAATTCTTAAATTACTAAGCCAATCTAAAGCATGGACTTAGAATCTAAAGAAAGAATTAGTTAGAAATAAGTAAGTAAATCCCCTTCACAGACCACTGCCTTGATGTGGGGAAGGTGCCAGTATAACTCAGTGAAGCTATGAGCCATGCCATGTAGGGCTACCCAAGACGGACAGGTCATAGCAGAGAGTTCTGGCAAAATGTGATCTACTGGAGAAGGGAATGGTAAACCACCCCCAGTATATTTGCCATGAGAACTTCATGAACTGTGTAGAAGAACCAAATTATGACACCAAAAGATGAGTCCTCCAGGTCTGAAGGTGTCCAATATACTACTGGGGAAGAGTGGAGGAGAACTACTAAGAGTCCCAGAAAGAATGAAGCAACTGGGCCAAAGCAGAAACGACACTCAGTTGTGGATGTGTCCTGTGATGAAAGTAAAGTCCAATGCTTCAGAAAACAATATTGCACAGGAACCTGTAATGTTAGGGTCTATGAATCAAGGTAAACTGGATGTGGCCAAGCAGGAGACGGTAAGAATAAACATACACATCTCAGGAATCAGTGAGCTAAGATGAATTAGAATGGGCAGGTTTAATTCTGATGATCATTATATGTACTACTCTGGACAATAACCCCGTAGAAGGAATGGAGTAGCCCTCATAATCAACAAGAGTACAAAATACAGTACTTGGGTGTAACCTCAAAAATGACAGAATGATCTCAGTTTGTTTTCAAGGCAAGCCATTCAACATCTCCATAATTCAAGTCTATGCCACTACCACTGATGCCGAAGAAGTGGATCAGTTCTGTGAAGACATAGAAGACCTCCTAAAACTAACACCAAAAAAAAAAAAAAAAAGATGTTCTATTTGTCATTGGGAATTGGAATGCAAAAGTAGGAAGTCAAGAGATATCTGGAGAAATAGGCAAGTTTGGCCTTAGAGAACAAAATGACACAGGGCACAGGCTAAATGAATTCTGTCAAGAGAATGCACTGGTCACAGCAAACACCTTTTTACAAAAACACAAGAGATGACCTTACCCATGGACATAGTTAAATGGCCAATACCGAAATCAAATTGATTACATTGTTTGCAGCCGAAGATGGAGAAGCTGTATACGGTCAGCAAAAACAAGACCTGGAGCTGAATGTGGCTCAGATCATCAGCTTATGATAGCAAAGTTAAGCCTTAAACTGAAGAAAGCAGGGAAAACCACTAGGCCAACCAGATATGATTTAAATCAAATCCCCTATGAATATGCAGTAGAGGTGACAAATAGATTCAAGGGATTAGCTCTAGTAAACAGTATGCCCGAAGAACTATGGACAGAGGTCCATAACCCTGCACAGGAGGCAGTGAACAAAACCATCCCAAAGATAAAGACAAGCAAGAAGGCAAAGTGGTTATCTGAGGAGGCTTTACAAATAGCTAAAGAAAGAAAGAGAAGCAAAAGGCAAGGAAGAAAGGGAAAGGTGCATCCAAATAAAAACAGAGTTCCAAAGAAGAGCACGACAGACAAGAAGGCCTTCTTCAATGAACAGTGTATAAAACTAGAAGAAAATAACACAAGGGGAGAGACTAGAGATCTCTTCAGGAAAATTGGAGATATCAAGGGAACAATTTGCCCAAAGATGGGCACAATAAAGGACAGAAACAGTAGAGACCTAGTAGACACTGAAGAGATCAAGAAGAGATGGAAAGAATACATGGAAGAACTGTACAAAAAAAGACCTTAATGAACTGGAGTAGAATGATGTGGTCAGTCAACCAGAGCCAGACATTCTGGACAGTGAAGTCAAGTGGGCCTTAGGAAGCACTGCTATTAATAAAGCTAATGGATGCTATGGAATTCCAGTAAAACTATTCAAAATCCTAAAGGATGATGGAGTCTAGGTGTTGCATTCAATATGTCAGCAAATCTGGAAGACCCAGCAGTGGCCACAGGACTGGAAAATGTCAATTCTCATTCCAGTTCCCAAGAAGGGTAGGGCTAAAGAATGTGCTAACCATCAGACAATTGTACTCATCTCCCATGCAGTAAGGCTGTGCTTAAAATCTTGCATGCTAGGTATCAGCATTATGCTAAACAAGAACTTCTAGATGTCCAAGCTGGGTTTAGAAAAGGAAGAGAAACCAGAGATCAAATTCCCAACATTTGCTGGAACATAGAGAAAAACCAGGGAATTCCATAAAAATATCTATCTCTATTTCATCGACTATGCCAAAGCCTTTTACTGTGTGGATCATAGTAAACTGTGGAAAGCTCTTAAAGAGATGGGAATATCAGACCATCTTACCTGTCTCCTGAGAAATCTGTATGTAGGTCAAGAAGCAATAGTTAGAACCCAGGAACAACTGACTGGTTCAAGATTGAGAAAGGAGTACAACAGGGCTGTCTGCTGTCACCCTGTTTGTTTAACCTATATATTAAGTACATCATGAGAAATACAGGTTTGGATGAGTTACAAGCTGGAATGAAGATAGGCAGGAGAAACATCAACAACCTCAGCGGAAATGCAGATGATACCACTCTAATGGCAGAAAGAGAAGAGGAACTTAAGAGCCTCTTGATGAGGCTGAAGGAGGACAGTGAAAGAGCTGGCTTAAAACTAAATATTAAAAAACTAAGATCATGGCATCCAGCCCCGTTATTTCATGACAAATAGAAGGGGAAAAGGTGGAAGAAGTGACAGATTTCCTCTTCTTGGGCTCTAAAATCATTGCAGATGGTGACTGCAGCCATGGAATCAGAAGACAATAGCATCTTGGCAGGAAAGCTATGACAAACCTAGACAGTGTGTTGAAAAGCAGAGACATTACTCTGCTGACAAAGGTCTGTGTAGTCAAGGCTATGGTTTTTTCCAGTGGTCACATACGGTTCTGAGAGCTGGACTGTAAAGAAGGCAGAGCACCAAACATTGATGCCTTTGAACTGTGGTACTAGAGAAGACTCCTGAAAGTCCCTTGGACAGCAAGAAGATCAAATCAATTAATCTTAAGGGAAAACAACTCTGAATACTCATTGGAAGGACTGATGCTGAAGCTTCAGTATTTTGGTCATCTGATGCAAACAGCTGGCTCACTGAGAGTCCCTGATGCTGGGAAAGATAAGGGTAGAAGGAAAAGAGGGCATCAGAGGAAGAGATGACTGGATGGCATCACAGATGCAATGGACATGAATTTGGGCAAAATTCAGGAGATGGTGAGGGACTGGGAGGCTGGCCATGCTGCGGTCCATGGCGTTGCCGAAAGTCAGACGTGAGAGAGCAACTGAACAACAAGTACATTTTAAAAAGCAGGATAATCTCATGTGGAATAAAGACCTGAAGACCTTTTTAAAGATCTTTTAAAAGAAGCCAGGAATCTCTATTACAAGGATTTCAAAATTAATCTTTAATATAATTACTGGTAGTTTATGCACATGTGCTCAGTCACTCAGTCATGCCTGACTCTTTGCAACCCCATGGAGTGTAGCTCGCTTGGCTCATCTGTCCATGAGATTTCCCAGGCAAGAATACCGGAGTGGGTTGCCATTTCCTCTTCATTGATAGTTTATATCTATATCAAAACTATGCAAGAGATTTGCTGATTATAAAAGTAAAAAACTATTTCTCTTTACAAGTAAAAAATCAAATAATCAACCATGATTCAATCTAATCATGCTCAGAAGAAATACTTTAGTAAAATGTTAAGAATTATAAACTAGCTCTGTGGCTAATAATAACTTACTTTATTATGGAATTCATTCTTAGAAAATGGTACTATGCATTCATATATACACACATATAACTTACCATATATCATATATTGACAACATAATTCCCTATTTATAATAAAAAAATTAAGTCATTCTAATACTGTTTTCTTTCACCTTCTCCTTTCATTTGTTTTTACCTTCAAGCTAATAGCTGAATTTATTCTCTTTACTTTTTTTTTTTTTTTCGCTGAAGATTAAAGACTCACATAGCTTTGTACTGCAGCTGCCTGGGCAGTTGACAGCCCATTAAACTAAAATCTTACAAGCTGTACATTTTAACGTCTTGACTCCAAAGTGTAACCAAAGTGCCTTTTTTATATGTAAGAGCAGTGCATTTCTGAAATATTTTGATATGGATACATAACAGTTTCATAAGACTTTCTCGGCCTTTTGCCTTTTTTAAAAACATTGAAGTCAACTAAGCTGATTAAAGTCTTTTTTCAGTTGGAACCTCTGAAGACATTTTGGTGCATATAGAACATGTAATTCTGGTTTATAACTCTGGAATAATTTTGGAAATACCGTATATATAATTGCATAATCCTGAATTGACTATGGAACTGCCTTTTATTGACTGAATGTAACTAAATCAAAAAAGTAAAATATCAAAACAAATAAACCTGGAGATGATCTAGCCTAATCACTTTATGTGATGATAAGTGTCATCATTCCTAATTCATGGTATTATTTATTGTTTTCTTGTGAATTGAGAGAATCACAGAAAATTGCCATTTTACATACATACTGGAGACTCCTTAAGTCATATTTGAATTAGTGGGGAATGTATTTCTCCACTCCATGTCCTAACACCTCACAGGAACTAATAGATCAAGATACTTGTAAAAGGATTATCCTATTGTATGACACTGTTCAAACTACCGCACAATTGCACTCATCTCACACGCTAATAAAGTAATGCTCAAAATTCTCCAAGCCAGGCTTCAGCAATATGTGAACCATGAACTTCCAGATGTTCAAGCTGGTTTTAGAAAAGGCAGAGGAACCAGAGATCAAACTGCCAACATCCGCTGGATCATGGAAAAAGCAAGAGAGTTCCAGAAAAACATCTATTTCTGCTTTTTTGACTATGCCAAAGCCTTTAACTGTGTGGATCACAATAAACTGGAAAATTCTGAAAGAGATGGGAATACCAGACCACCTGAACTGCCTCTTGAGAAATTTGTATGCAGGTCAGGAAGCAACAGTTAGAACTGGGCATGGAACAACAGACTGGTTCCAATTAGGAAAAGGAGTACGTCAAGGCTGTATATTGTCACCCTGCTTATTTAACTTATATGCAGAGTACATCATGAGAAATGCTGGACTGGAAGAAACACAAGCTGGAATCAAGATTGCTGGGAGAAATATCAATAACCTCAGATATGCAGAGGACACCACCCTTATGGCAGAAAGTGAAGAGGAACTAAAAAGCCTCTTGATGAAAGTGAAAGTGGAGAGTGAAAAAGTTAGCTTAAAGCTCAGCATTCAGAAAATGAAGATCATGGCATCCGGTCTCATCACTTCATGGCAAATAGAAGGGGAAACAGTGGAAACAGTGTCAGACTTTATTTTTCTGGGCTCCAAAATCATTGCAGATGGTGACTGCAGCCATGAAATTAAAAGACGCTCACTCCTTGGAAGGAAAGTTATGACCAACCTAGATAGCATATTCAAAAGCAGAGACATAACTTTGCCAAAAAAGGTTCGTCTAGTCAAGGCTATGGTTTTTCCTGTGGTCATGTACGATGTGAGAGTTGGACTGTGAAGAAGGCTGAGCGCCGAAGAATTGATGCTTTTGAACTGTGGTGTTGGAGAAGACTCTTGAGAATCCCTTGGACTGCAAGGAGATCCAACCAGTCCATTCTGAAGGAGATCAGCCCTGGGATTTCTTTGGAAGGAATGATGCTGAAGCTGAAACTCCAGTACTTTGGGCACCTCATGCGAAGAGTTGACTCATTGAAAAAGACTCTGATGCTGGGAGGGATTGGGGGCAGGAGGAGAAGGGGACGACAGAGGATGAGATGGCTGATTGGCATCACCGACTTGATGGACATGAGTCTGGGTGAACTCCGGGAGTTGGTGATGGACAGGGAGGCCTGGCGTGCTGCGATTCATGGGGTTGCAAAGAGTTGGACACGACTGAGCAACTGATCTGATCTGATCTGATTATATGATAAGTAGCTTGCTTCCTGGACTATCTTTTATTCCCTTTAGCCATGCTTCACCTCAAAATAAAATCAACAATTGAAATTTTAAAAAGTCACATTTCCACAATTCTGAAGTGTTCCTGAAGCAAGAACAGTTTTTCAACAGTGGGAACTTCAAGTGGTGCCAGTGGTAAAAAATCCCCTTGCCAGTGCAAGAGATGCGAGAGATACGGGTTTGACCCCTGGGTTAGGAATATTCGCTGGAGTAGGAAATGGCAACCCACTCCAGTATTCTTGCCTGGAAAATTCCCTGAGCTGAGAAGCTTAGCAGGGTACAGTCCGTGAGGCCTGCAAAGAGTCAGACATGACTGAGTACACATACACTCATTAAGATATCCCCATTTTTTCATATTTATTTTTAATTGGGGGAAAATTGCTCCACAATGTTGTATTAGTTTCTGTCGTACAACAGTGGAAATCAGCCATAATTATACATTTATCACCTCACTCTTGAGTCTCCTTCCCCTCCCCCAAGCCTATCCCTCCTGGTCCTCAGAGAGTACCTGGCTGGGCTCCCTGTGTTATACAGCAACTTATCCCCAGCTATCTGTTTTACACATGGGAGTGTAAATATGTTGATGGTACTTTCTACATTTGTACCACTCTCTTCCTTCTGCACTGTGTCCACAAGTCCATTTTCTATATCTGAGTTTTCATTCCTTCCCTATTCCTATTTTAAAGATTTCCAAAGTGTACATCCTGAACAAGAGCTGGCCTGATTGTGTAGAGCAGTGATGGATGCTTGTTGTCATGTGGTCAGATTGCTTATTCAGATCTGAACAAAATAGTAGTATTTCCCACCTCTCTTCCACTTGAACTTTCTCAATGAAGAATAAATTGCTTTGCCCTTTATGTGCATATTTTCCACTTGGAAGCAGCCTGCATCAATTCAAAAGTGTTAAATTTTTATGCTTTGGCACTACATAGATGAAAATTTAAATAAGTGGATAAAAGAAGCTGTTTGTTTTTTATTTAAATAAAGGAGTGCTAAGGAAACAAGCAAATTTGACATAAATAGCAACACTTGTAAATACAGATTTAACAAAACAAAATTATAATAGCATATTTTCCAAAGCAATTGAATGTAGAAATCATTTTTTTACAAATGCTCAAAGTAAAGTGAGGACTTGAAAAAATAAGCTAAATATTAAGAATGATCAAAGTAGCGGGCATCTATTTTCATTTTTATTTATTAAATGAATCAAATGGCAATGATGTAAAACTGTTAAACACTAAGTGGAGTTTAGTATATATGCTAATCACCACATGTTACTTTTGGCTTTGAAATTTCATTCAGAGAGACAGTATGTTTTTGCAGAGTAATTTTAAAAAGCAGTCAAATTCCTTTGTTTCCTTCAGTGCATTGACATTCATATGTAGTTTCATATCAATTCATTATATTAAGCTCAATTTAGTAATATTTTCTGAGTTGTTACTTTATGTATAAGATATAATGTTCAGAAAATGCACTACCAAAATAGTTTTCCTATTTTCTCATTTCTGTTACAAAATTAGGTAGCAGTTGCAATTAATGTCAAACATACTTGTGAGTCCACATTTTTGTGTGCAAATAACAACATATCTCATTCTCCCTGAAGCCTCCATAGGTTATAAAATTACTTAGAATTAAAAAAATTAATATTTGTATTGTGACCACATTTTATATGTTAAAAGTAAATTTAAGTTTTAAAAAATGTATTGAACATCATGGAATAATATATTTTCAAAATATTTATGGGAAGACTTTAGTCAATTTCTTTAATTATTTATGACTAGCAAATTAGATGCTACTAGTTGTTCATAATAATTTCTAAATGTCGAGACAAAAGCCCCCAATACAATAACTCATTACTTAAATTGATCACTTTGACATTATTTGATATACCTGTTTAATGCTATTTAATTGAATATATTTATTAATTACACAACTTTATGATTGTAATTTTGTTTATTTTTTCCTTATCATTATTATAGTTAGTGGTCATTGGTAACTATATCCTAAATTCATTCTTTTTAAACTCAAATTCTACCTTCACGTTTTCTAAACTATTCAACATTTTTTCCCTCGATTTTTAGGAATTTGACAAACCAACCAACTCAGTGATCAGTGCTTCTTTTAATGATGTAGAAATTTACTTGCTAACACATTTCCTCCACAAGAAAAGCTAAAAACAATGTTTTAACAGATAACAGTAACTACTGTATTTTGTGTATTCATGTATACATTTCACCATGTCATCAGTTCATGACACGCACATAACTTATTAATTCAACTGAGCAATTTATTACCTACTGTTTGATCTCAAAGCTGCTCCTTCTCTCACTTTATCATGAGGCTTTTGTGAGTTCTCTCATTTTCTTACATGATGCTGCTCCCTATACACCCATTACTTTCATCTACCATGGATAAGTCCTACCACTGCTAGAACATTATCCAAAGTTCATCTTCTCACTTTTTGTTTTTTAATGAAACAAAGTAAAAGATAGGCCACTGTCTCTATCTCTCTACTGGAATTTAAGGTATACAAAACGTGTCCAATCTGAGGCCCTAAACCATCCAAGATAGGGAAGCTACAGAAAACCAGTGAGAGTTTTTAATCCATTTTGAGTTTATCCTTCTTAGGATAAACTAGGATAGGTGTTAGGAAGTGTTCTAATTTCAATCTTTTACATGATTCCAGTTTTCCCAGAACTACTTATTGAAGAGATTATTTTTTTCTCCATTATATAGCCTTGCCTCCTTTATCAAAGATAGGGTACTCATAGATATGTGGGGTTATTGCTGGGCTTTCTATCTTGTTCCATTGGTCTATTTTTCTGTTTTGTACCAGTACCATACTGTCTTCATGACTGTACCTTTGTAGTATAGTTTGAAGTCAGGAAGTTTGATTCCTCCAGCTCCATTCTTCTTTCTCAAGATTGCTTTGGCTCTTTGGGGTCTTTTGTGTTTCCATAAAAATTGTTAATTTGTTGTTGTTGTTGTTGAAGTTCTGTGAAAAATGGCATTGATAGTTTTACAGGGATTACATTGAATCTTTGGGCTTCGCTGGTGGCTCAGATGGTAAAGAATCCACCTGCAATGTGGGAGACCTGGGTTCAATCCCTAGGTTGGGAAGAGCCCCTGTACGAAGGCATGGAACCTACTCCAGTATTCTTGCCTGGAGAATCCCCATGGACAGAGAAATCTGGTGAACTACAATCCACAGGCTCACAAAGAGTCAGACATGACTAAGTGACTAAGCATACACATATTGAATCTACAGATTGCTTTGGGTAGTACAGTCATTTTCACAATATTGATTCTTTTTTATTTGATTTCTTATTGATTCTCCATCTTTTTATGTTATATTTGATTTCTTTCATCAGTATCTAATAGTTTTCAGCATATAGCTCTTTTGTCTCCTTAGGGACCAGAAATTCCTTGATACAAGTCACAACAAGATCCTCTGTGACCCACCTCCTGCTGCTGCTGCTGCTGCTAAGTCACTTCAGTCGTGTCCAACTCTGTGTGACCCCATAGACGGCAGCCCACCAGGCTCCCCCATCCCTGGGATTCTCCAGGCAAAAATACTGGAGGATCCACCTCCTAGACTAATGGAAATACAAACAAAAAGGACACAGTTAAACTTAAAAGTTTTTTCACAGCAAAGGAACACATGAACAAGATGAAAAGATAGCCCTCAGAATGGGAGAAAATAATTTCAAATAAAGCAACTGACAAAGGTTTAATCTACAAAATATATAAGCAGTTCATGCAGCTCAATATCAGAAAAACTAACAACCCAATCACAAAATGGATAGAAGAAATAAACAGACATTTCTCTGAAGAAAACTTACAGATGGCTAATAAACACATGAAATAATGCTCAATATTGATTATTAGACAAATGCAAATCAAAACTACAATGAGGTATTGCCTCACACCGGTCAAAATGGCCATCAGCAAAAAAATTTACAAACAATAAATGCTGGAGAGGATGTGGAATAAAAGGGACCCTCTTGCACATTGGTGGGAATGTAAACTGATACAGCCACTTGGAGAGCAGTATGGAGATTTCTTTTAAAAACTAGGACTAAAACTACCATATGATCCAACAAATCCACCACTGGGCATATACATTGAGAAAACCATAACTGAAAAAGAAACAGGTACCCCAATGTTCACTGCAGCGTTATTTACAACAGCCAGGACATGGAAGCCATAAAATGAATGAATTTGAGTCAATTCTAATGAAGTGGATGAACCTAGAACCTGTTATACAGAGTGAAGTCAGATAGAGAAAGACAAATATTGTATATTAACACACACACACATATACATACATATATATGTATGGATTGTAGAAAAATGGTATTGATGAACCCATTTACAGGGCAGGAATAGAGATACGGATGTACAGAACTCACTATGGACACAGCAGTGGCAGAAGAAAGTAGCAATAAATATATATACATTATCACATGTAAAGTAGATAACTAATGAGAAGTTGCTGTATAATACAGGAAGCTCAACCTGCTGCTCTGTGACAACCTAGAGGGGTGGGATGGGGTGGGAGGTGGGGAGGAGGTTCGAGAGGGAGGGAACATATATATACTTATGAATGAATTATGTTGAGGTATGGAAACCAACACAACATTGCCAAGCAATCATCCTCCAATTAAAAATAGATAAATTAAAAGAAAGAAACACTGAGACAGCAGGGGTTTGATTAAGTCAACAGAGAAGTAGGGCTGAGAAACTAAAATTCTTGGTGTCGTAGAAGTCCTAGAGACCAACGATTGCTGAAACCAAGATGAATTCCTGACCTTTCCATAAATGTGCAAACTTTCCTGGCAATTCATAGGCATTTATGTCTAGGCTCATTTGAATTAGGTTTCTGTCACTTTTAGTATACCTACTATAACTTTTTCTATCCAAGTATTCTGCTGACTGATTAATATCCCTAAAATATCTCCTTCATGGTGATGATTTTCTAAAATCAAACACTGATGATGGTTGCAAACTCTGAATATACTAAAATTCATGAATTTCACACTTAAAAGTGTGAATTTTTGGCAGAGTAATTTTATTTGACACACACACACACACACACACACATATATATATACATATACAAATACACATATCTCCACTTCATTACTTTGTTTCCTTAAGCATGATATTTATCAGAACTTTGCCTTTTCAGATAGGATTCAGATTTTTCATTTTGTCTTTAAATGCTCTTCTCCACAAATTTGATGTAACTTCCGAGTGCACATTTCTCTACTGTCCATTATGACCTTTCTTATTATCTTATAAGAATCAGATGCTATTTCCCACACCCTTTCTGGTCTCCCTACCAAACCTTTTCCAGATGTTCAAGCTGGATTTAGAAAAGGCAGAGGAACCAGAGATCAAATTGCAAACATCTGCTGGATCATTGAAAAAGCAAGAGAGCCCCAGAAAAACATCTCCTGCTTTATTGACTACACCAAACCCTTTGACTGTGTGGATTACAACAAACTGTAGAAAATTCTTAAAGAGAAGGGAATACCAGACTACCTCACCTGTCTTCTGAGAAATCTGTATGCAGGTCAAGAGGCAACAGTTAGAACTGGACATGGAACAACAGACTGGTTCCAAATTGGGAAAGGAGTATGTCAAGGCTGTATACTGTCACCCTGCTTACTTAACTTATATGCAGAGTACATCATGCGAAATGCCAGGCTTGGTGAAGCACAAACTGAATTAAGATTGCCAAGAGAAATATCAATAAACTCAGATACACAGATAACACCACCCGTATAGCAGAAAGCGAAGAAGAACTAAAGAGCCTCTTGATGAAAGTGAAAGAGGAGAGTGAAAAAGTTGGTTTAAAACTCAACATTCAGAAAACTAAGATCATGGCATCTGGTCCCATCACTTCATGGCAAATAGATGGGGATAAAATGGAAACAGTGAGAGACTTTATTTTTTGGGTGACTGCAGCCATGAAATTAAAAGATGCTTGCTCTTCAGAAGAAAAGTTATGACCAACTTAGCATATTAAAAAGCAAAGTCATTACTTTGCCAACGAAGGTCTAGTCAAAGCTATGGTTTTTCCTGTAGTCATGTACAGATGGGAAAGTTGGACTATAAAGAAAGCTAAGTGCCTAAGAATTGATGCTTTTGAACTGTGGTGTTGGAGGAGACTCTTGAGAGTCCTTTGGACTGCAAGAAGTTCAAACCAATCAACCCTAAAGGAAATCATCCCTGAATATTCACTGGAAGTACTGATGCTGAAGGTGAAACTCCAATACTTTGGCCACCTGAGGCGTGTCCAAATGACTCATTGGAAAAGACTCTGTTGCCGGGAAAGATTGAAAGCAGGAGGAGAAAGGGACGACAGAGGATGGATGAGATGGTTGGATGGCATCACTGACTCGTGACATGAGTTTGAGCAAGCTCCGGGATTTGGTGAAGGACAGGTAAGCCTGGCGTGCTGCAGTCCACGGGGTCTCAAAGAGTCAGACAAAACTGAGCGACTGAACTGAACCAAACCTTACTGATTTTTTATGATATTTACAATTATCAAAGCATTAGGCATTTCTATGTCCATTTTTATTTATTAAATGTATCAGATAGCAACAATTGAAACTCCTGAACACTAAGTGGAATTTAGTTTAATTTTTACATGTTATTTTTGACTCTGAAATTTCATTGAAGGAAACAATATTTTTTGGTTGAATAATTTAAAGTCAGTCATAGTCTCTTGATTTCATTAATACATTGACATTCAAATATAGTTTTATATAATTTCCTTTTGTTAAGCTCAACTTATAGATATTTACAAAACATTTCTAAGTTATACTACTTCACATTCATTTTTCTGTACTTTAACTGCAAAAACACATCTGTGACAATGTGTCTTGATAAAATGCCATTTATTATTTTTTAAAATAAGTGAAATCAATATGAAGAATTAATTTATTTCTCTATTTTTATCTCAGAAATTATTTTTAGATTCTTGTGACTAAGAAGGAGTTGGTTCCAGGTCAAATGCCTACGTGTGATTTTTTTCAGACTCCACTGTGGGCAATTACAAAGGTTTTACCTGACAAGTCTAATGGGGAAAAACTTCTGCCTTCCTACATCAGGTTTTGTACACAACCAGTGAAGTGAACTCTTAAGAAGTCAGTAGCAAACAAGAACTAAGGTCCTCCTGGCCCATAATCTTCTCATACGTATCTGTATTCCAACCCCATTTGCCTCTATTTGGAATTCTCCTTATTGAAGGCACTTGGCCAAAGTCTTTCTCAGGAGTCTCTTCTGCTACCTTCTCATGTGGGAAAGGTGGGGAATCTAAAAGACACTATTTTCCACTCTAACTCAGCACTGGGTAAGTTTCCCCTCTGAGCTCTTCCTCTCCATCCTGCTCTCTGAGCTGAAATCCATAAAATGAGAGGAAGCTTTTTCTTCCCCCCCCCAGGGTTGCTTCATCAGGGCAATGTTCTCCAGCGTGCCCAGACCTTTAGCAATAGCCTTGCACTATTTCTTTGAGGAAAATGAAATGATGGAGGAGGTGCTTTTTCCAGTTAAGCCTCTTATACTACCACAGTGATTAAGAGCTTGACTGTTCATTCCATTTTGACTTGTTTAATCAGCTATTCCAACTCTCTCCAGCTTAGCTCTGTCTTGACAGTATCTTTCTATGATAGTTAATTTTATTTCCCAGGTCCAAACAATAGCTGGTACTTAGCAAAATAAAAAACAAAACAAACAAACAAAAAAAACTTTCCAAAAAAAGTGAATGGAGAGTTTTCTAATTCTCTTTGTAAAGTCTTGCCAGGTAAAACCTTTGTAATTGCTAATCTTTCCTTGATTTTGTATAAGCTAGGCTTGTATATGGAGAAGGCAATGGCAACCTACTCCAGTACTCTTGCCTGGAAAATCCCATGGACGGAGGAGCCTGGTAGGCTGTAGTCCATGGGGTCGCGCAGAGTCAGACACGACTGAAGTGACTTAGCAGCAGCAGGCTTGTATATATAATACTGCTAAAGATAATATTATAAATTTCTTCCTTTCTACTATAAACACAAGTCTTAGTTGTGCTGCTAACTGCTACTGTGTGACCCCATAGACGGCAGCCCACCAGGCTCCCCGTCCCTGGGATTCTCCAGGCAAGAACACTGGAGTGGGTTGCCATTTCCTTCTCCAATGCATGAAAGTGAAAAGCCTAAGTGAAATCGCTCAGTCGTGTCCGAACCTTAGAGACCGCATGGACTGCAGCCTACCAGGCTCCTCTGTCCATGGGATTTTCCAGGCAGGAGTACTGGAGTGGGGTGCCATTGCCTTCTCAAATTGAGTTTTTAAAAATAATTTTGGATGCTATTTTAAGGAAATTAATTTATATTTGGTAAGTTACATATTAAATCTTATTTCATCTAAATAATTTAACAGCTCTTATTTAATTAAAAAAATTTTAAATTTAGTCCTTCCAGTTTTATTGAGATATTACTGATACATAGCACTGTGTAATTTTAGGGAATGCAGTATAATGATTTGACTTACATGCATCAAGAAATGATTACCATGGTCAGTTTAATTGACATCCATAACTTCATAGAGACACAAAATTAAAGAAAAAATATATTTTGCTTTGTGATAAGAAAATTTAGCATTAGTCTAACTTTCATATATAACATACAGTAGTATTGATTATATTAAGCACATTGTACATTACATCCCTAGTATTACTTTATGTTATAACTGGAAGTTTGTATTTTTTGACTACTTTTACCATTATTTTAATGAGCTAATATTAATTGAGCTAATATTAACTCAAGTAACCCAAATTAACCTATGTCCACTTATGATTGATGATGATTTTACAATTAAAATCATTTTGGTTTGTTATTTATACAAAATATTTTAGTGCAGTTCAGTTATTAATTATTTCAGAAATGTGTTGAACTAAATGTGCGATAGACCTGTACTTAATTGTGATCTACATATGATAGAAATAAAAAATTTACCTAAGAACACTAGTGTTAGAGTTTTCTAAAATATATCTATCAAATTCTGCCTTTCATTCGGAATTGAAAGTTTTTAAGTTGACAGTTCTGGATGGCTTACCAAGGGAAATAAAGTTTGAAGTGCCTTTGGTTAACACTTCAAGTTGAAAACTGAATGATACATCAATTGGTGCTATGCTTCGATAACTTGCCCAAATTCAACAAGAAGCTGAATGTGAATAACTGCAAAGAAAATCTTTCAAAGAATCATTCAGTTATGTTGTTTTTAGCTCAACATGGCATGTGCTAAATAAAATCTTTGTGTCAAGCAAAATATATCCTGTCATCCACTTACTCAGTAATTCTACTAATCATGCAACATTTATCAAAACACAGCCACCAGTTTACTGCTGGCGCGTGCGTGCACACACACATCTAAAAACTCACAAAGCTTTACATATGCTCTCAAACTCTTTGAAGCCTTTAAATTCTGCTTCTTCTAAGCATTTAGGACAACTTTCCAATGAAGATTGTTCCCAGTTCTCTAGCTGACACCATAATGTGCACCTTATTTTGTGTGTTATTCAGCTGCCAGCACTGAGAAAAAGATCCCTGATTTCAAGAATTTCTTTTTTAACATTTGTTTGGCAATAGTTATGACAAGTTATATTTGCCCTGGTTTATTTGATGTGAGCAGTTTTTTCATATATATGAGAAGCAATAGCAAAAATACTCATTAGAATTACATGATCATGTGTCATCCTTCCATCTTCATTATGTTTTAGATATTACTGAAAAAAAGAAAATTTATAACTAAATTTACTTTAAACATTTCTGATAAAGAATCTTTTGCTGTTCCTCTATGTAAGTTCTGGAAAAATGAATGATTAAAGGCTGCATGTAAAATTATAACCGTACAGTAATTTTTATAACTGAGTAACTGCTCATTCAGAATGAACTCTCATAAAATCAAATATTCTGAGTCCTAAGAAAGTATTTATTTCTTAACTGTTTCTCAGTGTTCCTCACTGAATGACATTAAAATGTTGACTTTTAAACACTAGACCTAGAAATCAAATTTAGAAAATAACTAAATTAAAAAATATTATTTAATACATATGAAATCTTGATGTCAAAAGTAATTGAAAACAGAACTTTTGTTCAAGATTCAGACATCAAACTGTATGTATATTTTGAACTGTATACTTTCCGATTTTGTTTTGTTCAGCCAATAACTATATATAATTTTTCTTTAAAATTAGTCAAGGGTAGAGTATATTAAGTATTACTTTTACACTTACACAAATTTGAGTCAGTACTTAGTATTTGTTAAATGATACATTCCACACAAGAAAGAATATACATTTGAATTTCCAATCAAAACTTTGCCCCTTGGCCCTGTGTCACTTAAGCAAATTACTTTTGACATCTCCTTGACTCAGTTTCCTTACCTATAGCTTTTTAAAACCAGCTATTTATTCTGACAAATAAAATACCACCTTTGTTCATTTATGCTGATACAGCCTGGAAATAACAACATAAAATGCTGACATAAGATTTCCTGTTTCCTTTACCATGCTTAAGATCTTTATACATACACACACACACACACACACACACACACAGACTGATCTAAACTAAACTTTTATCCAATAAATGCTAGGTGCTGTAATTGAACCCTTTTACCATACCCAAAGCAATGTGGCATTTCCAACAGTTTGTGGTCTAAACTGTAGCCTATGTACCATCTAACTGTAGAGAAAGAAAAAAATAAAACTATTGGATAAACATCTTTATCTGAGCTTTAGCTAATTTTCCTGCTACCAAATATATCACTACAATAAATACACTTTTGAAAACTAATAGACATTAGGTCTACTCACTGTGAGAAATATCCTACTGTGAGAAATATCCTACTTATAATAAATTAAAGTGTATCTTATAAATTTATGACAGATTCCTAACTAAATATAGTTCATGAAATTCCATAGTATAATTCATAATTTTAGGATGAAGAAACTCATGATGAGAAAGAAAGCAAGGAATTTAGAACAACAACCAAAAAAAAAAAAGGATAGAGTAGTAGACAACTAAGTGGTTATGATTTCTGTATGAGATGAACAGTAGAAAGGAAAGGGATAAATATACAACTAGTACTTTCAGATAAAAAAGAAGAGATCACATGTAGTTACTCATGTTTGTAGCAATGAGCATCAGTCTGGAGCATCAGTTGCAAAACACATGGAAAGTGCAGTGACAATATGAATTCTTGCAACTATCCCTAGTTGAATACACAAAAATAGGTAATATGGACAAACCCCTATGTAAAGCCTGAAAATTAAAAATTTAATTTATTCTCCAAAGTGAGTTGTTTCTTTAGGTATTACTGTGAATTGACCAAAAGAACAACAACAAAAAAAACTAACAGGTTAAAAAATATCAGAGAAATGTCTTAGCTAGCATTATTTTATTTTTTCTAAATGAACTTGTTTTTTGTCTAAGGCAACCAAAGAAAAAATAAAGGCAGTTTTGAACATTTGGTACTATACATAGTGGCTTATAAAAATCACAATTAATACACAGATAATGAGACCACCAAACTAAACTACTCCCTTTTGATTTAAAATTCTGGTCATGAAACAGGAAATCATCGAACTAATTAATAATAATTTCAGGAAGGCTGTGGATGATTTCATGTTTTTTAATCTGTGGATTAACAGTTAAATTCTAGATAGATGCTTTCTTGACGGTGTGATATTTTTAAAATGCACTTCATGGCCACCAATCACACATAATCTGACTCAGCAGATTTTATGTGGTTCTTAAGACCTAGGGAATTCTGATACTTTGGGTGATTTACATCTAGAAATCATAAATGTATTAGCTGATCATACAGTAAAAATATCTCAGAGATTCTGGATATTAATGAATTTTCTTTAATATGAATAGATATGAAGCTTTTGTTTCATTAATTTTTGCTTTGTTTTTGTTTCTAAAGAAAGTTCTTATCGTAGGAAGAGTGATACAAATTTGTGTCATTCAAAGGTAAGTCTAGACGAGTAAAAAACATTACCATGAATAATTATTACCCTCAAATTTTGTGAGATTAGACCATAATCATCAACACTTAGACTCTGACAAAGTTAGAAAATATAAGCGGGGATCTCGAAGATGATCCACATTTTGAAATATGAAAATCAGTTCAGTTTAGTTAAATCACTCAGTCATGTTCAACTCTTTGCGACCCCATGGAATGCAGCATCCCAGGCTTCCCTGTCCATCACCAACTCCCGGAGCTTACTCAAACTCATGTCCATAGAGTCGGTGATGCCATCCAGCCATCTTATCCTCTGTCATCTCCTTCTCCTCCTCCTTGCTTAATAAAAATCAAGAGAGACAAAAATTATCCTTTATTCAATTTTTTAAAGAAAGAAACTGAAGGAAAATGTAAATGGTCTTCAAATGGTGGTGGTGGAGGGGCAGCGATGAGAAGCTAAGCCTTTATTCTGAGTCTTAATTTTTCTTCACTTAGTGAGATAATTGAAATAGGCAATCAATAGAACGTTAATGATTGAGGGTAGGAGTCTGTTTTTCACTTTTGTAGTATTAGAGCCTAGTATATGTATAACACATCAGTTCAGTTTAGTCAGTTCAGTGGCTCAATTGTGTCTGACTCTTTGCGACCCTGCAATGAACTGCAGCATGCCAGGCCTCCCTGTCCATCACCAAAGCCTGGAGTCCACCAAAACCCATGTCCACTGAGTCGGTGATGCCATCCAACCATCTCATGCTCTTTTGTCCCCTTCTCTTCCTACCCTCAATCTTTCCCAGCATCACGGTCTTTTCAAATGAGTCAGCTCTTCACATCAGGTGGCCAAAGTATTGGAGTTTCAGCTTCAGCATCAGTCCATCCAATGAACACCCAGGACTGATCTCTTTTAAGATGGACTGGTTGGATCTCCTTGCAGTTTAAGGGACTCTCAAGAGACTTATCCAACACCACAGTTCAAAAGCATCAATTTGTTGGTGCTCAGCCTTCTTCATAGTTCAACTCTCACATCCATACATGACCACTGGAAAAACCATAGCCTTGACCAGATGGACCTTTGTTGGCAAAGTAATGTCTCTGCTTTTTAATATGCTGTCTAGGTTGGTCATAACTTTCCTTCCAAGGAGCAAGAATTTTTTTTTTGTTTTTTTTTTGTTTTGTTTTTTAATTTCATGGCTGCAATCACCATCTGCAGTGATTTTGGAGCCCAGAAAAATAAAGTCAGCCACTGTGCCCACTGTTTCCCCAACTATTTGCCATGAAGTGATGGGACTGGATGCCATGATCTTAGTTTTCTGAATGTTGAGTTAAGCAAACTTTTTCACTCTCCTCTTTCACTTTCATCAAGATGCTTTTTAGTTCTTCTTCACTTTCTAACATAAGGGTGGTGTCATCCGCATATTTGAGGTTATTGATATTTCTCCCGGAAATCGTGATTCCAGCTTGTGCTTCCTCCAGCCCAGCATTTCTCATGATGTACTCTGCATATAAGTTAAATAAGCAGGGTGGCAATATACAGCCTTGACATACTCCTTTCCTATTTGGAACCAGTCTGTTGTTCCATGTCCAGTTTTAACTATTGCTTCCTGACCTGCATACAGGTTTCTCAAGAGGCAGGTCAGGTGGTCTGGTATTCCCATCTCTTTCAGAATTGTCCACAGTTTATTGTGATCCACACAGTCAAAGGCTTTGGCATAGTCAAGAAAGCAGAAATAGATGTTTTTGTGGAACTCTCTTGCTTTTTCAATGACCCAGCAGATGTTGGCAATTTGATCTCTGGTTCCTCTGCCTTTTCTAAAACTAGCTTGAACATCTGGAAGTTCACAATTCACGAATTGCTGAAGCCTGGCTTGGAGAATTTTAAGCATTTCTTTACTAGCATGTGAGATGAGTAGTATATTCTTAACAAATATTTATTGAATAAGTGAAACTGTATATTGCTTAAGTACTAAAATATATGGTTCCATGTCTATCCAATGTGAGCTAAGGAAAAAAGTACATATATTTGTTCTACATTTTGGAGATTTAACTTCTAGTCTAGTCTCTTCTAAGACAGAGTAATATAATTAGTTATTTTATTGGCATTATAAAATTTAATATTAAGTGTTTCTTTCACAAAATATTTTGACATCCTTTCCTTGAAAGTTAACAAGATAAAGGAGGAGGTATAAATTTATGTATTTATTTATATGTTTAACAACCTCATGTATTTATTGTTCATTCTATTAAAAATATTGACATTTTAAATGCCATTGATATTTGAAAGTACATTTAGAAAAGTCATTTGAATAAGATGTTTAAGCTAACATATTTACTTATTTCCAAATAGTAAGTTTTATTAAGTAAACAAAATATATATGCATATTTTACAATTTCTAGTGAAATGACAAGTGAATTTGATCAGAAACTGATGAAGGATACCAATATCCCACATGCTCTGAAGGGTACCCCTCCGAATTCTTTCTAATGGCATTATTGTTAGCATTCTTTTTGAAAAACTGAATTTTTGCCTAGGTTAATTACTATAATGCTCTCAAGGAATAGCATATATTCTTTCACTGCCTGTCCATTAGCATGTTGAGGAACTGGGACATGTGTAGACAGCTCAGTTGTATCGGGAGGAGTGGGTACCATTGCTGCTAAAGGATCTTTAAAGAAATTGTCCACTCCTTCCCAGTGCAGGAGACGTGGGCTCAATCTCTGGGTTGAGAAGATTCCCCTGGCAAAGGGAAAACCTACCCACTCCAGTATTCTGGCCTAGAGAATTCCACGGACTGTACAGTCCATGGGGTCAAAGAGTCAGACAGGACTGAGCGACTTTCACTTTTCCCATGCTGCCCAGGGCAAGCACAAATCTGGTTTATTTATAGAAATGTGTGTGCTAGCAAATGTTTTAACATTTGATTCTCTGAAAGATAAACCCTGATTTATAGTGTTTGCCAATTTCCATGGTGAAAATATTCCCGTTATTCTTCCACATCAGCCTCTGTCAAGCAAGCTTGCTTAAATTATGAACTTTTTTTTTTTTTTGCAAATGATTGTTAATGTCTGTTTCTTATGCTACAGTACAAATGCTAAGCCCCAAGATGGCACAACACAGACAACAAATGAAGAAACACAATTTCATTTTATAAGAGTTTCAACTAAGTGCTCATACATGTACATTATTATTTTACAGTAAGTTTTCCTTAAAGATATTACTAAAAGAAATATAATTCTAGAAAAATATCCTGCAACACCAGCAGTACTTGAAGGAGATGGTATTAAAAATGGAGAAAAGACTACACTATAGAATTTTCTACATATTAACTACAATAAATGTTTTCATTCAAGGAAAAAAAAATGTTATAAAAGAAAATCAAATAATTACTGAACTGAAAACTTGTAGGCCATTTTTTAGCTGAGAGCAAACATGTAATACAGAGATACAGATATCTCCAAAAGGGTGTTGAATGATGCAAACCCTTGGGGAAAACCTGCTGCACTGCATCATATTTTTAACAAATAGTGTCTCAAAAGTTCAGACTTTTGTGAATGAAATGAGAAAAAATAAGGAGACAGAAAAAAAAAAATAAGGAGACAGAAGTATGTTGCCTTGGAATTCTATATAATTTATTACCTTTACCTCAGTATATAATAGTTTTGTCTTTATTATCTCTTTCTAAAGAAATTATCAAGAAAATTTTGGAGAGAAAATATGTAGACTTTGTGAAAAAACATACTAGCTTGAAATTCAGTCTAAATTATTTGCTTTATTACTTTGGCAAATTGCCTGACATCTCTGAAGTTCCATTTCCTTAACTGTAGAATATGGACAATAATAAAACGAACTACTACATGTTATGAGTATGTTTTTTGAGTTATGAAAAACAATTTTTCTTTTTAGACAGTAAGTGATCCAGGTCCTATTATGCCATTTGTAGCAGAAGAAAAATCCGGGAGGCAGAGGAGCTAAATTCCTTACTGAAAGTCACAGAGCAAACAAGTACCATAGAAGAGACTGAACTTAGAAATCTGATTCTTAACCTCAGGCTCTTAATCCCCTCACCTACCTCATAATATCTGCTAGCAAATTAAAGGGATGTAAAAAGCTAGCATTGTGCTTAGTATGAAATTAATAACTTAAATCATTCATATGTTTCTAAAGGTTTTATGCTGTAAGGATGAATAGCAGTTTTATTTTAAATAATCAAAATACTCTGCTGGCTCTTTTTGACCCTGTTCATGAGTTTCCCTTATGGATGGGGTGGAGAAAAGTAAAGAGATACAAGAAAAAGAGAGAAAAGAAAGTTGTAAATTGAATTTATATAAATAGCAGGATCTGTCCTTAGCACCAAGCCTGCTATTAAACTAAAAAGGTGAACAATGGATGCCCATCGATCTTTACTGTCACCTTCTACAAACTATGATTGAGTAATAGATGAGTATTTGCATAGAGAACTATACTCCATCATTGGCATGTCAAACCATAGTGCTGACTAAGTGAATTGTGTTGCTCACTGATTAACTTGAAATAAAGAGGATAATCATTCCCATCAACATTTATCAGAGCTTTGTGGTTCAGGCTAAATGGTTGGTGCCACAACTATTCTTGGAGGAAGTTCGTGAAATTCAAATATTTCAGCAGAATTAGTTTCCCAGTTTTTTTTATTTTCCACAGTTGGATTCTTGAGTATGTTTTCTGATAACTTCTGCAGAATATTTTTAAGTATGTTTGATAAAAACTTCCTCTTGATATAAAAAATACCTTCATATTTTTACCAAGAACTAAATTATGCCCTTTTGCTTTCCTGATCATTTTATACTAATGAAGTTCTCAAAATAGTTAGCAAAGTATTTGCATGTTGCACTAATGTGAAGAGAACGGGAACAAGTAAATATGACCAAAGCTGATCTTCATATTTGCTAACATCATCTGCTACTGCTACTGCTAAGTCACTTCAGTCGTGTCCGACTCTGTGAGACCCCATAGACGGCAGCCCACCAGGCTCCCCCATCCCTGGGATTCTCCAGCCAAGAACACTGGAGTGGGTTGCCATTTCCTTTTCCAATGCATGAAAGTGAAAAGTGAAAGTGAAGTCGCTCAGTCCTGTCTGACTCTTCGCAACCCATGGACTACAGCCTACCAGGCTCCCCCACCCCTGGGATTTTCCAGGCAAGAGTACTGGAGTGGAGTGCCATTGCCTTCTCCGGCTAACATCACCTAACAAAAGATAAAACACAGAATACAATTTCAACTATAAAGAAACAATTTTCTTCTTACCTTTTCCAAATGCCTTATATACATGGTTTGTGTGCCTATTTTGAAAGCAAAGTAAAGATAATACTGGGAGATATTTTCAAGATGGAAAGTGGGGGTATGCACATTCTTCACATTAAGAGGTTTATATTTCAGATAAAACAATATGCCCAATTAGAATCATAAAGTTGAGAATACTCCAAAATTCAATGTAGTTTCATAATAAAAGATTAACTAAATTAAAGCCTTTTGTGATATATTTTTGAATTTTTTATTCTAGAATAATTAAATTAAATCTTCCTCCACTTAAGTCCTATGAACAATTCCTTTCTTTATAACTGTGAGGTACATCAGCTGAAGTCTGTATCATTTGTGGCTCTCAGTAGTAAAGAATCCCAGAGAAGGCAATGGCACCCCACTCCAGTACTCTTGCCTGGAAAATCCCATGGATGGAGGAGCCTGGTAGGCTGCAGTCCATGGGGTCGCAAAGAGTCAGACACGACTGAGTGACTTCACTTTCACTTTTCACTTTCATGCATTGGAGAAGGAAATGGAAACCCACTCCAGTGTTCTTGCCTGGAGAATCCCAGGGACAGAGGAGCCTGGTGGGCTGCCGTCTATGGGGTCACACAGAGTCAGACACGACTGAAGCGACTTAGCAGCAGCAGCAGCAGTAAAGAATCCACCTGCAATGTGGGAGACTGAGGTTTGATCCCTGTGTCAGGAAGATCCCCTGCAGGAGGAAATAGCAACCCATTCCAATATTTTTGCCTAGAAAATCCTATGGGCAGAGGAGCCTTGAAGGCTGCAGTCCATAGGGTCACAGAGAGTTGTACATGATCAAACGACTAAGCATGCACACACAAAATGTAGGATAAAGGACTTTAAAAAAATCATCTGATTAAATCCTTGTTAAATTTTTATAAATGCAATATTTCACAACAGGCCTGATATTGGTAATGAAGAGGCCTGGTTTATAATGACTGATAAGATCTGCCTGTTAAGATCAGTGACAGCAAACAACTGGAAATGGTGGGAACCACTGAAGAAGAGAGTATCCTCTTCAGCCCCATCTGAAGAGGATAATTATACTCAGGACTTGTCAATTGTTGGAAGAATCCAGATTCAGGCTACCCACTGTGGGATAAGCTATCTGAACTTCTCTTATGAGTATGATGTTGTATTAGACTGATCATAATACAGTTTTAATTACACTACCAGGACTAAACCACACTTTAAA
Source organism: Bos javanicus (assembly GCF_032452875.1). Classification (NCBI taxonomy): domain Eukaryota; kingdom Metazoa; phylum Chordata; class Mammalia; order Artiodactyla; family Bovidae; genus Bos; species Bos javanicus. Next base: position 24,505,016 of record NC_083884.1, on the reverse strand, counting down.
AACTCTAATTTACAGTAAATCTATTAACACCAGCTAAATAGAATAACACTATATACATATTCTAGCATAGATCAATATTGTGATATATTGTCATTTTTCTTGAATAAGAAAGTCAATATTTAATCTTTGGTTAAAAATAAGTTTAAAAGTAGATTTCTTTTAATGAGAGAGCAAAAAACAAAATTCACAGCAGGATAATCCCTGTGCTACTGAAAACAAACAAAAAATGTTAACAATTGTCTGTGCTGCCCAAGGTATTTGGCACACATTATATAATTTAATCCTATAAGAACCCCAAGTGATTGGTTCTATTGTTATCTCCAATTGATGTATGAGAAAAGTAAGGCCCAAGTAAGACAAATGATTTGCCCAAGACTCAGTTCAGTCCAGTTCAGTCACTCAGTCATGTCCGACTCTTTGCAACCGCATGAATTGCAGCACGCCAGGCCTCCCTGTCCATCACCAATTCCCAGAGTTCACCCAAACTCATGTCCATCGAGTTGGTGATGCCATCCAAACATCTCATGCTCTGTCGTCCCCTTCTCCTCCTGCCCCCAATCCCTCCCAGCATCAGAGTCTTTTCCAATGAGTCAACTCTTTACATGAGGTGGCCAAAGTACTGGAGTTTCAGCTTTAGCATCAGTCCTTCCAAAGAACATCCAGGGCTGTTCTCCTTTAGAATGGACTGGTTGATCTCCTTGCAGTCCAAGGGACTCTCAAGAGTCTTCTCCAACACCACAGCTCAAATGCATCAATTCTTTGGCACTCAGCTTCCTTCACAGTCTCAACTCTCACATCCATACATGACCACAGGAAAAACCATAGCCTTGACTAGACGGACCTTTGTTGGCAAAGTAATGTCTCTGCTTTTTAATATGATATCTAGGTTGGTCATAACTTTCCTTCCAAGGAGTAAGCGTCTTTTAATTTCATGGCTGCAATTACCATCTGCAGTGATTTTGGAGCCCCCCAAAATAAAGTCTGACACTGTTTCCACTGTTTCCCCATCTATTTGCCATGAAGTGATGGGACCAGATGCCATGATCTTAGTTTTCTGAATGTTGAGCTTTAAGCCAACTTTTTCACTCTCCACTTTCACTTTCATCAGGAGGTCTTTTAGTTCCTCTTCACTTTCTGCCATAAGGTTAGTAGTAAAGTTCTAAACTAGAACTGGCGAGTGCTCCCTCTTTCTTTCCTCTCTCCACTCTCCTGGTCACTTACATCTCTCTTTCCCTCTCTCCAATTTAACATTAATCATCTTGTTCATATTGTACATACATACCTGTACCTTGCTTTTACACATGGTAATGAGTTTCAGAACTATTTATCCACATATTCAGATCTCCTTACATCTACCTAATATTATACCACTGTTAAATGGATGAATCATTATTGACCACCTCTTTAGAGAAGCAGCATAGTAGTAGTTCAGCACACAGCCTCTAGAGTCAGATTCCTGGGGTTTGAATCTAAAGACTGTATTCTGTAAGTCGTTACCACACTCAATAGTTCAATGACCATGATGTAAAACAGGGGCAGGAGGAGAAGGAGACAGCAGAGGATGAGATGGCTGGATGGCATCACTGACTCAATGGACATGAATTTGGGTGAACTCCAGGAGTTGGTGATGGACAGGGAGGCCTGGCATGCTCCAATTCATGGGGTCGCAAAAAGTTGGACAGGACTGAGCGACTGAACTAAACTGAACTGAACAGCAAGTACCTCACGATGTTGTTATGAGTGTTGAATGAATGAATATTTCAAAAGCATACAGTGTCTGATGTAAGTAATAATCTATATAAAAATTATAAATAAGTATTGAGGAGTGTTTTCTTATTTCTAAGGTGTTAATACTACAAACAGTGGACATTTATCAAAGGATGCAGCATTTCTAATTTTAACATTGTAAAATGATACTCCTGAAAGTATGTCACCTTATATGAGAAGCATTATTAACATTTTTGTCTGGATTAATTTTTAGGTAAAAAAAATGAATTCTCACTTTAAATTTTATTGATTTATTTATGAGTGTGGTTGAGGGACTTTTCAGAAGTTTGTTGACTGGTTATGAAAAGTCAAAGTTGGTCAGTTGTGTCCAACTCTTTCCAACCTCATGGACTGTAGCCCACCAGCCTCCAAATCCATGAATTCTCTAGGCCAGAATACTGGGGTGGGTAGCCATTCCCTTTTCCAGGGGATCTTCCCAAACCAGGGATTGAACCCAAGTCTCCCACACTGAAGGTGGATTCTTTACTGTCTGAGCCACCAGGGAAATCTGTCTACATTTACAGAACAAAAATTACCCTATTTATCCATTTCTCACTTTAAAAAAAAACATATATTTATTTATTTTTGGCTGCATTAGGTCTTAGTTGTGGCATGTGGGCTTCTCTAGCTGTGGCATGGGCTCTCTAGCTGTGACTCATGCTTATTTATCCCATGGCATATGGGATATTAGTTTCCCAACCAGTGATTGAACCCATGTCCCCTGCACTGGAAGGGGAATTCCTAACCACTGGAACACAGAAAAGTCCATATTTTTCCCTTTTACAAAGGATTGCTTTTCTTTTCCTTAATGTTCAGCATGATTTTTTTTTTTCAAATTTGTATCTTATCTCCCCAATTTATTCTTTAGATATACTGTAATTATGTTTTCCATATTGAATTTTTTAAATGTACTCAATTTATAAAATTGCTTTTATTGATTCTGGAAAGAAGAATTTTAAAACATTTTACTAAAGATTATAAAAATGTATTTATTATACAGCACTATTATTTATAATAAGTACTTTATATTAACAGAATTTAAATGGCCATGCATTATATTTTAATTTATTACTGCTGCTAAGTCGCTTCAGTCGTGTCCGACATTACAGGTGACAAATTTAGATGGAACCCTGGTTCTCTCTCTCTTTTGATTTTCAAGTTTTTAGGGGACAGATGCCTATACAATTTTGCTCTCTATGTTATAAATAGTCAATAATAGTCATAAAATAAACAAAAATTTTAAAAGATTATGGAGTTTCTCAAGATAATATTCTAATAGCTTAGTATGGCAGATTATGGGGACCTGAATTCAGATAAGATCAGTAAAAAAGGCAAAGAGAACATCTACTTAGTACCTTAATACTTAGAATATAGGCAGAGTCTACCAGATTTTTTATAAACTATACAGAAGATGAAAAGTATGTGTGTTATAAAATATCCAAGAGGTAGTGACCAACTGAACTTAGGAAGAAGGAAAGTATAGGAAGTTAGGATGATTCCATTTCTAATTTAGGAAAGTTCAGGTATGAGAGGAAGATGATGAACACACACACACAAATATACAAAGATAGATAGAGGTTTGTGTCTAACCACAAAAAATAAATCTTTTCTAAAGATAGATATTTTATCATCAAAATGCAGAGATATCTAAAGTCATATGCATTTGAAATTTCCTTGGGTAAGAGGAGTATATATGAAGAAGGACTATGAACAGAAATCCATTTAAATGGTAGAGAAAGATCTCACTATATATATTAAAAAAAAAGATAAACCAGCAAGACATGGAACAAATTGACTTAAATTTTGAAATATTACAGGAGACAAAGGAAGGGAAATTATCAGAAGGAATGGAATAATGAACACTGTAAAATATCACAGAGAGATCAATAAAATAAAAGTCAAAAGGTGCTCAGAGGTATGGACAGTTTTCCAAGTTTTCTGGAAGCTTTAGCAAGAATAGTTTTAGCAGAGTGATGAGGACAGAAGCCAAACTGCAATGGATGTACAGAGGCTGAAATGTTATGAGGAAAAACAATAGTAAAGCATACTACTTGTTGAAGAAGCTTGTTTTTAAAGAGAAAGGAATAGATAAGATAGCCACAAAATTTCCCAAAAGGTCCTGGACATGTGTGTATAAGTAAAAAGAAGGAACAGCTGGAAAGGAAGAAGTTGAAAAAAAAAGAGTGATAATTGATAAGGCAAGGATTTCTAAGTGATAACACAATTAGAAGGAAAAGCTTTGAACAGAATAAGTTTATCTATCTAATGGAGGCAGGGAAAATGAGGTGAATATTAATCTGTGAAGAAAAATATATTTGAATAGACAGAAACTGAAATAATGTGTATCATATAAACAAAAGAAAAAGAATTCCAGAGATAATCTCCTTCTTTCTGACATGTTTTGTTGCAGATGTTATTCCACCTCTCATATGCTTCTACATTATAATTAAAGGCAGATTAATAGCGGGGGCTGAGAGAAAAAAGAAACAGAAATCTAAGACTGTCTTATTTCATAAGACTGACTGAATCCTTAAAGAAAGTAGAGAGCCATTTAAGAAGGCAGACAAGGGCCCTGAGGGCAACTTCACCAAATTAACATCAGGTTGGCTTGGGATCCTTTAGCTCTTTTCAAATTCCATTTCCAGCTGAAATGCATATGTTTGCTCTATCACTATTTCCTTCCGTCTTTTCTATGTCTTCAATACGTTCTCATATTAAACTTCCTAACCAGTCTATAACTGACATCTGCTGAGACATTCCTGAATGCATCAGGATTTGATTACTACATGTTGTTTTTCTTCTCTTTAATGCTTATTGTGTACAGCATCAAAATGAAGTGTGGAGTAGATATCTTGAGACAAATAACGCTGGATGCTTGGACACACTTGCCTTTGTACAGATCCAAGTTATGAGCTTGTCTCTCGATGAGAAGATAAACCTCAGTGAAGTAAAACATTATAAAGACATCTGCCTTATAATGAAAAACTGGATATCTTATATTTAAGAAGGTACAAGAAATATATTGCAATTATTCATAATGATGGAACATCAAAGCAATAAAAGATGTTTTAAGTACACATTTTCTAGTAAAATATCAATAATTATGTCATCTTTCTTTCCTTTTTTTTTTCATTGTTTTCCTCTAGATTTTGACAACTGTTCCAAAGATTTGGAAAAAAAAGTCTATGTGTTCAAAAGTACCCAAATAATATATGCCATGCCAGTCTGACACAACAGATGGACCCCTGACAGAGTCTGGCAACTATCCAAAATATGCCAGTATGCTTTGTTTGTGTGTGTGTGTGTGTGTGTGTGTGCAGCTTCAGAAAATAAATAAAAATTATACAGGACTTTTCGTGTCTTTGCACTTTATTATAGTACACTATCATCTATAACTTCAGCAATTTAGCAAAACTAATTTCAAAGTATCAACTTTTTAGATTTAAACTAATAGCAAGAAATAAAAAGCTTGTTGATGATAAGCTAAACAAAAACTATTCTATAGTCTTGATATAATCATCAGAACCATATTTCAACATACTGAGTAAAAAAAATGTCCTTGAATTGAACCTCGATGATACAGCAAATAAAATGTTAATAATCATTAATATAGAACTTTCAAAGCCATTGAATTGATCAATGAATGACAGAAAAACAAAGAATATTTAAGATGAAATAGTTAAGAATCTAGATTGCATTTTTATGTAAACTATGGATTAATATCAGCATGTTTTAACATATGCTTACACATTAGGTAAAATGTAGAAAAACATAGAAAAATATAAATCTTTAATCAAATATAAAGATTTGTCTTGAATTATCTGGAGTATCTGAGATTTGGCCTTCACATGTGCATGGAATGCTTCTAAAGATGATTATATTAATAAAATACTATTTCAGGTAGTACATGTTTAACAAAAGCATCATCTGCTAAGCCCAAGCTGAAGATCATTTGATAATAAACACAAATAACAAAATTAGCTACCATAAATCAAATGTTTTATTCCTCAGAGTGTTTATAAAATTAATAAAAGCAAATACTGAAGACAATTATTTAGTTAGTTGGAAGTCATATTTTACCAAGTATATAATCATTAAATATCAAGGCTAATCTTTCTTCTGTTTATTCTTTGAAATTAATATGACATTCTGGGCTTCCCTGGTGGCTGAGAAGGTAGAGTCTGCTTGCAAGGCAGGAGACCTAGATTCTATCCCAGGGTCGGGAAGATCCCCTGGAGAAGAGAATGGCAGCTCATTCCAGTATTCTTGGTTGGGGAATTCCATGGTGCTTGGTGGGCTACGTACAGTCCATGGGTTCCCAAAGAGTCGGACTCGACTGAGAGACTAACGCTTTCATTTTCACACTTCCACATGACCATTAGGCACTTTGCTCTTGCAATCTTAACTTTTCTGTGCAAAGTTAAGAATTTTGTTGAGCAATATGAACTTTGTCCAGTGTTACCAATACTTCCCTGGTGGCTCAGACAGTAAAGTATCTGTCTACAATGTGGGAGACCCAGGTTCGATCCCTGGGTTGGGAAGATCCCCTGGAGAAGGAAATGGCAATCCACTCCAGTACTATTGCCTGTAAAGTCCCATGGACAGAGGGGCCTGGTAGGCTACAGTCCATGGGGTCGCAAAAAGTTGGACACAACTGAGCGACTTCACTTTCACTTTCTTTCACCAATACTTGAGCCTGTTACAAAGTATTTTTCTTTGAGTTACTTTGTAATTGTTTATCTTTGTAGAGTTTGGTATACTATTTTTTTTTTTTCCGCTGACCCAAGGCTTATGGAATCCCAGGCAGGAATTGAATCCATCCCTTAGGCAGTGAGAGCACGGCACTCTAACCACTGGACTGCCAGGGAATTCCCTGTTTTTCTTATTTTTAATTCATAGCAATAAACTACCTGAGGACAGGGAGTCTATTTTGTAAACTCTATTTCAGGCGGTGTTAGCAAATTTAACTAAAAACAGAGAGTTCTACTAAGTTCACTCATTTTAAATGAGTGAATTTATGACCTTTGGAAATGCCAGTAAGCATTTCATTAAGTACTTTTCTATCTTGGGAACTTGTAGGTTGTAATGATGTAGACATAATTAATAACTGAACTATTTCTCTGAAGAAACTTCTAGTAAAGGGAGTATGCCAAAACTGAAAACATCCAAGTGAATGTTGTTAGTATTGAGACAAACATATAAAATATGCTATGGAAGAACAGAGGAGGAATTGTCTCGGTTTCTTGCAGGACCAAGGTAGACTTATTTGAGGAAATCACTCCTACCCTGAGACTTGAAGGATGAATACAAACACACCAAATGTACCCAGATAGTGTGAATAAGGGGAAAGTTCATGTCAGATTATAGAAATGTGACAGGACACAGATGGCTCAAATCTTGAATCTTTGGGACCCTATAGACTGAAGCCTGCCAGGCTCCTCTGTCCATGGGATTGTCCAGGTAAGAATACTGGAATGGGTTGCCATACCCTCCTCTAGGGAATTTTCTAGATTTAGTGACTGAACACACATCTCTTGTGTATCCTGCATTGGCAGACAAGTTCTTTTCCACTAGTATCAACTGGAAGCTGTACTGTTTGATAGGAATGCTCCACAAATGTTACTATGGCAAAACTGGAAGAGTCTACAATGTTACCCAGCACACTCTTGCCATCTTTGTAAACAAACAAGGATGAGATTCTTGCCAACAGAATTAACGTGGGTATCGAGCATATTAAGCACTATAAGAGCTAAGATACCATCCTGAAACATGTGAAGGAAAAATGATAAGAAAAAGAAGGAAGCCAAAGACAAAGGGACTTGGGCTCATCTGAAGCACCAGCCTGCTCCACCGAGCAAGCACACTTCATGAGAATCAATGGAAAGGAGCCTGAACTATCGGAGGCCCTCTCCAATGAATTCATAGCATGGTGGGTGTAAAGAAAACAAAGACCTGGACAATTAAAAAAAAAAAAAAGGAAGAATCACTGAAAGAAAAGAGAGGAATCAGGTTCACAAATGGCACAGGGCCACAAAGGATAAAATAAGTAGTTAGCATTAATAAACACTTTGAGATACATATAGAAAATTTCCAAATGAAAAACAGAAAAAAAGCAGTTATTTACATTAAGACTAACATTTTAAAGATGGTTAAAGAGACAGATGGTGACTGCAGCCATGAAATTAAAAGACACTTGCTCCTTGGAAGAAAAGCTATGACCAACCTAGACAACACATTAAAAAGCAGAGACATTACTTTACCAACAAAGGTCTAGGTAAGGCTATGGTTTTTTTAGTAGTCATGTATGGATGTTAAGAGTTGGACCATAAAGAAAGCTAAGTGTCGAAGAATTGATGCTTTGAACTGTGGTGTTGGAGAATACTCTTGAGAGTCCCTTGGACTGCAAAGAGATTCAACCAGTCAATCCTAAAGGAAATCAGTCCTGAATGTTCATTGGAAGGACTGATGCTAAAGCTGAAACTCCAATACTTTGGCTACCTGATGTGAAGAGCTGACTCATTGGAAAAGACCCTGATGTTGGGAAAGATTGAAGGTGGGAGGAGAAGGGGACAACAGAGTATGAGATGGTTAGATAGCATCACCAACTTGATGAACCTGAATTTGAGCAAGCTCTGGGTGATGGACAGGGAAGCCTGGCGTGCTGCAGTCCTTGGGGTTGAAAAGAGTTAGACATGACTGAGAGACTGAACTGAACTGAAAGAGACAGAAAAGAGTAGGTTCTTTATAAAAATACTTATTTAATTATTTTCTGACAAGTTGATTCTTACAAATTCCTTCAACGCATAATCTAGTGATAAGACTGTAAGTCAATGGCCTAATTTACATCTTAATCTAAATATGTGAACAGAAACTGCTGAACTAAGTTGAGGCTAAAGTTTAAAGATCTGTTGATCTAATGAATATTTTCCGTGGTATTGTAGGCTATAGAGTTGGTTGGTATGGTGTTACAGGCAATTTTCCAGAAACACATATAAACCGAAATACTTTCTAGTCTGAGGTTTGGCTATATTTATATCACTATTGCCCTTTCTGCAAAACATGCCGTCTGCCATTCTGCAATCACGTAAAAGCTCTGGAAAGGTTTTAGCATCATCAAAGCAAAGCTGAGAGGATGCTTATAAAATGTGTTACCTTTTGATCTCTGTTTTTTGAATAGTTCTGTCACCATTTTTCTCCTCTGCTTATCTGAACTTTTGAAACAAGAGAAAGATTTTACTCATGTTTCAGCATGTGGTGCAGACTGCTAATTATGAACTGGGAATCTCTAACTACACATGTGCTCAGCAATTTATACAAGTTGCTGGAGACTACAGCTATAACCTACTTCATCTATTAAGGCACATGACATATGATCAAAAAGGAAAAACAACATAAACCAAATACAACTACTAAGATAAAGAATCTTAAGCAGCTGTCTTCAGGGTGTATAATCTGAACTCTTTACTATATCTGGCTTTCATGCCAGCTAAGGGAACAAACACCTGCATGTCTATATTCATATTATACATTCAAAATTAAAACTCCAGTAAAAAGGAGCATATTTTTCTACTGTGTAATCTAAGTTTTCCTTACCTGAGTATTTATGCTAGTCTTAGAGACAGACTCACTGAGTTTCAACTGTGAAAAATAAATGAGATGCACATCTCTATTTGGTGTGCAATGTTATTTGGTTCTGCGGTTTGGACTTTTAGAACTAGTTTTGAAAGTAAGGACTCCAGGTATAAAACACAGCTTTTAGAAGTTATAATTGGTAAACAAGAGATTTCTTCATTATGATGTCACTAAGCCTGATGTCATTAAGTGATTTTAGTCTTCTTTAGTTCATTTTAGTGCTTCTGATATGAAACTTATGTCTCTTCATCTTAAATGATAGCTTTACTGCTGCCCTGGTCATGCATGTGTTCAGATGCCAGGAAGATACAGAGCAATGAGTGAAGGAATGTCCACTCTGCCATAATAAGCACCCAGTAATCTACATAATGAATATATTCTGCTGAAGTTAAAGGTTTATAGCACAGTATAAAGTTTGGATTTATTAATGAAAACCAAAAGGATAAAGGAAATTCATTAGTAATTTTATCATTTCTTTCTAAATGAAAAACTCTGCTATTCTCCAATATCTGCTTTTTCCTTCCACTCAAGGAGGAATTCACTCTGAGCCATGTACTTTTCCCCATTAACCACAGAATTAGAACCAGGCTTTCTTCTAATGTGGTTTCTACCAACTGATCGTAATTAGGACATGGTTTAAAACCCATTTTATATCTTTATTGTGCATGGTAGTATTTAAAACCCATTTTCTATCTTTATTGTGCATGGTAGAATTTGCCAACAAAGGTCCATCTAGTCAAAGATGTGTTTTTTCCAGTAGTCATGTATGGATGTGAGAGTTGGATGTAAATAAAGCTGAGCACCAAAGAATTGATGCTTTTGAACTGTGGTGTTGCAGAAGATTCTTGCGAGTTCCCTAGACTGCAAAGAGTTCCAAGCAGTCAATCCTAAAGGAAATCAGTCCTGAATATTCATTAAAAGGACTGATGCTAAAGCTGAAACTCCAATACTTTGGCCACCTGATGCAAAGAACTGACTCATTTGCAAAGACCCTGATGTTGGCAAAGGTTGAAGGAAGGAGGAGAAAGGGATGACAGAGGATGAGATGGTTGGATGGCATCACCAACTTGATAGAAATGAGTTTGAGCAGGCTCTGGGAGCTGGTGATGGACAGGGAAGCCTGGCATTCTATAGTCCAGGGGGTCACAAAGAGTTAGACACAACTGAGCGACCGAACTGACTGAGAAATAACCAACTTAAAACTATAGCTTCTATTTAAAGCAAGCCTGTGAAAAACTGGAAAATAAAGTTGATAGCAATTCCTGATTTTTTCCTACTCTTTATTATATAGATTTACTTTTAGCATAGTTTATCTTAAAATTTCATCCCTCTTGCCATGTATACTACTTGGACACCTTTTTATCACTTCTTTTTTTAGCTGGTAATCTTCATGTTGGGAGCTTCTCTGGTGGCTCAGCAGTCAGGAATCCGAATGCCAATACAGGAGACACAGGTTTGATACTTCGGTTAGGAAGATCCCTTGGGGAAGGAAATGGCAACCCCTTCCAGTATTTTTGCTTGGGAAACCCTATGGAAAGAGGAGCCCCAAGGACTTCTGGAGGAGTTCTTGGAGTCACCAAGAGTTGGGAAGGACTTAACAACCGTAACAACAAAAATCTTCAGGTCAAATGCAAGACTGTTTAGGGAAGTGGATACTTTAAAGTCAGCACAGCATTTTATGAAAATGTGTGTTCTCAGGTCACTGTCTCCAGACTTTGATTTAGCAGATTGGGTTCCACAGTAAGATGTAAAGATGGAATATGTATGCAAGAAAGACAGGTGGTAATGCCCTTGGGTACAACTGTAAGAAAGGGAAGGAAGCAGGATGGCCAGAGGGAGTAACTAAGTGGATGCATTGTGGTTGGTATTACTCCTCAAAGTTATCCCCAAATGAAGCATGGGGCTTTGGCCCACAAAGACTGTGGATGATACTTGCCTCAAGAAGGGGCATGACTTAAGGTGAAGCAACACCTTTGGCTGAGCGCAATTCTCAGAGCTTCTAACCCTCTCCATTGTCGTGTGTCTCAGCCAGCAACCATGATTATTTGCTCTGTTGGAACTATAACACGTAAGAATCTCATATACCTCAAGCCAGGATATGAACTGTTAACTTTGTTTCAGATCTCTTAAGATTTGTCCATGCAAATGAGGCTACATGGTACATTTCCTGATGACCCGAGCATATGTTTATTTAAAAGGGTCTTTTTTTTTTTTTTTAAACCCCCTCAGCTCATGGGTCTCACATATCAGCTGATCCCCTCTTTGTAGAACTGGTAAAATTTTGAAGTATAGAAGACAGCTTGCAACTGTGGGTGAGAGTTCTCAAAGGTATCAAAGCCACTTGAGCTGCTGACAGAGTGAAAGCAAGACATTGAAAATGATTCACATCTCTGGCCTCAGGTTTTAAAAGTGAGAAGTGAAGATTAAATCTTGAGCAGGCTAAAAGATTAAGAGTTAAAACATTTGTTTTCTATGAGCTACAATGCATCCCCCCACCCCCGCCCCACCCCGGTCTGGTTAAAGTGGGATTATGTGCTTTTTATAGTATCAAGTTTAAGAACACCATCTTTAGGTCAGTCTGACTTCTCCAAGCTGTTCTTACCAGCTGTGTGACCTTGAGTATGTTCTGTATGATTGTGAATGCTACTTCACTCTTTAAATCTGTTTTCTTATTGCATAGTGAGTACTGATACAACATCTGTTTTATGAATGTTGTGAGAATTAAATGAGGTAATTTAAGAGATGTAAATAACCCAGTTACTCTCTAGTAAATTTTTAGTCATTGATTCACTTCTGTTATCATTAATGAAGTAATTTTTATTAGCATATTTATTGGGTTTATTGATTTATTAATTAAAACAGCATATGATTTCCAGCTATACTTGAATTTATTCCAAATTTGGTTAAAATGGAGCATTTCCAATCATTTCTGATTTTTCCAGCAAATTCTCATTTCTTTTAAATAGATGTAAGATACTTATTTCCCTTCTTTTGTAGCATTTTCTCCCTGCAGCAGGAGAGAATTATCCATAAGAGGAAAGATACTATGGCTATCTGCAGTGGATCTGCCCAGATGTCATGAGTGTTCATATGGAAAACAGAAGAGGTGGTGTGTCCACGATCTGGTCCTTTCCTGAGTTTTTTCTTTTCTTTCTTTTTTTTCTTTTAATGAGTATGTGGTTTAAGTAAGCTTGTTCTCTATTGAAAGTACTAACTGAGTGGATGATAAAATGCTGTCTAAGAGATGTTTCAAATTCATAAAACTATTTTTGTAAGGAAAAATATGTCTTCCCAAAAGAATAAGTCTGATAGCCTTCAATAATCATTCATTATTAAGTCAAATTAACAAGTTATAGAATAAGACTTTGTCTTAGAAGAGAAAGCTAATTACTGAACACCTAAAGCTTTTCTTACCAAGCTCGAATACTTAATGTCTAATATTGAAGTTTCTTCCTCAGAAAATAAGATAACTGGTTTTAAGTCTCCTAAAAATTCCTCCCACAAATGCTTTCTAAATTAAACTATAATCCCTGCCACGCCTTTCCCCCAACCATTTTTCTTCTTTGTAGAATTAGAAGGGGAAAACTGCTGCACTTATATACACATGTTAAGATATAATTTTCCAAAGTCTGTGCCTTGTCCAATTTTTCTAATAGCTCTGAGAGCCTAATATAGTTCCTATATTCAGGGTATATAAAGCCTGTCAACATTTAAGTCGTCTCTTTCTTTCTCTGTCTGCCCTTTACCCCAACCTAACCTCCCTCTCCTTTCTTATTTAAAATGTATTTAGCTCTTAGGACATCTATTAGACTTTTATTCTTCTCAGTAGCCTGGAGCCAAAGGTTTAGATCTTTAAAATATTAAACTTATTTAGCTCACATTTACTTCACATTGTAAAATAAATCATTGAAGAACATATTTAGATTTTTTTTGATTAAAGTAAAATATTAAAGATGCTTTTCCTCATTGTGTGTGTGTTAGTCACTCAGTTATGTCTGACTCTGTGCGACCCCATGGACTGAGCCTGCCAGGCTCCTCTGTCCCTGGGATTCTCCAAGCAATAATACTGGAGAAGGTTGCCATTCTCTTCTCTAGGGGATCTTCCTGACCCACGGATCAAACCCGGGTCTCCTGACTGCAGGCAGATTCTTTACCAACAACCACAAGGAAAGCCCTTTTCCTCATATTAATATAAACATTTTAGAGTATTCTGAATTCTATCCTGCTAGTTTAATAAATTGGAGAAGGCAATGGCACCCCACTCCAGTACTTTTGCCTGGAAAATCCCATGGGAGGAGCCTGGTAGGGTGCAGTCCATGGGATCGCTAGAGTCGGACACGACTAACCGGCTTCACTTTCCCTTTTCACTTTCATGCATTGGAGAAGGAAATGGCAACCCACTCCAGTGTTCTTGCCTGGAGAATCCCAGGGATGGGGGAGCCTGGTGGGCTGCCGTCTATGTGGTCACACAGAGTCAGACACGACTGAAGCGATGCAGCAGCAGCAGCAGTTTAATAAATATATTTTTGCTTAAGTAAGTCATCCTCAAAAAACATATTTCTTTAGGATATAATCAATACCAAACATATTATGAAATTTTATAGGAAATTTTATATATGTGCTTCTATAGAACATATATACTTATTAAGTATAATGATTATTTTAAAATACATCTTTACTTACTTTTCTTTTCTGGATTTCTTTTGTAGTCCTCAACAAAAAATAGCAATGTATTTTTTCACTAAACATTTTATTTATCATACAGTTGATGAGTAATTCCAAGTCTTTCTTTATCATAATAATAGTGTCAAGAAATGTACCATAAGACACAGGCTTTGTGACCAAGTAAGAGTGAGAAATACCTTCAAATTATATAATGCACTTTGGCATTTTAGAGGCTCTGTGAATAATGTCAATTATGATGTCAATTGACTCTTGTTCACCTCAAAGTTTTGTAACCGTATTTTAGTAAGTGCTGACTTTATTAATTTATAAATAAATAATATTTATTATTTAACTAATATTTTTAACAATTATTTTGTGCTATGCAGTATTCTAGGGAAGAGAAACATAGGAATCTGTAAAAAATATTATTCTCATCCTTAGAGTGATAATAATGAAAAAAGGGGTCTTCTTAATATGAATAATATCAATCAGTAAAACTCAGTTTTAAACATTTTTAAAGACACCATTTTTATATTGATTTTAAAAAAAAACTCAATTTTATATTGGATAATGAATTAACAATGTTGTGATAGTTTCAAGTGGACAGCAAAGGGACTCAGCCATACATATACATGTATCCATCCATTATCCCCCAGATTCCCTCCCATCCAAGCTGCCAAATAATACTGGGAAGAGTTCCCTGAAAGATATCATTTTTTAGATTAAAAAACCAAAAAATTCTAAGGCAGAAAGCATGTAAATTCTCAAGGCAACAAATTTTATAATTAATACAGGTAGAGTTCAAAGCCTAGTGTTCTCTTCCAAACCTTGTGTTGCTAAACGCTGGACTATGGCTACTCACAGAGCATGACTTTGCAAATATTGCAATGGATTATAGGTTGCTTGAGATCAGAGGCCTGTTCTATCCTATTAACCTTATCCTTCTTCTTAACACAGTTCCTAACATGTTGCCATAGACACTGTACAATAAATAGATGAATAAGTGAACAAACACATGTTCATTACTGATCTAAAAGATGAGTTGCTGCTGCTGCCAAGTCGCTTCAGTTGTGTCCAACTCTGTGCAACCCCATAGATGGCAGCCCACCAGGCTCCACCGTCCCTGGGATTCTCCAGGCAAGAACACTGGAATGGGTTGCCATTTCCTTCTCCAATGCATAAAAGTGAAAAGTGAAAGTGAAGTTGCTCAGTCGTTTTCAACTCTTAGCCACCCCATGGACTGCAGCCTACCAGGCTCCTCCATCCATGGGATTTTCCAGGCAAAAGTACTGGAGTGGGGTGCCATTGTCTTCTCCAAAAAGAGGAGTAAGTGCTTCTAAATTACTGCTTCCTACTGCATAGTGATAAATAGGTCAAGATTAGCACCTTTCATATGCTTGCTTCTTTTTCATCTCTAGGCCTATGAAATACACACCTATTAGCTATGAGTCAGACATGACTGAGCATCTTCACTTTCACTTTTAAAAATTAGGGGTTAGCGTTAGGGTTAGGGTTAGGGTAAAGTGAAAAGTGAAAGTGAAGGAAATGGCAACCCACTCCAGTGTTTTTGCCGGGAGAATCCCAGGGACGGGGGAGCCTCGTGGGCTGCCGTTTATGGGGTCACACAGAGTCGGACACAACTGAAGCGACTTAGCAGCAGCAGCATTAAAACCAAAACCTGTTCAAGATCCATTCCTTCCCCTTCCCATATACTGATCATTGGCTATTCTTTACTGTCTTGTTCTTTTCATCATAGACAATCTCCAAATCTAAAATCACAGTTCATTCACTATAAACTTCTCTCTTTATGTAAACTTCTAAACGGGTTAGTCCATATTTTATTCTATTAACATCCACTTCCAATCAAACCTCAAGTTGTGATAACTTCATATTTTTAAACATTTCACAATCTAAGCATCTATTCATTCACTCACCCAACTGACCAAATAATACTCTTTGAGAGTTTCAGTCCTTCTCTCCCTTGTTAGATGAAATTAATCAGCATGCTCTCTCTCTCTCTCTCTCTCATTCTCATACTGAATCCTTCTACTTTTCTCTAATTTCAATGTTCCATTCTCTTTAAAGCCATTCATGTTTCTCCCCTGATTACTGCCATAGTTTTGCATTTCCCTCCCATGTTTTCATTACATTTTCTCTTCCCACCTTTTCACCCATTCTTCTCATTCTAGCCAGAAGGATATGTGTGGGAATGTGACTGAGACACCCCTGCTATTCCTGTCAGAGGAACAAGCAGAAAGTACAGCTACATAGTAAAAATAATTCATAGCTGCAGAGAAAGGCACCATGCTCCTTATGGTCCTGTTTTTGGTGCCAGACCCATATAATCCACATCAACCTCCCTACTAAACCGATTTTTTTTTTGGTTTTTGCAAGAAGTAAAAGAAGGGAATTGGCATCTTGAGAAGAATATTTTATGAAGCATTAATACTCTTCATCCTCTTTTTCTATAAGGAAAAGAGGAAGAAAAGTTGAACCAAATGTTTCCATTACCTTCAGAATCTCTTTGACACCTAAGTTGAGAAAACACCACTGAATTTTGATAAGCCTTCACACTGCTGATGGGTATCTTACAGTACAAGCATGCAAAAGGAAGAAGAATCATAGTAAGGCTGAGAATACAGCAGCCATGATTCCCACTTCTTGGTGTGCGAGGGTACATGCTTTTCTCTTAGGGGAAGAGGGAATGAAGAAGCAATGAGCACCTGCAGTAGGGGGGTATAAAACAGAGGAAAAGTTCTAAGAAGGTGTTTTAAAAAAGCATCTCAACCTTGATAGGCTCACCAAAATTAGAGAACTCTATGGCAGGAGAGGCAGTATTTGGGGCCAGTCTTTAAAAAAAAAAAAAACAAACCAGCAAGTGCATCACTTGGGAGAAAGAGCATTGGATACAAACAGTTCTCTGAAAGGCAATGGCAAAGCAGTTTGAAGAAAAATGTACCTATACCAAACAAATCATGGGCCCCTAAATTTGCAGCTAATGTGTGCTTTTCTTATCTGGGCAAGTATTTTCTTTGCCTTTCACTCTCCATTCCCTGCTTCTGCAAATAGGAGACACAGGCAAAGAAAAAATGGGGAGAGAATCAAGAGAGAACAAAGTCTGACCACACTCACCACCTCTGCCCTTTTGGTAACTTACTGAAGCTAACAATAAATGACCTCTTCTGGAGAAGAGGTCAATATGACATAGGCAAGAAATTTAATGAGAGCGTTATAAAGTCTGAAAAAATTCCTGGATATAACTATATTTTTCATTAAGTACTGATTCCTTTGGTTGGCACATTTAAGTTCCCTTGTATCTGCTACACAGTCAATGAAGCTTCAAAGATTAATGTTGTTCTCCCTTACTGGTTTAAATACTACAGCATCACTGAATTGAAATTAATTAATTTATATCTGTTAGTTCTTCCTCAAAAAAGCAAATCCGTGTGATTCATCCCCTTGCTTAAAAACCTTCAATGGTTTTCTACTGAAGTTATGATAAATACCTAAGGTTCTTTTTTCTTAAAAACCCCTCCACAATTTGTCCCAGGCTTTTTCATAAGCTTCACATTTCTATATCTCCTACTTGCCTGTGTGTTCTAACTTTATTGGTTTCTAACAGTGTCTTGAATATGCCTTGTCCTCTTGCCTGAGGCTATCACACATACATTTCCTTTTGCTTAAAATACTACTTTTTATCCAGTCTACATTTCTCCAATTTAAAAGTCTTTCCTTATTTTCACTTGCACAAGAAAAGAAGAACTTCCCTGAAACTCCAGGCTAGTTTAGTTTCTCATTTTAAGTTCCCCTATAGAATGAAGTACATCCCTATTTGTAAAATTCATCACATTTAAAATTACTACAATGTCTTTCTTCCCAATCAAAAAGTGAAGCAAAGAAATAATGTCAGCCTTCTTTACTATAAATTCCCACTGCCTAGCACAGTTTCTAGTAGATAGTAAGCATTTAATTAATATCCTATTTGACAAATTTATTAACTGTGGACATTTGAATGGTACTACTTAACTTAGGCTGTCTTTGTTTTCTATCTCAACTTCTACCACATAAGTTGAGATAGAAAACAAAGCAAAACAATCAAACATTACCATCTGTGGCTCACAAATAAGAAGTTGTCCAGTGAATGTTCATTAAAGCAACCTTGTAGAAGGAAGATCACCATTATTTCTTAATACAAAGTGTCACTAATCTTTTCAAAATGAAGGTATACATAGGCAGTCGCACTCTTCTTGTTTTAAAGGATTCATAATTAGAAAATATCCAAGTCATACTACCTCTTGGGTAAAAATACCACATTAAGAGAGATTGCATTAAAGGAAATAATTAAAATTTTCCTCGATGCTTGGACACATATGCATAAGAGAGATTTGTGGATTTATTCTCAAGTCTCCAAGTTGTGGTTGTTCATGAATAGTCCCTATACATTATTTTACTTCTTCAGTCCTCCTGATTGATATCTATTTATCCATGAGGCCATTTCAGAACAGAGCTCATACAGCTACAGAGGACTATCCCCTTCATGGGAAAAAGTAGAACTTGTCCCTTTATCTTTGGCCTTAAGACACTTTTTCTAAAGGGACAGATATAGATGGATATACATTATTTGGGCAGCAAATATATATTAGCATACATACTTTTGCATATATATATTCTACATATGTATAATATGTATATGATTTAGATAATAACATCACAATGCCCCTCTTGTTCTCTGTATTGGTCCTGTTTGCCAAATATAAAATCTACTAAAAGGCCACATCTTCTTGAGCCCTATATATGAATAGATATCTTCTCAAGCTGCTTATTGTGATAACTCACCAAACAAACCAGGACACATCTGAATCTTAGTTTTACTCAGTTGTATACATCATGAGAAATGCTGGGCTGGAAGAAGCACAACCTGGAATCAAGATTGCTGGGAGAAATATCAATAACCTCAGATATGCAGATGACACCACCCTTAAGGCAGAAAGTGAAGAGGAACTAAAAAGCCTCTTGATGAAAGTGAAAGTGGACAGTGAAAAAGTTGGCTTAAAGCTCAACATCCAGAAAACTAAGATCATGGCATCTGGTCCCATCACTTCATGGCCAATAGATAGGGAAACAGGGGAAACAGTGTCAGACTTTATTTTGGGGGGCTTCAAAATCACTACAGATGGTGACTGCAGCCATGAAATTAAAAGACGCTTACTCCTTGGAAGGAAAGTTATGAACAACCTAGACAGCATATTAAAAAGCAGAGACATTACTTTGCCAACAAAGGTCCGTCTAGTCAAGGCTATGGTTTTTCCAGTGGTCATGTATGGATGTGAGAGTTGGACTGTGAAGAAAGCTGAACGCTGAAGAATTGATGCTTTTGAACTGCGGTGTTGGAGAAGACTCTTGAGAGTCCCTTGGACTGCAAGGAGATCCAACCAGTCCATTCTAAAGGAGATCAGTCCTGGGTGTTCTTTGGAAGGAATGATGCTAAAGCTGAAACTCCAATACTTTGGCCACCTCATGCAAAAAGTTGACTCATTGGAAAAGACTCTGATGCTGGGAGGGATTGGGGGCAGGAGAATGGGACAACAGAGGATGAGATGGCTGGATGGCATCACTGACTCAATGGACATGAGTTTGAGTGAACTCCGGAAGTTGGTGATGGACAGGGAGGCCTGGTGTGCTGCAATTCATGGGGTCGCAAAGAGTCGGACACAACTGAGCGACTGAACTGAACTATCTACCACATTACAAGTGTTAAATGTATTAACTGTACACAATCATAAAGATATAGTTAAATATAAATATCCAAAATATATTTAATGAATCATGATTTAATGCAAAAAAGTGTTCACTGAAAATAAATATCAAAGGAAATATTAGCTGAACATTATTTTTTATATTGGTATTGGGTTGTAATCAATTTATTTTCTTTTCTGACATGTGATATTCATGTAGCTTTTTAATCTTGATGACACTACCTGAAAATTTGAGATAAAAACCAAACATCCTCTATCATATAGTGGAATTAACATTTCCAAGTATCATTTTGCCTTAAGTATTCTGATGGGTACTTACCACAACAATACAATACAATAAGTGTTATTCCATTTTAAAATAAAGAAACTAAAGTTCAAGGGGTTTAAAATCTCAATGCAGAGTGAGATAATTTTCCAGGAAAATATTTCTGACAATTTATTTTTTTCAAGCTACAGTTTTACAATCACATTTGATTAAAATTCACATTTCCATAGATCAGAGGATTAGGTGGGAGAAGGCTTACATATACTTAGATTATATTACACTTCTTTCGAGGCATGGGTGGCAGTGATTTTAAGCTTGGTTGCTTTTGGACATGCTATTCAATGCTCTGACCAGGGCCCACTCCATGTAATCTTATGTACATCCAATTCTTGACGCATTCGACTTTTCCCCCTTAACAAGTACTGCTCCTGGTCAGAAACAAGTACAGCAAGGTCAGAAATGACTTGCCCTTTAAAGGTCTAATAATGTTATCTACTTTATGACATATAATGTGGAAGTTCAAATCCCAAGATATTCCACTGTTTTTATAGAATTCTGAGTTATTAATGCTAATACTCAAGATTTGATCTATTCTTCCTTATCATGCATGCATGTTTCTCTGTGTATGTGTGTTGTGTGTTTGCGTGAATACATGAACAGGAAGGAGGACCTCTGTGTTTTATATTGGTAAAATTTTTCAAAGTATATGGTATAAAGATGTCCCTCTTTCTGTATTTGTAACTCTAAATTTTTGGTTTTCTGTTTTTCTTTATTTTTTTTAACCTTTATTGGTGTGTGTGTGTTTCATTAGGTATTATGGAAGAATGGTTCAATCCACTATTTTCACATTCATTAATATTACATCATAGAGTAGAAAGAACAGAAGAAATGGAAAGAAACTCAAAAATAACCTGATGGAAGTGGGGGACGAAGGACAGTGGGGTAGGGGAACTAAAGAATTCCCTATATAACCAGTGTAAAACCTTTTTATGTTCTAGGGAAAAAAAAAAAAACTAGTGAATGACTTACTTTAAAAAGTCACTTTATTGATTTGGCTAATAAAACAGAGGAAAGGAAAAGGCTAAGTGCCTTGAAGCCATTATTAAATAACTGCAAGTTATATTAACAAGCTATCTGAAGAGAGCTAAGAGGCCCTTTATTTTGTGTGTGAGCAATTAGACTTAGAGGAGTCTTTCCTATTAAAAGGGCCATCAAAAGGGAGATTTGCCAGTAACACACAATCATGCCTGGGAAAAATATCTCTGCCCCAGCTTGTTTCTAAAAGTCAGTTTTTCCTTTAGACAAAGGAAAAAAAGAAAAAAATACAGGACTGGAGAGTTGATTTTCAAGTTTAAATTAAGGATGATCTAAATGCAACTTAATGCTTTCCCTCAATTAATTGTATACAGACTGGCTTCACTGATAGCTCAGTTGGTAAAGAATTTGCTTGAAATGCAGGAGACCCTGGTTCTATTCCTCCATCTGGTAGATCCACTGGAGAAGGGATAGGCTACCCACTCTAGTATTCTTGGCATTCCCTTGTGGCTCAGCTGGTAAAGTATCCACCCACAATGCGGGAGGCCTGGGTTTGATCCCTGGGTTAGGAAGATCCCCCTAGAGAAGGAGAAGGCTACCCACTCCAGTATTCTGGCCTGGAGAATTCCATGGACTGTAAAGTCCACGGGGTTGCAAAGAGTCAGACACGACTGAGCGACTTTCACCTTCAGACTGTTTAAAGGCTTAAAAAATTAAATCATCTAATACATGAAGCTTTCCCGAAACACATCATTGTTTCTATTCAAGATCCATGTAGGTACTTGTTATGTTTGTGAAGCCAAGAAGACATTGAAGAATACAGATTGCTGTTGTTGCTGCTGTTGTTGTTGTTTTAATTTTAAGCCTTGAATCTGGAAGAGTACAATAAGAGTTAGAATAAGTCAATTTTCTTTTTTTCTTTTTATTTTGCTTTTGCTAGCTACATATATTCAATTCCATTCACTCATGAATTCCAATGACATGGAAAGCATTCTGTTTTATATTTTAGAGAGAAAAAAAAGCCATTATGTGTCATCTGCACAGATGTCTACTTTAATATCCTTATATTATCTTTTTCTCTTGAATTGTCCAGCACATGAAACCAAAATTCCTTCCCAAAATTTGTAGAGATAATTGGAAAGGGTGTGGAAAATATGAATAGTTAGGTTCAGTATGAAAATTTACATTTTTAATTGTTGATACCATAGTTTGTTCCTACCTTGAAGATTTCTACTCCATTTGAGATGATGCCAAAATAAAGATCTTCACTCTGGGAAAAAGTTTTGTCAAGACCAAATCTATGGCAAGGCATTTTGATGATGATAACAACATTAATGATAATAATAATATAAAAGCTGATATTTATTGTGTGATTATGGACTAGGACTTTACAGATTATGTAACTGGAGCTTCATAGAAACTTCACAGACATAAGTTCTACTACCATTATTCTAGAAATAAGGAAACTGAGACACAAGGAAGTTGTCATGCTTCCCTAAGTTAGCTAGCCCTGACACACTTTTCTAATGTGTTTTTAATATTGTCAACCACAGAATTCTCAATCTAGACCTTTAGCGAAGTCCAGATTGACCTGCTGAAAAACTGTGACCCTGTTGCTATTGCTGTTGCTGTTAAGTCACTTCAGTCGTGTCCAACTCTGTGCGACCCCATAGACAGCAGCCCACCAGGCTCCCCTGTCCCTGGGATTCTCCATGCAAGAACACTGGAGTGAGTTCCCATTTCCTTCTCCAATGCATGAAAGTGAAAAGTGAAAGTGAAGTCACTGAGTCCTGTCCGACTCCAGTGACCCCATGGACTGCAGCCCACCAGACTCGTTACCCTTGCTTTTCTCCTCATTATGGTACTGCATGATAAGTCACTCCAGTAATACCTGACTCTTTGCAAGCCCATGGACTGTAGCCCTCCAGGTTCCTCTGTTCATGGGATTTTTCAGGCAAGATACTGGAGTGGGTTGCCCTGCCATCCTCCAGGGGATCTTCCCCAGCTAGGGATTGAACCCTGAGTCTCTTAATTTTTCTGCACTAGCAATTGGCTTCTGCCGGAGTCAGCCGGCAAAGTCAATCAGATCCTGAGAACGTGCACAACGCGGCTGAGAAAGAATACTACAGCAAAAGAATACTACAGCAAAGATGGAGTCGAGAGGATCAGACGCGTCTCCACAAAGGGAAGCGGTCTGACCACGACTTTATTCAGCATCTTATATTTATACAGGAGAGCAAGAGAAAAACAAGACAGTTAAGATTTTTTTCTTGGTTGACCTATACATCTTACAAAAATCACAAGAAATCTTGAGAGCATGGGAATAGCACCCTGTTATTATTTCTTACACCAGATAACATTTCCTTGTGCGTGAGAAGTTTGTCCAGAACTCCAGGTGTCTGCAGTAAATAATCGCCTAATCTCTGGGGTGGCGGGACAGAGAGCTATGTTTGCAAGCAAACTCTCAAGGACTGAGGCAGCTCCCAGAGCTGTATCCTTTAGATAAAGGACCCCGTTCTCATGGGCAGCTCCCCCATCTCCCCCTTTCTTTTTATATAGGCGCAGGTGCAGGCTTTTTAACCGCAGACAATTTTTATAGATGGAAGTCTTTATCATCTATAGATCATCAATCAGTTTTTTAATTAAACAAGGTGTAGGAAATAAAACAATTAAAATTATTAAGAATAGTCCTCCTATGGCTGCTCCCAAGTACCAAATACTATTGACGGTAGGTACACGTTGAAAAAGTTCTTTAACAAAAGACTCAGCTCTTTTTGCAACATCCAAATCAGGTCTAGGTGCATTCTCAATATTCATTATTTCTTGATGTAGATGCAGTAAATCTAAGGAAATATTTTCATTATGCCAAATACCTTCTAAATGAGCTTTCACCTTATCCCAAGCAGTTATACTACCATTATATTTTTTGGGGGGGGTGGGTAACACAGGTCCATCGAAAATTGGCATGACATTGTACCTGTAATCTCAGCTTTATACTTTGAACCTCTTCACCTAAAAATTTTACAACATCATAAAGGGCATTCAATCAGTCCTCTAGCTTTTTGTCAATATCTTCTTGAGTCCCCAGGGTAACGGATACATTTTGTGCCAGATTATTAACAAAAGTTGCAGTTTGCACTGATTGTGCCAGGGACAGGGCTGCAGTAATCGAGGAGGCAATAAGGGTTAACAAAGCCACAAATCCCAGAATTATTAATCCTGTTCCCCTGTGATAACACATTAAAGCACCCTCTACTTCTCTCCAAAGCTCAAGTCCTTTTTCATCATACCAAGACCCATTAATCTTTACAGGAATCATAAAAAAAGCAGGCTGTCTTAAGACTAGAACCCTAGTTTGATCAGTAATTCCCCTGGCGCAGTTAGTTAAGGTACAATTGTTACAAGTTATATTATAATTTCGTAACCCAGGTTGTATATTTACAGATCCTACTAGTAAAGCATAAGGGTGAGGCACACATGCACGAGGGTACCTCATGGTGAGATTCCATAAATAACCGTGTCTCACTTTTGATCCCACCTGAAGGTAGGAACCCTCACATCCAAGGGCGGCAGCTAGTTTTCAGATTTCTGTTTGGAACACTTTAGAGCCGCCCAAATTCCAAATATGGGATGCAAAGTTTCTATTATCCTGAGCTCCAGGGTTTCCGGCCGAGTCTGGAGACCAGTCCCACAATGACTCATTTGTCCCAAATATGTTATAAACCGTAGCAGTTCCATCTCGACACAGTTTCCATGGTGCAGCAGTGACTCTTCTCTTTGTTTTAAAGTCGCAGAAAGGGATATCTAAAGGACCAGTTCCATTACGACGTTGAGGAATTCCAGATTCTTTCGTTACTCCAGGAATATATAGGCTCCAACCATTGTCATAATCAGCATATCCTGACTCTCCAACAAAAAGAATCTTGTTGAATTAAAATATCTAGACAGACAAATAGGTAAACGATCAAACATTCCATGATAAGAGAAAATAACTTTACTAGGAATAACATGTTTATCTGAAAAACCACCCAAAGCCACAGTATCATTAGTGTATATGGGAATGGACCGACCCTCCCAACCCACCGGTTGGAGAAGGGGAGGGTCGGGAAAATAAGCCCAGTAAGCACTTGAATATTCTTCAGAATGTGCAGTATTAATCTGATTTAAGATAATTAATAAGATTATCAGGAAGCTTAAAGGCGATATCAGATCGCCCTGCACAGCAACACAATTCTGTGCCTCTTGCATCAATGCGTGGAGTTGTTGCCGAGATGGTAATTCATCATGCTCTTGAATCGTCAATCTCCTCATCTGGTTTACTAGAGATCGTCTCCGCCGTGCGTACCAACCTTTCCGGCAGCCAGCGCGGCGCTTCGGCATCCTGTGGGAAAACACAAACATGCCCTCGTCCCCAAATTATGGTCCATACCATCTTCCCACAAGTGGGTCTTTCCAAAAGACTTTAGGTCTTATTGTTCGCGCATCAAAGTTCCAAAATCGCTGTGCTGCTGAACGGCCACATATATCCAATTGTAAAAAATTTAGAACAAATAAAGCATGGTTTAGAGAGTTGGAGGGGGTATTGAGATACAATTTCCCCTTTTTAGCAAACTCAAATTTCCATAGTAAATAATCTCCTCCAGATAGACAAGCCCGAGCAACCTGTTTCCAATCATTAGGTGGCAGATTTTGATTTCTTAAAGCCTCTATAATAGCCTGAGTAAATGTCGCAGTCGGGCCGTATTGTGTACAAGCCATTTTTAACTCTTTTAGTTGTTTAAAGGGTAGCGGCTCATAATACCTCTGCTGTTGAGCATTTTCAAATACTGGATAGATTCTTGAAAACCCGGGAATATGTTCTCCTTCATCATTAGCTCGCTTAATCACGTGTTGAAGAGGAGATAATAATATCTCACTTCTAATTTTTATGTTTTCACCGGGCAAAGAAGCAGGGATAGGTATAAACTCTCGTGGTTCTACGAAAGGCGGAGGTGGGTCGAGCCCAGCAAGAACCGAGGAAGGATATGCTGGAGGCACAGGCTGGCTGGAGCGGGAGTCTCCCTGTGCATCCTTTTTTACTGCTATAACAATTTTCTGAATTAAATTCTCCAGCTGTTCTTCAGAAAGCCCTGAATGCTTTAATTCCCCTTTTCCCGAGGGCGGTTGCATGCTAACCATCATCTCCCAAGGCATATACTCTCTATGGTATTGACCCACTTGTTCATTTAACTCTTCCTGTTCATCAGAGCTTAACACATCATCATTCCTTCCAGCCTTACAAGCTGTTCTCTCAGGCATGGCATAAAGTGGCTCAGGCGGAGGGGCGGAAAGCTCTGCAGCTTTGGGTTCTGTGGCATCCCGGAGGGCTGTTTGAATCTTATGTCCCTCGTGTTCAGGATCCAGACAGTTTCTTATGAGAGTCCACAAAGAAAAAGCATCCACAGGGACACGATTGGGACCATGTAAGGAATAATATGTCTGCAATTGTTTTCCTACTTTCTTCCAAGTTTCCAGACTAACTGTTCCTTCCTCTGGAAACCAAGGACAAACTTCTTCTATAAAAAGTAAAAACTTCTCTAGTGTAACTTATTTACATGAATTCCCCTGCCTTTTAACATAGTTTTCAACATATGTACAAATAACTGGCGGCTATTGCCTTGTCCCATGATTTATTACTCTCGACAATAACACTCTCTGCCCTTTACTTCAAATAATTAGGAATTCCTTGTTATTTACCTCAATCCTGACGGGCAGCGGCCGTCGTTGCGCTCTGATTCTCGAGTCCCTGTTTGGGCGCCACCTGCCCGTGCCAGCCGGCAAAGTCGATCAGGTCCCGAGAACGTGCACGACGTGGCTGAGAAAGAATACTACAGCAAAAGAATACTACAACAAAGATGGGGTCAAGAGGTTCAGACACGTCTCCACAAAGGGAAGCGGTCTGACCATGACTTTATTCAGCATCTTATATTTATACAGGAGAGCAAGAGAAAAACAAGACAGTTAACATTTTTTCTTGGTTGACCTATACATCTTACAAAAAGTCACAAGAAATCTTGAGAGCATGGGAATGGCACCCTGTTATTATTTCTTACACCAGATAACATTTCCCTGTGCGTAAGAAGTTTGTCCAGAACTCCAGGTGTCTGCAGTAAATAACCACCTAATCTCTGGGGTGGTGGGACAGAGAGCTATGTTTGCAAGCAAACCCTCAAGGACTGAGGCAGCTCCCAGAGCTGTGTCCTTTAGATAAAGGACCCCGTTCTCACGGGCAGCTCCCTGCAGGATTCTTTACCTCTAGCACCACCTGGGAAGTGATGTATCAGTCATATGTAAATAATATAATAAAAGTCTCTTATTCTACTAACATGGACAGATATCTTGAGTTATATAAACCTTCCCTTCGGATCCTATAGATTTGATATTTTTAGCTTATCTGCAATAAAACAGAGAATACCTATCACTACAAATACTAAAGGTATTTTGATTTTACAGCTTATTTCTAGAAGGAAACATGCAAATGACATTACTTATCCTTATTTTAAAAATGTAAGTTTTAAATACGATCTATGCAGTGAAGGTATTTTTATTTCAGATAAGAAAACCATATCGTTATTACATGAGCAATTGGTAAGGTAAAGTAAGCTTTGCCTTAAACTTCAGTTCAGTTTACTTCAGTTGCTCAATCGTCTCTGACTCTTTGCAACCCCATGGACTGCAGCATGCCAGGCATCCCTGTCCATCGCCAACTCCCGGAGTTTACCCAAACTCATGTCCATTGAGTCAGTGATGCCATCCAACCATCTCATCCTCTGTTGTCCCCTTCTCCTCCTGCCTTCAGTCTTTCCCAGCATCAGGGTCTTTTCAAATGAGTCAGTTCTTTGCATCAGGTTGCCAAAGTACTGGAGTTTTGGCATCAGCATCAGTTCTTCCAAGGAAAACTCAGGACTGGTTTGAGTTGGACTGGTTGGATCTTCTTACAGTCCAAGGGACTCTCAAGAGTCTTCTTCAACACCAACAGTTCAAAAGCATCAATTCTTCACTACTCAGCTTTGTTTTGGAGAAGGCAATGGTACCCCACTCCAGCACTCTTGCCTGGAAAATCCCATGGATGGAGGAGCCTGGTGGGCTGCAGTCCATGGGGTCGCTAAGAGTCGGACACGACTGAGCGACTTCACTTTCACTTTTTCACTCTCATGCATTGGAGAAGGAAATGGCAACCCACTCCAGTGTTCTTGCCTGGAGAATCCCAGGGGCAGGAGAGCCTGATGGGCTGACGTCTATGGGGTCACATAGAGTCAGACACGACTGAAGTGACTTAGCAGCAGCAGCTTTGTTCATGGTCCAACTCTAACATCCATATATGACTACTGGAAAAACCATAGCTTTGACTAGACTGACCTTTGTTGGCAAAGTAATGTCTCTGCTTTTTAATATGCTGTCTAGGTTGGTCATAACTTTCCTTCCAAGGAGTAAGTGTCTTTTAATTTTATGGCTGCAGTCACCATCTGCAGTGAGTCCCCAAAAATAAAGTCTGTCACTGTTTCCACTGTTTCCCCATCTATTTGCCATGAAGTGATGGGACTAGATACCATGATTTTAGTTTTTGGAATGTTGTCTTAAACTTTATTTAATACAGAGTTGAGAATTGGTAGCACTGAAGTGGCCCTTAACATATGGGCTTGAATAATAACTCCCTTCCTTTATTTATAGAAAATGCTCATTCAATTGCTATTGCATTAAACTTCTAAAGCATGAACCCAATATGGAGCATTATGGCTTATTAATTTTAATTCAATCCCTTTCACTTTTGATGAATAATACAGCTTCTTGTCTACTCTAATACACATAAAACAGAATCTGAAAATACTACAACAGTGAAGTTTAATTCTTATACTTTATCAGATATTTTCTTAATTTATATTTCCCCTTCATTTATTTTTCTTTGTTCATTTATCTTTCTAATACTCTTGAATGGAGTTTTAAAGTATTCTAAAATTGATGCTTCAGTCAAACTCTGTGCTTCTTTCAGCTAATGCTTCACATGTACAACTTTCTAAACCAGCGTCCTTTTGCTTCAACTGTCACATTTTAAAATAAATTAGAGACTCACCATCCACTGGCTATTGAAGTTCATGAATTAATTGACTTGAATGTTTTGGCTTTCTTTGATCTAAGCTATTTTCTCTGTAATACTGTGATTTACCTGACATTAAAGGGCAAACTGAGCAGTGAGTTTCTGGAACTACATTCCTAAAAAAACAGCACCAGTATACCAATGAATGGCATTAATTGCACTTGGGATATTTATATAGAAGGAAGATGCTAATATAACATTTCTACTATATATCAAGTGTCAGATATTATAATCAGTGCTATTTCAATGGTCAACATGATCATTTGGTTCTATTCAGCAGATGTAGTTAATATCTACTATCTGCAGTATTTTGGAGGATATCAGGAAACATCTATTAGGTATACTTAAAGACTCTTGCCTGGAAAGTCCCATGGACGGAGGAGCCTAGTAGGCTATAATCCATGGGGTTGCAAAGTCGGACACAACTGAGCGACTTCACTTTCACTTTTCATTTTCATGCACTGGAGAGGGAAATGGCAACCCACTCCAGTGTTCTTGCCTGGAGAATCCCAGAGTCAGGAGCCTGGTGGGCTGCCGTCTATGGGGTCGCACAGAGTTGGACACAACTGATGTGACTTAGCAGCAGCAGCAGCAGCAGCAAAGACAATACAAGTGAATATAGCCTGATTTTAGAATATATCCCTTCCTATCCCCAAGCTCAATCAGGTTGTCAGCTGAACCCAGCTGGTTATAGGATAGTAGTCACTATTTTCTTCCTGGCTCTCAATTAGGGTCTACTCATAATCCCTAGGGACTTCCCAGGTGGCACTAGTGATAAAGAACTCACCTGCCAATGCAGGAGACATAAGAGACTGGGGTTTGATCCCTGGGTTTGGAAGATCCCCTGGAGGAGGGCATGGCAACCCCCTCAGTATTCCTGCCTGGAGAATCCCATGGACAGAGGAACTTGGTGGGCTACAGTCCCTGGGGTCACAAAGAGTCAGACACAAGTGAAGTAATTTAGCATGCACCCATGCTTCATCCTTAGAGGCCTCAGTCTCATCCTTGCAAATAGGACCGCACATCTCAGAACCAAAAAAGGCAGGTCTTAACTTTCTTAAACTTAAAATCTCTCCGATTTTCCCTCCTCTGTTACTTTTTCCCTCAGTTATGAAAAGTTCTCTGATTTTTTTAAAGGCTCATGTAATTAGATTGGAACCCTTGGATAATTCAGGCTACTCTCCTTACTTTAAGGTCGATAGCCTAAACTACCTTCCCAGGTGGCACTAGCAGTAAAGAACCCACCCATCAATGCAGGAGATTTAAGAGTTTGATCCCTGGGTGGGGAAGATCCCCTGGAGGAGGGCACGGCAACCCACTCCAGGAATCTTGCATGGAGAATCCCATGGACAGAGGAGTCTGGCAGGCTAAGGTACATCAGGTCCCAAAGACTCGGACATGACTGAAGCGACAGCATGAATGCAACCGAAATCACAACTACAAAGTTCCTTTTGCCATGTAATGTAATATATTAACAGGGTCTATGAATTAAAGCATGGACATTTTGAGGGGACCCTTTTGCCTACCACACTAGGTACTCTTTAGCTTTTT
This sequence comes from Bos javanicus, assembly GCF_032452875.1. Taxonomy (NCBI): domain Eukaryota; kingdom Metazoa; phylum Chordata; class Mammalia; order Artiodactyla; family Bovidae; genus Bos; species Bos javanicus. The sequence continues at coordinate 24,474,211 of NC_083884.1, read as the reverse complement.
TCTCTAACTCATACAATGCTAAAATAATTTTTTGAATGAGCATTGAAGCTTATGTCCAAACAGCTAAAATATTTTTTGTAACACTAGAGTACATGGGAGTGAAAGTAGCTGTTGCTAAATAATATATATAGTAAGTCTACTATCAGTTCAACTTAAAAAAAAAAAACATTTTTGAGAAAAAGGTATGCCATCTCAATTGAAAAATAAAACTTGTTAAAATACTAGGAAAATATTTTATTTGTAAAGAAAGAATGTCAAGTGTTTAATGCTATTTTAAGACATTTTTCTAAAGATCTTCCTCTCAAAGTAAAAACTTTATAAATTAACTTTTATAAACAGAGTTCAGTCTATTTTGACATTTATTAAATACCTTGACTGTAGTGAAGTAAAGAAAACACTAACATTTAGAGACATAACTCTTAATGAACTTAAATAGTCACAAAGGAAGTCAAACAAAAAGCCATTAGGGCCTTAATACCAAACAAAAGATAAAATATTCATTTTATGACTTTTTAAAATTTTCCTAAGCCTTCCCTTTCCTTCATTAGAAGTGCCTGTATCATCCTTTCACCCCGCACATCTCTTTTATCCAACCAGTCCATTCTAAAGGAGAGCAGTCCTGGGTGTTCATTGGAAGGACTGATGCTAAAGCTGAAACTCCAATACATTGGCCACCTCATGCGAAGAGTTGACTCATTGGAAAAGACTCTGATGCTGGGAGGGATTGAAGGCAAGAGGAGAAGGGGACGACAGAGGATGAGATGGCTAGATGGCATTACTGACTTGATGGACATGAGTTTGAGTGAACTCTGGGAGCTGGTGATGGACAGGGAGGCCTGGCGTGCTGCAATTCATGGGGTCGCAAAGAGTCGGATATGACTGAGTGACTGAACTGAACTGAACGCCTTTTATAAGTCTACTTCTGGCCACAGCTATGTTAAGAGTATAAGATCTTAGAGTCAGCAGAGACTATAGATCCTGCAGGTCCAACCCCCTCAATTTAGAGGGCATGACTGAAACTTTTTCCAGCTTTTAAGTTCTTTAAAGAAAACTTTTCTAAGAACAAAAAGGTTTGTCCAACCTAGTCAGATTCAAGAGCTTTTTAACACATTATAACATCTCTAAAAAGACAGTTTAAAAAGAACATGATCACGATTCATTCACAATTTCTGTATCAAAATACAGTTATCCACTAAATTTCAAAGATTTGGTGGATGTTACTGAGGGTACAATATTCTTTAATTTAGCATATAATGCAACAGTTAATATATCTTAGGTGGATTTTAGTCTTATGAGGTTTCCATCTGAATTAAGGAAATTAAGAGAAATTGGGAAATTAAAAAAATTCAGAAGGTAAATCTTCCTTATATTTTTGTGCATTTAATAAAATATTTAGTTGGATCTCATCTAATATATGTCACTAAATACAAAAAAGAAAAAAAAAGTAAATAAAAAGTGACCTATATATTTTTCCAAGTGACCACAGGTAGATGGATACAAATAATATCAACTGAGAGTGACTGGAAAGGAATTAAATTGTGTTTTACTATTAATGATTGAGAATATTTTTCATAAACAGAGAAAAATCTAAACTGGAATTTACCTATGCTTAATTAAATTCATCATTGAGGACAGAGCCTAATAAATAATGATTAAAGGAGGTGCAGGTGGCACAGTGATAAAGAATCTGTCTGCTAATGCAGGAAACACTGGAGAAGCAGGTTCAATCCCTAGTTGAGGAAGATCCCCTGGAGTAGCAAATGGCAATCCACTCTGGTATTCTTGCCTGGGAAATTCCATGAAGAGAGGAGCCTGACAGGTTATAATCCATGGGGTTGCAAAGAGTTGACATGACTGAGCAACTGAGTACACACACACACACACACACATACACAAGTGACTACTATCATGAGCCCAGTTTTTGAGCTTGACAGAACACTCTACTTAAAGTTGCAGTGAGACTGACTATATATTACTAATTTCCAACTCCAGAAAGATACTTCAGTAATGCCAAATGCCACTCCAAGTATTATTTTGATATTCCTTCTTATCTACTCCTTTCTTATAAATTACCAGTGAAGAAAGAGTAGAAGTTTCTAGAGTTGAGATAGTGAGATAGTTTAGTTTAGTTTTTTTTTTTTTTTTTTTTTTAAGGCAAGCAAATATGATGTTTTGTTTCTTGGTTTTTATTCGTATCAGGTAGGTGCTCGCCCACTTGACTAAAGGTTATAGCACAACAGCCTATTCACAACATATGGTTTTGAGCATCAAGGTTCAAGATCAGAATGAAACCAATCATAAGGGTGCCCTTGTACTGAACCACCAAGTTGGTACCACAGGGCAGATAAACACCTAGTAAATGGGCTGATTTCGGAGCTTGGGCTAAGTTAGCTGAGTTAGCAGCTGGTAGTTTTTTGTTTTGCCTTGTTTACTTTTTTATTTCACCTGCAAAACCAAAAGTTTATTAGCGCATAGTGGTAGCCAGTGTATTACAGTTCCAAATTGTTCTTAATGATTGTTTCAGCTTTGTGTGCATGTTTATGGGCATCCATGTGTGTGTAGCTGAATATTTTGATGCTTAATTTCCTTTAAGACTTGTTTCCAGCTTAAAGATCATTTTTATTATGGAGAGGAAAGATCCTAAAAGTCTGCTTTGTCAGCCATCACTTAACAAAACAATATCTAGAGAGAGAACATTCTTTCTCTAATTATCAAATAATAGGAAACAGAACAAAATGACTGTTTTTGTTGGCATTTGTTACAAACCCCAGTCCATTCTATGTCTCCTTCTTTTTACATTATCCAGAGTTCATATAAAGCTTTGGATTCATTTTTTTAATTTCTCCAAGTTTATGAATCTTCCCTTTTGTAAGTCTGATTAAAATAAATCCATGGTCACCTAAGAAACCTTTCTTTCCTTCTCATTTGAATTAAAGTTGTCAAGATTAATTTAAAAAAACTCACATTCCCATGAGTCACAGTGTAAAAAGACTTTTATTTTTAACTTAATTCCATCCAACAAGAGAGGAACTGGTGAGTGACAGGAAAGTCATAAGAGGTTTTAGTGTCTGAATGAAGCTTTGATATTATCTAGTTGAATCTGAACATTTTGTACTTAAGAAAACTGAAGTTTAGAGATACTTGGATCAAATCATAGATAGCATATGGACTGATGATCAGCTATTTGACTTAACATTTAATATTTCTGGTGAAAAATTGTTATGATTCAGTCGTTAATAGGGGTCAAAAGAAATACTAGCCATATTTAGAATTTAGAAAATCATATTTTACAAACTGAGAAAACCTATATAAATCGACCTTACATCTACAAATGAAAATAAATATAGCAATTATTAGGTTGTCATGTTCAAGAATTTGGGAAGAAATTTGAAATATTTATGAAATGGGGAAAGCAGTTAAGTATACCTGATTGAAAAAGAAAAAAAAAAACAAAAAACAAAAAAGAGAGAAAGAAAACAGGATGGGTTTTAAAAGTCAACAAAAACAAGTCTGAAGATCTATTGTAGAGTTAATTCCACAAAAACTATTATTAAGGCCTACTATTCTCAAGGCTATTCTATCTAGACATTGTTTGATATAATTTCCAGGCTGGTATTGTCTTTAAAACACTTATGCCAAAATATAAAATCCTACACTTGGCATACTTGATGAAATGAAATTCCCATTTGCTTCTCATTAGCTCCAACATGAGCACATGCAGCTACAGGATGTCTATTGTAATTATGACTAGAATTTCAAAAATAAACAAGGAAAATTTCCATACTAACTAGGAAATGTTGAAAAACCATATGCCACAAAATTTGAGATATTTACCATTTAAAAAACTATACTGAAAACTCAATCCCAAAAGTCATACTTGAGACAAAGATTGATCCAGAATATGAGAAAGAGCCCTTTATAGAACCAAGTAAACAGGTCATAGTAGGATTAGAGAATACATGGATTCGAATATGATGTTTAAGAACCTCATGAGACCTCAAAAACTAAACAGAGTGATGAAGCCATGGGAAGTTTATTCCGAGTTTATATTAATAGTTCACTTGGACAGTTTTACAAGAATAGAACTGGAACATTGTGATAGCTCATTTTGAACTTGGAAAACTGAGCCAGGCATAGAACTGGATCACTGTTTCACCTAAGTGGTTGGATTCATGTAAACGAATAACAAAAGATGTTAAAAATCAGGCACTGACTGACTTCAGCTCTGATGCCTTATGCAGGTTACTGGGTACCTGGAGTAACAAAGTGTAACCCAAGTAAATTTAAATCTAGTTTGGTCTCTTTGATTGAAGTGGAGTCCTGGAAGAAAATCTAAAAATCTTACACTGCATTCCAAAGCCTAATACTGAACTACTTACAGACAAACAGAAATTTATACCAACTCTATGGAAGAAGGTATATTTCAGATGAAAAGGCTACTCTGAAGTCTCTAAATGTATACAACAACAGTAAAACAATAGAAGAAAGTTTCCATTACATAAAGTGAAGAAAGTGAAAATGAAGTCACTCAGTCATGTCTGACTCTTTGGGACCCTATGGATGGTAGCCTACCAGGCTCCTCCGTCCATAGGATTTTCCAGGCAAGAGTACTGGAGTGGGGTCCATTTCCTTCTCCAGGGGATCTTCCCAACCCAGGGATTGAACCCGGGTCTCCCACATTGTAGGCAGACACTTTACTGTGTGAGCTACCAGGGAAGTCTCCATTACATAAAGAAACACTTAAATCTTCAGACCAACAGTATTCAAGCAATGCAAAAAATATATATAATTAAGAGTCACAAAATAATCCATCAAGTACTCATTTATTCTACAAATAAATACTTTATTTGTTGGAAATGTCAGTAAACAAACAGATCAAATTTCCTACCTTCATGGAGCTTAAATTCTAGTAAGTGAAAGTTACTCAGTAGTATCTGACTTTTTGCAACCCCATGGACTATACAGTCCATGGAATTTTCCAGGCTAGGCCTCCGGCATTGCAGGAGGACTTTACCAGCTGAGCCACCAGGGAAGCCCAAGAATAAAGGGGTGGGTAGTCTATCCTTCCTCCAGCAGATCTTCCAGACCCAGGAATTGAACCAGAGTCTCCTGCATTGCAGGTGATTCTTTACAAACATGCAATCAGGGAAGACGAAATTCTAGTAAAGGCAAACATAATGTATTAGGTAAGCTACATATTAGAAGATAATAAATGCTCAGGAGAACAGCAAATACAGAAAATGTTAGAGGGGAAAGGTTGGTTTCTACTTTTAAATAATACGGTTGAGAAGGATCTCCTTACAAATGCAATACCGGGGCTACAACTGAAAAATGTGATGGAGGGGCAGTTTAATATCTAAGGAAAAGTATTCCATGTAGAAACATAACCTGTTTGCTCTATTTCAAAATATACTTCCATCTTAAAATTTTTAATGTCAACAAAAGTTATAAAAATAAAGCCAGGCAGAAAAGCAAAATTCCCAACAAAGGGTAATTCAAAATATCATACTTCCCTTCTCAAGTACTGGTAACAGAACACTATAGAAAAATTTTTTATGACGTCTAGAAGAAGAAAATTTTGTGTACAAAACTTTAAATGATCCAAAACTGTCTTTCATTTTTTACAAATCTGAAAGTCATTTTTGCTCATGCTTGAGTTCAGGAATTGTCTTATTAAAAATGTTAAAAAAATTACCAAATATCTAAAATTACCTAAAGAATAAAAATTATGTATTGAAGAAATAGAGTGCAAGTGTAATCTAATTAGAGATCTGAAGAATGAAAAACTTATGGTTTGGGGAAAAACTAGTGTGGAAGGTGAAACAATCTTTCAATTTTTACTAAATAATTACTGTGAATATATAATACAACAATGCAAGGTCAAATTATTTTTAAAGTGAAAACGTTTATTTCTGTCACCACTTGGTTCTCTGGTGGCACTTATTTATGAGGAATATTTCCTTAAGTTCCTGATTATAACTGTCTTTCTTTGATTTTTTTACTTGAAGAAAAAAAAAATATTGTCGTTGTTCACTCATTAAGTCCTCTCCAACTTTTTGTAACCTTATGGACTGCAGCACCCCAGGCTCTTCTGTCCTCCACTGTCTCCTGAATCAGGTTATGCTAACTAACCATTTCATCCTCAGTCATCCCCTTCTCCTTTTGTCTTCAATCTTTCACAGCATCAGGGTCTTTTCCAAGTAAGCTCTTGGCATCAGGTGGCCAAAGTATAGGAGATTCAGCTTCAGCATCAATCCTTCCAATGAATATTCAAGGTTGATTTCCTTTAGCATTGACTGGCTTGATCTCCTTGCTGTCCAAGGGACACTCGAGAGTTTTCTTAAACACCACAATTTGAAAGCATAAGCTTTACATTGCTCAGCCTTCTTTATACTCCAACTCTCACATCTATATATTATTGGAAAAACTATGGCTTTAACTATATGGACCTTCGTCAGCAAACTTATGTCTCTGCTTTTTAATATGCTGTCTATGTTTCTTATAGCTTTTCTTCCAAGGAACAAGTGTCCTTTAATTTCATGCCTGCAGTCACTATCTGCGGTGATTTTGGAGCATCAGTCAGACAGTGCAGTCGCTCAGTCATGTCTGACTCTTTGAGACCGCATGGACTGCAGCGCGCCAGGCTTCCCTGTCCATCACCAACTCCTGAAGCCTACTCACACTCATGTGCACCGCATCGGCATTGCCATCCAAGTGTCTCATCCCCTGCCATCCCCTTCTCCTCCCACCTTCAATCTTTCCCAGCATCAGGGTCTTTTCCAATGAGTTGGTTCTTCACATCAGGTGGCCAAAATATTGCAGTTTCAGCTTCAGGATAGGTCCTTCCATTGAAAATTCAGGAATGATTTCCTTTAGGATTGACTGGCTAGATCTCCTTAAGGGACTCAAGATTCTCCAACACCACGTTCAAAAGCATCAATTATTCAGTGCTCAGCTTTCTTTATAGTACAACTCTGACATCCATATGTGACTACTGGAAAAACCATAGCCTTGACTAGATGGACCTTGCCAGGAGCCACCATGGGAGATCCCACCCATGACAAAGGTCATGCGGAAAAGACCGGACAGGCAAAGGCAGATCAGGCCTCGAGGGACCCCCTGAATGTGCTCAAGCATCCACCCCAAAACCAGAATCTGTCTTTCTTACTATTTTGTGCCTTTTACCAACTTTTCTGACATTAACAGGGGGCTATCCCCGACCACATTTCTCTGGAAAATGTCAACTTAGGGCTTTAGTTAATAAGTCTCCTGGGCATGAAAGGAATATTTCTATTTTAACCCCTCTGTTGGCTTTCTTGATCATAGCTTGGCAATCATAGTTGGTAATCATAGCTTGCTTGACAGGTTTATCCATACTCTTGCAATTAACACACATGATTGTTCACAACTCCCCAAACTTGAAAGGCACGGGAAGCCAAAACATTCTAAAAGTCCTAATGAGCATAGAGTCCTTTAAGGGATGAAAAATTATTAGAATAGATAGTACTGGTAAAGGGCTTCATTATTGGGCCAATGCTTGCTGCCAAGTTCCCATATCCCTTATCCATTGTGAACCTGGGAGTGCATTGGTTAACATAGTTGGAATGTAAGAAAAACAAGTAGCAGCCTTGGAATTAACCACATCAGACCTTTGAGCTAATTGGTTCTTTCTTTGTTGTGACCCACTGCACCTTCGCTCCATGAGAATGTAACTCTCTCTAGTACTTTCTGAGGCTGGGAGAAATAAAGAAGAAACACTTTAAGAGAAAACAAGTTTTCTGGTTGAGCAGCCTTTATCAAAAAAGGGTCATAAAATGTCCACAGGCCTCCAAGCCCAGAAGATAATGTACACAACATTGTTTATGGGAAAGGTATGCAGAAAAAATCCTGGTTTTGATAAAGACAAAACAGATGTAATGTTTGGGCTGACTCTGTATGACTTTGCATCTTTCATTTCCCTCTATGTACAAGTCAAGGTATAAAAGTTCCTTTTGAAAATAAAGTTATGGGCCTCACTCACCGAAGCTTGGTCTCCCCGTGTCGTTCTTTTTTTTCCTTTTCTCTCCTTTTCTCTCTCTGTTCTTCCTTCAGGATGACTCCTTGGGGCACAGGGGCTCTCTGAGTTCACTTTTTTGCCTGGGTTTCTAAGACCCGATCGGGAAGGCGCCCTGCATCTTCAGTAGGGAGGGGACGTCCTGCGTCCTCACCCCACTGAGAGGGCGCCTGTGGCCTCCGTGAACAGAGCAAGTTCTGTGCCAGGAGCTTTATTGGCTTTCTGTGTTTATCAAGGAAGATCAAGCCTTGCTCTCTGTTTTGCTATCCTTTCGCCTAGGTCGTCATCCTGAGGGTAACCCTGGATACTGCTGGGGCTGGACCCCAGCAGGACCTTTGTTGGTAAAGCAATGTCTTTGCTTTTTAATACTCTGCCTAGGTTGGTCTTAGCTTTTTTTCCAAGGGGTAAGTATCTTTTAATTTCATGGCTGCAGTCATTATCTGCAGTGATTTTGGAGCCCCCCAAAATAAAGTCTCTCTATGTTTCTATTGTTTCCCCATTTATTTGCCATGAAGTGATGGGACTGGATGCCATGGTCTTAGTTCTCTGAATGTTGAGTTTTAAGCCAACATTTTCATTCTCCTCTTTCATTTTCATCAAGAGGCTCTTTAGTGCTTCGTCACTTTCTGCCATAAGGGTGGTATCATCGGCAAATCTGAGGTTATTGATATTTCTCTTGGCAGTCTTGATTCCAGCTTGTGCTTCTTCCAGCCCAGCGTTTCTCATGATGTACTCTGCATACAAGTTAAATAAGCAGGGTGACAATGTACAGCCTTGACATACTCATTTCCCAACTGGGAACCAATTTGTTGTTCCATGTCCAGATCTAACTGTTGCTTCTTGACCTGCATATGGATTTCTCAGGAGGCAGGTCAGGTGGTCTGGTATTTCCATCTTTTTAAGAATTTTCCACAGTTTGATGTGATCCACACAGTCAAAGGTTTTGGCCAAATCAATAAAGCAGAAAGATGTTTTTTCTTCAATTCTCTTGCTTTTTTGATGATCCAGCAGATGTTGGCAATTTGATCTGTGGTTCCTCTGCCTTTTCTAAATCCATCTTGAACATCTGGAAGTTCACAGTTCACATGTTGAAGCCTGACTTGGAGATTTTTGACCATTTCTTTGCTAGTGTGTGAGATGAGTGCGATTGTGTGGTAGTTTGAACATTATTTGGCATTGTCTTTCTTTGGGATCAGAATGAAAACTGACCTTTTCTAGTCCTGTGGCCACTGCTGAGATTTCCAGATTTGCTGGCATATTGAGTGGAGCACTTTCACAGCATCATCTTTAGAATTTGAACTAGCTCAACTGGAATTCCATCACTTCCACTAGCTTTGTTTGTAGTGAGGCTTCCTAAGGTCCACTTGACTTCCCATTCCAGGATGTCTGGCTCTGGGTGAGGGGTCACACTATCGTGGTTAGCTGGGTCATGAAGATCTTTTTCATATAGTTCTTCTGTGTATTCTTGCCACCTCTTCTTAATATCTTATGCTTCTGTTAAGACCATAACATTTCTGTCCTTTATTATGTTCATCTTTCCAAGAAATATTCCCTTGGTATTTCTAATTGTCTTGAAAAGAACTTTAGTCTTTCCAATTCTATTGTTTTCCTCTATTTCTTCACATTGGTCACTGAGGAAGGCGTTCTTGTCTCTCCTTGTTATTCTCTGGAACTCTGCATTCAAATGGGTATATCTTTCTTTTTCTCCTTTGATTTTTATTTCTCTTCTTTTCACAGCTATTTGTAAGGCCTCTTCAGCAACCATTTTTCCTTTTTGCATTTCTTTTTCTTGGGGATGATCTTGATCACTGCCTCCTGTACAATGTCACGAACCTCCATCCATAGTTCTTTAGGCACTCTGTCTATCAGATCTAATCCCCCGAATCTATTTGTCACTTCCACTGTATAATCATAAGGGATTTGATTTAGGTTATTCCTGAATGGTATAGTGGTTTTCCCTACTTTCTTCAACTTAAGTCTGAATTTGGCAATACGGAGTTCATGATCTGAGCCACAGTCAGCTCCTGGTCTTGTTTTTGTTGACTGAATAGAGCTTCTCCATCTTTGGCTGCAAAGAATATAATCAATCTGGTTTCTGTGTTGACCATCTGGTTATGTCCATGTGTACGGTCTCTTGTGTTGTTGGAAGAGGGTATTTGCTACCACCAGTGCATTATTTTGGCAAAACTCTGTTAGCCTTTGACCTGCTTCGTTTTGTACTCCAAGGCCAAATTTGCCTGTTACTCCAGGTAGCTCTTGACCTCCTACTTTTGCTTTCCAGTCCCCTATAATGAAGAAGACATCTTTTTTGGGTTTTAGTTCTAGAAGCCCTTGTAGATCTTCATAGAAATGTTCAACTCAGCTTCCTCAGCATTACTGGTCAGGGCATAGCCTTGGATTACTGTGATATTGAATGGCTTGCCTTTGAAACGAACAGAGACCATTTTGGGTCTTTTGAGACTGCATCCAATAGTGCATTTTGGACCCTTTTGTTGCTTATGATGGCTACTCCATTTCTTCTAAGGGATTCTTGCCCCCAGTAGTAGATATAATGGTCATCTGAGTTAAATTCACCCATTGCAGTCCATTTTAGTTCAGTGATTCCTAAAATATCTATGTTCACTCTTGCCATCTCCTGTCTGACCACTTCCAGTGTGCCTTGATTCATGGACCTAACATTCCAGGTTCCTATGCAATATCATTCTTTACAGCATCGGACTTTATTTCCTTCACCAGTCACATCCACAACTGTTTTTTTTTTTTTTTGCTTTGCCTCCATCTCTTCATTCTTTCTGGAGTTATTTCTCCACTCTTCTCCAGTGTCATATTTGGCACCTATCAACTTGGGGGAGTTCATTTTTCAGTGTCCTACTTTTTTGTCTTTTCATACTGTTCATGGGGTTCTCAAGCCAAGAATACTGAAGTGGTTTGCCATTCCCATCTCCAGTGGGCCACGTTTTGTCAGAACTGTCTGCCATGACTCGTCTGTCTTGTGTGGCCCTCCCGGTCATGATTCGTAGTTTCATTGAGTTATACAAGGCTGTGGTCCACGTGATCACTTTGGTTAGTTTTCTGTGATTGTGGTTTTCATTCTGTCTGCCCTCTGATGGATAATGATAAGAGGCTTATGGAAGTTTCCTGATGGGAAGACTGACTGAGGGGGAAACTGGGTCTTGTTCTCATGGGCGGGGCCATGTTCAGCAAATCTTTAATCCAGTTTCTGTTGATAGGCGGGGCTGTGTTCCCCCCCTGTTGCTTGACCTGAGGGGAAACTATGGTGGAGTTAATAAAGATAATGGAGACTCCTTCAAAAGGTCCCAGGCATGCACTGCTGCACTCAGCGCCCCTGCCCCTGCAGCAGGCCACCGCTGACCCACGCCTTTGCGGGAGACTCCTGGACACTCATGGGCATGTCTGGGTCAGTCTCTTGTGGGGTCACTGCTCCTTTCTTCTGGGTCCTAGTGTGCACAAGAGCCTAAGTATATAAAATCTGTCACTGATTCCAGGTTTCCTTTCTATTTGCCATAAAGTAATGAGACCTGATACCATGATCTTAGTTTTTTGTTTGTTTTTTAAGTATTGAGCTTTAACTCATATTTTTCATTCTTAATTAAATGCCTATTTTTGTCATATCTTCCTTCTATAGAAATTTCAATAAATTATTTTTGTGCATTATGTCGCTACCAGTCTTTGCACCCTTAAACCAAATCTTGAGATTGCTTGGGCCACCCAGATACTTTAAAGCCCAAATGACAAGAAACCAGGATGCTAATCTCTTCAAGGACTATTTTGTCTTCTTTGTTTTTGAACCCTTAATCTGCTGATAAATACACATATGTACAGACACACAGATGTATGTGTGTGTGTGTTTGTGATGCAGTTTCTTTAACAAACTACTGTGGACTTAGTGGCTTAAAACAATACAAATTTATTATCTTGAGGACAGAAATCTAAGTAAATCTGCAAGGACCCATTCACTCTGAAGGCCCTAGGAGAGAATCTATTTTCTCATATTTCTAGCTTCTGGGGTTGCTTAAATTCCTTGGCTTGTGCTTCCCTCTACCATATTTGAAGCCAGCAGAATAGCATATTCAACCTCTAACTCTGCTTCCATTATCATACCTCCTTATTTAATTGACACTCGTGCCTCCTTTCATAAAGACTCTTGATCACAGTATGCTCATACAAATAATCCAGGATAATCAAAATCCTTAATTTAGCTATATATGCAACATCCTTTTGCCATGTAATATATACTCACAGGTTATGGAGATTAAGACATGGAGTTTTGGGGGTCATTATTCAGCCACATGTGTGTGTTCGCGGGGACGTGTATATCAAGGTATCCTAGTTGCAATGAAAAATTCATAATTTCAGTCTGTTTCCCCCCTCCCCCTTTTTTTTTTGCTGTTAGGCTATAGCCTATTTTACAGATTAAAAATTAAGTGAACATTGATTTCTTGTTATCTTGTGAAGAACTGCCACTAGGAAATTCATAGGACAATTACTCAATGACTATGGTCAATTAGCTATTCTACACAGATTGTAAGCTTTACAAATTTCTAATGGTGGAGTTAATTAATATAGATACATACAATACCTCAACTTTTACCTATAAGTAAAAAAAAAGATCTAAGCAATAAAAATCACTGAGAGCTTAGAGGATAATTTATCTGAGAGAGAAGATATAAACATTTCAGAACATATTTTAGTTCTTTCTTAGCTTTTAGAAACCTCCAAATCCCCTACTCGCATACAGAAAGTGCTCCTTGAGTAATTTCAAATTCTCAGGTGCTTTCATTCAAGAGAAGTTTGGGAAGATTTTTGCCTGCGGGCCTTAAGAGCACTAAATCCTATAGTACAAAATACCACCTAGGCTTCTGAGCTTACTACTGTCTTCAGAAAGCTCTCTCATTGGGGAGCATTCTAAAATAATTTTAGGCAGCATGACATATTATTTAAACACACATAGACACTGCTGCTTTAAAAAGCTTTCAAAAGCAGCTGACTCTAATTACTAACACCAACAAAGTAAATATTACCTATAATCATGGTGATAATATGTAAAAGGAAATAGATACTAAGACAAATACTGTGTGCTGCTCTAACACAAAGGAGAAGCAGACTCGAGGGCAAAGGAAGTTGTGGTTTAGTTTGATATCCTCAAACACATATAGGTTATTGTCATCATCAGGGTGGTGGTGATATCATAGATCAATTTCCTGAATGACAGATACAGACAATCATGAGCTAGAGCCTAAGAGTTTGAATGCTCTGCACAGTCATGTGTAGTGAATTATGGAGATAGGATATTACACCAATAGCCTGCATTGTTAGGGCAACACTGCAGCATTTGTATATCATAAGCTGAAAATAGTTATCAGTAGAGATGGGAGTGCAAGTGATGGAGGGAAATAAAAGAATGCAGTCTGATCACACAGTATTTCTGCATTATGAGGAAAAGGCAGAAGATTAGAAAATAGCAGTAACTGTGAACATGCAGATTTTCCTTTACATCTGGGGAAAGAACTCTCTTATTTCTTTTTATTTTTTGTAGAATACATGGGAGGAAAAAAAGCCCAAGGGAATGTAGAATAAATGAGAAAAATAAAATGACAGAAAGAATTAAGTCTCAAGTGGCTTGGCTAAGCAAATTTAAATGCCTGGCTACGTTCTTTAAAAATGTGCGTTTGTTTTGTGTTTGCTTCCTTTCCTTAGGATATTGGTCAGTATCTGTTATTTATTCTCTACTACCGAGCACAGTTGTTGCTTAATTATTTTTATTTAAGTGAGTGAATTCTCCTAGGGTCAATCTTTAGACATTCACATTAATATGTCCTGTGATGCACAGATGATTTTATCCCAAAGCATACTGCCAGAGATGATGAACATTTTCTTTTTCTTTAGGTCATTTAATAGCTACCTTGCAGAATTAGATAGTTCTTAACACATTGTCTGACTCTCACAATATAACAGTTACACATGACATGATTAGGGATCATTCACTAAGGAAAGAGACTGTCAAATTACATTCTCCTAAGATGCCCCTTATTGATTTTACAATTTTTGTGGTGAATTTTTAGCACAAACTTTTCTAGTATTGGTGAGCTTGGACATGAGAATAATCTGACTTCCTACTTGTATGCATATCATCCTGACACCTGCTTTTCCTAAGGGGATTCAAGATTGCACAAGGCTGCCATGTTATTATAGTTTTCATGAAAGATTGCCTGAAGTGGTGTCACAACATCAGACATTCAGCTCTAGTTGACACTGAAACATCACTTACAGAAAACAGTTGCTTTGGGCATATTTTTACTTGAGCTGCGACAACTCCATCTAATCATCTAAGTGACACACCTGTGGAAATAACATTAATCAATACCTTATTCTATTACTGTTGTTATTTATTTAATTATTCATGACTTATCCAGTTTTCTACTTTGTTTTTTTTAGATTGCTACTTTGACATTTATGTTTAAAATTGATACAGAATGATTTCATTTCTTATCTTCAATAGAAGAGTAAGAGAGACTCTTCATTTTCAAGATCAACATAAATACCCTATGAGAGAATTTTGAAAGCTTCCTATAACGACTACAGTTTAAGTCAACTTCTATAACAAAAGAAACTAACGTGTATTTTAATGATCAGAATGTTTACCAAGAGCAATATAAAGGATTAAAGAGGAAATTTAGAGAGGACAAATCAAAACAGTTGAAGAGAAACAAAGGTTTAAATGTAGTACATTTATTTATATACTGAGGTAATGGGTGCAGTGGTAAAGAATCCACCTGGATGGGAAGGTCCCCTGGAGAAGAAAATGACAACCAGAACTCCAGTATTCTTGCCTGGGAAATCCTATGACAGAGAAGGCTGGTGGGACAGAGGATCCCTGGTGAGTCCATGGGATCATGAAAGAGTTGGACACAACTTAGCAGCTAAAAAATAAAACTGCATTTACATTTCTTGTCATTACTATAGGACATAAGGAAGGTGGAGGCAATACTCATGAAATATTGGCCTCTCAAATCATTTCTTACAGACTTTGTTTCCTTCAAAACATTGTTTTTCAAAAACTCTGAAGTGTAGTGCTGTCCCAGTTCTTACTAAACAAGTTTGAGAATATTTCATGTAATATAGCTCCTTATGATTGTATTATATATCTTCTAGGTGATAAGCCCTTTACTGCCTTATTCTAAGAAAGAGAAAAAAAAAAGTTTCTGACATCCTCATCACTATGTCTCTTTCTGACAGTTCCAGTAGAGCCTCACAGTGCTGCTTGATTTTCTCTCCTGACAGCAAGCCAAGCCAGTCACCGATTCAAGTGACAGAGAAGGTGGTGGAACAGGGGAGGGAGAGAAAGGTAAGAGTTAGATTTAAATAATAGCTTGAACACACTTCTCATAGCTTAAAATATATCATAGATCAAAACAATACATGTTTTGGCTAAAATATCCAATTCTAGCCAACCTTAGTCTAATTTTTATTCCTCCATGTAACCTCAGATTATCGCTTCTTCCAATATCTTATATAATCCTGCCTATTATTATTTGAAATTACAGATATTATCACTTCATTTTAGGAAGAAATAAACTGCAGGCTGTACCCTTATGATTTTAATTTATGGAGATGACTGAGTGATGACCGGGAGATGCCAATGCCATTGACAGATTTTCATTTATCACTTGTATTTCCTGAGAAAAGAGAGCATGCTACACCATGCAGGGTCATATAGAGAGCCACTGAGTCTAGTCAGGAGGCAGACACAGGAGCAAGGAGGAAACTGAGGTCAGAACTTCTAGTACTGGGGTTTCTGTGGAAATGCAAGGCAGAGCATACAGTGTAGGGTTGGCTAGTTTCAATAATTCCTTTGAACTCTGGGCTCTTGTTGACTGGTGCCTTGTCTTTGAATGATTTAGGGCTGGGTATAGAACACTGATTTGTGTGTTAAAGTTAGGTAAGAAGTTTCTTCAGAGAAGGCAATGGCACCCCACTCCAGTACTCTTGCCTGGAAAATCTCATGGATGGAGGAGCCTGGTAGGCTGCAGTCCATGGGGTCACTAAGAGTCGGACACGACTGAGCGACTTCACTTTCACTTTTCACTTTCATGCATTGGAGAAGGAAATGGCAACCCACTCCAGTGTTCTTGCCTGGAAAATCCCAGGGATGGTGGAGCCTGATGGGCTGCCGTCTATGGGGTCGTACAGAGTTGGACACGACTGAAGCGACTTAGCAGTAAGAAGTTTCTTGGGGCTATAGATTCAGGATTGATTGGTTTGCATGCAAAAGACTTGCTCATAGACATGTTGTTATTATCTTTAGGAATTAGGTAGCCTTAGGAGGGGACTTCCTCCTCAGGTCTGTAAAGTCCCCAAATGCCAAAGCACCAAGAATACAGAAAATGAGAAAATTTTGTTGTTAATGTAATTGACCATGTGATGAATGGATACCAAATAGATAAATGCTGAATCAAAATCACAGAAAGCAGGACTTAGCAAAACATAAGACATTGGAAAGGTCTCTATGAAAGGCAGGTTTTTGGTTGGATACTAGAGCCAGAGTTGGTGGTTTCTACAATGATTAATATATCAGTGCAACATCAGGCAAAATAAGGATCTTTTTTTTTTTCTTTTTCTTTTTCACATTTAAAGGAGGCATAACTAAAGAAAGTAAGTGACCTAAAAATAGTTACCTCTGTTGAATGGTTACAATTGGAAAGCACATGTATTTCACTTCTTAAAAGTCATGGATGCACGAACACTCACTTCCAGTTCTCAAAAAGGAATAATACAAACAAAAAGGTTATATTAGTCTCTGAGCTTAGAACTGTTAATATATATTAGGGAAAACTTTTCATTTGGTAATACTTTTAATATTAAAGTACTTATTTCCTCAGCTTTATGTTTTTCCAGTGTCATACCTATAAATACCTGCCCACACTCCATGGTTATTCTTTTTCCCCTGTTCCACATTAGAAAAATAGGTAAAACTTCATTCCAAAGCAGCCTTCACCATCTATGCTATAGATCTCATCAGGATTTTTGCTGTTGATAACTTCCCTTCTATTCTGAGTCTCATGTATCATTCATATAGTCTATACAGGTTTATTCAGTGCTTATTTTGTTATTGGCTCTATCTAGGTTTTAGGGCAATGGCAACTGGACAACAACAAGTTTCAGGGACATGGCATCTGTAAATGCAACTTTTTTTTGGAAAAACTGTCTTTGCAGATATCATTAAGAATCTCAAAATAAGATTATTCTAGATTACCAGAGTGGGTCCTACATTGGATAACACTTGTCTTTGTAAGGGAAGAGAAGACCCAGATAGAGGAGGAAGGGAAGACCAAGGAGGAGGCAGAAATGGGAACTATGCTGTGATAAACTAAAGAAGGTCTGGAGTCACAGAAGGCAGAAGAAGCAAATAAGGATTGTCTCCAAGGGTCTTTGGAAGGGCATGGATATCTTTAGGGTGAACTATACGAAAATGTTGATTCTATCATTTTGTCCCCAGAAATGTCAATTTCTTCTTGCTTGAACACAATACAAGCTTCCAGAACTCTAATTTTAGTAGGTTTGGCTACAGATATAAATACTTTGCATCATCAGGCTGTTTAAATGTTTTAAATACAAAGGAAAAAAATTCATAATGTGAAAAGAGAATTGGAAAACACAAGTATTGAGGATATAAGTAGAGGAAGAGATAGAGCTATCTGGGATGCTGAGAAGGAACAGTCAACCTCATCAGCTAGAACTATAATAGACTTAACTGGTCCCATAAATAGGGTAAAATAACACAGATTTCAAATAAATTCTAGCTGTGAACAACATATCTGTATTATACAAGGAAGTCAATAATTTAACATACATCACTATAAATAAAAGACAAATTATGACAACAGAAATTAAACTATTTTCCAACTTACAAAGGAAAACATCTGTGCATAAAATATTTACATTTTACAAAATCAAAACTTTATATTTAGAGGATATTAGCTATTCAAGGCAATATATACATTCTTTTAAGATATAGACCACCATATGCCTAATGGTCTACTCTCTCATACATGGTTTTGCTATTGGTATAGATAAATCTAGATCTACATCAATACATTATAGATGGTAGCTAGAAGCTATTCTTTCAGCAAGTTCTATTATCCATCCCGTTATTCTTTTCCATCTTGTTTCTGGTAACCATCCACATTCTTAATGATAAACTCATCTACTAAGGAAAACAATTCATTTAGCCAAGTAAAGGAATAAAAAGATAAAACTGTGAAGGGAGACTTTAATATATGTTTCTACAGTGTGTGTGGGAATACTTTCTTAAAGAAACCAGAAGTTTTCAAAGTAAAAATAATCAAGTAGTTTTAACATATTTTATTTAAATATATTTTAATTATTCACTTTTACAGTATAATCACTACATTTTAAAAATTTCATATTTTTTAACAAAGAAAAAATTTTGAATCGTGTATTGCTATAAGAGCAGAAGTTAACGTAATTCTAGCCAGGTTACTGGTGTTTAGCTTTTGTGACAGGAATTTGAAAGGCTGATGAATTAATAAAGTGTGTTCAAGAGAAAGTTGTCAGAGATCATTTGAAAGCAGATGGAGAAAGATGCCAGAGACAGCCACAACTTTATGTGTATGTATGTATGTTAGTCACTCAGTTGTGTCCAACTCTCGAGCCACCAGGGAAGTCCAACTTTATAGCAAGGGTTAATGAAACAGATAAACAAAAAATGTTCCTTACAAGCTCAGAAATCTGTAGAGAGGAATTAACATGAAAGGTGAACCCCCTCACCACCAACTGGGAACTTTAAAATCACAGAACTGATTAGATTACAGTTTCAAGTTTTATGCCCAGACATTTTATCTCTAATTGGTGAATTTCTCTAATGTAGATTTCAGATGAACTGAATCCTATATTACGTGGTCTTTTCTGACTGGCTTTCACTGTGCATAGTGCTTTCAAGGTTTATTCATGCCATAGTATGACCAGTATTCTGTTCCATTTTATGCACAAACAATACTCCATCATAGGGACACACGGCATTGTGTATCCAGTCTTCTGTCAACGGACACTTTGGTTGTCTTCACCCTTGGCTATCATGAATATTGCAACCATAAACATTCACACACGTTTCTGTTTGGAAACATGGTTTCATTTTTCCTGGGCATGTGCCTAGCAGTAGAATTGCTGAGTCATACAGTTATATCTATGTTTAATACTTTGAGAATCTGACAGACTGTATTCCAAAACAGTTGTACTATCTTACATTCCCACTAGCAGAACACAAGGGTTCTGATTTTGCCACATTTTTGTGAATGCTATTGTTATGTGACTTTCTGATTCTAGCATCCTACAGGATGTGAAGTGACATTTCGCTGTGATTTTTCTTGCCCTTCTTGATGACCAATTATTATGACTATCCCTTTCCAAGCACACTGACCATTTGTCTATTTTCCATGGAAAGATGCTTACTCAGATCCTGCTGCCTATTTTTTAATTGGGTTATTTATCTTTGTGTTATTGTGCTGTTAAGAGTTCTTTATATATCCTAGATGCAAATACTTTATAATATATACAATTGAAAAATATTCACTCATATTATGTGGGCTGTCTTTTTACTTTCTTGATGGTGTCCTCTGAAGCACAAAACTTAATTTTTTTTAAGACTAAATTCAATGTATCTATCTTTCCATTTGTTGCCAGTTCTTTTGGTGTCATAGATAGGATGTGAAAAGTGAAAGTGTTAGTCCCTCAGTTCTGTTCAACTCTTTGCAACCCCATGGACTATAACCCATCAGATCCCTCTGTCTATGGAATTCTCCAGGCAAGAATATTGGAGTGAGTAGCCATCCCCTTCACTAGGGGATCTTCCCCACCCAGGGATTGAACCCGGGTTTCTTGCATTATGGGCAGATTCTTTACCATCTGAGCCAGCAGGGAAGGCCCACAGTAAGGATATTTTTGCCAAAATCAATGTCATAAGTATAATCCCTGTTTATTTCTAAAAACCTTATACTCTCTGCTATCATATTAGGCATTTGATTCCTTTTGAGCCCTTTTTCTTTATATGTGGGGTAAAAGGACCAATGTCATTCCTTCACACATCAACCCAGTGTCTCAGCAACATTAATTGAAAATACTATTTTTCTTCATTGGATAGTCTTGGTGTTCTTGTCAATATTTACAATAGCTAGGACATGGAAGCAACCTAGATGTCCATCGACAGATGAATGGACAAGGAAGTTGTGGTACATATACACAATGGAATATTGCTCAGCTATAATAAGGAACACATTTGAGTCAGTTCTAATGAGGTGGATGAACCGAGAGCCTAGATATAGACTACTATATAGAGTAAAGCAAGTTAGAAAGAGAAAGACAAATAACGTATCTTAATATATATATATGGAATCTAGAAAGATGGTATGGATGATCCTACATGCAGGGCAACAAAGGAGACACAGATGTAAAGAATAGACTTTTTGACTCAGTGGGAGAAGGAAAGTGTGGATGATTTGAGAGAATAGCATTGAAACATACATTACCATATGTAAAGTTGATAACCCGTGCGAGTTTGATGTATGATGCGGGGAACCCAAAGCCAGTGCTCTGTGACAACATGGAGAGATAAGGTGTGGAGGGAGGTGGGCAGAGGGATCAGGATGGAGGAGACACATGTATACCTTGGCTGATTCATATTGATGTATGGCAAAAACCATCACAATATTGTAAAGTGATTATCTTCCAATTAAAATTAATAAATTCTTAAAAAATCAATTGCAGACATATGTTATTTTTTAATTCCTAATTCTAATCTGTTAATCTTTATCTCTGTCCTTGTGCCAATACCATCCTGACTTGATTATCATTTTTTGGTAATAACTTTTGAAATGAGGACTATGAGCCTTCCTACTTCGAGTTACACTGCTTACAAATTTTACTATTATAAGTAATACTTTGATGAAAATTCTTTTATTTTTGATAGCTTTTTGAAAAATTTCATTTTTAAGTATGACACAAGTAAAATTATTGAGCCTAACATATAAAAATATTTTATTTTAAAAATATAACTGTTTCTATATTTAACTGAAGTACTTACTCCTTCAAACTTAGTTTAACCTTAAATACTTCCAAGTTCTAGTTCTCAGATTCTTTTATTTAGAATTTTCTCCTTCATATGTCCAATATAAATAATCTATCATTTTCTATGTATTGACAACACTTTCTTGTATCTTTGCTGATTATTACTCGTTACATTGCCTTTCTCCTATGTTGTATCCTATCTTCAAAGTCTTTAAAAAAAAAAAAAGAAAAAAAAACTCTGCTACAAAATTTTCCATGATATTCTTTGCCCTAAATAGCCTCTGTAACACTTTTCTCTCTCTCTATCCTGACTTGAGTTATCCAGGCCTATTTGTTTTATACATCATCAAACCACAATTTCCACAGTATTTGTATCATTATCAATGCACACCTTATGCATAAAAGAATTTCAAGTAATTGCTACACAAATAAATTACATTTATATGTTACAGAAAACTGCAAAGAGCTTTGATCTCACAGCACATCCGACCCATGATTAATTCATTCTGCAGCAAGAAAACAACTTGCAAAAAAAGGAAAATCTGTGAATTGATTTTGGTAATGTGAACCATGTGAATTTTAGTACATGTTCACTGAATTGTTTGTAATGATGTTCTCAAATATTAGGACACTGTGAAATCAAGCACAGTAAGATGCTCAGTATTTAAATCTCACTATAGAATTATGATTTATTCATGTTTGAATATTAACTTAATAATATCTGAACATCTATATTGAAATAATTTAGTATATGCATAATTAATTACAGAGGAGGATGAGATTAGAAATTAATATTTATAAACTACAATATTTCTTGTTTCTCTGCAAATATCATCAATAAATTTGTCATAGGAAATCCATCTTGAACTAATGATTTGAAAGAGAAAAAAATCCATCCCTATTATTTCACTTCCAAGAGCAGGAAATTGTTTTAAGAAAGTAATGTAGATTTTTTTTTTAAGCTTTCATTTATGTATAATTTTGTTCTGAGTTTTGCTACATCAGTTATTCCTCCGTAACTTCTATTTGTAGAATTTATCCTCAGGTGGAAAGAAGCAATTAATTTGAAGAGGAAATACATTCAAAATCATAATTTCATAAGATGAAGTTTCTTTACTCATCTGTAAAATTGCTCCCTTTATCGAAAAAGAGAAGAGGCGTAAACAATCCAGGAGACAGCTCCGTGGGGAGTGAAGATACATTCTAGAATACAACTTTAAAAATAAACACAGTAGAAAAGTGTTTCCTACCTGTAACATTTAACAAGCCTTATAGATATACATTCGAGAATACCAAATAACACAAAGGATATATATTCTTGATTCCAGTTCTGTTCTTGTTAGTTTCTAACTTCTACCTCTCATTTATTAGCCTCTTCCTTTTACTCTATTTTATACTTTAAGGATAAGAATTTTTATATATAATGAAAATAGCAGTTCTCCTATGCTTGTTTTACAGACATCAATTCCAATTCTTCCTTTCTGAGCACATACAAATCCGCACTAGTTCATTTGCTATTAATAAAAGGAAGAAATAGTACAAGTTATGAAATAAAAGAAGATACATAAATACACAAAGAAAAACCAGAACTGTATACATTATTGGGAAAGGAGGCACCTATACGCATAGGTCTGACTTCTAAATGTCCAGTGGCCAAACATAGAGCCCTGCTTTGTAAAATACTTTATGTACAAATTTTATCTCGTATTTTTCCCTTTAAATCCCCCCAAAACACAGATTTATCTATATTTATTATATTAATATTGTTTACATTTATCTCTTTTAAAGCATAGTTAGGTCAATTATTTCAAACTTTTTTCAACTGAAATATATTTGACATATCACATACCAACGAAGGTGTAGATGTTAATTAGATGTATTAGCATATTGTAATATGATTCAGGTGTCTAATAAGTAGTAATTCACTACAGTTTTTATATAGATCCCCAAGGTTTTTGCTACATTTTTTTTCTATTAGCATATCACGAAAACTCACACATTTAAAATATGAATTTTAAAAATATCCCATAATTTATATCTGTGAACTTAAGTTCCAGGGAGTCAATGCAGTTTACATTTTGCAATGTAAAAATTCCCTAAAAACATTTAATAAATATAACATTTATCACATGTTAATATTTGTTTTCTTTTCTGAGTTTCTTTTCTTTTCTGCACTAAATTAAAAGATTCCTGATGTAAGGGATTATGCTTTTTATCATGGTGAATTATATGACTCAGCCAATTTTCAACTATTTTTTACCTACTAAAAATGACAATGCCATATGATTGAACTTAACATACCTATCTCCTAGGTGCCTAACTCTATTTAAGAGCAGAGTAGGTGCTCAATAAATATTTGATAGATAAATGAAAAAAATCTGTGGTAGTTTGTAAGATCCTCTGTCCATGAGATTTCCCAGGCAAGTAGACTGAGTGGTTTTCCATTTCTTTCTGCAGTATATAAGAGCTCGTGAAACTACCTGAGTACATGTACTTGCATTCTTGCCCAGTTCTTATTCACTGAAAAGGAAAAGTCAAATTAGAATTCTTGCTTGCTAGTCAGGCAATATATAAAAGAAGTGGCCATTCCCTCCCTGACTACACACACACTGCCCCTCCCCACTCCACACACACACACACAGAGCCCAAGGAGTCGCACAGACTCTTTGCATACTAATTTCCATTATACACTCTACCCCTGCATGCTCAGCCAGGAAGCTTGTATTGTGTTCAATCACACATGTAAACAAAGGAGAAAAGGGTAACAATGTAGCTTCATGTAGTAAATGTCTGGATCTTTTTCCTGAATGGAGCTATCTGACTAAGTGCAGTCCTCTCTGAATTAACCTCCCACTATTCTCTGCTGCTGCTGCTGCTGCTGCTGATGCTAAGTCAGGTCAGTCGTGTCCGACTCTGTGCGACCCCATAGACGGAAGCCCACTAGGCTCCCCCGTCCCTGGGATTCTCCAGGCAAGAACACTGGAGTGGGTTTCCATTTCCTTCTCCAATGCATGAAAGTGAAAAGTGAAAGTGAAGTCGCTCAGTCGTGTCCGACTCTTAGCGACCCCATGGACTGCAGCCTACCAGGCTCCTCCATCCATGGGATTTTCCAGGCAAGAGTACTGGAGTGGGTTGCCATTGCTTTCTCCGTCCACTATTCTCTACTCTCTTAGAAATCTTGTGCCCACATTAGTAATCTGCATTAAATCTTCATCCTTTTTCTTAGGGGATCTTTTCCTCTATCCTTTTCTTCTCATTGATGAAATTTCACGCCCAACTTAGAAGCCCTCTCTGGAGAGGTTGCGAGACCCAGAAAAGGCATTCCAAATTTATGTTGATGAAAAAGAAGCAATAGCATTGGGAGTGTTAATTCAAAGGTTGGGATCTGAGCCCCAGCCTGTAGCTTACTTATCCAAGAGGCTCAAGCCAACCACCCTAGGCTGGCCTCCCTGCCTTTGAAAACTTGCAGCTATTGCAATCCTGATAGAAGATGCTTTAAAACTCTCTTTTGGGGGAAAGCTACTTTTTATCAGCCACCAAGTGAAACAACTTCTAAATGGGAGAGGCCATTTATGGATTTCTGATCAAAGAATCCTCAGATATCAAGTAGTGCTGATGGAAAATCCAAGACTGACTATATCCCCTTGTGAGGTTTTTAATCTAGCCACCCTCTTGCCTACCCCCGAGGGCTCTCTCCCCTTTCAGTCTTGCCTAGAAACCTTGGACCACTGGGCAAAAACCCGGAAGGGATTGTCAGAAGATCCTCTGACCAATTCTGAGGAAATCTGGTACACGGATGGAAGCAGCTTTGTCTTGGATGGAAAAAGAAGAGCTGGATATGCAGTAGTCTCCAATTTTGAGATCATAGAGGTTAAACTTTTGCCACCAGGTACTTCAGCCCAATTAGCTGAGCTCATAGCCCTAATTTGAGCTTTAGAACTGGGAAAAGGAAAAAGAGTAGCCATTGACACTGACTCCAAGTATGCCTTTCTGGTGCCACATGCACAAGCTGCTATTTGGAAAGAAAGAGGCCACTTGAGCACCCGAGGTTCCCCAATCAAATATGGTGACAAAATCCTTAGGCTTGTGGAGGCAGTCCATCTGCCCACTGAGGTTTCAGTCTCCCACTGTAAAGAACACCAAAAAGGGAGCACAGAAGTGGCATGAGGGAACCAAGCAGCCGAGGGCAGCTAAGAGAGCAGCATTACAGAACATTTACCTAATAGGGGTTGCCATCTTAGTTCCACAGACTAATTTGCCAGAAACTTTTTCATATACTGAAGGTGAGATTCTTAAAAGCTAAGAGTGCAGGCTTTCAATAAGATCATATGGGATGGTTCCACAAGGAGGGACTCCTTTTTCTGCCTGGGAACCTCCAATAAAGTCGGTTCACTCCTTACATGCCATCACTCATTTAGGTGAAAAGGCCCTCCAAAGATTACTATAAAGGTCCTTCAGAAGAACAGGCCTCCAAAGGACTATAAGCCAAGTGGTCTCCTCTTGTCCCATTTGCCAATTAAATAACCCCCAAGGAGCTCGAAGACCCCAGCTGGCCCAGCCTGTCCAGTGACGTGGGATCTACCCAGGAGAGGACTGGCAGATGGACTTCACCCAGATGCCAGTTTCTCAAGGGCATAAATACCTATTAGTCATGACAGATACATTCACAGGATGGATTGAAGGCTTTCCCACCCAGGCTGAGAAGGCCGAGGAGGTGGTAAAAAATAACAACAAGAACAACAACAACAAAAAAACCTGCTCCATGAAATCATTTCAAGATTTCATCTGCCCAGGTCATTACAAAGTGACGATGGGACATCATTTACTTATAAGGTTACCCAAGGGGTCTCTAAAGCATTGAGCATACTTATTATCTCCATTGTGCCTGGAAGCCTCAGTCTTCAAGAGAAGTAGAAAGAGCCAACCAATTCTTAAAATCAGGGATAAAAAAGATAATCCAGGAGAGCTCCCTGGGATAGATGGAGGCTTTACCAATAGCTATCCTCTGCACCCGCATTGCCCCTAAGGGACAGGTTGGTCTTAGTCCTTATGAGATGGTATATGGGAGACATTTTGTTTATGCCAATGACCTTTTCCTAGATCCAGGGGCTCAGATCCTCTGGTCTTATATCATGACCATAGGACAATTCCAACAGGATATAGGCTTTTGGTGTGTCAACCTAGACCCACAAGATTCTAAAGAGTTACTGCTATATGCTTCAGGAACTCAAGTCCTAATTAAAGTCTGGAAAGATGGATCCCCAAAGGCTCAACTTCAGCCAACATGGAAGGGCCCCACTCTGTAATACTTTCTACCCCCCGCCCCCACCCCAACCCCACAGCAGTCAAAATACCAGAAAACAACTCCTGGATTTACTACTCACAAGTCAAGACGTGGAAGTAAACAGAAGAGGACACTCAATACACCTATGAGCCCCTGGGAGATCTCAGACACCTATTCAGAACTACAAAAAAATGTCATTCTAATAAACACCCTCAAAATTAAATTTCACTGGATAAGATTTCTCAGGATAGCTCAAAAGAGCTAGCACAGCTTGGCAGGGGTTGTACTCCAAAACAGACAAGAGCTAGATTTTCTGATTCCAGAACAAGGAGGGATTTGAGCCACTTGGATGAGACGTGCTGTTTCTGGGTAACTACCTCCAGTTAAGTTAAAAAAGTCTCACAGTCCTCAAGAAAAACATTCAGATCCTACAGGATCTCAAAGAATGAGCTGGAGTGTTCTTGGGGTGGCTACAATCTCTCTTTGGGCATCCTCCTGGTGATGGGAAATTTGTAGTTGGCTAATGCTCAGATTGTAAAACATCTGCCTGCAATGTGGGAGACCCGGGTTCGATCCCCGAGTCAGGAAGATCCCCTGGAGAAGGAAATGGCAACCCACTCCAGTACTCTTGCCTAGAAAATTCCATGGATGGAGGAGCCTGGTGGTCTACAGTCCATGGGGTCACATAGAGTCGGACACGACTGAGCGACTTTGCTTTGCTTTAATGCCCTACTAGTTTCTGTCATTACCATATTAATGCTGCTTATGATTGCTCTATGTATTATCAATAGTCTAACCCATTTTGTCTCTGCCGAGGTCAACAAGCTACAACATGTGCCAGTTCAACAACGATATATAAAACTACAGCCAACCACAGAAAATATCACTCACCCTTAGATGGACACCGCTATAAGGACTGAGAGGCTTGAGACTAGCAAGAGGGGGAGGCCCAATGCCTCTCACAGTCCCAGGTCAGCAGGAAGTAGCCAGAGGGACCTCAAAGCCCCTACTCCCAAAGAATTGAGCCTCCCATCTCTTGAGGGGGGAATGTTAGATAGTTAGAATAGGGAAAGGGAGTCCTGAATGGCAGGGGCTAAAACACAAAGAAGGGAAAACCCCGTGAAAATAGAACAAAGAAAGATCCGAGGACTGGAGTGAGAACCTCAGGGAAAACAAACAGCCCTCCTGGCTAGCCCAGTTTACATAGGGCGGGCTCAGGGGGAAGAGAAAAAGCATATAAAAAGAGGAGCCAAAATTGGGGCAGGGCTTCTCTTCATTTCAAGGTCTTTTGGGCTGGCATGCCTTCATGCCTCAAGGATGTATTTTCCTTTGCTTTCTAAATAAAACTGAGCTGTAATACAGAGCTGTAACACTAGTCTGTGCAAGGGCTGTAACACTGGTCCATCCATCACTTCAAATTTTTGTTGCAATGAGACAGAACTGAGGAAATTGTCAACTCCCCCGACAAATCATACCAAATTTATTTAATCTAGTCACTCTCCCATTCTTGATAATTATTTGCTCCCAATAAGTATTTTGCTATTTTCCTCCTTTCTCAAATCCCCTTTCTAAATTTATTCAGAATATAAATTCTTCTCACTTTGACTTCTATCACTTTGGTCTAGGACACACCATCTCTCATGTGGATACTGTTGTAACCTCATACTTCTTTCCAGCTGCTATGCTCTGAATGTTTGTGTTCCCTAAAGTTCATATGGTGAAACTTCACACCCATTGTGAAGTCATTAAGAGGAGGAGGTGGGCCCTTTGGGAGGGAATTAAGTCATTAGTTCCCTCATAAAAGATGCCTAAGAGAGCTCCCTTGATCCTTCTGGCATGTGAGGATATAATGAGAAGTTGGAAGTCTACCACTACGAAAAGGGCTCTGCTATCAATCATGCTGGGATGTGATTGTGGGCTTCCAGCCTCAGAACTGTGAGCAATGTTTCTGTTATGTATAAGCTACCCTGTCTATGATATTTTGTTATAGAAACCTAAGCACACTAAGACATCAATTTCTCTCCCAAATATCTTTTTTCAACCCAGAAGATATTATTATAACATAAAAATATAAATAATAAATATAAATCTTATTCCTATTAATCCATTTAATGTTTCTCTACTAAATGGGTTAAATTCCAAAGTCTTTTGACAGTCTACAAGACTCTATATAATTGGATGAATCTTTATTTTTTGGCCTCTCTCTACTCTCAGTTTTGTTCTCTCTGTTCCAGCCATACTAGGTCCCTTTCGAAGGATCTCTGCCATAGTTACTTTCTATACTTGAGATTATCTTCCTTCAGGTATTTTAGTGGCTAAATTTCTCACCTTATCTTTTCATGAAAGGCTATACAGTAACAATTTCTTTTTAATTTGGGGTAGACTTACAATATTATATTAGTTTCAGGTGTACAGCAAAGTGATTCTATATCTTTATACATTTTGTACCATACTAAGTTATTATATTGTTTACTCTATTTCCTGTGCTGTACATTTCTGTGACTTATTTTATAGCTGGTAGTTCATATGTCTTAATAATCTTCACCTATTTTACCCATCTCCCCACTCACCTTCCTACTGGCAACAACTAGTTTGTTCACAGTATTTATGAATCTGTCTCATTTTTTTAATATTTTTTTTTTGTTTTGTTAGATTTCACATATAGGTAAGAACACAGTATTTGTCCTTCCCTGTCTGACTTATTTCATTTAGCCTAATACTCTTTGGTTCTATCAATGTACTTGCAAATGGAAAGATTTCATTATTTTTATCGCTGGGTAATACTTCATTTTATGCACACACACACACATACATACCACCATATATATGTGAAAGCACTCTTTTTATGCCTCTGCTGTTAAGGCAAAGCTCCCTGAACCTCTTTTCTCTATGTGCTCAATTGGTTTAAAATAAGGCAATCAATATTATGATATTTTGCTCCATCATGTTATTTTTTTTAGTTACTCCTTAAATGAAAACAAAATACTACATGTATATATATATACACACACACATATATACATATACACATACATATATACACATCACTTCTTTATACATTCACTTGTCAGTGAGTACTTAGATTGCTTCCATATCTTGGCTACTGTAAATTACAATGAACACTGTGATTCATATATCTCTTCAAATAAGTGACTGTGTTTTCTTCAGAAAAATACCTAGAAGTAGAATTAATGGCTGCTGCTGGATAATATGGTAATTATATTTTTATTATTTATTTATTTTATTTTTTAACTTTACAATATTGTACATATGGTAAAACCAATACTATATTATAAGGTAATTCTATTTTTAATTTTAATTTTTAGAGGAACCTCCATGTTGTTTGCCATAGTAGTTGTACTAATTTACATTCCCACTAACAGTACACAAGGGTACGCCTTTCTCCTCATCCTTGACAACACTTGTTGTCAATTCTTGTCTTTGCAATGACAGCCAATATAACAGGTGTGAGGTAGTATCTCACTATGGTTTTGATATGCACTCTGTGATGATGAGTGATATTAATGCCAGGACCCAGAGCTGGGTTGTTCAATGTGGGGCTTGGGCCCATGTTCCTTAGGGAGAACCTCCAAGCCTATGTTATTCCCTTCTTTTAGGTCATCCATCCAGGATGTGGGTCTGGATAACATGATACTGTTTTATATCCTTAATTGTGGTAGAGCTGTTCAGCTAGCCTTCAAGTCATTCTCAGAGAGGGTCATTCTCTATGTTGTTGTAGTTTTTGTGTGTCCATGAGAGCTGATGGGCTCAGGGTATTCCTACTCTGCCATCTTGATTTCTCCTCTCTATTTTATTTGTTGCCCAATGACCTAATTTTTAAGCACAAACCCATGTTCAGTTTTCTTGATCCCCCTTATATGTTTTATTTTTCCATATTATTGTGTTATTTATAACACACTGGTTTATTATGCTATTACTAGTTTATTATGCTACTATCAATTTTATTTTTCTCTTTTCCACTTAACCAATATAATAAAACTTCTGTTTTTAACTTTTATATCTGAAAAGCCTAGAACAGACCCTGATAAAATAATACTTAAATAGCTGATGACATAATGAATTAATTAGTAAAATCTATCCCTCTACATTTGCTCACAATCCCATGTATCTTATCACCCACTGATTGTGTTAAATTTTGTACTAAATTTTGTATCTGTTCCATTCTGTATCTTCTACTTCTCCCTTTGTGTTCATTCTCATAGCCATTTACAGCTCAAGTGTTCATAAGCTTAAAAATAACTCAGCTTTTACCTTAAGCCAACTTTATCTTCAGTATTAGCATTATCCTATACGATGATATCAAAATTCTTTAGAGAAATATCAATAACTGTTGACTCCATTTCCTCATATTTAAACCTCTATTCCCACTACTTGAATTGAACCTCTTCATATTTATTTGGAACACTTTTTACCATGATTTCTAAACCAAAAGTTCTTGAGTTTCCTATCACACTCCCATCCATTTCAGGGGAAGCTTTCTACACTACACTATTAGTATTTGAGCCTTCCAGAAATCTGCCCTAGACCCTCGCACATAATCACCCTTCACTTTCTCCCTAGATATCTTGTCCACTCCATATCTTCAACTGCACCAGATACTAACACCTTCTGAATTCATATCTCCCTCTCTCCTGAAGTCTGGGGACCACATTTTCCACATAAATGCACCAAAGCTGTCTAAAACATGTTAAAACTAAATATTCATCTTCTCTACAAACCTCTGCTCTTTCCTCTATATTTCCTATCATAATATACCATATAACCAATCATGAGCTCTAATGTTAAATCAGTGAGAACTGTCAACTCTACATCTTTAATTACCTTGTGACCATTACCACTATCTTTCTCTGTGACTATCATTTCCTTATTGGATAATTTTTTTTTTCTCACTATAAGTCATAATACAATTCTATAAAGAGTTGTCTTAAACAATCAAAACTTATCACTATATTCTCCAATTAAATTATTTTCAGTTCAGTTGCTCAGTCGTGTCCAACTCTTTGAAACCCCATGGATTGCAGCACGCCAGGCCTCCCTGTCCATCACCAACTCCCGGAGTTCACTCAAACTCACGTCCATTGAGTCGGTGATGTCATCCACCCATCTCATCCTCTGTCCTTCCCTTTTCCCCCTGCCCACAATCCCCCTCAGCATCAGAGTCTTTTCTAATGAGTTAACTCTTCACATGAGGTGGCCAAAGTACTGGAGTTTCACCTTTAGCATCATTCCTTCCAAAGAACACCCAGGGCTGATCTCCTTTAGAATGGACTGGCTGGATCTCCTTGCAGTCCAAGGGACTCTCAAGAGTCTTCTCCAACACCACAGTTCCCAAGCATCAATTCTTTGGTGCTCAGCTTTCTTCACAGTCCAACTCTCGCATCCATACATGACCACTGGAAAGACCATAGCCTTGACTAAATGGACCTTTGTTGGCCAAGTAATGTCTCTGCTTTTCAATATGCTATCTAGATTGGTCATAACTTTTCTTCCAAGGAGTAAGCGTCTTTTAAGTTCATGGCTGCAGTCACAATCTGCAGAGATTTTGGAGCCAAAAAAGATAAAGTCTGACACTGTTTCCACTGTTTCCCCATCTATTTCCCATGAAGTGATGGGACTGACACCACCCTTATGGCAAAAGTGAAGAGGAACTAAAAAGCCTCTTGATGAAGGTGAAAGAGGAGAGTGAAAAAGTTGGCTTAAAACTCAACATTCAGAAAATGAAGATCATGGCATCTGGTCCCATCACTTCATGGGAAATAGATGGGGGAACAGTGGAAACAGTGTCAGACTTTATTTTGGGGGGCTCCAAAATCACTGCAGATGGTGACTGCAGCCATAAACTTAAAAGACGCTTATTCCTTGGAAGAAAAGTTATGACCAACCTAGATAGCATATTGAAAAGCAGATACATTACTTTGCCAACAAAGGTCCGTCTAGTCAAGGCTATGGTTTTTCCAGTGGTATGTATGGATGTGAGAGTTGGATTGTGAAGAAGGCTGAGCACCGAAGAATTGATGCCTTTGAATTGCGGTGTTGGAGAAGACTCTTGAGAGTCCTTTGGACTGCAAGGAGATCCAACCAGTCCATTCTGAAGGAGATCAGCCCTGGGATTTCTTTGGAAGGAATGATGCTAAAGCTGAAACTCCAGTACTTTGGCCACCTCATGTAAAGAGTTGACTCATTGGAAAAGACTCTGATGCTGGGAGGGATTGGGGGCAGGAGGAGAAGGGGACGACAGAGGATGAGATGGCTGGATGGCATCACTGACTCGATGGATGTGAGTTTGAGTGAACTCTGGGAGTTGGTGATGGACAGGGAGGCCTGGCATGCCGCGATTCATGGGATTTCAAAGAGTCAGACACGACTGAGCGACTGAACTGAACTGAACTGAGACCAGATGCTATGATCTTAGTTTTCTGAATGTTGAGCTTTAAGCCAACTTTTTCACTCTCCACTTTCACTTTCATCAAGAGGCTTTTTAGTTCCTCTTTCCTTCTGCCATAAGGGTGGTGTCATCTGCATATCTGAGGTTATTGATATTTCTCCCAGCAATCTTGATTCCAGCTTGTGCTTCTTCCAGCTCAGCGTTTCTCATGGTGTACTCTGCATAGAAGTTAAATAAGCAGGGTGACAATATACAGCCTTGACGTACTCCTTTTCCTATTTGGAACCAGTCTGTTGTTTCATGTCCAGTTCTAACTGTTGCTTCCTGACCTGCATATAGGTTTCTCAAGAGGCAGGTCAGGTGGTCTGGTATTCCCATCTCTTTCAGAATTTTCCACAGTTTATTGTGATCCACACAGTCAAAGGCTTTGTCATAGTCAATAAAGCAGAAATAGATGTTTTTATGGAACCCTCTTGCTTTTTCCATGATCCAGCGGATGTTGGCAATTTGATCTCTGGTTCCTCTGCCTTTTCTAAAACCAGCTTGAACATCTGGAAGTTCATGGTTCACGTATTGCTGAAGCCTGGCTTGGAGAATTTTGAGCATTACTTTACTAGCACGCGAGATGAGTGCAATTGTGCAGTAGTTTGAGCATTCTTTGGCATTGCCTTTCTTTTAGTGACTCCATATTCCCCAGTTGGTGTAATGTAAAGGATCATTTAGATTAGAATCGGTTCTCTGCTTCAGTTTCAAGTCTCATTTTTCTTCATTACCTATACTCCTCCTTACAGTGTTTCTCTCATTCTGAACTATTTGCTGCTGCTGCTGCTACTAAGTCACTTCAGTCATGTCCGACTCTGTGCGACCACAGAGACGGCAGCCCACCAGGCTCCACCACCCCTGGGATTCTCCAGGCAAGAACACTGGAGTGGGTTGCCATTTCCTTCTCCAATGCAGGAAAGTGAAAAGTGAAAGTGAAGTCGCTCAGTTGTGTCCGGCCCTCAGCGACCCCATGGTCTGCAGCCTTCCAGGCTCTTCCATACATGGGATTTTCCAGGCAAGAGTACTGGAGTGGGGTGCCATTGCCTTCTCTGAACTACTTGCAGATTCCTGGATATAACAGATTTCTTCACTCTTAACTCTGGTCCTTAGCACATAATCTTGCCTCTTATGTGATATATTTTCCTCAACATATAAAATCTCCCCTGGTACTCTCCACCCATATTTTCATTGAATTTACACATTTACCTTCACGTCTTAGATTAGACTTTGTATTAATTGTGAATTCTAAGTGAGTTTTTCTTTTTTATACTACTGTATCACACTGTGTTTATTGTTGACATCACTTTTCACATTAATTATAATCACTATATGAAATGTGTTCTTTCTCTAAACTGACAAAGCAAGCGGAAAATGTACATATGTGTAGTTCTCGTACATTACCTGGCACATTCGCTTTTTGTTAACTTAAAAAGTTAGTATGGTGATTTTTATGCTTCAGGTATAATAAATTAATCTTCATAAAAATACTATGATTTAGGTGGCATTATTATTGTAATTTCATGGATGAGAAAACTGAAGCTGAGAAAAGTTAAGAAACTATGAAAGATCAAACAGTTACAAACTGGTAAAGCTAAGAATCGATGCTTTTGAACTGTGGTATTGGAGAAGACTTGAGAGTCCCTTGGACAGCAAGGATATCAAACCAGTCACTCCTAAAGGAAATCAACCTTGAATATTCATTGGAAGGACTGATGCTGAAGCTCCAATACTTTGGCCACCTGATATGAAAAGCTGCCTCATTGGAAAAGACTCTGATGCTGGGAAAGATTGAAGGCAAAAGGAGAAGAGTGTGGCAGAGGATGAGATGGCATGACTCAGTGGACATGAATTTGAACAAACTCTGGGAGATAGTGAAGGCCAGGGAAGTCTACAGTGCTGCAGTCCAGGGGGTCACAAAGGGTCAGACCTAACTTACAGACTGAACAACAAAAATAAAGGT
This sequence comes from Bos javanicus, assembly GCF_032452875.1. Taxonomy (NCBI): domain Eukaryota; kingdom Metazoa; phylum Chordata; class Mammalia; order Artiodactyla; family Bovidae; genus Bos; species Bos javanicus. The sequence continues at coordinate 24,439,365 of NC_083884.1, read as the reverse complement.
TAAATATTATTGCCATGAAATTATTACTCAATCAATGAAAATATGAATAACTTGGGGAATAAGTGCATGAATTTTCCTTT